>NW_026535830.1:0-1200000 GCF_028551555.1 Melozone crissalis
CACATGGGGGTTTTTTGGGATGGTTTTGGGGATTTTGTGGCATTTGCTGAGCCTGGAGTTTTTTTGGGGGCAGTTTTGGAGTTTTTGAGGTGTTCAAGTACCCCGGAGTTTTTGGGGTGAGGTTTGGGGTTTTTGAGATATTTGCTGACTAAGGGCTTGTTTGGGGGATGGTTTTGGGGTTTTTTTGGGGTATTTGCTAACCCTGGGGATATTTTGGGGTGGTTTTGTGGTTTTGGGGTATTTGCTGCCCCTGGGGTTTATTTTGGGGTCGTGTTGGGGTGGTTTTGGGCATTTGATCACCCAGGGGGGTTTTGGGGTGACTTTTGGGTGTTTGGGGGTTTATGATAGCCATGGGGGTTTCTGCGGTGGTTTTGGGGTATTTGCTGACCCTGGGGTTTCTTTTGGGGTGGTTTAAGGGGTTTTGGTTATTTTTTTTTGACTGTTTTGACCCAGTCTGAGCCCAACTCAAGCAGGGTCATGGTGGCACCTCCTCCATCCAAAAAAATTTCAAAATTTAGGAAAAAAATCAGGATTTTGTGAAAAACTAGGTATTTCTTCCCCCTTTTCTCCATCTTCCTCATCTTCCCCATTCTCACCTCCAAAACTTGAAGTTTTGGGTCACTTTTGGGCTTTTTTGGACCCAAACTTAGCCCAACCCAAACAGAGTCAAGGTGGGACCTCCTTCATCCAAAAAAAAAATTAAAAAATCAGAGTTCAGGAAAAAATTCAGGGTTTGGGAAAATTGGGACCTTCTTCTCCACCTTCTCCATCTTCTTCATCCTCATTGCCAAAACATTCAAATTTTGGTACTGTTTTTGGGCTTCTTTGACCCAGTCCAAGCCCAACCCAAGTGGGTCATGGTGGAACCTCTTACAACAACAAAAAAATCAGGAGTTTTGGGGAAAAATTGGGAGGTTCTTTTCAATCTTCTCCTCTTCTCCGTTTTCACCTTCAAAAAATTGAAATTTTGGGCCTAGTTTGGGCTTTTTTGGACAAATCCAAGCCCAACCCAAGCAGGGTCATGGTGGTACCTCCCATGACCAACAAAAATCAAGATTTTGGGAAAAACCTGCTGGTGGTTCTCCATCTCCTCAATCTTTGCCATTTTCATCTCAAAAACTCTGAATTTTTGGGTCATTTTTAGGCCTTTTGGGACCTAATCCAAGTCCAACCCAACCAAGGACATGGTGACACCTCCTCCAGAAAACAAAATCAGATATTTAGGAAAAAAGTCAGAATTTTGGGGAAAAATTAGGAGGGTCTCTATCTTCTCCATCTTCCCCATTTTCACCTCCAGAAAATGGAATTTTTGGGACATTTTTGGGCTTTTTCAACTCAATCTGAGCCCAACCCAAGCAAGGTCATGGAGGAACCTCCTCCACCCAAACAAAATCAGAATTTTGGGAAAAGTCAGGATTTTGGGGAAAAATTGGGAGGTTCTTCCCCATCTTCTCCATTCCCACTTCCCAAAACATTGAATTTTTTCTCATTTCCCCCTTTTTTCTCCCCAGACCTCTCCCCTCCCGCCCCCAACATCTCGGTGACACCGGCCAAGGCGCGTTTCCTGGTGGGCGATGCCGTGTCCATCTCCTGCGCCGCGCCGGCGCCGCCCGGCACCGACCGCATCCAGGCCTTCCGCTTCAACGGCACCTCAGGCTGGGCCAGCGACGTCCGTACGTCCCGCCGGACGTCTGTCCACACCTTCACCGTCACCGGGCCCCGCGACGGTGGCTTCCACACCTGCTCCTACAGCGTCGTCCGGCGCGGTGGCCGCGTCCTCCACTCGCCTCCCAGCCGGGCTGTGGTCATCGATGTCCCGAGGTTTTGTGGTGGAAACTCCTGGAGTGGGGGGTTTCAGGAGGCATTTGGGGTCAAAATTTGGTCCCGATGAGGTTCAGGGTTGGGTTTTCCACCCAATGTTGACTTTTCTACTCAATTGGGGTTTTAATCCCAAAATTCATAGCCATTGAGATCCAACCTTGACTTTTGTGTCCAATTGGGCATTTTTATCCCAAAATCTGTCCCCATTGAGGTCCAACCTTGACTTTTCCACCCAATGTTTTGTTTTCTACCCAACTCCATCATTTTGTCCCGAGTTCATCTCATTGAGGCTCAGTGTTGACTTTTCAACCCAACTGGGCATTTTCAGCCCAAAATTCATCCCCATTGACCAAAATGTTGGGGTTTGGTCCAACAGGGGCATTTTGATCCCATAATCTATCCTTGTTGAGGTCCAACCTTGACTTTTCCACTCAACATTGACTTTTCCACCCAATTTGGAATTTTTATCGCAAAATTTGTCTTCATTGAGGTCCAACCGTGAGTTTTCCACCCGACATTGACTTTTCCAGCAATTTGGGCCATTTTTACCTCCAAATCCATCCCATTGACCTAAACATTGCCTTTAGATGCAACGGTGAAATTTTATCCCAAAATTCATCCCCAGTGAGGTCAAACCTTGACTTTTCCACCAAATGTGACCATTTTCACCCCAAAATACACCCCCATTCACCAAAAACCCCCTTTTGACCCAACAGCACCATTTTTACCCCCCAAATCCCTCCCCTTTTCACCTCCAACCTTGACCTCTGACGCTTCCCCTCCCACCAGACCGCCCGACCCAACCCAACCTGACGGTGACACCCTCGGGCCTCACGGTGCAAGGGCAGCCCCTCCTCTTCCTCTGCATGGCCCCGCCCAGCAAAGCCCCTCGGCGCCACTTCCGCTTCCTCCGGGATGAGCTCGAGGTCTCCGAGGGCATCGTGGAAAGTTCTGGAAGCGCCCAG
Source organism: Melozone crissalis (assembly GCF_028551555.1). Taxonomy (NCBI): domain Eukaryota; kingdom Metazoa; phylum Chordata; class Aves; order Passeriformes; family Passerellidae; genus Melozone; species Melozone crissalis. The sequence goes on from NW_026535830.1 coordinate 2,787, forward strand.
CTGAGGGTGGAGAGGAGCGGCCAGAACCCAGACCGGGAACTTCAGCTGCAGCTATGAGGAGATGACCGAGGGGCGCTGGATTGCCTCCTACCCCAGCCAGGCCGTGGCAGTGGTGGTGGAAGGTGATTTGGAGGGGAAATCGGCAGGGTTTGGCTATGGGGAGGGGTGAGGGGGAAACGTGAGGAGATGGCAAGGTGAGGAGAGGGAAGGTTGGTTGAGTTTGGTTGGGTCAAGGTTGGGTTTGGTATTGTTGGGTTGGGTTGGGTTGGGTTGGGTTGGGTTGGGTCAAGGTTGAATTGGGTTTGGTTGGGTTTTGTTGGGTTGGGTCAAGGTTGGGTTGGGTTTGGTTGGGTTTGGGTTGGATTGATATGGTTGGGTTTGGTTGGACCTTGGTTGTGTGTGGTTTAGTCACGGTTGGGTCGTGGTTGGGTTTGGTTGGGTTTGGTTTGGTGTGGTTGAGTTTGGTCACATCATGATCCCAAATCTCCGCCTGAATATCCAAAATTGACAATTTCCTTTTTTCCCCCCATTTTTTCCAAAATACTGAAACTATCAGGAGCCACTTTTAGGCTTTTTGACCCAATCCCAACCCCAGAATCTCCCCCTGTTTGGTGGGCACCTCCAGGACCATCCAGGGGGTCCCCAAGTTCCTCAAGTCATCAAAAATCAGAATTCTGGGAAAATTTGGGAGGTTCTTCTTCATCTTCTCCATTCCCACCTCCAAACTATGAATTTTGGGCCATTTTTGGGCTTTTTGACCCAATCCAAGCCCTGTCCAAACAGGATCATGGTGGGACTTCCTATAACCAATAAAAACTCAGGATTTTGGGAAAAACTGGGTGGTTCTTCTCCATCTTCTCCTTTCCCACCCCAAAAATTGCATTTTAGGCTTTTTTTCCTGCCAAAAATTGAATTTTGAGCCATTTTCACCCTTTTCCCATCCGAATTTAAAATCACCGATAACACTGATTTTCCCCCAATTTTTTCCCAGACCCGTGTCCGCCCCCCGTGCTTTGGGTGGAGCCTCCGTCTGGCGTGGTCACCGCGGGTCAGCGGCTGCGCCTGACCTGTTCCGCGAGCCGACGTCACTTCCGGCGCCGCTTCCGCTTCTTCCGCGATGGCGTGGAGCTGATTCCGGGTGACCTCATCGATGACGTCATCAGTGACGTCACTGGTGATGGGTCCCAGCTGGTGTTCCCGCAGATTTCGCCTGAATTTTCCGGGAATTTCAGCTGCCGGCTGGAGGAGGAGGTGGGCGGGGCCTGGGTGGAGGCTCCGCCCAGTGAAGGCGTGGCCGTGGTGGTCATGGGTAGGTGAGGGGGTTTTGGGGGGAAAATGGGGGATCTGGGGAAAAAGTGGAGGGGGGAGAGACATATTGGGATTTTTTGGGGTTGGCCACCCCCACAGAAATCGTCAGTCCTGGCTGATTTGCCACGCCCACTACAATGAGCACACTCAGGCAGTTGTCCATAACCAACTTAGTGACCGCACGCCTCTGACCACTCATCACTGACCACGCCCACCCATTGACCACACCCCAGTTGACCATGCCCATCAAAGTGGCCACACCCCAACTGGCCACCCCAATGACTGCTCCCAAAACGGCCATGACCACACCAATGACCACACCCCCAAGGGCCACACCCACTCATTTTTGCCTCACTGAAATTGACCACACCTCTCAAAATAGCCACACCCACCTCCATGTGCACATCACCAAAATGGCCACACCCACCCATTGGCCAGACCTACCTATTGACCACACACAATTGACCATGCCCATCAAATTAGCCTTACCCACTTGAATTATGATACCCAAATAGGCACACCCATTGTTTTGACTACACCCCCATAGGCCAAACCAAGTCCAATGATCACAAGCAATGGCCACACCCATCAAAAGGGGTCTCACCAACCCAATGACCAAACCTACCCCAATGACCCCACCCTAATGACCACACCCCCTAAGGGCCACCCCTACCCCAGGACCGCACCCCAATAGACCACACGCCCCCCTATGACCCCGCACTTGAATGGCTCCACTCACCCCATTTATTACATTTCACACTGTAAAATGGCCACACCCACCCCAATGGCCACTCTCAAATTGACCACAGCCATTACGTGTCCACAGCCTCTCCCGTGACCAGGCCCAAAAATGGCTGCACCCCCTGTGTTAACCACACCCAAGAATGGCCACACCCACCCCAATGACTACACCCCTAAATGGCCATGCCCAGTCATCGTCCTCACTAAAATTTACAATACCTATCAAAATTGCCACACCCACACCAATGACCACATTTCCAAAATTGCCACGCGTATCACAATGGCCACACCCGCCCAAATGATCACAACCTTAAATGGTGACACCCACCTTGATGACCTTACCCCAAAATGGTCACACCCAGTGCAATGTCACACCCTGCCCGTTGGCCACACCCACTTATTTACTGCTCCCAATTGACCACGCCTATTAAATTGGCCACACCCTCTCCTATGATCACATCCAAAAAAGGCCATACCCACAGGGCTGACCACACCCCCAAAAGGCCACACCCACTCCAATGACTACAAGCAATGACCACACCCATCAAAATGGCTTCCACCACCCCAATTGCCACTCCCAAAAATGGCCACACCCACCCCAATGACCACACCCATCCCACTGACCACACCCACCCTCCCTACTTACCACACCCATCCTCAATTGACCACACGCCCAAAGTAGTCATGTCCACCTCAATGACCACACCTACCAACTGATCACACCCAGTTGAGCACAGGGTCCTTTTTTCCAGTGATTTTTTGGGTTTTTGGGGTATTTGCTGACCCCTGGGGTTTTTTGGGGTGGTTTTTGGAGTATTTGATGACTGTGGGTTTGGTTTTGGGGTGAGTTTTGCGGTTTTTGGGGTATTTGATGACTGTGGGGTTGTTTTTGCCGTGAATTTTGGGGGGTTTTTGGGTTTTTAGGATTTTTGGGTTATTTGATGTCCACAGCAGGTTTTTTGGGTATTTGCTGACCCTGGGGATATTTGGGGGTGATTTTTGGGGTTTTGGGGCATTTGCTGACCCTAGGGTTCTTTTTGGGGGTGGTTTTTGGATTTGGGGATATTTGTTGACTCAGGGTTTTTTGGGGTGATTTTGGGGATTTTTGTTATTCACTGACCTTGGGGTGGTTTATGTTGGGGTAATTTTTGGAATTTTGGGGTATTTGATAACCCTGAGATTTTTTGGGGGTGGTTTGGGGGTTTTCGGGGTATTTGCTGACCCAGAGTTTGTTTTGGGTCAGTTTTGGGGGTTTTGGGGTATTTCCTGACCCAGCTTTTTTTTTTTTTGAGGGGGTTTCTCGTCCCCAGCCGAGTTCGAGTTCCCCCCATTGGTCATCGGCGGTGTGGTGGGCGTAGCCTTGACCCTTCTGGTGATCCTATTGGCTGCTTGGCTAGGCCGGAGGAGGAGGAGTCAGTGGGGGGGAGGGGAGGATTTGGACCCCAAAATGTCCCCAGATCACCTATTTTAATCCCAAAATTTCCCTTGTCAGGTCAAAAAGGGAATATTTCACCCCAAATTTCTCTATTTTAGTCCCAAATTTGGCCATTTTGACCCAAAATTCCTCACTTGTATCCCAAAATTACCCCAAATTTCCCCATTTTAGTCCAAAAAAAGACCTTTTTGTCCCCAAAGAGGTAATTTTGACTCAAATTCCCACATTTTACTACAGAAGCGACTCTTTTGCCCCAAAAATCCTCATTTTGACCCCAAAATTGTTCCCAAATTGCCCAGTTGGACCAAAATTTCTTCCGTTTTGGACAAAAATTGACCCTTCTGCCCTCAAATTGCCCATTTTGATCCCAAATCATCCCCAAATCTTTCATCTAAACCCAAATTCCTCCTTTTTACCTCAGAATGACCCATTTTGACCTTCAAATTCCTCCTTTTGACACCAAAATTGTCCCTTTTTAACCAAAAATTGACCTTTTTACCCCAAAATCAGCAATTTTGAGGCCAAGTTGGCCATTTTGGCTGCATCTGACCCAAAATTTTCCCATTTTTATAAAAAAAATTAACATTTTCCCTCAAAATTGCCCATTTTGACTCCCAAATTTCCCTGAAATCTTTATTTTTAAACCAAATATTTCAACTTTACCCCAAAGTCTGCCATTTTCAGCCCAAGTTGGCCATGTTGGCTTCATTTAGACCTAAATTTCCCTATTTGCATCCAAAATTTAATATTTTCCCCTAAAATTTCCCCATTTTGACCCCAAATTCCCCATTTTGACCCCGATTTCCCACTTAAGTCCAAAAATTAACATTTTTCTCCTCCAAATTGCCCATTTTGACCAAATTTTCCTGTTTTGACCTGCAATTTCCCATTTTAGTTTCAAATCTAATGTGTTTCTCCCAAAAATTGCCCATTTTCCCCTTCCAATTTTCCTCTTTGGTCCAAAAATTTTGCCCCAATTTGACTCCAGATTTCCCCTTCTCTCCCAAACTTCGAATTTCTCCCCAAATTCCCCAAAATCACCAAATTTCTCACCAAAAACCCTTTTGAACCAAACTGCCCCTTTGAACCCCAAAATCAGACTCTTCTCACCGCAGATTTCTCATTTTTGACTCAAATTCCCAGGTTTCCCCCCAAACTTAGCACTTCTGCCCTAAAATTGCTCATTTTAATCCCAAAATCCCCATTTCCCCCCCAAATTCCTACATTTTCCCCCCAATGCCCATTTTCCCTGTAATTCCCACATTTCACCCCAAATTTTCACATATTCCCCTAAAATTCCTCATTTTACCCCTCAAATGCCCCATTTTCACCCCAATTTTTTAATTTTAAATCCAAAACTTTGATTTTTGCTACAAAAATCCTCATTTTTTCCCTAAAACTTCAGATCTTACCCCCAAAATCACCATTTCGGTTCCAAATTCCTCATTTTTCCATAAATTATCCAATTTTGTCTCCAAACCACCTCAAAATTCCTAATTTAGCTCATTAAATCTCCTTTTTCATCCCAAAAAAATCCTCAATTCTCTCCAACCCCGCTTTACCGCCTCAAAATATTAGTTTTCTCCAAAATGCCCTTTTTCCTCCCAAAATGGCTTCTTTTTCCCAAAATGTTGGATTTTCACCCCGATCCAGGGGTTACTGCTGGTGGGGGCTGGGCCCTGGTGATGACACTAGGACCCTCTGCATGGGGGACCTCGAGGCTGGCGCCTGAGCTGGGCCATGCCTACCAATATGGCTGCCGGTGCGCTCGGATCATGCCCACAAGATGGCTGACAACATGGAGACCACACCCCCAAAATGCTTCCGAGACCAAGCCCCTAAGATAGCCGACAATGTGCAGCCCGGCCCATAATGATGCTGAGACCACGCCCCCAACATGGCCGACAACGTGTGGGTCACGCCCCTAAAATGGCTTCCAGATCACACCCTCAAGATGGCCAACAGCTCACAGGACACACCTCCAAGATGGCTACAGATGTTGAGGCCCCACCCCCAAAATGGCGACAGTGGGTGGGGCCAGGCCGAGGCAGGCAATGGGGATTGGTGGATCCGATGGTGCTGTGTCCTGATCAGTCGGTTTGGATTTGGGAGCTGTTTATGCAAATAAGATGCAAATTAGGGCTGCAGGCAGGATCCCTGTGGGGTTGTTTAGGGGGAGGACATTATTATGTTCTTATGCCAATGAGATGCTAATCAGGGCCACACAACAGTTACTTGATAGGTCCTGGAGGTATTTTGGGCTGTATTTATGCAAATGAGATTCATATCAGGGGCACAGGCAGGGTTGGGAGGGAGATGTGTTTGTGTGTGTTTGGGGGAGGAAATCAAGGGGTTCTTATGCAAATGAGATGCTAATGAGGGGATTGGTTGGGGTGAGGCTTGGACCAGGACTGAGGGGATGACATCGACCAATGACATCAATGGGATCCAATGGGATCCAATGGGATCCACTGGGACTGGGATATGCTGGATCCAGGCTCAGTGGCTGCAGGGATGATCCCAACCCGGGACCTCTGGGATCTACCGGGATCAGGATCTTGTTTTGATCTGGGATCTCCTGCAGCCAGGAAGTGCCAGACTGGGTTCCACTGGGCCTGGGGGCCACCAGGGTTGGAACCTACTGGGACCTGGGATTGGCTGGGATCTGCCGGGACTGAGATCTACTGGATATAGGATCTGCTGAGATTGGGACAGGTGGGATGGGGATGTGCTGAGGCTGGGATCTGCTGGGTCCCACTGGATCTGAGATCTGCTGGCCCTGGGATCCACAGGTGCTGGGATCTGCTGGAAGATGAATCTTCACAGCCACCACATCAACCCCCCACCAAAACCCCAAATTGCCGTAGAGACCCCATCAACCCCTCACAAAACCCCCAAATTTTTGACAGCCAATCCCAAAACCCCCTAATTTTCACAGTGACACCATTGACCCCTCACAAAGTTTTGACAACCAATTACAAAAACCCCCAGATTTGGGGGGATTGCCAAACACAACACCCCCAAATTTTCACAGCCACCCCATCAATCCCTCACAAAACCCCCAAATTGTTGCAGGCAATCACAAAAACCCTAAAATTTTCACAGTGACACAATTGACCTCTTAAAAAAAAACCAAACTTTTGATAACCCACCACAAAAACCCCAAATTTTCACAACCATTAAAAAAATCCCAAAATTTTCATAGTGACACCGTTGACCCCTCACAAAAACCCCAAAGTTTTAGCAACCAATCCCAAAATCCCCAAAATTTTCACAGCCACCCTAGCAACCCCTCACAAAACCCCAAATTTTCACAGCCAATCACAAAACTCCAAATTTTTGCCAGGAAATCACAAAAATTTTCCCAGCCACCCCATCAACCCCACACAAAAACCCCAAAGTTTTGACAACCAACCACAAAAATCCCAAATTTTTGGCAGCCAATCACAAAACCGCAAGTTTTTGCCAGTCAATCATAAAAAAATCAAAATTTTTGCTGGCACCCCATTGACCCTTCTGAAAAACTCCAAATCTTTGCAGTCACTCCATCAACCCCTCACAAAAACCCCAAATTTTCATAGTCAATCACAAAACCCCCAAATTTAAGCAGCGGCACCACTGACCCCACACAAAACCCACAAATGCTTGCAGCCACCCCATCAACCCCTCACCAAACTCCCAAATATCCTCAGCCAATTACAAAACACCAAAATTTTCACAATCACAAAAACTCTAAATTTTCCCAGTCACCCCACTGAAACCCCCTTCAGAAAAAGCCCAACTTTTCACAGACACCCCATTAACTCCTCGCAAAAACTCCAAATTTTGCAGGCAACCACAAAAACCCCACAGTTTTCCAGACATCCCATCAACCCCTCACAAAACCCCCAAATCTTTGCTGCCATCCCAAAGACCCACACAAAACACCCAAATTTTCACAGCAAATCACAAAATCCCAAAATGTTCACAGCAACACCACTGATCCGTCACAAAACCCCCAAATTTTTGCCAATCATAAAAAGTCAAAAATTTCCCAGCCACCCCATTGGCCCTTCAGAAAAACCCTGAATTGTCACAGAGACCACATCAACCCCTCACAAAAACTCCAAATTTTCACAACCAATCATAAAAACCTCAAAATTTTTGCAGTGACACCATTGACCCCTCACAAAACCCCAAATTTTCACAGCCAATCACGAAAACCCCAAATTTTCAAAGTCATCCCATCAATCCCTCTCAAAACCCCCAAATTTTTGCCAGTCAATCATAAAAAATCAAAAATTTCACAGCCACCCCACTGACCTTTCAGAAAAACCCCAAATTTTTGGAGAGACCCCATCAACCTCTCACAAAAACTCCAAATTTTCAGTCAGTCACAAACCCCCAAAATTTTCTCAGCCAGTGCCAGCAATCCCTCACCAAACTCCCAAATTTTCTCAGCCAATTACAAAATCCCAGCATTTTCACAATCACAAAAACTCTACATTTTCCCTGCCACCCCACTGACCCTTCAGAAAAACCCCAACTTTTCACAGGGCCCCCATCAACCCCTTGCAAAGCACCCAAATTTTTGCAGCCAACCACAAAATCCCAAAATTTTCACAGCAACACCACTGAGCCCTCACAAAATCCACAAATTTTTGCCAGTCAATCATAAAAAATCAAAACTTTCCCAGACACCCCATTGACCCTTCGGAAAAACCCCAGATTTTCACAGGGCCCCCAGCAATCCCTCACAAAACCTCCAAATTTTCACAACAAATCACAAAAGCCCAAAATTTTTGCAGTGGCACCATTGACCAAACTCCCACATTTTGTCAGTCAATCACAAAACCCCCAAATTTTCACAGCCACCCAATTGATTCCTCACGAAAACCCCAAATTTTCAAAGCCAATCACAAAATCCCAAAATTTTCCCAGACACCCCATCCATCCCTCACAAAACTCCCAAATTTTCCCAGCCAATCACAAAACCTCTGAATTTTTGCAACCACCCTATTGACCTCTCACAAAACCCCCAAATTTTTGAAGACATCCCATCAACCCCTTCCAAAATCTCCAAATTTTCACAGCCAATCAGAAAACCCCAATTTTTTCTGCACAGGCACATCGATGTGGTTTGAAAGCAAAACCAGTGAGAGACTCCAAGTCAGAAATTTATTAGTAAAAAGGAAAATAAAACCAAAATATATTTAACAATCCAAAATAAAAACCACTGACAGAGCCAGAACACAACCTGACACCCCATTGCTTGGGCTATTGGAATTGTTTCATTCCACCTGGAATTTTGGCTGCAGAACTCCTGGAGTGGCAGGTGAGGTTCTGCTGGAGCAGGGATCCTGTGGAAAGGGTGAAATTTTGACAGGGAAGTCTCACAGATTTGTATGCTTGGCAGAAAGGTTTTTAAATGTGGAATCTGAAGAAGGAATAGAAATGAAAGCAAGTTTTGATATAAAAGAAAAGAATTTCTGAGCCAGTTTTACTGGATAACTAAGAAAACAAAGTGTATGTTAGTTAGAAGGGGGTTTTATGACTTAGAGCAAAGGATAAACCCACCTCAAACAAGAAGATGTTTTTACCAAGCAGAAAGACAGCACAGGAAAACAAATCAGCAGATGTGGCAAGTAGAAAAAAGGTCTCAGAATTTTCCACTGCAAAAAAACTGAAAAACAACTTCTAGCCTTAATTTTAATGTACTAACTTTTAGTGATTGGAGAATAGTAACATGAATATGGTAATTATAGTAGTTATGATAAGCTATAGGTAAAAGTTAAAGTATAGATTGGTTCTTCTGTATTAAGATGCTCAGCAAAGAAAAGTATATAATGCATTGTAACAAAAAGAAAAGTATATAATGCATTTGTAACTTAAACTAAAGGGTCTCCAGGCTTGTCTGAAGCTGGAGCTGACAGCTGCAGGCACAGGCTCTGTCACCCATGACCCTGGACTGCTGTAATGTCTTGGATACAATAAACTGAATTTTGGAGAGCCACCTGGAGTCCCACATCTCTGATTTAGGCTGTTACAATGGCGCCCAACATGAGGCACCATCACTAAGAGCCTGAATGAGGGATTTGGGTCTCCAGGCCTGCCTGCAGCTGGAGCTGACAGCTGCAGGCACAGGCTCTGTGTTCCATGACCCTGGACTGCTGTAACATCTTGGATTTAATAAACTGAATTTTGGAGAGCCACCTGGAGTCCTGCATCCCTCATTTTGGCACTTACAGTGGCACCCAACGTGATGCACCATCAGTAAGAGCCTGAATGAGGGATTTGGGTCACCAGGCTTGTCTGAAGCTGGAGCTGAGAGATGTAGGCACAGGCTCTGTTGTCCATGACCCTGGACTGCTGTAAAATCTTGGATGGAATAAACTGCATTTTGAAGAGCCGCCTGGAGTCCCACATCCCTCATTTCGGCTCTCATAGACTGGTGTTTCCCAGAACTGCCAGTGCCCAGATCCAGAAATTTCCTGGTGCTGGTGCAGCCCAAGTGCAGCAATTTGCAGGCAAAAAAACCCCAAAATCTGGCAATTTTCCATTGGCAGCTCTGTCGTGGCCTGACCTGGAGTTTCCCAGCACTGCCATTGCCCAGATGCAGAAATTTCCCAGTGCTGGCAAAGCCCAAATGCAGCAATTTACTGGCACAGAAATCCAAAACCTGGCAAATACCTGGGGCCAGCACCACCCAGATCTGGTGTTTTCCAGCACTGCCAGTGTCCAGACCTGGCAATTTCCTGGTGCTGGCACAGCCCAATTCCAGCAATTTGCTGGCAAAGAAAGCTAAAACCAGGCAAATATCTCGTACCTAAAGCAACCTGATCTTGTGTTTGCTGACACCCCAAGTGCCAGATCTGGAATTTTTCAGACGCCTCCACAGCATAATTCCAGCAATCTGCTGGCACAGAAAATTAACATCTGGTAATTTCTCAGTGCCAGCACAACCCAAATGCAGCAATTTTCTGGCAAAGAAAGCCAGAACCCAGCAGCTTCCCAGTGCTGCCACCAGCACAACCCAGGTCTGGTGTTTGCTATGCAAGTGCCCAGATCTGGAAATTTCCCAGGGCTGGCACAGCCCAAGTCCAGCAATTTGCTGGCACAGAAAGCCAAAATCTGGCAATTTCCTGATGCCAATACAGGTGCCCATACCTGGTGTTTGCTGCCACTACCAGTGCTCAGATCTGGATATTTCCCGGTTCTGGCAGAGCCAAGTCCAGCAATCTTCTAGCAAAGAAAGCCAAAATCTGGCAATTCCCTGCTACCGTCATTGGCAATGCCAAGATCCGGTGTTTGCTGGCACCACCAGTGCCCAGATGCGGGAATTTCCCAGTGCCAGCACAGCCCAAGTCTAGTAATTTTCTGGCAAAGAAAGCCAAGACCTTGCAAATACCTGGTGCTGGCCCCACCCAGATCTGGTGTTTGCTGGCACTGCCAGTGCTCAGATCCAGCAGTTTCCAAGTGGCAACACAGCTTAAGTCCAGCAGTTTACTGGCAGAGGAAGACAAAACCCGGCAATTTTCTGGTGATAGCACCGATACCACCCAGATCTGCAGTTAGCTGGCACCACCAGTGCCCAGATCTGGCAATTTTCCTGTGCCAGCACAACCCAAACGCAGCAATTGCCTGGCAAAGAAAGCCAAAGCTCAGCACTGCCCAGATCTGATGTGTTGGGGTTGGTTTAAAAGAAGAGGGAGACCTTGGCTTAAGGCCATGGGAAAACCCTCTTTAGTTGGGGTCAGAAGGAGCTCCTGCCCATAATCCTCTTGTTCATTTATGCAGATTGTTACTAGAAAGTTCTGAGTTCTCTTTGCTTCCATTGGTTACTTTATACTGAAAAAAATGTAATATTCTTAATCCTTCCTTGCTCTTGGATCCTTCCCTCAGATCCCACCTTAACCCCTCTCCATAAATAAATGTATAAATGTCCCTGCTAGACCCTGGCTTTTTTCTGCTTTGCACTCTGTACTGTGCACGCTGTCCTGTTTGTTGTGTTTGCCTTCATTAAAGTTCTGTTTCCACACAACCAGATGAAAGCAGTCTATGTCTGTAAAGTGGCCAGAGATGGCTCTCAGGGAAACCACTGGTCAACGATCCAGACAAGGACCAGAAGGTTTTACTGGTGTTTGCTGGCACTGCCAGTGCCCAGATCTGGAAATTTCCCTATTCTGGCACAGTCCAAAGCAGCAATTTACTGGCACAGAAATCCAAAACCTGGCAACTTTCTGCTACTGAGTCTGGCACCTCCCACATCTTGTGTTTGCTGCACCAGAACCCAGATTTGGAAATTTCCTGATGCCAGCAGAGCCCAAGTCCGGCAGATTTTTGTTGCTGGCAAGGACACCACCCAGATCTGGTGTTTGCTGGTAGTGCTAGCGCCAAGATCTGAAAACTTCCTGGTGCCCGCACAGCCCAAGTCCAGTCATTTGCTGGCACAGAAAGCCAAAATTTGGAAATCTGTAGGTTCTAGGTCCAGCACCATCCAGATGTTGTATTTGCTGGGACCACCAGTGCCCAGATTTGGAAATTTCCTGATGCCTTCACAGCCCAGGTCTAGCAATTTGGTTTTAGCTAGCTTAGGAAGATAAGTTCCTCGGACCGTGACTTTCTTTTTCTTGGAACTGTTCAAACCTGCTCTGGATTGAAAACCCAGAAAAACACCGGCAGCTCACACCTGTGGCCCCCCGAGCTATGGGACGCTGCACTCCAGCACCAGAGTGACTTAGAAGAGACCGAGTGAGCCAACTGCAACCCACAAAAAGGACTTTCTGAATTTGCCATCTCTTCAGCACTCTCCAAGGTTTTATTTAATATTATTCATTTTTCATGCTTGTGAATACTTTACTTGTTAAATAAACTGGGGTTTTTTTCACTTTTCTCAAGGGAAGTCTTTTCCTGAACTAGTAGGGGGAGAGGCTGCTTGAACTTGCTTTCTAGATGGACCCATTTAGGAGGTTTCCTCCCAAAATTCACCCTAAGCCAGCACAAACAGTCATCATGAAAATTTCACCAGTGGCAAAATTTCCTGGTGGTAAATCTTGTGATAGAAGCTTGACCTTGTTCTCCATGAGAGATTATTGGGAAGAGCAGACAGGAGAAGATTCCTGGAAAACTGAAACAGCTTTCCAGAAATGAAATGAAAATGAAAGAAACAATCCAAGATCTTTTCTGTAATGGGTTAAAACCTTAAGTTTGTTCATCAAAGCTGACAAAGTTCTTCCACTAAGACTGTTGCACCACATCCATTTGTTTGCCTAGTAAATCTCCAGACCTAATAAGTAAGGCGAAACCGAAGACAATGGGTTTCACAACATTTGTTTATCTGCTTAGTGAACTGTTGACATGGGTGGTGGGCCTGCTATGATTGATAGAACAGTATTAGCTTATCCACTCAGTAAACTTAAAATTCCAGGAACTCAGTAGATTAAGCTTAAAGTTCCAGGAATCAGACAAACCACACCAAATAAGGAAAACTACTGGCCTTCATCTTCAGACCACCGGGAGGTGGACTACAACCACCTAGCAACAGGAGGAGCATACGCAGAGTACTACCCTGAAGCCACGTCAACCAAAAATAGGACTGTATATAAGCCCCACAGAAACACCAGAAGCAGGGGGGCCGTTGGTGGAGCGGTTACTCCCCAGCTACACCCAGCGCTCCCAGGTGGGTGCAAGCCTTTTCTTGGTTTCACTCAGCGCTGACTTTGCCTATTATCGCTTGCTCAATCAATTAATAAATTACATTTCATTTGGACTCACTAGTCGGTGATTGATTCCCCACCGCAACCTATAACATTTTCCTCTATTTATTTTTATGCTCCCCTTTTCCATGTTACACTACTTCTCCATCCCAGTAATTCCAGATGCACCTCCCCTCTAAGATCGGTGACTTAGTGATTTTTAGACACTCTTAAATACCATGAGCCACACACAGTTTTCGTTCCCATGTTTTTACTGGAAGGCAACACTGGAGATATAACTGCAGTGCTTGGGTCAGGTAGGAATCCTACCCCAAGGGAAGGTGCTCCAACAGTGTTTGACCCTCAGCAAGGAAAATGCACAGCAGCAGGGGAGGGGATCGCTGTGCCAGTGTGCAGGAGTCAGGGCTCCGCATCCGGGCTCAAGGCTGCAAAGTTCCTGAGTTTGGGCAGACGAAGGGGCTGTCCCCAGGATGTGGGGGGCTCAAATGTGGGACTCGTGGGGAGAGCAAGGAACGGACACAGGTAGGAACGGCCCCGGTGCCTCAGTTGCAGCAGCGGCAGCAGCGGCAGCAGCAGCGGCAGCAGCAGCGGCGGCAGCAGCGGCAGCAGCAGTGGCGGGAGCAGCGAAACAGATAGTCTAAAACACGCTTTCTCCTTCTATTTTTTGTTCTCTTTTTCTTTCTCTTTGTACCTTTATTTCTCTTTCTCTCCCTTTCCCACTGCCGGGCACCCTTCTTTCGGGGTCCCTTGCCCGGCGTCCCTCTCCTCTCCCCGCCTCCCTCTCCCCTGCCGGGCCATGCCATGCACCCGGCCCGCCCCCGGCCCCAGGCGGGGCTGCCCCGTGCCCGGCCCCGACCGTCTCGGCGCGGTATCGCCTCCGTCTGGCTCTGGCCGTACTGGCGGTGGCACTGCTGGGCGGGCATCAGTGCCTGGTGCGAGGGCGGCATCGCCGCCCTTCGGCTGCCCCTGGCCGGAGCCCCGGCCCCGGCCCTGGCCCCAGCCCTGGCCCCGGCTCCTCCCGGGGCCCGCGGAGGACACACGCGCAGCAGCTGCTCCCTACGCCTCCGCTGCGGCTTCCCCAGCCTTAGCTCCGCCTCTCGGCAGAGCGGCTGCCGGCCCCGAGCCTCCCGTGCCACATTCCTGGGAGCAAACGCCGGGGCATGGCCAGCCCGGGGCGGGTGAGGGGCGCTAGGGGGCTGTTACTGGCCCCGGGCCAAGCGCTGACAGCCGCGTCCTGCCTGCAGGGAAGGCGCAGAAGGCCCTGCAGCAGCGGCACCGGCTGCGTTTGCTGCTAAGGTGCCAGAGAGCCTCGAGAGTGCCCAAGCTGGACACTGTGGAGGAGGAGGAGGAGGAGGGAGAAGGGCTTGGAACTGCTCTAGCACAGGAGAATGAAGAGGCGTTGCCGTTCCATCCACCGCAGGAGGGTGAGTGGCAGAGCTGGGCTGCAGGGCTGGAGCCTGCAGCCAACTTGGCCCCATCCGATCCCATCCCATCCCAGCCCTCCCCTAGGGAAATGTCCATGGACAGGACGAAAGAGGGGCAGGGTAGACATCCCGCAGTGGCCGTGCTCCATCCCCTAGAGCATCCCAGGAGCACAGGGCTGGGCTGTGTTCTCCGGCCTCTCCCGCAGCCCCTCAGCTCTGGCTGCGCTCCCTCTTTGCCAGATGCAGCCCTGCAGCGCACACAAGAGCAGGAATCCAGCAGTGGCCGCTTCCATAGAACAGCACAGGTACCTGCAGCCACTCCCACCTGGGCTGGGCCTGCTGTCCCTGCTCAGCCCAGCACCGTGTGTGCAGCACTCGATGAAACATTCCTGCCTTCTTGCCCTTCACCTATAGCTTGTTTGTGACTTCACATCAGGAGCATTCAGCAGGAAGAGACCCACACCATGGGCACTGGGCTCAGAGCTCACTCCAAGCTCCTCAAGCATGAGACCAGTGCCGCCCTGCTGGATTTGCTCCTGGAGAAGGGTGTTGCCCGACCAGAACAAGTAAGCAGCCTGGAGCCAGGCTTCAATTTCCTCATGAGTCCCGTGCCTTCCCCAGCCACGCCTGCTGGTCCCTCAGAGCCTTTGAGGCCATGGCAGTGCACTGGCAAGGGAAGCACGTCTCTGAGGACCCTGGGGACATTGCTCTCTCTGGCAGCTTTCCAAGTCTCCCCATGCCTTCTCCGGGTGCCTGCCATGGTCAGGTACATTCACCGCTGGCTCATGGCCAATGATTCTCCCGAGCACAGGCTGGACAAGGCCCTGCTGAAACTCACCAAAGCGCACCCGGGTGACGTAGTCATGACGCTCCTGCGTGTGGCCCCGTCCTGTGACAGGTATGGGGCCCACCTGCCCAGAGGGCTCAGGCCTCCCCAGCCCATCACCCTGTACCACCTGGCTCAGGTGTGTGACCAACAGAGAGTTCCAGGGCCCTCTGGCTGCTGCCTTTCCCAGCCCTGGCATGTCAGCCCCCGAGCCTGCTGCCATGCTGCCTTGCTGCCCCTCAGGGGCCTATCCCCACGAGGCAGGGCTGCCTGGCTGCTGCTGGCAAGGGCCAGTGGACAGAGGCAGTGCCGGCAGTCAGCCCGGGCCCCTAGGGATGTCCAGGCCACGGTGCTGTGTCTGGGACCCCCCATGAGACAGAGCTCTAACCCCGCAGAGCTGCCATCTCCATGGGGAAGACCATCATGTGCTCGTCCAGGACTGCCGAGCCAGTGCAGCTGATCCTCCTGGATGTGCTGGGGAGCTGGCCAGAGTACAGCACGTGCACCTCGGATGGGGACAAAACGGCTGTCTTTGCCCTGGCTGTGAGTTTCCGCAACTGGCCTTTGCTGGCCCCAAGGCCGCCTCTCCAGCAGCTCTCCATCCTCCTTCCCCCACTGCATCTGCCTGCCTCAGGCGCTGCCCGGAAACCAGGCCCAGGGGCAGCTTCAGGCCCACCAGGCCCCATGCTCCCCCTGCCTCTCTCCGGGCCTCTCCCTGCCACGCTCGGGCCCTGCCACACGGACACCTGGGCACTGAGCGCTGTCTCGGGGGGCTTTGTCCTTTGCAGGCAACCATGGTGATGTGGAAGATTCTTCAGGAGTCCCCTGTCCCACGTGTAGTGAGGCCGTATTTCCCCCACCTATTTTTGCATTTGCTCTTCCAAGTGTTCTTCAGCACAGAAGAGATGCCAGAGGAGGTCGACACCTTCTGGAAGTAATGCCAGGAAGAGTATGGCCTTGCCACCAGCCCCAACAGATGCTCCATCCCACTCCTCCTGTCCCTGCCACGTGGCCTGCAAAGGAGCCAGTGCTGCCAGTGTGACCTGGGGTTTGCTGTGCACACAGGTTTGCAGTGCAGACTCTGAAGTCCCTGCTCTGCCTTGTCCAGTGTGCGTACGTGGTGGTGTCAATGGAACGCAAGCGTGGTTGGGACACGCTGCTCTGCGTTGATACCCACCACTCTGCTGTGGCTCTGCTGGCCAGGTGAGACCCCACTTCTCCCCATTGCTCCCGGCATTTGTGCCCTGTGCCCAGGCTGTCCCACACAGTCCCCGTGGCTGTGGGCCAAAGGGACGAGGGGCAGCCAAGCAGACTGGAAAAGGCTGGGAAAGGAGGGTGCCCAGGAGCAGCCACATCTCAAAGGGCCCAGGTCCCCTGGCAGGGGGTGGTGGGGAAATACAAGAGCCGTGTGAGTCAGTGCTGGGGGAGGCTTTCCCCCCCCCCAGCTCAAGGTCTTAGTGACATTTTCGACCTTCCAGGGAGATGTGCCGTGCATTCAGGCCCTTGTGTAAAAGGATCTTATGCTGCCTCCTTGAGATGCTCAGCACAGAGATGCCATACTGGGATTTCCCTGCCCTGGCATTCCTTGCAGAGGTGAGCCTGAAGGCCAACATGACCTGGCTGTGCTTCCTCCCAGCTCTCTGCCCTCTCATCGTCGCAGCCGCCTGGGACGGTGCCCATGCCCTGTGCTGCTGCCTGGGCCCAGCCCTGTGCGGCTCCGGGCTCCTGCCAGCTGGGTCCCCCGTCACTGCCCGGTGCCTTCCAGGTCCTCGAGTGCCTGGACTTGAGGGAATGCAGGGACAGCATCATGGATCTGATCTTGTCATGGCACCTGTAGAGGGACCGCGCAGACATTGGCAGCCAGTTGCTCAGGGCCCTCCTTCCGCTCAGAGACCATTCCCCGCTGGTGAGAAGGGGGCAGTGGCTGAAGCCTGCAGGCAGCGTGGGGCTGGGCAACGCAGTCGCTTGGCCTTGCCTGGGGTTCGGGCGCTGGGGCAGCTGCTCCCAGCTCTCCTGCCTCCCGCTTCAGCTGCCCCAGTGCTTCAGGACAGGCCTTTGGCCTCTGGGCCCTGCAGCAGCAGGGTGGCCTTTCACAAACTTGCCTTCTGCACAGGCCGAAAGAATATGGAGTCTGACCGAAAGGCTCATGGAGCTCCTGCGGCTCAGGATGACCATCATGCTGCTGGGCTATCTGTTCCTAGATAATGGTGCCCGCATACCCAGCCCCATTGCCCTGCATTTGGCTAAGGTGTTCCTGCCACTCTTTGACCACGTAAGCCTCTGTGCCCCCAGCCACGGCCACTGGCTCCTGCCCGGACACTTGGTGCCCTGTGCAGATGCAGGCCTGCGCCAATGTGGGCCAGAATCAGCTGATGCTGAGCTCTTGCTGCCTTCCTGTTCTACAGGGTGATAGCCAGGTGCAGCAGCTCTCCATGATTGTCTTTCACACCTTGATGTCTGCTGTAGAAGAAGAAGGAAAAAAGCCCCTGATGACACAAGTGTGGCAGAGCCTGCTCCCACTCTTCTTCCACTGTAATGATGAGAATCGGCCTGTGGCACAGGTGAGGACTCGTGGGCTGCTGTTGTCCCCCTGGCAGGGGCTCAGCTGCCTCCTGCCCTGCACTTGCTGGACCGCAGTCTCCTCCAGGCTGCGGCTCCTGTGCCCTGGGCTGTGGGGCCATCTCCACATCTCATCTGCTCTCCAGACTTCTCGGCAAATGCTGCTTTGTGCGGTCAAGTTCCTGAAAAGGAAAGATCTTGAAAAAACTGTAAAGAAAGAGAAACACTTGAAGTTCACTGAGCTTCTGGTAAGAAGGGCCTGCATGCCCCAGTCTCACCCTGGAGAAGTGCCATGAGGGCGGTGCTCAGTGTGCGAGGCGGGCAGCTGTGCCCCTGCGCGCTGCTGCAGCCAGAGGCTGTGCGGGCTCTTCTCCAGGCTCCCATGGGCCCGAGCCGGGTGCCCATGGAGCCCCGGCCCAGCGGGACTGTGGGGCAGGGGCGGCACCGCGGTTCCCCAGGCAGCAGCCGGCCCTCTCCCCCTCCCCTCGGGAGCCCGCAACCAGCGGCTGCTGGCCACGCCTCAGGGCTGTGCGGCCAGGGGAGGCCGGGACTGGGCGCAGGCAGCGCCCGGCCCAGGGGCTGAGCCCGCACCAACCCTTCCCTCCTGCCGCTCTCTGCAGCTGGCAGAGGACAGGAGCAGAGCGGCCGAGCACCTGCGCCGGGCCCTGCGCTACCTGGAGAGCCCACAAGAGCCCCTGCGAGAGGCGGCCATCAGGTTCATGGGTGAGTCACAAGCCCGGGCTGCCCTTCCCCTCCCCGGCCCGCCACAGCGCAGCCCCAGCTCCGCCTGTTGCCCCAGCAGCAGCAGCCGGGCCCGGCGCCGTGCAGCCCCGCCTGGCCTGGGCATTGCTGCTGCTGCCCTCTGACAGCCGTGCCCTGGGGCGACAGCGTGCTGCATGGGCTGAGCTGAGCGCTGCCGGGCCAGCAGCCCGTGTGGCCACAGCGCCGGCAGCGCCACTTGCAGGGAGCTGTGCCGCCGGGGCCGTGACAGGCTCTGTGTTCACAGGCATGGCCGGGTGGCACCTGAGGGGGCAGCAGCAAGAGCTGCAGCTGATCTGCACTGGTGAGTGAGGGCAGCGGGCTGACAGCGGGGGCTGCCGGGGGGAGCTGCAAGCCCTGCCCCAGCTGCCGAGGGCTCTGCTCCCGTGGGCAGAGCACACCGAGCTTTCAGGGCCACATGGGCCATTCGTGGCCAGCAGCTTCGGGCTGATCCCCTTGCTCCCTTCGGGCTGATCCCCTTGCTCCCTTCTCCCTCCTGGCCATGGCAAGAGCTGGCTGGGATGGGCCTTGCAGGGGGCTCTCCTTGGCTCCCCGCAGATCCGGCTCTGACCGTGGCTCTGTTCCTCTCTCTCGCAGCCCTGGAACGCCTGGCGGTGGACATGAGCAGTGTTGTGTCACACCTGGCACTTGAAACACTGCATGCCTTGCAGGCAATACAGCATGGGCGATATTCCACCATCCAGAGGCTGCAAGATCAGCTGTCCAGGGCATGGAGGACACGGCCTCGTCTGTCGGGGCTCGGCTGGCTGCGCTGCCAGATGACTTACAAGGAGAGCTGATCCTGGAGGCTGTCTTTGCTGAGGCAACCTGAGCCAGGGGTAATTTTCCTTTTCTTCAAGATTTTCCTTTTCTTCTTTTCATTGTTTTATCTATATTGAAAATAAATAAATTATAGAGTATATATCATTATGTATATTAATATAGATCATAGATTACTGTAAATAATTATAGAATGTATTATGATACACAGACTGCCAGGAGCTTTTCTTTGCTGCCCAGGGTCTGCAGGGCAAGAGGCAGGAAAGGGTGAAAAGGATGCTTGTGCTCAGCAGC
This sequence comes from Melozone crissalis, assembly GCF_028551555.1. NCBI lineage: Eukaryota > Metazoa > Chordata > Aves > Passeriformes > Passerellidae > Melozone > Melozone crissalis. The sequence goes on from NW_026535830.1 coordinate 22,608, forward strand.
ACAGCAGGCTGAGGGGTCCTGAGGCCCTGCAGGGGGAAAAGGATGCTCGTGCTCAGCCAGCTGCCCAGGCGTACAGCGGGCAAGGGGAAATAGCCAGAAGCCCCTTGGCCTTTGGTGGTTCTGCTGAAACCTTTGTGCTGCCCACAGAGGGGCTGGGCAGGGGCCGGAGCTGCGGGGATCCCTGCCAGAGTGGTGCCTGGAGATGGCCACAAGCCCTGTGCCAGGCAGGAAGCACCAGCCATGTCCTCCTGCTCGTGTGCTGCTGGCTGCCTTGCTGAGGGCTCCCAGGTGCCTCTGCATGGGGCTGCTCTGGAGCTGCTGTGGGGCTGCGGCGCTGCTGCCGGGCAGCTTGGCCGGGCTGGGGCAGCCCCTGAGGGGCTGGGGCGCTGGCAAGCCCTGGGCAATGGGCTCTCAGAGGCCACAAGCAGCCCTCTGGCAGCCGCCTTGTTCCTGCCAGAGTTGACTTGCAAGACGCATCCTGGGCACTCTGCAACTAACAGCATCAGTGTTGTTGGAAACCCAAATGCAGAGAAATCTCAGACCTTTGGTCTTGTCAGCAAAGCTTAGAATTAAACACAGGATTTGATCTGAGACCTTGGAAAGGGCTCCCAAACTTAGGTGCTAGAAGCGAGAATGTGGATTTCTAGTTTATAGCAGCGACACGGGGAGGAAAGTTGAAGTGGAGGAAAGTTTAGAGTCCAAGATCTAGAAAACATAAAAGTAGTTACAATGGTAAACAAGAAGTTTAGGATGCAGTGCTGTAGGTTTGCGTGTCATAACATGATTGGCTAAGGAAGCTTACACTGTAGCATGAGTCCATAAGACAAAAGATTGAAGGGTTGGCTCCAAACCACAAATATCCTTGTTTGCAGTGTCTTCTTGGCCAAGAAATCCTTCAAAGCTCTTGTAACTACAAGTCTTGCGGCCCTGTGAGCCATGTGGTGGAGATGTGAGCCAAACTCACCATTCCTGCCTATGTAGAAGAGGAGAAAAAGCAATAGCATAATGTAAAAAACTCAGAGGTCCACTGTCGAGCTCGTTCCAAACTCCTTCAACTCCCCCAAAGTGGGATTTAGCTACAAATAGATGACAAGGACTCTTAGTGCTGCCTCTTTGACTCCAGAGCAGCTGCTTTAGAATCTTTCACATAACCCTGTGTAGTTAGGTGCCAGAAATGGATCATTTAGAGAAACTTTCCCAACTGACTTGCATGGGGGTTGGTTTGAAGGGTGTTTGAGGGTACAGCCTTCCAGCAGAGGTGTGGGCTTTGGCCTGGCTGTGTCCCCTGCTGATTGTGAAGTGTGCCATCAGCTGCAGGGCTTTCTGTGCTAAAAAATAATGTCATCCAGTCACTTGGGCTTGCTCTTTTTGGCCTCTAAAAGCTGGACCCAATTTTGGGGCAAATTTGGAGACCGCATCTATGGGTGGATGGACCACCTAGGATTTTCCCAATTGCTGGGAATGGTTCTCCAGATCCCTGGAGTATCCATCCCATCTGGTTTTGCTTGTCCTGGTTCCCTGACAGCTGGAGCCCTGGGCAGAGCTCTGAGAGCCTGGTCTCCCCCCAGGGAAGGTGAAGGAGCCCCTGGAGAAGCTGTACTGGGTGGGGATGCTGCTGCTGCTGCTGCTGCTGCTGCTGGAGACAGCGAGGATGTCATCAAGGATGACAAGCTCTTCCTCAGCCTGGCCACCGGAGGCTGAAGGTGATGGACTTTGATTCTGGCACCTTCTTCAAAGCCAAACTCCACAGGGAATTTGCAGATGAGTCTCCAGCCAGGGAAATTCTGCCAGATTTGGGCATGGGCTAGCCTGGCTGGAAACCAAAGGTTCCCCCTTTGCTGGGGCAGATGTAACTCATTCTTCAGTCGGCTGCCCAGCTGCTTTTGGCAGGGCTGGGGGATGAAATGGGAGCGGGCTCCTGGCCCTGCCAACAGCCCCCAGCACCCACCGTGCCCCGGGCTGGGGCTGGGGCAGCCAGCCCGACACAAACAAAGCCCCATGGTTGGGAGCAGAGGTGGGGCTTCAGAACCCGTGCTGGGGCTGCTTTGCTGTGCAGGCAAGGAAGGGCTTGGGCTGCTCCACTGCCCTTGTTTGCTTTGGGGTCACTGTGATTTTGGGGGGCAGTGCATGGGGGAAGAGAGAAAGTGTGGGCTTCCCTCACCCATGGCTGGGTGTTTCTCTGGAATGCAGGGGTTGGGCCTTCCTCAAGGCCCTGACAGAAATAAGAGTTTTTACCATTTTTCTTGTTTTCCCTTTTTGCATCTAATCTCTTTTCAAGAATGTGTTGTTTCTTTTCCAGAGGAAATTTTCTAGGTGGTCCAGTCTGGATAGGGAAGTGCTTGGGAGCAGCTGTGGCGTGGATGGGCCGTGCCCTTGGAGAAGGCTGAGGCCATGGTTTGGGAGCAGCTTTTCTTCCAGCTGTGGATGGAGTGAGGTGAGTCCCTGTGTGCTTGGCAGGGTGGGATCAGAGCTTTTGGGAGATGGCAGCAAGCACAGGAGCATCCTGCTCTGGGCAGCTGCTGAGGGCTGGATGTGCCGTGGCTGGCTGCATGCTGGGCACATGTCCTGCCCTCCTGCTCTGCTGCCAAAGGCAGCAGGGATGAGCAGCTCTGGGCACAGCTCTGGGCACAGCCAGCATGGCCTGAGCACCGCAGGCCTTGGCACAAGGGCACAGGAGCCCTCAGCTGACGGGCGGTTTCTGCTTTCTCTCCTTGCAGCCAGGCTCTGCGGGTGCTGAGGCTGCTCTGGGCTCTGCCAGGGCTCTGCGGGGCTCAGCCCTGGGCCCAGCTGGGCTGGCTCTGCCCTCACATTGCTCTGACAGCTTTGCATCAGACGAGCCTGTTGCGACCACAGCGGCTGACCTTTCTGCTTTGGCAGGTGAGTGAGACTCTGCTGCAGGCCCAGAGATTGCAGCTGGGGACACACATCCAATTGGCAAGGACCCAAACTCTCCACAGTCCCAGCTGAACGCCTGGATCTGTACAGAGTGTTTTGTCTGTCCCATTCTTCCTTCTTGATTGGCTGGAATTGTGCAATTGCACTTTCTTCCTCCTCTAGAAGTGCCACGAGTGGGCCAAAGCTGGCGAGTGGGCCGTGCTCCTGAGGCAGTGCAATCTGGAGTGGATGGATGGAGAATTGCCCTTCTGCACTGCCAAACCAGAGCAAAAAGCTGTAAGTGGGACTTTGTGTCTCTAAGAAATCCCTGTCAATTTCAAAGGGAATGTGCAGCTCATTTCCAGGCTGAGAAGGAAGGTGATCTTGTAAAGGATTTGGGGTTTGACAGAGTTTCCATTCCTAGTCCTGCTTGGAGCTGGAAGGGCACAAAGCAATTTCCTCTTGCTTCAACCACAATTTCAAATACCAATGTTGGAAACAAAGCCCAAAATCTTTTAAAAGGCTGCCGAGGTTAGTAAGATGGATCCATGCCATCAGCACATTTACAATGTAATTAACTGAGTTCTCTTTTTAAAAAGATCATTTGCCTCTTAATGCAAAGAATTTAACTTTGCCTTTATCTTTTGTTTTTTTCACTAACATTATGTTATGTTTTTTCACTAAAACTTGGATTTTATTCTTATCTTTTACAATTTACCCATTTTTTTCCTTTATCCTTTTTTCTCCTTTCAATAGAAAACACGTCCTATAAAAGGAATGTTCTTTGCTCCTGGTTCCCGTGTGGAGCAGCTCCCTTCCTGCTGGCTGAGCTGCTCAGGCAGAACCTGGCAGCTCGTGGCCCTGCAGGGCTGAGGCTTTTCCCCGTTGCTGGGCACAGACTGATGGAGCAGCACTGCTGAACTCGGGCACACAGAGGGACCAGCAGCAGCTGCCTTTGGCCACCTGAGGCTCCAAGGCCCAAACTCTGAGCAGCCAGGGCTGGAAGAGACTGGCAGGATCTGATCCCTGACTCTGGGCCGGGGCTGCACAAATGATCCCACAGCAGCAGCAGCAGCAGCAGCTGGAGCTGACTTTCAGCACGGCCCCTGCCCCTCTTCCCTCCCGTGTGCAGCGGTGTCACAGCAACCTGAGGCGCCTGGGAGCCCCCAGTGCCAGCAGGGACTGGAGATGGCAGCCCTGGGCTCCTGGAGGCTATGCAAGGAACGGAGCTGGGCACTCCCTGTCCATGGGGAGCTTCCAGATGGAAAAGGCTGCTGTGCCCAGGCAGCTCCAAGGGCACAGAAAGGAGGCTCTGGAGCACTGGATCTGTGCCAGTGGCACAGTCCTGGGCAGCAGCCAGCGAGCCCTGGGGGAACAGAGGGCACAGCAAGAGGGACAGAACCAGGCAAGGGCAGAGACTGGAGAGAGCCAGGCCTGGGAGCAGGAGCAGCTGCTCCATTGCACTCTTGGAGAAAGCTCTTGGCTGGTTCAAAGCACTGAAAGGCATGAAGGGCAGAGAGGAGGCCACAGCAAACAATGCCCCTGTTTGCACAGCCTCCCCTCTCCGTGTCCCAGAAGGAATTGGATGGACTGTGTTCTTCTCTCTGATTCGTCTCGTTCAGCATGAGCAGCTCAGCACCAGGAGCTGAAGGAGATGAAGCCTCAGGCCACAGATGCTGGGCAAGAGGAGACCTTCTGAGCAAAGTAATGCTGCTAAAATAGACCCAGCTGAATGCAGTGGATAGAATCATGGAATCACAGAATCCTTTCTGTTGGAAAGCCCTCTGAGCTCACCCAGTGCAGCCGGGCACCCAGCAGTGCCAAGCCCAGCACTAAACCACGTCCCTGAAGTGCCAAGGCCTGGACAAGAGCCTTGAGTGAGGCCTGAACAGCAGGCCCTGAGCCAAAGGTGGCCTCTGGATGAACCTTCCAACCTAAGGTTATCTTTGTATCTGCTCCCTAATGAAATATGCATGGTCATTAGCACTGTGATAGATGTAGCCACTCATTACTGAAACATGTATTGACCTTTCTGTATTTAGAAGCCAGACAAGGCCATGAAATCTGACATCTGGCTTTGTTTGGGGCTAAAGGATCAAAGTCAGCTCCCTTGGTTCCTCCTTGAGCCCAGGCCAGGCTTTGGGAGGGACCCAAGAGGAGGATGAAACCAGATGTTTCTACACTAGCAGTGCTGTCAGTTTGTTCATTCAGCACTGTCAGAGCTGGGCCCTCTCCCAACGGGGTTGGAGCCTCACCTGTGGCTGGAGGCACCTGCAGGAATTCCCAGTGCCCAGGAGTGGCTCTGCAGCCCTTGGCTGTGACAGCTTCCCCAGCTGCTGTGTGGGTCTGGGGGATGGTAAAGCCTGAGGGTAACTGGGGCTGGATTTTTCTTAATCACTGCAGGAAATCTTTGGTGGTGATGATTGGGTGCATTGCTGAGCTGCTCCTTTTGTGATTCTTTGCTGCTCCGAACTGCAGTAAATGACACTGATTCCTTCAGTTGGTGTCTGTGCCTTTGGTGCTGACCCTGCCCACTGGTAAAACAAAACTGGCACAGTCTGGCCAGATGACAACAAAATGTCACTTGTTCAATGTCAATGTGAGGAATCAGTCCCATCAGAAATTCCGAGCTGGGAAGCCCTTCCCTGGAGTTCCCAGGCTCTGGAGTGGGCTGAGGTCAGAGCCCCATGGGAGCAGTGGGGCAGTCAGGTAAAAGAGGCTGAACCCCTGGATGGCTTAAAATGCATCCAAAAATTGCACATGGAAAAGGAAAAGAACTTGTGGATTTGGGAAGACAAGGGTGAATTTTATTAACAGCACATTGGAAACAGCACCAACAGAAGAAAAAACTGTCGTTGAAATACTCCCACACAGAGTGACAGAGTGACAAAAGGTTTAAATCTTGAGCTCAGGTTCATTTGTGCAAGTCATATACTACTACTACTACTACTACTGCTACTACTACTATTATTATTATTATTATCATTATCATTAATAATAATAATAATAATAATATTGTTAGTAATAATAATAATATATTGTAATATATTGTAATAGTTATATATAAGTATATAACTTACATAACCTGCAGAAATTCCCTGTGCCCAGGAGTGGCTCTGCAGCCCTTGGCTGTGACAACTTCCCCAGCTGCTGTGTGGATCTGGGGAATGGTAAAGCCTGAGGGTAACTGGGGCTGGATCTTTCTTAATCACTGCAGGCAGTCTTTGGTGGTGATGAGTGGGGGCATTGCTGAGCTTATGCTTTTGTAATTTTTTGCAGACATACATCATATAAATTACACAATTCCTTCAGTTGGAGTCTGTGTCTTTGGTGTTGACCCTGCCCACTGGCAAAAGTGACCCTGTGGGGCTCCATAGAACCAAGGGGCCCTTGTGACACTGTGAGCCCTCATGGATCCATGGAGACCATTCTGACACTGTGGGGACTTGTGGGGACAGGCTCCATTGTTTTCCTCTCCCTGGCACTGCCCAGTTCAGCCTTTCCCTGCCCCTGCCCCAGCCCAGCAGAGCAGCAGATTCAGGTCTGGCCCGGCAGCAGGAACTGGAGGCCCTGGAGGTCAGGGACAGCCACTCTGTGTCTGGAATGCTCAGCAGATGCTCAGCTTGGGCAGCTCCTGCAGCCCCAGGGCCAGCCCTGCTGCCCAGCACAGCACAGAGTTGGCCCCGGGGCTCCTCAGGCAGCTCCTGCTGGCCCAGGGACAGGGAAGCCTCTTGCCAGGGCTCCTCTGCACCCCCACGGGCTCCTGCTTTTCTCCTGGCCCATGCCAGCTGCCCCCAGAGCCTTTCTCAGGGGAACACATCTGTGCTGGCCTGAGCAGCCATTGCTGCAGCCCCTGCCCTGCTCCCCAGAGCCTGAGCTGGGGCTGCTGCTCTGCAGAGCACGGGGGCTGTGCTGCCCAGGGCCCTGGGTGCCTCTGCTGGGCTCTGCTGCTCAGCCTGGCACACAGAGGCAGCTGATGGTGCTCCCTGCACTGACCCCCTCCCACACAGGCTCTGCGTGGCCATGGAGGGGCTCAGAGGTGCCTGCCTTGTTCCAGGGCTGCCAGAGGGGCTCAGGGCCGCCCTGGATCCTCCTGGGGGAGTTCCGTGAGGGACAGAGGAGTCAGTGCCCAGACCCCTTTCCCTGTGCCTGCTGTGTCCCTGGGCTGCAGAGGTCTCCTGGCTCACAGCAGACATTCAGTCCTTGATCTCGGGGTGACCCCACCCTGCACAGGCCGTGCCCAGTGAGCTCCACTCCCTGCTGGTCCCTGGCACATTCTGTCCCTGCAGGTCCTCTGTGCTCTCCTGCAGCTCCCAAGACCCTCCAGGCAAACATTCCCCTGCCAACAGCCCTGGCACAAGCTGCAGAGCCCCAGGAAGGTTCAGCACAGACCATTCACCATCTGATGGGCACTGGCCACCAACAAGCAAAACCTGACCCAGAACCTGAGTCCTCTGAAGGCCACAGTGAGACCCTGATCTCATCCCACTGAGCCCTGGGAGAGCAAGGAACACAAGGAGCCACTTGAGAGTCCTGAGAGTGACTCTGGAGGGGAGCAAAGCCTCCCTGCCCTGCCCTCAGGAGATGCCCTTTGCTGATGGAGCTGCTGTGCTGTTTTGTGTTCATTGTTTTCTCCTATGTGCAGATCTTCAGGGCTGTGCTGAGGACCCCCTCTGAGCAGGGACAACACAAAGCCTTTTCTACCTGCCTCCCTCACCTGGCTGTGCTCTCCCTTTTTATCAGCACAGCAGTGTTTGCATACCTGAAACCCCCCTCCATCTCCTCCCCATCCCCGGATCTTTCACTATAAGTTCTGTACTCTGTGGTGACTCCAGCCCTGAATCCCCTCATGTACAGCCTCAGGAACCAGGAGCTCAAAGCTGCCCTGAGGAAAGCGAGGACTGGATGCTTTTCAGAAGTTAAAATCTTTCTCGTCTATGCTGCAGTGTTCACTGTGTAATAGATTTCATGCCCAGTGCCCATGGCCTGACCCTACCTGCAGGCACAGCATGGACACACAGCAGGACAGGGACTGATCTGCCAGAGCACTCAGCCTTGGACAAGGACAATAAAGGAGAGGCTGGAAGTGGAAAAAGAGCAGCACTCAAAAGAGCAGGTGATGCTGCTCCCTGGCAGTGCTGCTGGGCTGGGACGGTTTTCCTCTCTACAGCTACACACAGGAGATGCCCCTGCGGCTGAAGGAGAGGTAACAGAGGGAGGATTTTTGACAAATAAGACTCAGCAGGAACATTTACTATATTTAACATTTACTTTAAACACACATAGAGCATGATTTCTAATATAGATATTCTGTGAGTCAAGTTCAAAAGGTAGACAGTGAACTCAATATAGGAAGATGACTAAATTTTCAGCGGGAAAATGATCACAAGGAAAAAGTAGAAAAGCCTGTACCCCCACTCCCAGCACTTTTAAAAGCTTTAGAAGACAGGCTGGGCATGAAATCTATTACACGGTGAACACTGCAGCATAGACGAGAAAGATTTTAACTTCTGAAAAGCATCCAGTCCTCGCTTTCCTCAGGGCAGCTTTGAGCTCTTGGTTCCTGAGGCTGTACATGAAGGGGTTCAGGGCTGGAGTCACCACAGAGTACAGAACTTATAGTGAAAGATCCGGGGATGGGGAAGAGATGGAGGGGGGTTTCAGGTATGCAAACACTGCTGTGCTGATAAAAAGGGAGAGCACAGCCAGGTGAGGGAGGCAGGTAGAAAAGGCTTTGTGTTGTCCCTGCTCAGAGGGGGTCTCAGCACAGCCCTGAAGATCTGCACATAGGAGAAAACAATGAACACAAAACAGCCTAATGCTATACATATGGAAAACACAATGAGCCCAAAATCCCTAACAAAGTTTGGAGCAGGAGAGGTTGAGGATGTGTGGGATTTCACAGAAGAAGTGGCCCAGGGCATTGCCATGGCACAGGGGCAGGGAAAATGTATTGGCTGTGTGCACGAGAGCAGTGAGAATGCCACTGGCCCAGTCAGCTGCTGCTATGTGGGCACAAGCTCTGCTGCCCAGAAGGGTCCCATAGTGCAGGAGTTTGCAGATGGACACGTAGCGGTTGTAGCACATGATGGTCAGCAGATAAAACTCTGCTGAGATGAAGAACAAAAATAAAAAGGCCTGTACAGCACATCCTGTGTAGGAGATGTTCCTGGTGTCCCAGAGGGAATTGTGCATCGCTTTGGGCACAGTGGTGCAGATGGAGCCCAGGTCGCCGAGAGCCAGGTTGAGCAGGAAGAAGAACATGGGTGTGTGCAGGGGGTGGCCGCAGGCTACGGCGCTGATGATGAGGCTGTTGCCCAGGAGGGCAGCCAGGGAGATGCCCAGCAAGAGGCAGAAGTGCAGGAGATGCAGCTGCCACTTGTCTGCCAATGCCAGCAGGAGGAAGTGCCTGATGGAGCTGCTGTTGGACATTTGAGGTGCCTTGGCATGGGGATCCGTAAAAAAAGTAAGCATGGAATAGTTTGGTTTGGAGAGGACTTTTAATTATCCCAGCACAGCTTGGGGGCACTTTCCCCCCACTGCCTGCCCAGGGCTCTGCTGCCTGGAGCTGTCCCTGCAAGCAGCTGCTTCCCTGTGCCCAGGCCTGGGCCCTGCCAGTGCTGCCAGAGCCCAGCCCAGCCCTGGGGGCTCAGCTCTGCCCTGCAGACACCTCCCAGCTGAGGCACTGCCCAGGGGCATCTCTGGCTCTGCAGGCTCTGATGGCAACGCCAGAACAACCCTGAGGAGGCTAAAAAGCGACACTGATGCTGCCTCTAAGAGGCCCTGTGCTGATTTCTGTCACTGCCTGGTTTGTTCATATTGGTGAGATTTTCTTTTTTAATTCAAAACCTGAACTGAGAGATTAATATCTACGTGCAATTTCCCATCAAGGCAACCCAGAGAAGTAGAATAAAAAAGCAGGATTTTCCCTTTTATGCAGCCCCTGCCTTGCTGTGCTCCGTGTATAATCTACTTGGAAATGTTCTGCAGTTAAATGCCATGCTGGGAGCAGCCCTGAACAATGCATCATCCTCACCACACAAGGAGAACACTTCCAAGCCCTACCAGCTGTCTCCTCCCACCCAGATCTTGTCCCTCAGGGCTGGCAGCAGTTGCCAGGGCTGGCTGAGAGCTGTCCCTGGCAGGCAGAAGCGTCCCTGCCCTAGCACAGCGCCCTGGGCTGCAGGACCCTGCTCTGCAGGACAGCCCTGGGCACCCCTGACTGCTCTGCACAAGAGACAATCAGAGAATGTACTCACAGGGTCTGTAGGCACTGGGATGTTCCAGCTTGAGGAGATGGCTCCAGGAGCTGCAGCTGCATTGTCCTGCAGCCAGAGGTTCCTGTGCCAACGGCTGGCAGTGATTCTGCCCCAGGCACTTCTAAGAACCTACTCAGCCCTGACTGATTGAAGCTCACTGTGCCTCTGTGCTGTGCTCCGGGGTGGCTGCAGTCAGTGCCCCAGCCCTGCTGGGCTGGCAGAAGAGCTGCTCATCAAGAGAAACGTGCTTTTGAAGCTCTTCTTGGTTACCAGGAGCTGCCTCTGTGCCAGGAGCCCAGCCCAGCTCAGCAGCACAGACACAGCACAAGGACTTTAATGAGCCTCTGGGGCTTTGTGCTCAGGCCCTGAACTTCAGTCCCTGAGAGGGAGCCGAAGAAACCTCTCCAGAACTCCAAGTCAGAATCCAACCCCAAAGTTTCTTGGACTTTTAATGGGTTCCAGTGAGGAACACAACTGAGAAGGTGTCCCCAGGCCCCAGGCAGAGCAGAGAACTGGAGGCAGGGATGACAGGTGGGCACGAAGAGAAGCCAAGTCTTGCTGCCCTGGGAAACAGCAGGGCTGTGCCACCAAGGGCTGGGAGGACACACCTTGTCCTGAGGAACTGGGGCTTCCTGGCACAGCCCCAGCCAGGCTGGGTGCTGTCCTGCCCTTGTCCTGCCCTCAGCATCCCCCCCTAGCCCACATCCCAGTGGCCTCAAGGTTCTGCAGGAAGGAGTCCCTGGGGAGCCTTGCTCAGCAATGGCCCTGGGGGTTCCTGAATGCTCCCTGCAGGGACTGCAGGTTTTTCAAAGGACTTTGGTTTTGGCTTTTGCCTTGGAGTCTCTGAGAGGTTTGTGCAATCATGGCCTCCAATTATCTGCTGTAATTAGTCCCTGGAGAGGCTTTGTCAGCAACAGCACTCAGTGGGCTCATTAATGTTTCAAGCTACTTCAGTCATTTTAAGGTACTTGGTTGTTTCCCTTTTGCTACAGACTCTGTGAGAGGTTTGTGGAATCATGGCCCCAGTTATCTGCTTTAGCAAGTCCCTTGAGAACTTTGTACTGACACTCAGTGGGGCTCATTAATTCTTTGAGATACTCAAGGTGTTTAAGGTACTTTGGTTGTTCCTTTCCACTCTGAACTTCTGAGAGGTGTTTTTTCCAATTCTGGCCGCCAATTCTCCCCACCAAGGAGCCCTTGAGGGGCCTGTGTTGGGGATGGACCTCAGTCAGACCCATTCAAGCTTTGAGGCACTTTGAGTTTTTCCTCTGATTTTGACTCTTGGAAAGGTTTGTGCAATCTCCTCTCAGGCCCTGAGGTTCAAGGGCTCAGCTGCAAAAGCACCACAGGGCTCATTAGGATCAAGCAAGTCCTGACAAACCATGGCTCTGCCTTGATTTCTCTCGGCTCTGGAGCAGTTCATTAGGTAGATTTCCTTTTAAAGTTGTGGAGAAATATTTCAAAGAGCTTTTAAGTAATATGTAATCCTATTTTGAAGAGTGTATTTTATTAAGGTTCTCTTTAGAGAACAGCTGATTGCAGCATTCAGTGATTTATATTTATGTCGGGCCACTCCTAAGGAACTCTGATCAGGTCAGGGAAGTTCTACCTTAGAGCTGACCCAGTGAGGACAGCTTGCCCCACATACCCCAGCCTTATGTGAGAAACAATTTTCACTTTCAAAAATGTAAATTATTAAGATCTTAATAAAATACAACAGAAGACTGAATAAAGAAAATAACACAGCGCCAGGACCAAAGGATTCAGTCACTGTGTGCTTATCTACAAAATGGATGCTCTGTCTTTTATGCCTCTAGACCCTCCCTAAGTCTTGTCAACCAACTCCTTTTTCACTGCCCAGTAGAGATCACCGTCTTACACCTTGATTGGAGGTCAGGTGCTGCCATAGTAACAAGCCGACCCTCCCAAATGCCCCAACTACTGAGGCCATTCTGTGATAACAATGCAAGGGGGAGGGCAAGGATAACTATATACCTACAAACTTTCTCTTAACATATATTTATTGTTCCCTCCTTAATTGTGAGTGTCAACCACAGGATTACTCATCTATAATAAACCCCCCTTTTCTTTTTCTAGAAATCATTTTTTTCAAACAATTTATTCAAACATTTTCTCTCACTTTTGAATGAGTCATACCAGCATCTGTTGATGTGGGCAAGGACAGTGGGAACAGGAGAAAAAATCTCAGGTTTTCCTTGGACACACTTATTTGGAATGGACAAAATGGCATCACAGAGGTCCAGTATCGCTTTGACTACCATCTACCATGCCTATGTGGCTGCTACCCATAGTCAGTGTATCTTAGGGGTGAGTACAGAGGCCAACTCAGTCTGGCCCTCCAGTCCCTGTTGAATTATAAGACAACTGAGGAATGATAGAGGTCCAGTATGGCCTTTTGTCCCTACCTTACCATGCCTATGGGGTTGCTACCCACAGCAGGGCTATGGAGCCTTCTTGGTAGCAAACAAAGGGGCCAACCCAGTCTTGCCCTCCTTCCTTTGTCTTATTTTCTTAAAGAAGCTGTTCCATTACCTTTTACAGTCCCTTGTGTACTTCCCCCAAACAGATGCTAGTAATTCACACCCATTAAAAAAGGAAGACAGGTTTCGAGCTGGTTGGTGGAAGCTTGACTCTACTTTTTGGGTATCTTGGTGTTTTTCTGGTTGTTTCTCAGTCTCTACTTGAGAGTCAATCTTGATTCACCCAGCCTGGATGTTGTAGTCCACTCTTTGGGTTCTTCTACTGGGCCTTTGACTCTGTTGGCATGAGTCCATCCCCACTCTGCAGTTCGCACGGCCAATTTGGTGGTGAGCAGTACCTGAAAGAGATCCTTCCCACTGAGGAGTTAGAGGCTGATCTCTCCATGGCTTGATCATCACCCAATCCCCAGGATTAATATTATGGATTCTGAAATCTATGGTGGTAGTTTGAGGAATTGCCCCTTTATGTCTTAGCCCTTTTAAGGTTTGTGCTATTGACATAACTTTTTTCTTAACATTGTCTTCCCCTTCCTCATAGGTGGCAACCTTCTGGGATGAGGTCAGGAAGGGTAACCCAAACATCATTTCATAGGGTGAGACCCCCAGATCTGACTGGGGTTGGGTTCTAATTCTTAATAAGGCCACAGGGAGACATTGTATCCATGACATTTGGGTTTCAATCATTATCCTAATTGGAGCTCTTTTAAGAGTTTGATTCATTCTCTCAAACCTGTCCAGAACTCTGTGGAAGCCCAGGAGTGTGTATTTCCCATTTTACTCCCAGGGCCTGAACAACTTTCTGCAATATCTTTGATGTAAAATGAATTCCTCAGTCTGAATCAATCCTGTTTGCCATCCTCTACTGGGGAATGATTGATTCTAGAAGTGTTTCACCCACAACACTGGCATTGGCTTTCACAGTGGGTACCACCTCTACCCAATGATTTACGTGATCTACTATCACTGGCAAAAACTTCCACCATTGTACCTGGGGAAGCACATTAAAGTCTACTTGGATGTTTTGAAAGGGCTTTAAGGCTGGTTCTCACCCTCCTCTGGGTGTTTTCCTCATGACCTTACTAACTTGTTGACATATCATATACCATTCAGTTACTTGCTTAGCTATTCTGAAAATTCCTATGCATCCCCAATCCCTTAGAAATTGATCACTTAGTACTTGTGTACCCCAGTTTGTTGTTCCATGTATGCCTTCTAGCATTTTCTTGGCCAGTGGTTTATTCAACATTGGTCTCCCATCTGCTAATCTCCATTTCCCGTCGTTCTTGGCTCCTATTTTAAGGAGTGCTTGGCTCCTATTTTAAGGAGTTCTTTCTCTTCTTTCCCTCTGAATACAGGGACTTTTTGCATTTCTCTTATGGGTGTTAATACTATTATTAGTTTTTCTGTCTCTGATTCAGTTGCATTTTTAGCTTCTAAATCAGCTAAATTGTTCCCTTGTACCCCTTTTTGATGTCCTTCAAACATATACCAGCACTAATTTCTCTGGTAATTGTAAGGTTTCTAACTCTTCTGAAATAAGTTTTTTCATGAATCAGTCTCTTTCCCTTTGAATTTAATAGCCCCCTCTCTTCCCAAATTTTTCCAAAGGTATGCACTACTCCAAAAGCATATTTTCAGTCTGTATCAATTGTTCCCCTTTTCTGTGCTAATATTTCCAGCACTGACTTTAGGGCATACAACACACACCTTGGGCTGACCAGTTGGAAGGTAACTTTCTCTTTTCTATGGCTGCCAACCCTTCATACACTATAGCGTACCCCGATACCCTGTGCTCCTTTATTATCTCTGAAGATCCATCAATGTGCAATCATTTTCCACCTTGCAGTGGTCAATCTGTTAGGTCCTGTCTTCCTTTAGTTTAATAGTTTATAACCTCCAGGCAATTATGTATTAGTGCCTCATCTGGTTCTCCATACAAAAACTGGGCAGGATTGAGTTGGTTGCTCACGATCAGCTCTAAACCATTATCTATTAAGATGGCTTCATACTTAAGCACTCAGGAATCAGTGAGCCATTTCTCAGCCTTTAGGCTTAGGATGCTTCTAACTGAGTGTGGGGTATATATTTTCAATTTTCGCCTAAATCGTAACGTCTTGGTTTGAAAAGACAGGTGTCTGCTAAGGAAGGCAGGAGCCTCCCTTGAAATGGAAAATGCAACACCCCTACCTCTGAAGTATTATACTTTTGAAATTAAGAGGGTCTCAGGCAAAGATATTGGAATATGAATAACGGTTCTTTACTAGGAAAACTAAAAATACAAATGTAATAGTACAAAAAAAAAAAAAAAACCTACTGACAGAGGCAGAATACCTGTTGGTCAGGGTGTTGGGAGCACTCCAATTGAAGGGTGGCTGCAGTGCTCCTGCAGTGACAGGTGTGGTTTTGTTGAAACAGGGATCCTGTAGAAGGGTGTCGTTTTCCTCTGAAGGTCCAGCGGTGGTGTAGATGGGCCTTATCTTCCTCTGGGAATCCAGTGGAGAAGAAAGCTGCTCATCTGGGAATCCAGTGGGGAAGAAAGCTGCTTCTCTGAGAATCCAGTGGAGAAGAAAGCTGCTCCTCTGTGAATCCAGTGGAAAGGCTGTATTGGTGTCCCAAAATCTCAGATTATATCTAGGTAGGAATGCTTGGCTCCTCGCTCTGGGTGGAGCTTCTCACAAAGGGATGATGTAATTTTTATCAGTCATGCAGTGAGACTCAATGGCCCATTAACAGAAGATATCTCCCCAGAGGGAGAATTGGTTTGTGGAGAAGATAAAGAAACCTGCCCAATTAACCGACAACTGCCCCACTTCTTTACAGATAGGAATAGAATACACACCCAGCTACATCTTTCAACTTAAGACATTTACAAAATTTGCCATTTTAAGTTCAAACTCAGCTTTGGCCTCCCTAATTTTTTTTCTGCATACTCTAGCAGCCCCCTTAAATACTTCCTGAGAGACCACACCCTCCTTCCAAAGATGATACATCTTCTTTTTTTCCTAAGTTCCTCCAAAACCTCCTTGCCCACCCAGGCTGGGTGTTTGCCTCGTCAACTTGTCTTTTGGCATACAGGGACAGTCTGTTCCTATGCCCTCAAGGTCTCTGTTTTGAAGCACTCCCACCCTTCCTGAACTCCTTTCTTTTTAAGGACTACTTCCCAAGGAACTCTCTGAATAAGTCTCCTAAACACGCCAAAGTCTGCCCTCTGGAAGTTCCAATGTAAAAGCCTTATTGATGTTCCTCCTGATTTCACCAAATATTGACAACTCTATAATTTCATGATCACTTTGCCCTAAGTGGCCTCCAATCACCACATCTCCCCACAGACCATCTCTATTTACAAACAACAGATCTAATATAGACCCTCCCCAGGTGGACTCACCCACCAGCTGCAACAAAAAGTTGTCCTCTACACACTCATGGAATTTTATGGACTGCCTCTTTTCAGCTGTATTGAGTTCCCAACAAATGTCCGTCAATTTGAAATCACCAAGAAGAACAAGGGCTGATGATGCAGAAACATTCTCTAGATGCTTATAGAATGAGTTGTCCACCTCTTCTTCCTGACTGGGTAGTCAATAAGAGACTCCCAGTAGGATGTCAGCCTCGTTGGCCTTCCCCTTAAGTCTTACCCATAGACATTTAATTTCATCATCATTAGTTTCAATACCTATGGTGTGCAAAGCCTACCTAATATAAAGGGCCACCCTTCCACCTCTTCTCCCTTTCCTGTCTCTCCTGTTGAGCTTATAGCCATCCAGTTCAGCACTCCAGCCATGTGAGTCATCCCACCATGTTTCTGTGATGGAAATTACATCATAGCTCTGCTGTTGGACCATGACCTCCAGCTCTTCTTGTTTGCTACCCATGCTGTTTGCACTGGTGTACATGCACCCCAACTGGGCTGCTGGTTTCACCCCTAACTCAGGCTTACCACCCTTGGGCTTGGTTCCAGACAGCCCAGCTGCGTCCCCTTCCCCCTTCAAACCTAGTTTAAAGCCCTCTCAACAAGTTCTGCCAGTTCACAAGCTAAAAACCTTCATGAGCTAAAGCCCTTAACAGAGAGATGGAGCCCATCTGTTTCCAGCAGGGCAGGTGCAGTAAAAGTTGCCCCATGATCAATGAATCCAAAATTGTGCTGATGACACCAACGTTTGAGCCCCTTGTTGATGATGTGAGCTCTCCTATTGCTTTCACCATTTTTCTCAGCCACCAAAGGAACGGAGGAAAAGACTACCCATGTCCCTGCCCTGTTGTCCCAGTGCCCTAAACTCCCTTTTAATTGTCCTGACACTTTTCTTTTCAATCTCATCACTGCCAGCCTGGAGTATCAGCAGTGGGCAATAATCAGAAGGCTGAATCAGCCCAGGCAGTCTCTCAGTAATATCCCATACCCAGGCCCCAGGGAGGCAGCAGACCTCTCTGTGGGGTGGGTCTGGTCGACATATGGGGCCTTCTGTTCCCCTCAGAACGGAGTCACTCACCATGATTACTCTTCTTTTCTTTTTGATGTTAGAGGTGGTAATCCTTCTCACAGATGAATCATAATTGGGAGGCTCACTGGGCAGATAATTTTCTTCTAAATCATCTGGCTGAATCTCCAGATCCAGGGGTTCATACCTTTTCTGAAGTGGCACCTGGCTTGGGAGTGGGGGTTGGGAGGAATTTTTATTATTACCTCCCTGAGCAGGGGCCCATTTCCAGTCCCCTTCATCTACCAAGCATTCTTCCATTGCCTGACAGTGGGAGGCATCGGAGTCCTCTGACTCTTGCTGGGCCTCCCTCAAGGATGGAAGGGCAAATCCACCACTCTATTTCTCTTTCACTTTCCTGGTACTCCTTAGTCTTTCAACTTCCTCTCTTAGCTCGGTCCCCAGTGAAAGGAGATTGTTCACCTGTTCACAGGCAGGTTTCCTCCTCAATGCCCCTGAAACCACAGATAAGCTCAAACACTCCGTACAGGAATGGATCAGGAAAGATGCATCTTTTTAGAGTGTTCTACCCATGCATTTGTACTAACTACAGTTTTTGATCAAATAAGAACCATTACTAAAAGAAACCCCAAAACCAACCAATCAACAGAAACACTGCAAATAACACAAAGTACACCTTACTAGCAAGAAACCCTGCAATCCTGCCTGCGCGAACTGCCTCTAAACTGCCGTGCCACGCCCTCAGAGACATGTCATGCCGCTATTTGCTCTCGAACTGCTGTGCCACCTTCTCAGGGCCATGCCATGACCCTGTTTGCCCACAAACTGCTATGCCACACCCTCAGAGCTGTGCCACGCCCATGTTTGCCTGTTTCTGTTGGCCATGCTCTCTGGAGGTCTCTTTTAATCAGCTTGCTACTCAGCAACAGAGGAAGCCGCCCCCTGTCCCTGCCTGACTCGCGAGTGCAATGAATGCACCTGCTCAGTGTTCTTCTATGGGTTTGAGATTTAATATTCTCTTTAGGAAGGTTTTGTCCTCGTCATTGAAGTCCAGACATCAGCACTAAACATGCTGAAGCTCTTTTCTCAGCTTCTCTGCTCTACCATTCTTGCCAGCTCTGGGTGACAGTGTCAGACTTGGAACAAACTCCTCTGTGGGCCTCCCCTCTTGCTGAAGGAAAGCTCGTGCTAAACTGTTCCTTCCCTGCTTTCCAGTCACAATGTCCACAGCCTGAAACATCCTCCCCTGAATGTCTGTCCATTTTAGAGGAGCACACAGCCCTAGTTGTGTTTTGAACACAGGGTCTCTATTTCTGTGGCATTTGTATTTCAGCCTGTAAGGGGAACACATGGTGCAAGGAGAATGCCAGAGGCAAAAGATAACAGGAAGTCAAGAAACAATTTTGAAAAGTTTATTCCTTTGCTTAAGTCTATCTTATTAATGAAAGCCTACTATTTATAACAATGAATACAGAGATTATTTCTAATAATCAATACAGAATCTATTTCTAACAATCAATACAGAGGATAACAATCAATACAGAAATTATAGCAATCAATACAGAGTATTTTTAACAATCATTACAGAGAAATAAGGACATTCTTAACCTAAGGAACTTTAGGAATTTCAAGTACCAAGTTTTTCTTACAGAACAAAGTAATTTAAGAGGTAATTCAACAAGTCTATCTGCAACTAATGGAAGATATCCCCTAGTTCTGCCCATGGAGATGCAAAGGCCCTGAGCAGCACGAAGGGCTTTGTCAGGAAGGCCACTCCTTTCCAGGCTTTCCCCAGGAGCCTCAGGTCAGTCTCCTCTTCTCTGTGCTCCCCTCTGGCTCCATTCCTATGCTGCCTCCAGATCATGAACATGGCAGGGACAACCAAGCAAAACACTGTGCATGCGTGCCATTGTGCCATTGGATCTTTCCCTCCAGTTCCCACAGAGGCCATGCCAGAGACTCCTGTCTAGCTTCCAGGTCTGCAGTTTCCTTCTCCAAGTGCAGCTGGTGCTGCCAAAGGATCACCTCCCACTCCTTCATCCTCTGACAATTTCTTTGTCGTCCTCGGGAGAAATCCCATTCTTTCCCGAGGGCTGGTTGATGCTGACAGTGGCCATCAGCACCAGGTAGGTATGGAAGATTCCTTCAGCCATGGCTGATCCTTCCTTGAAAGAGAAAGAAAGGAGGAAAGAGCCAAGACTGTATTATCTTGGGAAGAGAAAGGAAAGAGGCTCGCCACTGGAAGGAAAGCTCTGGCTAGCCCTGCAGAAAGGCTGGAGCCAGAGGTGCTCCTCAGGGCATGCCTGCTGCTGCAAGTTCCAAGTCCAGCTGCCCAAAGAGGCTTCATGAGCACAAGGGGAGGAGGAAGGGGAGAAAGGTGTGAGACACAGGGACACAAACCCTGAACAGCCAGGTTTGAGGAGACAGAAGCTTAGCATTGCAGATGACAGAAGAAACCAAGCCCAGTCCCCCAAGCAGGAGGAGGAGAGGAAGGGCCCCCCAGGGTGGCTGCAGGCAGACAATGGAGACCTTGCCCAGATCTTCCCAAATGGGCTGGGGAGAGGGAATACAAGGCTCTGCTTTCCAGCTGCTCCCACCCTTCTGACCCTGCCACTGTCATGAGACAAAGCCTGATGAAATCCTGCTCAGCGTGGGCAACTGGGCCCTTTTTTGGGCTTGTGAAGGGCTTATGTCTGGTCAAGGCTTCCTTCCCTCCCAAAGCCATTCCCTTGGCAGCCTTGGGGAAGGATGAATCCGCAGCCTTGGGCAGCGGATTCATCCTCCCTCCCTCCCTCCTCCTTCCCACAGACCTGCTCTGAGCCACTCCGTGGGTGCACTTTCTGTTCTCTGTGTCCGCCCTCCAGTGCGGTGCCAAACGGGGTCAGTGGGTTCTGCCCTGAGCTCCCAGGAGCTCGCAGGCTGCAAATGGCAATGCTCAGCCACACCATGACACTGCCACTGCCAGCAGCATCCCCACAAGCAGCAGCAGCAGCAGCAGCAGTAGTAGCAGCAGCAGCAGTTGCCTCTCAGCTGTTGATGCCCCTGCACTGCAGCCTCTCCCGCTGGCACCAACATTCCCTCGTGGCCTTGGAGACAGTCCTCAAATCCATCCATGGGGTCATAGAGCCATGGAATCCCAGAGTTCTATGTTTGTGGAATCCTGGAGTCATTGAATCCTGGGAACCACACTCATCTTTGATGTTGAGATGATGCTGGGACATCATGTTCCTGAGAATGATCTCCACTTTTTTAATTGTCTGGATATTTTCAGTCAATTGCTTGTGTCTTCTCAGTTCTGATGTGAGATGTTTCTCACGTCAAACCAATTATTTCCTTTCCTTTACCATCCAGCCAGCAACCTTCCCTTTATATTTTTACCTAAGTTTTCCACTCAGGTCACAAGAAATTAAATATTAGCACCTATTGCATCATCCATTTCCAAGAAGCAACTTCCTCACAACAAGATAATTAAAAGCTATTTTTCACAGCATAAGATTTCTATACTATAAGCCTGGTAAAAAGGGCAAGAAGGAAGAAACAAAATGTAGATCTCTAGAGAAAATGCAAAATAATTCTACAGTTGCATTTTTCTCAAAATTTTCTGAGACAAAGCCTTTAGAAAGAGGCCAGTGAAGAAATTTAGATTCCATATCAAAGCCATGTACATTTACATGTGCTCAAATACAACATTCAGACCTATTCCAATGATATTCTGGAACCTTTTACAATATCAGAGCTTACTGAAGCAACAAGTCATGTACCTGTCAGGATAATAACATGACAGGGTTAGTTTGCCAGCCAACTGGCTACTAAAGACAAATTTGCAGTGATGTACAGAGCTCAGCAGCTCATTCCATACTCCTCACCATTTGAATCCATTACAGTCAGCCAAGAAAGTGACTCCTTTCAATTATGCAGAGAGAGAGCAGGGCGAAAGAGGTTTATTGTGAAAATAATAGCTTCTGTTCTCTCTGACCATTACAGTTTGTGGGACAGTCTGTACCATCCTAAGAGCACACAAAAGGCATTTTAGGAGACCAAATTACAAAGGGCAGTGAGACCAAACATAGGTTTCTACTCCTGTGCCTGGCAGGAGTATTTAAACAGAGACAGATCTGTAGTTCCAAGGCTGCCATTCAGATTGGTAAATGGTCTAATTGACACAGTTTTCTTGTAGGGGGAGGGTGCCATAGGAGAGATCAGCAGAAGCAATGAAGAGAACCTTTGTTTCAGCAGCAGCAGCTACCACTGAACATCCACCTTTTCTACCCAGCACACTCAGCACACACAGAGTTTGGGGTTTTTCTCAATTTGGCAGAGTATGGCCATTCTGACTGAAAGCTCCCATTTGCTGCAAGGGCAGCACACTCAGATTGATCCTGTGTGATTCAGAGAGGTTCATTTCTGTATCAGATGGCTGATAGAGACATTGTGCAGAGAAGGCTGAACTTTTTCATCTTGGAGTGAATGATTGTGAAAAGCACCTGTGCAATGATTCAAATTGCCTGAGTTACTGATGGTAGAGAAGGTTAATTCGGCTTAAGCCCTTTTTGGAGAATAACCTGAGCCTAATAAATAATTATTAAAAACATGTTCAGTAACTATTTTTCAAGACTTATTGTTTTATTCAAAGCCTAGAACAGAAAAAATTTCTATTATTTAGAACAAGTAAACAAATTAACATCTGTGGGTCTTTACAACAGAAATTTATGTCAAGGTTGGTATTTCAGCCAAGGGTCCAACTTTAGATACTCTTACATGAATACAACAAAGATAATAGTCCAGTGACCTTGTTGCACTGTAACAGCTTAAGGACTGAATGCATCAACAATACTAATGAACATTTCTGAGCCAAGATCCCACAGTCCATTCCTGAGGAAAGACAATGGATATTTGGTTGCACCAAGAGCATTGGACAATCTGATATCAGGATTGTGTGAACAAAAGGAAAAGCCTTCGGAACATTCCCACTGGCACACTACAGTGGCCAAACTCTGTGGAAAACTGACTGGAAACATCCAGGTAGAATTCACTGGGAACAATTCAGAGATAATAATAAACAACAGTAACACATGAGCAGACCTCAGAATGCTTTACAAGATAGGTATGCAGTGAGAGAAACAGAGACAGACACTACAGTCTATTAGAAATATATTCCAAATAATATGCTCTAGTGATTGAATTATGACAACAACATACAAAAAAGAACTGGAGAAAATAATTCTAATTTCTTTGCTTACTACCTTGTCTTGCAATGCTTCCTTCCACATGCAGTCAAATAATCTACATATTTAACTGAACCACAATCTAAGAAATTATTTGTAAACTGCTGGCATCAGTGATTTTAGATTATGAGGCACAGCTCATGACTTTCTTCCTTTGAACAGTCTCGTTCAATAGAATGAAATTACAAACAAAGGGACACAGAAGTTTCCTTTCTCCTTGTTTTCTACTAGAAAACATGCTGCTTAGTAGAGAAAATAGCAATACTATATTATCTGTTTGACAAGAATGCCAGGAAGAACAGATGTGGTGCCATCTCTGAAAATGCCTTGACTGCAGCACAAGAGCTTCATTCCCTTTGGACTGACCATCCATCCATGCCCTATAATTCCACTGCTGATGACTTCCTGTGGAAGTAATTTGAATATGTCATCTCCCTTTTCCCTCTTCTCTTACTACTGCTACCATTTTTCTCATCTCTTGTTTGTATCCTTCCTCTTGATCGCTAAAATCTCCACATGCCTCTCTAATAAGGCTTCTAAATTTCACCCCTTTGGCCCCTGAATCTTCTGAAGCTTACACCTAATGTCTCCTGTGTCCCAAAGCCAAATTTACTAACTGTTGTATCCCATCCTGAGAATCAGGATCTAAAGATGTATGATGATGCATTGCCTCCAGCGATTGATGATGCATTGCCTCCAGGTTATCTAAAAATTCAGGACTTTCAGAAGGGCCTTGTTTTTCTGTATACAGGGCCTCCTGTAAGAGCCAAAATAAGGTATGCCGGACTCCAGATGGCTCTTCGAAATGCGCTTCATTACATCCAAGATGTTACAGCAGTCCAGGGTCATGGACAACAGAGTCTGTGCCTACAGCTGTCAGCTCCAGCTGCAGGCAGGCCTGGAGACCCTTTGGTTTTGGTTACAATGCATTATATACTTTTTTTGCTGAGCATCTTAATACAGAAGAACCAGTCTATACCTTAACTTTTAACTATAGCCTATCAAAACTATTCTAATTACCATATGTTGAAGATTGCAATGCAAGTTGCTTTCCGTTACCATCTGTATGGCAGATTACCTTTGTCAAGTGGGCAGTTTGCTTTATCTGCCTCTGAGTGATCACATTCACATATCACTGGGGAGGGGACATCTGCTGATAACAGACTATTGAATGTCACTGCATGACTGATAAGAACAATAACATCCCATTGTGAGATGCTCTGCCCAGAGGGAGAAGCCAAGTATTGCTACCCAGATATAATCCAGAAATTTTTGAGATACCAGCACAGTTTTCTCCACGGGATTCCCCAGACTAACAGCAGCTGCCTCTCCTTCCACTAGATCTTCAGAGGAAGAATACATCCTGCTCTACAGATTCACCTTGCTCCAACAGAACCAACCCTGACACTGCAGGAGGGCTGCAGTCACATTTCCAATCGGACTGCTACCAACACCCTGACCCACAGGGCGTCATGTTGGGTTCTGACTCTTTCAGTGTTGTTCTAGTGTACTGCATTGTTTAGTTAATCCTTTTTTTTTTCCTTTTCCCTATTAAAGAACTGTTATTTCCTGCTCCCATGTTTTTGCCTGAGAGTCCCTTCATTTAAAATTTATAGCAATTCCGAGGGGTGGGGAGGGTTTACATTCTCTATTTCAGGGGAAGCTCCTGCCTGCCTTAGCAGACTCCTGTCTTTCCAAACCAAGACAGATTTTGGCACCCAACTTGCAGCTTAAGGGCACAGAAACAAAAAGGGAATAACAGTTCTTGAGTAATATAAATTTTGTGTGTGGCTATAGAAACCTCATTAAGCAACATCATGTGGTCCATCTTGCTCTGGTTTGGGTGGCACGTGATCATGGCTGTATTTCTCCCATTTATAGGCCCTTATCTAAGCATGGGTCCTATAACCAAGGCTACTGTGGTTATTATCCAGTTTGTTTTATCGGTGAATAAGATGAGGAATTCATGGATTTTTAACTTCCTCTGGAAAGCAGGCACATGGATTCACAGCTATCACACACTAACTGTATGGTTTTGGGCTTACTTTAATAATGGCACCTGCTGTGAGGAAATGACACACCAAGCGAAATCTTCTCCCAACCCTTTAACCATCTCTTTGGGTCCGCCCCACCAGTTTTTGAAGGGTTCAGATCCCCTCTAAATACTAATGATATCATACAGTGGCTGCTGTTGCTGATAGGCCTGCACTATTTAGCATTTAGAGAGAAGAGGAGACTAACTTGGATAACCATGCTGACACCTATCCCAGAGACAAGGGATGCTGCTGCCCCAGAGCCTGACCCTGCCCCACAGCCCACCTCAGATACGAACCACCCAGATTGGGTGGGGGATCTGGTGAAGGAGACGCGTGATATGGGCCAGATGCTGAAGGAATACACTTCCCCAGCTGGTGAGAAGCCCTCCCCCCAACCTGAAGAGGGAGAGTCTAATAGTGCAGCAGCAGAATCCACAGATGTTACAACTGTCCAGGTTCCAGCCGAATTGCAAAGGCAGACACAGCCAGCAGCAGTTGCCCTGTAGAAACAAGGAGATCTAAGACAAAAGCAGAGCACCCAGATAGGGGAGGGCCCTAACAACCCACAGGGGAGCCAGAGGTTGCGAACATCACCGAGTCTCTGACGTATGAAAGTCTCCGTAATCTGCACAAAGACATTGTACGATGGGGACGTGAGGCTTGTACAACCTGGCTACTTCAGGTCTGGGATCTTATGGGTACAGGCATCCAGCTGGATGGTGGTGAGGCAAAGAATTTGGGACCCTTGACCCAGGACTCAGGTATCAATCAGATTTTTGTAAGGGAGCCAGGGTCCCTTTCCCTCTGGGAGCAGCTTTTAATAAGTGTCAGAGAGAGGTTTGTTCACAGGGAAAGAAGGCAGGACCAGCACCATAGAATGCGCTGGAAGACTCTTGAAGAAGGGATCCAAGAGCTGAGAGAAGTGGCAGTGTGGGAGTTACTCTTTGGGAGGGATGGACAGCATGATAATGACCCCGACAAGGTCAGGTGCACAGGACAAGTGTTGTGGAGTCTGGCAAATCTGGGGCCAGATCAATACACCATCTTCATTGCAACGATTAATGCCGATACCAACCGAGAGACAGTGGATTTTGTGGCCAACAAGCTTAAAAATTATGAAAGTGTGATCAATGGCCCAATGTAGGCTCATGTCTCTGCTGTGGTCCAAGAATTCAGAGAGGGGATGAGGGAGATGAGGGAGGAGGTGAGGAGGAACAGTTCCCACACTGCATCAGTGCAAGTCACAGGCGCAAGAGTCAGAGCCCAACGTTCCCCAGCTAGAGAGAGAGGGTACAGCCCACGGGCTAACCTGTGGTTCTTTCTGCATGACCATGGGGCAGACATGGGAAAGAGGGATGGAAAACCCACTTCTGTCCTGGCAGCACGGATACGTCAACTCAAGGAGGGAAACACTAACCAAGGGAATTCCAGTAAAGTGAAGGTATCCTCAACCTCCCATGACCGAGCTGCCAGGTAGGATCTGTCAGATCCCCTGGAAGGTACCTCTACCATGTATGACCAGGAAAGAAATAATAGCCAGGGTTAGAGGGGCCCTGCCTCTAGCCAGGGAGACGCAAGGGAAAACCAGATTTTCTGGACAGTGTGGATCCAATGGCCTGGCACATCAGAACCCCCAAAATATGATGCCTTAATTGATACTGCTGTGCAGTGTACCCTGATACCATCGGGACATGTAGGGGCAGAACCTGTTTCCACTGCTGGGGTGAAGGGGCGATCACAGCAACTGACCCTGTTGGGAGCCAAGGTGAGCCTGACTGGGAAAGAGTGGAAAAAACATCCTATTGTGACCAGCCCAGAGGCCCCGTGTATTCTGGGCATAGACTTTCTCCAGAATGGTTTTACAAAGACCCAAAGGGACTCAGATGGGCTTTTGGCATAGCTGCTGTGGAGGCAGAAAACATCAAGCAGTTGAACACCTTGCCTGGACTATCAGAAAACCCATCTGCAGTAGGACTCCTGAAGGCGGAAGAGCAACAAGTGCCGATTGCCACCTCGACAGTGCACCACCGGCAGTATGGGACAAATCAAGATGCAGTAATTGCCATCCACAAAATTATCCACGAGCCAGAGAGCCAAGGGCTGGTCAGAAAAACCCACTCACCCTTCAACTGTCCCATCTGGCCTGTGCGCAATTCTGACAGAGAATGGAGCTTGACTGTGGACTATCATGGCTTGAATGAAGTGACTCCACCCCTTAGCACTGCAGTGCCAGACATGCTAGAACTCCAGTAGAAGCTGGAGTCTAAAGCAGCAGAGTGGTACGCCACCATTGACATTGCTAAAACATTTTTCTCCATTTCTCTGGCAGCAGAATGCAGGTCTTAGTTTGTCTTCACCTGGAGGGGTGTGCAATACACCTGGAACCGACTGCCCCAGGGGTGGAAGCACAGCGCCACCATCTGCCATGGACTGATCCAGGCTGCACTGGAAAAGGGTGAAGCTCCAGAACACCTGCAGTATATTGATGATGTCATTGTGTGGGAGAACACAGCAATGGAAGTATTTGAGAAAGGAGAGAGGATCATCAGGATTCTGCTAGAAACCGGCTTCACTATCAAGAAGAGTAAAGTCAAGGGACCTGCCTGAGAGATCCAGTTCCTGGGAGTGAAGTGGCAAGATGGATGGTGTCAGATTCCCACTGAGGTCATCAACAAACAGACACTGCGATGTCTCCACCAACTAGCAAGAAGGAAATGCAAGCTTTCCTGGGTGCAATAGGCTTTTGGAGGATGCACATTCCCGAATACAGTCAGATTGTGAGCCCTCTTTACCTGGTCACCCGCAAGAAGAACGAGTTCCACTGGGGCCCTGAGCAGCAACAAGCTTTTGCCCAGATCAAGCAGGAGATTGCTCATGCAGTAGCCCTTGGCCCAGTCAGGACAGGACCGGAGGTAAAGAACGTCCTCTCTTCTGCAGCTGGGAACCATGGCTTGTCCTGGAGCCTTTGGCAGAATGTGCCTGGGGAGACTCCAGGCTGACCACTGGGATTTTGGAGTCGAACCTACAGAGGCTCTGAAGCCAACTACACTCCCACAGAGAAGGAAATCTTGGCTGCCTATGAAGAAGTCCAGACTTCCTCAGACATGATTGGCACGGAAGCACAACTCCTCCTGGCACCCCAACTACCAGTGCTGGGCTGGATGTTTAAAGGAAAGGTTCCCACCCCCCATCACATGACCGATGCTACATGGAGTAAATGGATTGCTCTTATCACACAGCACGCCCCTATTGGAAACCTGAATCACCCTGGGATTTTGGAGATAATTGCAAACTGGCCGGAAGGTGAGAACTCTGGTTTCACTGATGAAGAGGAACAAGAACCAGTGACACCTGCTGATGAAGCTCCACCATATAACGAACTGCCAGCAGAAGATACACTCTACGCTCTTTTTACTGATGGTTCTTGACGCATTGTAGGGATGAACCAGAAGTGGAAAGCAGCCGTATAGAGCCCCACATGACAGGTTGCACAAGCTACCAAAGGAGAAAGAGGATCAAATCAACTTACAGAACTCACAGCTGTTCAGCTGGCCCTGGCCATTGCTAAGAGAGAGAAATGGCCAAAGCTCTACCTTTATACTGATTCATGGATGGTTGCCAATGGTCTTTGGGACTCGCTGGAGAGGTGGAAAAAGGCTAACTGGCAACATAGGGGAAAACCAATTTGGGCTGCTGATGAATGGAAAGACATTGCCGCTCGGTTAGAGAAGCTGTCTGTGAAAGTCTGCCATGTAGATGCCCATGTCCCCACGAGTAGAACCAATGAGGAACACCGAAACAACGAGCAGGTAGATCAGGCAGCAAAAATAGAGGTCTCAAAGATAGACTTAGATTGGCAACGTAAGGGGAAGTTGTTCCTAGCTCAATGGGCCCATGATGCCTCAGGCCATCAGGGCAGAGATGCCACCTATAAGTGGGCACGAGGCTGAGCGGTGGATTTAACCATGGACAGTATTTCTGAGGTTATCCATGACTGTGAGACGTGTGCTGCCATCAAGCAGGCCAAGCCAGTGAAGCCCCTCTGGTATGGTGGGCAGTGGTCCAAGTACAAGTATAGGGAGACCTGGCAGATTGACTACATCCCACTGCCCCAGACATGCCAAGGCAAGTGCTATGTGCTGACCATGGTGGAAGCCACCACTGGATGGTTGGAGACCTACCCAGTGCCTCATGCTACTGCCTGAAACACCATCCTGGGCCTGGAAAAGCAAATCCTGTGGAGACATGGCACCCCTGAGAGAATTGAGTCAGACAATGGGACCCATTTTAAGGTTTGTGCCACCTGGGCCAGAGAACATAGTATTGAATGGATATATCATATCCCCTATCATGCACCAGCTGCCAGGAAAGTTGAACAGTGCAACAGACTACTTAAGACTACCCTGAAGGCAATTGGCAGGGAAGCTTTTAGAAATTGAGAAGTGTACCTAGCAAAAGCCACCTGGATGGTCAACATCTGAGGGTCCATCAATTGAGCTGGTCCTGCCCAGTCTGAACCCCTGCACACAGTGGATGGAGATAAAGTCCTAGCGGTACACATGAAAGGTATTTTAGGAAAGACTGTTTGGACTAATCCCATCTCAGACAAACACAAACCCATCTGTGGGATTGTTTTTGTTCAAGGACCTGGTTACACTTGGTGGATAATGCAGCAAGGTGGAGAAAGCTGTTGTGTACCCTAGGGAAACCTAGTTTTAAGTGAGAGCAGTGTGTAAGGTTTCATTGTGATGCAGATGGAAATAGAATAAGGGGTGGATAATGTCCTGGATTGCAAGGTAATGTGTGTATTCTATTTGTCATCTGTTACAGGTGGGTCAGTTATCATCTGTTAATTGGGCAGTTTTCTTTATCTCTTCCAGAAACCAATACTCCCTCTGGGGACACATCTGCTGTCGATGGGCCATTGAGTGTCACAGCATGACTGATAAAATTACATCATCCCATTGTGAGATGCTCTGCCCAGAGGGAGGAACCAAGCATTCCTAACTGGATATAATCTGAGATTTTGGGACACCAGAACAGCTTTTTCCACTGGATTCCCAGAGGAGAAGCAGACTTTTCCACTGGTTTCCATGAGGAAGACCAAACGCATGTACACCACCACTGGATTTTCAGAGGAAGACTACACCCTTCTACAGGATCGCTGCTCCAACAGAACCACACCTGTCTGCAGGAAGACTGAAGGAGGACTGCAGCCACCATTCTATAGGACTGCTACCAACATCCTGACCAACAGTGTGTCAGGTGGTATTCTGACTGTGTCAGGGCTGTTTTGTATTACTGCATTGTTTATTTGTTTAATTTTCTTTCCTAATGAAGAACTGGTTTTCCTGCTCCCATACCTGTTCCTGAGAGCCCTCTTAATTTTAAAATGATACCAATTTGGAGGGAGGAGGTTTACATTTTCCATTTCAGGGGCAGCTCCTGACTTCCTTAGAAGACACTTGTCTTTTCAAAGCAAGACAAGGGGAAAGGTACAAAGCCTCAGTTAGAAAGCAAATAAAGTTTGAAGGAACAAATAAAATAGGATTGGGGATGTTCTATTAGTTCCAGAAGCAGGGTGAAATTTATTAAGAAAGGATTTAGAGGTGCAGTTTGACATTGGAATGCTCCCAGAGAAAAGGGAAATGGTACTTAAGCTTCTCCAATCAAGGGAAGAAAATGAAGAGAAAATTCACGAGATGGTGGTGGGCAAAACCAACAAACTAAGGTAAATTAAACATGAAACCTATAGTAATGAAAATAGTTTATGAAAACCATCCAGTTCGGGTACAACAATATCCACTTCCCCTGGAAGGCAGATGAGGACTATGACCAGTGATCCAGGGCCTACTTGAGGACAGGACTTTAGAACCATGTATGTCCCCCCATAATACACTCATAGTACCAGTGAAGAAGTCAGATGGGACTTACAGGCTTGTCCAAGATTTGAGAGAAGTGAACAAAAGAACTGTGAATCGGTACCCAGTAGTGCCTAACCCCTATACACTACTGACTAATATCCTCCCAGCGCACCTGTGGTTTAGCGTGATAGACCTAAAAGATGCTTTTTGAGTGCATCCACTGGCAGAGGAAAGTGGGATATATTTACCTTTGAATGGGAGGACGCTGATTCTGGGAGGAAGCAACAGCTTCAGTGGACAAGGTTACCCCAAGGGTTTTCTGAATCCCCAAACCTGTTTGGTCAAGCCCTAGGAGAAGTAACACAACTCTTCTCCATTAAATCTGAGATAAAGCTCATTCAATATGTAAATAATTTTCTTCTCTCAGGACAGGAAGAAAAAGAAGTTTAGGAATCCACCATAGTGTTGTTAAATTTTCTGGGGGACCAAGGACTTCAGGTATCAAAAGGGAAATTTGACTTTGTAGAGTAGGAAGTAAAATTCCCTAGGACATGTGATTTGTCAAGGGGGCTGGTGGCTGAACCCTGAGAGAATTACGGAGATAGTCTCACTCCCACGAACAAAAACTAAGAGGGAAATCAGAAGGTTTTTAGACCTGTTGGGATATTGTAGGCTATGGATTGAAGGATACACACAGGCCATCCAGTTCTTGTATGAAAAGTAAGTTGAAGAAGAGATTAGGTGGGAAAAACACAATGAACAAAGTTTGAAGCTTTTAAAGCAGAAGTTAGTCAATGCACCGGCACTGAGTCTTCCTGCCTTAGACAAACCCTTCTATCTGTTTGTGGATATAGAAAAAGGGGTAGCACATGGAGTATTAGCCCAGGACTGGGGAGAAACCAGGCAACCAGTGGCCTATTTATCAAAAGTACTAGAGCCTGTCAGCCGGGGGTGGCCAACCTGCATTCAGGCTGTGGCAGTGACTGCCCTACTCATAGCAGAAAGCAAAAAATTAACCTTTGGGGGAAAACTGAAGATATATATCCCTAACTCAGTAAGGAGTATCCTGAGCCAAAAGAGTGAGAAATGGCTCACTGATTCCTGAGTGCTTAAGTATGAAGCCATCTTAATTGATAATGGTTTAGAGCTGATTGTGAGTAACCAACTCAATCCTGCCCAGTTTTTGTATGGAGAACCCGATGAGGCACTAATACAAAATTGCCTAGAGGTTATAAACTATCAAACCAAAGTAAGAGAGGACCTAACAGACCAAACTCTCCAAGGTGGAAAACGATTGTACATCGATGGATCTTCACAGGTAATAAAGAGGCACAGGGTATCAGGGTACACTATAGTGTATGAAGGGTTGGCAGCCATAGAAAAGAGAAAGTTACCTTCCAACTGGTCAGCCCAAGGTGTGTGTTGTATGCCCTAAAGTCAGTGCTGGAAATATTAGCACAGAAAAGGGGAACAATTGATACAGACTGAAAATATGCTTTTGGAGTAGTGCATACCTTTGGAAAAATTTGGGAAGAGAGGGGGCAGTTAAATTCAAAGGGAAAGAGACTGAGTCGTGAAAAAATTGTCTTAGAAGAGTTTGAAACCTTACAATTACCAGAGAAAGTAGTGGTGGCATATGTTGAAGGACATCAAAAACAGGTGACTCAGGAGGCACAAGGGAACAATTTAGCTGATTTAGAAGCTAAAAATGCAACTGAATCAGAGACAGAAAAACTAATAATAGTATTAACACCCATAAGAGAAATGCAAAAAGTCCCTGTATACGGTGGGACAGAAGAGGTAGAACTCCTTAAAATAGGAGCCTGGAAAGATAACGAAGGGAAGTGGAGATTAGCAAATGTTGAATAAACCCCTTGCCAAGAAAATGATAGAAGGCAAACAAGGAGCAGCACATTGGGCTAAACAAGTGCTAAGTGATCAATTTCTGGGGACTGGGGATGCAAAGGAATTTTTAGAAAAGCTAAGAAAGTAACTGAATGGTGTGTGATATGTCAACAAGTGAATAAGAAAATCATGAGGAAAACACCCAGAAGAGGGTGAGAACTAGCCTTAAGGCCCTTCCAAAATATCCAAGTAGACTTTAATGAGCTTCCCCAAGTACAATGGTGGAAGTTTTTGCCAGTGATAGTAGATCACGTAAATCATTGGGTAGAGGTGGTACCCACTGTGAAAGCCAATGCCAGTGTTGTGGGTGAAACACTTCTAGAATCAATCATTCCCCAATAGAGGATGGCAAACAGGATTGATTCAGACTGAGGAATTCATTTTACATCAAAGATATTGCAGAAAGTTGTTCAGGCCCTGGGAGTAAAATGGGAAATACACACTCCTGGGCTTCCACAGAGTTCTGGACAGGTTTGAGAGAATGAATCAAACTCTTAAAAGAGCTCCAATTAGGATAATGATTGAAACCCAAATGTCATGGATACAATGTCTCCCTGTGGCCTTATTAAGAATTAGAACCCAACCCCAGTCAGATCTGGGGGTCTCACCCTATGAAATGATGTTTGGGTTACCCTTCCTGACCTCATCCCAGAAGGTTGCCACCTATGAGGAAGGGGAAGACAATGTTAAGAAAAAAGTTATGTCAATAGCACAAACCTTAAAAGGGCTAAGACATAAAGGGGCAATTCCTCAAACTACCACCATAGATTTCAGAATCCATAATATTAATCCTGGGGATTGGGTGATGATCAAGCCATGGAGAGATCAGCCTCTAACTCCTCAGTGGGAAGGATCTCTTTCAGGTACTGCTCACCACCAAATTGGCCGTGCGAACTGCAGAGTGGGGATGGACTCATGCCAACAGAGTCAAAGGCCCAGTAGAAGAACCCAAAGAGTGGACTACAACATCCAGGCTGGGTGAATCAAGATTGACTCTCAAGTAGAGACTGAGAAACAACCAGAAAAACACCAAGATACCCAAAAAGTAGAGTCAAGCTTCCACCAACCAGCTCGAAACCTGTCTTCCTTTTTTAATGGGTGTGAATTACTAGCATCTGTTTGGGGGAAGTACACAAGGGACTGTAAAAGGTAATGGAACAGCTTCTTTAAGAAAATAAGACAAAGGAAGGAGGGCAAGACTGGGTTGGCCCCTTTGTTTGCTACCAAGAAGGCTCCATAGCCCTGCTGTGGGTAGCAACCCCATAGGCATGGTAAGGTAGGGACAAAAGGCCATACTGGACCTCTATCATTCCTCAGTTGTCTTATAATTCAACAGGGACTGGAGGGCCAGACTGAGTTGGCCTCTGTACTCACCTCTAAGATACACTGACTATGGGTAGCAGCCACATAGGCATGGTAGATGGTAGTCAAAGCGATACTGGACCTCTGTGATGCCATTTTGTCCATTCCAAATAAGTGTGTCCAAGGAAAACCTGAGATTTTTTCTCCTGTTCCCACTGTCCTTGCCCACATCAACAGATGCTGGTATGACTCATTCAAAAGTGAGAGAAAATGTTTGAATAAATTGTTTGAAAAAAATGATTTCTAGAAAAAGAAAAGGGGGGTTTATTATAGATGAGTAATCCTGTGGTTGACACTCACAATTAAGGAGGGAACAATAAATATATGTTAAGAGAAAGTTTGTAGGTATATAGTTATCCTTGCCCTCCCCCTTGCATTGTTATCACAGAATGGCCTCAGTAGTTGGGGCATTTGGGAGGGTCGGCTTGTTACTATGGCAGCACCTGACCTCCAATCAAGGTGTAAGACGGTGATCTCCACCACTGGACAGCGAAGAAGGAGTCAATTGACAAGACTTAGGGAGGGTCTAGAGGTATAAAAGACAGAGCAACCATTTTGTAGATAAGCACATGGTGTGTTGCCTTCTGAAGCAAGGCAGGCGACCTGGTTCAGACGAACAGCACGGTGGCCCACTCACCAGGGCCACTCGGGCCAATGACACACGCAGACATCAATGTGATGGACGGTCAAAAGGCGTTTATTATCTCGTCTCTTGGGTTTTTATAGTCTAAGGGGTCTCTACGTCAGCGTGGGTCTGTCTTTACCATCTATGGTTAGTAAGAGGTGGACTGTTACTGGGTAGGGGATGGAAAGTTACTGGAATTTGG
Organism: Melozone crissalis; assembly: GCF_028551555.1. NCBI lineage: Eukaryota > Metazoa > Chordata > Aves > Passeriformes > Passerellidae > Melozone > Melozone crissalis. Next base: position 56,897 of record NW_026535830.1, read on the forward strand.
TTAAGGGAGGCTACATTCCTATGTTAGTTTCTTATCTATGGGAAGCAGATGGTCTTATCTGAGGGGATCTGAGGGTCCTGGCTTTCCGTGACATCGTGAGATCTTCCGCAGCGCCTTTCCCTGTCTACCACATCTCCCCCCCCCTTTTCACAAATGAATGAGGTAGTCATGCACATAGGTACTTAAATGAGGTATAAGGTTGTAGCTTGACAAGGGAAAAGGGTCTTGGGAGTCCTGAGCAAGCTTTTGTCAGACAAGTTCGGAGGATCTTGTGACTGACGGTGTTCCCTGGTTGAATTCTCTGGTTGAATTCTCCGGTTGAATTCACAGCAATTGTCGTCGGCCTAGGTACAGGATGTTGGTCCGTTCCAGGCGGGTCTGAACGAATGAGACCAGCTTGTTCAGCAGGCATGGTCCGAAGGTGACTGTTAGGAACAGCATCGCCAATGGACCTATCAGGACAGAAATTAGAGTGGTTAGCCAAGGTGATTGATTGAACCAGGACTCGTACCAGCCCTGTTGGGCCTCCCTGTCTTTCTGTCTCTGAGCCAGTCGGTTCCGGAGTTCTGCCATGGAGTCTCTCACGACTCCCGTGTGGTCTGCGTAGAAACAGCACTCCTCCTTCAAGGCGGCGCACAGGCCCCCTTGCTGCATGAACAGGAGGTCCAGGCCTCGCCTGTTCTGCAAGACCACTTCTGAGAGTGAGGAGACTGACTTCTCTAGAAAGGAGATGGATTTCTCGATCCTTTGCAGGTCCTCGTCAATTGTTGCTTGCAGCTGGGACAGTCCTTGGTGCTGGGTCGCTAGGGCTGAGACTCCTGTGGCTGTTCCGGCTGCTCCCAGACCCAGCAGCATTGCGATAGTTATACCTGTCAATATTTCTCTTTTGTGGATCCGGCTGGGTCCCTCAAGAAGATGGTACATTTCTTCGTCTGAGTGGTACAGGATCCTAGGAACAATCAGAACTTGGACACAGAAGTCGTTAGAGTCATTGAATTTGGGAAGGAACACACAAGGACTCACTCTGGATCGCTGGCAAACCCACATCCCAGATGCGGCTGGGACTGCCCATTTATTGTTTTTCCTGTTAGGCTTGACTATTTTGGTGCAGACGTTGCCTTTCCGCCTAGCTAGGGTTGCATTGCCAAAGCATCTGCCTCGGCCTGTGACTTGACTCAGGGTGATTCCTTTGCGAGGGGTGTCCTTCTGCACTGGTGAGGGGCGTTGGCGGAGGAATAACTGAAGGGAGTGTTTAAGGCGACTCCTTCGAAAAAGGGAGGTTTGACATTGTAACAAAGCCAGCAGGATTCGGTTAGGTTAGGGTTGGATTCGTTCAGGGATACAAAGGTCGCTTCTAACATGCGAAGGATTGGGTCTGAGTCTGACTCGGTTAAGCGGCTCATCTGAAAGGTCTCCGCTTGACCGGTCGGGACTTTGCTGACCCCTGTGGGTAAGGTTTTGGGGTAGGTTACGTTTCTCCCTTTCGGCACGCTTTTAATCGCTTTGTTGGGTCCTACTGCTCGGGGTGCTGATGGTTGAAGCCTGATAATTTGCACGTTCGCCCTCTCTTTTGACCCTTGAAGGACCACTGTCCACGTTCTGCCTGTGGCCCAGCTAGGGTGATCTGGCTGCAAGACCGTCATGTTGTACTCAGTGCATGCCCGAAATCTAGGGACTTTATGTTGGTTTCGATGGAAGTTCCCGTGAAAGAAGAGGGGTATTTTGCAACCGATGGGTGCCCAGGTGAATTGTAAGAATTTGTCTGGCTCTTGTGGATCCCACCCAGGCCCCGATGGTCTGGCATCTGTAACTATGGTTTCGCAGCCCCAGTGCCCACAGTATCCCCACCCTGGGTGATTGCAGTAGCTTTTCCCAGGGTTTGAAGCTGGGCACCAGTAGGATAGGTACGAGTGTTTGACGTGTGGGGAATAGGGGTGTACCTTTGGCTGTCCTGGAAACAGGTCGGTGATGCGGAGCACGAAGGATGGGGTGTTCGGTGTGGTGATTTGTCTGAGTGCTTTGCCCCTACTAAGGTGTCGCATGACCCACCTGAATGGCTGATGGGGGTAGTGGTCTGGGCTGGCTTGCCCCCTGGCAACAAGCCCCCCGGCATGCCCCCTGGCAACAAGCCCCAACAGCAAAATCGCACAGAAACACCCTTGGTGCTTGGGTCTCACCAGTGCGGGTCTCTCGGGTGCTGCTTGGCGGCTTGGTGGTCTGTCGCTTTCGTCCGGAACCGGGAAGTACGCGTCACGAGGGCGTCCCACAAGCAGGTCCTGTAAACAAATACTCTCAATTCTTGTCAGTCTCATTCTGCTCGCCCTGAAGGTCCGGTTTAATCGACTTATGTGGACACCACCTGATTTTGCCGTCCTTTTTGACCGCTGCGTACCCTCGCCCTGTGAGCATCAGCCTCCAACCCCGTTCCCACTCGCCTAGCTCGTTTCTGATTACCACCTGTGGGCCCTCTTCTAGCGTTCAAGTGGCCCAGTGTTTTTGGACGGGACTGTTTGTTTCATCTCCCCTAGGGAATTGATTCAGTGCCAGCAAGGCGGTTGCCAGCATGCGTGCCTGATCTCCTGGGGGAATGGCATTGGCAAAGCCCTCTGCTTTTGCCAACACTTCTATCTTGGTTTTCAGGGTCTGGTTTGCTCTCTCTACTACGGCCTGTCCGGTACTGTTATGTGGGATGCCATGCACTAGCGTGATACCCCATTTCGAGGCGAATTCCTGTACTTGTTTGGATTTGAAGTTGGAGCCGTTGTCCGTTTTGATCTGCTTGGGGATACCTAGCCAAGCCATGGCTGTCAGCCAGTGCTGAATTGTGGCTTTGGAGTTGGTTTTGGGGTGCTGTGTAGCTACGATCGCTCCGCTATAAGTGTCTAATGTCACTGCCAGCCATGCTCGGGGCCTCAGTATTTCGCACCAGGTGAAGTCCGACTGCCAGATTTCTGAGGGCTTGAGGCCTCTCGGGTTGACTCCGTAGGACCAAAGGGGTGACTTCTGGCAATGAGGGCAGGTGGCTACCACATATTTGGCGTCCGTCGTCGAGATTCCGCATCTCTTCGCCAGTGCTTTGACTCCAATGTGGAGCGACTCGTGCAGTTGACGGGCTCTTTGCAAGGTCCAAACGCCTTTCGCTGCGGTGTCCGCTTTGTCGTTGCCGATCTGAAAGTAATCTTTGACTGGGTCATGGCTGTTGATGTGGATGACTGACACGGTGCCCTGTCGCGAGGAGAGTGCTTCTTCCAGCATTAGGGCTGCTGCTGATGTTGACACTCCTGGTCCTGCCATGGCTAGGCTGAGCCTTGCCACGAATATGGAGTCCGTTACGATGTTGAGGTGTTCGTCTTGGAAGAGTCCGCACGCCAAAACCACTGCTGCTGCTTCCAGTTGTTGCACTGACAGTGTGGGGTCCCTCGCTTTGACGCAGTGCCATTGCTCTCCTGCCTGCCACACTGCTGCTGCGGTTGAAGTCGTGGAGGAAGCGTCTGTGAAGACCGTTGGTCCCGGCTGCGGTCTGTCCTTGACCTTCGGTGGCATGTCCATGTTGACTACGGTCAGCAGCTTGGTCCAGGGTGGCTTGGAAGAGTAGGAGATTTCTCCTCCGAAGCCGGAGAGAGCAAGGGCCAGGTACTCCGATATTGCAGCTGACTCTGTGGTTGGCTGCTTGCGAAACGGAAGGTGGATGCTTGTCGGCTCTGTCCCTAGGTGTTTCAAGGCGAGTCTCCTGCCTTTCATGATGAGGTTGGCAATGCACTCGATTCCTGGGGAAAATGCACGAGCGGGTCTTCCGAGGACCACCCATTGGATCGGTCGGGCCTTTTCTGCAGGTCCTTGGGCCAGTGCTCCCACTCCCCCCTTCGGTGTAAAGTGGACGTATAGGTCCAGTGGCATGGCTGGGTTCCACCTGGCAAGCGTGCCAGTAGCCATTTGGTTTTCGATGAAGTCGAGGGAGCTCGTTGCTTGCGGTGTCAGCTCCTTGGGTTCCCAGGGGTTCTTTCCTTTCAGGAGGTCGTACAGAGGGTCCATGACCTCGGGAGGAATCAGGACGATGTTGCGAAGCCACTGCAGCGATCCCACCAGGCGTTGCACGTCGTGGAGCGTCTCGATGTCTCGGTTGATCTTCATCTCGGGGGGTGTTACGTAGGAGCTCGTGATGCCTACTCCCAGGAAGGTCACGCAGGGTCCTCTCTTGATCTTTGCGCTCGCGATCTCGAAGCCGTTGGCTTGAAGGGTTTCCGTGACTGTGGTCACCAGGTGATCCACTTGGCTTGTCGATGGTGCTGCAACCAGGATGTCGTCCATGTACTGGATGATGGTTGCGGTGGGGTAGGAGTGTCGGACTGGCGTCAGTGCTTTGTCCACGGTGATTTGGCATATGGTGGGACTGTCGACCAGGCCTTGCGGAAGTACTCTCCATTGGAAGCGAAGGTTGGGCCGCTCGCCGTTCCGAAATGCCACGGAAAAGGCGAATCATTCTCTGTCCTCAGGGTGCAGCGGTATTGAAAAGAAGCAGTCCTTGATGTCCAGTACTGCACTCGGCTGTCCTGTGGGGATGGCTGAGTTCGCGGGAAGCAGTGTCTGGACTGGACCCATGGGTCTGATCTTCTTGTTCACTTCTCTCAGGTCGTGGACGAGACGATAGCCTTGTCCGGACCTTTTGGGGACCACGAATACCGGGGTGTTCCAAGGGCTGGTGGAGGGTTCTATGTGACCCTTTTGCAGTTCTCGATCGACCAGTTCCAGCAAGGCTGCCATTCGAGGCTCTGTCAGGGGCCACTGCTCAACCCATACAGGGTCTGATGATTTCCAAGTCAATTTGATTGGCAGCGGAGGGTGTACGGCAGTGGCCCTCAGGATAAATTTGTGATCCGAAATCCTAGCAAGGAGAGAACATCCCTTCCTAACAGGGGTGGAGAATTCTGCAAAATGTAGGGGTAGATTGCTACTGTCTGTTCTGGTCCCTTTTTCGTGTGAAGTGTTATGGCCACCAGCTGGGTGCTTTTCCATGCCCGGGACTGCCCCCCTACTCCGTTCACTGGGGGGACTTCTTTGAATTGCCAATGCCCAGGCCAATGCGTTTGGGGAATAATCGTGCAGTCTGATCCCGTGTCCGCCCAAAACTGAAGCCCTATGACGTGAGGATCTTGACTGCCGTAAAGGCGGCATGTCCCCCACATCATCAAGGGTTCCTTCCCTTTTTTCATGACCAAGGCCACCCAGGGATCCCACTCTGGGTTGTCCCCTGCTGGTCCTGTGACTCCGGCGTGGGTTGTGGTGGTGGGGGGTGCGAGGGTATTGAGGGTGCTGCACAGCTCTGCCATTGTATTGCTGGGGGGGATGCAAAGGTGACTGCTCCCTGTGGGGGCATAGGGTATGAGAGTCCCCTGCCCCACTGGGGGTTGCTGTAGCTGGGCCGCTGCATATTCCAGGTGGGAGGGGGCTGAACACGGCCCGGCCACCCCCTCCCTCTCCCGTTTCCCTGGGGCCTGGATCTGCATTCCTTAGCTAAGTGCCCCTTCCTTCCACACCCCCAGCACGGTCCCCTGCCTCCCGCTTGGCGTGGTGGAGCAGCTGCTGATAGGCGCCTTGGCTGGGGGCAGTTTGCTGCCAAGTGGCCTGCCTGGCCGCACTTAAGGCATGCCATCACGCTGGTATTGCAGTTTGAACTGCTGCTTGGATGGGAGCTAGATGTTCCTCCTTTGCAACGTGTCTGATCATGGCAGCTATATTAGACCCCTGTGGCAGTGATCTTAAAATATCCTTAGTGGCTGAGTTGCATTGCTGGCGTAAGCACTCTGCCAGCACGGGACCCTTTGCCTCTGAAGGTAACGCAGAGGAATCTAATGCGGCCTGGAGCTTGTCCACGAATTGAGTGAAGCTCTCACTCTCACCCTGTTTTATGGAAGACCATGGAGAGGGTTTGGCTACCACTTTAGAAGCGTCACGGATGGCTTCTCGGGCAGCTCAGGTCGTTGTCATGACCTCATGGGCTCGCAGGCCCTCAGCCTGTTGCTGGGGGGTGATCATAGTGGGGTCTGTGCCCATAAGCCTCTGTATGCTGGAGCCGTGCAGTGGATGGTCTGCCCCTGTTACCAAGGCTAGCTGTTTCATGCAATTATCCTCCCATTCTTGTTTGAAAACGATCATCCCTGCACCATCGAATATCATTCTACACGTCTGCTTAATATCAAAGGGAAGCATGTCGTCCCCACCAAAAAGGCCGTCAATAAGTGTGCAAACCATGGCAGAATTAATTCCCTTATCCGCAATCGCTTTAACAATTGCCTGCACATCTTTCGGATTGACTGGTGAATAAGTCCTTTGGTTTCCGCCTGCCCCCCCCACACGGACCGGGAACACTAAAGTGGCAGACGGAGCCCATTCCGCGCAAGCCATTTTTATTTTCCGCCAGTTTGTGAGCGGGGTTTGGTTTTTCTCTGGTAACCCCTTCACCCAAGCGGGAGCACTGTGGCTAGTAACCTTACATGCCGTTTCTCTCTCTCTGTTAAAGCCGTAATCCAGATCGGAATCCTCCGATCCTATCTCGGGCTTGGAGCTCGAGCCCGAGTCCGAGCCGGAAGTTGAATAAGGAGACGTTTCTGGGCTGCTCTGCCTTTTCCCCGGACTCCGACCCCGCCCCCTCCTGTGGGGGTCGGGCCGTTCCCTCTCCTTGGGGTCCCCCCGCCTCCTGCTGGGGGAGGTCCTTGCCCTATAAGGACCTAATGTGAACTGAGGGCTCTGGTTGATCTTACGTGCCTCCGTGGGGGCCGCCCCGTCTCCCTGCTCGCCTGCGCATGCGTTGTTGAGCGGGCTGACCGCGCTTCCGCCCCCCGCCTCCTCCTTTCCGCCCGGACCACGCGGTTCGGCGCCATTTTCAAACGCATATGGTTGGGGGGGCGTTTTTATCGGTCCCTACGGGATCCGCCGATTCGGCCGCGTTCCGCGCCTCCTCCGCGAGCCCCTGCCAGAACGTCCGCGGGTGTTCCCCCCCCTCCGATGGTGAATCCGCTCGCTGAGGGGGGTTTGGCGTTCGCGCCTCCGCGCGCCCGCCCGGGTCAGGCCCCTCCGCGGTTTGTGTCGCCACGCCCACCCCCAACTGCGGCACGACTAATAAACAAGTTCGCGCGGCTATCCAGGTTTCTTGCTCTTGTCGAGCCTTTTGCAGAGCCTGGACAACCCTGCCCCACGATTTTAGGGCTTTCCCTGAGCCCGAGGACATGGTGTCCTCCACCAGGGCTTTTGTACAATTATCCCACACGTCCGAATGTAGGACGTCCACGGGGCTTTCAATAGCCCCAAGCTTAATCAGTCTCGGCAATGCGAGAGATAAATCCCTAAGTTTACATTCTATACCCCATTGTGCATGCATCTCTGTTACGACCTTTGCAATGGCTTCCATGGTCCACGCTGGTCCGGAGGCGTCCCTCCCGCTGTGGTCAGACCTGCTGCCACAGCCGCTGATATCTGGCCAGGAGAGTTCCTGAACCCCGGGGGCTGCAGCAGTCCCGGGTTCGGCACCAGTTTGTTGCCTTCTGATACAAGGCAGGCGACCTGGTTCAGACGAACAGCACGGTGGCCCACTCACCAGGGCCACTCGGGCCAATGACACACGCAGACATCAATGTGATGGACGGTCAAAAGGCGTTTATTATCTCGTCTCTTGGGTTTTTATAGTCTAAGGGGTCTCTACGTCAGCGTGGGTCTGTCTTTACCATCTATGGTTAGTAAGAGGTGGACTGTTACTGGGTAGGGGATGGAAAGTTACTGGAATTTGGTTAAGGGAGGCTACATTCCTATGTTAGTTTCTTATCTATGGGAAGCAGATGGTCTTATCTGAGGGGATCTGAGGGTCCTGGCTTTCCGTGACATCGCGAGATCTTCCGCAGCGCCTTTCCCTGTCTACCACAATGGTGACTGAATTTTTTGCTCCTGATTCTGTATTCTTTTCTTTATTCAGTCTTCTGTTGTAATTTTGTACGGTCTTAATAAAGTATTTAATTCTTTGAAAGTAAAAATTATTTCTCATATGGGGATGGGGAATCTGGGGCAATGTTGTCCACACTGGGTCAGCTCTCTAGGTACAACTTCACTGACCTCACCAAACCTCCTTAGGAGATACCCTGGATCAAAATCAATCACAGAATGCTGCAATGACCACTGCTCTACAGAGAACAGTAACAAAATGCATTCCTTAAGTTAGGAATACATATTTCTTAAAAACACTTTGAAATATTTCTCCATAACTATAAAAGGAAATATTCCTAATGAACTGCTCCAGAGCCGAGAGAAATCAAGGCAGAGCCATGGTTTGTCAGGACTTGCTTGATCCTAATGAGCCCTGTGGTGCTTTTGCAGCTGAGCCCTTGAACCTCAGGGCCTGAGAGGAGATTGCACAAACCTTTCCAAGAGTCAAAATCAGAGGAAAAACTCAAAGTGCCTCAAAGCTTGAATGGGTCTGACTGAGGTCCATCCCCAACACAGGCCCCTCAAGGGCTCCTTGGTGGGGAGAATTGGCGGCCAGGATGGCACAAAATCTTCTCAGAGAATCAGAGTGTAGAAAAGAAAATTCAAAGTACCTTTAAAATCTTGAGTATCTCAAAGAATTAATGTGTCTCACTGAGTGTCAGTACAAAGCTCTCAAGGGACTCATTAAAGCAGATAATTGGGGCCATGATTCCACAAACCTCTCACAGAGTCTGTAGCAAAAGGGAAACAACCAAGTACCTTAAAATGACTGAAGTAGTTTGAAGCATTAATGAGCCCACTGAGTGCTGTTACTGACAAAGTCTCTCCAGGGACTAATTACAGCAGATAATTGGAGGCCATGATTGCACAAACCTCTCAGAGACTCCAAGGCAAAAGCCAAACCCAAAGTCCTTTGAAAAACCTGCAGTCCCTGCAGGGAGCATTCAGGAACCCCCAGGGCCATTGCTGAGCAAGGCTCCCCAGGGACTCCTTCCTGCAGAACCTTGAGGCCACTGGGATGTGGGCTAGGGGGGGATGCTGAGGGAAGGACAAGGGGCTGACAGTGCCCAGCCTGGCTGGGGCTGTGCCAGGAGGCCCCAGTTCCTCAGGACAAGGTGTGTCCTCCCAGCCCTTGGTGGCACAGCCCTGCTGTTTCCCAGGGCAGCAAGATTTGACTTCTCTTTGTGCCCACCTGTCATCCCTGCCTCCAGTTCTCTGCTCTGCCTGGGGCCTGGGGACACCTTCTCAGTTGTGTTCCTCACTGGAACCCATTAAAAGTCCAAGAAACTTTGGGGTTGGATTCTGACTTGGAGTTCTGGAGAGGTTTCTTCGGCTCCCTCTCAGGGACTGAAGTTCAGGGCCTGAGCACAAAGCCCCAGAGGCTCATTAAAGTCCTTGTGCTGTGTCTGTGCTGCTGAGCTGGGCTGGGCTCCTGGCACAGAGGCAGCTCCTGGTAACCAAGAAGAGCTTCAAAAGCACGTTTCTCTTGATGAGCAGCTCTTCTCCCAGCCCAGCCACCCGGAGCACAGCACAGAGGCACAGTGAGCTTCAATCAGTCAGGGCTGAGTAGGTTCTTAGAAGTGCCTGGGGCAGAATCACTGCCAGCCGTTGGCACAGGAACCTCTGGCTGCAGGACAATGCAGCTGCAGCTCCTGGAGCCATCTCCTCAAGCTGGAACATCCCAATGCCTACAGACCCTGTGAGTACATTCTCTGATTGTCTCTTGTGCAGAGCAGTCAGGGGTGCCCAGGGCTGTCCTGCAGAGCAGGGTCCTGCAGCCCAGGGCACTGTGCTAGGGCAGGGACGCTTCTGCCTGCCAGGGACAGCTCTCAGCCAGCCCTGGCAACCGCTGCCAGCCCTGGGGGACAAGATCTGGGTGGGAGGAGACAGCTGGTAGGGCTTGGAAGTAATCTCCTTGGGTGGTGAGGATGCTGCATTGTTCAGGTCTGCCCCCAGCATGGCATTTAACTGCAGAACATTTCCAAGTAGATTATACACGGAGCACAGCAAGGCAGGGGCTGCATAAAAGGGTAATTTTTGCTTCAACAATCTACTTGTCTCTGATACTTGGATCGCAAATTGCACATAGTTATTAATCTCTCAGTTCAGGTTTAGAATAAAATATAAAAATACCATATATCGAATAAACCAGGCAGTGACAGAGATCAACAGAGGGTCTCTTACAGTCAGCATTACTGTAACTTTTCCAGTCTCCTCAGGGTTGTGCTGATGTTTCCATAAGAGCCTGCAGAGCCAGAGATGCCCCTGGGCAGTGCCTCAGCTGGGAGGTGTCTGCAGGGCAGAGCTGAGCCCCCAGGGCTGGGCTGGGCTCTGGCAGCACTGGCAGGGCCCAGGCCTGGGCACAGGGAAGCAGCTGCTTGCAGGGACAGCTCCAGGCAGCAGAGCCCTGGGCAGGCAGTAGGGGGAAAGTGCCCCCAAGCTGTGCTCGGATAATTAAAAGTCCTCTCCAAACCAAACTATTCCATGATTACTTTTTTTACGCATCCCCATGCCAAGGCACCTCAAATGTCCAACAGCAGCTCCATCAGGCACTTCCTCCTGCTGGCATTGGCAGACAAGTGGCAACTGCATCTCCTGCACTTCTGCCTCTTGCTGGGCATCTCCCTGGCTGCCCTCCTGGGCAACAGCCTCATCATCAGCGCCGTAGCCTGTAGCCACCCCCTGCACACACCCATGTTCTTCTTCCTGCTCAACCTGGCTCTCGGTGACCTGGGCTCCATCTGCACCACTGTGCCCAAAGCGATGCACGATTCCCTCTGGGACATCAGGGACATCTCCTACACAGGATGTGCTGCACAGCTCTGTTTCTTTCTGTTCTTCATCTCAGCAGTTTTCTCTCCTGACCATCATGTGCTACGACCGCTACGTGTCCATCTGCAAACCCCTGCACTACGGGACCCTCCTGGGCAGCAGAGCTTGTGCCCACATGGCAGCAGCTGACTGGGCCAGTGCCTTTCTCAATGCTCTCATGCACACGGCCAATACATTTTCCCTGCCCCTGTGCCATAGCAATGCCCTGGGCCACTTCTTCTGTGAAATCCCTCAGATACTCAAGCCCTCCTGCTCCAAATCATATCTCAGGGAATTTGGGCTTCTTGCTTTTAGTGGTTGTTTGGTATTTGGTTGTTTTGTGTTCATTGTTTTCTCCTATGTGCAGATCTTCAGGGCCGTGCAAGATTGTTTTGTGTTCATTGTTTTCTCCTATGTGCAGATCTTCAGGGCTATGCTGAGGACCCCCTCTGAGCAGGGACGGCACAAAGCCTTTTCCACCTGCTTCCCTCACCTGGCTGTGGTCTCTCTGTTTCTCAGCACTGGCACATTTGCTCATGTCCCTCCCTCCATGTCCTCCCTATCCCTGAAACTGGCCCTGTCAGTTCTGTACTCGGTGGTGCCTCCAGCCCTGAACCGCCTCATCTATAGCCTGAGGAACCAGGAGCTCAAGTCTGCAGTGTGGAGACTGATGACTGGATGCTTTCAGGAACCTTAAACTGCTGGCCAATTTCTGCAAATCACTTGTAATAAAAGTCATCTTTCATATTTCTTCTTGGTTTCATCCTGGAGGGTCTTTTGTGTTTTGTTTTACATTTTTAATTTTGCCCATAAAAAATGTCATTGTTTGTGCCATTTCTCATTTTGTTTCTTACCACTTTCCCTGTGGCCACAGACTGTGTCAATGAGAGGCTGTGTTCTTGGTACCTTTAAATGAACTAAAGGATGTCCCAGCAAGGTTTTCTGCAGAGATACCCTTTTGTTGCCTTCTCTGTAGCTGCAGCAGCAATGTCTGTGTGCAGAGCTGGGGGCAGATCAGTGCTGGCACAGCAGCTGTGCCCAGCAGCACTTGATGTTGCCAGTGCTGCTGCCGTGGCCCTGCCCCGCTGCCCTGGTGGCCCTGGTGTTGCTGTAGGGCCTGAGTGCTCTCAGGGCCGGGCACAGTTCTGGGGGTGGCAGTGCCGGGGCTGAAGCAGGGACAGGCCATGGGCACTGCTGGGGCAGCGCTGATGCCTCAGGCCAGGGCCTGGGGGCTCAAGGCTCCTTGCCCAGGCTCTCTCAAGAACACGCCCAGGCCAATGCACAGCACAGAAAAGCCCCGTGAGCAGCCCCAGGCTGGCCGTGGGCAGGCTGGGGGCAAACAGCATGGCTGGGGCTCTGCAAGGGCCCTGGGGCAGACATGAAGGGTCAACAGAGCAGGGGCTGATCCATCCCCAGTGCACTGCACAGCCCAGGGCAGCATCCCAGAGCGTCCTCATGGAGCTGCCAACAACACCCTTCCCCCACAGGCCTGGCCTCTCCCCCAGCTCACACAGGTGCCCCATCCTTGCAGGCACAGACACGGCAGCACTGCCTCAGCAGCCCGTTTGCATTGCACAGAGCAGGGGGAGCACCCCCACGCTGTTGGTGTGGGGACATGAACCTGAGGGAGCACAAATGCCATCAGCCCCTGGGGCCAGCAAGGGCTGGGAGACACCAGGGAAACCACTCAGCTTTGTCCTGGCCTCTGCACTCAGCCAGAAAGTTTGTTCCCATCAGCTGGGAGTTTCCTGTCCCACTGCAGATGCTGTTGCTCAGAGCCAGGGCTGCCTGGCAACCACCCCAAAACTGCCCTGAGCATTTCCTTGGCTTCACCTCTGCTTTCTTTTCTCATTCCTAGTTGAAATTTATTCCTATTGCCCAACCCTCTTCCCTCCCCTGCAAACATCCCATCCCTGTTTGCCCTTTCCTCCCTGTGGGAGCCCCGCTCCCCATTGCCGTTCCTGACTTGGCACCATGGGAATGTCCCTTGGTGAGCAGGATCATCCTACAAGTGCTGCAGGAATTGTCTGCAGGCTCCTGCAGTGCCTGGTGCTGCTCCCTTGCCAGAGGCACCCCAGGCCAGAGGGGCACATCTGGGCTGCTGTGTCTGGCTCTGGGGCTCCCTGTTCTGTGCAATGAGCAGGAGCTGCAGAGGCTCTTCAGGACTGGCAGGATGGGCTTTGGGGTTGGCAGGAGAAGCTGAGGGACCTGGGCTGCTGGAGCTTCTGAAGAGAAGGCACAGGGCTCCTCCTGCAACTGCTCCAAGGGTGGTTTCACAGAATCACAGAATCAGTAAGGCTGTACAAGACTTTGGAGATCATCAAGTCCAACCTGTGCCCGGACACCACCTTGTCTCCCCTGAGCCTCCTCTTCTCCAGGATAAACAACCCCAGCTCCCTTAGCCGCTCCTTACAAGACTTGTGCTCCAGACCCCTCCCCAGCCTTGTTGCCCTTCTCTGGACACGCTGCAGCCCCTCCATGTCCTTCCTAATTTTGGGGGCCCAGAACTGGACACAGCACTCAAGGTGCTGTCCAACCAGTGCCAAGAACAGGGGAAGAATCACTGCCCTGCTCCTGCTGGCCACACCATTCCAGATACAGGCCGGGAGCCATTGGCCTTTTTGGCCACTTGGGGACACTGCTGCCTCATGTCTAGCCTGCTGTCCATCAGTCCCTGCAGGTCCCTTTCTGCCTGGCTGCTGTCCAGCCACTCTGTCCCCAGCCTGTAGTGCTGCAGGGGTTGTTGTGGCCAAAGTGCAGAACTCAGAACTTGGACTTGTTAAACCTCACCTTGTTGGATTTGGGCCCTGGATCCAGCTTGTCCAGGGCCCTGTGCAGAGCCCTCCTACCCTCCAGCAGATCCACACTCCCAGACACGTGTCTTGGTGTCACCATGGTTCCATGAGGCCCCAGAGTGTCCCAATGGTCTCCATGATTCCATGAGGCCTCCCAGCGCCACAATGGCCTCTTGGTTCAACAAGGCCCTGCAGGGTCCAGTGGCCTCTGTGATTCCACCAGGACCCAGACTGTCACAATGGACTCCTTGCTTCCATTCAGCCCCACAGTGTCACAATGGCCCCTTGGCTCTGTGCTGCCATGTCATACACAGTGTCACCATGGTCCTCTTAGTGCCACCAGGCCCTGCAGTGTCACAATTGCCCCTTGCTTCCCCAGGGCCCTACAGTGTCACAATCATCAGAGAATCAACCAGGCTGGAAAAGACCTTGGAGAGCAGCAAGTCTAACCTGGGACCCAACACCACCTTGTCACCCAGACCATGGCACTTAGTGCCACATCCAGTCTTTCCTTAATAACTTCCAGGGACAGTGACTCACCCACCTCCCTGGGCAGCCCATTCCAATGCCCAATCACCCTTTGTGTGAAGAATATCTCCTAATGTCCAGCCTAAACTTCCCCTGGTGCATCTTAAGGCTATGTCCTCTTGTCCTGTGCCTGTTCCCTGGAAGAAGAGGCCAAGCTCCACCTGACTGCACCCTCCTGTCAGGGAGTTGTAGAGAGTGATGAGGTCTCCCCTGAGCCGCCTCTTCTCCAGGATAAACAACCCCAGCTCCCTTAGCCGCTCCTTACAAGACTTGTGCTCCAGACCCCTCCCCAGTCTTGTTGCCCTTCTCTGGACACACTCCAGCCTCTCTATGTCCTTCCTAATATGGGGGCCCAGAACTGGACACAGCACTCGAGGTGCTGCCCTATGTCATGGTTTCGGCCTGGCACAGAGCCAGTGCCCCCATGAGAATACCGTCTCCCTGGTGTCTGCTGTGAGATGTGACCAGGAATAAGCAAAGCAGGCTCCAGCTTAAACATAAAGAAAACTTTATTACGTAAACTACAAGAAAAGAAGGAAAAAACCATAAGGGAAAAAATTGAAAACCTTACAAAAAAGACACTTTCCTCCTCCCCACCACCAAAAATTTCCCAATCTGATACATTCCCCCAAAATCACCAACTGCCCAGTCTGGCACCACCCTTTAGAATATTCAAACTTCAGTCCATGAAGAGGAGAGGAGTCCTTCTTGCACCATAGGCTTCCCCTGGAAACATGCTGAAACATCATGTGCTTCCATGTCACTCAGCACCCCCGGAAAGTCCTTTTGCCGCTTGTGACATCTTCCTTCCATGCCCAGTGCTCTCACCACTGTGCATGGACCAGAGCTGCTTTTAGGGTTGTCTTTTAGGGATGCCTTGTCTCACTCCAAAAAGGCACAGTCTCTGCTTTGGGACATCTGTCCCCCCCATTTTTTTCCAGCCCCCTGGGGCTGAGGGGTCCCCACAATGAACCCTCCTGGTTCTGAGGCACTGCCTCCCCCTAAATGCAGTCTGTGTGTCACAGGAATAAAACTGAGTCTATGGCTACACAAGAAAAGTCCAGCCAAAAGGCCACTGCAATCATCTCTCCCCACTCAGTCAGTCTTCTCCACATCCTTCGGGCCTAGTTCTTGGTTATCTCATTTCCTATCTTTCTTCTTATTCAGCTCCGAGGAGGATCAGCATTTTTGCAAGGTCCCAATCATGTAAGAAAAAGGGTTAAACATTCCAGTCTCTGTCTGTCCCAGAGCTCCGGCACTCCCACACTCACTGCTGCTCTGGCCGGCACCTCCTCTCTGCATTCCCCCCTCTTTTTCCTCCTGGGCCAGCCACTATCAAATTCAGATGCCAGCTCTCCCCTCTCTCTCTCCTGGGGGGGGATGGCTGCCCGATGGCTGTCTCTTGGGGCTCCTCCACCCTTCCATCCTCAAGGGCCTCCTCACCCCCCATCTCTGTCCAGGACCAGGCCTACCACATGGCTGCCCCTCCCCCGCCCAGCAGCAGCAGCTGGATGGGGGAAGGGAGATCCGACCTCCTTCCCTCAAAGTCCCAAGAGAGCCTCCCATTGCCGAAGCTCTGGTTTTAACCCCTGTGTGTTCTTGGAGGTGTGTCCAAACCCCACTGGCCACACCAGGTGCCAATATCAAAATCTGAGCACCCATTGGTTTGACCACAGCATCCCACTTCTTCCTGGTCAAACCACCTGGCCACACCAGGTGCCAATATCAAAATCTGAGCACCCATTGGTTTGACCACAGCATCCCACTTCTTCCTGGTCAAACCACCACACCCTACCAGTGCCCAGCACAGGGGAAGAATGACTGCCCTGCTCCTGCTGGCCACACCATTCCTGATCCATAGGAGTGCCAGGGGTTGGATGGGGGAAATGGTGGGGAGGGACAAAGGACAAAGTGTTATTGATTGTCAGCCATGAAGGGTCTTGATCTTCATATCTGCTCAGATTGCATTGCAAGATGCTGGGGAATAAATATAAATTGGACATTGCTGGTATCAATCTATAAACGGGAACAGAAAACAGGAAAAAGCAGTTCACTTTGCATTGTTTTCAATACAATATATTCACTTTGAATTAACTTCTGAAGTCTGTCTAATTAACCAGAGAAGAATTGAAAATTTAAATTATTCCCAGGGGCTTGTCTTGTTCAGGTGTTTAGAAAAAATATTTTTTGCTTTTCTCACTGAATTCCTGAACTGAAGAGCTCAAGAAAGAAGATCCCTCTGGAGTAGTACAATTCATCAGCAACCTCCAAGTGGCTGAGGATCCATCCCCATCAGAGCAGCAATCAACAGAAATGGGCACAGCTTTGTGGCTGCCCCAGCTTTGGCATGGGCCCTGGGCCTGCAGCAGGAGCAGCTCTTGAGGGCCCCAAGGTCGGGGCTCTTGCGCTGCCCTGGGCAGATGGGATGGCAGCAGGGTCTGCAGAGCTCTCAGCACCTCAACCCGAGGGGACCAGGGCAGCCAGGGAGCCTCCTTTGGCCTTGGCCAAGCACCTTCCCCCATGGCTGGGGCTGAGTCCTGTGGCAGCTGCAGCTGCTGCTGTGCCCTTGCCAGGGGCTGAGGTCGTGGGGCCAGTGCCCAGAGCAGCCTGGCCGGAGCAGAGCTGTGGGGCCAGAGCCGGCTGGGCTGGGCTGGAGAGAGGCCCTTGGTGCTGCCCAGAGGTCAGGACAGCTGGCAGAGCTGGCAGGGAGCTGGACTGCACTCAGAGAGCCTGGCCCAGAAACCATCAGTGTCCATCTCAGCCTGGCTGAGCGTGCAGGGGCAGGACTCGGGCCAGGCCTTGTGGGGCAGGGCCAGAGCCTGTGCAAGGCATTGCAAACAGGCAAGTGGCCCAGAGAGGAGGCTGCTCTGTGCCCTTGGTGGCATGGACAGAGCAGGGAGGGGGCCCAGGACATTAGTCAGCGCCAGCCTGTGTCCCCATGTGTTGGCAGCCCTGGCTGCTGAGCCCAGTTTTGGCCTGGGCTGAGTTTGGCTGTGGCCCAGCTCCATCCTCCTGCGGAGCCCAGGGCCTGTTCCCAGCCATGGCCAGCCCTGGCTGGCCTCTCTGCTGGCCCAGAGGCCAGCAGAGCCTGGGGCAGGGCTGTCTGTGCAGGCTCACAGCCACGGGCTCTGCAGGAGCTGGCAGAGGCTGCCCAGCAGGGAGGCCGTGGGGCACAGAGCCCCAAGGCTGCTGTGGGCACCATGGCACAGGGGCCGTTCCCAGCTGCAATGCTCCTGGCCTGGGCTGGGCCTGCACAGGGGCTGGGCCACCATGGCTGGGCCAGCACAGGGCCACAAAGGGGCCATGCAGCCACTGCCGGGGCTGTCAGCAAGGCCAGGCTCACACAAGAAATTGCTGAGCATGGCCTGTGCTGGCCAGGCCTGACTGTGCCAAAGGCAGAGCTCAGCTGCCCTTGGGGACTGCAGGAACCGTCCAGAGCACAAAGAGCCTCCATGGCTGTGCTGGAGACCAAGACTGCAGCAGGGAAATGCAGGGCTGCTGCAGGATGGGGAGGGCATTGAATTCCAGCACACATCTCAGCTCTCTGATGATCCCAGCACCATGCTGGGCCCTGTTTCAGACTGGAGCAGAGCAGATGTTGATGGGACAGGAGCCCTGCGGGGCTGTCAGGGACCTGCAGCTTACAAGGTGCTCTCTGCTCTCCCTCAGGTGCTCTCGGACAGATCCAATCCCAGCTGGGCACCTCAGGGCACAAGTGGCACTGCCTGTTCATGGGCACACAGCTGATGTCTGCCTGGAAAGGGGCACAGGTGTTAATAACTGTTAGTTTCATAATATACATGCAAATCTTTATTATCTGGGTAATTTGAGTACTTTTAAGAAATGACAAATTTTTCCCACCAGGAACAGAAATTTCCTGGATCCAGTAGATCCTTCTACTTATGACAGGAGAAGAAATATTGACCTTCCCCTCTCCTTTTTCCACCAGCATTCAGTCTAATATTTCATTACTCTGATATTTCATGACCCTCTTCCTTCAGGTGTTTCCAGCTCTCCTTTTTAAATGGCCCTGTCCAGGGACATCTCTTCATTTGGAGCAGCTGGATCTATGTCCTTCCCATGGCTCCCAGATTTTCTCCTGCAGCTGTTCTCTGGTCATTCCAATGCATCTCCCTTGACTGGCTTCATGCTTTGAAATTCAGGAGGTTGCCCAATCTTTCAGAAGTTTAAGTAACTCCTTAGTCAGCATCTTAGTTGTAGTTTTATCTTTTCTATCACCTCTTCCTTTGTCTTTGTCTAAAATCCTTCCAGTATGGCAGTCTGTTGAGGATGGTGGACATGTTTGATGTTGCTGGGATGTCACAAGGAGCTCAGCGAAGTGTTTTGATGCTTATTAAATTTTATCATTTCACCTTTTTTATACTGCCCATGAACAAAAACATTTCTGTGCCTCTGAGTCTCACTAGTTCCTGGTCACTCAAAGGACACAAACCTGATGAGTTGACAGACAGACACTGCTGGGCTGGGATAGAGACTGGGGGGATTGGGGCTCCAGGGCAGGGCACTGCTGGGGTTCCAGGGCAGGGCAAGGCTGGACCTGCCTCTTCATCCTCCCTCACACATGAAATGTTTCAAGCCAAGAATCTCCTCCAGTCTGTCACAACAGGCAATGTTGGAGGTGAAATCCCACTTCTGGCAATGGGCACCTGGAGGACAAGGACAGTTCTTTTCCATAGGAAGGAAAGCAGAGATCCCCAGTGTTTGGAAGGCAGGTGAGAGCCTCACTAGGCCAAGGCCAGCCAGACTTGTCAGAAATGGCAGATTTTGTCTGGGAGCAGAGTTTGGATTTAAAGAATTTTTGAGGTGGAACCCCAATGACGAAGTGAAGGGAGACGACCATCCAATTGATGAGCATCGAACTCCGATTTATTGATTCATCAGGCATTTTTTATAACCGTGTTAATTAAGTTCATACATATTGCAAAACCCGAGCTCATCATAGGTTACAGATTAAACACTAACCCCTCCTTTTGTTTTCAATACCTGTGGTTTGTTTATTGAAACCAGATTTGTGTTCTCACCCTGATATGAATGGTTCTCAAAACCTCCATGTCTGTTCCCAAAACAGCCAAGGACAGAATGTTTACCTGTTATGAGAAGACTGCCTGAGAACCCTGCTGTTTATAAAAATGTGCCTGAGAACCTAGTTATTTACAGAAACAGGCTTGGGAACTGCTGCTTACAGCTGCCTTTTACTTTTCCATCAGCTGTATATTTTCATGGCCTCTTTCTTTAAGCCATGTTTGAACCAAGCTCTCCACACTTCCCCCGTTTCTTTCTTTTTGAGCAAGGAGATTAGTTTGCCGAGTTTTCTCTATCATTCTACCAACCATATTTTGAATACAACTACAAAGACAAGGTAAAATAAGTAAAAGCACTAAAACTACACCTAATATCCCTATAGCATATATCACAAGGTTCCTTAACCATGGTCCCAATCCTAAACTTTTAAGCCATTCATCAATTCCCAATCCTTCTTCTTCCTTGAGATTGTGAAGCCCTTGCTGTAGCTCTTTTATCTTAGCATGAATAGATACAGAATGATCAGATAAATTCATGCAGCACATCCCTTCAAACTCTTCACACCCATGGCCTTGTGCTAAAAGCAGAAAATCTATAGCGGTTCTATTTTGTAAAACAGCATGATTAATACTTTGTACATCTGCAGTTAACATATCTAATATCTGTGACGTTTTATTTAATTCACCCTTAGCCCAGCACCCTAGTTGTTTTGCTAAGTTCATTGCTTTGTTTGCAGCCCCTCCTGGCAGGATAGTTGAAACCACCACTTGTTTCAGCTTACTCCAGAACCATGGATCTCCTATTTGACTACAGTCTAAGTCATGTAAGCTACACCTCTGTCTGCTTGTATTTTGGCTTAGTTGCATTAATATAGATATATTGGGGTGAAATAATGTTAATTTGCCTAAGTAACAAGGTCGACCCTGCGGCTGGGCTGGTATACCATTCCAGGCTCTATCTCCACAAATTAAAAATATCCCTGTGGGTAATTTCTTGGGTGTCATGATACTAGAGCCTTTACATTGGTTATAAAGTTGCTTGGACACCGTGTCCAGACTTAGGGATGAATCTAGAGTAGCCCATGTCCGTCTATGCTGATTCACCTTTTGAAGATTTAAGGAATCAAAGCTGAACCATCCGCCGTTGGAAGTGCTGATCATACTGGCGTTTGCACTTCCGAAAAGATCTAACTCCTCAGGAGGGGAGTGCAAAGGAGTATTAAGTGATTGAATTAGTAAACATTGGCAGTAGCCATCACTCTGACTGGCAGTATACCCTCTTTGTGAGGGCAATTTAATGTTCGTCATATTGCACATGCATAGAGTGCGGTTATTAATAAAACTGCAAAATTCTTGAGGAGACCATACTGGAAGTCCTACCAAACACGTTCGAAATGGGTAGTAATCCCTCCAAGGTTGAGACAAAGCGATGACTGATTAATCTGTCTAGCAAGAGTTATCCATATATTGTCTCTAGGTTGATTAAAGTGTGTTACCCTTACTTCTTCAGCCACCACTACACTAAGCAGTATAACAAAAACGAACCTCATTTTTCTGTTCTTTCTCTTGCCTTCTTTTTCTTATCAGTTTTTAACCTTACCATCCCCGACACTTGTAGTCCACACTCCTCTAATTTCTTAATGCAGTGATCTAATGCCTTATTGGGATCTCCTCTTATAGGCCCTACAACGGAATGTTGTGTTAAGGGCACCAGTTTTCTACACCTTTCAGAGGCTATGTATGACCCACTTTGAGCTTTAACTCTCTTCAAAATACACTGTACCTCCCACCGATAATAGGCCAAGATTTTCTGCTTGTGAGATTCATAAAGATTTAAAGCTGAGGCAGTGTTTAACCCTGTCTGACTCCGTAGCGCCCACTCCCAATTATATTCCCATATATGCTTATAGTTACAGGGGCTACACCACAAACGCAAAAGTGGCAACTGCTCCACCAAAAAGGTCCTATCACAACCCCCACAACACAGTGCAACCCAAGCAGCACAATGCGGGCTGTGACATTCAAGGCAGTTCTCTTTTGCCCTGGAAAGATGATAATGGTTCGACAATGTCAATCAGTTCCCTTGCCATCCGGCAACAGCGTGTTATTGCCCTGTCGATTGCTTTCGAGTGTCCCTTCAGTTGTAGCAGTAGTGGTTGCAGGATCAGGGGCAGCTTCTTCTCTAGACGTTCCTTGTCCTCTTCCGTGAGGTGGTCCACCAACCGCTGCATAAAGAAGAGGTTTAGTCCACTTGGTAGGTACCCACAGTGCTCCTACAGGGGTGGAAATACAGAGATATCTCCTTCCCCAGAACAGGACCTTAGCAGGATCCTTCCATAACCCTGTCTTGGGATCTCGGTATCTTACCCATATTTCCTTTTTCTGCTCAACAGTTTCTTGTAGCTTATAGTGCAGTTCTGCTGGGGGTTGCCCTACATCTCCGAATACACACAAGTGATTAATCACAAATAGACTTTTTAACAATCTCGTCTGGGGATCAGTTACTTCCTCATGCTTGGCTAAGTACTTTTTCAAGGTACCATTTGCCCTTTCAATGATGGCTTGCCCTGTTGGGGAATTTGGGATACCTGTAACATGTTCAATTCCCCAACTTCTTAAGAATCTCCCTATCCTTTGACTGATATAGGCAGAGCCATTATCCATTTTAATTCTTTTTGGTGTACCATCACTGCAAAGCAACTGTACAAATGCCTTTCCACGTGCATAGCTCTTTCTCCTGACTGAGCTGTTGCCCATATATATTTGCTATAAGTATCAATAGACACATGTACGTATTTTAGCCTGCCAAAACTAGGGACATGTGTAACATCCATTTGCCATAATTCGTTTGTTTGCAGGCCTCATGGGTTTACTCCTAGGCCTAAACCACTTCCCCCATTATGGTGACTACAAGTCGGGCAGGCCCTCACAATGGCTTTTGCCTCTGTAAGTGTTATCTTAAATTCTCTACTTAAACCTTTTGTGTTTTGGTGAAACATTGAGTGGGCTTCTTGTGCCAATTGGTGACTTGACAGAGGTGTGCTTTGGGTAATGGTAACCAATCTATCTGCCCTATCATTCCCTTCTCCTAAACCAACATTCCATTTGTGACTTCTAATGTAAATTACGGCATAAGCATGCTCCCTGGATCTTGTGACCCTCTTCAACTGCATTAACAGTTCATACAGTCTTTGATTTTGCACCTCTTTTATGGAGGCATCTTCAATTCTTGCTACAACTCCTGCAACATACAAAGAGTCTGTAACAACATTCAAAGGTTCCTTAAGCTGTGCCATTGCCCATACCACTGCTAACAGTTTCATGGTTTGTAAACTGTCCACTACTTCCGCTTGCAGAATGTGATGTTTCCATACTCCCTTTTCCTGCCAAGTTATTGCAGCAGTTCTTGACTTCCTGCCAGCATCTGTAAATGCAGTAATGGCACCTGATATAGGGGAATTTTCTCGCTTTGGACGAGTTATCCAGTCCCAGTCCCCTATCCACTGAATCAAAGCTGGTCGAAGCTTATCTGTTTCAATAGGGCAACATGCACCTAAGAGAGCTTCCTGCAGTTCTTCTGAATTAGTCAAATACCAGTCCAAAGTATCCTTTTTCATTGGCATCCTGATGGTAGCTGGTTCTGCCCCAGCCAGTTGCAACATCCTTTCTCTGCCTTTCTTTATTAAATCTGCTAACATTTCAATTTTTTGAAAAAGAATCTTAGTTTGCTGTAGCGGAGGGGAGATCCATTCTAATATCCGTGTCTCCCCCGTTTTTTCTTTACATTGCGTAAGTGCTCCCAAAAGATATTGTGGACCATTCCAAATGGTCAAGTCTATGGGTAAGTCTGGATCCCTTTGATAAACATGCCCATATGTAACACAGTCTATAATTTGCTGAATGACCCGCTGTTGTTTGTCGGTGATATGCACCGGATAAGTTGGGTCAGTTCCTTTTAACAGCGGGCGTAGCTCATTGAGTAGTTCATTGGGTATTCCCACTATTGGTTTTAACCACTGTAAATCACCCAAAAGTTTTTGAGCATCATTTAAAGTGGTCATCTTTGTTTTTAATTGTAATTTCTGAGGTTTGATGGTTTGTTCTGTCATGGACCATCCCAGGTATTTCCAGGGAGCAGTTGTTTGGATCTTCTCAGGAGCTACTACTAGAGAATATTGTGCCAGTGTGGTCCTTATTTTCTGGATTTGTTGTTGTGTAAAAGGCATAGGCTGAACAAATAATACATCATCCATATAATGATATATCACTGTATTAGGCCATTGTTTCCTAAGTGGCTGCAATGCTGCATTAACATAAAGCTGACACAAGGTGGGGCTGTTGTGCATCCCTTGCAGAAGCACGGTCCACTCAAACCTTTGATCAGGTCCTTCCCTGTTGATCGCAGGCAATGTGAAAGCAGACCGTCGCGTATCCTGTGGATGGAGGGCAATAGTAAAAAAGCTGTCCTTTAGGTCAATAATTAGCAGAGGCCAATCCATTGGAATCATGGCCGGGTTAGGTAATCCAGGTTGTAATGAGCCCATAGGTTCCATCTGATCATTAACAGCACGCAAATCGTAGAGCAACCTGTATTTTCCAGACTTCTTCTTTATTACAAAAATTGGAGTATTCCAGGGGCTGGTAGATAAGCGCAAGTGTCCCTGTTGAAATTGTTCTGAGATGAGCTGATGTGCGTGTTGAAGACTTTCCCCTTTCAAAGGCCATTGCTTAACCCATACTGGGGTGTCAACAATCCAGGTAATGGGAATTGGGACAGTCCAAGCAATGGCTTTTACTCCAAAGGGTGTTCATTAGTCAAAATCACCCCTAGCTGGGCCATAATGTCCCGCCCTATAAGGCATTGCACGGTAGGTGGTAGCTGAACCACTGAAAAAATCGCTGTGAGCTGTTTTCTGTCTATGTGAACTAGGAGGGGAGGTGAAGGGCTAGCCAGGGTAAATCCTCCGACCCCGGTTACTGCAGTGGCTGCTGGCTGCAAAGGCCAGTGTTGAGGCCAGCAGCTAGGGCTAATGATGCTGGAATCTGCTCCAGTATCCAGTAGGCATGAAAATGACCTTTTTTGTCCTTTGAACTCTACTTCTACCCTTTTCTTGGGTCTTTCAGAAAGGTTTAGAGTCAACAAGGTAAGGCCTCCTGTAGAGCCAAAACCACTTTCTCCCCTCTCTTGACCTTTTATGGGTTGTATTCCCTTAGTCATTTGTTCAAGTGGTACCAACTGAGCAATCCTTTGTCCCTTATTAATTTGAAGTGGGGGAAAAGGGGTGTATGCCATCACCATAATCTCTCCCGAATAGTCCGTGTCAATAATGCCAGGCAAAACAAATAGTCCCAACATAGATGCAGATGATCTTGCGAAGACCAAAGCACCCACCGCTTTATCCTGTATGATAATAGGTCCTTGGATCCCTGTCGGGATTTTTTGCGGGTGCAGAGTCATCAACGTAACATCTACTGCGGCTGCCAGGTCCATGCCGAGGCTCCCTGCTGTGGCGGGTTGGAGGCTCCCTGCTGTGGCGGGTTGGAGGCAGGAGGGGGTGCTGTTGCTGCTGCAGCGGTGACTTGTGTCTGGGCGTGGCCACTGCTGCGAAACGTATTCCTGGGGAAGTTTCCCAATTTCCGTCTACAAGTGCCCGTATTATGAGTGTCTGAACGGCATTTCTGGCACCAGAGTCCTGCAGCCTGGCATTCCCGGCGCATGTGGCCCATGCCTCCGCATCGGTAGCATTTCATGCGGCCTCCTCTATTTGCTGGTGCCAATGCAGCTGATGCTTGGAGCGGTGCAAGAGCAGCTAACACCTGACTCTGAGAGGACTTTGCCTGTTCTTGCAAGCCTATTCCTAACTGTTTGATCACATCTACCACAAAAGCCTGCTGTCCAGTAGGTATTAAGGCCATCCTCTCTAATGCCTCTTCTATAGTCCAATTGGCACCTAGGGTATTAAGTACGCTCCTAGTAGCAGAATTACAATTTTAAAGAGCACACTGTTTGAGTAGTGCCACCCTCATATATTCGGGTACCCCAGCTCTTTCAATTGCAGAAGCAGCTTTATCAATAAAAGAGCCAAACGATTCTTCTCTGCCTTGTTTGATTCCCATATACACAGGTACCCCTCCTGGTTCTTTTACCCTTTCTATAGTGAGTCTAACTAACCTCATAGCCTCCCGGCACTTCTCCTGGCCCAATAGATCTTGTGCCTCCGTACGAAGAAAAGGTCCCAGGCCCCTAAGCTCATTAACAGTGACACCATGGAGAGGGTCACCCGGCTGCCTCTGAACTGCCACACACTCGTTAACAAGCGCTTGCCAATGAGCATTAAATAACAATTGCTGATGTTGGGTAAAAATCAATTTAGCTAATCCACGACAACCATTAATGAGAAGGAGGCTAGTATCAAAAATATGGTCTAGCATTTGTTTGGCTGGCTCACTTTTAACTCCAAACTGACTAACAGTAGATCGTAGTTGGGACAACAATTTCCAATCAATAGCAGTAATAGTCGCCTGCATGCCGCCCCCGTCCTGAGGACTGAAGATAACCAGGCAAGCCAGCTCAGTAGCCACACTTATAATCTCCTGATCTCCCTTTTCCATTGCATCTCTTGCCAAGGCAGCCCACGGGTCCCGTCTTCCCCTCACAATAGCTGCCGCTAGGTCGTTTTCCGCCCCAGGGGTCGGCTGATTGCTTTTCGGGAGCTGACTGGGCGGTCTCGGCCATGGCTGCTGTTGTACAGTGGGAGTGGGTACAGGAGCCTCAGGAGCGCTCTGTGTAGCCCGCGGCTAAGCGGGTAATAAAGCGCTCTGTGTAGCCTGGCTTGTCGAGGGGGGCGGCGAAGCGGGTGATAAAGCGCTCTGTGCAGCCTAGCTTGTCAAGGGGGGCAGCGAGGCAGGTAATAAAACCGTCCTCATTGCGGGGCCCAATGGAGTTCCCCTCTCCTGATCAAATTCCCTATCTTGATCGTAATCTTTATTACGGTCATGAGCAGCAGTAGCCTGTTGAGCAGCCTTTTTTTCAGCCTGAAACTGCAGCAATTCATTGTGAACGACCCGCCATAATTTACCCAACTTCTTGACAGTTTTATTGTCCTCTAAAGTAGCCTGCCATAATATATCACCGAATTTACGCCACTCCGTTAACTCGTGAACCGTATGAGGGTTAAGGAAAATTCCTCTATCATAACCATAAGCTAAAAGTCCCAGTAATTCTTTCTGCAAATCTATCCCTTTAATCTGCCTTTTCTGCAAAAAAGCAATAAAAAGATCATATGCGGCTTGCCTCTCCATACCTATAAATTGTAAGCGCTTTTGCAGCTCCTCGAGGTCCGGCTGCACGTTTCGGCCAGGCTCACCTTTATGATCACCTAGAGCACAGCGCGTCTCGGCTTCTTTTTTCTCCACTTTTGTCCTTCGCGCTTCTGCTGTCCTGGCTGCTACGGAACCCAACCCGTTTCTTCACTCCTCATGGTGCGTCGCAGTATCACGATCGGGTGTCACCATTTGACGAAGTGAAGGGAGACGACCATCCAATTGATGAGCATCGAACTCCGATTTATTGATTCATCAGGCACTTTTTATAACCGTGTTGATTAAGTTCATACATATTGCAAAACCTGAGCTCATCATAGGTTACAGATTAAACACTAACCCCTCCTTTTGTTTTCAATACCTGTGGTTTGTTTATTGAAACCAAGATTTGTGTTCTCACCCTGATATGAATGGTTCTCAAAACCTCCATGTCTGTTCCCAAAACAGCCAAGGACAGAATGTTTACCTGTTATGAGAAGACTGCCTGAGAACCCTGCTGTTTATAAAAATGTGCCTGAGAACCTAGTTATTTACAGAAACAGGCTTGGGAACTGCTGCTTACAGCTGCCTTTTACTTTTCCATCAGCTGTATATTTTCATGGCCTCTTTCTTTAAGCCATATTTGAACCAAGCTCTCCACACCCCAATATCACCCATGGGTTCCTGGAGAAGCAGGACAGTTCCTTCCCATAGGAAGGAATGTACGGAGCCTTCCCCAATGTTTTGGGGACAGATGGGAGGTGACCCTTGTGAAACTACTGCAAGACAGTCTTGTCCTGGCAATATTCCTATGGGAACAATCCCTGGATATAAGGAAATTTGGAGGTGAAGTCCTAATTCTGGACATGGGCGCCTGGAGAAGGAGAGGTTTTTTCCATAGCAAGGAAAGAACGGAGCCCCTGTGTTTCAATAGCAGATGAGAAGAGACCCTCAACATGCCAAGGTCAGCTGGAAAAGTCAGGCAGCTCACAGGAAGCCAAACCAGCCAGACCTGTTCCATGTTCCCTTGGTTTTATGGGGTCCAGCAGTGTCACAATGGACCCTTGGTACAATGGAGTCCCACAATGTCACAATGGTCTCCAGGCCCCACAAGGCCCTGAAGTGTCACAAAGGTCCCACTGATTCCATTAGACCTTGCAGTGTCACAATTGTCTCTGTGGTTCCCCAGGCCCCACAATGTCACATGACTCCTCTGTTCCATGAGCCCTGCAATGTCACAATGGACTTCTGGACCCTGGGGGTTTGCGGTGCCACAATGGTCTCCTTTGGTTTCTCAGTGTCAAAGTGGTCTGCAGATGACATCAGGCCCTGCAGTGTCACAACAGACCTTTGGTTCCATGCAGTCCTGCAGCGTCACAAAGTCCTCTTGTTTTCACCAGGCCCCACAATATCACAATGGTCCTCTTGGTTCTGTGGGGACCTCCAGGGTCACAATGGTCTCACTGGTTCCATGAGGCCTCACAGTGTCACAATGCTTTGCTTTTTCCATGGGACCTCATAGTATCACAATGGTCTCCAGGATTCCATGGTGCCCCTCAGTGTCACAATGGTCCCTTGGTACCATGAGGCTGTGAAGTGTCTTTATTGTCTTTGCATGGTTCCATGAGGCCTTGCAATGTCACAACAGATCTTTGGCTCCATAGGGTCTCGCAGTGTCACAATGGCCCCTTGGTTCCATGACACTCCGAAGTGTCACAATGGTCTCCACAGTTCCATGAGGCCCCGCAGTGTCACAATGGACCCTTGGTTTGATGGGGCCTCTCAGTGTCACAATGATCTCTATATTCCTTGGAGCTACACAGAGTCAGTATGGTCCCCTTGGTTCCATGAGGCCCAGTAATGCCACAGTGCTCTCCATGATTCCATAAGGCCCCACAGTGTCACAATGGTCCCTTGGTTCCATGAGGCCCCACAGTGTCACAATGGTCCCTTGGTCTCACAGGGCCCCACAGTGTCACAATGGTCCCTTGGTTCCATGGCCCCATGCTGCTGCATTCCCCCTTCCCCTTCTCAGGCTACCCTGCCAGCTGAGAAATGCTTCTTGGGCCTCGTCCTTGGCCAGCAGCCCCTGGGCTCAGCTCCTCTGCAGCTCATCACAAACACTGTCTGCTCCAGGCACTGCTGCTGCCCAAGCAGCTCCTGCTTTCTGTAGGAGCAGCGCTGGGAACTGTTTTTGTTCCCTCAGTGGCACAACGTCCCTGTTCTCACACTGCCAAAGAAAGTTGTTGATGCCAAGTGTGGCCAGGATGAACCATTGCTGGGACTGAAACCCCTCTCATGGGGGCCTACAAACAGCGCTCCAAAAGGAGCCCTTGGAACTCTCAGAGGCCAGTGACTCCCTCTGAGTGGGGCCTCTCCCAGCCGGGAACTCTCTCGTTTGCTGCACTCAGGGATCCTTAACAACGACGGAGCCTGGGCCGATCCCCCCACTCCTCCATGCTCAACCCTTCACCTGCTGGGGAGATGCCAAAGGATCCACAGGGAGCATTTCCTGCCCTCAGAGGAATTTCTCCCAGGTGCCTTGCACTGACTCTTGCGTCTGTGTGCACACAGGAGTGCCTGTGCTGGGGAAATGTGGCAGAAATGCTGCTTTCTGAGGGGTATGACTGCCTTGGATAGCTGCGTCAGTCAGATATCCAGATATCAGTAAGTAAGGTTTAGTCACGAGGTCTAAGCTAAGTTAAATGCTCCTAAGAGTTGTTCTTTTGCTAAGTTGTTACATTTAATTTAAGTTATTACCTAAGTTAAATATTGTTAAATATTATTCCTCTGTAAAATTGCTAAGTCATAGGTTTTAAGATAGGTTAAATACTGTTAAGTGCTGGTTTTGGCTAAATTGTGACATTTAAGGTATCAGTTAAGGTTAAGGTATAAGTTAAGTCCTGTTAAGCTTGATCTCTGTTGAGCTTTTAGGCCGTATACATTTTATCCTTGCCCTCACTGACCTGTTGTCACACACACACACTCACACAGACACGGACAGTTCTCGGTTCATTTCTGGTTTGATTGCCTGGATTTGGTCTGCTTTTGTTGTTGCTTTGTTTCCTTGGTGTGCCTGAAGTGTCCACTCAGGAGCAGAGTGACTCTTGCCAAGGAACTTTGTGCTGCTGTCACTTAATATTAAATCTGGTTTTTGCTGATCCCTTGCTGGGGATTTTTTCAACACTCTCAAGACCTGGTTCGTAACAGGGTGAAGGAGCCCTGGCCCAGGCTCTGGCCCTGGGGGACATGGGGACGCTGCCGGGAGGTCCCTGTCCCCCTGTGCCACCCCCAGGGCCCCGGCCCCCCATCCCCGTTTCAGGCACTGGGATCGATCTCATGGAACATCCTCTGGGGGAGGCTGCGGCACTGGGGGCAAGGGGACCCAGGGGGACAGGGGACTCCGCTGTGCACGAGCAGCATTGGACTTCTCTGGGGGGAACTCTGAGGGGGGCTGGGGCAGAGTGACCTCCCCAGTGACCTCACACAACCCCCATGATGTCACACAGCCCCCGTGATGTCACAGAGCCCCTGTGATATCACACCCCCTGTAAAGTCACACAGCCTATGGTGATGTCATACAGTCCCTGTGATGTCACACAACCAACTCTATGATGTCACACAGCTCCTATGATGTCACAGAGCCAATTCTATGAAGTCTCCCTGTGATGTCATACAGCAGTGCTGTGATGTCACAGAAGACGGTAATGTTGCAAAGTCACCCTGTGACATCACAATCTGTTCTGTGATGTCACAGCCTGCTCTATGATGTTACACAGCCACACAGTGATGTCACAACCCATTCTCTGATGCCACAGAGCCACCCTCTATGATGGCAGAGTCTGCTATATGGACTCACATCTTGCTCTGTGACATCACAGCCAGCTCTGTGATGTCACAAAACTCTCAAGAAATCAGTCACATTGAAACACTGAAGTTTCTTGTACTTTGAAGAGATCCCTGCCAGGGACACAACCGAGAAAGTGTCACCAGGTTCCAGCTAGAGCAGAACATTGGAGGCAGTGATGACAGGTGGGGACAAGCAAGGCAAAGGTGTCTCTGGTGCTGAGCAAAGCTGGATGTGGTTCAGGAATGCACAGGGCCAAGGCCTGAGCCCCAGCCCCTGGCCAGGCAGATCCTGTCCCTCCCTCAGTGCTCAGGGCTCTTCCCGGGATGGGCACTGGCATGTGGGGATGTGCAATGCCAAAGGCAGGACCATGGGGCGGCCCCTGCCAGGCTGCTGAGCAGGGACAAGGAGGCAATGAGGCCCCAGGCCTGAAAGAGTCACTTGTCCCCTCGTAGCCTCACACCCAGGGCCAGCAGCCATGGCCAAAGTGCTGCCCAAGTTGGGTCTGGCAGGGCTGCCTTGCAGCTGCTGCCCATCCCTGTGCCCTGCGCAGCCCAGGCTGTCGCTTCAAGAATCAGCAATTGCAATGTTTCCTTCTGAGAAGAAGTCCAATCCCATTTTATTCTTTTTCTCAGCAAGTCATAAAGGGGAACAAAAGGGTCATTCTGGTTACTAAGAAGTTTATCTGGTCTTTCTATAGAAGACAGAGTTACTATGGTTTTCTGAAGGAGAATTGCTGTAGGTTTAAGTGTTCCCGGAAGCCGTTGAGTTAAAGAGGTCATAATTTCAGGCTTTACAGGTGATTGGATTGGAGATTCAAGACCAGGAATTAATTTCTTTTCATGAATCAATTGCAGGCAGCTGGATTTGTGAATGTTTTCCCAGAGTTGGTCAGGGGTACCAACCAAAGGGTCTCTCCTTTCCAAGGGGTTAAGCCCCCCTGCCCAATGAGCAGTGTGCTAATTTGGGGACCATGGGATATGTCTGTCTGCTGTTGTTAGGAACACCCCATGTCCCCAGAACCCACCGGGCCCTTGTTCTGACAAGAGAATCTGATCTCCCCCAGTGAGAGACACTTGACAAATGTGTTCTGTTACAGATTTTTGGGGGAGAGGCCCATACTGCTTTGCAAGTTTTGTAAATTCAGTAGCAGTGTACGGGATTTCTTTAGTAGTTTTGTGCGGGTTAAGATCTTCATTACTGATATAGTTGCATTCTGTTTTACTTAGAGGTTTTATGTTGTTACAGCAGTGTTTCCCACAGTTTTCCATCAGGGCTAATTCTTTTTGAGGGCAATTTTGATTAATGCGAGGAGTTCCTTTCTCTTCTGTTTCTTTTGAGGAATCAGTGTTCTGTGAATTTTTAACATGTTCCTATCTCAGGGCAGCCCCTAACAACTTATTTACATTTCTTTCTTCATCCAATTGTTTTTGCAAAACTTCAACTAGGTTTTGAAGGGAGTCTATGATAGCACTTTCCTCACCTTTTCGCTTAAAGCGAGTTTCTATGGCTGCTGTGAGACAGGCACCCAAGACTTAGCAGAGGATGGCTTTATTTGTGCCCAGTTTGAATTTTGATTCATGTTGCAAAGAAGATATTCTATCAATAACATTTTCTAAGCTAAACCAATTGCAGCTTGCCCATTCTTCTCCCCCTGGAGAAGGTGTGGTGTTGTATTTAGCAAGCAGAGCATAAAATTCAGCTTTTCCTTTTGCGCTGAAGTTTTTAGTCATTTTGTGAGGGGACCAAAGCTACACCAGGGAGTTAAGTTACACAAATCACACAGCCTTTCCACTGTCCCCTTGCTTCCCTGGGTAGTTGAAGAGACAGAATCAGTCTGGGAGGCTCTGTGTGGTTGCTTCAAATTTGTCTCTTCCTTCCCAGACAGTACAGATACACACTCACATGAACACACGCACACAAATATTTTCTTTGTGAGGGGACCAGAACCTAGAACAGGGAAAAAGCCACTCAGCCTTTGCCGGGCCGCTCCTCACTCCCTGTGTAGGTGAAGGGACAATATCTGTCTAAAAGGCACAGCTTAATTTCTTCAGGTCTGTCCCTTCCTTTTTAGACAGTCCAGGTACACAAATACAGCAGTTACAGGTTCAGATTCAACTCAAATACAACAGTAACAGGTTCAGGTTCATTCAAATACAACAGTAACAGGTTCAGTATCAATATCAATATCAGTATCAGCATCAATATCAGGATCAGGAGCAGTATCAGTGTTGGTGTCAGTGCCGGAATCAGATCAGAAACAGTAATGACAGTAACAGTTTCCCCTGTTTTTGCACTGAGAGATCTTTTGTGCCAATTCCGGAGACAGAGCACTCAATTTAGTATGAGATTTGCCTGCAAATCCCTCTGTCTACCAGAATCCTGTCTGTGACGCCAATTTAATGTCAGGGTCCATCCTAGTGGACAGATGACCTGATGGTTTGTAGGAATGATCTCAGAGTGCAAAACACCAACACGGTACAAGGGGGTTTGCAGTGATAATCAAATCAAATGTGGTTTTATTGAAATAACTACAGCAAAAAATGTGATAGAGGGATTAAGGGAGAGGAAAAGATAGAGAAAGAGACAGAAGAGAGAGAGAGCGGGAGGGAGAGGGGATATAGCTACCAACGCAGAGACGAAGTCCTTTGGTCCAGTCCAGCCGAGGGTCCGCCTGCTACCCTGGGGAGATCTCAAAGGCTCTAGCTAACTCAGAGGTTTTTATTACTTAAAATTGTGGGGGGGGGGGGGGGGGGGAACAGATACAATAGAGAACAGATGTAACAGGTAGTCTATGTTCTCAGCAGTAAGCGAGAGCCATTGTTTTCTTGGTCCAGTGGTCACAACCTGCAGGCAAACATCTCGCTTTGGTCAGCTTGCCTCCCCCACACACCTCCCCCGGGCTGGGGGTTTCAGTTCCAGTCCTTGGAAGGAGCAGAGGGGCCTTTTAGGAGTTTCATGTCTCAGTCCTTGATGGAGAATCTTCTTACATCTCAGTCTGTCTGTCACAGTGGTTGTAAAACAGGTGAGGGTCTTCTGTGGGAGACCACCTGAAACTCAGGAGAAGTCCTGCCAGGCCAAGGGCTGGGACAGCTTCCAGAGCTGCTATCGTTGCAAACGGGGCATGGTGCCCTCTTCTTAGCATATAGCAAACACTCCTGTGAAAACAATAGCTTAACACTGAGCTTTCAGGTCTCAGGGCCCGTGGCGTGTGACTTTTCTCCTTCAGAGCCAGATATAGACAGGGGGGGGTCTTCTCTTCAGTGGTCTCCCAAGGACAATCGTGAGGCAGATGAGGGAAAATTTGGACAGACTCTCACAGAAGAGAAGACATCTGGCTCAAGAATGCATTGATAGAAAAAAGAAGGACTGAATCTGGGAACTTGGGGTGGGTTTTATGGGAATGCATAAATTGTAATACACGTTTTGTGGCGCTGGTAGAATTACATGTCCACATGAGATTAGGAGTTATCCCTCGCTAGACCTCAGGCCTGAATAAATGATCCCCTCTTAAATAGCAAAGTAATGTTAAGGAGCCTTATTCTGGTATTTCGGAGACCTGGTGACAGCGAGGCCTCACAGAACCAAGGAGTCAGCTGTGACACTGAGCAAACTCATGGAACAAGGGTCCATTGTGACACAGTGGAACCCCATGGAACCAAAATCCATTTTGTCACATTGGGGCCACATTGAACCAATGGTCATTGTGATACTGCAGATCCAAGGAGACCATTGTGACTTTGAGAAACCTCTTGGTGACCATTCTGACCCAGCAAGGCCTTGTGGAACAAAGGGTCTGTTGTTAAACTATGTGGCCTCATGGAACCATGAGCCATTGTGGCACAGCATGGCCATGTGGAGCCAAAGGGCCACTGTGACACTGGATCCAAAGAGACCATTGTGACTGAGGAACCTTGTGGAACCAAGAGTCCATTGTCACACTGTGGGGCCCTGTGGAGTCAAGGGGACCACAGTGACTTTGTAGGGCCTCATGGAACAATGGAGACTGTTCTGACACTTTGGGACCCACTGGAACCAAGGAGCCATTACAGCATGGCAGAGCCTCATGGAATCAAAGGGACTACAGTGAACACTGTGGGTCTCCATGGGGTGAAGGTTCCAGTGGAATCAAGGGTACCATTGTGACACTTTGGGGCTGCATGGAACCAAAGGTCTATTGTGACACAGCAGGGCCTCATGAAACCATGGAGGCCATTTTTACACTTTGAGGCCTTGTGGAAATAAAGGCTCATTTCAGAGCCCTCTGGAGCCAAGGGGACCGGAGTAACACTATGGGGTTCAGTGAAACCAATGGTCTGTTGTGACACTGCAAGGCCTTATAGAATCATGGAGACCATTGTGACGCCTAAGGCCTCACTGATCCATGGGGCCATTGTGACACTACGAGGCCTCATGGAAGCAAGGAATTATTGTGGCACCATGGAGTGCTGGCAGGCCAAATAGCAGTTGTCACACTGTGTGGCACCAAGGAGCCCATTTTGACATTACAGGGCCCCATGGAACTAAGGATTTATGGAACAGTGCTGGAACATATGGAACCAAAGGTCCATTGTGACATTGTGGAGCCTCATGGAATCCTGGAGGCCATAATGACACTTTGAGGCCTTCTTGAATCAAGGGGCTCTGCAGGGCCTCATGGAACCAAGGAGACCCTTCTGACATTGTGGGTCCCCATGGAACCAAGGGTCCAGTGTGAAACCATGGAACCAAGGAGACTGTTGTTGGCTGTTGTTGGCACTACAAAAGCTTATGGAACCAAAAGTCCGTTGTGACATTGTGGGGCCTCATAGAACCATGGAGATTGATATGACACTTGGGGACCCACTGGAACCAAGCGGCCACTGTAACACCACAGGGTCTCGTATAACCAAAGCAGCCACTGTGACACTGCACAGCCTCATGGAAGCAAGGGACCATTGTGTCACTGTGGGCCCCCATGGAAGCACGGGGCCAGTGTAACACATCCAGGTCTGGTGGAACCAAGGGGCCATTGTGATCCTAGGGAGCCCAAGAGAACCAAGGGGCCAATTTGAGACTCTGTGGTCTTATGGAACCAATGGGCCATTGTGGCATTGTGCAGTCCCATGGAAACAAGGAAACCATTTTGACACTGCAAGGCCTCATGGAAGCAAGGGGCCATTGTACCACTGTGGAGCCAAGGAGACTACTGTTATATCACTGGGCCTCATGGAAACAAAGATCTGTTGTGATCCTACAGGTTCTCATGGAACCAAGGGGCCGTTGTGATGCTGCAGGGCCCCAAGGATCCAAGAACGTGGAACAGGTCTGTCTGGCTGGGCCTCCTGGGGGCTGCCTGACTGGTCCAGCTGACCTTGGCATATTGAAGGTCACTCTCCATCAGCCCCTGAAACCCTGGAGTTCTGTGCTTTCCTTCCTGTGGGAAAGAACCGTCCACCTCCAGGAGTTCATGGCTGAAATTGGGATTCCTCCTCCAAATTTGATTATATCCAAGGATTATTGCCATATGAAACCTGCCAGGATAGACAGCTCTGGCTGGCCTTGGCCTCCTGGGCCCACCTCTCATCTGCCTTCCAAATGCTGCAGGCCTGTGCTTTTCTTTCCCATTGAAAAAACATCTTTCAAGTCCAGGCATCCATGGTCAAAACTGAGAATCTGCTGCTGAAATTCCTTATATCCAGGGATAGCTCCAAGACTAAAACTGCCAGGACTGTCCAGATTCTCTTGGCTTCCTGAGGCCCAGCTCTCATCTGCCTTTGGAACACTGCGGTGCCTTACCTTCCTTCCTATGGAAAAGAACTGCCATTCTCATCCTGATGCCCATAGACAAAAGTGGGATTTGGTCTCCCAAAATCTGTCTGTCGAAGGATTCCTCCCTGACAACACATCTGGCTGGCCTTGGCCTCCTTGGGGCTGCCTCTAATCAGCCTTTGAAACACTGGGGCTCTGCCCTTTCCTTCCTATGTAGAACTGTCATTTAAGTCCAGGAACCCACGACTGAAATGGAATTCCACCTCTAAAACTCCCCATATATCCAAAGGCTGCTTTCAGACAAAAGCTGCAAGGACAGACAGGTCTGGCTGGCTTTTGCCTCTGGTGGCTGCTTCTCATCTGCCTTCAAAACCCTGGGGTTCTGTGGTTTCCTTCCTATAGAAAAGATCTGTCCCTCTTGTCCAGGCACTCTTGGCCTCAGACACTTGACTGCTCTATAGGGATGTTGGGAAGGATGAAAGTTTGACAAGAAAGTCTCACAGATATGTATGCTTGGCAGAAGAATTTTTCAATGTAGTATCTGAAGAAGGAATAGAAATGAAAGCAAGTTTTGATATAGAAGAAAAGAATTCCTGAGCCCGTCTTACTGGATAACTAAGAAGGCAAAGGGTATGTTAGTTAGAGGGGGTTTTTATGGCTTAGAACTAAGGATAAACTCACCTCAAACAAGAAGATGTTTTTACCAAGCAGAAAGATACCACAGGTAAACAAGACTGCCGATGCTGCAAATAAAAAAAGGTGTCAGAATTTTCCTCTGCAAGAAAACTGAAAAACAACTTCTAGCTTAAGCTATAATGTAGTAACTTTAATGTTTGGAGAATAGTAACATGAATATGGTAATTATAATAGTTATAATAAGATATAGGTAAAACTTAAGGTATAGATTGGTTCTTCTGTATTAAGATGCTCACCAAGAAAAGTATATAATGAATTTGTAACAAAAACTAAAGGGTCTCCAGGTCTGCCTGCAGCTGGAGCTGACAGCTGCAGGCACAGGTTCGGTCACACACGACCCTGGACTGCTGTAACACCTTGGATGTAATAAATTGCCTTTTGAAGCGCCACCTGGAGTCCTGCGTCTCTCATTCGAGCTCTTACTCTACAGAACCTCATGGAACCAAGGGGCCATTGTGACACTGTGGTGCCTCATGGAATCAAAGAGACCATTGTGAAACTTGGGGGCCCCAAGGAACCAAGGGTCTGTGGTGACCTTGTGCAGCCCGTAGTGTCACAGAGGAGCCACTGTGACACAGCAAGGGCGCATGGAGCCTAGGGGCCACGGTGACACATCAGGGCTTAGTGGAACCACAGATCCATTGTGACACTGCAGGCCCTCATGGAACCAAGGAGACCATTGTGACACTGTGGGGTCCCATGAAACCAAGGGAACATGGAACAGGTCTGGCTGGCAGGGCTTCCTGGGGACCACCTGACAGGTCTGGCTGACCTTGGCATGTCGAAGGCTGCTTCTCATCTGCCCCTGGAGCACTGGGGCTCTGGGCAAGAACTGTCCTTCTCCACCAGGGGCCCATGGCCAAAATTGGTATTCCTCCTCCAAATTCCCTTATATGCAAAGCTTGTTTCCAGATGAAATCTGCCAGGACAGACAGATCTGGCTGCCTTGGCCACCCGGGGGCCACCTCTGATCTGCCTTTTAAACACTGGGACTGTCCCGTTCTCGGCTGTTTTTGATGGCCTGGAAGGGCTTGGGATGGCCTTGGGACAGCCCGCGCTCCAAAGGACGAAAGGAGTCTTCAAGTTTTTTCTCGGTCTTCAGTGTTTATTAGTTTTTATCTACAATATTTTCTCTCAGCCTGACAGAGGTCCGCACAGCATGTCAGCCATGAATGCACTGAGAGCCCTCGGGGCGGTCACTTATCTTTATACCCAAAACTATGTATAAGATATTTACCTATTTTTCCCAATACCTTTCACCCTTATTGACAAGTGCACTTTTAGTAAGAGCCAATCCCAAAGTGCCACCACCACCACAGAAGATGGAGGCCAAGAAGAAGAAGAAGAAGGACAGGACACGCCCTAATTCCTCCATCTTGTTTCTCTAGAACCTCCCTGTACTGAAATTCTAAATCCTGTGTTTCACACTATAATTAACCTATCCCTTCACCATTTATCCCCATGTGATCCTCCCATCCTCATACAGGTGTCGTCTCATGTGCAGGATCAAAGTCCAGCCACCAGACACTTCTGGCAACATTCCAGGACCTCCGAGCCCCCCAAGGGTTGTCTCGATGACTCTGCACATCAGGACTGCTGTGCTGAGATCCCACATGGGACCATGTGCTTTTCTTGCTTAGGGGAAAAAAACATCCATCTTGACCAGGCAACCATGGCCAAAATTGGGCATCTGCCTCCAGAATTCTCTATATCCAAGGACAGCTCCCAGACAAAAGCTGCCAGGACTGACAAGTCTGGCTGGCCTTGGCTTCCTGAGGGCTGGCACTCATCTGCCCTTGAAACACTGGGGCCCTGTGCTTTTCTTCTTAATAAAAAAAGCTCTTCTGCCTATCCAGGTGCCTACTGCCAAAACTGAGATTCCACCTCCAAAGTGCCCTATGTCCAAGGATCTCCCCCAGATGAAAGGTGTCAGGGGAGACAGGTCTGGCTCTCTTGGCCCATGGGGGGCCACCTCTCATCTTCTTCCAAAACACTTGGATGTTGGAGAGTTTTGTTCAGACATGGCTTATAGAAAAAGGCCATGATCATATACAGCGGGTTAAGCAGTAAAAAGCAGCTGTAAGTAGTAAGTTCTCAGCCTTTTTCCTTATGAGATAAACAATAACACTGTGTCCTTGGTTAAGTGATGAGAAAAACATGGTGAAAAACATGGAGTCCTTGAATGTAGTCAGCAGCACGATAAAAAACAAGTATTAGTCTCAACAAGAAAGCCACAGGTATTAGCAACAAAGGAGGGGTTGACATGTAATCTGTAACCAATGATGAGCTCAGCTTTTGCAATATGTATGAGCTTAATTAACACTACTATAAAAGTATGTAAGCTGGATCAATAAATAGGAGACCGATGATCATTGATCAGACATGTAAGTCTCCCTTCACTTTCCTCACTTGGACTTCATGGTTTTTTTTCCTATGGGAAAAACAACCCATCTTGACCAGGTGCCCATGGTCACAATTGAGATTCCACCTCCCAAATTCTGTATGTCCAAGGATTCCTCTGTGAAAAAAGCTGTCAGGACAAACAGGTCTGACTGGCTTAGCCTCTCAAGAGCCTTCTGTTTCTGCTTCTGCCCCGGAAACACTTGGGCTCTGTGCTTTCCTTGCTATGGAAAAGAGACATCCTTCTTATCAATGTAGAAATGGCCAAAATTGGGATTCCACATGAATAAACCTATATATCCAAGGGTTGATTTCAGACAAAAGCTGCCAGGACAGAGAGGTCTGGCTGCCCTTGGCCTCTGGTGACTGCCCCTCATCTGCCCCTGGAACACTGGGGCTCTTTCCTACCTATGGAGACCATGGTGACTCCATGGGGCCCATGGAACCAAGGGAATATGGAACAGGTCTGGCTGATTTGGCCTCCCAGGGGCCACCTGACAGGTTTGGCTGATCTTGGAATGTCAAGGGCTGCCTCTCATCTGCACATGAACCACTGAGGCTCCTTGCTTTCCTTCCCATGGAAAAGAATTGTCTCTTTCCAGATGCCCATGGACAAATTTTGTACTCCCCTGAAAAAATTTCTGTAGGCAAGGGTATCTCCCAGAAAAAAACCTGCCAGCTCTGGCTGGCCTTGGCCTCTGGTGGTCACCTCTCATCTGCCTATCCAGCTGGGGGAACTGGCTCCTCTATCCTAGCCTTGTCTCTGCCAGTGCTGCCAGAGCCCAGCCCAGCCCTGGGGGCTCAGTTCTGCCCTGCAGACCCCTCCCAGCACAGGGCACTGCCCAGGGGCATCTCCCTGGCAACAGGGCCTTAAGGGTAGGCCAGACAAACAGAGATGCTTCAAGCCAAGGTGCTGCTGCTGCTGTCTGTAGGGAATGGAGGCTGAGGAAGCACTTTCTGAGGGAGATCTGAGGCACATCTGCTGATGCCCAGGCTGACAGTGCAGGAGTCTCAGTGACACAGCCAAAGCTGACAGCTCCTTTCCTTTCCCTTCAGGAGAAAGCTGAGAGCAGCCCTGGCCATGCAGCACCATCTCCACAGCAGGAGGAATCTGCCCTGATGGGGATGGCTCCTTCCACCTCCAGCTTCTCCCCTGCAGCATCCATGGGGAGCTGCCAGGCAGGCTGAGAGCTGCCCCTGGCAGGTGGCACATGCCCTGGGCTGGCCAAGAGCCCTGAGGGCTGCAGGAGCTGCTCTGCAGGACAGCCCTGGGCAGTCCTGGCTGCAGCGCTAGCTTCATCCCCTGCAGCCGTCCCTGGCAGCAGGAGCGATTCTGCCCTGTCCCTCTGAAGGTGCCCAGGGCAGCCCCGCTCTGCAGCACATCCTCCTCCTCCTTCTCCTCCTCCTCCTGTGCCACAGAGAAACTGGGAGAGTCCCCCTGACACATCCCCCAGGCTGTGGGGTGTGCTGGCTTCAGGAGAGCCTTCCAGGAGCACAGGGGACATTGCCCTGCAACCACACACTCACCATGCACAGGGCTGTGAAGATGTTTCCCCATATGGCCCAATTTTCTTGGAAGAACACAAGAGGTGACCACTCATGGGCCAAGGCAGCCAGAGCTGTCTCTCCTGACACCTTTCATCTAGGGGAAATCCTTGGATATAGGGAATTTTGGAGGTAGAATCTCAGATTTGGCCGTGGGCACCAGGACAGGAAGAAGAGTTCTTTTCATTAGGAAGGAAAGCACAGAGCTCCAGTGTTTCAAAGGCAGATGAGAGACACCTCTTAAGAAACCAAGGCCAGTCAGACTTGTCCCTCCTGGCAGCTTTTGTCTGGAAGAAATCCCTGGACATAGGGAATTCTGGAGGTGTATTCCAAAACCCTTCACAGACCTCCCAATAAAACCA
Source organism: Melozone crissalis (assembly GCF_028551555.1). Classification (NCBI taxonomy): domain Eukaryota; kingdom Metazoa; phylum Chordata; class Aves; order Passeriformes; family Passerellidae; genus Melozone; species Melozone crissalis. Next base: position 97,947 of record NW_026535830.1, read on the forward strand.
TCACTGTGGAACGCCCTGTGAGAAATGGAAAGAACCTGTTTATTTAACAGGCACAGCACCCCCCAGCACACAAAAATTAACAATACCAGATGACACCACTCTGAAAAAGATGATAAATTCAGAGAGTCTCTCTCGGAGGTGGTCACTCTGTTATCAGTCCCTCCGGCACTGGGGCAGCTGCTGCAGCCACATGGTGCAAACTCTCAGTGTTCCCAGGTCCCAGTCCAGAGCAGGTTCGAGATGGTCAAAAAAAGGAAAGGAGAAACAGTCCAGGAAGCAATTTGGGCTGTTTAGCTAAACTAGCTAATGAGCAGAAGCAAAAGCAAGCAGAAGCAAAGCAGAAGCAAGCAAGAGAGAGAGCAAAGCGAAAAGCAAAAGCAGCAAAAGCTGCAGTCTCTGTGTCCCAGCCAGGCTGATAAGAAAACCAAAACAAAATTTTCACTCTTCAGAGCCAGTCTTAAAGGTACAGAACATAATATCCAACATTAACAGAACACATGAATGGGGATACAAGCATCATAACGTCACCGTAGGACATTCCACCCCTTATCCTCATGTCATCACCATACTACCACACATCATGCATTTATTCACACAGAATTTGCATCTGTTCCCCCAAAATTTACAAGCAATACTCATCATGCCCTAATCACATCCCCACACTGGACCCCTGAATCCAGGCCCTATACTACAGAGCTGCAGGATTCCCCCTTTCACCTTACACACTCAAAGCTCCATCTATCACTTGTTCAGACCTTTGAGACTTGCACATTTCCTTCTCCACCTTCCACTTGCCCAGACCTTCAACACTTACACATTTCCTTCTATCTCATGTCTCTATGATTTAATGTACAGACAATGGCAGTAACATCCAATGAACAGTGATATTGCATATCATTTTCACCCCACAATCAGATCTCCCTGAGGTACACATCGTGCTGTTCCATCTCTTTGCATTATCCACCATGTGCAACCTGGTCCTTGAGCAAAGACAACCCCATGAATGGGTTTGTCTGTAGTCGAGGCAGAATTGATCCACACTGTCTTCCCTAACAAACCTCTGACATGTACCACTGGGACTTTATCTCCATCTATTACATTCTGGGACTCAGACTGGGCAGGACCTGCTCAGTTGGTGAAACTTTGGCTGTTAACTAAGCACGTAGCCTTTGCTAAATGCTGTTCCCAACTAGATCCCCCAACTACAGCTTTCAGCTGGGTTTTTAGTAGTCCATTGTACCTCTCCACTTTTCTTGCAGCTGGTGCATGGTAGGGGATATGGTATACCCACTCAATGCCATGTTCCCTAGCCCAGGTGTTAATAAGGCTGTTCTTGAAATGAGTCCCATTGTCTGACTCAATTCTCTCAGGGGTAACATATCTCCAAAGGACCTCTGAGGCAGCCTGGACTCCTTCATAGGCAGCCAAGATTTCCTTTTCTTTGGGAGTGGAGTTGGCTTCAGACCCTCTGTAGCTTCGACTCCAAAATCCCAGTGGTCGACCCCGAGTCTCCTCAGGCACCTTCTGCCAAAGGCACCAGGACAAGCCATTGTACGCAGCTGCAGAGTAGAGCACATTCTTCACCTCTGCTCCTGTCCTGACTGGGCCAAGGGCTACTGCATGAGCAATCTCCTGCTTGATCTGGGCAAAGGCTTGTTGCTGTTCAGGGCCCCAGTGGAAATCATTCTTTTTTGCAGATGACCAGGTAGAAAGGGCTCACAATCTGGCTATGCTTGGGAATGTGGATTCTCCAAAATCTGCGACACCTAGGAAAGCGGGTGTTTCCCTCTTGCTGGTTGGTGGAGACATCGCAGTGATCTTGCTGATGACCTCAGTGGGAATATGACACAATCCATCTTGCCCCTTTACTTTCAGGCACTGGATCTCTCAGGCAGGTCCCTTGGCCTTATTCTTGATGGCGATATTCAGCTTCCAGGGGAATCTGGATGATCCTCTCTCCTTTCTCAAATACTTCCATTGCTGTGTTCCCTCACACAATGATGCCTTCCATGTACTGCAGGTGTTCTGCAGCTTCAACCTTTTCCAGTGCAGTGTGGATCAGTCCATGGCAGATGGTGGGGCTGCTCTTCCACCCCTGGGGCAGTCGGTTCCAGGTGTACTGCACGCCTCTCCGGGTGAAAACAAACAGAGGCCTGCATTCTGCTGCCAGAGGAATGGAGAGAAACGCGTTAGTAATGTCAACAGTGGCATACCACTCTGCTGCCTTGGACTCCTTGTCGTACTGGAGTTCCAGCATGTCCGCCCCAGGAGTGCTCAGTGGTGGAGTCACTTCATTCAAGGCACGACAGTCCACAGTCAATCTCCATTCTCTGTCAGAATTGCACACAGGCCAGATGGGGCTGTTGAAGGGTGAGTGGGTTTTGTTGACCAGTCCTTGGCTCTCCAGCTCTGGTTATCATTTCTTTCCTGGGCATACATACTAGAAGTTCTTTCAAGGGGATCTGACAGATCATACTCTGTAGCAGACCCAGAGCCTACAAGGGCTCCCTGGTGTTCAGAAGCCTAAGATAGGAAATGCCAAGTCATGATGACTGGACCTTAGAAGCCCCCCTCTTCTGCCTTCGGACCCCTTGCTTATCTCTCTGTAAGACTATAGGTCACTTTCCTTTGACCCTTACTAGTGGACATTTTCCAAAACCCCTGTACCCTATATAAAGAGCTACTTTTGCCCAGCTTGGCAGAAGAGCTGTCCCTGAGACCTTCGCAGAAGATTCAATAAAGACATCGCTGTGGAACCTCATAGAGCTTTCTCCTCTCTCTCCCTGCATCTGCCTGCCTGCAGCACCTAGCAAGCTAAGAGCTGAAATCACAATGAGCTGATAATCACTAAAAGAGCTGATATCACTTAAGCTTGCTAAGGTTGCCTGCAGCTAAGAACTGCTTGGGAACTCAGACAGGTGGACAGGTTTGTGCCGGGCAGGAATGCGCTATGCGGACCCCATTGCAGCTCACTGGGGACACCTCAAAGCCCAGCAAGGGCCACATTAATACTCAGCAGCTCGGTTATGGAAGGTTGAGGCTACCTTCACTTTAGTGGAGTTGCCTTGGTAGTGTTTCCATCCTTGAGTTGACGCACCCGTGCTGCCCGGACAGAAGTGGGTTTCCCATCCCACCTCCCCATGTCTTCCCCATGGTCACACAGAAAAAAACATAGGTCAGCCTGTGGTGTGAACCCTCTCTCTCTAGCTGGGGGATGTTTGGCTCTGACTCTGTGATTCGCACTGGTGCTGTATGGGAACAGTTCTTCCTCACCTCCTCCCTCATCTCCCTCATCTCCTCTTTGAGTTCTTGGACCACGGCAGAGACATGAGCCTGCACTGGGCCATTGATCATACTTTCACAATTCCTAAGCTTGTTGGCAACAGATCCCACTGTCTCTCAGTTGGTATTGACATTAATCATTGCAATGAATGTGGTGGCCCCAGAGATGGCCCCAGATTTGCCAGACTCCACAACATTTGCCCGGTGCACCTGGCCTTGTCAGGGTCATTATCATGCTGTCCATCCGTCCCAAAAGAGTACCTCCAATACTGCCACTTCTCTCAGCTGTTGGATCCCTTCTTCAAAGGTCTCCCAGTGCATTCGATGATGGTGCTCCTGCATTTTCTCTCTGTGGACAAACCTCTCTCTGACACTCATTAAAAGCTGCTCCGAGAGGGAAAGGGACCCTGGCTCCCCTACAAATACTTGATTCACACCTGAGTCCTGTGTCAAGGATCCCAAATTCCTTGCCTCACCACCATCCAGTTGCACACCTGTACCGATAAGGTCTCAGACAAGTAACCAGGTTGTATAAGCCTCACATCATACTATGTTTTTGTGTAGATTATAGAGACTTTCATATGTCAGGGATTCAGTGATGGTCTCAACTGTTGGCTCCCCTGTGGGTTGTGAGGGCTCCTTTATCTGGGTACTCTGATTTAATCTCTGACTTCCTTGTTTCTACAGGGATGGCTACTGCTGGCTGTGACTGCCTTTGCAGTTCAGCTGGAACCTGGATGGTTGTAACATCTGTGGGTTCTACTGCTGCACCATCAGACTCTCTCTCTCTGAGGCGGGGGGGGGGGGGGGGGGGGGGAGTCTCTCACCAGCTGGGGAAATGTGCTCCTTCAGCATCCGGCTAATCTTGTGTATCTCCTTCACCAGAACCCCACCCAATCTGTGTGGTTCATTTTTGACATGGGTTGTGGGGCTGGGGCTGTTTCTTGGGCAGCATCCCTACTTTCTGAGGTAGGTGTCAGGGTAGTTATCCAGGTTAATCTTCCCTTATCTCTGAATGCTTAATAGAACAGGCATATGAGCAACACCAACAACTATATGGTATCATTAGCATTTAGAGAAGATTTGAACTCTTTGAAAACAGGTGGGGCAGATCCAAAGAGCTGGTTGAAGGGTTGGAAAAAACTTTACCCCAGTGTCATTTCTTTACAGTAGGTACCAATATTAAAGTAAGCCCAAAACCATACAGTTAGGGTGTGGTAGCTTGAATCCGTGTGCCTGCTTTCTAGAGGAAGTTAAAAATCCATTAATTCCTCACCTAATTAACCCATAAAGCAAACCAGATAACAGCCACAGAAGCCTTACTTATAGGATTCATTTTTAGACAAGAGCCTGCAAATGGGAGAAATATAGCCACAATCACATGCCACCCAAGCCAGGGTAAGCTGGACCACACAGTGACACTTAATGAGATTTCTGTATCAGCACACAAAAATTAGGTTACTCAAGAACTGTTACTCCTTTTTCCCCTTTTTACTTTAAGTGCACTTGGGCCCCATGGTGTGCACCAAAATCTGTCTTGGTTTGAAAAGACAGGTGTCTGCTAAGGAAGGCAGGAGCCTTTATAAATGGTAAATGTAAACCCCCTCCCTCCAACTTAGTATGATTTTGAAATTAAGGGGTTCTCAGGCAAAGATATGGAAATATGAATAACAGTTCTTTACTAGGAAAATTAAAAATATAAATGTAATAGTACAAAAAAACCCCAAACCACTGACAGAGTCAGAATATGGCCTGACACCCTGTTGCTCAGGGTGTTGGTAGCAGTCTGATTAAATGGTGGCTGCAGTCCTCCTGGAGGGACAGATGGGGTCCTGTTGAAGCAGTGATCCTGTAGAAGAGTGCAGTTTTCCCCTGAAGGTCTGGTGATACTGTTGATGGGCCTGGTCTTCCTCTGGGAATCCAGTGTAAAAAAAGGCTGCTCTTCTGGGAATCCAATGGGAAAAGACTACTCTGGTGTTCCAAATTTCAGATTCTATTTAGGTAGGAATGCTTGACTCCTCCCCCTGGGTGGAGCATCTCACAATGGGGTGATGCAATTTTATCAGTCGGGCTCCATGGCCCATTAACAGAAGACATGTCCCTGGAGGGAGGATGGGTTGTGAAAGAGATAAAGTAAACTGCCCAATTAACAGAAAATAACTGCCCCACCTCTGACATATGGGAAATAGAATAAAAACATCTTACAGCCCAGGATAGTCCCATTTTCCCATAGTCCCATTCCCAGTCCCTGTTCCTCTCCCCCCTCCCCTTCCCATTCTTGATGCCTGTCCCCATTCTTGGTCCTTGTGCCCATTTCTGGTCCCTGTCCCTTTTCCCAGTCCCATTTCCAGTTCCTGTCCCCATTCCTTGTCCCATTCACAGTCTCTGTCCCATATTTCCATTCCAGGTTATGGATTTTCACTCCTTATGACATATTTCCAGTCCCATTCCCAGTCCCAATCCTGCATACCCACTCCCTCTCCCAGTTTCCAGCCCCTGTCCCCATTCCCAGGCCCATTCCCAGCCTCTGTCCCCATTCCTGGTACTGTTTCCCATCCCTGTACAGATTCCCTGTCCCCATTCCTGGTCCCATTCCCTGTCCCCATTCCTGCTCCCTGTCCCCATTCCTGGTTCAGTTCCTGATCTCCGTGCCCTCTCACCGGATACTGCCACCATTGCTCCAGCCCCTCGGATCCCCCCCTTACAAGGTGGCTGAAATTCCCAATTAAATTCCTAAGTAATCCCTGCAGGTCCTTTTCCTGGTGCTGCCCAGAGCCAGCGGGACCTCCCCCTCACTTCCTAAAATTCCTCCTCTAGTTCCAAGACCAGGATCTGTGCCCATTCCAAATCTCCAATGGGATCTGTGCCCATTCCTGTTCTACAACAGGTTCCATGCCCGTTCCCAATCTCCAACAGGTTCCGTGCTCATTCCTGGTCTCCAATGGGATCCATGTCCATTCCCAATCTCCAACATGATCCCTGCCCATTCCTGGGATTATCACAAATCTTCAGGGTTATCTCAAAAACTGCATCCCCTCTGGATCATCACAGCTTCTCAATCCCTGCCCTCTTTTTCTGTTTTCCACCCTCTTTTCCACCCTTTTCTCCCATTTTCCATCCTTTTTTCCCTCTTTTCTACCTCTTCCTCTTGGAAAAAGAGGTAGAAAAAAAGCAGGAAAATAGCAGAACAACCCTGGGAGCAAGAAATTAAAATATCATTTAAACAATCAATTAAAAACAGAGAAAAAATGAGGGGAAAAAGTCATCAAAACCCACCAAAGGGCAGAGAGATTTTTAAAATTTGCTGTCAAAATAAAGATGGAATTTGACCCCAAAATTCCTCCCCAAAAATAGGGAAAAACCCAAGGCAGAGCAGCTCCATGCACCATGAATCTGATGGAAATCCAGAAGAACCAAGGAGCAGGAGGAATGGGAGGGAAAAAGAAATGAGGAATTGAGAGAAAAAATGTGGGGGAAAAGAAAATCAACTGAGCTGGGGAACAAAAGGGGGAAAAAGAGGACAAAAGGAAGAAAAGTGGGGGAAAGAGGGAGAAATGGGGGGAAAATGGAGGTAAAGAGGGATATAAGGGGGAAAGGAGGAAAAAAGCGAGGGAAAAGGAAAAATGGAGAAAAAGAAAACAAGGGGAAAAAGAAGAGGAAAAAGAGGGAGATAAAAGAGAAAAAGGAGGGAAAGGAGGAAAAAAAAAAAGCCCCACTTCAGCAGCCACCCAGTCTCTGGGGACATCCAGCGATGTCACTTTGATCCGGTGTGAAATAAACAGGGCCAGGAGACTTCTTCTCCTTTTTAATGCCTATATTAAAAGTTATCAGCTCAGGATTGGGCGGCTCGACGGGCCTGCAGCGTCCATCGTCTCTCCCAGGGCGACTCAGAGGAGGAGGATATGCACAGTTCTGTCCACTAGGGGCAAAGCTGGGGGATCCAGTCCTCGTGAGAGTCTTTAGGGCGTGGTAATCCCCGCCAGATGTTCCTACTTCGGTCCGGGTCTCGCTTCCTGCCAGACCTGGCCCGGGAGCTCTCGAAGACAGGGTGAGCAACAATGAAGTTTTCCAGCATCTCTGCAGGCCTAGCGCTCCGCTCCTCACATCCAGATATCACTCCAGTCTCTCAACTCTTATTTGGCTCGTTGTTTTTTGGGGTTTTCTCCGTGGGTTTGGAGTCGGGTCCCACAAAGAATGCTGGTCTTGGAGTCACTTTGCATAACCCCCCTCACCTTCTCAGATGTCTTCACTATTCTGGGAAAGGTACAACTTAGCCTCGGGCAAGGCTCTGCTAATACAAAAGGAGCGATTAGCCTCAATGACCCATGATTACAATAACAAAACACGCAGAACTTGGGCAGGGCCAGTGATCTGGCTGCCTTTTTGTAACTTTTTCTCACAAAAAAAATATTAACCGAATTTTTGTTCATAACACGGTGTGCCCCCTGCTCAGGATCACCCCCTGGTCCGTGTGCCCCCCAGCCCAGTGTCACCCCAGGTCCCAGTGTCTCCCCCGTCCCAGCAGCACCCCTGTGCCCGTGTCCCCCTTGCTCGGTGTCATCCCCTGGTCTGTGCCCCTCCTTGTCTTTGGCTGCAATGCAAGATGTAACCAGCAGTATGCATTCTATCACTATCTGTTGAAACCAGGGGGAGCAGTGCTCTTCATCTCTTCCATGACCCATCCCTCATAACTCCAGGGGGAATATCCTCTGTTAGTGGGCCAGCTGTTAAAACCAAGTGGGGCAGTTTTCTTTATCTCTCCCACAACCTCTGTCCAGGGGAAAATCTTCAATTAACAGGCCATTGAATGTTACTGCATGACTGATAAAATTACATCATCCCATTGTGAGAAGCTCCGCCAAGAGCGAGGAGCCAAGCATTCCTAACTGGATATAGTCTGAGATCTGGAACACCAAAGTAGCCTTCTCCCACTGGATTCCCAGAGGAAGACCAGGCCCATCTGCACCACCACTGGACCTTTGGAGGAAAACTGCACCCTTCTGCAGGATCACTGCCTCAACAGAACTACATCTGTTCCTCCAGGAGGACTGCAGCCACCATTTAATTGAAGTGCAACAAACACCCTGACTAACAGGGTGTCAGATTGGATTCAGACTCTGACAGTGATTTTTTTGGTACTGCTGAATTTTTTATTTTATTTTTCCTAGCAAAGAACTGTTATTTCTATTTCCATATCTTTCCCTGAGAGCCCCTTAATTTCAAAATTATAGTAATTTAGAGGGAGAGGTTCACATTTTCAATTTCAAAGGAGGCTCCTGCCTTCCTTAGCAGACACCTGTCTTTTCAAACCAAGACCGGCAAAGGGACCATCAAACCCAACGTGCTCAACCCTTATTTCCCCCAAACTGGGATTTCCCATTTCCAAACCTTGGCCCAATGCAAGAGGAGGAGGTCGTGAGGAAGAGAAAGATGGCCTAGGAGGCCCAGGCAGGTGAGGAAGAAGTCAGTGCCCCTTTCCCCCTCTCTCCTTCTCCATCTCCCAGCCCAGCACAGCCCCCGGCTGCAGGACAACCCTGCTGCCAAAGCTGTCCTGCTGAGGATGCACAGGGGGGATCTCCTTGCCTTTCCCTGTGGCACGGAGGCAAATCCCATCCTCTACTTGTCCTTCCTCCCCCAGACCAGGAGCTGAGCATGGAGAGCAGGGAGAACAAATCCCCACAGCAGAGCCTTGTGGAAGAGGCTGTTTTGAGCGGCTCCACAGCACAGGAATCCAACGGGGAAGAAAAGCCCTGGAGATCCCGCATGAGGAGGGGCTGCAAACGCAGATCATGGGGATCTGAGGAGGAAAGATCCACCCTGGGCCGAGGAGGTGGCCGGAGCTCAGAGCTGGGGGTTGATGAGCAGCTACAGGTAAGGAAAATCCCCACAAGAGCTTCAAATGTGGGAAGAGCTTCAGCCAGAGATCCAACCTGATCCGCCACATGAGAATCCACATGGGGGAGAGGCCCTACATATGCGAGGAGTGTGGGAAGAGCTTCAGCCGGAGATCCAACTTGACTGTCCCCCTGAGGAGCCACACTGAGGAGAGGCCCTACGAGTGTGACAAATGCAGAAAGGGGTTTCAGACCAGCTCTGATCTCCTCAGGCACCAGCGCACTCACACAGAGGAAAGGCCCTTCCTCTGCCCTGACTGCGGGAAAGGCTTCAAGTACAACTCCTCCCTTGTCAGCCACCAGCACATGTACACCCAGGAGAAGCCCTGTGAGTGTCCCGAGTGTGGGAAGAGATTCACCCAGAAGTCAAACCTGATTGTCCACAAGAGGATCCACACTGGCGAGAGGTCTTACGAGTGTGGGGAGTGTGGGAAGAGCTTCTGCCAGCGCTCCCACCTGATCTACCACCTGAGGAGCCACACTGGGGAGAAGCCCAACGAGTGTGATAAGTGCAGGAAGAGGTTTCAGACCAGCTCCCATCTTGTCAGGCACCAGCACATTCACACGGAGGAGTGACCCTTTTGCTGCCCTGACTGCAGGAAGGGTTTCAGGGACAACTCCACCCTCATGATCCACCAGCGCACCCACTCCGGGGAGAGGCCCTATGAGTATCCAGAGTGTGGGAAGAGCTTCTCACAGAGCTTCATCTTAAGCAGACACCAACAGAGCCAGCACAAAGGGAAGCCCTGCAAGTGCCCCGCATGCAGGGAGAGTTTCGTGTGCTCCTCCAGCTCCATCCCCCATGGGATCCACACTGGATGATCCCCAGTGACCCCCAGTGGGCAGAGCCATGGTGATCTGTGGTGCCGGTGATCCATGTTGGGAAGACACCTGGCTGGGGGGCTCCACACTCCACATCCTCCTGGCTCCCCATGGGCACCTGCACACATCCACAGCCCAACATCAGAAATCCCTTGTGGAGAGCTGATTTGTTGACCTCTGACCTCAGAAAAATCTCCCTTTTTGCATCTTCTGGTTTCATCAAGCAATACTGGATGGCCTTGGAGGTCGTCTCCAACATAAATCCATCCTTTTAATTCTGTCTGGCCCACGGGCATCTTCCACAACTAAATGGGGACAGACTGGGGCAAACTCCTGATTTTGGATCCTGTGAGGTGGAAAAGGTACCCAAGTGGGTTGATTCTTCTGTATAAGTCTAGGGGTATGAGGAAGAGACCTCCAGGTCAAGGGCAAGAGAAGTTTCACGCAGCTTCCAGATTCAGGGAAAGCACAAGTCCATTTGGACTCCCTCATCCACTTGATGGCTGTTGTATGAAAGGATATTAACAAAAAATTCAGTTTACATATATATTTATGGGGTCTCCCACAGCCTTCTGGCAAGTGTGCATAATTGGAGGTTCCTTACTGGCATTAGGAACACCCCCCTCCATAGCTGGATTCCTGTTTCACATTCACACTAAAGCAGAAACCAAACCAAGTCAATGTCCCCATCCCCATTGTCCCCATTGGGACTCTCACCTGTGACATCTGTGGCCGGGGACAGATGTCCCGTGGTGGCACGGCATGGGGCAGGAGGATGTTGGCATCGTCACTGTCCCTATCCCCATTGTCCTCATTGGGGCTCTCACCTCTGACATCTGTGGCCGGGGACAGATGTCCTGTGGTGGCATGGCGTGGGACAGCAGCACGTTAAGCAGGAGGAACAGCAGGGCCCAGTCGCCCAGCGCCTGCGCCAGGTCCCACACCTGTCCCCCGGGGCTGCTGGCCCGATGTCCAACGGGCAGGACACACCACACCTCCATGGGGACAAAATGGGGACGCCTGGGCAGGAACTGGTGGGAGGGACTGCTGGGGAGGTGCGTCCTGGTGGGATAAACTTCAGTGGAAGAACTCCAATGGAGGTGGGTCCTGGTTGGATGAACTTCTGTGGAGGAGCTGGTGGAGGTGGGTCCTGGTGGGATGAATTTCAGTGGTGGTGGGTCCTGGCAAGATAAACTTCTGCAGAGGAGTCAATGGAAGAAGGTCCAAACATCAGCTTCTGGCCAGGAGCTGATGGAGATGGGATCCTGGTAGAGATGAGATCCTGGTGGAGATGAAATCCTGGTAGAGATGAGATCCTGGTGGAGATGAGATCCTGGTGTCACTCTCCTGTCCAGAGCAGCACCAGCTGAGGCCCTGCCTTGTGTGGCCTTGGCAGGACCGCGTCCAGTGAGGAACCCCTGGATGACCCCTGGATGACCCCTGGATGACCTCTGGATTACCTCTGGACACACCTCAGCACCTCCAACCGCTCCTGGGCCACCTCCCACGGCTCAGGAGGTCCCTTCCCCCCTGGAGGTGACACAAGGGACAATGGGAGCTGGGCCCAGGTGGTGGCTCCAGGGTGACTTCGTGTCACAGCGGTGGGACCGGGCAGGAGCTGCCACCAAGGGGGTGGTCGCCACATGAGGACAACGGGGGGATGTGGGACACAAGGAGGGATCTGGGCTCCTGGGGCTTGGAGAGGGGACAAGGTCACAGGAGGGGTCCAGATGAGCCAGACATGGTGGCCCAGGAGGGTCCAGGTGAGCCGGACATGGTGGACCAGGGCATCCAGGAGGGTGTCCAGGACCTCTCAGGGGTCTCAGGATGGACCCAGGTGCCCAGGTCCAGGAGGTGACCCAGTTGTCCAGGTCTTACCAGGGGTCCTGGAGGTCACCCAAGACCTTTCAGAGGTCTCAGGATGGACCCGGGTGTCCAGGTCCAGATGGACCCCAAGTGCCCAGATCCTACCAAAGGTCCAGGAGATGACCCAGGACCTTTCAGGGGTCACTCAGGTGTCCAGGTTCCGGTGTCCAGGTCCTACTAGGGGTCCTGGAGGTCGCCCAGGTCCTTTCAGGGGTCACCCAAGTGTCCAGGTCCAGGTGGGCCCCAAGTTTCCAGGCCCCACCAAAGCTCCAGAAGGTGACCCAGGACCTTCCAGGTGTCACCAGGGTGACCCAGCTCTCCATGACCTATTGGCGGGGGGAAGGGAGGGGGGGGGGGTTCAGGGGTTCAAGGAGGAGGATCCTCCCCACCCCCCAGCCCTTTACTGTCCCCCGCTGTCTCCGCTGTCCCTGCTGTTCCCCCACCCTCGGTGTCGCGCCCCCCCCTCGGGTGTCCCTGCGATGTCCCCGCGATGTCGCAAGCCCCGCGCTGGCCCCGCGCCAGCTCCTTCCCCGAAATGATGAACGACCGCCCCGCCCCTCCCCCACCCGAGGCTGCGGGACCCCTCTCCCGACCAGCTCCACCCCCCCTTTGTCTCCAGGGTCCCGGCGGTGTCACCCCCTCCTCAGCCAGGTGGCCGCAGGCGACCAAAGGTGGCCGGAGCGCCACCCCCACCCCCATCCTGACCCCTCCCCATGGGTGGAGGCGGGGCTCGAGTTACCCATTAACCCCCCCGGGGCCACCCCCATAAAGGGACTCCCCCCGTGTCGCTGTCGCCGTCGCTGTCGCTGTCCCCTTCCTGCAGCCATGGGGGCTCCGGCGCTGCCCCCGCCCCCTCCTCATCCTCTTCTCTTCCTCCTCCTCGGATTCCTGGTGCTGCTCGGGACCCCCGCCCGCGCTCAGCTGTGAGATATTGGGGACCCCCACCCCAAACCCAGCCCCAACCATGGGACTCCCACCCAACCCCATCCATGGGACCCCCGCCACCCCCACCCCTGGGACCCCCACCCCACTATCCATGGGACCCCCCAAACCATGGGACCCCCTCTCATTCGTGGGACCCCCACCCCCCCATTCATGGGACCTCCCCACCTATCGGACCCCCAACCACATGTCTGTGAGACCTCCAAAAATGGGACCCCCATGGAATCCCCTTTTTTGGGACCCCCCCACCCATGGGTGCTATGGGGACAGATTTTGGGGTTTCTGGGTACTCTGAGTTCCCCAAGGTGATTTTGGGACAGATTTTGGGGTTTCTGGTTGCTCTGAAGTCCCCAAGGCTTTGTGAGGTCCCCAAGGTGGTTTTGGGACAAATTTTGGGGTTTCTGGGTGCTGTGAGGTCCCCAAGTTGATATTGGGATAGATTTGGGGGTTTCTGGGGTTTCTGAAGTCCCTAAGGTGTTTTGGGGAACAGATTTTGGGGTTTCTGAGTGCTGTGAGGTCCCCAAGGTGGTTTTGGGGAACAGATTTTGGGGTTTCTGGGTGCTGTGAGGTCCCCAAGGTGTTTTTGGGGCAGATTTTGGAGTTTCTGGGTGCTGTGAGGTACACAAGGTGTTTATGGGGTCCCCAAGGTAATTTCAGGTCGGATTTGGGGATTTCTGAGGTTCCTAAGGTGTTTTGGGGGACAGATTTTGGTGTTTCTGGATGCTGTGAGGTCACCAAAGGTTTATGGGGTCCCCAAGGTAATTTCAGGACAGATTTGGGGGTTTCTGAGGTCCCCAAGGTGTTTTTGGGATAGATTTTGGGGGTTCTGTGCCCTGTACCCCCCCAGAGCCTTGTGCCAGCCCATTGCTGTCCCCAGGGTGACCATGGTGACCCCGGCCGTGCTGCGGCTGGAGACGGACGAGCAGGTGCTCCTGGAGGCCCCCGGGGTGACCACGGCCACCCAGGCCCTGCTGCTGGTCCAGGACTTCCCCCAGAAGCGCCAGGTCCTGTTCCGGACCAACGTGGCCCTGAGCCCGGAGCAGGGCATGATGGCCATGGCCACCATCAAGGTACGGAGTCACCTTGTCACCCTGGTCACTGTCACCTCCCTTTCGTCACTGTCACCACCCCCCAGTCACTGCCACCATCAAGGTACAGTGTCAGCCCCTCTGGTCACTGCCACCACCCCCCCTGGTCACTGTCACCTCCCCCCGGTCAGTGTCACCCCCTCTAGTTACTGTCACTCCCCGGTCAGTGCCACTCCCCCCCACTGATCAGCACAGGTCACTGTCCCCACGGTCACTGCCTGGGACGGGAAACGGGAACTGACCCCTGAGCGGGGGTGGGGAATGTCCAGGGGGGTGCAGTGGTCACTGCTGGGGACAGTGATCACTGCTGGGGACAGAGGGGTGGTCACTCCTGGTGTCCATGGGGATGGTCACCTCCAGGTGTCCCCACAGATGTCCCCAATGTCCCTGTGGATGTCCCCAGTGTCCCCAATGCCCCCTGTCCCAAATGTCCCCAGTGTCCCCAATGTCCCCTGTCCCCAATGTCCCCAATGTCCCCTGTCCCACAGATGTCCCTGTGGATGTCCCCAGTGTCCCCAATGTCACCCTGTCCTCAATGTCCCCAGTGTCCCCAATGTCACTCTGTCCCCAATGTCCCCAGTGTCCCCAATGTCTCCAGTGTCCCCAGTGTCTCCAGTGTCTCCTGTCCCCGTGGATGTCCCCAATGTCCCTGTCTCTCTGGATGTTCCCAATGTCTCCAGTGTCCCCAATGTCTCCAGCGTCCTCTGTCCCCACCTTGTCCCCAATGTTCCCAATGTCCCCATTTTCCTCCCTGTCCCCAATGTCCCTTCCTCCTCTTCTCCTCTGTGTCCCCAATGTCCCCAACGTCCTCAATGTCCCCAGTGTCCCCACTGTCCCCACTGTCCCCAATGTCCCCTGTCCCCAATGTCCCCAATGTCCTCTGTCCCTAATGTCCTCAATGTCCCCTGCCCCTCTGGATGTCCCCTGTCCCTAATGCCCTCAATGTCCCCTGCCCCTCTGGATGTCCCCTCTCCCCGTGGATGTCCCCAATGTCCCCTATCCCCATGGATGTCCCCAATGTCCCCAATGTCTGCACTATCCCCAGGTGCCAGCCAAGGCGCTGCCGCAGGCCCCAGGGAAGCAGTTTGTGGCGGTGACAGCACAGGTGGCCGCGGTGACACTGGAGAAGGTGCTGCTGGTGTCCCTGCAGAGCGGCCACATCTTCGTGCAGACTGACAAACCCATCTACACCCCGGGCAGCACCGGTGGGACACCCTGGGGACACTGCAGGGACAGCTGGGGACAGCTGGGGACACCACAGGGAGAGCTGGGGACATTGGAGTGGATGGGGACAGCGAGGGAATGGGGACACTGTGGGGACATCACAGGCAGGGGGACACCCCCAGCAGCACCAGTGAGCAACCCTGGGGACACCGGGCGACAGCTGGGGACACTGCAGGGACAGTTGGGGACACTGCGGGGATGGGGACACTGTGGGGACATCACAGGCATGGGGACACATCAGAGGGCTGGGGACACTGCCTGGGCCACCAATGAATGAGTGGGGACACCTGGGGACACCCAAGGACACCTGGGGACACTGTGGGGATGGCAACACTGTGGGGACACTGAGGGGATGGGGACACTGTGGGGGCATCACAGATGTGGGGACACTGCTGGGGCCACTGGTGAGTACGCAGGGATACTTGGGGACACTGTGGGGACACCTGGGGACACTGCAGGGACACCGAGAAGATGGGGACGCTGTGGAGACATCACAGCTGTGGGACACTTTGAGGGCTGGGGACACCGTGGGGGGTTGGGAACACCTCAGGGTGATGGTGGCGCCTCCCGGTGACACCTCGGAGCACTGGGGACACCTCGGGTTGCTGGGTCCTCTCTTCATGGCATCTTGGGGACTTGGTGGCACCTGGGGGTGCTGTGTCACCCTTCTGTGACACCTCAGGGCGATGGTGGCACCTTGGGGTGTCAGTGTCACCCATTTGGGACCTCCCTGTGATGTCCCCATTGGGATCCAGTGTCCCTGCCCTGTCCCTGCTCACCTTGTCCCCTCTGTCCCCTCTCAGTGCTGGATGTCCCCACATGTCCCCTCACCTTGTTCCCTTGTGTCCTCTCACCCTGTCCTTGTCCCCTCTCACTTTGTCCCCTCTCACCTTGGCCCTTGTGTCCCCTCCAAGTCCCCTGTGTCTCCTGCCAATGCTGGCTGTCCCCAAGTGTTTTCTCACGTTGTCCCCTCACCTTGTCCCCTGTGTCTCCTCACCTTGTCCCCTGTGTCCCCTCACCGTGTACCCTGTGTCCCCTCCCAGTGCTCTGCCGCCTCTTCACTGTGAGCCACCTCATGCAGCCGGTGGCCAAGACGGTCATTGTGGAGGTCAAGGTGAGTGTCCTGGGGTGACACAGGTGGGTGACATGGGTGGGTGACACACAGGTGACACAGTGCCACCCACGTGTCCCCTCAGACGCCCGACAACATCATCATCAAACAAGTCCTTGTGTCATCTCCGACCAAAAATGGGATCCTGTCCCTCACCCACAACCTGCCCGAGGTTGTCAGGTGGGTGTCACCGTCCCCCGCAGTGGCCTGGGGACAACTCTTGGGTTGTCACCTCCCTGTCACCTCCCCGTCATCTCCCCGTCACCTCCCCCAGCTTGGGCATGTGGACGATTTCGGCCAAATTCGAGGATTCTCCGGATCAGGATTTCAGCGCCCAATTCGAGGTCAAGGAATATGGTGGGTGAGGGGTGAGGGGTGGGCTTGAGAACATCGGGGGCTGTCACCAAGGAGTGGCAGTGTCACCAATGTCACCAATGTCACCAATGTCACCACTGTCACCCCGCAGTGCTGCCGAGCTTTGAGGTGTCCCTGATTCCTGAGAAGAAGTTCCTGTACATCGACAGCCAGGAGGATTTCAGGGTGTCCATCCTGGCCAGGTGACACCAAAATGTCCCTTTTTGGGGACAAAAGTGTCCCCTCTGGGGTCACATCTGCGTGACAGACAGGGGACAGCTGGGCTTGGCTGATGGCCCTGGGGATGGCATGGGGACATGGTGGAGGGGGACACAGGATGACACAGGGGGACAATGGTGGTGGCAGGGATGGAATGACAGAGATGAGGTGGCAGGATGGGGACATGGGGACAGAGTGACTCAGTGACACAGTGACAGGGTGACACAGTGACACGGTGGCACACTGGCTGTCCCCAGGTACCTGTGGGGACAGGAATGGCTGTAATAGGGATGTGCAGGGGACATGATGACATGGTGACATGGTGGCACAGTGACAAGGTGACAGGGTGGTACAGTGACACGATGGCACGGTGGCTGTCCCCAGGTACCTGTACGGGAAGCACGTGGAGGGGATGGCCTTTGTCCTCTTCGGGATCATGGTGGACAACGAGAGGAAGAGCATCCCCCAGTCCCTGCGGCGCATCCCGGTAAGCCTGGCACTGTCCCTGTCCCCAACACTGTCCCCAGCCCTGGCACTGTCCCCAACCCTGTCCCGGTGAGCCTGGCACTGTCCATGTCCCCAACCCTGTCCTACCCCTGTCCCCAACCGTGTCCCCATGTCCCCAGTATGTCCCCAGGTCCAGGCTGGTGACGCCAATGCCCTGCTGTCCCTCTGCTGTCCCTGTGCTGTCCCTCTGCTGTCCCTATGCTGTCCCTAACCCTGACCCCATGTCCCCAGTGTGTCCCCAATGTGTCCCCAGTGTGTCCCTAGTGTGTCCCCAGGTGCAGGACGGTGATGCTGATGCCCTACTGTCCCTAACCCTGTCCCTATGTCCCCAATGTGTCCCCAATGTGTCCCCAGGTGCAGGATGGTGATGCTGACGCCCTGCTGTCCATGGCTCACCTGCGCGAGCGCTTCCCTAACCCCCAGGAGCTGGTGGGACACTCCCTCTATGTCACTGTCACCGTCATCACCGAGTCAGGTCTGTGTGGGGACACGGGGGGACATGGGGGACATTGGGGGACACGGGGGGACACAGGGGGCCAGGGACAGCAGTGTACACGGGGGCACACGAGGGGACATGGGGGGACATAAGGGGACTCTGAAACAGTCAGAGAGGATGCAGGAGACAGGGTAGGATGAGGAGATGGGGGGACACCTGGGGTGGGGGACAGGGACCCCAGGTGACATGGCCACCATGGTGTCCGCACAGGCAGTGACATGGAGGACGTCCAGGGTGGTGGCAGGGGGACATAGAAGAGACAGGGACAGTGAGGATGGGGAGCACCTGAGGTGGGGACAGGGACCCCAGGTGACACGGCCACCACGGTGTCCCCACAGGCAGTGACATGGTGGAGGCCCAGCTTGGTGACATCAAGATTGTGACATCCCCCTACAGCATCCACTTCACCCGTACCCCCAAGTACTTCAAGCCAGGGATGCCCTTTGACCTCATGGTTGGTGACATCTTGGGGACAGCGGTGGCCCAGGGTGGTGGCATGGGACCCACAGGGTATCCTGGGGTGGGGACAGGGCACAACTGGGCGTGGAGGAGGAGTTGGTCCCTGAGTGATTGTCCCGTTCCTCGGCTGTTCTAATGGCCTGGAAAGACTCGGGATGGCCTTCGGACAGCCCGCGCTCCAAAGGACGAAAAGAGTCTTCAAGTTTTTCGGTCTTCGGTGTTGTTTATTAATTCTTATCTACAATATTTTCTCCCGGCCCGACAGAGGTCCACACAGCAAGTCAGCCATGAGCACACTGACTGCCCTCGGGGCGGTCACTTATCTTTATACCAAAAACTACGTGTAAGATATTTACCTTTTCTCCCCAATACCTTTCACCCTTATTGACAAGTGCACATTCAGTAAGAACCAATCTCAAAGTGCCACCATCACCACCGAAGATGGACAAGAAGAAGAAGAAGAAGAAGAAGAAGGACAGGACACGCCCTAATTCCTCCATCTTGTTTCTCTAGAACCCCCCTGTACTGAAATTCTAAAACCTGTGTTTCACACTATAATTAACCTATCCCTTCACCATTTATCCCCATGTGATCCTCCCATCCTCATACAGGTGTTGTTTCCTGTGCAGGATCAAAGTCTAACCACCAAACACTTCTGGCAACGTTCCAGGACCTCCGGGCCCCCCAAGGGTGGTCTCGGTGACTCTGCACATCAGGACTGCTGTGCTGAGTTCTCACAAGTGATGTTCCTGTGTCACCTGAGAGGGGCTGGGGACCGTGAGCTTTCCCCGTGTCACTGGGGTGGCACTTCCTGGTGCCAGTGTCCCTTTGCAATGCCACCACCCCTTCTCGGTGCCACCACCCCTTCCGAGTATCAGAGTCCCCTCCCAGTCCCACCATGCCTTCCCAGTTTCCCTTTCCATTGCCACCACCTCTTCCCAATATCCCTTCTCAGTGCCACCACCCCTTCCCAGTATCAGTGTCCCCTCTCAGTGCCACCAGCCATTCCCAGTGTCCCTTCCCAGTGCCACCACCCCTTCCCCATGTCCCCTTCCCAGTGCGACCACCCATTCCTAGTGCCACCACCCCTTCCCAGTGTCCCACTCCATGTCCTCCCATAATGTCCCCACGTCCCCCAGTGTCCCCTGCAGGTTTATGTCACCACCCCCCTGGTGTCCCCTGCAGGTTTATGTCACCAACCCCGATGGGTCCCCGGCGCCACGTGTCACCGTCCAGGCCAATGGCTTCCAGGACCAGGTGTCCACCCGGGGTGATGGCACGGCCAGGCTGGTCCTCAATATGCCAGCCACCAAGGACAGCGTCCCCATCAC
The DNA here is from genome assembly GCF_028551555.1 of Melozone crissalis. Classification (NCBI taxonomy): domain Eukaryota; kingdom Metazoa; phylum Chordata; class Aves; order Passeriformes; family Passerellidae; genus Melozone; species Melozone crissalis. The sequence continues at coordinate 117,542 of NW_026535830.1, forward strand.
CGTGAGTGGGGACACCGCTGTCACCTCACCGGGGTGGCCCAGGGCTGGGGAGGTGACCAGGGCTTGAGGTGGCTGAGATGGCCAGAGTGACCAAGGACAGGGGGGTTGAGGTGGCTGAAGTGACCCATGGTGGTGATGAGCAAAGATCAGGACAGCAGGACTGGACATCCATGATGGTCACAGGAACATCCAGGACAGAAGGACTGAACATCCATGATGGTCAGTGGACCATCCATCCACTGGACTGTGGTGGTCAAGATGTCCAGAGTGACCAAGGACCGGGGGGTTGAGGTGACTGTGGTGGTCAAGATATCCACAGTGATCAAGGACCAGAGCTATCCCGGCCTCCACTGGCCAAGGAGAAGGATAGCCCAGGTCAGGCTGACCATGGTGGCCAACTCACTTGAGTTGACCAAGACATGACAGTCACCAAGGACCAGGTGTCAAAGACACTGGTGGAGGTGTCCACAGTGGTCAGTTGTCCATGGTGGCATGTGGCCAGGATGACCAGTGACTAGGAACTGGGATGGCCAAAGCCAGGGAGACCAAAGTGGCCAAGACATTGAGGGTGGCCAAGGGCCAAGGTCAGGGGGACCACGGTGGTGGAGTGGCCAAATCATCCAAGGTAGCAAATGGTCAGTTTGAGCGTGGAGATGGTCACCAAGGACCAGGGCATCAGGGAGAGGCAGGGAGACCATGACAGACAAGACCTTTGTGTGGCCAAGACCTCCATGATGGCCAGGACCTCTGTGGTGGCCAAGACCTTCATGGTAGCCAGGATCTCCAAGGTGGCCAAGCCCTTTGTGGTGGCCAAGACCTCCATGGAGAGCAAAATCTCTAGGGTGGCCAAGACTTCCATGGTAGCCAAGGCCTCCATGATGAGCAACACACCTCCATGATGGCCAAGACCTTTATGGTGGCCAAGACCACTATGATGGCCAAAATCTCCATGATAACCATTACACTTCCATGATGGCCAAGACTTCTATGGAACCTCTATGGTGGCTGAGCCCTCCATGATGGCCAAGCTCTCCATGATGGCCAAGACCTTTAGGGTGGCCAAGACCTCTATGGAACCTCTAGGGTGGCTGAGCCCTCCATGATGGCCAAGCTCTCCATGATGGCCAAGACCTTTAGGGTGGCCAAGACCTTTATGGAACCTCTAGGGTGGCCAAGCCTTCCATGATGGCAAAGACCTTTATGGTGGCCAAGACTGCCATGATGGCCAAGACCTCTATGGAACCTCTATGGTGGCTGAGCCCTCCATGATGGCCAAGATCTCTGTGGTGGCCAAGGCCTCTATGATGGCCAAAATCTCCATGATAACCAACACACCTCCACAATGGCCAAGACCTCTGTGATGGCCAAGACCTCTATGGAACCTCAATGGTGGCCAAGCCCTCCATGATGGCCGAGACCTTTATGGTGGCCAAGCCCTCCATAATGGCCAAGACCTCTATGGAACCTCTATGGTGGCCAAGCCCTCCATGATGGCCAAGACCTCTATGGAACCTCTATGGTGGCCAAGCCCTCCATGATGGCCAAGACCTCTATGGTGGCCAAGAACTTTACAGAACCTCTCTGGTGGCCGAGCCCTCCACACTGCCCCCAACCAGGCCTGTGTCCCTCCCCGCTGACCGAGTGCCACCCTGTCCCCTGTGCCAGGTGCAGACGGCGCAGGCAGGGCTGCCCCCAGAGCGCCAGGCCTCGCGGCAGATGACGGCCCAGGCCTATCGCAGCCAGGCCGGCTCAGGGAATTTCCTGCACCTGGCGGTGGCCGCCACCGAACTCCAGCCCGGGGACAACCTGGTCGTCAACTTCCATCTCAAGACCAGCAACAACAACGTCCGCAACTCCGTCCCATTCTTCACCTACCTGGTGGGTACCCGTGGTTGATCAGTGGTGCCCCCACCTTGACCACCTGGATGTCCAGGGACCTGGAGGATATTTAGATAAGCTTGGGGGGCCCTTGAGGGACTCGGGGGGCACCTGAAGGCCTTGGGGGACCTTTGAAAGGGTCTGGAGGACTCTTGAGGGACCCTTGAGCGATCTGGGGGACCTTTGGAAAGGTTTGGGTGGCCTTGAGGGACCCTTGAGGGAACTGGGGCACCTTTGGAAGGGTTTGGGGGACCTTGAGATCCTTGGGAACATTTAAGAACTTGAGGGGACATTGAAGGATGTCCAGATGGTCACCAAGCTTGGGTTCCTGGCAGATCATGACCAAGGGACGCATCCTCCGAGCCGGCCGGCAACGACACGAGGCCGGGCAGAGCTTGGTGACCATGACCCTGCCAGTGACGGCCGAGCTCATCCCATCCTTCCGCATCGTGGCCTACTACTACGTCATGCCTGGCGAGATTGTGGCCGACTCCGTCTGGGTGGACGTCAAGGACACCTGCATGGGCTCCGTGAGTGTCCCCTAGTGGTCCCAGGGGGGTCAAAGGGGGTCTTGGAGACATTGGATGGGCCTTGGTGGTGGCTGGAGCTGACCTTGAGGTGGCCCTTGAGGGGTCTGGGAGGCCTTGGTGGTGTTTGGGGGGGTCCTTGAGAGGTTCGGGAGGTCCTTGAGGGGTTTGGGAGGCCCTTGAGGGATCTGGGAGGTCCTTGAGGGGTTTGGATATCCTTGAGGGGTTTGTGGGGCTCTTGAGGGGTTTGGGAGGTCCTTGAGGGGCTTGGGTGGCCCTTGAGGGAGGTGGGAGATCCATGAGGGGTTTGGGAGGCCTTGGATGTGCTTGGGGGGCCCTTGAAGAACCTGGGACATCCATGAGGGACTTGGGTGGCCTTGAAGGACCTGGCAGATCCTTTAGGAACCTGGGTGGCCTTGAGGGGTTTGGAAGGTCCTTGAGGGACTTGAGTGGCCTTGAGAGGGCTTTTGAGGGGCTTGGGGCACCCTTGAGGGACTTGGGAGGTCCTTGAGGGGGTTGGGAGATCCTTGAGGGACCTAAGAGGTCCTTGAGGGACTTGGGTGGCCTTGAGGGACCTGGCAGATCCTTGAGGAACCTGGGTGGCCTTGAGGGGTTTGGAAGGTCCTTGAGGGACTTGAGTGGCCTTGAGAGGGCTTTTGAGGGGCTTGGGGCACCCTTGAGGGACTTGGGAGGTCCTTGAGGGGGTTGGGAGATCCTTGAGGGACCTAAGAGGTCCTTGAGGGACTTGGGTGGCCTTGAGGGACCTGGATAAGACATTTGGGGAGCCCTTGAGGGACTTGGGGGGCACCTGAAGGGCTTGAGGGACCTTTGAAAGTGTCTGGGGGAGTCTTGAGGGACCCTTGAGGGGTTTGGGGGGCTTTTGAAAGTGATGGTGGGGACCTTGTGGGACCTGGGGGTCCTTGAGGGTTCTTGAGGGATCTGTGAAACATTTGGAAAGGTTTGGGGACCTCGAGATCCTTGGGAACCTTTGAAAGAACTTGAGGGGACATTGAGGGACCTGAGTGGTCCCTGGTGGGGATTTGGAGTCACTTCTGTGGTTTTGGACACTCCATGAGGAGCTTGGACATCTCCTGGGTGACCCAGGTGGCCCTGGTAGTCCTGGTGGCCCAGTGATGGCCCAGCCCATGGCCACCAACTGCTCCTGGAGGTCCAAATTTGATGTCTGCCGTGGTGGGGGAGAACAAAAGTGGCTTTTGGGGACATCTTGGGGACGTCACCTCCTGTGTCTGTGGCAGCTGATGGTGAAGGGGGCAACGGAAGGTGACAACCGTGTCCAAGAGCCAGGGACAGGGATGAGGCTGCGCATCGAGGGCGACCACAAGGCCCACGTGGGGCTGGTGGCCGTGGACAAGGGGGTCTACGTCCTCAACAAGAACAAGTTCACCCAGACCAAGGTGGGTGGCCCTGTCCTCGATGTCCCCAAGGGGTGGCCATGGCCACTCCCAGCATCCATGGGTGGTGACCGCCATGGTTATCCCTGTCCTTGCTGTCCCATGGTAGTGGCCATCATGGTTGTCCCTGTCCCCATCATCCCCTGGTGGTAGCCATCACAGTTGTCCCTGATGTCCCATGGTGGTGGCCATCATGGATGTCCCTGTCCCCATCATCCCCTGGTGGTGGCCGTGGACAAGGGGGTCTACATCCTCAACAAGAACAAGTTCACCCAGACCAAGGTGGGTGGCACTGTCCTCGATGTCCCCAAGGGATGGCCATGGCCATCCCCAGCATTCTTGGGTGGTGGCTGTCATGGTTGTCCTTGTCCCTCCCTGCTGTCCCTGGATGGTGGCCATCACAACAGTCCCCATCATCCCTGGGTGGTGGCAGTGGCCATCATGGCTGTCCTGTCACCTCTGGGTGGTGGCACTGGCCATCACAGCTGTCCCTGTCCCCATCCCCATTGTCCTTGGATGGTGGCAGTAGCCATCACAGCTGTCCTGTCACCTCCGGGTAGTGGTGGTGGCCATCACAGCTGTCCTGTCACCTCTGGGTGGTGGCACTGGCTGTCACAGCTGTCCTGTCACCTCTGGGTGGTGGCAGTGGCCATCATAGCCATTCCCTGTGGGCACAGGTTTGGGACACAGTGGAGAAAAGTGACATCGGCTGCACGGCGGGCAGTGGCCGGGACAATGTCGGCGTCTTCGCGGATGCTGGCCTGAGCCTGACCACCAGCGTCAAGGTCACTACACCCCAGCGGTCAGGTGGGGACAGTTGTGGTGGCATCTTGGGGACAGGGGGTGGCACCTCAAGGAGGTGGTGTCTTACAGAGGTTTCACCTTGGGGATGGAGCAGGTGGCATCTCAGGGATGGTGGAGGTGGCACCTTGGAAATGGGGGAGGAGACAGGGATGGTGGAGGAGGTGGCACCTTGGGGATGGGAAAGATGACACCTTGAGGATGGGAGAGGTGACATCTCAGGGATGGTGGAGGTGACCCTGAACTTTGGGATGTGACACCTGGGACACCTTGAGGTCCTGACCAGTGTCCCCTCTGTCCCCAGAGGTCCTGTGTCCCCAGCCTGCCAAACGCAAGCGGCGCTCGCTGGCGCTTGCCGAGTACAAGGGCACCAAGGGTAGGTGGCACTGGGGTGTCCCTTGTCCCCAGGGGTCACCAGTGTGTCCCTTGTCCCTGAGGCTGCCAAAGTGTCCCAGACCCTGAGGCACACCAGTGTCCCATGTCCCAAATGCCACCAGAGGAGCGTCCCATGTCCCTGAGGGCCACCAGAGCGTTCCATGTCCCTGAGGGCCACCAGAGTGTCCCATGTCCCTGAAGGCCACCAAAGTGTCCCATGTCCCAGTCAATACCAGTGTCCCATGTCCCTGAGAGCCACAAGTGTCCCATGTCCCTGAGGGCCACCAGAGTGCCCCACATCCCTTAGAACCACCAGTGTCCCACATCCCTGAGGGCCACCAGTGTTCCATGTCCCTGAAGACCACTGGAGTGTCCCATACCCCAGTCAACATCAGTGTCCCATGTCCCTGAGGGCAACCAGTGTCCCATGTCCCAAAGAGCCACCAGAATGTCCCACACCCCAAGGTCCCCATTCCAGAGCCATCAGAATGTCCCACACCCCCGAGGTCCCCATTCCAGAGCCATCAGAATGTCCCACACCCCTGAGGTCCCCATTCCCAAGAGCCACTAGGGCCTGTCCCAGCCCTGTCCTGGTGTCCACCAGCGGCTGAGTACTTGGACAAGCTGGAGAGGAGGTGCTGCGAGGATGGCATGAAGGACAACCCGATGGGACATGGCTGCGAGCAGAGGAGCGAGTACATCCTGGAGGGCGAGTCCTGCATCCGCGCCTTCCTCGACTGCTGCAGATACATCAAGGCCAAGAGGGACCAGCAGAACTTCTCACCCAGCACCGGCCTGGCCAGAAGCAAGTGTTGGGTCACGGAGGGTGGGAGAAGGTCGGGGAGGTTGGAGGAACCTCGGGTGGAGCTTTGGTGGAGTGTCTTAGGTAGGTTTTGGGTGTTCCTTGGTGGATCTCAGGTGAAGGTGAGCTTGAGCAGAGCTTGGGTGAAGGTCGGATGTTCTTTGGTGAAGGTCAGGTGAACCTTGGGTGTTCTTTGGTGAAGGTCAGGTGAACCTTGGATGTTCTTTGGGTGTTCCTTGGGTATTCCTTGGTGAAGATCAGGCGAAACTTGGGTGTTCCTTGGATGTTCCTTGGGTGCTCCTTGGATATTCTTTGGGTGTTCCTTGGACTTTCCCTGGTGGAAGGTCAGGTGAACCTTTGGTGTTCCTTGGGTGTTCCTTGGATGTTCCTTTGATGTTCCTTGGGCGTTCCTTGGATGTTCCTTGGGTGTTCCTTGGGTGTTCCTTGGATGTTCCTCGGGCATTCCTTGGGTGTCCCTTGGGTGTTCTTTGGATGTTCTTTGGGTGTTCCTTGGACTTTCCCTGGTGGAAGGTCAGGTGAACCTCAGACATTCCTTGGGTACTCCTCAGGTGGAACTTGGGTGAAGGTTGGGAGGATCTTGGGTGGGTTTGGGGCATCCCTTGGATGAAAGTCAAGTCACCCTCAGGCATTCCTTATGTGATCCTTGGACAACCCATCAGGCAATGCTTGGGTGGCAGTTGGATGACCTTAGGCAAGACAAAGGGTGGCACTGGGGTGGTGCTGGGTGGCACTGGGGTGATACTGGCTCTGCTCAGGGGTCTCAGCCCTGAGGCCATGTTCAAGAGGTCCAATGCCACCACCCCCAGGCCATGAGGACGAGGATCCCTTCTTGGAGGACGATGAAATCGTCTCGCGGACCCTCTTCCCCGAGAGCTGGCTGTGGCAGGTGGAGCAGCTGACGGAGCCACCCAACGAGCTGGGGTGAGCCTGGACCTCCTGTCCCACCACCCTCCCACTCCACAGCCCAGTCTGGGCACGGTCATCCTGTCCCCATCCAGCTTGGTCATCTCTGGAGACCAGTTATGGTCACCCCAAAGCCAGACAAAGGTCACTGCTAAACTACCAGTCCAGCCTCAGGGGTTCTTGGTCCACTCAGGGGTCATCTCCAAGCTCCTGGTCCTGCCTGGGAGTCTGTGGGGTGGGGACATCTCTGGGGACCAGAGAGGTACCACTGTGGGTTTGGGACATCTCTGGGGACAAGAAAAGTCCAGCTGTACGTTTGGGACATCTTTGGAGACCAGGAAAGTCCAGCTGTGGGTTTGGGACATCTTTGGGGACCGGGAAGGTCCCACTGTGGGTTTGGGACATCTTTGAAACCAGGAATGTTCCACTGAGGGTTTGGGACATCTTTGGGGACAAGGAAAGTCCAGCTGTGGGGTTGGGACATCTTTGGAGACCAGGAAAGTTCCGCTGTGGGGCTGGGACTTCTCTAGGGACCAGGAAAATCCCATGGTGACACCCCCTGAGCCTGGCCTGGGGTGGGCCATGACCCCCTTGGTCACTCCTGTCCTCTCCAGGGTCTCGGGCAAGACAGTGCCCGTGTTCCTGCAGGACTCCATCACCACCTGGGAGGTCCTGGCCGTCAGCCTCTCCCCCACCAAAGGTACGGGGTCATGGAGGACAAGAGAGTTCCTGGGGCCAGCAGAATATCCCCAAACCTTGTGGGGGGTCCCTGAGACCTGAAGGGTCCCCTAAGCTTGGGGATTTCACCAGGATTTGAGGAATCTCCAAAATCTGAGGGGAGATGCCTCAAAGTCTGGTGGCCATCCTTGGGATTTGAGGGATCTCCATGGAACTTGAGAGATCTCCTAAACTTTGGGATTCAAGGGGTCTCCTAAACCTTGGGAGGACTCTGTGGATCTTGATGGATCTCCTAAATTTTGTGAGGGCTCTGTGGGTCTTGATGGATCTCCCAAACCTTTTGAGGACTCCCTGGACTTCCAGGGATCTCTGAAAATCTCGCGGCTGCCTTGGGGACACGAGGAGTCCTCAACCTCAAACCCTCACTTGTCCCCAACCCCAGGGCTGTGCGTGGCCACCCCCTACGAGATCACAGTGATGAAGCAGTTCTTCATCGACCTCCGCCTGCCCTACTCGGTGGTGAGGAACGAGCAGGTGGAGATCCGCGCCATCCTCTACAACTACTGGCTGCACGACATCACGGTCAGTTGGGGACATTTTTCTGGGGACACCAAACATCACCCTCTCCAGACCTCAGGGGTGACCTCCTTGTCAATGTCCAGGTGCGCGTGGAGCTGGTCCACAACCCCGACCTGTGCAGCCCCTCCACGGCCAAGCGGCGCTTCCAGCAGGTGCTGCGGATGAAGGCCCAGTCCTCGCGCGCCGTGCCCTTTGTCATCATCCCCCTCAAGCTCGGCCAGCTGGACATCGAGGTCAAGGCGTCCGTCCGTGACCGATTTGTGGGTGATGGGGTCAAGAAGAAGCTCCGAGTGGTGGTGAGTGGCCCCGGTGGCCGTGGTGGTGGTGGTGGCACCTGTGTTCTTGAGATGTTCCCAGCATGGTGGCATCAATGGTGGCATCCCAGCATGGTGGCATCCATGATGTTCTCCTTCAGTGGCTGGGTGACCACCATGGGTGGGCCAGGTCCACCACAGCAGAGGGGGGTGGTGGGTGGTGGCACGTCCAGTCAGCCGTGGTGGCACCAAGGGGTCACTGTGTGGCGCCAATTTGGTTTGATTGCATTATTGATTTGGAATTTTTAATCAATATCTTCATTAATCACCTGGATGGGATCAGGCTCACCATGGGATTTAATGTTTCTAATCAAAATCTTCATTGATGATCTGGATGGTGTCACCAAGGCCAGGATGACCATGGGACTTGATGCCATCATTGATTTGATATTTTCAATCAGTATCTTCATTGATGATCTCAATGGGGTCACCAAGCTCAGGCTGACCATGATGGCCACACAATGAAGTTGACCAAGACACAAGAGTGACCTTGGGGTCTCCAGGAACTCAGTGACCTGTGTGACCTGGTGTGGCCTCCTGGGCTGGTCCCCATGTGTCACTGGGGGTACTGGTTTATACTGGGAGGCCTCTCCCAGTGGTCCAGAGGTGTTGGGACGGGGAGGACCCCAGACCCAAGCCCACCCTCACTGCCGGACTCTGCCCTGGACAGCCTGAGGGGAGGCGGCTGGAGAAGACAGTGAAGATCGTGGAGCTGGACCCGCAGGACAAGGGAGTCAGTGAGTGACATCTCTGGGGAGGTCCCACTGTGGCTTTGGGGCATTCCGGGGATCAAGGAGGTCTCACCGTGGCTTTGGGACATCTTTGGGGACCAGGGAGGTCCCACAGTGGCTTTGGGACATCTTTGGGGACCATGATGGTCCCATGGTGGCTTTGGGACGTCTTTGGGGACCAGGAAGGTCCCACTGTGGGTTTGGGGCATCTTTTGGAGACCAGGAAGGTTCCACCGTGGGTCTGGGACATCTGGAGGGATCAAGGAGGTACCTCCAAGCTCAGGTTTGGGACAACTTGGAGGACAAGGGATGTCCCACCATGGAACTGGGACATCTCAAGGGACAAGTGACACCCTGATGTGGGGTGGGGCTGGGTCACCTCAGGAGAGGATTTGGGGTCACCACATCCACTCCACCCCACAGACGGGGTGCAGGAGGAGCAGGTGAAGGCCGCGGACCTCTCGGACATTGTCCCCAACACCGAGTCGGAGACCAAAGTCAGCATCCAGGGTGAGCACCATGGAGATGACACATGGGGACAACCTGGTTGTGGGGTGGGACATCTTGAGCGTGACACATCCTCTCCTGGCCCAGGCAACCCCGTGTCCATCATCGTGGAGAAGGCCATTGATGGGGCCAAGCTGCAGCACCTGATCGTGACGCCGAAGGGCTGTGGGGAGCAGAACATGGTCTTCATGACACCCACGGTCATCGCTGTCCACTACCTGGACAACACCATGCAGTGGGAGACCTTCGGCATTGATCGCCGGGCTGGTGCCATTGAGCTGATCAAGAAAGGTGGGAAGGGCCCCAGAATGGAGGAATTGCCTTACAATGGTGGGAACGTCATCAAAATGGTGGGAACAGCCCCAAAAGTGGTGGGAGTGTCCCCAAAGTAGTGGGAACAGCACTGAAAGTAGTGAGAATGTCCTCAGAATAGTGGGAATGGCACCAAAAGTGGTGGGAATGTCCTCAAAATGGTGGGAACGGCACCAAAAGTGGTGGGAATGTCCTCAAAATGGTGGAAACCTCCTCAAAATGGTGGAATGTCCTCAAAATAGTGGTAATGTCCTCAAAATGGTGGAAACCTCCTCAAAATGGTGGAATGTCCTCAAAATAGTGGGAATGTCCTCAAAATGTTGGGAATGTCCTCAAAATAGTGGGAACTGCTAGGGATGAGACTGTCCTCAATGTGGTGGGAATGTCCTCAGAAGGGTGGGAATGGCACCGAAAGTGGTGGGAATACCCTTAAAATAGTGGGAATGTCCTCAAAATGGTGGGAATATCCTCAGAAGGGTGGGAACTGCTCCAAAATTGTGGGAACAGCACCGAAAGTGGTGGGAGTGTCCCCAAAATGGTGGGAACAGCACCAAAATGTTGGGAATGTACTCAAAATAGTGGAATGTCCTCAAAATGATGGGAACTGCACTGAAACGGAGGGGACTGTCCTCAAAAGTGGTGGGAATGGCCTCAAAAGTGGTGGGAATGTACTCAAAATGGTGGAACGTCCTCAAAATGGTGGGAATAGGCCTGAAAGGGGTGGGAATGGCTCTTAAAGGCATGGGAACAGCTCCAAAATGCTGGGAACATCCTCAAAATGGTGGGAATATCCTCAAAATGGTGGGAACAGCTCCGAAAGGGGTGGGAATGGCCCCAAAATGGTGTGAACAGCCTCAAAAATTGTGGAAATGTCCTCAAAAGGGGTAAGAATGTCCCTTGGTGTCTGCTCTCGGGTCACAGAAAGTTCCTGTCATCTGAGGTGGTACAGAAGGTCTCTCCTCTGGAGGTGACCTGGGTTGGGTGATGCCAGTTTGGGGTTTCCAGAGTTACTGGTGTGCACTAGGAGGGGCTCCAGAGCAGGTTGGTGTCCTGAGGGTTCCTCAGCTTGGGTGGGTGCTCTTTGTGTTGGCCATTGGTTGGAGGACATTGGTGGCCTGAAGCCCACCCAGGCCACCCCTCGCGTTGACCAACGGCCATCTCCTCGCAGGTTACACCCAGCAGTTGGCCTTCCGCAAGCCCGACAGTTCATACGCCGCCTTCCTCGATCGCCCCTCCAGCACCTGGTGAGGGACCTGCTGCCGCCACCACCACAACCCAGCCTAGGTGACAGGGACAGGTGCGACCCTCAGGTGTCCCCATCTCCAGGTTGACCGCCTACGTGGTGAAGGTGTTCGCCATGGCCAGGAAGCTGACAGACATCGAGCACGGCGAGATCTGCGGCCCCATCAAGTGGCTCATCCTCAACAAGCAGAAGCCAGACGGGGTCTTCCAGGAGGACGCGCCTGTCATCCATAAGGGGATGATGGTAAGGGGACACCTCAACCATGTCAGTCTGGTGGCTGAAGCTTGGGGGATCTCGGGTGGAGGATGGGAGGTTTTGTGTGGGTTTTGGGTGAAGGTCTGGTGAACTTTGGATGTTCCTTGGATGTTTCTTGGGTATATGTCAGGTGAACTTCAGGAATTCTTTGAGTATTCCTTGGTTGAAGTTTGGGTGGGTTTTGGGTGCTCCTTGCCTGGAGGTCAAGTGTTCCTTAGATGGTTTTTGGGTGTTCCTTGGACCTTCCTGGGATGAAGGTCAGGGGAAGGTCAAACATTCCTTGGGTGTTCCTTGGGTGTCCCTTGGGTGAAGTCTGGATGCCCATTTGGTGTCCCTTGGGTGTCCCTTGAGTGTCCCTTGAATGTCCCTTGAGTGTCCCTTGGATGTTCCTCATAAAAAGGTCAGGTGAAGGTCAGATAATCTTTGGGTGTCCCTTGTGTGACATTTGAGTGTCCATTGGATGTCCCTTGATTGTCCCTTGGGTGTTCCTCACCTAAAGGTCAGATGAAGGTCAAATAATCTTTGGATGTCCCTTGAGTATCCCTTGGGTGTTCCTCACATGAAGGTCAGATACTGTTTGGATGTCCCTTGGGTGACATTTAAATGTCCCTTGGCTGTCCCTCAGATTGGTCAAGGACAGATCTTTGGAATGAGCTGCTGGTGGACCACCAAATGTTTGGAAAACCCTGATCCCGAGATTTTTTCCCTCTTTTTCATCCCACAGGGAGGCTACCAAGGTGCCGAGCCCGAGGTGTCCCTTACCGCCTTCGTCCTCATCGCCCTGGAGGAGGCACGGGGCATCTGCAAGGACCACATCAATGTGAGTGACCCCACAGGTGACATTCCTGAGGTTCCAGACCATTATGAAAGCCACCTGAGATGCCAAATTCTCCATCCTTGGTTCACAGAGCTTGGATGACAGCATCAACAAGGCTGCTGGGTTCCTGGCGCGGCACTACGAGGGGCTGGCCCGGCCCTACACAGTGGCCCTGGCATCCTACGCGCTGGCCCTGGCCGGGAAGCTCAAGAGTGAGAGGATCCTCATGAGGTTCTCCAAAGGTGACATCTCAACAGGGGTCAAAATTGGGGTGAAAGGAGGTGAATTTAGGTTCTCATGAGGTTCTCCAAAGGTGGCATCTCCAGAGGGGTCAAACCGGGGTGAAAGGAGGTGGGTTTGGGTCTTCAGGAGGTTCTTCAAAGGTGATGCCTTAGCAGGTCAAAATTGGCACCAGGAAAATTGGTTTTCGATCTTCAGGAGGTTCTCCAAAGATGACACCAAACCTGGGGTGGAAATTGGTCAAAACTGGGGTGAAAAGAAGTGGGTTTGGGTTCTCATGAGGTTCTCCAAAGGTGACGCCTCAAGAGGGGTCAAAATTGAGGTGAAAGGAGGTGGGTTTGGGTTCTCATGAGGTTCTACAAAGGTGATGCCTCAAGAAGGGTTAAAATAGAGGTGAAAGGAGGTGGGTTTGGATGTTCTCCAAAGGAGACACCCCAAGGGAGGTCAAAGCGAGGTGAAAGGAGGTGGGTTTAGGTCTTCAGGAGGTTCTCCAAAGGTGACATTTCAAGAGGGGTCAAATTGGGGTGAAAGGAGGTGGGTTTGGGTTCTCATGAGGTTATCCAAAGATGATGCCTCAACGGGTCAAAATTGGCATCAGGAAAACTGGTTTTGTGTCTTCAGGAGGTTCTCCAAAGATGACACCAAACTTGGGGTGGAAGTTGGGGTGAGGGGAGGTAGTTTCACCTGGGAGATGCAATTTGAGGTGAAAGGAGGTGGTTTGGGATCATCATGAGGTTCATCAAAGGTTACATCTCCCCTTGGTGTGGAAAGGGTTGGAATTTAGGGTCAGGAGAGGTGGTTTTGGGTCGTCACAAGGTTCTCCAAAGTTGGTTTTGTGTTCTCCTAAGGTTTTCGAAGGTGACACCTCACCTTGGGGTTAAAAGGGATGAAACTGGGTAAGAGGAGGCGGTTCTGGGTTCTCACAAGGCTCTCCAAATCTGGTTTTGGGTCCTCATGATGTTCTCCAGAACTGAATTCTCACCCAGGGTTGTATTTTAGGGTCAGGGAAAGTGGTTTTGGGTCCTCCTGAGGTTCTCCAAATCTGGTTTTGGGTTCTCCTGAGGTTCTCCAACCTCACCTTGGGGTTAAAAGGGATGAAACTGGGATCAGAGGAGGTAGGTTTGGGTCCTCCTGAGGTTCTCCAGAAGTGGTTTAGGACCCTCCTGAGATAATGCCTCACCCGGGGCTGTAATTTGTGGACAGGCTGAGGTGGCCATGGGGGTCCTTGGTGGCCGAAGGTGTCTCTGATGTCCCCACAGGTGGGGCCAGCTGGGAGGAGCACAACGCCCGCACCTACAACATCGAGGGCACGTCCTATGCGCTGCTGGCCCTGGTGCAGATGAAGAAGTCCGAGCTGGCCGGGCCAGTGGTCCGGTGGCTGGCCCAGCAGAACTACTATGGAGAGACCTATGGCTCCACCCAGGTGGGACATGGGACAGCCCCGGCCATGGGCGGGGACATCCCTGGGACACCTGGTGGCACTGGGGTTGACAGGGATGGGCGTTGTCATTTTGGGGACATCTTGGGTGGCACAGGAGCCAAAGGTCACTCAGAAGAGTTTGGGTGTGCTCCAGGTGATGTCTCCAAGCTCAGGTGACACGGGTGTCCCCTCAAGGTTACTCAGAAGATCTTGTGGGTTCTCCACCAGTGTCCCCAAGCCATGGTGACCCTGATGTCCCCTCAGGCCACACAGGAGAACTTGTGGGTTCTCCATCAGGGTCCCCAAACCCTGGTTACCCCAGTGTCCCCTCAGGCCACCCCGGAGCCCTTGTGGGATCTCCACCCAGTGTCCGCAAGCCCCTAGTCACACCAGTGTCCCCTCAGGCCACCATCCTCGTGTTCCAAGCGCTGGCCCAGTACCAGGTGGCTGCGCAGGCCCAGGAGCAGCTGGAGCTGGACGTGTCGGTGCTGCTGCCGCGCCGCGCCAGCCCCATCAAGTACCGCATCGAGAACCGCAACGCGCTGGTGGCGCGCTCCGCCGAGGTACCTGTCCTTGTCATCTCTCCTTGTCACTGGCACCTGTCACCTGTCACCTGTCCCTGTCACCTGTCCCTGGCATTGCCACCTGACACTGTCACCTCTGGGTCTCCTTGTGGGATAATCCCATCCCATGACTATGGCCACCATTGTCCTTGTCCCTTCCATGTCCCCTTCTGTCACCTCTGTATCCTCTCCAGGCTTGGGATGCCCCGGGCTGGCCTTGTCCCCTCCCCTGCTGTGACCTGCAATGTCTTTGTCAGCTCTCTGTCCTCCTGATCTCCGCGTCCCCTCCGTGTCCTTCAATGTCCCTGTCCCCTCTATCTCTGCAGCGCTGCCACCCCTTCTGTGTCCTGCCTGTCCCGTCCATGTCCCCACACGCCCCTGCACCTGTGCTTGTCCCTCCTGGGGACATCCTCTGTCCCTTCCCAATGTCCCCTGTCCCCTTCCCAATGTCACCTGTCCCCTCCCAATGTCCCCTGTCCCTCCTGGGGACATCCTCTGTCCCTTCCCAATGTCCCCTCAGACCAAGGGCGGAGGGCGTGGGCAAGGGGACAATGACAGTGGTGACCATGTACCACTTCCCCAATGTCTCCAGTGTCCCCACTGTCCCCACTGTCCCCTCAGACGAAGCACAACGAGGACTTCACGGTCAAGGCGGAGGGCATGGGCAAGGGGACAATGACAGTGGTGACTGTGTACCATGCCAAGGTCCCTGAGAGGGAG
The DNA here is from genome assembly GCF_028551555.1 of Melozone crissalis. NCBI lineage: Eukaryota > Metazoa > Chordata > Aves > Passeriformes > Passerellidae > Melozone > Melozone crissalis. The sequence goes on from NW_026535830.1 coordinate 132,640, forward strand.
GACAAGTGTGACAAGTTCAACCTGACTGTGGATGTGCAGGAGGTCAACAAGGGTGGGTCCCCAAATGTCCCCTCCCTGTCCTCGCAATTTCACGACCATCCCCTCCCCATGTCCCTTCTGTGAGTACCTTGTGTCACCTTCAATGTCACCTCGGTGTCCCCACCCAGGCAGGGAAGAGGAGGACATCATCAGGACAGTCAAGATCAACATCTGCACCAGGTGGGGACATTGGGGATGTTGGGGACACTGGGGACATTGGAGACAGTGGGGTCACAGAGGAGAAGGGGAAGAAGGGACATAGGGGACAGGGAGGAAAATGGAGACATTGGGGACTTTGGGGTGAGGGTGGGGACAGCAGGGACATTGGGGACAGTGGGGACAGGGGGACAGCGGAGACATCCAGGAAAATGGAGACACTGGGGACAGGAACAGCAGGGGAAGGATGGGAACGTTGGGGACACTGGGGACAGGATGGGGAATGGGATGGAGGGACACAGGGGACATTGGGCACACTGGGGACATTGGGGACACTGGGGATAACTGAGACAGAGAGGAGGTGTTGGGGACAGGGACACTGGGGAAAGGATGGGGAGAGCAGGGACACTGGAGACAGCGGGGACACTGGGGACATCAGAGACAGGGAGAAGGGGCGGGAGGGACATTGGGAACAAGGAGGAAAATGGGGACATTGGGGACATTGGTGACAAGGAGTAAAATGGGGATATTGGGGACAGGGAGGAAAATGGGGACACTGGGGACAGGGACAGCAGGAAAAGGATGGGGACATTGGGGACATTGAGAACAGTGAGGACAGGACGGGGAGTGGGATGAAGGGACACTGGGGACATTGGGGACACTAGGGACAAGGATGGGGGACACTGGGGACAAAAAGCACTCACCTTGTCCCATGGGGGTGTTGGGGACATCAGGGAGGGGACGCTGGGGACACTGCGGGGTGGGGACAGGCAGGGTGGCCTCATCTGTGTCCCCACAGGTACCTGGACACCGTGGATGCCACCATGTCCATCCTGGACGTGTCCATGCTCACGGGATTCACACCGGACGTGCAGGACCTCAGGAGGGTCAGTGTGGGGACATGAGAACACTGTGGGGACACCAGGGGGACATGGGGACACTGCGGGGACATGGGGACACCACAGGGACATGGGGACAACAGGGGGACATGGGGACAGCAGGGGACAGCAGGGGACATTGGGGCACCAGTGGGGGGGGGGGGGGGGGGGACACACACGACATGGGGACGCTCAGTGTCACACTGTCCCAAGTGTCACGCTGTCCCCCTTGTCCTCCATGCCCGATGTCACTCTGTCCCTGATGTCACTCTGTCCCCATTGCTCCCGGTGTCACACTGTCCCCACTGCCCCCAATGTCACTCTGTCCCCACTGTCATCAGTGTCACTCTGTCCCCAATGTCACTGTGTCCCCGCTGTCCCCAGCTGTCCGAGGGTGTGGACAGGTACATCTCCAAGTTTGAGCTGGACCAGGACAAAGAGAGGAGCAATGTCGTCATTTACCTGGACAAGGTGGGGACATTGGGGACACTGGGGCCATGGGGGTGGGGACAGAACTGGGGTGATGGCAGAGACAAGATGGGACAAAGGCAGGATGGTACAGGGACAGGGACAGGGACAGGGAGAAGGTGGGACAGAGGTGGGGACAAGATGGGACAGGGACCAAGGTGGATCTGGGGACATGAGCAGGGACAGGAGGGTGACAGTCGTGATGATAAAGGTGGGGACACGGGGGACACTGGGGACAGGAGGGACACGGGGACAAGATGGGACAGGAATGTGAGAGGACAGGAATGGGGACAGGGACAGGACAGGAACAGGGATCAGGATGGAGCTGGGGACATGGGCAGGGACAGGAAGGGGACAGGGCTGTGACAGGGACACAGCTGGGGACAAGGGTGGTGACAGCAACAGTCTCAAGGTGGTGACAAGGACAGGGATGGGTGGGGACAGCACGGGGACATGGCTGGGGACAGGACCGAGTGTGTTGTGGAGGTGACTCACAGCCTGTCTGAGTGCCACCCCCATGTCCCCTGTCCCTGTTCCCTGTCCCCATCCCTGTCCCCATCCCCATGGTGTCCCTGTTCCCATGCTGTCCCTGTCCCCATGCTGTCCTTGTCCTCATGCTGTCCCCTGTCCCTGTTCCTGTGCTGTCTCTGTGCTGTCCCCTGTCCTCATCCCTGTCCCTGTCCCCGTGCTGTCCCCTGTCCCTGTCCCCCTGCTGTCCCCTGTCCCTTGTCCCTGTCTCTGTCCCCGTGCTGTCCCCGCGCTGTCCCCAGGTGTCACACAGGGCCCAGGAGTGTTTCGCCTTCAAGGCCCACCAGAGGTTCCAGGTGGGGCTGATCCAGCCGGCGGCCATCAGCGTCTACAGCTACTACAGCATTGGTGTGTCATTGTTATTGTCACTGTCACTGTGTCATTGTCATTGTCACTGTGTCACTGTGTCACTGTGTCACTGTGTCACTGTGTCACTGTCACTGTCATTGTCATTGTCACTGTGTCACTGTCTACAGCTGCTACAGCATCAGTGTGTCCCTGTCACTGTCATTGTCATTGTCACTGTCATTGTCATAGACCCCTCTGTCATTGTCCCTGTCACTGTCACTGTCACTGTCCCCTCTGTCACCTCTCTCACTGTCACTGTCACTGTCCCCTCCCTGTCACTGTCACTGTCACTGTCCCTTCTGTCCCCATCCCTGTCCCCTATCCTCGTCCCTGTCTCCATCCTTGTCCCTGTCCCTGTCCCCTGTCTCCTGTCCCCTTGTCCCACTCCTCTGTCCCCTGTCCCCTCCCCATCCTCAACCCATCCCTGTCCCTGTCCCTAGTGCCACCCAGGTCACCTAGGTCACCTCTGTCACCCGTGTCCGATCTCCTTGTGTCTCCCTGGCTGATGTCCCCTGCTGTCTCCCCTGATGTCCCCAGCTGTCCCCACATCCCCTGCTGTCCCAGCTGTCCCCAGCTGTCCCCTGATGTCCCCGTGTCCCTGCAGACGATCGCTGCACCCGGTTCTACCACCCGGACAAGGAGGGAGGGAAACTGAACAAGATCTGCCAGGGGGACGTTTGTCGCTGCGCTGAAGGTGACACAGGGACACGCGGACACAGGGACATGGGGACAGGGTGGGACACGTCATGACCATGATGGGGACATGTCCTGGCCATGGTGGGACATGTTGATGTGATGAGACACTTCATGGCCAGGGTGGGACACATCATGAACATGGTGTGACACATCAATGATGAGATATCACATGTCACCATGATGGGAACATGTCATGGCCATGGTGGAGACATGTCCTGGTCATGGTGGGACACATTGATGTGATGGGACACTTCATGGTCCTGATGGGGACACGTCATGGGCATGGTAAGGATATATCATGGTCATGGTGGGACACATTAATGATGAGATGTCACATGTCACCATGATGGGGACATGTCATGGTGGGACACGTTGATGTGATGGGACACTACATGGACATGGTGGGACACGTCATGGGCATGGTAAGGACACATGAATAATGAGATGTCACATGTCACCATGGTGGGGATATACCCTGGCCATGATGGGACACATTGATGTGATGGGACACATCATGGCCATGATGGGGACACGTTCCTGCTGTGGTGGGACACGTCATGACCCTGGCTGGGACACATCATTGATGAGATGTCATATGTCATGACTCTGATGGGGACATGTCTTGTCATGGCTGTGTCCCCGTGATGTCCCCATGATGTCCCCATGATGTTCCCATGATGTCCCTGTGATACCCTCATGATGTCTCCATGATGTCCCCGTGATGTCCCCACAACATCCCTGCGATATACCCATGATGTCCCCGTGATGTCCTTGTGATGTCCCCACAATGTCCCCACAATGTCCCCACAGAGAGCTGCTTCAAGCATCAGGAGGAGCCTGGGGACATCACCGTCAACCAACGCATCGAGCGCGCCTGCGAGCCTGGGGTGGACTTTGGTGGGAAATGGGGACACTGGGGACATTGGGGACATTGGGGGCATTGGGGACATTGAGGACATTTGGGACATTGGGGACATTGGGGACAATGGCAACATCTGGGACATTGGGGACATTGGAGACATTGGGGAATTGGAGGAATTGGGGACATCAGGGACATCGGGGACATTGGGAGCAATGAGGACCTCAGGGACATTGGGGGCAATGGAGATATTGGGGACATTGGGGACATCGGGGACATCGGGGACGTTGGGGACATTGAGAGCATTGGGGACATCAGAGATGTTGGGGACAATGTGGATATTGGGGGCAACAGGAACATTGGGGACCTTGGGGACAATGGGGCATTGGGGACATTGAGGCCATTGGGGACAATGGGGACATGGGGTGATATGGGTCATGGCAGGTGGCGTTAGGGATATTGGGGACATGGCAGGGGCAGGGAGGGACACGGTGGGAACAGGGGACACAGAAGGGCCACCCTGGCAGGGGTGACTGTCCCCATTGTCCCCAATGTGTCCCCTGGCAGTGTACAAGGTGAGGGTGGTGGCACAGGAGGAGACCCCGACCTACGACAATTACATCATGGAGGTCCTGTCGGTCATCAAGATGGGTACGGCCACCTCGGGGGGGACAAGGCCATCAGGGGGGGACATAGCTGTCATGGGTGCACATGGAAGGAGGACAAGGTCACCTCAACAAGGTGACATGGTCACCTCAGGGGGACACAAGGCCACCATAGAGTGGACAAGGCCATGGTGACACAATGCCATGAAGACACGGTGCCACGGTGCCATGGTGCCACAGTGCCACGGTGACATGGTGCCACGGTGCCATGGTACCATGGTGACACGGTGCCATGGTGACACGGTGACATGGTAACACTGTGACAGGCACAGACGAGGACCCGGCCGGCAGCAACAGGACCTTCATGAGCCACCAGCAGTGCAGGGAGACCCTGAGGCTGCAGAGAGGAGAGGACTACCTGGTCTGGGGACAGGCCAGCGACCTCTGGGCCAGCGGCAGACAGTAGGACATGGTCCCCACTGTCCCCTGTGTCCCCTGGGTCCCCATTGTCCCCACTGGCCCCATGTCTGTCCCTACAGCTGTCCCCATGTCCCCCTGGCTGTCCCCATGTCCCCAGGTACAAGTACCTGATCAGGAAGGACACCTGGCTGGAGGAGTGGCCCTTGGAGGCCACCCCTATATCCCCACTGTCCCCACTGTCCCCATGTCCCCCTGTCTCTCCCCGTGTCCCCAGCTGTCCCCTGTGTCCCCAGGTACAGATACCTGATCGGGAAGGACACCTGGCTGGAGGAATGGCCCTCGGAGGCTGCATGCCAGGACGCGTTGCTCCAGCGGCGCTGCCAGGACTTCGTCGAGTTCTCCGAGTCCATGACGTTCTTCGGCTGTCCCAGCTAAGTCCCCGAGATGCCACCACCCTGGAGTGCCACCACCCTGGGGTATCACCAACCCGCCAGTGGCACCCAGTGCTGGGGTATCACTGCTCTTCTCCTGTTGCTTTTTGTCCCCTCATGGTATTTTGGGTTTTTTGGTTAAAAAAGTAATTTCTCAGCAATTGGCTTTGGTGTCCTTGAAGGGGGGACATATGGGGGGGAGTGGGGACATCAGAGAGGACATGGGGACATGAGAGGGGATATGGGGACTTCAGAGGGGTCATGGGGATATGGTAAGGGACGTGGGGACACCACAGGGGACATGGGGACATCATAGAGGTCATGTGGACACCACAGGGGTCATGGGGACATCATAAGGGACATGGGGACACCACAGAGGTCATGGGGACATGGTAGGGAACATAGGGACACCATAAGGGACATGGGGACGTCATAAAGGACATGGGGACACCACAGAGGACATCACAGGGGTCACCCCAGAGACACTTTTGGCTTTTTCACCCCAGAGACACTTTTGGCTGGCTGGGGGTGTGGTGTTTCACCCCACAGACACTTTTGGCTGGTTGGGTGCTGCAGCTGGGCACGTAGAGACAAGTCCAGGCATGCAGGAGCTCTGGTGGTGGTGGGATGGAGCTTCCCACCATAACAGGGTCTGCTCCTCAGTTTACTTCTGCTAGAGAAGCTTTAAGGTAATGGTGAAGGAAAGGAGACGGTTCTGATGGAGGGTTTGGATCCAGAGCTTTATTCTGGCCCACTGAATCCAACAACAGCTCCAACAGAACTCCCTGACCCCGTGGTTGCTGTTCATTTTAACCCCAGGGAGAAGGGCAGGGAAGGGGTAGGGATTCCACTAACCAGGTACAGGAGGGGAGGTCTCAAGGGACAAAGGACACCTGGATGGCCCAATGCCCAGGGGTAGAGGGCATCCTTTGGATCTGCCAATCACTCAACGCCCTCCTGGAATTCCAGGATTGACAGACAGTGCTGGGAGGGGGCAAGAGAGGGGGAAGGAGAGGTAACTGACACACCTGTCAGGGAATTATCAGGGGAGGGACCCGAGGTTCTGAGATAAACCCTGAAATCACAACGCAACACTGAGGGGCTCATGGTGTCCTTGTCCTCCATCTCTGTGCTCCAGGCGATCTCAGGTTGTTCTCCAGGCTGAGAACAGCCAAAGCAGCTGCAGGATTTTGGGCATGGACTCTGCAGGAAGTTTTGTGTCTCTGCTTTGGTGCCGTGTCTGGTATTTCGGGTGCTTGGCATGTGCAATTTCCCAGAGCTGGTGATGGGAAAAGCTGGGTTTAGGTGGGAAAAGTTGGATTTAGATGGGAAGAGACGGGTTTAGGTGGGAAGAGACAGGTTTAGGTGGGAAGAGAAGGGTGTAGGTGGGAAAACCCGGGTTTAGGTGGGAAGAGCAGAGTTTGGGTGTTGCTTTCGGACAGTGGGTAAAACATTGGGAATTCTGCTTCTGGCAGAGGTTCTGCAGCTTCCACAGAAATTCCCCTTTGTGCTGCCCTGTAGAAGCGTGCAGCTACAATGATGAGATCGTGTCCAGGGAGGCCACAGCCAACAGCAGGAGAAACAGACAAGACAAACTCCTTTGTTGTTTAGCACAGGAGTCCATTTTATTTCCCCCTCCATCCCGTGCCACGGGAGTGGGGGCAGGAGGCGGAGGCTTGGGAGCCTGAGCAGAGCCCCAGAGAGCCGAGAGCAGAGAGAAAAAAGAACAAAGCAGACCCACGGTGGGGGTTTTATCAGGTGTCCATGGGAGGAGCCTTAGTGTCAGATTACAGCCTCCTCAGAACAGGAAAGCTCCACATTGCCCTGGATGAATCCATGTCTTTGGCTTGGAAAGATAGGTGTCTGCTAATGGGAAATGGAAAATGTAAACTTCTTTCCTCTGAATTATTATGATTTTGAAATTAAGAGGCTCTCAGGGAAAGATATGGGAAAAAGAATAAAAAGTTCTTTCCTAGGAAAATTAAAAATACAAATGCAATAGTACAAACAGAAAAAAAAACACTGACAGAGTCAGAATCCAACCTGGCACCTTGTTGGTCAGGGTGTTGTCAGCAGTCTGATTAAATGGTGGCTGCAGTCCTCCTGGACTGACAGATGTGGTTCTGTTGAGCAATGATCCTGTTGAAGGCTGTACTTTTCCTCTGAAGATTCAGTGGTGTTGTAGATGGGCCTGGTCTTCCTTAAAGAATCCATTGGAGGAAAAAGCTGCTCCTCTGGGAATCCAGTGCGAAAGGTTGGCTGTGGACTTCCAAATCTCTGATTATATCCAGGTAGGAATGCTTGTTTCCTCCCTCTGGGCAGAGCTTCTCACAATGGAATGAAGTCATTTTTATCAGTCATGCAGTGGGATTCAATGGTCCATTAACAGAAGATATCACCATGGAGGGAGGATTAGTTGTGGAAGAAATAAAGAAAACTGCCCAATTAACAGGCAATAACTGCCCCACCTCTAACTGACAGGAATAGAATACACACACCCATTTCCAACCTAAGACATTTTCCACCCTTTATTCTATTTCCATCTGCATCACAATGAAATCTTACACACAGCTCTCACTTAAAACTAGATTTTCCTGTGGTACATAATGGGCTTCTCCATCTTTGTGCATTACCCACCAAGTGTAACCAGTAGAGCAAAAACAATCCCACAGATAAGTTTGTCCTTGCCTGAGGTGGGATGAATCCAAACAGTCTTTCCTAAAACACCTTTCATGTGTACCACAGGGACTTAATCTCCATCCACTGTGTGCAGGGGTTCAGACTGGGCAGGACCAGCTCGATTGATGGACCCTCAGGAGTTGATCATCCAGGTGACTTTTGCTAAGTTCCTTTCCCAGTTTCTAAAAATTCCCCTGCCAAGTAGGGGAAGTCTTCAGGGAAGTCTTAAGTAGTCCATTGCACCGTTCAACTTTCCCAGCAGCTGGTGCATGATAAGGGATATGATCTATCCATTCAATACCATTTGTCTGCCCCAGGTGTTTGTCAGGCCGTTTTTGAAATGGCTCCCATTGTCCGAGTCGATTCTCTCAGGGGTGCCATGTCTCCACAGGATTTGCTGTTCCAGGCGCAGGATGGTGTTCCAGGCAGTGGTGTGAAGCACAGGATTAGTCTTCAGCTGTCCAGTGGTGGCTTCCACCTATTGTTAGTTGGGGGTTATGTATAAACTGTGAATGGGATGGGATTGTTAGGAACATGTTTGGAGTTGTCTTATTTTTTAGTATTAGTTTTATTATATGTTCATGATAATGGGAAGATGGTATTAGTTTATATCTTAGGTAGCAGACTAAGAACTTAATGTTACAATTTACTTTAAAAGTTTTTTGACTAATTACACAAAATAAAAGTATATTGACAGTAGTTCTACCTACTATAAGTGTACATATTTTTGGTAAAAAAAAGTTTGTTTATTTTGAATACAATACTCCCTTGTAAGTTTTAAAATACAATGCATAGAGCTTTATTATTAAGCTTAGAAGTTCTTAATATTTTGTTAGATTTTTTTGTAGCTTAGGGAGTTATTTAAGTGTTAATATAGAGACTATTGTTTTATTTGTCTTTATTTGTCTATTTTTTACATAATTTTTTTTGTTGATTAATCTTATGATTACTGTTTATCTTTGATTATAGGTTTTTTGGTTTTATGATTTGTTTTTTGTACCCTTTTAAAAACTTTTTGATTTTATGGATTTTTATGATTCTCTTTTTCGGTTTACTTTAAAAGAAACTTTTATAATTGTTTTGTGTATAAACTACTTTGTGTTATGTAGTTTTACTATAGTATATTTGTTTATTACTTACCTAAAGTCTTTTATTTTGCATTAAGTATTGTTATATTATAATATAGAAGTTTTAATGTTGTGAAAGTTTAGTTAAAGGGTATAAGTTATGTTTGAAACCAATTATAAGTTATTGTTTGAAAAAGTTTTGTTGATTTGAAGGTTTTAATTTAAAACTTTTTTTCTATGTTTATACTTTTACTATTTTTGTAAGATTTTGAGAACTCTGTGAAATTTTTTTCTTTTGTATTATAAAAACTTTTTTGATCATTTTGTTTATTATTTGTTGCACACTGTAGTATGTAAGGTGTTACTACTAATATGACTATTAAAATACTTAACACATATAGATTTATTTTATAAAGTGTTCAGTTAAGGTGCAAATTTCTATTTTTTTGAATGAATTATCTAATTATGACTTACTATTTTTTTAATTTGAGTTGTTAAATCTTTTAGCTTTTGTATGTTTTTTTGGATGGATTTAAAATTATTAGATAGGTATATACAATGCAGTCTTTTAAATCCTTTACAACTGTGTTTATGTGTTAGTAAAAGAAAACTAACTGTTGCTTTATTTTGAAGGGTAGTATGTTTAGCACTATTAACATTTGTTAACATATCACTGTTTGTAGTGGATGTGGTATTAGTCTGTTTGCTTAGCCAACTTGATTTAATTGTTTTAATGTTATTATTGAAATTAGTTGGGGGTAAAAATAAACTTGTTGAAACTTTTTGTAGTATTTTAAGGTATGAAACTGTTAGTATCATAAGAAGCAATTAAAACTAACTAACACTAGTATATTATTTGATTTTGGTGGGGTTTTTTGTCAGTTAATTTTTGGCAAAAAATCTTTCTATATATAGTAATTTTAAAACTTTGGTTTTGACTTTAAATTAAATTTTACTTTTGAAAGTCTCTCTAATTGCAGCCCTGAGATTTGTGAAAAGTCTCTGTTTCAGCCCACACATTCAACGAACAAGCCGGACTTCTTCAGTTTTCAGTCTCAACATTGTTTATTATATCTTATCTACAAAAATTTTCTGCTGCCCAGCCGAGGTCTGCTCAGCAGGGCAGCCAGTGGCACTCTGACCGCCCTTGGGGCAGTGTTGCATTTTTATATTACAAACTATGTATAACATATTTACAATTACTTTCCAATACCTATCACCTATGTTAGACAGTGCACTTCTAATTCTAAACGAATCCCAAAGTGCCAGCATCACAGCAGAAGATGGAGGCAGAGAAGAAGAAGAAGAAGGACTAGACATGCCCAAGTCCCTCCATCTTGTCCCCAAAACCCCTATTCCAAAAATCCCAAAATCTACCTTTTCCCCTGGTAATAATTTTATTATTACATTATTTAAACTTCTGTGACTTTCAGGTCCTCATACAAAGCTGGTAATTTGCTCCATGGCTCATAATCAAACCTACAGGTGTTCTGGGCTGCGTGCCAGGGTCTCCGAGCCCCCCGGCAGGCGGCCCAGCAACTCTGGACACACAGAGGGATGTACTGAGTTCCGACAAAAGTCTAATATTTTTAACATAAGAAAATAAAAATTATGCTTTTGCCAAAAATTAGCTCTATGGAACTAATAATTGACACATTTTTAAATAGCATAAAATTAGCATTTGTAGGTTTTACTGACGAATAAGGAACATTAGGTGTGGCTTGTGATCTTTTGGTTTTGTTCACATTTGTGTACTTGTTTTCATGGTTTAGGACTTGTTAACATGTTTTGGGGTGTGATATGATTTGATGGTTTTGGTTGGAACTCAATTTTTGTACTTGCAGAGACAGAAGTATACCTTTTGCTTTAAGTAATTAATTGGAAAGGACTTTTAATTTGTTTGGGTTTAGGGTTTTTAATTAAAACAGGGTGTTCAATTAAAACAAAAATAAAATTTTTAGTTTTGAGTTTTGCTGGTGCGTTATTTGAAAAATGTTTAAGAATTGGTGGATTGGGTTTTACAACATAGTTCTTTAAAAATTAAAACATATAAATCTTTGTTTAACTTTATTTGTGGTGTGACCTTTACTCCCCTCTTATCTTGATTAAGAATGTGTTTTAATATTTGATTTTTTTAAATAATTGTTTGACTTGTGGGAGAGCAAGTAATACTAAAGATGTGATGAACACCCTATTTTTTTTTAAATATGGATAAGTTTTGAGATATATATGTGGGATTATTGTTGGTTTTTACTTTTTGGGGTAAACTTAATGATGCAAAAATTTGTAAAAAATGGTGATAGGTATGATTACTTATTTCGCGTGTGTGAAGAGAAGTAAAAATTTTACTAGAGAATGTGTTTACTGAAACATTAATATTTAAAAATTTATTGAAAGAATGGTATTTAGTGGTATTTGTTTGCCACAACTGCAGGTTTTGTAAGCTTTGAGGGTTGATGGCTCTTGTAGAAACAGGAGGCTGTATAAATTGACAGGTAAGTACTGACAATAGCTTTAGCTTGACTTTTGGAAATCTGAAACATTCATACAAGTGCTTGTACAATTTGGGGGAAAAAGGCATGACTTAGTTTTGCTTGTTTAAAACTGTTTGGCAAAGTGTCTGAAATAACTATTGTTAGTTTGTTTGCTCTCACGGTTTTCCTACTAAAGATCTAGGAAGCAAACAATGAGTCTTAATGTGAGAAACAAAATATAGATTAATTCTATATTGTAAAGTTACATAAAGGTATGAAAGCTAATGATATAAACGGTTATTACTAACATTTTAAAAATTGATCTTTTTAATCTTTTAACCACATGAGCAACATAATTAGAATTTGTGATTAAACTAAAAGGTTGTGAAAAGAGCTGAAAAGCTTGAACTATAGTAGTAAGTTCAACAATTTGAGGAGATCTTTTTACTATTTGAATATCTGACTATATTTGAATATCTGACTCTTAAGCATTAGTCCTTTGGTTTAACCAAGTGATGACAGATTTTTGACTTTTGCTAGATTTATTAGTGAAGAGAGTTCTTGCATTTAAAGGTTCTTTGCTTAACATAGGTTTCTCTCTAAAGCTTAATTTTGTTTGTGATAATTTGTGAGTTGGGTAATGAATAGAACAAACACGTGGGAAGTTCAACAATGTTTATTACAAATCATTAGAATTTTGTATTGTTTAATTAAGATAATATTTTTAAAACAGCAAATAGATAACTGGAAATTTTTGACTTGTTAAACTTAATAAACTGTTTGTTTTGGCTTTAATTATAATTTGGGAAATCATCTTTAAAACTGTAAAAATAGTCCTTGGAAACTTGTAGGAAAGAAAAACCTATTATCAACAAAGGATTTTTCTTAGAAGAGTTTTACTGAAAAATGAGACTATAAAGATGTATTTTTTCTCTTAAAATTGTAAAAACTAAAGGCTTTTTTGGAATATAGTGATGAGTTTGTTGTCTTTGGAGAGCTTTTATGACTTTGTTAAGGGCTGTATGAGCGTTAGATGTTAGAGTTTTAGGAGAGTTGATGTTGCAGTTTCTTCTTAATAAATTGAAAAGTGGATTTAGCTCATTGTTGGTAATTTTTAAAATAGGTTTTACTCAATTGATTTTTCTTAGAAGTTGTAAATTTTGTAGGCTGTTGACACTGGTTTGGAGCTGTATCATTTGTGGTGTAATTGGCTTTTCAGTTATCTTCTGTTTTAGATACTTTTAGGGTGAAACTTTTTGAATTTTGGTTATAGAAATTTGAAGGTTAGTAGCTTGGATTTTAGTAACAACACTAGCACCAGTTTGTTTTATTCTTGTTTGTGATGGAGCTGTGATGAGCAAATTATCTATGTAGTGTAAAATCATGGATCTTGGATACTTTTGTTGGACTGGAGACAAAGTTTGTATGACAAAATATTGATAAATTATAGGTGAATTCCCCATTCTTTGGGTCAATGATTTTTAGTGCTATCTCTGTATGGGTTCTCTTTGATTGATGATGGGAACCGAAAAGGTAAATTTTGGAGTATTATTAGGACGAAGTGGGATGTGGAAAAAAGAGTCTTTTAAATTAATGATAATGAGAGGCTGGTGTTTTGGGATTCTTAATAAAGAAGGGAGTTTAGGTTGAAGAGGTCTTATGTCTTTAATCACTTTATTGATCTTTTTCAGGACATGAAGTAAATTCTAGGAGTCTAATGTCTTTTTATAGGTGATGAATATTGCTGAATTTTAGGGACTATTTGTGGGGGTGATGTGACTTTGCTGTAATTGTTCTTTTATTAATCTTTTAAGGATTTTTTTAAAGGTTATTGATCAATTTATATAGGATGATTAGTTTTCTAGTTTAGTTTTGACGTGGTTTTTATCACAGGCGTACTTCTAGTTTTGTTCTCTATTGGGACAGGACATTTCTCTTCTAGACGGTGAGAGGATTCTGAACAACAAAAGGATGCACTGCTGCTGCCTTTCTTTTAGGACTTGTTAATTATGGATGTACTTTGTAAACACAGAGTAGTGCCTCTAATCTTTGTGAGGGAACTTGCAGGAGCTACTAGATCTTAATCACTGGGCTAAAACATGTGAGAGATTACAGTGATATTTGCGCTAGTATTTGGTGTGCTTGTAATGTAAATTGTTCTACTATGATGAGTTAGGTTGTAAGTCAACTTTGGTTCTTTGTGTAAACATTGTACTTAAAAGATTTTAGGACTTGAGATACTAAATTTGAAATTAGGGGCTCTCAGGCAAAAATATGGGAGCAGAAAATAACAGTTCTTTAGTAGGGAAAAGGAAAAAAAAAAAAGGATAAAATAAACAATGAAGTACACTAGAACAACACTGACAGAGTCAGAACCCAACCTGACACCCTATGGGTGGCAGTCCAATTGGAAATGTGTCTGCAGTCCTCCTGAAGTGTCAGGTGTGGTTCTGTTGGAGCAAGGGGGATTTGTAAAGAAGGATGTATTCTTCCTCTGAAGATCCAGTGTAAGAAGAGGCAGCTGCTCTTCCTCTGGGGAATCCCATGGAGAAAGCCATGCTGGTGTTTGAAAAACTTCTGGATTATATCTGGGTAGCAATGCTTGGCTCCTGCCTCTGGGTGGAGGATCTCACAATGGGATGCTATAGTTCTTATCAGTCATGCAGTGACATTCAATAGTCTGTTATCAGCAGATGTCCCCTCCCAAGGGAGGTGTGAATGGGGTCACTCAAAAAGAGAGAGATAAAGCAAACTGCCCACTTGACAAAGGTAATCTTCCATACAGATAGTAATTGTCAGCAACTTGCATTGCAATCTCCAACATTATCCACCCCTTTTTCTATTTCCATCTGCATCACAAAGAAACCTTACACACAGTTCTCAATTAAGACTAGGTTTCCCTGTGGTACACCATGGCTTTCTCCATCTTTCTGCATTACCCACCAAGTGTAACCAGGTCCTTGAACAAAAAAAATTCCACAGATGTGTTTGTCCTTGCCTGAGGTGGGAGTAATCAAAACAGTCTTTCCTGAGATACCTTTCATGTGTACAACAGGGACTTTTTCTCCATCCACTGTGTGCAGGGGTTCAGACTGGGCAGGACCAGCTTGATTCATGGACCCTCTGGTGTTGACCATCCAGGTGGCTTTTGCTAGGTTCATTTCCAAATTTCTAAAAGTCCCCCCCACCCCGAGTGCCTTCAGGGTTGTTTTAAGTAGTCCATTGCATCGTTCAAATTTCCCAGCAGCCGGCGCATGGTAGGGGATATGATCTATCCATTCAATACCATGTTCCTTGTCCCAGGTGTTGATAAGGCTCTTCTTGAAATGGCTCCCATTGTCTGACTCAATCCTCTCAGGGGTGCCACGTCTCCACAGGACTTGCTTTTCCAGACCCAGGATGGTGTTCCAGGCA
The DNA here is from genome assembly GCF_028551555.1 of Melozone crissalis. Classification (NCBI taxonomy): domain Eukaryota; kingdom Metazoa; phylum Chordata; class Aves; order Passeriformes; family Passerellidae; genus Melozone; species Melozone crissalis. Next base: position 147,702 of record NW_026535830.1, read on the forward strand.
GTAGCATGAGGCACAGGGTAGGTCTCCAACCACCCAGTGGTGGCTTCCACCATGATCAGCATGTACTGCTTGCCTTGGCGTGTCTGGGACAGTGTGATGTAGTCAACTGCCAGGCCTCCCCACATTTATATTTGGACCACTGCCTGCCATACTACAAGGGCTCCACTGACTTGGCCTGCTTGATCTCAGCACGTCTCACAGTCATGGGTAACCTGAGAAATACTGTCCATGGTTAAATCCACCCCTCGGTCTCGTGCCCACTTATAGGTGGCATCTCTGCCCTGATGGCCTGAGGCATCATGGGCCCATTGAGCTAGGAATAACTCTCCCTTATGTTGCCAATCTAAGTCTATATTTGACACCTCTATTTTTGCTGCCTGGTCTACCTGCTCATTGTTTCAGTGTTCCTCAGTAGCCCGACTCTTGGGGACATGGGCATCTACATGGCGGACTTTCACAGGCAGCTTCTCTAACCAAGCGGCTTGGTTAGAGAATGTCTTTCCACTCTTCAAGAGCCCAAATTGGTTTTCCTCTAAGCTGACAGTTGGCCTTTTTCCACCTTCCCAGCCAATCCCAGAGAGCATTGGCTACCATCCATTAATCAGTATAAAGGTAGAGCTTTGGCCATTTCTCTCTCTTAGCAATGTACAGGGCCAGCTAAACAGCTTTGAGTTCAGCAAGTTGACTTGATCCACCTTCTCCTTTCGTAGCTTGTGCAACCTGATCATGTGGGACTCCATACAGCTGCTTTCCACTTTCAGTTCATCCCTACAATGTGACACAAACCATCAGCCAAAAGAGCTTATTGTGTTTCCACAGTAGTAGGAAACATGAGGTTGTTGGTTGTATGGTGGAGCTTCTTCAGTCGTTGTCACTTGTTCCTGCTCGTCTTCATCAATGAGACCAAAGTTTTCACCTTCTGGCCAGTTTGTAATTATTTCCAAAATTCCAGGGCAATTTGGGTTTCTAACATGGATGCGCTGTGTGATGAGGGCAATCCATTTGTTCCATGTAGCGTCAGAGGCATGGTGGGCACTGGGAACCTTTCCTTTAAACATCCACCACAGCACAGGTCCTTGGGATACCAGGAAGAGTTGTGCTTCTGGGCCAGTCTCCTCTGAGGGGGCTTGAACTCCTTCATAGGCAGCCAAGATTTCCTTCTCTGTGGGAGAGAAGTTGGCTTTGGACCCTCTGTAACTTGGCTCCTCCCTCTGGGCAGAGCATCTCACAATGGGGTGATGTAATTTTATCAGTGAGACTTGATGGCCTATTAACAGAAGATATCTTTGCAGAGGACAGTGTGGTTTGTGGAAGAGATAAAGAAAACTGCCCAATTAACAGAAGATAATGGATGGCGAATGGGATGCAACCCCCAGCTAAAACTTTCAACCTAAGACAGAGATCTAAGACCTAATATGGTGTTGTACTACCACAATGCCTTGGGCAAGCCCCTCACAGGGCTCGCCCTGTTAAAAGAAATTGACCATGCACAGTTTTTTGATCTACTAAAACCTTTGAGGCATACCATCCAGGCCAGAACTTGTTATCATCATGTCTGCAAAGCCCTGCAGAGGATGACAGATAATGCTTTTGTATTTAAAAACAAAAAGTGGCAACTGCCGTGGCTAACAGCTGGCTTGAAGACCTCAAAGTTATAAATAATCCTAATCTTATAAATAAAATAGAACTAATTATATAACTAATTATGTAAGTACCTCAACCATATAACTGGACTGTTGGGGAGCAGGTCCCGGCCATTGCAGACACAGCTAGCTGTTGGCCAGTTGGCTCGGTGGACTCTAGTTCAGGCAATTATGATAAACCACAGACACATTCAAAACTATATCAGAAAAGCACTCAATAACAGTTGGCTGTTGTTGCAGGAGCCTCAGTGTGTTCTGGCGTGTGCCTGTCTCCAACATAAGGGACACAATGGGGGAGATGGGAACGTGGACTCACAGAGGGGTGACACGGACACACAGGCCAGGCCCGGGAAACACAGAGGGGTGACAGGGAGCCACGATCCCTGTCAATGGGACAAATGGAGGGGAGGGGATGTGATGCCACCAGGACACATATCAGGGGACAATGTCACCACAACTGTGGGGACACTGCCACCAGGGCGCCTCTGGTGACACCCAGCAGAGGGCCATGTGACTCCTGCACATGACACTGTTATAGGTAAAAGACAAGTTAAATAAGGGTATAGTTCAATTATATTGTATTAATTATGTTATATTAATTGTATTATGTCAAAAGAGGGCGGCCTATTAGAATGTGATAGGAGAAGGGTCCAGGATTTGGTGGAACAGTACTCTGGCAGGGCAAGGCGAGGTGGATTGGATGGAAGATCTGACCAATCATTCAAAGCCCTGCAGAAACAATTGGTCCAGAATGAACGGCGCTAAAGACCAATGAGAAGCCTGGAAATGGACCAATTGTCATGCAGATCCAAAATGGACCAATCCTGGACTCAAAAGGGGCTATAAATGGGGGGAGTTCAGTTGGGTCAGGGTTATTCTTTTTGGATACTTTTTTTTTTGTGGAGAACCCAGTGCATTTGGGGTTAGCGCACTGTTCTGGTTTTGGCTCGCTGTGTGAGTGCCTGGGCTTATCCTGGGTACTCCGTTCCTTGCAGCTATTTTAATAAATGAGAACCTCTTTCTCTGGAGACAGTTTGGCCTTGTTCATATTCATAGCAACACTGAGCCTTACCCTGTCCCTAGTCTCCAGGGGTGACTGGGGCCTCCTGAGTGCAGTGGCCCTGGGACACACTGGTGGCTGCCATTGGCTTCCAGGCCACTTGTCACCAGCTGAACAAGTTCCCCGTCCTGCCCTGGTGGGTGGTGATATTCGGCTGGGACACCGCAGTGGTGACAGTGGGGACGTGGTGACAGGAAGTGCATCAGGGACATGACCAAGATGAAGGTGCTGCTGGTACTGTGGTGGCACAGGTGGTGGCACTGATGCTGTCCCAGTTCATGTCCCCATTCATGATTCCCATGTTCCCGCCCATGTCCATGACCCCTCATGTCCATATCCCTCCATGGCCTTACACATGTCATTGTCCCCCACATGCATCCATACATGACTTTGTTCAATGCCTTTTTTCTTAACTCCAGTTTCAGGGCTCTCAAAGAGATGAACAGAAACCTTTTCGTTTCGAGGATAAAACAAAATAATTTATGTGTCTTTGCCAGCAGAGTATTCATGTGCTTGGGTGGGTGGGAAGAACATTTTAGAAGGGTTTCCACCCCACTGTCTCCAAAATCGTAGGGTTTGCCCCAGTCCATCCCCATTTGGCTGTGGAAGATGCCCATGGAGCAGAGGGAATCAAAACAATGGATTTATGTAGGAGGAACTCCAAGGCTATCCAGTATTGCTAGATGACACCAGAAGATGCAAAAAGGGAGATTTTTCTGGGGTCAGAAGTTGACAAATTGGCTCTCCTCAAGGGATTTCTGATCTTGGGCTGTGGATGAGTTCAGGTGACTAGGGAGAGCCAGGAGGATGTGGAGCCCTCCAGCCAGGTGCATTCCCAACACAGATCACCGGCACCACAGATCACCAGGACTCTGCCCACCGGCGCTCACTGGGGAACATCCAGGGTGGGTCCTACTGTGGGGGATAAAGCTGGGGCAGTGCACAAACCTTTTCCCACACTCAGGGCACTCACAGGGTGTCTTGGTTTGGAAAGACAGGAGTCTGCTAATGAAGGCAGGAGCCTCCCCTGAAATGGAGAATGTAAACCCTCCCCACCCCTCCGAATTGCTATAAATTTGAAATTAAGGGGCTCTCAGGCAAAAATATGGGAGCAGAAAATAACAGTTCTTTAATAGGGAAAAGGAAAAAAAATGGATAAAATAAACAATGTAGACTAGAACAACACTGACAGAGTCAGAACCCAACCTGACACCCTATGGGTGGCAGTCCAATTGGAAATGTGTCTGCAGTCCTCCTGAAGTGTCAGGTGTGATTCTGTTGGAGCAAGGGGGATTTGTAAAGAAGGATGTATTCTTCCTCTGAAGATCCAGTGTAAGAAGAGGCAGCTGCTCTTCCTCTGGGGAATCCCATGGAGAAAGCCATGCTGGTGTTTGAAAAACTTCTGGATTATATCTGGGTAGCAATGCTTGGCTCCTGCCTCTGGGTGGAGGATCTCACAATGGGATGCTATAGTTCTTATCAGCCATGCAGTGACATTCAATAGTCTGTTATCAGCAGATGTCCCCTCCCAAGGGAGGTGTGAATGGGGTCACTCAAAAAGAGAGAGATAAGGTAAACTGTCAACTTCACAAAGGTAATCTTCCATACAGATAGTAATGAGAAACATCTTACATTGCAATCTTCAACACGGGGCTTCCTTTAGTGGTGGCTCCGTTGGTGTCTGGTCAAGTTACCACTCTGTAAGAAGCTCTTCCCACACTCAGGACACTTGTAGGGCCTCTCGCTGGTGTGGATGTGACGATGCCTGATGAGGTTGGAATTGTGGTTGAAGCCCTTACCACAGTCAGGGCAGTGGAAGAGTCTCGCCTCTGTGTGAATGCGCTGGTGGTGGAGGACGGCTCAGAAACCTCTTCCTGCATTGCTCACACTCGTAGGGCCTCTCCCTGCTGTGGTTTCTCAGGTGGACAATCAGGCTGAGGCTGTGGGTGAAGCTCTTCTCACACTCCCTGCACTTGTGGGGTCTCTCCCCATTGTGGCTCCTCATGTGGACAATCAGATGGGAGCTCTGGCTGAAGCTCTTCCCACACTCCTCACACATGTAGGGCCGTTCACCGATGTGGCTCCTCAGGTGTTTGATCAGGTTGGCACGGTCGCAGAAGCTCTTCCCACACATGGCACACTTGTAGGGCTGTTCCCCTGTGTGGTTCCTATGGTGTCTGGTCTGTTCAGAGCTCATCCTGAAGCTCTTTCCACACTCCCCACAATCGTAGGGCCGTTCTCCAGTGTGGATTCTCCTGTGGCAGGTCAGTTCCGATCTCCACCTGAAGCTCTTCCCACATTTTGAGCACTGGTGTGGATTCTCCCCATCCTGAAGCTGCTCATGGACCCCCAGCTCTGAGCTCCGGCTGCCTCCCAGGCCCAGGGTGGGTCTTTCCTCCTCAGATCCCTGTGATCTGCGTTTGGAGCCCCTCCTCGTGAGGGATCTCTGGGGCTTTTCCTCCCCATTGGATTGCTGTGCTGTGGAGCTGCTCAAAACAGCCTCTTCCACAAGGTTCTGCTGTGGGGATTTGCCCTCCCTGGTCTCCATGCTCAGCTCCTGGTCTGGGGGAGGAAGGACAAGGACAGGATGGGATTTGCCTCTGTGCCACAGGGAAGGGCAAGGAGATCCCCCCAGTGTGTCCCCACCAGGACAGCTTTGGCAGCAGGGTTGTCCTGCAGCCGGGGGCCGTGCTGGGCTGGGAGATGGAGCAGGAGAGAGGGGGAAAGGGGCACTGACTTCCTCCTCACCTTCCTGGGGCTCCCTGGGCATCTTCTTCCTTGCAGCCTCCTCCTTCTCCTCCCTCAGGCCAAGGTTTGGGAATAGGAAATCCTGGTTTGGGGGAAAACAAGGAATGAGTGTGTTTGGTTTCATGGTCCCTCTGCCTGTCTTGATTTGAAAAGACAGGTGTCTGTTAACAATGATAGGACCTTTCCTTGAAACGGGAAATGTAAACTCCCTCAGAATTAATACCATTTTTAAATTATGGGACTGTCAAGCATAAATATGGGAATAGGAAGAATTGTTCTTTCCTAGGAAAATTGAAATAAAAGTGCGGTACTACAAAAATATCACAGAGAGAGTCAGAATCCAACCTGAGACCCTGTTGGTTTTGGTTTCCTTCTTCAGTCAAGGTCCAAGTGGTCTCTCTTATCTTCCTCTAACTTGGAAAGACACATTCCTTTCATCTTGTTTGAGGCAGTCTGTGAGCTACAAGCACAGCAAATTATTAGACTCTACAGATTAAATAATTCAAGGCAGCACAATTCACCAAAATCTGAGATAGATTTCTAACCCAATTTAATTCCTAGCCCCATGTCTCAAAGGGATCAACAGAAACCTTTTAATTTCAAGGCCAGACCAAAAGGATTTACGTGTCCCTGTCAGCAGAGCATCTACGTGCTTGAATGGGAGGGAAGAACCTTTTTTGGAGAGGTTTCCACCTCACTGGATCCAAAATCAGGGGTTTGCCTCAGTTTATCCCAGTTTGGCTGTGGAAGGTCCCCATGGGTCAGAGAGAATCAAAAGGATGGATTTATGTTGGAGACGACCTCCAAGGCCATCCAGTATTACTTGATGACACCAGAAGATGCAAAAAGTGAGCTTTTTCTGGGCTCAGAAGTCGACAAAACTGCTCTCCACAAGGGATTTCTGATGTTGGGCTGTGGATGTGTGCAGGTGCCCATGGGGAGCCAGGAGGATGTGGAACCCCCCAGCCAGGTGTCTTCCCAACACGGATCACCAGCACCACGGATCACCAGGGCTCTGCCCACCGGCACTCACTGGGGATCATCCAGTGTGGATCCCATGGGGGATGGAGCTGGAGGAGCACACGAAATTCTCCCTGCATGCGGGGCACTTGCAGGGCTTTCCTTAGTGCTGGCTTTGTTGGTGTCTACTCAAGTTACCACTCTGTGAGAAGCTCTTCCCACACTCTGGACACTCATAGGACCTCTCCCCGGAGTGGATGCGCCGGTGGGTCACAAGGGTGGAGTTGTCCCTGAAGCCCTTCCCGCAGTCAGGGCAGCAAAAGGTCACTCCTCCATGTGAATGTGCTGGTGCCTGACAAGATGGGAGCTGGTCTGAAACCTCTTCCTGCACTTATCACACTCATTGGGCTTCTTCCCAGTGTGGCTCCTCAGGTGGTAGATCAGGTGGGAGCGCTGGCAGAAGCTCTTCCCACACTCCCCACACTCGTAAGACCTCTCGCCAGTGTGGATCCTCTTGTGGACAATCAGGTTTGACTTCTGGGTGAATCTCTTCCCACACTCAGGACACTCGTAGGGACTCTCCAGGGTGTGCATGTGCTGGTGGCTGACAAGGGAGGAGTTGTACTTGAAGCCTTTCCCGCAGTTGGGGCAGAGGAAGGGCCTTTCCTCTGTGTGAGTGCGCTGGTGCCTTAGGAGATCAGAGCTGGTCTGAAACCCCTTTCTGCATTTATCACACTCGTAGGGCCTCTCCCCAGTGTGCCTCCTCATGTGGCAATCAGGCAGGAGATCTGGTTGAAGCTCTTCCCACACTACTCACACATGTAGGGCCATTCCCCCATGTGGATTCCATGTGACAGATCAGGTTGGATCTCTGGCTGATGTTCTTCCCATATTTCAAGCACTAGTGGGGCTTTTCCTTTCCCTGAAGCTGCTCATGGACCCCCAGCTCTGAGCTCCGGCCACCTCCCCGGCCCAGGGTGGGTCTTTCCTCCTCAGATCCCCATGATCTGCTTTTGCAGCCCCTCCTCGTGAGGGATCTCCGGGGCTTTTCCTCCCCATTGGATTCCTGTGCTGTGGAGCTGCTCAAAACAGCCTCTTCCACAAGGCTCTGTTGTGGGGATTTATCCTCCCTGGTCTCCATCCTCAGCTCCTGGTCTGGGGGAGGAAGGACAAGGACAGGATGGGATTTGCCTCCGTGCCAAAGGGAAGGGCAAGGAGATCCCCCCAGTGCGTCCCCAGCAGGACAGCTTTGGCAGCAGGGCTGTCCTGCAGCCGGGGGCCGTGCTGGGCTGGGAGATGGAGCAGGAGAGAGGGGGAAAGGGGCACTGACTTCCTCCTCACCTGCCTGGGGCTCCCGGGACATCTTCCTCTTCCTCACAACCTCCTCCTCCTGCATTGGGCCAAGGTTTGGGAATAGGAAATCCTGGTTTGGGGGGAAACAAGGGTTGAGCACATTGGGTTTGATGGTCCCTTTGCCTGTCTTGGTTTGAAAAGACAGGTGTCTGCTAAGGAAGGCAGAGCCTCCCTTAAAATTGAAAATGTGAACCCTCTCCCTCCAAATTACTATAATTTTGAAATTAAGGGGTTCTCAGGGAAAGATATGGAAATAGAAACAACAGTTCTTTGCTAAGAAAAATAAAATAAAAAATGTAGCAGTACAAAAAACCACTGTCTGAGTCAGAATCCAATCTGACATCCTGTTTGTCAGGACGTTTGTTGCATTTCAATTAAATGGTGGCTGCAGTCCTCCTGGAGGGTCAGATGTGGTTCTGTTGAAGCAGTGATCCCGCAGAAGAGTGTAGTTTTCCTCCAAAGGTCCAGTGGTGGTGTAGATAAGTCTGGTCTTCCTCAGCGAATCCAGTGGAGAAGAAACGCTGCTCCTCTGGGAATCCAGTGGGAAAAGCCTGACTGTGGTGTTGACACCTCTGATTATATCCAGGTAGGAATGCTTGGCTCCTCCTCATGGGTGGGGCATTTCACAAAGGGATGATGTAATTTTATCAGTCCTGCAGTGAGACTCAATGGCCCATTAACAGAAGATATTTCCATGGAGGGAAGATTGTCAATGGGGCTCAATGGCCCGTTAAGAGAAGATATCTCCCTGGAGGGGTTGTGGAAGAGATAAAGAAAACTGCCCAGTTAACAGAAGATAACTGGCCCACCTCTAACAGATGGCAATAGAATACATACCCCCACCCACATGGCAGACACAGCGAGGGCTGGAGCGTGTGGTCCCTCCAATTCCACTTCCCACTCCTCCTCCTCTCTCCCAGCACTTCCTCCCACCTGTCCTCCTCCCTGCCTCCTGCTCCTCCTCCTTCTATTGTTCCCTCCAGCCCTTGTCCCGCTGCTTCTCCCTCCCCACTCCACCATCCCATTCCTCCTGCCCCGGTCCTGCAGACCTCGCAGCCCGCAGCAGGAGTGGGGATGGAGCCGGAACAGGTCGGGATGGGCAGCGCGGGGCTCTTGGCTGCTCCCACCCACTGGGGCCGGGGGGAACCCGGCCCAGGGAGGAGGAGAGGCAAACTGGGCAAACTGGGGGCTGCAGATCCACACTGGGGCTTGCTGGGGACCCTGGTTGAGGCCTTCCAGCCCATGGGGCTCCTATTAGGCTATCTGGGAGGGGAGAACACAGAGAGGGCTGGGAGATGCCATGAGTGGCACCTCTGGGAAGGACTGGGCTGTACTGGGATCATCCTGGGATCTTTTTGGGAGGGAGTAGGAACCTGCCAGGCCAATTGAGACCATGTTGGGGGCTAATGTGATATACCAGGAATGGCTAGGATCATTCTGAGAGTCAGTGGGAGCTGCTGTGAGCAACTGGGAGCACGCTGGGAGCAAATGACATCATACTGGGACTGATTGTGTTGATGTAGGCAGCTGGGACCATACTGGGATGGATTGGAAGCAGCTAGGATTATACTAGGACCATACTGGGAATGGTGGTACATGACTTGGTCGTACTGGAGGTTACTGGGATCATACTGCTGTTAAAATGGAGCAACGGGGATCACACTTTGGGCTACTGAGAGCAACAGAGAGTGTCTGAGGTTGGAAATGCAACATGTGGGTGGAGGTATGTATTCTATTGCCATTAGAGGTGGGGCAGTTATCTTCTGTGAATTGGGCAGTTTTCTTTATCTCTTCCACAACCCCTCCAGGGACATATCTTCTGTTAATGGGCCATTGAGCCTCACTTCAGGACTGATAAAATTACATCATCCCTTTGTGAAATGCCCCACCCATGGGGAGGAGCCAAGCATTCCTACCTGGATATAATCAGAGGTTTCAGACCAGCTCTGATCTCCTCGGGCACCAGCGCACTCACACAGAGGAGACACCCTTCCTCTGCCCCGATTGTGGGTAAGGTTTCAAGTACACCTCCTCCCTTGTCAGCCACCAGCACATGCACACCTGGGAAAGGCCCTATGAGTATCCAGAGTGTGGGAAAGATCTTCTCACAGAGTGGTAACTTGAGCAGACACCAACAAAGCCAGCACTAAGGGAAGCCCTGCAAGTGCCCCGCATGCAGGAAGAGCTTCCTGTGCTCCTCCAGCTCCATCCCCCATGGGATCCACACTGGATGATCCCCAGTGAGTGCCAGTGGGCAGAGCCCTGGTGATCCGTGGTGCTGGTGATCCGTGTTGGGAAGACACCTGGCTGGGGGGTTCCACATCCTCCTGGCTCCCCATGGGCACCTGCACACATCCACAGCCCAACATCCGAAATCCAATGTGGAGAGCAGTTTTGTCGACTTCTGAGCCCAGAAAAAGCTCACTTTTTGCATCTTCTGGTGTCATCAAGTAATACTGGATGGCCTTGGAGGTCGTCTCCAACATAAATCCATCCTTTTGATTCTCTCTGGCCCATGGGCATTCTCCACAGCCAAATGGGGACAGACTGGGGCAAACCCCTGGTTTTGGAGATGGTGGGGTAGAAGCTCATCCAATAAAGGTTCTTCCCACCCACCCAAGCATGTGCATGCTCTGTTGGCAGGACACATAAATCCCTTTGTTTTGGTTCCGAAATGAAAAGGTTTCCCTTTGAAAGCCCGGAAACTAGGGTAGAAATAAAGGTGTTGAACTAAGGCATAGAGGGGGACTTGTGGATGACAATAATATGAATGGGGACATGGGGGGACATGGCCATGGATGTGGATGTGGGGAACGTGGATGAGGACACGATCTGGGACATCATCAATGCCACCACCTGTGCCACCACAGTGCCACCAGTACTGTCATCTCAGCCATGGCCAAGCGCTGTCCAGTGCAGTCGCTGCCACCCTATCTCCATTGTCACCACTGATGTGTCCCAGCTGAATGTCACCCCTCTACCAGGGCAGGATGGGAACTTGTTCAGCTGGTGACAAGTGGCCCAGAAGTGAGTGACAGTTCCCAGGGTGTCCCAAGGCCATTGTGCTCTGGGGACCCCAAGCACCCCTTGAGACAGGCTGGGGAAAGGGCAAGGGGCAGTGTCACCCACGGGGTCATGTGGCCCCATGCTCAGTGTCACCGGAGGCGTCCTGGTGGCAGTGTCCCCACAGGTGTGGCAGCATTGTCCCGTGATGTGTGTCCTGGTGGCATCGTGTCCCCTCCCCTTCATATGTCCCTATCCCCCGCTGTGGCTCCCTGTGACCCCTCTGTGCGTCCCTATCCTGCCCCATGTGTCCCTGTCTCCCCTATGAGTCCCTGTCTCCTTCCATGTGTCCCCCTCCCTCCTCCTATATCTCTGTCCCCTGCCTCCAGCAGGTACAAGTTCTCTGAGGTCCCAGGGCTGCGTCTTTCAGGGTGTCCCTATGTCCCGCAGGCCCCGTGGCCCTCAAGGTGTCACCATGTCCCTCTGCATGTGTTGTATTGCACTGAATAGTTTATTTAGTTGTTGTTTTGCACTGGGCGATTGGAAATTTGTGCTGAGTATGATATGTCATGTAGATTGTTATTTCCCCTCTCCCATCACATGGTCCCCTCATGCACTCCTCTGCTATGTCACCTGGTGGTTTTGCCCCTGGTCACCCCTTCCCTTGCCCCTCCTCAATGGTATCCCATTGGCTGCAGTCCTCTTCCCCCGCCCCCATCCCTTCGGGTATAAAAGTCCACTGCAAGCATGTCACACCCTGTTTTCCACAGAAGCGTCCTGTCCCAGGCCAATAAACAGGACACCCGTCCCCATGGGTAGAAGAGCGTTTCTCATCTTTTACTTTTGTCCATGTAAGACCGTGTGGGCCAGGGTCCAGAGCTAGCCAGAGTGGACTCATACAGCAGCCCGAGATACACGGATTCTTTCAGGTGGCGCCCCACGTGGTCATCTCCCACGACGGTCACAAAGGAGCTGATAATTCCCATGAGTGGATTATGTTAGCTTTTGGGACTTTCACCTTCCTCTGACCTCTTCGTCGCATTTTTGTTGGCAAGAAGGCTAGAGGGTGGAATCAGTTTACCCAGCAGAATGTTAATTCTGTCTCTGCCTGGGACAAAATTTGAGCCTTGTTAATGGTGAAAGCAGAACAGGGAGATGGGACAGTGTCTCAATTTTTCCCGGTGTTCCTGGTGATTTGGAAAGAAGTCCTAAAGAGGGATTTGAAAGGACAGCCAGAGTAAATCTCCCCTGCCGCGGCTTCTCCTACCTCCCCTCCGAAACCCTCTGCCCCTGAACTGAGAGAGATGAGCGAGGCTCCCTGGCAATCACAGGGTACCTCTGGCAGGGTACTGCCACTGCTTCCCTGGCCCCCCACCTCCCTCTCAGTACCCTGGCTCTGACAGTTGTGCACAGGCTGACAGAGCACCTTCCCTGCACCCCTCTAACCTAGTTTCTGTTATCCCAATTTCGCTTTCTGACCCCCCATCCTCAAAATGGCTACGAACACATGGCTGGCATTCAGGATACTGCTGATCGCATGGCTGGAGCCCAAAATGGCAGCATCCACGTGTTTCAGCCCTCCACTTAGCCCTCTTCTCCTCACAATCCCTTTTGCCCACCGGTCCTCTCCCCCAACCCCTTCTGGTCTCACAACCCCTTCCTTCCCTTGGATGCTCCTCCCCCTCCCTTCATGTCCCCGCCCCCATTACATCATCCTGTGATCCCGCCCTGGTTCCCACAGTTGCCCCGCCCTCCTGCCTTTTCCTGTTTCCCACGCCCCCTTGCCCCGGTCCCAAGAGGGTGGGGCTGAGGGCTGGGGGTTGGGCCGAGGGCTGGGGGGGTGGGGCCGAGGGCTGGGGGGGTGGGGCCAAGGGCCGGGGGGGTGGGGCCATGCCCGGTTCCCACGGGGCTGAGGCAGGGGGAGGGGATGTCCCCCCTCCCAGTTACCAAGGCACCGGGGTGGGGGGGGCAGAGGCAGGAGGGGTACCCCCTCCCAATCCCCATGGGGGTGGGGTGAAGGGTGTTTACCCACCTGCTTCCCAAGGCAGTGGGGCTGGGGTGGGTGTTATTCCCTTGTCAGGTTCCCATGAGGATGGGACTGAGGGAGGGGGTGGTCTCCTTCCCGGTTCCCATGGGAGTGGAACTGGAGGAGGGGGTGGTTCCCCTGCCGGGTCCCACCGGGGTGCAGCTGAAGGGGGAAAGGCTGGGGTTCAAAACCAGGAGGAAGAAGTCATCCCCTTGGTAGCTCCTGTTCAATACACAGGTGGTAGGACCGGCCCTAGAACCTACTAAGCCCTTCTCATACCAGACAAAGCGTGAGTTATGTAAAAGTCAATTAGAATTTGGGAGAAATAGTGAAATTTTCAGAAGCATGATGAGAGCTACGTTAACATCCCTTGAATTTGTTCCCACTGACCTCCTAGATCTTTTCCAGTGCCTGCTTACCCAGTCAAAGTTTGATCCATGGGAAAGCTCCTGAAAGAGATCTCTCAGGGATCTCTTGGAGGAACTTAAGTAAATCCCCCAGGGTGCCAAAGATTTAGAAAATAATAACATTATTTATGAACATTTGTGCGGCGAGGGGGAGTGGGCTAAGCCTGAGGACCAAGCTTGGGTGTTGTCAAAATTCATTCTAGATAAGATTTCAAAGGCTTTTTAACCAGCTACCAACTGCTGAAGCTAGTGGTAGTTTCCTTGACATTAAACAGTCTCCTTCAGAAAGTTTCTTGCAGTTTCTTGCAACTGGCTCCATGCACAGGTTGAGAGACAAGTACAGGACCTCAAGATACAAGCGGAGATAGTGAAAGAGATGGAGCAGAGGAATGCCAATGAAGTCTGCAGCAGGGTGCTCCTGGGACTGCCTCTCAACACCCCACCTTCCTGTGCTAGGAAGGCGGAACTGTTTGCTGCACGGGAGGCGTGGTCAAGGCCGACAAACCCAGAGACTGTGGCAGCTGTATCTCCAGGAGAGAGGAGGCAACAGATGTCACCAGAGCAACTTCAGCATGTCATTTGCTTCAGATGCAAAAAACCAGGACACTTTGCCCAAGACTCCCTCCAAAGTCAGCAACAAAAGACACCCTTCACACCAAAAAACTACGAATTTTTGGGGATTGGGCATGGACAGGAATCCCCTCTCGGCTTTTAGGAGGGCCATGTACCATTGGGCGGTTGTCCCTGTTGACACCAAACCAAACCATGATTGGCAAATGGACTCAAAAGAACAATTCGGCCAGCAAAATTCAAAAGAGAAGCATTGACAATTTGGACCCAAATTGTGATGCAGACATCCTCCATTGGGCCAAGTCAAAAAGAGTTGCCATATCCCTGTTCCTTCCATGGGTTGCAGCAGCCAAGGCAGTATGTGAATTGGGCCACCTAGAGTGCTGGGTAGTAAAACAGGCAAACTTGACATCCACGGCCATCAGCTCCCTCCTAGAGGACGAGGAGATTACCAGGCAGGCCATACTCCAAAATCATGCAGCCACAGATTTCCTCCTGCTGCTGCATGGACATGAGTGCCAGGAATTTGAAGGACTGTGTTGCCTGAACCTAGCATCAAAGGCACCCAACATCCCCGCAGCTCTCCGAGAAGTGAAAAGCCTGATCAGACAAGTCAAGCAGGAATCTGAGGACTGGTTCAGCAGGAGGTTCAAGGACTGGGAACTCTTGGGGTGGTGGACCTCTATAATTAGGACAATTTTGTTGTTTTTTGTTGTTCTTTTTCTAGACATGTTAGCGTATGGGATTCTACGTCACATATTTTTAAAGGCTGTCAACGGTTTGGTCTGCAGTACCGCAGAAGTCAACCACACAGAGTTTGTGGACCTAAAGAAAATTGACAGGCCCGCGAATCATGAGTGGTGGACAAATTCATAATCTGCAGCACAAATAGTCGGATGCATTTCCTTTTATTTTTGTTAAGAGAAAAGGGGGAGGTGTTTTATTGAACTAAATAGTTTATTTAGTTGTTGTTTTGCAGAGGGTGATTGGAAATTTGTACTGAGTATGTTATGTCACGTAGATTGTTATTTCTCTTCTACCTTCCCTCATGCACCCCTCTGCTATACTCCCTGGTGGTTTGGCCCCTGGTTACCCCTCCCCTCGCCCCTCCTCAATGGTATCCCATTGGCTGCGGTCCTCTTCCCCCGCCCCCATCCCTCGGGTATAAAGGTCCCCTGCCAGAATATCACTTGGGATATCACCTCTTTTCCACTTGGGAGGTCTCCAAAGCCTGAAGTGTCTCTTCCCAAGGCAATAAACAGGACACTCATCCCCACGTGGAGAAGAGCATTTCTCCTCTTTTGCTTTGTCCATGTAAGACCATGTGGGCCAGGGTCCAGAGCTAGCCACAGTGGACTCATACAGCAGCCCGAGATACACGGATTCTTACAAGTGCTCCTTTCAGCTTCAGGGGACTTGGAGCCCACTCATCTCCAGCCTCCCCTATTCCTCCAGGCTGCCGGAGGTCCACCAGCTCTGGGATCACTTCTCTTGCTGTCCCTACTTCAGGGCTCCCATGTTCCACCCCAGTTCTCCTGAGGATCCCCAACCCAATATCACCCCTCTGCCTGCTGCTACCAAGCGATCACCACATGGCATCCCCCAAAGTCCTTTTGGGGATATTTCCTTCTCAGCTTTGGAGTTCTGCAATATCCAAACATCTCCTGCCCCACAAAAAAAAAACTCCCCAAGATCCCCCAGTGGATTTGAGCGAGGTCCCTCTCCTCGCTCACCTGCGGGTTCTGGGACAGGGTGGTGGGGCCATGCTGCTAGAGCCGGGGGAGCTATGGCCTGAGCAGGCAGGTGGGGAGCTGTATGGTTCTGTTGCTGCTCTTCCTCCCACTCCACCTCTTCCTCCTGTTCCTCTCAGTCATTTTTTCCATTTGCCTTTTCTCGTCCTCTCTTCTTCCTCTTTCCTTCCTCTTCTTCCTGCTCCTTTTCTCCTCCTGCTCCCAGCCCTGCCCAGGCTAGTGCCAGCATGCAAAAGCAGCCATGCTGTGCCCTGGGGTGTGGTCTGTGATTGGTCTCATGTGGTTGTTTCTAATTAATGGCCAATCACAGTCCAACTGTCTGGACTGTCTCAGTGAGTCACAAGCCTTTGTTATCATTCTTTTTCTATTCTTAGCTAGCCTTCTGATGAAATTATTTCTTCTATTATTTTAGTATAGTTGTAATATAATATATACCATAAAATAATAAATCAAGCCTTCTGAAACATGGAGTCAGATTCTCATCTTGTCCATGTTGGGGGTGCCTGCAAAACTCCCATGGGGTGGGCCAACCCCACACTTTGCCTTGTCTGCAGGAATGTCCCCAAATCTCTGCCACCCCTGGAGGCAGCTAAGGGAGGATTCCCCCTTTGTGCCCCCCTGTTGGGGGGATCTCAGGGTGTCACCTCCGTTTGTTCCCTCCTGTCCTGACCCCAGTTCCAGTGCCATATGAGCGCTGATCCTGTTAAGAGCCTTTGCCAGGGGTGGGGAGGTGACACCATGGCCACCCCCCCAGCCCACACTGTCCTTGTCACCAGCTGCTCCTTGGGCGTCAGCCTGGCCGTGGCTGTGCAGCTCACCTGGGACCCCCAGAAGAGATACCTGGGTAAAGCAGGTATTCCCAAATGTCTCCAAGTCGAGGAGGGTGAGAGGGGATGTCCTGGGATTGTCCCCAACTTGTTAAGGGACATCCTGGGATGTGCAGAACATGGGAGGGTGAGGGGGGTTGTCCCCAAATGTCCCCAACACAGGAGTAAAGGGGCAGATACCACAAAAGGGAAGGGGGGACCAGAATTGTCCCCAGTGTGGGAGGGAAAGGAAGGACACTCTGGGAGGGTGAAGGGGGTGTCCCCCAAATGTCCTCAAGGTGGGAGGGCACATGGGAAATACTGGGAGGGGAGGGGGTGGACACCCTGGTATTGTCCCTAACGTAGGATTTTGGAATCCCTGATGGGTTTTTGGGATCCCTGATTAATTTTTGGGTCTCTGACCATTTCTGGTGTTGCAGTCCTGGCCACCTGTTGCGGCAGAGGCCGCTGGAGGCGGTGGCTGGGGCCCCGTCTGGGACACCCTGCGGATCCTGCGGCTTGGTATCACCAGTGACAGCTCTGTGGCCGAGTGCCTGGGGCAGGACCCCGGGGGGGGGCACGTGGACATAATGGGTGAACTTTTTAGGGGATCTCAATGGCTTTTGGGGTGATTTTCAGGGATTTTGTGGTGCACCAGAGACAGCTCTGTGGCCAGGTGCCTGTGGAGGGTCCAGGGGGTGGACAATCGTGGGTGAGGAATTTTGGGGGACTTTGGGGTGATTTGATGTGGGACCCAAAACAGAGGGAATGGACACTAAATGGATGGGGATGGACCCAAAATCAGAGGACAAAGGGTGTTGTGGAACATTGTGGGATGGGGGTCACAGGGTGTCTTGTCACGTCTCTACCTGTGGTGGGGCCGGTGCAGACGCTCAGGGCCAGGAGCAGCCACGGGAACATCCTGAGGCACACGGTGACACCCTGTAGGACACGGCCTTGGGACCTCTGGGACTTGAGCCCCGCAGAGGACAGGAGACAGGAACATCGTGGAAGGGACTGGGACACACAGAAGGGGACAGGGACACACAGGGGAGATAGGGACAGGACGCACGGGGGAAAAGGGCCACACGGGGCAGGACAGGGACAACAGAGAGGTGACAGGGAGCCACGGCAGGGGATGGGGACACAATGCCACCAGGACACGCACCAGAGGACAATGTCGCCACACCTGTGAGGACACTGCTACCAGGATGCCTCTGGTGACACCCAGCATAGGGCCGTGTGACCCCCCCCAGGTGACAATATGTCCTGTGTAATTTTGTTAATTGCTCCCAAATCTTGTACTAATTGATAACTTTTGCCATCTGCTTTTTTAACAGCTAAGACGGGGGTGTTATATTTGGACCCACATTGCACTAGTAACCCATGTTGGAAGGGTTTTTCAATTACAGATAATAATCCCTTATGGTTTTCCAATTTCAAGGGTATTGTTTTTGCCTTACCGGTATGGCTCCTGGTCTGAGTGCAATACTCCCTGGTTCTGCTTGTTTGGATCTTCCTGGGATATCACTGGCCCACACTAATGGACTTACCACATTCTCAACTTCAATGGGAATTTCACCACATTTTTCATGTATAAAAAGTGCAGCAACTTGGATAAATTTAGATTCAGGAATTACAACTCTTACCCCCTTTTCCTTTTTAAAATTTAATTTCTGCTTCCAATTTTTCTAGTAAATCCCTCCCCAGCAATGGTTTAGGGGAGTTAGACATATAGAGGAATTGATGGTTACCCAGTGCTTTCCCAGTTTAAATTTTAAAGGTTGGAAGAAAAGCCATGTTTCGCTTAACCCAGCTGCCCCAACAACATGTGTGGTATCATGACTTGCCTTCCCTTCTAAGGTATTTAACATAGAACATGCTAATTCAGTATCTACTAAAAATTCAATGTCATTTTTCCACAGCTCAGCTATAACTGAAGGCTCCACTGAGGGGCGGCCTTCAGTCCACATCACTTGGAACTTGACCTACTAGAGCTCTGTCCTACCAGGAGCTGGGGAACTGGGGACTTTCAATGCTGGACAGTCATTCTTCCAATGTCCCCATTTTTTACAATAAACAAACTGATCTTTCTCTGCAGAGGATGTTTTCTTGGATGACTTTTCCTGAGTTCCCTTCTTACTAGGCTGGGATTTAACTCTTTCAGTTGGGCCCCTGTCTCAAAATACCTTCCAGGCCACCTCTACCAATTTATCTATGTCTCAAACTCCCTTGTATCTTTTGCAGCTTTCTTCTTATATAATTTGTAGCTTGAGCCGTAAATAAGAGAACTAGACGTGCTTTGCCATCAGCTGATTCAGGATCTACATCTGCATATTTGATGGCAGTTTCTCTTAATCTGTTTAAAAAATCAGTGGGTGATTCATCATAATTTTGCCTTACTTTGTAAGTCTTTGACCAATTTATCACTTTAGGGACACCATGTTTTAACCCATATACCATAAGACTTTGATATTGTTTTAACTTTGCCATATGTTCTGGTATTTAAATCCCTACCTGGATTTTCTAGGGGAAATATCTGTGTAATGGTGCCTTGAAGCAACCCATTTGCTATGCTAGCCTCTACTGATGTAATTGTTTCATTGACCATTTGTCTCTCAGTGGCATCAAGTAATGCGTCTGAGTTCGTAGAGTTCAAATCAGCCCAGTCAGGGTTTTGAGTTAATTTACCTTTCTACTAATTTTGCCACCTTAATCTGAATTCTCTTTATATTTCTTCACAGTAGTTTTCCACTACTCCAACTTAGTAAGGGAGTATAGAACCTTTACACATATTGGCCCCTGGTTGCCGACTGCCTGCCGCAATGGGGCTTGCAAAACCAGTTCTTTACCTTTTTTTTGACCTAGTACATTTCACTATGGGGGTGTGGTATGGCCTGTTTATCTATCTTTCCCCTCCTTTGCTTGCTCGGGGCAGCAGTAATCTCATTCTTCTCCTCCTCCTCGGAGTTACTGGAGCAAGAGCTGTCTGACTCTGTTGACTCTGCTGGAGTAGTACATCTGCTTCGACCAATCCCAGTTCTAGACAGCACTAAGCATGACTTACACTGTGGTGGAAGCCAGGCTGTGTGCCTGCTCACTTTGAAGATGCCATCTCCAGAGGCGGCTCCGCAGTGTTCAGGGTTGCTGCGGAAACTCATGGGCCTGTGAGCAGAAGCACCAGACCCCCACGGGCAGGTCCCTCTCGGCAGAAGGCTCTGCCCCCCGAACCCGCCCCCAAGGACAAGTGGGGATGGGAGGAGGGCTCAGCTGCAGCAGACGGCCATGGCTGCAGCGATGGCTGCCGGAGCACTCCCCGCTGCTCCTTCACTGCCCGAGAGCACCCAGGGACATGCTCCCCCCATCCTGCCTCCAACATGCTCGGACGGTGGGGCCACCGCCGGGGGTGGCACCTGTGAAAAATGCATGTATTTTATGATTGACTTTTCGCAAATATTAAAATGAATATTATATGTGTTGTGTTAGAAAGTAATGCTGTATTAATTCTCTTAAATACTGTGTTAAATATAGTTTTAGGTTACAAAAAATGTTAAAATACAAACTATGCTATGTAGGATACTTTTTGTAAAGAAGGGACTTGCAGCAAGATAGCAGCCACAGGACACCTAAATCTTTCACAGAAAAAGAATCTATTGCCCTCTTATCAGAAGAAATGAACTTCTTCCTGCCTCGAAGGCGCTGTTAGGATTAGAAGGAAGAAGCTGACAATGACCAGACAGAATCCTGTGTTTGAGTAGAATTTATGCATCATGTATGAAGTGTATGAATATGCAACAGGCTATTGCTTTTAAGGGTTAATCCTCTGTTAATCTGTGTCCTTTCTTGGGCTCGTGCTGCCCAGAAAAAGGTACCCGGACGTCCGTAACTCTTTGTATTTATTGTCTTATGTTGTCCTAATTCAAGTTGTCCAAATTATTATTACGCTAATTGTATTACTATTTTTTATAACCATTTTATTACTATTAAACTTTTCAAATTTTAAAAACAACTGATTGGCATTTTTCACAGCACCGACAGCACCGGCAGCACAGGCGGGGGTAGAGGGGCTCCGGGCCCCACCCTCAGATCAGGGGTGATGAGGTCTAACTCCACCTTCTCCTTATTTTTACATCCACTGCTCAATATCAACTGCTTCTTTTTACTTTTCCTATCTTTTTTATTTAAAACCAATATATGCTGTTCCTTTTTGTTTGCTGATGGGCTTTGCTGACATGCTAATACCATAAAAAGCCTAGCATATTCTAACTTGTCAAAATATTTGTCCTCCCATATGTGGGATATTAAACTTGATATTAATTTCTTACCGGGACTACCAAATTCAGGCCACATCTCGTTGTCTAGTTCATATGTTGGACACATCTTTTCTGACAGCCTGATAAGTCTGGGTTTAAAAAGCAATGATCTGTAAGTTCGTGCCAGTTTTTCAATATTAACCCCAGAGGACTGCTTCTCGATATATTACTATTACAATCACAGGAGAATACAAACCCCATCTTAACATTAGTGAGTAGGAAAATCTGCAGAGATCAAAAGAACCAGCAAGAGGTAGAGAGAAAGAGCAAGCAAGAACAAGTAAGACGCAGGATTAGAGCTCACAACCTATGTGCAGGAGTTAACCTATGGCACTAGCCCGGGCCTCAGGCCAATACTTCCTACCGTAGTGCTAAAGGCTCACTTTTCCAGAGAGTCTCCTCTCTCACTCTAGTGGGTGAGACAGAGAGTGAACGTAAAGCAACTCCACCTGGACCCCCTAGGGTCCTTCCACACTAAACAAAACTACAAGAGATCTCCTAACAGCTAACACAGGTGCTAAAACAGAATACCTCCTTTATTGAGTTACTCACGTGCCTCCGTGCCGGGCCCAAGGATTCTCAGGCTCTGATACCTTCACTACTGCAGCTGGGGCACCCTGGGAGTGCTGGCAAGAGTCGGGGGGAGCAGCTAGGTCTTCCTCTGGTCCAGGGGGTTTTCCTGATGCCTTCTGTCCCTTCATGGGGTGCCAGAACTGATGCCTATGAGAGGCTGACCTGGAACAGAGGCTAGACAGAGTTAAAGGAATAAAGCAGGTGTTTATTAAAAGGCCTTTAAAGGATATACCTTGGGCAGTACAAGAGCCTGGCCGGGGCTCTGCCCAAGATGGACACAACATGGACCACCAGTCACAAGTTTTCACACTTTTATAAGTTTTTCACACTTTCATAAATAATGGTTTGGTAAATAACTATTTACATACTGGGGTTAGTTGTCCAATTATAACTTCAGGTTATGGAGTCCCATCCTCCTTGTCTTCTCCCTTCAACTCACTGTTTATGCTTTTTGGGTCTGAGGCCATAACAGATGTCCTTGGATTCTCAAACTGGAAAAGGATGGTTTTGTCTAACTACCCCGTGAAGAGAACTTACTAACAATTCATACAAAGTTCAGAGTTACACACAAGGCAGTATAGAATCCGAAAAATATGAAAGCTAAAACTTAGGGCATCACCCCCATGTCTGTGTCCTCCCATGTCCCCACCTATGTCTGGGTCACCCATGTCCCCACCTATTTCCATGTCCCCCCTTGTCCCCACCCATGTCATTGTCATCCCATGCCCCCATCCATGTTTAGTTCAATGTCTTTATTTTTACCCCAGTTTCAAGAGTTTCAAAGGGATGAACAGAAAGGAAAAGAAAATCAAGGCCAAAACAAAATTATTTACATGTCCTTGCCAGCAGAGCATCCATGTGCTTGGGTGGGTGGAAAGAACCTTTTTTGGAGGGGTTTCCATCCCACTGTCTCCAAAATCAGGGAGTTTTGCCCCAGTCTGTCCTCATTTGGCTGTGAAAGACAGCCGTGGGCCATGGAGAACTAAAACACTGGATTTATGTAGGAGAAGACCTGCAAAGCTATCCAGTATTGCTCAATGCCACTAGATGATGAAAAACGTGAGATTTTTCTGCAGTCAGAAGTTGACCAATCCACTCTCCACAATGGATTTCTGATGTTGGGCTGTGGATGTGTGCAGGTGCCCATGGGGAGCCAGGAGGATATGGAGCCCCCCAGGCAGTAGTCTTCCCAGCACGGATCACTGGCGCCATGGATCACCAGGGCTCTGCCCACCATGGCTCACTGGGGATCATCCAGCACGGATCCTCCAGCGAGGGATGGAGCTGGAGCAGCACAGGAAGCTCTTCCTGCCCTCAGGGCACTCGCAGGGCTGCCCTTAGTGCTGGCTCCTTTGGTGTTTGGTCAAGCAAGAGCTCTGGGAGAAGCTCTTCCCACACTCAGGACACTTGTAGGGCCTCTCCCTGGTGTGGATGCGCCGGTGCTTGATGAGGGTGCAATTACGGTTAAATCCTTTCCCGCAGTCAGGGCAGAGAAAGGGCCTCTCATCTGTGTGAATCCGCTGATGCCTGACGAGAGTGGAGCTGATCTGAAATCTCTTCCTGCATTTATCACATTTGTAGGGCTTCTCCCCAGTGTGGCTCCTCTGGTGGACAATCAGCAGGCAGTGCTCGAAGAAGCTCTTTCCACACTCCCCACACTCGTAGGGCC
Source organism: Melozone crissalis (assembly GCF_028551555.1). NCBI lineage: Eukaryota > Metazoa > Chordata > Aves > Passeriformes > Passerellidae > Melozone > Melozone crissalis. The sequence goes on from NW_026535830.1 coordinate 170,584, forward strand.
GTTCCCCAGTGTGGATTCTCCAATGGCGGATCAGGGAGGATCTCTGGCTGAAGCTCTTCCCACATTCTGAGCACTTGTAGGGCTTCTCCCCATCCTGAAGCTGCTCATGGACCCCCACCTCCGAACTCTGGCCGCCTCCCCGGCCCAGGGTGGGTCTTTCCTCCTCAGATCCCCGTGATCTGCGTTTGCAGCCCCTCCTCGTGAGGGATCTCCGGGGCTTTTCTTCCCCGTTAGATTCCTGTGCTGTGGAGCTGCTCAAAATGGCCTCATCCACAAGGTTCTGCTGTGGTGACTCATCCTCCCTGGTCTCCATCCTCAGCTCCTGGTCTGGGGGAGGAAGGACAAGGACAGGATGGGATTTGCCTCTGTGCCACAGGGAAGGGCAAGGAGATCCCCCCAGTGCGTCCCCAGCAGGACAGCTTTGGCAGCAGGGCTGTCCTGCAGCCGAGGGCCGTGCTGGGCTGGGAGATGGAGCAGGAGAGAGGGGGAAAGGGGCACTGACTTCCTCCTCACCTGCCTGGGGCTCCCGGGACATCTTCCTCTTCCTTGCAGCCTACTCCCTCTCCTGCATTGGACCAAGGCTTGCGAATGGGAAATCCTGGTTTGGGCGTGAAAACAAGGCTTACTGAATTGGGTTTGATGTTCCTGCTGCCCAAGTGCAGCTGGAGAAGTCAGCGCCCCTTTCAGCCAAGGGGGGCCCGGAGCCCGCTCATCCCCAGCCTCCCACACCCCTCCAGGCAGCCGGTTTGTCCCCCAGCTCCGGGATCGCCCCTCTGCGCTCTCCCCACTCCGGGGCTCCCGCGTTCCCCCCGGCTCTCCTGGGGATCCCCAAATCCGTGATTGCCGCTGTGCCCGCCGGTACCGGGTGATCGCCAAGCGGGACCCCCAGGATCCCTCCAGGGGCATTTGTGGCTCTGCTTTGGCGTCCAGCAAGATCCAAACATCCCCTGCCTCGCAAAAAAACCCTCCCAGAGACCTCCCCCGATGGATTTGGGGCGAACTCCCCCAACCCGCTCACCTGTGGGTTCCGGAGTGGGGCGATGCTGGCGGGACAGGGGGAGCAGCGGCCTGAACGGGCGGGCAGGGGAACCGCTTGGTTCTGCTGCTGCTGCTCGTATTCCTCCTGTTCCTGCTCTTCCTCCTCCTCCTCTGTCTCTCCTCTTCCTCCCGCTCCTCCTCCGCATCCAGCACGGCCCGGGAAGGGGCCGACATCCAAATGCAGCCGCGCTCTGCCCTAGGGTGGGGTTCCCATAGCCCCGGCCCGCGCGGCACTGAAGTGATACTGGGAACACTGGGTGGAATCCTGAGAGCCGCGGGAAGGAATTGGGAGCGCTTTCCCTGCCAGTCCCGCTCTTACTGGGAGCACTGGGAGGGAACTGGGAGCAAACAGCGCCCGGAGGCGGCTGCAGCCGGCGGTGGGAGGGGCCAAACCGAAGGGCGTGGTTACGCAAATACAGGAGAGATCGCGCACTGGGATTGGTGGGCGGGAGCAGCGCGGGGTTTCCTCGGTCACGTGAGGGTCGGAGCAATGGCGGCGTCGTCCGATGAGAGGGGACAGGGAGCGGGAATGGGAATATGGGACCAGGACAGGGAATATGGAAACCGCAACTGGAGAGAGAATATGAGATGGGGATTAGGAAGATGAGACCAGGATCGCAAACGGGAATACAGGAATGGGACTGGGAACATAGAAAGGGAAATATGGGAACGGACGCACAATCGGCAGTGGGACCGGGAATGTAGGCCTGGAAATATAGGAACGGCAACCAGACAAATAGTGGACCGGGACGGGGAATGAGACTGGGAATGGGATCCAGACTGGGATGGTAGCTGGACGGGACAAGAAGTGCAGTGACATGGGAACGGGTGGGGAGCAAGGGGAGTGACAGCAGGGAGAGGGGGATTGTGGACAGGTGATGTGGGGAACCAGGACAGGGAGTCATGGGGACAGTTCCAGGACAGGGGGTCCTTGATCAGCTACCCAAGAAACTCTGCCATGCTCTCCCAGTGCAGCCAGAGTCACTCAGCCTGGGGTGCCCAAAGCCCAGAGCAGCCCCCAAGTCCCACCCAGGAACCCTCAACTCCCTGGAACATAGCAGCCCCCATATCCCCTGGAAGATCCCCACATGTCCTCATCCTTGTCTTAGTTCAATGTTTTTATTTTTATCCTGGTTTGGGGTGTTTTGAAAGGACAGAGAGAAATTAAAAGATAATCAAGGCCACATGGAGCCATTAAGAGGTGGAGCCCCCAGCGAGGTGTCTTCCCAACACAGCTTACCAGCACCGCAGATCACTGGGGCTCTGCCCACTGGACAGCATGCAGCACAAACACTGCCATGGGGTACGGAACTGTAACAGTGCACACTTGGGGAACTGTAGCAGTGCACACTTGGGGAACTGTAGCAGTGCACACTTGGGGCACACTTGGGGCACTCACAGGGCTTTCCGAGTGGTGCCTCCATTCGTGTTGGGTCAAGGCTGACCTCTGGCTGAAGGTCTTCCCACACTGGGGACATTTGTAGGGCCTCTCCCCAGTGTGGATGCGCTGGTGGGTGACCAGGGTGGAGTTGTGCTTGAAGCCCTTCCCACAGTCAGGGCAGCGGAAGGGTCTCTCATCTGTATGAATGCGCTGATGTACGAGGACATCCGAGCTGCTTTGAAACCTCTTCCCACACTCCCCACACTCGTAGGGCCGCTCCCCAGTGTGGCTCCTCTGGTGGATCATCAGGTGATCGCTCCGGCTGTAGGTCTTCCCACAGTCGGGACACTCGTAAGGCCGTTCCCCAGTGTGGATCCTCTGGTGAAGCATCAGTTCAGAGCTCTGGCTGAATCTCTTCCCACACAGCCCACACTCATAGGGCTTCTCGCCGGTGTGGATCCTCTTGTGGACAATCAGGTTCGACTTCTGGGTGAATCTCTTCCCACACTCGGGACACGCGTAGGGCCTCTCCCCGGTGTGGATGCGCCGGTGCTTGATGAGGTCGGGGTTATATTTGAAGCCCTTCAGGCAGTCGGGGCAGCGGAAGGGCCTCTCATCTGTGTGAATCCGCTCGTGTGTGAGCAGATGGGAGCTTGTCTGAAACCTCTTCCCACATTTGGGACACTCATAGGGCCTCTCATCTGTGTGTGTCCGCTGATGCTTCAGAAGAGTGGAGCTTCTCTGAAAGCTCTTCCCACATTCCCCACACTCATACGGCCGTTCTCCCGTGTGGCTCCTCTGGTGGTTGATCAGGTCAAAGTTATCTCTGCAGCTCTTCCCACACTGCCCACACTCATAGGGCCGTTCCCCAGTGTGGATTCTCCAATGGCGGATCAGGGAGGATCTCTGGCTGAAGCTCTTCCCACATTCTGAGCACTTGTAGGGCTTCTCCCCATCCTGAAGCTGCTCATGGACCCCCACCTCCGAACTCTGGCCGCCTCCCCGGCCCAGGGTGGGTCTTTCCTCCTCAGATCCCCGTGATCTGCGTTTGCAGCCCCTCCTCGTGAGGGATCTCCGGGGCTTTTCTTCCCCGTTAGATTCCTGTGCTGTGGAGCTGCTCAAAATGGCCTCATCCACAAGGTTCTGCTGTGGTGACTCATCCTCCCTGGTCTCCATCCTCAGCTCCTGGTCTGGGGGAGGAAGGACAAGGACAGGATGGGATTTGCCTCTGTGCCACAGGGAAGGGCAAGGAGATCCCCCCAGTGCGTCCCCAGCAGGACAGCTTTGGCAGCAGGGCTGTCCTGCAGCCGAGGGCCGTGCTGGGCTGGGAGATGGAGCAGGAGAGAGGGGGAAAGGGGCACTGACTTCCTCCTCACCTGCCTGGGGCTCCCGGGACATCTTCCTCTTCCTCGCAGCCTCCTCTTCCTCCATCCGGCCAAGGTTTAGGAACGGGAAATCCTGCTTTGGGCGTGAAAACAAGGGCTGAGTGTGTTGGCTTTGATGTTCCCGCTGCCCAAGTGCAGCTGGAGAAGTCAGCGCCCCTTTCAGCCAAGGGGGGCCCGGGGCCCGCTCATCTCTCGCTTCCTTCAACCCTCCAGGCTGCCGGGGTATCCCAGCTGTGTGATCGCCCCTTTGTGCTCTCCCCGCCCCGGGGCTCCCGCGTTCTCCCCGGCTCTCCCTGGGATCCCCAAACCCGTGATCGCCTCTCTGCCCGCAGGGACAGGGCACGCGGGACTCCCCAAGGGTTATTTGTGACTCAGCTTTTGGGTCCTGGAAGATCCTACGATCCCTTCCCCACAAAAAACCTCTCCCAGAGACCCCTCCGATGGATTTGGGGCGAGCTCCCGCTCCCCACTCACCTGCGGGTTCTGGAGGCGAGGAGGGCGATGCAGCAGGAGCCGGGGGAGCTGCGGCCTGAGCGGGGGAACCGCGTGGTGTTGCTGATGCTGCTGCTCTTCCTTGCCCGTCTCTTTCTCCAGTTCCTGCTCGTCTTCTTCCTTTTCCTCTTTCTCTGTCCCGCCTCTTCCTCCCGCTCCTCCTCCGCTCCCAGCACGGCCCGGGCAGTGCCGGCACCCAAAAGGCGCCGCGCTCTGCCCTAGGGTGGGGTTTCCATAGCGGCCCCGGCCCGCGCGGCTCTGGGAGCGGTCCTGAGAGCACCGGGAACGATCCTGAGAGCCGCGGGAAGGAATTGGGAGCGCTTTCCCTGCCAGTCCCGCTCTTACTGGGAGCACTGGGAGGGAACTAGGAGCAAACAGCGCCCGGAGGCGGCTGCAGCCGGCGGTGGGCGGGGCCAAACCGAAGGGCGTGGTTACGCAAATACAGGAGAGATCGCGCACTGGGATTGGTGGGCGGGAGCAGCGCGGGGTTTCCTCGGTCACGTGAGGGCCGGAGCGATGGCGGCGGCGTCCGGTGAGAGGGGATAGGGAGCGAGAATGGGGACCGGGACTGGGAATGGGGCAGGGAATACGGGACTGGGATTGGCAATGCGGACAGGAGCCGGGACCGGGATTGCGAATGGGAATGGGAACAGGGGCCGGGAGTCCGGAACCGGGAATGGGACTGGAAATGCGGGAAAGGGACCGGGAACGGACAGGGATGGGAACCGGGCAAGAGGGACACGGGCAATGGGAGTACCGGGAAGCGGGCGGGAGCGGGGTGACACCGGGGCGAGGAGCGGCCGGGAACAGGAGCGACACTCGGGTGGGGGGACACCGAGGCCCGGGCCGGGGGAGTTAACGGCTCCAGGGGACGCTGTGCACCTGCCCTGTGGGCAGAGGGGACGGCGAGCAGAGGAGACACCAGAACAGGGTGGGGGGGCGAGGGTGACACCGTGGACAAGGAGTCCTGACCGGGGGTTTAACGGAGGCAGGGGACACTGTGGACTGGGCAGTGGGGACACCGGAAGAGAGGACTGGCACCGGACCGAGGGGGACACAGACCGGGGAGTGACACCGAGTACGGGGACACCGGGACAGGGGTGATCCCAGGACACGGGATGACACCAAACAGCGGGGACATGGACCAGGGGTGACACCGAGCAGGGGGGACACCAGACTGAGGTGACACCGGCGGGTGTCCCCAGAGGCCAAGCAGCTGCTGAGCTGCGACCCCAGGTACAGCACATCTGAGGCGGCTTTGGTCCCAGTAGACAGCGAGCTGGGACAGTGGGGATAGCAGGTGGGGACACTGGGGACATTAGCACAAGGGACTGGGATACCAGGGAGGGAGGACGGGGACATGGGGACACTTTTAAAGGGATGCTGGGGTGTCCTGGGACAAAGCCTGGCAGCATCACCGTTGTGAGAAAGGAGGTGATGGCAGTGGTGGCCTTTGTCCCAAACCATAGGGTGACACTGCTTTGGGGTGAAACATGGTGGTGTTGCCAGGGTGGGACAGGGCCTGACCATGGAGGACTTTGTTCCCAAGCATGGGGTGTCACTGTTTTGGGACAAAACTCACCATTGTCACCAGGACATGTGGTGACAGAGGTGGTGGCCTTTGTCTCCAAGGTGATCCTGTTCAGGCTCAGCAACCAGCTGGTGCTGGCCTTCAAGCACCTGTTGGGCTACAAAGATGGCACCAATGACACCCAGGCCATCTACACCTGCAGGAACCTCCTGAAGCACCTGGCCTTTGCCCTCAAAGCAGGTGCAAGCACACAGGCCCATCGCCCCCTTAACCAGGCCCTGTTAAAAACAGTGTACCATGGCGGCAAATACCCTTGCAAACAATCACTTGGCAGGCCAGAACTCTGCTCAAGGGCTCGGCATGCATCCACCTCAAGCAGGTCAAAATTCCAATCAGGGTCCTCAGGTGTAAGAGACGAAATGAGGGATGTGGGACTCCAGGCGGCTCTTCAAAATGCAGTTTATTATATCTAAGATGTTACAGCAGTCCAGGGTCATGGGCGACATAGCCCGTGCCTACAGCTGTTAGCTCCTGCTACAGGAAGGCCTGGAGACCCTTTGGTTTTGGTTACATTGCATTACATACTTTTCTTTGCTGAGCATCTTAATACAGTAGAACCAACCTATACCTTAACTATTATCTATAGCCTATCATTACTGCTATAATTACCATATTCATGTTAGTATTCTCCAATCACTAAAAGTTATTACATTACAGTTTAAGCTAGAAGTTGTTTTTCAGTTTTCTTGCAGTGGAAAATCTGGAGACCTTTTTTCTACTTGCAACATCAGCAGGCTTGTTTGCCTGTGCTATCTTTCTGCTTGGTAAAAACATCTGCTTGTTTGAGGTGGGTTTATCCTTTGCTCTAAGTCATAAAAACCCCCTTCTCACTAACATACCCTTTGCCATCTTCGTTATCCAGTAAGACTGGCTCAGCAATTCTTTTCTTCTATATCAAAACTTGCTTCCATCTCCATTCCTTCATCAGACTCTACATTTAAAAATCTTTCTCCTAAGCATACATATCTGTGAGACTTTCTTGCCAAACTTTCATCCTTCCCAACATCATAGGGGCTTGGCCTGCTTGATGGCAGCACACATCTCGCAGTCATGGATAACCTGAGAAATACTGTCCATGGTTAGATCCACCCCTCGGTCTCGTGCCCACTTATAGGTGGCATCTCTGCCCTGATGGCCTGAGGCATCATGGGCCCATCCAGCTAGGAATAACTCTCCCTTATGTTCCCAATCTAGGTCTATTTTGGACACCCCTATCTTTGCAGCCTGGTCTACCTGCTCATTGTTTCAGTGTTCCTCATTAGCTCTACTCTTGGGTACATGAGCATCCACATGGTGGACTTTCACAGGTAGCCTCCCTACCCTGGTAGCAATGTCTTTCCACTCATCAGCAGCCCAAATTGGTTTTCCTCTATGCTGCCAGTTAGCCTTTTTCCACCTTTCCAGCCATCCTCACAGAGTATTGGCTACCATCCATGAATCAGTGTAGAGGTAGATCTTTGGCCATTTCTCTCTCTTAGCAATGTCCAGGGACAACTGAACGGCCTTGAGTTCAGCAAGCTGACTTGATCCACCTTTACCTTTGGTAGCTTGTGCAACCTGTCATGTGGGGCTCCATACGGGTGCTTTCCAAATCCAATTCATCCCTATGATGTGAGAGGAACTGTCAGTGAAAAGAGCGTATTGTGTTTTCTCTGGTGGTGGTTGGTTGTATGGTGAAGCTTCTTCAGCCCTTGTAACTTGTTCCTGCTCCTCTTCATCAGCGAAACCAAAGTTTTCACCTTCCAGCCAGTTTGTAATTATCCCCAAAATCCAAGGGTGATTCAGGTTTCCTATACGGGCGCGCTGTGTGATGAGAGCAATCCATTTCCTCCATAAAGCGTCAGTGGTGGGGTGGGTGGTGGGAACCTTTCCTTTAAACATCCACTCCAGCACTGGTAGTTGGGGTGCCAGGAGGAGTTGTGCTTCTGTGCCAATCACCTCTGAGGCAGCCTGGACTCCTTCATAGGCAGCCAAGATTTCCTTCTCTGTGGGAGTGTAGATGGCTGTGGACCCTCTGTAACTTCAGCTCCAGAATCCCAGTGGTCGGCCTCGAGTCTCTCCAGGCACCTTCTGCCAAAGGCACCAGGACAAGCCATTGTACGCAGCTGCAGACCAAAGAACATTCCTTACGTCTGGTCCAGTCCTAAATGGGCCAAGGGCTACCACATGAGCGATCTCCTGCTTAATCTGGGTAAAAGCTTGTTGCTGCTTTGGGCCCCAGTGGAAATCGTACTTCTTGCGAGTGACCAGGTAGAGAGGGCTCACGATCTAACTGTACTCAGGAATGTGCATTCTCCAAAAGCCTATGGTGCCTAGGAAAGTGGGTGTTTCCCTCTTGCTGGTTGGTGGAGAGAGACATCATGGTGATCTTACTGATGATCTGAGTGGGAATCTGATGTCGTCCATCTCGCCACTTCACTCCCAAGAACTGGATCTCTCAGGCAGGTCCCTTGACTTTGTTCTTCTTGATGGCAAAGCTGGCCTCCAGTAGATTCTGGATGATTTTTTCTCCTTTCTGAAATACTTCCATTGCCGTGTTCCCCCACACAATGATGCCATCCATGTACTGCAGGTGTTCTGGAGCTTCACCCTTTTCCAGTGCAGCCTGGATCAGTCCATGGCAGATGACGGGGCTGTGTTTCCACCCCTGCAGCAGGTATTTCCAGGTGCACTGCACGCTACTCCAGGTGAAAGCAAACTGGGGCCTGCATTCTGCTGCCAGAGGAATGGAGAAAAATGCATTAGCAATGCCAACAGTGGCGTACCACTCTGCTGCCTTGGACTCCAGCTCATACTGGAGTTCCAGCATGTCTGGCCCAGCAGCGCTCAGCGGTGGAGTCGCTTCATTCAAGGCAGGAGAGTCCACAGTCAATCTCCATTCTCTGTCAGAATTGCACACAGGCCAGATGGGGCTGTTGAAGGGTGAGTGAGCCTTACTGACCACCCCTTGGCTCTCAAGCTCACAGATCATTCTGTGGATGGGGATCACAGCATCTTGATTCATTTGATACTACCAGCGGTGCACCGTCAAGGTGGCAGTCGGCACTCGTTGCTCTTCCACCTTCAGGAGTCCTACTGCAGATGGGTCTTTTCATAGTCCAGGTAAGGTGTTCAACTGCTTCATGTTCTCTGTCTCTACAGCAGCTATTCCAAAAGCCCACCTGAGTCCCTTTGGGTCTTTGTAAAGCCATTCTGGAGGAAGTCTATGCCCAGAATACACGGGGCCTCTGGGCCACTCACATTAGGAATTTCTGCCACTCCTTCCCAGTCAGGCTCACCTCAACTTCCATCAGAGTCGATTGCTGTGATCCCCCCATCACCCCGGCAATGGAAACGGCTTCTGCCCCCACATGTCCCGATAGTATCAGGGTACGCTGTGCATCAGTATCAACTAAGACTTCAGAGCCATATTTCTGTGGCTCTGATGTGCCAGGTTAGGAATCCACACCATCCAAAAGACCCAGTTTTCCTGTGCCTCTTATTGGCTAGAGGCAGGGCCCCTCTAGGCCTGGTTTTTACTTCTTTCCTGGGCATACATACTAGATGTTCCTTCAAGGAGATATGACAGATCATACCTGGCAGCTTGGTCAATGAAGGCTTTCACTTCAGTGGAACATCACTTGCTTAATGTTTACCTCCTTGAGCTGGTGCACCCATGCTGCCAGAACAGAAGTGGGTTTTCCATCCCACCATTCCCATGTCTTCCCCATGGTCACGCAGAAAAAACCACAGCTCAGCCTGTGGGGTGTACCCTCTCTCTCTGGGGAACGTTGGGCTCTGACTCTGGGGCCTGTGACTCCCACTGGTGCAATGTGGGAACTGTTCCTCCTCACCTCCTCCCTCATCTCCCTTATGTCCTCTTGGAGACTCTTAACCACAGCAGAGACATGAGCCTGCATTGGGTCATTGATCACACTCTCACAATTTCTAAGCTTGTTGGCAACAGATCCCACTGTCTCTCGGTTGGTATCAGCATTAATTGTTGCAATGAAGGTGATGTATTGGGATGGCCCTAGATTTGCCAGACTCCACAGCATTTGCCTGTGCACCTGACCTTGTCGGGGTCATCATGCTGTCCATCCCTCCCAAAGAGTACCTCCAATACTGCCACTTCTCTCAGCTCTTGGATCCCTTCCTCAAGGGTCTTCCAGTACATTCTGTCATGGTGCTCCTGCATTTTCTGTCTGTGGACAAACCTCTCTCTGACACTCATTAAAAGCTGCTCCCTGAGGGAAAGGGACCCTGGCTTACGAAAACCTGATTCATACCTGAGTCCTGTGTCAAGGGTCCCAAACTCTTTGCCTCACCACCATCCAGTTGCACACCTGTACCCATAAGGTCCCAGACCAGTAACCAGGTTGTGTAAGCCTCACGTTCCCATTGTACAATGTCTTTGTGCAGATTATGGAGACTTTCATATGTCAGGGACTCAGAGATGATATCAACCATTTGCTCCCCTGCAGGTTGTGGGGGCTCTCCTTTCTTATACTTACCATTATCTGGGTGCTCTGATTTCATGTTAGACTTCCTCATTTCCACAGGGGTGACTGCTGCTGTCTGGGGCTGCCCTTGTGGTACAGCTGGAACCTGGATGGTTGGAACATCTTTGGCTTCAGTGGCTGCACTATCAGGCTCTCCCTCTTTGAGGCAGGGGTAGGGTTTCTCACCAGCTGGGGAAATGTGCTCCTTCAGCATCTGGCCCGTCTCCTTTACCAGAAACCCCACCCAGTCCAGGTGATTAATTTCTGGGGTGGGCTGTGGGGCAGGGTAAGGCTCTGGGGCATCATCCCTAGTTTCTGGGGTAGGTATCAGGGTGCTTATCCAAGTCAATCTTCCCTTATCTCTGAATGCCTAATAGAACAGGCATATCAGCAACACCAGCCCCTGTATGATATCATTAGCATTTAGAGAAGATTTGAACTCTTTGAAAACTGGTGGGGCAGACCCAAAGAGCTGGGTGAAGGGTTGGGAGAAAATTTCCCCTGGTGTCATTTCTTTACAGTAAGTATCATTATTAAAGTAACCCCAAAGCCATACAGTTAGTGTATGATAGCTCTGAATCTATGTTCCCTCCTTTGAGAGTAGCCTTAGTTATAGGATTCATGTTTAGATAAGGGCCTGCAAATGGGAGAAATATAGCCATGACCACATGCCACCCAAAACAGAGTAAGCTGGACCACATGGTGCCACCTAACAAGATTTCTATATCCAACACACAAAAAATTAGGTTACTCAACATTTTTTCTATCTGTGCCCTCAGGCCCCATATTGGGCACCAGAATCTGTTTTGGTTTGAAAAGACAGATGTAAGGAAGGTAGGAGCCTCCCTGAAATGGAAAATGTAAACCCCTTCCCTCCAAATTATTATAATTTTGAAATTAAGAAGCTCTCAGGCAAAGATATGGGAATAGGAAGAACAGGAAATTTAAAATGCAAATGTAGTAATACAAAAAAACCCACTGACAGAGTCAGAATATGACCTGAGACCCTGTTGGCCAGAGTGTTGGTCACAGTCCAATTAAATGGTGGCTGCAGTCCTCCTGGAGGGACAGATGTGGTTCTGTTGAGGCAGTGATCCTGCAGAAGGATGTAGTTTTCCTCTGAAAGTCTAGTGGTGGTGTAGTCTGGTCTTCCTGGCCTTCCTCTGAAGATCCAGTGGGAAAAGGCTGGCTGTGGTTTTCCACATCTCACATTATATCCAGTTAGGAATGCTTGGCCCCTACCCATGGGTGGAGCATCTCACAATAAGATGATGCAATTTTATCAGTCATGCGGTGAGGCTCAATGGCCCATTAACAGAAGGTATCTCCCCAGAGGGAGGATTGGTCGTGGAAGAGGTAAAGAAAACTGCCCCATCTGGTTTTAACATCCTGGCCATTAACAGAAGATATGCCCTCAGAGTTATGAGGGATGAGACATGGAAAAGATAAAGAACACCCCTTACCTGTGAGAGTCTGTCCGAATTTTCCCTCATCTGCCTCATGATTGTCATTTGGGGACCACTGAGGAGAAGACCACCCCTGTCTGGAATCTCTGGCTCTGAAGGAGAAAGTCACATGCCAAAGGCCCCGAGACCTGGAGAGCACAGTGCTAAGTTACTGTCTTCACAGGTATTGTTTGCTGTATGCTACACTGAGCCCAAAGAAGGGGGCTCTGTGCCCTTTTTGCAACAATAGCCTTGGAAGCTGTCCCACCTCTTGGACTGGCCGGAATTCTCCTGAGTTTTGGGTGATCTCCCACAGAGGACCCTCACCTGTTTTACAACCACCGTGACAGACAGACTGAGATGTAAGAAGCCTCTCCATGAGGGACTGAGACATGAAACTCCTATGTGAAAAGGCCCTTCTCCTCCTTCCAAGGACTGGGACTGAAACCCCCAGCCTGGGGGAGGTGTGTGGGGGAGGCAAGCTGACCAAAGCGAGATGTTTGCCTGCAGCAGGTGTGAGCACTGGACCAAGAAGACAATGGCTCTTGCTTACTGTTGAGAACATAGACTACCTGTTACATCTATTCCTTATTGTATTCCCCCCCCAATTTTCAATAGAATTATCATAATAAAAACCTCTGAGTTAGCTAGAGATTTTGAGATCTCCCCAACGTAACAGGCAGATCCTCAACTGGACTGGACCAAAGGACTTCGTCTCTACATTTGGTAGCTATATCCCCTGCCCACCTCTCTCTCTCTTTCCTCTCTCTCTATCTTTTCTCTCCCTTAATCCCTCTATCGCATTTTGCTGTAGTCATTCAATAAAGGTGCATTTGTTTTGATTATCACTGCCAACCCCTTGTACCGTGTCGGTTCTTTTGCACCCTGAGATCAATCCACGAACCATCATGAAACTGGTTCATAAGGATGGATCGAGACACTACCTCCCAGTGACAGATAACATACTTTTGGTCACATCTTGCATTGCAACCTAAGACATGTTACAGTCGACACTGTGAGGTCACACAACCTGCCCTGTGATGTCACAGCCCACTCTAGGATGTCTCCTCTGTCACCTTGCAGCCCACTCTATGAAGTCATATCACCACCATGTGACATCATAACCTGCTCTATGATGTCATACAATTGAGCCATCACAGCCTGCTCAGTGAAGTCACATAGTGCCCTCTATGATGCTGTAGCTGCTTGATGACCTCACATTACAGACTCTGTGATGTCATAGCCCCATCTGTGACCTCACCCAACCCACCCTGTGCTGTCACACAGCCCCTTTCTGACATCACAGCTGCTCTGTGCTTCTATGACACAGCTGCAGAGGTGCCACTGTGGCACAGCCCCCTCTGGGACATCCCACAGCCCCTGCCAGTGCTGAGCCCCTGTGAGCTCTGTCTGTGCCCTGCTGGTGCAGCCCAGCCCAGCTCAGCAGCACAGACACAGCACAAGGACTTTAATGAGCCTCTGGGGCTTTGTGCTCAAGCCCTGAACATCAGTCCCTGAGAGGGAGCTGAAGAAACCTCTAAAGAATACACAGTCAGAACCAAACTCCAAAGTTCCTGGTACCTTTAATGGGTCCCACTGAGGGACACAACTGAGAAAGTGTCCCCAGGCCCCAGGCAGAGCAGAGAACTGCAGGCAGTGATGACAGGTGGGGACAAAGAGAAGCCAAGTCTTGCTGCCCTGGGGCACAGCAGGGTCTGTGCCACCAAGGGCTGTGAGGAGACACCTTGTCCTGAGGCACTGAGGCCTCCTGGCACAGCCCCAGCCAGGCTGGGCGCTGTCCTGCCCTTGTCCTGCCCTCAGCATCCCCCCCTAGCCCACATCCCAGTGGCCTCAAGGATCTGCTGGAAGGAGTCCCCGGGGAGCCTTGCTCAGGAATGGCCCTATGGGGGCTTCCAGGGAGTGCACGTTCTTCAAAGGACTTTGGGTTGTGCTTTTGCATTGGATTTCTGAGAGGTTTGTGCAATCATGGCCTCCAATTATCTGATGTAATGAGTCCTTTAGGATTCTTTGTCAGTAACAACACTCAGTGGCCTTATTAATGCTTCAAGGTACTTCCATTTTTTCAAAGTACTTGGTGTTTCCCTTTTGATACTGGTGCCTTAAGTTTCAGCTTTCATACTTTCCAGATTCAGTACTGCATTAGTATATAACTCTGAACTTCAGATAGAGTGTTAGCAAGTTCTCTTCACAGTGTAGACAAAACAATCTAACACTGTCTCGCCTCTGTTCCAGGTAGCCTCTTAAGGCATCAATACAGACTCGGTGAGAAGTTTGTGCAATCATGACCCCAGTTATTTGCGTTAATTAGTCCCTTGAGAGCTTTGTATTGACACTCAGTGGGGCTCATTAATACTTTGAGATATGCAAGGTGTTTAAGGTGCTTTGGACTTTCTTTTCCACACTGAGTCTCTGAGAGGTTTTTGTGCAATCCTGGTCTCCAGTTCTCTCCTCCAAGGAGTCCATGAGGAGCCTGTGTTAGGGATGGACCTCAGTGGGACCCATTAATACCTCGAGACACTTTGGGATTTTTTTCTGACTGACTCCAAAGGTTTGTGCAATCTCTTAGGCTCTGAGATTCCAGGGCTCAGCACTAAATGCACCACAGGGTTCATTAGGATCAAGGCAGTCCTGACAAAGCATGGCTCTGCCTTGATTTCCCTCTGATCTGGTGCCATTCATTAGGAAGGTTTTCCTACTGAAGTAATGGAGAAATACTTCAAAGTGCTTCTAAAAAATATGAGTTCCTATTTTAAAGATTGTATTTTATTAAGTTTCTCTTTAGAGAAGAGTTGATTGCAGCATTCAGTGACGGCTATTGACCCAGGGACTTTCCTCAGGTGGTCAGGCCTGGTCAGAGAAGCTGTGCATTGAGGCCTGACCCAGTGTGGACAACCTTGCTCAACATTCCCAACCCCATCCTTTCTCTCCTCACTCGCCTGGGACCTGTTTTGCTTGGAGAACTAGCTGCACTCAGGCAAATTAGGGATTTGGTTTTTTGAAGCAATCAAAAATTCCTGAGTTTCCTCATTGAAAAATGAAGAAAGACACCCTCAAGTATGTGCCAAGCCCAAGCTGCCACCAAGGACATTCCCTTTCCCCAAGACAGAGCTCTGCAAGAAATGTTTTATTCCTTTGGATTCTTTGGTTCCATGATGCCATGCTGTGTCACAATGGACCCTCAGTTGCATGGGGCTGCACGGTGTCACTTTGGCCCTGATATAGGCTTAAACAGATTATAGTCGGCTGTGTAATCAAGGGTTAAACAAACTGTAGTTTACAGTGTAATCAAAAAAAGGTGGTCCTATACTGCTGTATAATCAAGAGCAGATGGTCCTCTTTCCTATACTTTACGGGGATCCTCTATACCCTAAGGGAATATAGTTTATTGTTTAAGACTAAACAAGTGCTCAAAAAAATGGTAGAAACTTGATCTGTGTTTCAGACCATGGCCAGAAGCCTTGGAGAATGGCCAAATGTGGAGAGTCTGTGCGAAGACCAGGTTCATTCAAAGGGCATACTAGGAAGACTGCTTACTTCATCCCATGACCACTGCCCAGAAGACCCCCAGAAAGCAATGTGTCTTAGTTTGGAAAGACAGGTGTCTGCTAAGGAGGCAGGAGCCTCCCCTGAAATGGAAAAATGTAAACCCCCTCCCACCAAATTGTTATAAATTTGAAATGAACGGGCTGTCAGGCAAAAATATGGGAGCAGGAATAACAGTTCTTTATTAGGGAAGAAAATAAAAAGATAAACAATGCAGCAGACCAAAACTATACTGATAGAGTCAGAACACAACCTGACACCCTGTTGGTCAGGGTGTTGGCAGCAGTCCCATTGGAATTGTGGCTGCAGTCCCCCTGCAGTGTTAGGTGTTGTTCTGTTGGAGCAGGGATCCTGTAGAAGGGTGTAGTCTTCCTCTGAAGATCCAGTGGAGAAAGCTGTGCTGGTGTTCCAGAAACTCCAGATTATATCCAACTAGGAATGCTTGACTCCTCCCTCCAGGCATAGCATCTCACAATGGGATGCTGCATTTCTTATCAGTCATGCAATGACATTCAATAGCCTATCATCAGCAGATTTCTCCCTGGTTGTGGAAGAGATAAGGAAAACTGCCCACTTAACAGAAGACAAGTGCCATACAGATGGCAAATAGACTACAATTTGCTTGGCAATCCAGGACACAGTGTTAAGAGTGTGCAGGCGCAGAACAATAAAAACTGATTAGCATGCGAAGTGAGAGTAGGCGGGGATAGGTTATGGATATGTATAGGCGATGACAAATATGTATGAGCTTAAGAGTATTTAATGCAGAGCATCTGCTCTGCTGGACACACACGGCTTTGATGAAGTGATTCCCCGTGTGTCCAGCGCTGAACAAACAAACTTCTACTTCACTAATCTGCTGGTTGTGGAGTCTTTATTTCTACATGTCAGTTGGTGAGCCAGTCAGGAGTCTCTCTGCTCGTCTGCAGGACTGACTGGAGGATGTTGTCCTAAGCACACCCCGAGCCCTTTTCTTGGAGTAACTCCTTCCCCAGCTGCTCACTGCAGGAGCAGGGAAGAACCTCCTGTGATTGCAAAGAGCATGTTTGACAAAGGCGGGGCCAGTAAGTTGTAGGGGATGCTGGTGCCTGGCCAGGGGCTACTGGTAAACCACTCAGAGACATCTGGTGTATGGCATAGTCCCTGTTTAGGAGGAGGGTGCCCTGGGATTTGCTGACTGATAGAGCTAGCAATCTTGAGTGCAGATCAAGCAAATCCAGGGTTACTGCTGCATCCCAGCATCAGGAGCCAGGTAGGACCTGCTAAGGATTGAAGCAGGAAAAGGGTAAGCAGACCCTTTTAAATGATTACTTGGATTATACTTACAGCTGCTGGAGGGGTATTAAGTGGAATAATAATTGGATGTTAAATTTGTAAATGCCTGGGTATTTTATGTTAAGTACTTAAAACATTCCATGTTGGGTTTTTTTTTTGTGTGTGTGTGTGTGTGTGTGTGTGTGTGTGTGTGTTTGAGATGCAGCATCACTGCAAAGCAAGAGGGAGTTCTGATCTGCAGTTCTGTGACCCTGCAAGAGGCATGGTCAGTGATGGACAAAGTGCTTAAAATGTTTTGTATGGTACGTCCAGTACTGCAAACAGTTTGTATACTTAAAACATCAGCAAACTATGGATCCAAGTTGTAGCCAAGAATATATTAAGCTAGCTTTGAAACTAGTGAATGTGTATCTGTGTATGTGACAGGCTGTTTTGATGGCCAGAAATAGGATAGCTAGGAAAATAACTGGGATAAGACTATAAGAAAGTGTACAAAGAAGTTCTATGGAAACTAGGGGCAAGAAGCCCCAAAGGGAACAGAAGGAATGGGGAAAGGCCAGAGTAAAGAGGTCCCATTTAGGTTGCATATTAGTGCACTGGAAACATATAGTTGGCTCAGGAGAGAGAGAAAATAAAAGGACTCTTATTAAATATTGCAACCAGTAGTGGCTGTTGTATAGATTAGAGAATGAGGCTGAATAGCCCCTTAACAGAACTATAGACTATAACATTACTTTGCAGTTAATTCTGTTCTTAAGGAGAGAGGGAAAATGGGATGAAGCATCAAATGCAGGTATGTTTTTTACCCTCTGAAACCACCCACAGTGGCAGAGAGACTGTGCCACCACAAGATTCTCTTGTACTTGCCCTTGAGAAGGAAAAACACAAAGACCTCAAAGGTAAATTAAAGTGATGTTGCTCAGCATGCAAAATTGGCCAACAGTACTCTAGAAGAGATAAAATTCACCAGGCACCAGAACAGGATCTAACTGATTTGTTTAAGCCTCCTCCACAATCACAGGAACAGATGCAGACTCAGACAGAACCCTCACTCCCTCAGATAGTCCTGTGTCTTCCCACACCAGAAAAAATCAGCTCCAGAGGTGGTGCAGGCACCTCTCTGGGAGACAGTAGGGCCTGAGGGAGGGACACTGCTGATTAAGGCACCTTTTTCTATCACCAATTTAGAGGCATGGAAAAAGTTGCTAAAGATTATCAGAAAGACCCACTAAGTGCATCCAAACACTTCCAGTTTATAGTAAAGCAACACAATCCTGATTGGAATGACACAGTTATTGTTAGAATATATGACTGAAACAGAAGAGCAATTAATTCTAAAAAATACAGGGGATTTGGCTGATGATTATTATAAAACCAAGGGGGAAGACATTATAGAATACTTCCCCTTCCAAGACCCAAAATGGGTTGTGAACAGGTCTGCACACATAGAAAAATTACAGGCATACCAGGGGTGAATCACAAAAGGAATGTAAAGGTCCATTCATAAAACCATAAATTGGTCCATATGATACATAATCAAACAAGGTTCCTCTGAATCACCATCTGAATTCCTGGATCACCTGAGGGACATGATGTGCCATAACACACTGCTAGATCCTGGGTCAGAGGTAGGAACACAATAACTCATTTCTTTGTTTCTGGGCAAGTCTAGAGGAGATATTAAGCGCAAGCTGCAAAAGCTGCATCCTACAGAAAGCAGGAATATATAAGTAAGTGTTGCTGGATGAAGCATGGAGAGTTTTTAGTAACAGGGAAGAAAAGTACAAGTGGGGACATGGAAGGGTGGTGGCGGTCACCAGGGAGGAGGGAGAAAGGAAATGGAGACTGCCCTGACTAGGCAAGGACCAATGTGTGTTATGCAAAAGGCTTGACCACTGTAAAAATGAATGTCCAGAAAAATCCAAGGATAAGAAGATAGTACAGAATAACCAGAAAAGGAGGATAGTGGCCCCTGTAGAAGAAGACTGACAGGGACCTGGGGAATCCACCCCAGTGGATCCACTGATTGTAATGAAGCTAGGGAAAAAACAAAAGAAAGTAGAATTTTTGGTCAACACAGGGGCAATGTATCTGGTTTTGAACCAAGATTTGATGCCCCTGGTAAATTATTATATCTTGGTAAAAGGTGCAACTCATCAAAGTGAAAAGGTGTACTTTTGTGAACCTCTGAGATACAAACTGGAAAAACAATGGGGCATCCACAAATTTCTGTATATGCCTAACTCTCTGAAGGGAGTTTTTTGGAAGAGATTTATTAGAGCAATTTGAGGCAGTAATTAAATTTGAAAAAGGAAAGATTACTCCAGAGGTAAATGACCAGCACTATATACAAATAATGAGCTTATCCCTAGCTAGTGTTTCTACAGAGAACAAAACCAGCAAAGAAATCACAGACCAGGTATATCCCAGGGTATGGGCCACTGATGTGGCCCAGAGAGCAAAGAATGCTCTGCCCACCAAAGTCAAACTCAAAGAGGGATGGCAGCTAGTAAGAATCAAACAGTACCCCCTGAAAAGGGAAGACCAGGAAGGAATTTGGCCAGTGATAGAAAAATTTTTACAACTAGGATTGTAAAGGAGTGCGAGTCTGATTTTATTACCCCCATATTACCTGCCCATAAACCTGACGGGTTGTATTGAGTGGTGCAGGACTTATGAGCTGTAAATAAAATAACTGAGGACCTCTATCCAGTGGTGGCAAACCCATATGCCTTGTTGACTGTATTGACATGTGAACTAACCTGGTTTACTATTTTAGACCTGAAGGATGCCTTCTTTTGCCTCCTTCTCCATAAAGCCAGCCAAAATATATTTGCATTAGAATAGGAAAACCCCAAAAGTGGGTGTAAAACCCAGCTTACTTGGACTGTATTACCCCAAGGATTCAAGAACAGGCCCATTATATTCAGCAATCAATAAGCAAAAGATCTTGAGTCCTGGGAGGCCCCATCAGAAGAAGGGAAGCTGTTACAATATGTAGATGATATCCTGATTGCCACCAAAAAAAAGGACGCTAGCCTGACCTGGATGGTGAGTCTGTTAAACTTCTTGGTACTGGTTATCTAAGAAGAAGGCCCGAGTAATGCAGCAGGAGGTAATTTATCTAGGATATGAGATTAGTACTGGACAAAGAACTCTAAGATGAGCCCAAAAAGAGTCAATATGCCAAATGCCAAGGCCACAAAGAGTGAAAGAATTACAAACCTTTTTGTGGTGGTGGTGGCTGTGGATCTACAACTATGGACTGCTGATTAAACCCCTATATGTGCTGACGACCACTGAATGAAAGAACCTTCAATGGAACAAGGGAGCTACACAAGCCTTTGAGTCACTGAAAAAGGCTTTAATGTCAGCTCCAGCCTTGGGACTCCAGATGCGAGTAAACCATTTTTTCTCTTTTCCCATCAGAAGCAGGGGATTGCCCTAGGAATATTGGCACAGGATCTGGGCCAGTATCACCGATCAGTGGCTTACTTTTCCTAACAGCTAGACACAAGCGCAAAAGGTTAGCCTGGATGTTTGTGAGCAGTCGCAGCCCTGGCACTAAACATCCAGAAGGCCTGAAAATTTATCTTGGGCCAGACAATGACCATGCTAGTGTCTCATACAGTATCTGCAGTACTAGAAATGAAAGGTGGGCAGTGGTTTTCCCAACAAAGACTTTTGCAGTATCAGGCTACAATGATAGAACAAGACAATGTGTAAATTGTGGTAAATAATATTGTTAATCCAGCCTCTTTCCTCAGCAGAAATACAGAGGAACCAGCACATCGTGACTGTCTGGAAACCACCAAAATGACATATGTAAGCTGTCCAGACCTGAAACATAGTCCTGTGGAGAACACGGAAAACTGGTTCACAGATGGAAGCAGTTATGCCCTAAGCAGTAAAAGACACACTAGATACGCCATCACCACCAGCCAAGAAATAATACAGTCAGGACCTTTGCCCATCAATACCTCTGCACAAAAGGCAGAGGTAATTGCTCTAACTCAAGTCTTGGAACTGGCCCAAGGCAAAACTGAATATCTATACAGACTCAAAATATAGCTTTGAGTCGTATGTGCACTCGGAGCAATCTGGAAGGAAAGAGGACTATTAAATTCACAGGGCAAAAACATTAAATGTGTAGAAGAGATCCTGAAACTGTTGGAGGCAGTCCAACTCCCTGAGAAAGGGGCAATCATGGACATCAAAGCACTCCAAAAAGTAAGTTAGGAATTGGAAAAAGGAAATTATCTGGTGGACAGAGAAGCAAAACAGGCAGCCAAGAAAAAGGTAAAAACCGGAGCCTTGATAGGTGAATCTCCCTAGAAGGTGAGCCAAAATATACAAAGCGTATCAAAGGCTCATTTCTGACCTAGATGGGTCATTTAATAAAGAAGGGTAGGCTCTCACCCCACAAGGACAACTGATCATTCCCTCCTATTTAATATGGCCTTTGGTTAGGGAAGAGCACAAGAAAAGGCACTTGGGGGCAGACGCCCTACACCAGTTTCTACTTAAAGGAATTATTGCTAGGAATTACATGCCACTGTGAAACAGGTGACTCTGCAATGCGATCTTTGCCTCCAGACTAATCCCAGAAATATCATACCCCCAAACCAAAATTAGGCCAAACTGGGAAAGGCAAAGGACCTGGGCACCAGTGGCAGAATGATTTTATGGAACTCCCAGGAAAAGGGGGGTATAGATATTTACTGATACTAACTGATACCTTGTCAGGCTGGCCAGAGGCATTCCTTACCAGAACAGCCAAGGCTTGGAAGGTAACAAGAATACTTATAGAGGAAATAATACTGCTCTTTGGAGTTCCAGCAACTATGTCTAAGAGGACATAGAGGACCTAAGAGGACAAAGAGGATTAAGGGGACCACATTTTACCTCAAAAATAGTGCAGCAAATCAGCTACCATTTGGGTATCGATTGGCAGCTTCATACCCCATATCATCCTAGTCAAGTGGACAGGTAGAAATGATGAACCACTTAATCAAACAGCAGATTGTGAAATTAGGACAAGAAACAAACTTGACCTGGCCTCAGTCTCTTTCTCTAACACTCTTGTGCATACAAACTAGGCCAAGGGGAAAAGAAGGACTGAGCCCTTTTGAAATCTTGTATGGGAGACCTTATGGAATACAAAAAGGGATGTCCACATAAGCTAGGGATGAAATTATGACCTCATACACAGTGGCATTAGGCAAACAACAAAACTGAGAAACTGAGAAATGTGGTTGGGACTTGAAGCAGGGGTTTGGATGGGCCTGTGCATAACATCCAACTTGGAGATTGTGTATATGTAAAGACTTAGCAAAAAAACTCTGGAACCACAGTGGGAGAGACCATTCCAATGGCTCCTCACATCCTTCACAGCAGTCAAGATCAAGGAACAAGCATCACGGATACATCACACAAGAATCAAAAAGGCTTCACAGTCTTCCTGGAAGGTCACACAAGTACATCCTGGAAAGCTACTCTTTACACGATCCTAATCTTAATCAAAGGATGTGTGAATATGCAAAAACCAAAAAATGTCATACCAATGTGCACCTTCAATGGCATCACCACTATTTAAAAGTTGTTGGGAGGCTTCTATGAGTCTACAGGTATGATTGTTACTGGGAATGCCACAAACTTCTTAGGGAAAGTATTATATGATGCAACAAAATATGGGCCCATAGGTTCAACAGAGGCTGGCAATAAAAGCTAATTAACTGTACAGTTTCTGAATTCTTATTGAAAGCAAAGAACACTGGGGTATACAATTCCTATACAATAACACAAATTTATTTAAATAAAGTCAAGGATCTTGATGAAAACATAACAAAAAATTAAAAGCCCCTATATAAAAAGGAGCTCCAACCTCCGATTACCAAAATCGCGGCCAATTCCCCCCAAGAATTCAAAAGCTATTGATTAACCCAGAATGGTCCCTGAAGCGAGTCGAAATGGCAATGCAGGTGAGTGCTTCTAACATCTGGTCAAAATGTGGTCCATTTCTTAAGACTTCCTTCATGAAATGGACCAATTGGCTACAGAAAGTTATACCAACAACTTGAAGGAAGAAAAACCTTACAGAGGTGCTGGGAACAGGACTGGGGGTTTTGAATACAATAGATTCAGAAGGATTAATGAACAGATTAGCTATAGCAGGCAGCAATCTAGTTAATTTATAAAAACCTCTCAGTCTTCCTTGCTAGCATAAGGCACTAGCCTTATGGAAATTATCGAAAGTATTACCAGGGTGGGAAAATATGGAGGAACTGTGGCATTATGAGTTAACAATAACTGCACTAAATACATTCCAAGACATATTTCATTAAAATGTTTTCAGCTGTGTATAGGCACAACTATGGATGCAATCAATCGCTGCCTCAATTATACAAGAGGGAGGGGAGGGCACCTTCCCCACTGAGATCTGAAGGATTGTTTGGGACAATACTGCTGAGGTAGAAAGAGAGATTGGTGGAGCCCTGGTGGGCTTTAGTAAATTTCACTTATGAGCCTGTCACTAGCATAGTGACTGATTTCATGTTGACCATTCATAATGCCTCAATACACATGACCCACCCCATCATTGCCTTAGGATTCAACCGTGACAAAACCTTGTTATATCCTTCGGAACATAGAACTTGGGCACGAAAGACTAAAGGAAAGTGGCGAACTGTAAATATAGAGTCTTGTCTTGAAAGGGAACAACTAGGGTTCATTTGTGAAAGCAACACCATAGATGAACAAGACATTTGCCTAGATACTGAACAGAGCATCTGTCATTTTGAGGTTCATCCAGTTAACCAAACAACTATGCTTGTGTATACAGGCCAAGGCTGTGCATATCTAAGAACAGCACGCCCCACCATACTGATAGATGATTCTATGATCTATAACCACTCTAACCTTTGTATCTGCAATTTTGTCAAAATAGGTGGGTGCTATTTTTCTTATCAGGCAATAGTTTTGTTGTATCAATATGCAAAAACTAATTTTACTACGGTTCAGGAGATATTACCCATATGAACCTTACTCTGGTAAAACAATTATTAAGACATGAAGACCTAGGGAACGTTCTCAAAGAAGTAAAGGAGACTGGAAAGAAAACTTTAATCACAATCCACCATGATGTTGAGGAGATAGGGAAAGTTTTAAGACAAGTAAGGGATGACATGACACACCATTGGTGGGAAGTACTTTTTGGATGGTCCCCTGTGGATGCGGACAGTCTGGTCAGAGAGAGTCAGATAAACTTTCCCAGGCATTGCTCTGGGGATTTTTGAGACAGCTCAGAGAAAGAATTAAAACAATATTTTATCTTTTCAGCTGGTGTTTTGAATTTATTATTTACTTGTATGATGTTAACAAGAAGGGTGTTATTCCTAATTAGCCAATGATGTGAGGAATGTTTATTGAGGACCAATCAGGTCCAGTTTTGTCAGAACAGTCTATAAAAGAATGTGATGGCTAATAAATTGGGCATTTGCCTTTTGACAACATTGGAGTCTGTGTCGCTTTATTCAGCCATCCCTAATACAAGTGACAGTCCCCTACCGCCACTGGGATCTTAAATATGTTGTGTCATCCTATAATAGTGCTTTTAGTTTTAGTTTGCATAAGTCTAGTTGTATTATTGTTTATGCTTATTTGGATTGTTAGGATAGTGAAATCTATAAATGTAACGATTGCAATTCTTGAAGCACATGAAAACACAATAAAAAATATTGTGGTATCAACTAGAAGGCAAAAGAATTTGCCTATAGTTTTGAAAAGGGGGATTGATGTAGGCTTAAACAGACTATAGTTGGCTGTGTAATCAAGGGTTAAACAGACTATACTTCACAGTGTAATCAAGAAAAGTTGGTCCTTTCCCTATATTGCTGTGTAATCAAGAGCAGATGGTCCTCTTTCCTATACCTTAAGGGGACTTTCTATACTTTAAGGGATCTCGCCTATTGTTGAAGACTGAACCAGTGCTCGAAAAACTGGTAAAAACTGGATTTGTGATTTGGACCATGACAAGAAGCCTTGGAGAATTGTAGATGTGAAGAGTGCTAAAAGCATGCAAGCACAGAACAATAAAAGCTGATTGACATACAAAGTGAGAGCAGGCAGGGAGAGGTTATGGATATGTATAGGCAATGATAAATATGTATGGGTTTAAGTGTATATAATACAGAGCATCTGCTCTGCTGGACACACCCAGTTTTGAAGAAGTGATTCTCCATGTGTCCAGTGCTGAATAAACAAACATATCTACTTCACTAACCTGCTGGTTGCGGAATCTCTATTTCCACTTGTCAGCCTTTTGGTTCCATGGTCCCCACAGTGTCACAGGGCTTTCTTTGGTTCTCTGACCTTCTGTGTGTCACAATGGATATTGGTTCCATGGGACTCCAAAGTGTCATAGGAGTTTCCTTGTTTCCATGTGCCCCAAAGTGTCACAGTCGTCTCCTTTTTCCTGCAGCAACCAGCAGCAAACCAAATGCCTGGGAAGAAGGAGACAGGAGGGACATTTGGAGTGATGGATTTTGTCTTCCTAGGTCACAGTGATGTGGGGTGGGGCCCTGCTGTCCTGGAGATGGCTGAACACCAGCCTGCCCATGGGAAGGTGTAAAACACAACAACCTCTGCCCATGGAACTACAACAGCAGAGAGGTCAAGCAGAAGGCTGGATTTAAAAGACTGTCACCAGCACAAGAAACATCAATTTGAGAGGAAATATGTGAGCTAATGTCTTTACAAATAATTTGATGGGTAAAGGGATGGGTGTTAATATCTTTGAAATGGGTGGTAATATTTCTACTGCCTTTGGGCAGCAGGTTTGTTGCTGGGTGAAGACAACTTGACTCCTGAAACAGACAAGGGTCTGCACAAGCCTGAACTTTGAGGGGAAATGCCAGGTTCAAGAAGGAATATGGGGTAGGCAGGTTGAGAAGGCTGTGCCTTCCTAGTACCTTGGCCAATGGGAAAAGGAAGAGGACAGCATGCAGCCAGGAGTTTAGGATAAAAAGAAGCTGCACCCTCAGAAACCTTGAGAGAGAAAACCCTGCAGCTGTGTGTCCCAGTGAACTCTCTCCCTTTATTCACATAAAGTTGGAGGACTCCTCTGTCTCATTTTTGGACATAAACCTCTGGCGTTTGTGGATTTTCCTGGCAGTGATAACATGGAATCTTATGAAAACAAGAGTCCAGAGTTTCAAGGCGCAGCCTCATAGAGTACTGGAGACCATCATGTCACAATGGGAACACATGGAACAAAGGCTCCATAGTGACACAGCAGGGCCTCCTGGAATGCTGGAGACCATTGTAGCACAACTGGGCCTCATGGAACTGAGGAGATGTCTGTGGTACAATGGAATCTCAAGGAAACAAGGGTCAGTTGTTAACCCAAGGCTCTGCTTTGACTGAGTGGGGCCTCATGGGACACAGGTGCCACTGGGACATTGTTAGGTCTAGTAGGAATAAGGCTCCATTATTGCACAACAAGGCCTCAGGGCACCCAGGAGAGCAGTGTGACACAATGACATCTTGGGGAACCAAGTGTCAACTGCAAACACAATGGGGCCTCGTGGAAGCCAGGTGCCAGTTGGTTATTGCCAGGGCAGGTGGAACTCAGTGTCCATTGTGACACAGCACAGCTTCATGGAAGTCAGCAGAGCATTGGGACAGCCTGGAATCTCATGGAGCCAAGGCTCTGCTTTGGCAAAGTGGGGCCCATAGGACACAGGTGCCACCAGGACATTGCCAGCTCTTGTGGAACCCAGTGTCCATTGTGAGAGAGCACAGCCTCATGGAAACATGGGGACCACTGTGACGCAATGGAATCTCATGGAAGCAAGTGTCAGTTGTGAATGCAGCATGGCCTCATTGAACCCAGGGGCAACTGGGACCATGTCGTGGCTTGTGGAAAGCAAGAGGCCATTGTGACACAGCGGGGCCTCCTGGAACCCAGGAGAACACGGTGGGTCTATGGATTCTCACAGAAGCACAGCCCCATTGTGGCAAAGTGCAGCATCACCATAGTCTCCTGGGTTCCGTGAGTCCTCGCTATGTTTAGAATTTACACTTGGTTCCCCAAGATTCCATGGCATCCCTCTGCTCTCCTGTGATTTGAGGCTGTGCTGTGTCACAATGGAGCCTTGGATTGATGAGAATCCATTGCATCACAGTGATCTCCTGGCTACCATGAGGCCTTCTTTTGTCACAGTGGAACCTTGCTTGTGCAAGCCTTGGCAATGTCCCAGTGGCACAGGGGTTCCATGAGACCCTGCTGTGTCACAATGGGCCCTTGGTTCCATCAGGTTCCATTGTGTCACAGTGCTCTCCCAGGTCCCATGAGGCCTTGGTCTGCCACAGTGGTGTCTTGTTCCTACTAGGCCTGACAATGTCCCAGTGGCACCTGTGTCCCACGAGGCCCCACTTGATCAAAGTAGAGCCTTGCTTCCATGAGATTCCACTCTGTCACAATGTTCTGCTTGCTTTCATGAGAACCTCACGGGTTGACAACTGATCCTTGGAGCCTAGAGATTCCATTGTATCACAGTGGTCTCCTTGGATTCCATGAGGCCCTGCTGGGCCACAGTGGAGCCTTTCTGCTATTCATTTCCATGGTGTCACAATGCTCTCCAGTACTCCATGAGGCCACGCTGTAAAACAGTGGACCCTTGGTTCCATGGGTTTCCATCCCATCAGGATGATCTCTTGCATTCCATGAGGCCCTGTTGTGTCATTTTGGAGCCTTTGTTCCATGTGTTCCCATTGCGACAGAATGGTCTCCAGTGCTCTATGAGGCTGCACCGTGAAACTCTGGACACTTGCTTCCATGAGATTCCATGGTGTTGCTATGGTTCCCTGGGTCCCATGAGGCCCCTGTTTGTAACAATTCAGACTTGGTTCCATGAGATTCCACAGTGTCACAGTATTTTACTTGGTTTCTTGAGAACCTGATGTGTTGACAGTTGACCCTTGGTTCCTTGAGATTCCATTCCATCACAGTGGTGTCCTTGGTTTAATAGAACCCAGGTTTGTCACAACGGAGCCTTGGTTTCAGGATATTCCATTGCAACACAATGGTCTCACTGCTATGAGGCTGCACTGTAAAACAGTGCACACTTGGTTCCATGAGATTCCATGAGGTAACAATGTTGTGCTGTGTTCCATTAGACCAGGCTCTGTCACAATGAACACTTGGAAATGTCCCATCAGCACCTGGGCTCCATCAGGCCCCGTTGTGTTGACAATTTACTCCTTGTTCCAGGACATTTCATTGCCTCACAATGGTCTCCTTGGTGCCATGAGGCCCCTCTGTTTCACAACAGAGCCTTGGTTCCATGAGTTTCCACTGGGTCACAGTGGCCTCCTGTGTTCCATTAGGCCTGGCCTAATGTGTCACCATGGACACTTGGTTCCATGGGCAGTGGCAATGTTCACAATGGCACCCCACAGTCTTACAAGGGACAGTTTGTTCCATGACATTCCATGGAGTCACAACAGTCACTTGGGTTCCAAGCAGATGCCTGGAGAAGGGCAGCTCAGCCCAAATACCCTGGGGGTCCCTGGGCTGGTGTTTTTAGAGGGGAAATCTTTGGATCTTGCAGGACTCCAAAGCCAAGGCACGGCACTATGCCTTGGGACATAGTGGAGCATCATGAAAGCCAGGAGACCCTCATAGAAGCCAAGAGACCCTCATGCAGCCAAGGCTGCAGTGGGTCAGAGAGGAACTTGGAAGTCAGAAGACCCTCATAGAAGCCAAGAGACCCTCATGCAGCCAAGGCTGCAGTGGGTAACAGAGGAACCCTGTGGAAGCCAGGAGAGCAGTGTGAAGCTCTGGAACAATATGGCACCAAGGTTTCACTGGGACTTGACAGAACCTTGTGGAAGCAAGGAAGCATTGTGAGCCCCCGGAATCAGTGTCTGCAGGAGGGGGGACAATTTTCTGCTCCCTCCTAGGATGGTGGTGGACAATAAAGCCTGAGGCAGCTTCCCAAGTGTCCAGCTGTATCATTAGTGTGGGTGAAATCTGGGGGGATGCCCTGTCAACCCTGCTGCTCCTCCTGGCTGGGCATGGAGCTGCTGGGACACTGGGGTGTGGGGGAATCCTTAGTGGTGTGCAAGGAAACGTTCACCACAAGCAGCACTGGAATGAGATGTGCACGTAAAGCGAGACAGAAGAGAAAGCAAGATAGCAGAGCAAGTGACACAACAAATACCATCAAGAGCGAGATAACAAGTTTAACAGAACTTGCAAACCGCAAAATTAGCTAAAACCAGGTTAGACTGAAGAAGCACCAGGCATGGGCTGATGATACAGGTAAAAAGTTCTACACCAGCCGCACCCAGCCCCTCATTCCCCAAAGACTTGAACATATCTGGATAGCAAGGGGCATTACTAGAATTACCCGCAAACTGCACACACCTAGGTGAAAAACATCCCAATACTTAACAGAGGGTTCTGTCTTCAGAATTTCACAAAAGATCTCTAAGTGCAAAAAGGGGAAACTGTTTTAGTGTTTGTGTGTATCTGGACTGTCTGGGAAGGAAGGGACACCTTTGGAGTAACTAAGCAGGGCCTCTCAGACCGATTCATCCCTACACCCACACAGGGAAGTGAGGGGAAACACAGCAAGAGTTGTGTAGTTGTGTAACTTAGTTTGTACCTCCCTGTTGTGGTTTTTGGTCCCTTCACAAAAGAACCATATTAGTGTGTGTATCTGGATTGTCTGGGAAGGAGGGGACGCCTTTGGAGTAACTAAGCAGGGCCTCTCAGGCAGCTTCATCTCTTCACCCACCCAGGGAAGCAAAGGGGAACACAGCAAAGGCTGTGTGATTGTGTAACTTAAGTCTGTATCTCCTTGTCATGGTTCTGGTCTCTTCACAAAATGAGTGAAAACTTCAGTGCAAAAGTTAAAGCTGAGTTTTGTGCTCTGTTCGCTAAATATAATGCCAAACTGGGAAGTTTGGGCAGAGAAAAACTGGTTTAATTTAGAAGATGTTATTGACAGAATATGTTTTTTACACATGAAACAAAATTTAAACTGGGCAAAAATAAGACCATCCTCTGCTCAGTTTTGGGAGCTTGTCTCACAGCAGCCATAGAGACCCGTTTTAAGTGAAGAAGTGAGGAAAGGGCAATAATAGATTCCCCTCAAAACCTAGTTGAAATTTTGCAAAAACAATTAAATGAAGATAGAAACTATCTAACTATGAGATCTATATGTTGTGAGCTGCCCTTAGAGAGGAATATGTTAAGAATTCACATAATACTGATTCCTCTACAGAGGCAAAGGAAACTCCTCACATTAAAAAAATCTATCCCCATAAGAAATTTGAGGGGGTAAAAAATTGTGGGGAGTACTGCTGTCCTCACTTGAGACCCTTGGGTCGAACAGAATATAACTATATTAATGATGAGGATCTTGACCCACATATCACAACTAAACAAATACCATTCAGTGCTACCTAATTAGCTAAGCTGAAAAAAGAATTCGGGCGCCTCCCACAAGAATTGGAGACAGAATATGTCTTCCGAGTGTCCCTCAGTGGTGGAGATCAAATTGAATTAGCTGAACAGGAGGCCATGGGGACATGGTGTGGGATCTCAGCCTCTCAGGGCTGGGGGACAGAGTGAACAAGACCACCCCTGGGGGGCTCGGGAGTCCTGGAATGTTGCCAGAAATGTCTGGTGGCTGGACTTTGATCCCACATGGGAGATGACATCAGTATGAGGATAGGAGGATTTCACCGGGGTGAATGGTGAAGGGATAAGTTAATTGGAGTGTGAGATACAGGGTTTAAGATTTCTGTACAGGGGGGGTCTAGAGAAGTAAGATGGAGGAATTGGGGCGTGCCCTTCTCCTTCTTCTTCTTCCTCTAGGCCTCCATCTTCTGTGGTGATGCTGGCACTCCGGGATTGGACCTTACTAGGGGAACACTGGTTAATAAGGGTAGAGGGTATTGGAGAAAAATGATAAATATTGTATACGTAACTCCAAGTATAAAGATAGGTGACCGCCCCAGGGGCTCTCAGTGTGTGCCCATGGCTGACTGCTGAGCAGAACTCTGTCAGGCCAAGAGAAAATCTTTTAGATAAGCAATTAATAAACACCGAGACCGAGAACAGATTTGAAGTTTCTTCTCGTCCTTTGGAACGCGGGCGACCCAAGGCCATCTTTGGGCTTTTTCCAGACCATCTAAACAGCCCCAAAATCCGACAACATGGAGTCTTCTTAACAACAGGAGATAAGGAGATAAGCGTGACGCATGGTCCCTGACACAGGGCGCATCTTTCTGGGCCAGGAGAATGAATCCTTTGGAAAGGGGTGACCCCCCTGGCAGTCGTTGGCACCCCAACCAGCTCTTTGAAAGTGTCCACAAAGCCGCCTGCAAATGATTCATGAAAAGAAATTAGATCCTGGTTTTGAATCCCCAATGCAATTACCTGTGAAGCCAGAACTAATGACCCCTTGAATTCGTGGGCTTCCAGAAATGCTTAAACCTACAGCAATGACTCTACACAAAACCATAATGGCTTTGAATCCTGTAGAAAGACTAGATAGATTCCTCAGGAACTCCACTGACCAAAGGGGATCTACTGAGCCTGGCTTCACTCCATACTCTTCCCCCTCACAGCCTTCAGCTTCTCAATCTGATTCACTTGCCAGTAGCCGTAAAGTTTGGACATGGGGTGAAATTGCAGTAGATCTGATTAGTTATTGTAGACAATTAATTAATGGACCTATAAAAACCCCAGAGGAGAAATCAGAAAAAACAAAAGGTGTTTGGTTTATTGGGGCTCCTCACAGTGAAAATATAGAGAAGGGAAAACAGATCTCTAACCCCCACCATTGGTGGTTGTTGGGAATTAAAAAGGGGGTCCCCAAAGAGGTGATGGATGGTTTGCCCCTTGATAAATTGCAGAAAATAATAAATAATTAGCACCTTATTCATCGACTCAACCCAGTGCACCCCACCCTTCTCAGGAACCAAAACTAACCCTCTCCCAGCCTCTCCCACAGAACACAGGCAGTGAACCAAAACCAATAGAGTTTTCGGGAAAAAGAATCTCTCTGCCGCTTACAGGTGGGCAAAGGGGCAGAGCTTGAATTTATTTAAGAATGTTCACTAAAACTAAAACAGGAGATAAATTAATCACAGCTATCATGGGCCCCAAAAGAGTACTAGTAACCTTTTTGATTGACACTGGGGATCAAATCTCTCCACTAACAAAAAAGGATACCCAGAGGTGTGGAATTGTTCCAACTAAGAGACAATGCTGTGTTCCTAATGCTCTGGGAACTATAGAATCTATGAATGTTGCCTTAGTCAAACTGACGCTCCCTGGAGATGAGCATCAACTAGTCGTCAAAATGTAATTGGGAACATTGCAAATAATTGATTAGGAATGCATGTCCTTGCTGGGAGGCAGTGGGAAGACTCTGAGGGATTTCTGTGGTCTTTTGGCACACTGCACTTAACATTAGGCTGCTACAAACTGCACCCTCCCTACCCTATAATAAAACAACTAATATAAAACAATACCCTCTACCTTCTGGTGCCAGAGAAGGTATCAAAGCAGTTCTACAGGACTTGAGAAACCAAGGGGTAATAATTCACACACATTCTCCTTTTAATTCGCCGGTATGGCCAGTCCGAAAAGCCAATGGAAAGTGGAGACTAACAATAGATTTTCGCAGGCTTAATGCCAACACAGACACTCTTACAGCAGCGGTCCCAAACTTAGCTGAATTAATAACATCAATTCAAGAAAAGACTCACTCAATCATGGCAATGGCAACTACGGATGTCAAAGACATCTTCTTTATGATACCTATACAGCCAGAAGATATGGACCATTTTGCCTTCACATGGGAAAGGACAGCAATACACTTTCACTAGGCTTCCCCAAGGCTACAAACACTCCCCCACTTTAGCCCACCATGCTTTAGCCCGGGAATTAGAAAATATACCCAAACCTGATCCTGTAGCTGATAATCATTGATAACATTCTGGGGCGAGGGCAGGGCGGGGAGAGGGGAGTTGAAATAGAGGTAATAAGGGAACATCAGCAGAAAATAATCTCTCACTTAGAAAATATTGATTTTCAGATGCCCCCAGAGAAAATTCAGAAGCCTTCTCAGGAAGTGAAGCTTTTGGGAATTTGGTGGAAAGGAGGTATGACATGTATTCCACTGATATCCTAACCTCTTAAGATCAGATTCAAATGTCTGAATGGAGGAAAGACTTCCAGCAAGCTCTAGGACTATTAGTGTTCTGGAGAAAACACATCCCAGATTTCTCAATAATCGCTAGGCTGCTTTATGACTTGCTGAGGAAAAGGATGAAACTGAATTAGACTCCTTCTCAGGAAGAAGCATTGCAATTACTGATTTTTGAGGCAACAGCTCACCAAGCACTAGGCCCTATCCATCCTACAGATCCCTTTCAAGTGGAATGGGGATTTGCCTCCTCAGGGCTATCAGTACACATTTGCCAGTGGGGTCCCGAGGGTCTGACGGGGCCTCTTGGTTTTTGTTCCAGTGGTTTCAAAGATGCTGAGAAAAGATACACTACCTGGGGAAAAGGGTTGTTTGTGGTTAGCTTAGCTCTCCTAGAAGTGGAAAAAATTGCATGACAACGGCCTATTGTTTTAAGAGACCCTTTCAAAGTTATCAAAATTGCCACTAATGGGACCTCCCCCCACCTGATGGGGTAGCCCAAAGGGCCTCAGTTGTAAAATGGTATGCTCAGATGGAAGCCTACTGTAATACCGTCTCAATAACAGAAGATGCTGCTAAAAATCTAGCAATCCAAGGCACTGGGAGCCTGGCTAGAAACTAAGATAAACCTGCCTCTGTAATCAAAGATCAAAGCTGCCCTTCCTTTCTCTCCAAACTAGCAGCAAGTTCTTGGTTCACAGATGCCTCTGCAAAACAGGAAGGGAAGGTATGAAGATATAGAGCAGCTGTCTTACACATTTCATCTGGTGAAAGAATCATTACCGAAGGGGAAGGCAGCCCTCCGGCTGGGGAACTCATAGCTGTTTGGAGTGTTTTCCGACATGAGGCACAGAACATTTCTCTTGTCTGCATTTACACCGACTCTTATGCAGTGTACAAAGGTTGTACTGAGTGGCTTCCTTTCTGGCAGCAAAATGATTGGGAAGTTAGGAATTCCAGTGTGGCAAAAGGAAAAGTGGCAAGAAATTTTAGATTTTGCAAGTCAAGGAAATTTTGCTGTTGGTTGGGTAGCTTCTCACCAAACAGATGGAAATCCAGCAGGAGAGTGGAATAATAGAGCTGATGAACTAGCAAGACTTAGCCCGCTGGATAAGGAACAAATTACTGAGGACTGGGATCAACTATTAGAATGGCTGCATGTAAAAAGCACACGGGTGTGAAAGATTTGTACAAAGAAGCTCATGCTCATGGTTGGCTGGTTACCAGGGAAATGTGTAAAACATCCTTTAGAAGATGACCCTCTGCATTTAAGAAAGGGTAAAGGCTTTTGGGATGTGTGGCAGGTAGACTATATCGGTCCCTTTAAGAAGTCAGGAGGTAAACACTTTGTGCTGGTAGGAGTAGAAATTGTATCTGGGTTGGTTCAAGCTGATGCTTTTAAAAAAGCTACAGGTGATAATACGGTTAAAGCTTTGCAGGGGTGTTTTGGAACTTTCCCAAAGCCACAGGAAATTTAATCTGACAACAGGTCCCACTTCACTGCTAGAGGTGTACAGCATTGGGCAAAAGGTGAAGGAATTAAGTGGACTTTCCACACCCCTTACTACCCTCAAGGTAATGGAATGGTAGAAAGGACCAATGGTCTTTTGAAACGACTTCTGAAGCCACAGGAGGGAAATTGGGAAATTCAGTTATGGGAAGCTGCTAAAGGAGTGAACAGTAGATGGGGGGGTGAATGGATGTCCCAAAATCACTGCCTTTTGCCCAACAGCTCCAAGCATCATTCCCTCACTACGGGGACCTGACAATTCAAAAAATCCAGCACATTACCCTGGACAACCTGTTCTGGTGGACCTCCCTACTGTAGGGAAAGTACCACTAGTGCTGAAAACCCCTCTGAATAAATATCCATGGGCAGCCTCTGATGCTCTAGGGAAAGGGCATCGGATAAATACATGCTGGATAATCCTATCATTTTAAGTCTTTTCTGCCCCTAGGTGGAAGGATTTCTGTTGTTTTTAGTTTTACAGAAGAACCCCGAGGGACATGGGAATCATCTGAACCATGATAACACTGGTGATACTTTTCTGCATCCTACCACAATTCCATGGACAGAATCCTGCTGAATGGTCATTATCTGAAGCTACCCTCCATCACACATTAGTTCTAGGAGCGTATCCCAAGGGTGGCCACCCGAACCTAAAGCCTGTAGTGCTGCATGACTCCGAGGTATATCATCTAAGTGAGCGGGGATGGGATCAGAAGGACTGGACTAGAACCCTAACTGGAACAATTGGTGAAATGATTGTGGTAGCATGCAGAGAGGTGGAAAGATCTCTCCATGAGAAAGCCACCTCCATTACAGTTGTCGGAAATTTTATGGAAGCAGGTGGGAAAAATGATCTGGATATCCCTTCAGCGAGACTGTGTCCTACAAACAAGTGGGAGTGTGCCAAACAAATTCCCCTTACTCTGTGCTGCTGCCAGGAGTATGTTGGGCATTACACTCTAGGTCCCAAAACAAACAATGTTGTAAGTACAAAGGATTGTAAAAATGAACCAATTGATTGCTGTCATAATTTTACTTTAGCTAAACCAACTTATGTGACATGCAAAATAACTTGACCGACTCGTTAGGTTGAAAAGGCTTAGTTCATAAATTTAGGATAGACGCTATAACAAAACCCACACTGAGTACTGTATTTACATCTCAGTGGATAGAAGGGACAGAGAGCATGAAGCACACACTGAGTACCGTAGTTACACCCCAATGGGTAGAAGGGACTGAGAGCACAAAGCTCACATTGAGTACAGTAGTTAAATCCCAGTGGGCAGAAGGGACTGAGACTACGAAGCCCACATTAAGTACAATAGTTATACCCCAATTGGTAGAGGGGACTGAGAGTCCCCTTAGTCAGTGTGTTACCGAATGGCCTTGGTCTCAGGCTTTTGTTCACTTTGCAGGAATGGGATAAATAAAAATCCTGGCAGCTTCACTGGGTAGAAGAAATTAGCTGAATGATTTGCAGAACTAGTTATAGCAAAGCAATCTCAATCAGTGTTTGACAGATCAGACAAATAAGTGTGAACAGGTTTGTATGCACCCAGCGTACAAGACTGTTGGCACAATTTCACACTAACACAAACAACAGAAGTAGTTTGTCTCTGGTCTAAAAATACTAAAGGCCTTTCTCTTAAGTTTATAATAAATGCCATGACCCAACCTTTTACTACCACCACTCCCTCCCAATCACCAATTATGCTTAGTCTGAGAATTTTTTAAATTGGACCATATATAATCAGGAAAACTGGACAACAACAAATATTCAATCCGGCATGGTCTCTTAAACAAGTCAAATTGCTGATGCAAAACAATGTCTCAGAAATTCAGCCGGCCTGTTTGCCTTTACTGCAGACTTCCTTTGAGGGTTGGACACCTGGCTGTGAAAAGGGAGCTCTTTTAAAAAATGGATGCTAAGAGACATAACTGGTGTTGCAGGAACAGATTTGGGAACCCTAAATAGCATTGATTCAGAAGTTTTTACTTTGAATAAATTGGCTGCCACAAATAGGGATTTGACTAAATTACAACAACCACTGCTGCGTTTCCAAAGCCAATAACGATGACTGCACTGGTTGTTATCAAACATATTACCAAATTGGGAGAAGGTAAATGTAAACGATCACAAATTGGTAATTGATGCACTCAGTGCTGCTCGCTGCAGCAAGTGCTACACACAACAACCTTTCTTTGGTTCTCAGCTGTATCCAGGCGCAATTGTGGATGCAGTCAGTTGCTGCTTCAATGATAAGAGAAGGTGAAGAAGGAATTTTCCTACTAAAATTCGGAAAATAATTTGGGACAGCGCCATTGATATTGAAAGAGAATTCCAGTCCTGGTGGAATTTGGTGAATTTTACTTATGACCCCATTACAAACACAGCCATAGCTCTTGTGTTAACCATATGCAATGCCTCAGTGCATTTGAGATTTCCTATTAATGCATTAGGGCTGAATCTTGATGGAGCTATTCTCTATCCTTCTGAACATAGATAATGGGCCTGTCAAATTGGTAAAAAATGGCAAACTGGTAATTTGGAACCTTGTATTGTTCAAGAACAACAAGCGTTCATCTGTGAAAGCAATGCAATTATAGCTCAAGACATTTGTTTGGACACAGAGCAAAATGTCGTTTTGAAATTCATCCTAACAAGACTTCTGAAACAGTCCTTAAACACATAGGCAATGGGTGTGCATGCTTTAGAACTGCTTGTGATATTGTATTTATAGAAAATGTAGTAGTGGATACTAAAAATAATTCAAATTTTTGTGCTTGTAACTTTACCAAAATTGCAAGATGTGATTCTTCTTATGAAGCTCCAGTTACCTCTCATTACCTTTTACAATCCAATTAAACACCAATTCACAAATTATTACCTACTCCCATTGGGATGAACATTACTTTGGTAAAGCAATTGTTGCTTCACCAGGACTTAATAAAAATATTAGAGAAGATCAAGAAGAATGCACAGAAAGCCCTAGTAACTGTTCATCACAAAGTGAAAGAAATACTCCGTGTCATAGAGAGAGTAAGAAAAGAGGCCGAACACAGGTGGTGGGACACTCTTTTCGCATGGTCACCTACTGCCACAAGTGTTCTGAACAATATGTATCATCCCATCATTATGATTTAGATTCCAGTTCTGATTGGTTTTATTTTATCAGCAATCTTATTCATTATGAATTGGAGAAGGATGAAATGGTTAACAAAATTGAAGTTTATAATTAATGCACACAACTTGGCTGATGTCCTCTTCACTGTGGACATCCCCAAGACTGTTGACACAAGGTGATTATAAATTAGAGTATGTGTTTTGAAATAATCCTCAATTTTCTTTTGTGATTTTGTGAAAATTACTTTTGATTTTTGGTGATTTGTTTTGAAAAAATTATTTTAAATTAATACTTACTGTATTTGTTTATTGCTTTAATGCCTTTGATTATTTGTGATTTGTTTGGATCGTTTGAAGAAATTGTTTGAAAAGAATATTGTTTTAATGAATATTAATTATATTTGTTCATTGTTTCCCTTTTCCCCTTTTTCTATCTTTTCTTTTCTCTCTCTCTCTACATTCTGTCTCTGTTTTCCAGGATATGCTACCAACGCTCGACAAGCCCTGAAGACTTTGCAACTATGCTATGGAACCCTGCTGATGAAGACCTATGGAAGACTGTCATGAGTCACTGGCTGGTATGAGAGATGATCTCAAGTTCCCCTCATTTACCTCACGACCATCCATCCCCAGGACAGATATCGGGACCCTGAGGATCCTGATCGGAATTCTGGCCTGCTTGATGTGGATGAACACCAAAAATCCTGAGGCCCCTGAGCAGAATTCTGGCCTGCCAAGTGATTGTTCACAGCTGTGTCTACAGTGACTGCTTCTAGCAGGGCCTGCCAAGGGGCAACACGCCCTATATGACTGCACCTGCTTCGTGACAATAGGCCAGGAATTTTCCCACCTCTTGGCCAGATGAACTTGCTGGGGCAACTTTGGTAGAACCACCATGGAAAATCCTTCATCTGCTCCACTACCACCATGAGGGACAGAGATTGAAGCCCCCTGCCAAGGACTCAGACCCCCGTAATTCTGATGCAGGGGTGCTGGCCTGACTGAAGCAGGATGCCTGCTAAGTGTTGCCTACAGATGTGTTCACTGGACAGATTGGTTTCCCACAGAAAGCAGTCCTTAAACAGTGGGTCCCACTCACT
Organism: Melozone crissalis; assembly: GCF_028551555.1. Taxonomy (NCBI): domain Eukaryota; kingdom Metazoa; phylum Chordata; class Aves; order Passeriformes; family Passerellidae; genus Melozone; species Melozone crissalis. The sequence continues at coordinate 209,199 of NW_026535830.1, forward strand.
GCTGATACTGACTTATCCTGCTGAGAACATGACTGTCTGTACCTGTCTTCAATACCTTTTCCCCCCCGCAGCGATTTCAATAGACTTCTTGATTGTATCTCTTCCCCCTCAGCCATTTCAAGATCTGTTTCCCCCCTCAGCAATGGACTATAATGGAACCTTGAGTTAACCGGGACCTTGAGATCTTGCCAACATCACTAGGCAAACTCCATCGGCTGGACTACAAGGACTTTGTCTCTCCACATTTGGTAGGCTCTTTTCTATTCTTTTCCTCTCCCTAATTCCTTTCACGCATTTGCTGTGGTCATTCTATAAAGGTGCATTTGTTTTTGATTGATACTGCAATCCCCTTTCCATGTTTTGTTTTGCACTCCGAGATCAGTTAACACAATAATCTGGAACTGGGGAGGGGTCTAGGAGTGGGGAAGGGATCCATAAGAGGGACAGGGTCTAGGAATGGGGAGGGGTCCGAGATTGTGGAGATGGGTCCATTCTGGGATTGGGACGAGGTCTCTCCCTGGGGTCGGGGACCATTATTGGGTTGAGGTGTCTCCCCTTCCTGATCCCGCCACTGTTTCCAGGGAATGGCTCCGATCTCAACCCCGACCACAAACCTGAGGGGGTCAAACACCCCAAATCCTGGGGTCAAGCTCCTGACCCCAGATCCTGGGGGTTCCAACACTGGGGGGGGAGGTCAAACATCCCTAAACCCAAATTCTGGAATGTCAACCTCCCCCCTCCACCCTGAAACCTAAATTTTAGAATCAAACCCCAAAATCCCGGGGTGTCAAACACTCCCCAGTTCCCAAATGTTTGGGTTGAATCCCCATAGCCCCAAATCCTGGGGTTTAAAACATCTGGGGTGTCCACCATCTCCAATTCCCAAAGTTTGGGGTCAAATATCTCCAAACCCTAAGGTGCCAAACACCCTCAATCTCCAAAATTTGGGCTTAAAACCCCCAATCCCCAACTCCTGGGGTTTGAAATATGTGGGGTATCCAACCCTCCTCATCCCCAAAATCTGGGGTCCAATCCCCTAATCCCCAAATCCTGGGGTCAAAGCCCCCCAAAATCCCAAATCCTGGTCAAATACCCCCGTACCCCAAACCCTGGGGTGTCAAACACCCCAACCCCCAAATTTCAGGATCAAATCCCCCAGTCCCCGAAGTCTCGGGGGTCACGCCCCCCCCCCCCCCATCCCCAGCATCCCCCCAAAACCACTCCAGCCCTGGGGGCACAGTGGGGTTTATTTTGGAAGGCTCCAGGTGCAATGTCTGCAGAGAGACTCTGGGTACAATGCTGGGAAAGACCCCAAAACCCCCTTGGGAACCCCAGAAACATGTGGGGGAGTGGGAAAAGGGGATTTGGGCTTATCTGGGGTGGGGGCAGCTCCAGGTGCAATGTCTGCAGAGAGACCCTGGGTACAATGCTGGGAAAAACCCCAAAAACTCCTTGGGAACCCCAAAAGCCCCTGGGGGTGGAGAAAGTGAATTTGGGGTGGGGATCCAGGGTGGAAGAAGGGCATTTGGGGTGAAAGAAGGATTTGGGGTGAGAAGATGTAGGGAGGAAAGAAGAGCATTTAAGATGGATAAAGGAGCTTTTGGGGTGAGAGGAGGATTTGGGATGCACAAAGAAGGATTTGGGATGGAAAAAAGGAGATTTGGGTGGGAAAAGGAAATATTGGGATGGAAAAGGATTTTGGGGTGGAAAAAGAAGGATTTAAGATGAAAAAAGGAGATTTTGGGGTAAAAAAGGGATTTTAGGTGGGGGAAGGGGGATTTAGGGTGGGGAGGGGAAAAGGGAGATTGAGGTGGGAATTGAGGCATTTAGGATGGGGAAAGACTTTTGGTGGAAAAAGAGGATTTAGGGTGGGCTGGGAAGCACTTAGGGTGGGAAAAGAGGATTTGGAGTTAAAAAAGGAGATTTTGTGTGGGAAAAGGGGATTTCAGGTGAGCAGGGAAGGATTTGGGGTGGAAAAGGGTTATCTGGGGTAGATAAAGGAGATTTGGGATGCACAATTGATTTGAGGTGAAAAAAACGGGATTTGGGGTGGGGAATTGAGGTGGAAAAGGGAGATTTTGGGACTGGAAAATAGATTTGGGGACCACAAAGGATTTGGGCTGGAAAAAAAATAATTTGAGGTGGGAAAAAGGAGGATTTGGGTTAAAAAAATGAAGATTTGGGCCGAGCTGAACTTACCTGGGGGAGTGGGGTGTGTGGGGGTTTGGAGCAGGGCCAGGACTTTTTCTGGGGCAGTTTTCTGGGATTTTGGAGTATTTTTCTGGGATTTAGGAGCAGTTTTATGGGATTTAGGGTGTTCTGGGGTGGTTTTGAGGGATTTTAGGGTGTTTCTATGGGATTTTGGGGTGTTTTGGGGCAGGTTTTGGGTATTTAGGGGCGGTTTGGAGGCGCTTTTTTGGATCTTGGGGTATTTCAGGCCCTTTTTTGGGGGGTTAGGGGTATTTTGGTGGGGTTTGGGGTGTTTTGGGTCACTTTTTGGCGAAAGAGATCTTCATGGCGTTGCTCTGGGTGATCTTGAAGCCCTGCAGGGCCTCACGGGCAGCGCCCGCCTGCACCTCTGTGTCGAACTCCACGAAGGCGATGTCGTGGCGCCCGGGCACCAGGCGCACCTCCTTGAACCCTGGGAACCTGGGATGGGGAGTGGGGTCAGGAGAGCCTGAAAAAACCTGCGACCGCTCTCCCAGAAACCTGGGACTGTTCCCCAAAAAATCTGACAATGTTCCCCAAAAATATTCCAGAAATGGTTCCCCAACAAAATCCAGAAATGCACCCCCCAAAAACCCCTGAAACAGCATCTCTTAGAAATCCAGCATCATTCCCAAATATCCAGCCATGTTCCCCAAAAAATCCAGAAACTTCTCTCAAAAACTCGGAAATATTCCCCAAAAAACCTGAGAACCTAAAAATTTCCCCCCAAAATCCAGAAGCATTTCCCTCAAAAAACTTGGAAACATTCCCAAAAAGATCTGGCTACATCCCCCAAAATCCAGAAACACTTCAAAAAAAGTTCCAGAAATCCAACTCCCCATAAAAGTCCAGAAATGTTCCCCTAATATCCAGAATTTCCCCTCAAATTCCAGACTTCTCCCCCTCAAAAGATCCAGAAATCCAACTGCACCAAATATCCAGAAACATCCCCAAAAATATCCAGCAATGCTCCCAAAACCCCAGAAATCCAACTCCATAAACATTCCCTAACATCTGGAAACATCTCCCTCCAAAAATTCCAGAAACATTCCCCCAAAAATCCAACGCATCCCCCACATGACTCCTCTCAAAATACCCAAAAAAATCTCAAATTCCAGGAATGCCACCAATGCCCCCGAGGGAGCACCTGGATTCCCAGTGCCTGGGAATTTGGGATGGGGGGTCGGGGTCAGGAGGAGCTGAAACTTTGGGGAAATCCCTGAGAAATCCAAGGGGGAGAGCCCGAGTTTGGGAAAACCCCCAGTATTGGGAAATTACCCCCAAAATCCGACTGAAATGCTCTCAAAATGGCTTGCGAATCTCAGAACGTCCCTCAAAATCCCAAAATATCCCCAAGAACCCCAAAAGTCCTGCAGGATTTCCCCAAAATTCCAGGGAAATGCTCTGAAAATCTTTCAGTGTTCAACTCCCCAAAAATCCAACAAACCCAAAGATTCCAAAACATTTCCAAAAATCCAACATCCCATCAATCAAAAATCCAACTCTAAATCCCACTTAAACATTCTCAAAATCCCCAAAACTCCAAAAACCCAACATCCCCAAAATCCAGAAATATCCCACAAGATCCCGAAAAATTCCACTACGTCCAGAAACATACCACCAAGATCCCACAAAAACCCTCCCAAAATTGTTCAAAACCTCCAAAAATCCAACCTCCCTAAAAATCCAGAAACATTCCCCCTCACCAAAGCCTCCCTGAAAAAATCCAGAAAGACTGCCAAAAATCCAGAGGTGTTCCCCAAAAAAATCCAGGAGTGTCCCCCAAAACACCTAGAAACATTTCCCCCAGAAATTGAGAAATGGTCCTCAAAAAGTCTAGAAACATCTCCCCAAAAACCCCAATAAACTCTAAAATTGAGGATCTTTCCGCAAAAAATCCATAACTGTCCCTGCAAAAAGCCAGAAACTTTCCCTGCAGAAATCCTGAAATATTCCCCAAAATCAAGGAACTTCCTCCCAAAATCCACAAATGTTCCCCCAAAAATCTGGAAACTTTCCTCAGAATCTAGAAACTTTCTTAAGAAAAACCAGAAATGTTCCCCCCAAAACTCATAAACCTGTCCCCCCAGTCCAGAAAGTTTCTCAAAAAAAAAAATCCTGAAGCATTCCCAAAAATCATGAAACTTCCCCCAAAAGCTCCAGAGCCATTCCCAAAAAACCCCAAAAATCCAACTCCCCTAAAAAAAACAAAAACATTCCTCAAAAAAGTCTGGAAACATTCCTCCAAAAACCCAGAAATTCCTACTCAAAAAATCCAGAACTTTTCCCCCCAAATCCTGATATTTGCCAAAAAAAAAAAAAAAAAAAATCCAGCCAAAGGCCTCCTCCTCTCTCCACGCCCCAGAATACCCCAATCCCCCAATCCCTGCCCAGAATTCCGGAATTGCCCAAGGTCTCACTGGTTGAAGAGCATGGAGAGCATCAGCTCGTTGGTCTCCTCAGGGAGGTTGGTCAGGAACAGGATGTGGTTCGGGGGTTTTCCGACAGCTGTGGGGAATGAGAGAAAAACCCCAAAATCAGCACCAAATCTGCCCCAAATCAGGCCCAAAACCTACCTAAAGTCACGCTGTGTACACACTAAAAAAAATCTGCCCAAAAATCCACCAAAATCCTGGAAAAACCCCCATAAAAATCTGCGCAATATCCCACCAAAACCCCCCAAAAAATCTCTCTAAATAATCCCCCAAAAAATCTCTCCAAATTTGACCAAAAATTCACCAAAATTCCACCCAAAAGACCACAAAATTCATGCCAAAAATCCTTACAAAAAATGCACCAAAGCCCACAGAAATCCCTTAAAATCCCCAAAAAATCCCACAAAAATCACCCCAAACATCCCCCTAAATCTCACGGTAAAAATCTTCAAAAAGTACCACTAAATCCCCATGAAGATGTCACAGAATCCATGCAGAAAAATCTGTACAAAAATCCCACCCAAAATCCCCAAATTAAACAAAATCCACCCAAAAAATCCCTCAAAATCGTCCAAAATATCCCCTTAAAATATTGCACAAAAATTGTCCCAAAAGCCACAAAATCCACTGTAAATCCATTCAAAAAATCCACATCAAAATCCCACCAAAACCCTCACAAATCCACCAAAAAATGCCCCCAAGTTCCCTCAATCCTACCAAAAATCTCAGGAAATCCACCCAAAAAATCCCCACCAAAAATTCCCTCAAAATCCCACCAAATTCCATCCCAAAAATCCCACAAGTCCTCTAAATTACTCAGGTTCTGGGGTCACTCACGGGCTGTGGGGTAGGGATCGGCGCCATTCCAGGCTGTGGGGCCATTCCCGGGGGAATTCCAGGATTTGGGGCCATTCCTGGGGCTGGAATCATGCCCGGCGGGGGGATGTAGGGCGGTTGTCCCCCCAGGTGCGGCAACATCCGGGGTGGCTGCGCCAGTGGCGGCATCCCCTGAGGAGAGACCCCAACACACCCCAAATCATCCCAAAGGCACAGACAGAATCCCAAAGTTATGCCAAAAGTACAGTGAGAATCTCAAATCAATGTGGAATTATGCCAAACCCACAAGGAATTATCCCTGAATTACCCTAAAGACACACGGGCCCCAAAAACCCCCAATTTTCCCAAAACTATGAAAAATTATCCCAAATTATCCCAAACTTACCCTGAAAAACCCCAAAATTATCCCAAAATTACACCAAACAACTTCAAAATTACCCCAAAATTACCCTAAATAACCCCACAGGCACACAAAGAACCCAGATAACTCAAATCCCCCCAAAATCCCATCCAAATCCCCCCATGCCCTCCCAGAATGCCCAGGAACAATTCCAAATCCCCTGGAATGATCCCAGAATCCCCAGAATGATCCCAAATTACCCAAAATCCCCCAGAATCATCCCCCAAATCCCCTGGAATGATCCCAAATCCCCACAAATCCCCCAAAATTCTCAGTAACAATCCCAAAATCTCCCTGAACCTTTCCCCAAACCCCCTGGAATGATTCCAAAATCCCCTGGAACCATCCCAAAACCCTATTAAACAATCCCAAATCTCCTAAGAACAATCCCCAAAATCCCATAAAATGAACCCAAATTCCCATCAACTGATTCCAAATCCCCCAGGAATGATCCCCAATCCCCACCCAAACATCTCCAAATCCCCCAGGACTGATCCCAAAATCCCCTAAACCGATCCCAAATTCCTGGCACTCACAGGCACTGTCCCCTGTGCCCCAATCCCAAATCCCATAAATCCACCCCAAAATCCAATGGAATGATCCCAAATCCCCCAGAACCACCCCCAAAATGATCCCAAAGTCTCATTAAACAATCCCAAACCCCCTGTAGTGATCCCAAATGCCCTGGGAACAATCCCAAATCACATAAAACAATCCAAAAATCCCCTAAAGCCATCCCAAATCCCCCTGGCATTCATGAGCACTGCCTTCTGTGCCCCGTTCCCAATCCCAAATCCTATAAATGACCCCAAATCCCATAAATGATCCTGTAAATCTCCTAGCACCCACTGGGCACCACCCCCTGTGCTCTGATTCTGATCTCAAAATTCCATAGATGATCACAAATCCCATGAATGGCCCCAAAGCCCATAAAACAATCCCATAAATACCCTGGGACTCATGGGCACTGACCCTTGTGCAACAATCACAAAATCCACAAATTACCCCAAATCCCATAAAAGATCCTATAAATCTCCTGGCACCCACTGGCACCACTCCCTGTGCCCTGATTCTGATCTCAAAATCCCACAAATGAGCCCAATCCCATAAATGATCCCAAATCCCACAAAACAATCCCATAAATGCCATGAATGACCCCAAATCCCACGAACAACCCCAATCCCACAAATAACCCCAAATCCCACGAATAACCCCAAATCCCACGAATGACCCCAAATCCCATGAATGACCCCAAATCCCACGAATAACCCCAATCCCATGAATGACCCCAAACCCCACGAATAACCCCAAATCCCACGAATGACCCCAAATCCCACGAATAACCCCAATCCCATGAATGACTTCAAATCCCACCAATGACCCCAAATCCCACGAACAACCCAAATCCCACGAATGACCCCAGTCCGACCAAACAATCCCCTGGCACTCACGGGCACTGCCCCCTGCGTTGTCCCCTGCGCTCCAGCCCCGCTCTTTTTGGGGCCAGGGGCCTCTCCCCCCTTGGCTTTGCGCTTGTCCCGTTTGCGCTCCCGGTCCCGATCCCGCTCCCGCTCCACGAACGTTCCCTTCATCTTGGCGATGATGTCCGAGTCCGTCTTGGCGTACTGGATCCGCTGGGACGGCACATTCCCAGGATTGGGGCGTTTGGGGGATTTCGGAGCATTCGGGGCATCTCTGGGAGGGATTTTGGGGTTTTCCCAGGGGTGCTCAGATTTGGGGCTTTCCAAGGGATTTTTGGAGGTTCCAAAGAGGATTTGGGGTTGTTCCATGGGATTTTGGGGTGGTTCCAGAAGATTTGGGATCAGTCCAGGGGGTTTTGGGGGTGTTCCCGAGGATTTTGGGGGGATCTGGGGAGGAACTGGGGCTTTCTGAGGGATTTGAGACTTTCTCAAGTATTTCGGGGAGTTCCAAGAAAGATTTTGGGTTTTTCAAGGAACTCTGGGAAGTTCTAGAAAGAGTTTTGCAAATTTCAGAGGAATTTGGGGAATTTAGAGGGGATTTGGGGGAGTTCCAAGAGGGATTCTGGGGTTTTCCATGGGATTTTCAGGAATTCTGGGGCATTTGGGGAGGTTCCAGACAGGATATGGGGGAGTTCCAAGAGCAATTAGGGACATTTTTGAGGAATTTTGGGAAGTTCAAGAAGGAATTTTGGGAGAATTCAGGAATTTGGGAGGTGCGAACAGGGATTTTGGGATTTCCAAGGGGGATTTTGGGGTTTTCTGAGGGATTTTCAAGGGTCCTGAGGGATTTGGGAGAGATTCAAGGAGCAATTCAGGGAGTTTCTGAGGGATTTCGGGGGGTTCTGAGGGGTTTTAGGGAATTTCAAGAGGGAATTTGGAAGAATTTGAGGAGGTTTCGGGGGGGTTGGGGTTTTCCAAGGGATTTTCAGGGATTGTGAGGGATTTGGGAAGGTTCCAGAAAGTATTTTGGGATTTTCAGATGGCGTTTCGGGGAGCTCCAAGAGGAATCTGGGAGTATTTCAGGAGTCCTAGCAGGGATCTAAGAATTTCTGAGGGATTTTGAGGGAATTCAGAAAGATTTAGGAGGGATTTGGGAGTTTCTGAGGAATTCAGAGATTTTGGAGGAGCTCCAAGAGGGATTTGGGGACTTCCAACAGATTTTTGGGGCTTCCAGGTTGAATTTGCGGTTTCACCACAGGTTTGCCATAGAAGTGAAAGCTTTGGGAATTCCTGGCTAGATTTCAGGGGGTTTCCAGGAATTTTGGGGTTTCTCCCAGGATTTTGTTCTCACTGGGTTTGGCCGTAGCAGAGGAAGCTTTGGGGCAGGTCTTGTCTTGATTTTGGTGCATTCCTAGTGGGATTCGGTTTTTTGGGTTTTTTTTTTTGGTGGGATTTTGGGGATATTTGAGGCTGGATTTAATTTTTTCCCCCAAGAATTCCGGTTTTTTTCCCCAAAATCTGCAGATTTTTCCCACAATTTGAGCATTTCCCCCCAGAATTTGTCTCTCACCAGAAACTTGCCATAAAATTGGAAGCTTTGGGGTGGTCTGGTTGAATTTTGGGGATATGTGATGCTGCATTTTGGGGTTTCTCCCCCCAGGAATTCAGGATTTTCCCCAGAATTCCAGGATTTTTTCCCAAAATGTCAAAATTTTCCCTCAGGTTTGGCTGTCACCATGCACTTGTCATAGAAGGGGAAGCCTTACGGTGGTCAGGGTGAATTTGGAGGATTACAGGTTGGATTTTGGGAATACTCGAGGCCAGATTCTGGCATTTTTTCCCCCAGAATTCCAGTTTTTCCCTAGAATGTCAGATTTTTTTCATCAAGTTTCTGTCCCACTGCGGGCTTGTCATAGAAGGGGAAGCTTTGATTCCTAGTTTGATTTGAGAGTGTTCCCAGGGAATTTTTGGTAGATTTCCAGCAAGATTTTGGGGTTTTTTCCCAGAAATTCAGTTTTTTTTCCAAAATACCAGGATTTTTTCCCAAAATTTCAGTGTTTTTCCACAGAATTTCTGTTTCACCATGGGTGTATCATAGAGGAGGAAGTTTTGGGGTGCTCATGGTGAATTCAGAAGGATTATAAGTTAGATTTTAGGGATATTTGTGGTCACATTTTTGTGGTTTTTCCCTAGAATTCCAGTTTTTTCCCCAAATGTCAGAATTTTGCCCCAGTCTCTGTCTCACCATGGGCTTGTCGTAGAAGGGGAAGCCCTGCATGGAGCGCAGGGCGTTGGTGGCGCTGCTCATCTCCTTGAAGATGACAAAGGCCTGGCCCCGCATGCGGAGACTGCGAGACACTAAAATGTCCAAAATCTGCCCAAACTGCGAGAAAATGGCGTAGAGGGACTTCTTCAGCTCTGGGGACAGAGTGACAGCACGGTGACAATGGGGACAGCACACTGGCAATGGGGACATCACGGTGACACACATGGGGACATCACGGTGACAGTGGGGACGCACAAGGGACAGCCTGAGCCCCTGGTGATGCTCACAGACACTCTCAGACCCCCCCAGCCCCCCCTCACCATCCTTCTTGATCTTCTCGTTCAGGTTGTTGATGTAGATGGTGTGGTTGGGCCGGGGGTCCTGCACTGCCATGGCCAGGACTCCTCTGTGGGGACAGGAGGGCTTTAGGGGGCATCTGGGACCCCTTCACCCCCTGGCACCCCCTTTAGGTGCCCCCAGACCCACCTGAACCCCCCCAAATTTCCCACACACCCGCCCAGTTCCCCCCAAAAATTGACCCCAGACCCACCTGAGATACCCCGCAAATTCCTCCCAGAGTCACCTCAGAACCCCCCAGATGCTCCGAATCCTCCTCAGACCCCTCTAAACCCACCTGAGAACCCTCCAAACCCTCTCAAGCTCCTCCCCAAGCCCTTCAGACTCCCCAAAGCCCCCTCAGACTCCCTCATTCCCCCCAAACCGACCTCAGATCCCCATATTTTCCCTTAACCCCCCCTCCAAAATCGCCCACTTCTCCTCAGACTCACCTCAGACCCCTCTAATCAACCTCAGATCTCCCCATTCCTGCCCAGACTCACTCAGAGCCCCCCGTCCATTTCCCCCCAGTTCCACCTCAGACCCCACAAAAACTCCTCAAACCACCCAAAGCGCCCGCAAACAGCCTCGGACCACTCAATTCACCTACACCCACCTCAAACGCCCCCAACTTCTCTCAAATCCCCCTCCAGCCGCCTCGATTCCCTTCACGTTCGCCCTAGATCCACCTCACACCCTACAAAAGCCCCTCAAACAACCCCAACTGCTCCCAAACGCATTCCCAACCCACCTCAGATAGCCGTCTTTTCCCTGCAATTTCCCCCCTGGACCAACCGGACATGCTACTAATTATCCCTCAGACCCGCCCAGTTTCCCCCAAATCCGTCCCGCAGCAACCTCACATCTCCAATTTCCCCTCAGAGCCGCCTCAACCCCCACCTATTTCCCCCCAAAGCCATCTAAGACCACTCCATTCCCCTCATACCCCACCTCAGCTCTCTCCTCAGCCGTTCTCCCCTCACGACCGACCGCCGCGATCGCGTCCGCCGCGTGCGCGGGCCCCTTCCAACCAATAGCGGCGCGGGCCCCTCCCAACCAATAGCGGCGCGATCCTCCCCAAACTAACCACTCATCGTGCGGCTCGCCTCACAACGCCCGCCTCCCCCGCGCGGCTCCAGCCAATTAGAGGCGAGCCGGAAGTGGAGCCCTCTGACCCCGGGGTCGGACTTGAAGCGGGCGCTCCCTCCTCCTCCTCCTCCTCCTCCTCCTCCTCCTCCTCCTCCTCCTCCTCTTCCTCCTCCTCCTCTTCCTTCTCTGAGGCGGCCGGGACAGGTGGGGGATGGGAGATGTGGGGGAGGGCTGGGGGTCCTAAGAGGGAATTGTGGGACGTTCTTGGGGAGGTTCTTGGGGTCCTGGCGGTCTGGGGAGGGGTATTTGGTGGGGGGGGGATCCTGAGGATGAGGAGGTGTCAGGGAGGCTCTGGGGAGGGGTCATGGGGCATTGATGGGGGGGGATCTGGGGGGGGGGGTGTGGATGGGGTCTTGAGGGGGGGGGTCGTGGGAGGGTCTTGGGGGATTTTGGGGAGGGGTCGTAGGAAGGTCTTGGGAGGGTCTAGGAGGTCCTGGGGTGTTGTGTGAGGGGTTTTGGGGGCCCTGCGGGGTCCTGGCTTGGTTTTGGGGAGGGGTCTGGGGGATCTGCGGATGATCCCTGAGGGGGACTGGGGAGGGGTCGGAGGGAAGGCTCTGGGTGGGGGGGATCTCCGGGGACATCCTGGGCTGGGTCTGGTTGGGGTCTGGGGGCTCTCAGGGGGCTCCTGGGGGTCTCAGGGGCTTTTGGGAGTATGGAGGACCTGGGGAGGGGCTAGGGGTCCAGGGTGGTCCTGGGCCAACCTTGGGGGGGCTCTGGAAGGGTTTGGGGTTCCTGGAGAGGTGATTTGGGAAATCCTGGGGGAGATTTGGGAGTCCCAGACCCACCCTGAACCGGAGTCTGGGTGTTTTGGGCAGAGGGGGCACAACAGGGGTTCCCAGTCCCCATTTTTATGTAGATCTCCCATCGTTGCCCCTCCCCAAAAAGCTTCAAGGGCCCCCTGAAGTTGCTCCTGTTCCTCCAGGCAGTGCCCCCTTGATCCAAGACAGCCCCCATGAGTCTGGGGGATTTTGTGGGGATTTTTGGGCGTTTTGGGGGGGCTTTTTTGGGCTTTGGGGGATTTTGTCAGGAGTTTAGGAGGAATTAGTGGGTTTTTGGAGAGAATTACTGGGTTTTGGGGGGTTTTGTGGGTTTGGGGAGTTTTGGATTTTGGGGGGGTTTATAGAAATTTTGGGAAGTTTTTTTGAATTTTGGTGGGTTTTACTGAGATTTTGAGATATTCTCTGGGTTTTTCAAAGAATTTATTGGGATTTTTAGAGGATTTGTTTTTCAGTGGAAGTTTGGGGGGCCTTCAGGGTTGGGGGGCTTTATGGTTGCCCCTGGGTGAGGGGAAGGGCTTAGAGGCACCAAAATCTCCTTAAAACCCCCAAAAGTCCCAATAAAACCCACAAAATCCCAATTAAATATCACAAAATCCCCTTAGAACACCCTAGAATTTCAGTAAAAGCCCACACAATCTCTTGAAATCCCAACAAACGTCTCAAAACTCCAATTAAACCCCAAAAATCCCCCCAAAAATATCTCCAAAACCACAAAAAGTCCCACAAAATCCCTCCAAGATCCAAAGAAATCCTGGCAACACCCAAAAAGCCCCACAAAAACCCACCAAAATCTCCCCAAAAACCAAAAAAAATCCCAAATGAACCCAAACCCTCAAAGAATCCCACTAAATGCACCCCAAATTCTAATAAAATGTCCTCAACCCCCCTAAAAATATAATAAAACCATTATAAGCTCCAGACTCCAATAAAATCACCACAAAATCATAGTAAACCCCACTAAAATTTAACAAAACCCAAAAAGTTTTCAATAAGCTCCCAAACACCCCTAGAAAACAACCCCGCAAAGCGCCAATAAAATCCCCCCAAATCCAAACCCCTCAAAGTTCCTCAACTCACCGAAAACCCTGCAATTATCTTCAAAAAACCCAATAATTTCCCCTAAACTCCCAACAAAATTCCCCGAAGCTCACAAGAGCCCAGTGTCCCCAAAAGCCCTCCTGAGAGCCCTGGCCCCTGCCAGTCTCAACTCAGTCCCGTCCAGGGGTGCAGCCAAACGCGCGGATCCCGGAGCCGATCCTGGTGCCAGTCCCAGACTCAGCCCCAATCTCAGCCCATTTGGGTGATTTTAGGCCAAACTGGGCAGGTTTAGGGTGGGTTGCAGATCCTTTGGAGTGATTTCAAGCCTTGTAGTGTGGATTTTAGGCCTCTTTGAATGACTTTTAGGCTAAATCTTGTGGGTTTTAGAGTGGATTTTAGATCCCCCAGGATGATTTTAGGCCCATTTGTATAGAGTTTAGGCCTGTTTGGATGATTTTAGGATAAACTGGGCAGTTTTAGTGTGGATTTTGGGACCCTTTGGCTGATTTTATGTCCATACTGGGTGAATTTTAATCCTGTGTGGGTGATTTTAGGTTCCTTGTTTTGGTGATTTTGGGCCCATTTAGTTAGATTTTTTGCTTCTTTAGTTAATTTTAGATCAAATCAAGTCTTTTTAAGGTGATTTTAGGTCCTCTTGTGTTGGTTTCAGGCATGTTTGGGTGAATTTAGGTCCATGTGGGTGATTTTAGTAAAAAACAGGTGGATTTTAGGGTGGATTTATAAACATTTGGGTCATTTTAGGCAAAACCAGATACTTTATGGGTGGATTTTAAGCCCGTTTTGAAAATTCAGGGTGATTTTGGGCCATTTTGTGCAAACTACTTTGGGCAACTTTAGGCCCATTTGGTTGGATTTTAGACCCCATTGGATAACTTGAATCCCATTTGGCTGATTTTAGGCCAAACTGGTTCCTTATAGGAGCGCGTGTCCCCTCTATCCCACCCCTTTTACCTCACAGTATGGGGTTTGGGAATGGGGGAGGGAGAGGAGGGAGGGAGGAAGAGGTGGAGTGGCAGTGGGAAGCAACAGAGGAAGAGACAACGGGGGAGTCTCATGGCCCTGGCAGTTCCTGAACTCGCTGCAGCCCCGGGACCATCGTCCCCCATCCTGCAGGTGCCTGGGCAGGGGGAGCTGGGTTTGGGGTTTTTGGGGGGGATGTTTGCAGCTGGCAGGGCTCCAAAGCTGAGCCGTGGATGGCCCTCAGGGGGACATCGGGGGTCCCCAGGAGGTGTTTCTGGGGGGTCCTGGCGGGGGAAGTTGGGCTTCCTGGCCGGCCCTCCGAGCTCTGCCAGGGCCTCGTGGGGAACGCGTGGGAGCAGCGGCACCAGCGAGGGGACACTGGTTCTGGGGAGCCCCAGGAGAGCCCCAGAAGGGCAAAGCGGGGACCCTGAGAGGGGGAGACCCCTGGGATTGCCAGGACCCCAGCAGGTGGGATAGCTGGGAATGGGGTTTGGGGTTCCTGGTGCTGGAAGTGGCTGCTCCCATTATGAGCCCCCTCGTTGCTCCCCCCGTTTCCAGTTTCTGCAACATTCCCACTATGAGCCCAGTCACTCCCAGTCATTCCCTATGATGATGCAATTTGCTCCTAGCAAGATCTCACTTGCTCCCACTTTCATCTCGTGTGTTCCCAGTTCTCCCAGTTGCCCCTAGCATAGTCCTAGTCATTCCAATATGGTTCCCATCTCTACCAGCGTGGCCCCAGTCACTCACACTTGGCCCCAGCATGATCCCAGGTCCTCTAGAGCATTCTCAGCCACTCCCACTTTGGTCCCAGGCACTACTTCTATGGTGCCAGACACTTCCAGTATATCCCAGGTACCCTGAACTTTCTCATAGTTATTGCCAGGCACTTCTAGTTACCTCAGTGAACCTCCTGTTTTACTTGCCCCTGTTTTTATCCCACTTGCTCCCAGTTCTTCTAATTTTGTCCCCAGTTGGCTCCCAGTATGGGCCTGGTAGCTCCCAATAACCACCAATCAGGGTCCAATGACACGCACTCTAATCCCAGTATAATTCCAGTCACTCCCAGTCTGATGTCAGTTGCCCCCAGTGTGATCCCAGTTGCTCCCTGTCAATGCCAGAGTGACCCCAGTAGCCTCCAGTATGATCCCAGTAAATCCGTGTCTCTCCCAGGGTATCCCAGTCACCCCCAGCATGCTCCCAGTAGCTTTCAGCATGATTCCAGTTGCCCACAGCCACTCCTAGTCAATCCCAGTATGATTCCAGTCACCCTCAGTATGATCCCAGTTGCCCCCAGCATAGTTCCAGTTGTTCCTAGTTCCTACAAGTATGATCCCAGTTGCCCCTAGAATAGTCCTAGTCCTTCTCAGCATGGTCCCTGTCACATCCAGTGTCCCCCAGTGTAGATTCAATCACTTGCAGTTTCTGTAGAGTAGTCCCAGTCATCCCCAGCATGGTCCCTGCTGTTCCCAGTGTTGTTCCAGTTATCCCTAGTATGGTTACAGACACTCCAAGTTGTCCCAGTGAGGCTCTAGTTACCTGAGAATTATCCCAGTCTTTTCCAGTTATTCCCAGTTGCCTCCAGCATGATCCCAGTTTTTGTTTGTTGCCCAAAGTATAGTCCTAGTTGCTTCCAGTATGATCCCAGTTGTGAGCTCAGTCCCCTCAGCATGGTTCCAGTACAGTCCAGTTGATCCCAGTTGCTCCCAGTGTGTCCACAATTTCCTCCCAACATGGGCCCAGTAGCTCTCAGTAACCCCCACTCAGGTTCCATTCACACCCATTGTAATCCCAGTAGCTCCCAGGGTGGTCCCAGTAGTGCCCATAGTCACTGCCAGTATGGTTCCAGCCATTCCTAGTATGATCCCAGTTGCATCCAGTGTCTTCTAGATCCTCCCAGTATTATTCCAGTCATGCCCAGAGGGACTCTATAACTCCTAGTGTGGTCCTAGTTGCTCCCAGTCACCTCCAATATGGTTCCAGTCATGGCAAGCACCTTTCCAGTCACCCCCAGTCTGATTCCAGTAGGATCCCAGTCACTCTCAGTACTCACTCTCACATACTCTCAGTACTATTGTACTTACTCCCAGTATGACCTTGACATAGGCACACCTCCTGCCATTATCACTCAGCATGATTCCAGTTGCTCCCATTTACCCCCACTATCATTTCAGTCTCTCCCAGTATAACTCAATTGGTCCCAGCATGTTCCCAGCACTCTCAGATGCCCAGAGTTGCTTCCAGCCTGATCCTATTTGATCACAGCTACTCCCAGTCACCATTAGTGCAGTCCCAGTTGCTGCAAGTATGATCCCAGTCTGCCCCAGCATGGGCCCAGCTGCTTCCACTGTGATCCCTGTAGGATCCCAGTTGTCCCCAGCATGATTCCAGTTTCTCCCTGTTCCTCCCAGTGTGAAGCCAGTTGCACCCAGTTGTCCCCAGTATAGTCCTAGTCATGCTGTGGTTGATCCCAATCCCTCCCAACATGGTCCCAGTCATGCCCAGTTGCCACCAGTGCAGACCCAGTCACCCGCATTCCCTCCCAGTTGCCCACATTGTCATCCCAGTTCTCCTCAGCACGGTCCCCATTGTTCCCAGTGTGGTTCCAGTCAGCTCAGTACGGTTACAGACACTCCCAGTATACCCTAGTTGCTCTCAGCATGCTTGTAGTAATTCCCAGTCATTCCCAGTTGCCCCAGTAAGTTTCCAGTTACCCCAGTATAGCATAGTTCCTCCCAGTGATGCCACTCCTGGCATCCCCCAGCCCTCTCTGCATCCCCCCGCTCCTGGATGTCCCAAGAGGAGCCCCAAGGGCTGGCAGTGGCCAGGCAGGGTCCTCAGCAAGCCCCTGTGTGGATGTGCAGCCCCCAGCAAGGCCCAGTTTGCCTCTCCTTTGGCCTGGGCCAGGTTCCCCCCGGCCCCAGTGGCTGGGAGCAGCCGAGAGCCCCGCGCTGCCCATCCTGACCTGTTCCGGCTCCATCCCCACTCCTGCCGCAGGCACCGAGGGTGTGGCTGCTGCTGGGGGAGGAGGGTTGGAAGTAGAAGGAGGTGGGCTTAGGGAGGAGGAGGAGGAGGAGGGATGGAAGAGGAGGAATGGGAGGAAGAGGAGGATCAAGGAAAGGAGAAGGAACCATGAGGTCGAGCACTCCCTGAATTTGCAGCCCTGCACCATGGGTGGGATCATCACCCCCCCATCCTGCAGGTGACAGGGAAAGGTGACCTTGGCCCAGATATTCTGGGGGCTCTGTGGGTTGGGTTTTTTGGGGGGCAATGTTTGGAGAATGAAGAACTGTACAGCTGAGTGGAAAAGGTCCCTTTTGGGGACATTGAGGGGTTCCGGTGGCAGCTGCCGGCAGAGGCAGCCTGGAGGAGCAGAGCCCTGTGTTCCCCAGGAGCCCAAAGTGGGGAGCCCAGAGAAGGGGGAGTGCCATGATTCACAGGACCTTCAACAGCCTGGAGAGGGGCAGGGGGAACTCCTTGGAGCTCCTGCACCCCTAAGCAGAGGATAAGGGGAGAAGGCACCCTGGGACCCCAAAAAACCCCCAGCATCCCTAAATGGGGAGACTGAGGAGAGGAGAACCTTTTGGATTCCTGGGATTCACAGCAGCCTGAGGAGGATGGAAACCGAGGAGAAGGGAGACCCACAATATGAGCATGACCCCAAGCAGCTGGGACAGGGAGGAATCCCCAAAGACCAAAGGGGAGAGACCAGAGATGGGGAACTTCTCTGAGGTTTTTTCAGAGCTGAATCTTGGTGTTCTGGAGGATTCTATGGACCCCCGATGCCCAGTGACTTCCAGAGATGGACTTGGGCAGAGGGACCTTCAAACTCGACATGCTTATCCCTTGTTTTTCCCCAAACCAGGATTTCCCATTCCCAGCCCTTGGCTGGATGGAGAAGGAGGGTGCAAGGACAAGGAAGATGCCACGGAACACCCAGGCAGGTGAGGAGGAAGTCAGTGCCCCTTTCCCCCTCTCTTCTGCTCCATCTACCAGCCCAGCATGGCCCCCGGCTGCAGGACAACCCTGCCGCTGACACCGTCCTGCTGGGGATGCACTGGGGGGATCTCCTTCCCCTTCCCTGTGGCACAGAGGCAAATCCCATCCTCTCCTTGCCTTTCTTCCCCCAGAGAAGGAGCTGCAGATGGAGGCCACGGCAGAACCTCGTGGAAGAGGCTGTTTTGAGCAGCTCCACAGCACAGGAATCAAAGGGGAAAGAAAAGCCCCGGAGATCACACGCAAGGAGGGGCTGCAAACGCAGATCACGGGGATCTGAGGAGGAAAGACCCACCCTGGGCCAGGAAGGCGGCCAGGGATTGAGCCAGAGCTTGGACTTGGTGGTCCATGAGCAGCTTCATGATGGCGGGAAGCCCCACAAGTGCTTGGAGTGTGGGAAGAGCTTCAGCCGGAGCTCCAGCTTGATCTGCCACCAGATTATCCACACTGGGGAACAACCCTATGAGTGTGGGGAATGTGGGAAGAGCTTCAGCCAGAGCTGCACCCTCATCTGTCACCAGGTGGTCCACACTGGGGAGAAGCCCTATGAGTGTGATCAGTGCAGGAAGAGGTTTCAGCTCAGCTCTAGTCTCCTTGTGCACCAGCGCACGCACACAGAGGAGAGGCCCTTCCGCTGCCCCAACTGTGGGAAGGGCTTCAGGCAAAATGCCCATCTTGTCAGGCACCGGCGCATCCACACTGGGGAGAGGCCCCATGAGTGTGAGGAATATGGGATGAGCTTCAGCTGGAGCTCACACCTGATCCGCCACCAGAGGACCCACACTGGGGAGCGGTCCTATGAGTGTGGGGAATGTGGGAAGAGCTTCAGACAGAGTACCAACCTGATCCAGCACCAGAACATTCACACTGGGAAGAGGCCCTACAAATGTGGGGAATGTGGGAAGGGCTTCAGCCAGCGTGCCAACCTGGTCCAGCACCAGGTCATCCACACTGGGGAGAGGCCCTACAAGTGTTCAGAATGTGGGAAGGGGTTTCGGATCAGCTCACATCTCCTCATACACCGTCAGACTCACACAGAGGAGAGGCCCTTCCACTGTCACGACTGTGGGAAGGGATTAATGTACAACTCCACCCTCATCAACCAGCAGCGGATTCACACAAAGGAGAGGCCTTTCTGCTGCCCTGACTGCGGGAAGGGCTACAAGCACAATTCCTCCCTGATCAGCCATCGGTGCATCCACACAGGGAAGAGACCCTATGAGTGTCCACAGTGTGGGAAGAGCTTCTCACAGAGCTCAGCCTTGACCAAGCACCAACAGAGCCACCAGTAAGGAAAGCCCTGTGAGTCCCCCGATTTCAGGAAGAGCTTCGTATGCTGCTCCAACTCCATTCCCCACTGGAGGACCCTTGTTGGGAAGAGCCCTGGTGACCCACATTCCCTTTGATCCATGTTGGGAAGGCACCTAGCTGGTTATCCTTTTGTTTTGGCTTTCATTTTCTTCTGATTCATTTTCATCCCTTAAAAACAGGCAAAACAGGCTTGAAAAGAAAGAAACTGATCAAAGATATCTAAAGTCCCACCATTTCACAGTTTTAGAGGGAATTTAGGATTTGGGGACATGATCTTGAGGATTTATGGGTTCTGAGAGGATTTTGGGCAGTGTTCTCCATCTCTTTGCACTGCAGAACCAAGAGGGATCAATCTGTCTCCTCATACCAACTCAGCCCCACTGAAAATCATACATTTGTACCCCAAAAGGGCTCAATCCCAACTCAAAATTCCTTGTTCCCTCCTCAAAAATCTCAATTGTGTGCCAAACTCACTTGATTCCAAAGCCGCCATGGTGAGAAGGGGTTGGAAGGAGATTAGGAGAAGTGGGATCCAAATTTGGAACGGTGGATTGGGATTGTGTGGGGCTGGGTGAGTGGGATGTATTTGATAGTAAATAAAACTTTCAGAGTTAGTGATTTCTGTCCCATTCATTTTCAGTCAGTTGCCGTTCTGTTTCCGGAGTGCCACCTTCACAGCTGATTTTGTTTGTGTCCTCCTTTCTCTCCTGCCTCTCTTTGCCTGCTCTGTTTCTCTCTCAGTATCTCCCTTGAGTCAGGGCAGCTCCCACCCTGCTCTGATTTAATTCCCAATGCAGGAGCTACAGCAACGATCGGTGAAGTTTTGAAGCTGGCAGTGAAATGTCACTGCAAGATCTTGCAAGTAGACTTGGCTTTCAGCCCCTTCTTAAGCGCTCTGCCTTCAAGGGCAGGAACAACTTTTCTTAAGGGGGAACTGGAATTCCAGACTTTTGGAGTGTGTGCCATGCAGGACCATACAGACTGGTATCATGCGGACTGGGATCATATGGACCGGGATGGCTGCACCAGAACAATGTGAACTGAGGCAGTCCCACCCCGCCCAGGGATCCCTCCCAGTCCTGCACGGGGGCATAGCCAAAACTCTCCAGAGTGAACACGGAGGTCCTGAATTGATCCTGGTGCCAATCCCGTTCCCAGTTTTGGTCTCAGTCCCAGTCCAGTCTCAGTCTCAGTCTCAGGGCGCTCCTGGAGCACTCCCAGTGCTGATTTTCATCCTGCTGTTGATCTCAATGTCAACCAGCTGTGCTGGTCCTGGTCTCAGTTTGAGTCCGAGAGCAGTGCCAGTCTTGGTGCTGGTGCCGCTTCTGGTTTCAGTCCTCATCTCAGACTCGGTCTCTGAATTGTCCTGGTTCTAATGCTGGTACCTGTGCCAGTCTTGTTCCTGGAGTGCTCCCTGTGCCAGCCTCAGTCCCAGTCCCAGAGCGCTGCCAGTCTCGGTGCTGATTCCAATGCTAGTCTTGGTCTCAGTCCCGCAATGCTCCAGATAGTCTCCATCCTGGTCCCGGTCCCAGAGAGGTCCTGGTGTCAGTGCTGGTCTCAGTTCCAGTCCTGGTCCTGGTCCCGGAGCACTCCCGCTAGCAAGTCCCAGTGTCAGTCTTAGTCTTAGTCTTTGTCCCAGTGCCAGTTCTGGTGCTGGTTTCAGTTTCGGTCCCAGTAATGGTGCCTGTCCCAGAGTGGTGCTGGTCTTGGTTCTGGTATCAGTTCTGGTCCCAGTCTTGGGCCCAGTCCCTGAGATTTTAGGCCCGTTTGGGTGATTTTAGGCCAAGCTGGGCAGGTTTAGGGTGGGTTTTAGATCTGAGTGATTTCAAGCACTTTAGTGGGGATTTTAGGTCCCTTTGGATGATTTTAAACCTATATGGGTGGATCTTAGGCCTGTGGGGGTGATTTTAGCCCCCTTTTCTTGGTGATTTTGGTTTCAGGATTCAAACAGTGTTGTCTTTCCCCACAGCTGTTCCTTCAGCTGGATTAGGAGGGCGTCTTGGCCTCTGGACCCACGCTTTGGCTCCATTATTAGGACTGATGGATTCAAACCCTTTATCTCCAACAACAGTGATATTTGAATGTGCATCTCCTTTTTTCACAATTGTTTTTAAAACTGCAATATCAATAACTGTGCTACCCTGTCATGGGGTTGAATAATCACACCTTACTCATTATTGTTCAGTGACTTTAATTACATTAATTACTTTAATTCCTCCTTGATAATCTGCATCAACTCCTCCCATGACAGGAACACTTTTCAAAGCCAAGCTCCAGTGAGCAGTTATCAAACCAAAGTGTCCTGGAGGAATTGGAATTCCTATGTCAGTATTGATAATTCTCATTTGCTTTTGATTTATCCTAATTAATTATAATGCATGAAGGTCCAGCCCTGCAGCCTCTAGGAGGGCCCTGTCAGGGGCCATCAGACCAGAATAATTTCTCAGGAAGTTAAAGTGTCACTGTTCATAGTTATAGTTGTATTTGCAAATTGGGTGCAGCCATGCACATCCAGGGGGTTTCCATTTCCCAGGGGGCCCCTTGTACCCTTGTTAAAGCTATAAAGCACATCTGTGAGATGGGTTCTCCATGGGGGCAGGTTCCCATCTCCTTTTTTCAACTGCTCTTTGAATAACCCTTTTACCTGTTCAATCAATCCAGCAGATTGTGGATAGTCTGGTGTATGAAAAACCTAGCAGTCTTAATCACTGTATTTTTCACAGTAACAGACAAAGCATTGCACATCACAGTATCAGCAAACCCCATAAAAATAGCCAATTTCATCCGTTCCTCCTTTATTTGTTGTATACAATCTTACAAAGTTTACCACTGACATTCGGGTCCTGGAGAATGCTTTTCTGTAGGATATTTAGTGCTAGATCCTTGAGAAGTCACAGGTGGTAAATCAGAATTGTCAGCATTATTTCACATTATTATTTTATATATAGATAAAGATATAGATAGAAACATAGATAAATGTTTATAAATATATATTAAAATGTTATATTTTATTACACATATGTATATAGTTATTTATTATATTAATATTCTTTCACTTGAACAAATTAATATAAGCTCAAGATTAAAAACTTCTGCTGTGGCTCCATGTGAGAGCGACAACAACCAGTCCTTCTATTGTTGCTGTTTCCAATGTGCTGTTAACAAAATTCATCCTCATCTTTACCCACTCACAAGTTGTTTTCCTTTCTCCATATGCAATTTTTGGATGCATTTTAATACATCCAGTGGTTCAGCTTCTTTAAAGTGACTGCGTCATTGCTCACACGGTGTTCTGACCTCAGTCTACTCCAGAGTCAGCAAACTCTAGGGAAGGGCTTCCCATCTGTGAATTTCAGATGGGACTGATTCCTTAAATTTACATTTAAGAAGTGACATTTTGTTGTGATCTGGCCAGACTGTGCCAGTTTTGTTTCATGAGTGGGCAGGGTCAGCACCAAAGAAACAAACATGAACTGAAGGAATCAGTGTAATTTACTGTAGTTCAAAGCAGCAAAGAATCACAGGAGAAGCTCAGCAATGCACCCAATCATCACTACCAAATATTACCTGCAGTGATTAAGATCCATCACTGTCGTGGTGAGGATGGCTGCAGCAAACCTCTTTGGTTCCCTAACTTCAGGGCAAAGGTGACGAAAATGAAAAGGAGTGGGTTCGATGGAGTTGCCTGGAAAGAACTTTAATAAAGGGTGAAAACAGCAAATGGGGAGTAGCTGAGCACAGTGTGAGGGGCAGCATCCAGAGACCCAAAACAAAGGGGAAGCAGCAACATATACACTTGGGGGTGGAACATTCTGGAACTATAACCATATATGGGAAACAAGTAATCAATAGGGGAGCAGAACTTGGACAACTTAACATAATAACACCACAGGCTTATGGGGGAACTCTCAGGCTCACCTTAAATTAAACGAATGATTCCCAGGGCTTGAAACTAATGCCCAGTTCTTTTGGGGTAAAATCTGGCTGACTTCGCGTCACAGCTGGGACAATTCCCACATCTCCTCCTTTCTGTTTCCTAACAAAAATGGAGCTGAAAGAACTTTGCAAAACTATAAAAACATCCAAACAAGCATGGAACAACCAACACCACAGCAACAACAACCAAGAAAACTAACAGTCCCATCTTGACTAAAGACATCATCCAACCCTTCAGTCCCCAGAATTTGAAGAGTTTATTCAACCAGTCTTTGTTTTCCACCTGAAGCTTCTCGAACCCTCTCCTCAGCACTTGAATGCTGCTGTGAATTGACTTGCTGTGGCGGGAGAGGTTAATGAAACACATTCCCTCAAAGTCCTCACAGCTGTGCTCATGTGCCAAAAGTAGAAAGTCTATTCTGCCCTGTTCTGCAAGGTAGTGTGTCTGATGGTATCTACGTCTGACAGCAGGCCACTCAATGCAAGGGAAGTAGCATTGGTTTGCTTACTTAGGCACCCAAGATGGTCTAATTGTCCTAATGTTAGCGTTCAGGAACACATAATCACAGAATGATTGTATGCAGGTGCTTTTATTGAAGAGCTCTGGGTGTCAGGGGCACAGACCCAAATCTGACTACAACATGGATTCAGGATGAACATGGTTTTATACACTTATCATTATATAACTACATACTAATTATTAAACTTATATTGTTCTATTGTATACGTTGATTTCATCCAAGAATGGATTTCCGTAATTTCCATCAAACCCCCCAAACATAATTTCTCATTATTCTTGTTACGATTAAACAGTGCTTATATCCAATTACCAAACAATCATCACATCTAACAATCATATAATTTATCATAGTCATTAAATGATTATACAGGTGCAGCCTAACATTTTCCCAGGGTCTCCCTCAACATTTTCCCAGGACCTACCAGGCCTATCCTTCCTTTCTAACTCCCCTGAATATTCCATGATTTTAGAAACATTTTATTCCCTATACTATCACTAAGGCTTTGGATTCAGCCACCCAAGGGCACAAGATGGAGGCTGATTTTGTCTTGTTTTTACTCCAATACATAACACTGTCTTTGCAATCAGATTCGAAGTAGTGCCTAGATCTTTTCACTCTATCTCTTTGGCTATGAATCATTTTCATGTTGGATGCCAGCAAGGTAAGCCTCTCCAAGCTTCAAAGTCCGCCTTTGATGTGTGAAGTGATACTGGGCCATGCCCTGTCCCTGCAAATAAGAAACACCTGTCAAGAATATTTTGCAGGTTGAGGAGTTTTTGCAAGACAATGGCCATATTCAGCCAATGCACAATCCAGCCTGCTTGTAATAATGGACAATGGTCATGTTCACAAACAATGAATTATGGACATATTCAGAAATGGGGTCAGTATATCCTTGGAAAAGATACAAGAAGAAGAGTCATTTGGCTCAGCAAGTTTGTCAGTGAGCTTGAGAAAGTAAGAAAAAATGTGAGCCATGGGTGAGCCGGACAACCACAGCAAGACACATGAAAAATTACATGATCCAATCAGCATTCTATTTTAGACACATGAACAGCTAGGATTAACCAATCATGTATTAGCTAGAGACACGTGGACAGTAGAGATTTATAATAAAATATAGTCTTTTTAGGGATAATAAATTTGCTTCACTGGATCATATTGGTTATGGTGTGATGTCCCTGAACCTTGCACCCCACATTTCTGGTGGAGAATACGGTCAGGCCCAATGTCGTAGCACCAGAGGGACTCAAGGTCGGCAATTTGGCTGCTGTGCAGAGGATCGGAGCCAACCCTCGAGAAGCGGAGAAGCCGGTCGAAAGTATCCTCACTGCCCCGGTGAGAGGAAAAGGTTACTGGAGCTCCAATCGTAGATGACTTGAATCTCACCCTGATCAAGGCGAGCGGCCAGGGAGGAGATGGGGTCTGAACATGAAAGGGAAAGTGTTCAGAAACTCCTCCAACATATCGTCTCTAAGAGAGAACAAAAGCATGATGCTTCCAATTTGAAGGGACTATTACACTGGGTTTGGGACTATAATCTCATAGCAGGAGCACAGGTTGCTTTTGAGATTTTGACATGGCAAGTTGTGGGGCGGATGTTGTGGGACAGTATTGCACCTGGTAGGAGTGAGGCAAAAGAGGCATCTAAATATGCTACTTTGTAGAAAACTGTCATAGAGGTGTTGCAAGCCTTAAAAGCAGAGAGGAAAGCTGCTGCTGCGGCTTCTGCAGCCATTGCCTCTGAGTCGGAACAGCCTCAGGCATTTCCAGTAACTTCAGTTCAGCAACTGTTTCCTACCACCTTAGAAATTCCCTCATGTAGCCCACAAGCCCTCAGCTCAGAATCGAGCATTACACGACTGCTCCTCCAGCTAAGAGCGGGAATGAGGAAGCTGCTGCCTCTTCGAGGGGGGTTAGGCTGCAGAACAAAGGACAGTTGTACTCAGAGTGAACAAACTGTTGATAACAGTAATTTAGGAACTAAACATGCTGAAAGTGAAAAGGATAAGGAAGGATATATTATGAGTAATGCTTCTATCGAAGAGGATTTAAAATCTTTAGTGGACACTTTGCAAAAATTGGTAATTCAACAAAAGGATTCAGTTGTCCCCAAAAGAGACTATTCTTTTGAGAAAATGGACTTGCCAATGATAGTAGGTTCAGACAGACAACCAGGAAAGTGGTTACCACCCTCTCATTTTGTCTCTGAGCCAGTATTCAAGCTGGTTAAACAAAATCCTCCCTCCATGTTGTAAAGAATGTGGAATTAGAGTTGGAATGTGACCTTGAAATACAAGCAGTTCAGAAATGGAAGTGGAAGGGAGTTATTACAGAAGCTATTGTAGAAGGGACTTTTCTCTCAAATGATGTAGAAGGTTTTCCTGTAGTAACTAATGCTGCAAGTAGAGTTTGAGAACCCTTCAATTGGAAGATTTTAGGAAAGTTGAGAGTTACAATTTCACAATTTGGTTTAAAATCCCAACTTGCACAGCCACTTCTGCAGTATATTTTTCCATCTAACACTAATTCCAGCTGATGTGCATACCCTAATAAGATTTATAATGCCACCCCATCAGCAGGTGATGTTTCATAAAAGCTGGGAGGAAAAGTGTGCTCAAGAAGCAGCAAGACCTAGAGTGCAAGGTGATCCTCTGTATGGTTTAACAGCACAACAGTTACTTGGCAAAGGGCCCTGGGCTACTGCCACTGCCCAGGCTAAGAGCATTGATCAAGTCTTAGAGATGAGCCAACAACTGGCATATAATGCTATCCTTGCACTTCCAGATGGGTTACGCACTAAGTCTTTTACACAGATTTGCCAAGGAATGAAAGAGGACTTTGATAAATTTGTAGACAAATTGCAGGAAGCTATCTATGATTGTCTTGATTGGGATTCAGACACAAAGGTACAATTGTTTAATATGCTTTCTTTTGACAATGCTAATGCTAAAACCTGTCAGATTTTGGGAACATTAAAGAAGGGAGCTGATGTTACAGAAATGCCAGAACTTATGGCTAGAACTACAGAGAGAGAAAAAGCAGCCTATGTAGCTGCTGCAGTACAGGATGCAGTAAAACCATTGCTTTCTAAACAGGAAAAGAGAGCCAAAGGAAAGAACATTAAATGCTATGAGTGTGGTAAAATTGGACATGTTGGGAGTTAGTGTCGCTCTGCAACTATGAAAAAATTTTGTTCTATCTGCAAAAAAGATAACCACAATACTAAATAATGTCGGTTCCAGGGAAACGAACTTAGGAGAGCGTAATTTCTGTGGGTAAAGAAACAAGTACAGAGAGCTGCCTGGATAGCTCAGCCTCCCATGGAGGAGGAGGAGGACTTTGCTCACTCAGATCATCAACTTCTAGAAGCACCAGAGTGGACATGGAAACCGCAGTAGATGTTACCATCACCGACTCTGCTGTACACCTGATAGATACTAATGCAAAAGGACCCTTGGGGGATGGGTTTAGTGCTTTTCTGTTAGGGAGATCATCTGCCAGTAAAAAGGGATTGGATGTAATTCCAGACTATCAAGGGGTTGTTAAAATTATGGTTAGAACATTTTTTCCTCCTGTATCTATTCCCAAAGGTTCACTAATTGCTCAATTTGTTTCTTCTAAGTCTTGTGTCCCCTGTACAGGCTACAAGGAATGGGGAACAGGAAGCTTTGGTTCCACAGGTAAACCAGAAGTATATTGGGCCATGGACATCACAAGAGGTAAACCAGACAAACAGGTAACCCTGACACATCCTAATGGTGATTCCATTACTAAGAAACTCATAATTGATACTGAAGCAGTTGTAACCATCATTTCAAACACAATATGGCCAAAACATTAGGCATTGGTCAATCCTACTTTAGGCATTGCGGGTATTGGAGGGACTTAGGCAACTCAGATGAGCAGGGAAGTAATTACTTTTACTTTCCCAGATGGAGTGAATGTATCTACAAGGCCTTATGTCATGCAAACTCCTGCTACTTTACTAGGTTTGCTTGGTAGGGATCTCTTAGGCCAGTTAAAAACTACCATTGTTCCACAGCCTTTTTAGCAGCGGCCACTGGAAGGCAGCCAATCCTCAAAATCAGCTAGACCACTGATACACCTGTGTGGATTGATCAGTGGCTTCTATCAAAGGAAAAGCTGCCCATAATCCAACAATTAGTGCAAGAAGAGCTTGAGGAAGGGCACATAAAGGCATCCACTAGCCCGTGGAACACTCCAATTTTTGCCATCCCAAAAAAGAGTGGGAAATGGACTTTGCTCCATGATTTACATGCTGTTAATGCAGTAATGCTAAGGATGGGTGCCTTGCAACCTGGTCTTCCATCTCCTACTATGCTGGAGAATTTTACTCAGACATGGCTTGAAGGAAAAAAGGCCATGAAAATATACAGCTGATTGAAAAATAAAAGGCAGCTGTAAACAGCAAAGTTCTCAGACACATTCCTGTAAACAGCAAAGTTCTGAGGCTTGTTTTTTAATAACAAGTAAATACCTTGTCCTTGGATAGTGATGGGAAAGCAGAGTGACAAACATGGAGGCTTTGAGAACAGTTAATAACAGGATGAGAAAAACAAGTTTTGGTCTCAATAACAAACCACAGGTATTGAAAACAAGAGGAGGGGTTGGTGTGTAATCTGTAGCCAATGATGAGCTCAGGTTTTGCAATATGTATGACCTTAATTAACACGATTATAAAAGTGTGCATACTGGATCAATAAATTGGAGTTCGATGCTGATCAAAGGATGGGTCGTCTCCCTTCGCTTCCTCACTACTATGATACTTGAGTCATAGAATCTATTGATCATTGATCTCAAAGATTGTTTTTTCACCATTCCCTTGAGTCCAGATGACACAAGTCATTTTCCATTTTCTGTTCCATGTATCAAGAAGGCAGAACCCTACAAAAGGTACAAATGGATTTCTTTGCCCCAAGGCATGCAAAACTCCCCTACGGTGTGCCAAATTTATGTTGCTTCGGCATTAGAACCTGTTCGGCAGCAATTCCCTGAGTATATCATCTATCACTGCATGGATGATATATTAGTGGCTGGAAAACAATTAGACTCTGTAACTGTTCTAAAAACCATTACAGTTTTGCTAGAGGAAAGGGGTTTAAAAATTACTCCTGATAAAGTGCAATATTCTGCTCCTTGGAAATATCTTGGGTGGCCAATTGGTCGGTCTGTAGTGAAGCCACAGAAACTCACCATTACCACTGAAATTAAAACTGTACATGGTGTCCAGAAGTGAGTGGGGGATATTCAATGGATTAGACCTATTTGTGGGATAACTAACGAAGAACTTGGACCATTAATACAGTAACTAGGCACTTTTTCTCGGACAGATGAATGCCAGAGCCTGGATAAGAGACAACAGCAGGCCTTGGATCACATTGCCACAAAGGTTGCTACATCGTATGCACATCCTCTGATCGAGCATGTTCCATTTCAATTGATGATCATCAATCAGAGCAAGGAGGGTGACAATTATGCCAAGCATCCTTTTGCCTTGATTTGTCAATGGATTAAAACTCGGGCTAATTCTTTAGTTATTTTGGAATGGGTATTTTTACCTGTAAAACAATCTAGAACTATTACCACTCGACTGGAACTTTTTGCTCATTTGATGATGAAGGGCAGAGGGAGAACATTGGAAATCTGGGGACATGAACCATATTCAATGGCTAACTGGTATCTTGAATGGGGAATTAGACATTCTGTTTCGTTACAGATAGCGTGGGCTGGATATGACAGTAAAGTTCACAATACTTATCCGCGGCACTGGGTGTTATCTTTAGTGGAGCATCAGCGTCTGGAGGACAGACCCTGGAGATCTGACTGTCCGGTGTCTGGGCAGACAGTATTTACAGATGCAGGTAAAAGGTCCAAAAGGGCTGCCTGCACTTGGCAGCAAGACAAAGTGTGGAAAAAGCATGTCATTTTTTGGAGAGGTAAAAGATATGTTGCAGACAATAGAATTGAAAGCTGTGAGTTGAGCTTTTGAAAATTGGAATAATGAGGCCATTAACATTATTTCTGATTCACTTTATGTAGTTGGCTGTGTCCAATGCCTTGAAAGAGCAGTACTGAAGGAGGTGAGTAATAAGCATTTGTATTCCCTTTTAAGCTGATTGCTTAAAACCCTAAATCAACGATGGCTGGAATACTTTATAACTCATGTTCGTAGTCATCAAACTCTCCCTGGTCTGTCTGAAGGTAGCGCTCAAGCTGATCAGTTAATAGGCACTGTCTGGTCAATGCCAAACTCTGATAAATTTCAGCAAGCCAAAACTTCCCATGCATTTCTTCATCAATCTGCAAAAATGTTAGGTAAACAATTTGCTATTCCCCTTACTGATGCTTCTAGTATTGTGCCATCCTGTCCTGACCTGTCAATGAGATGGCACTGGTTTAGGCACTGGTGTTAACCCTAGGGGTACTCAACCCTTGCAATTATGGCAAATGGATGTAACTCATGTAGCAGAATTTGGTCAGAAAAAATCTGTATATGTTTCCATTGATACCTATGCTTGTGTTTTATAGGCTACTCCCTTAACAGGTGAGACATCACGTTGAGAAACATTTGTACATTTGCTTTGTCATATTAGGTATCCTCTTAGCAATTAAGACTGACAATAGTCCTGCTTCCTGTTCCTTAAGATTCAAACATTTCTGTAATTTATGGGGTATTTGACGTGACACTGGTATTCCTCAGTGGTCAGACAATTATTGAGCGTGCCTATCAGATGTTCAAGGGCATGCTGCAAAAACAAAAAGGGGGAACTACAGAGTTATCCTCTGAAGAAAAAACAGCTAAAGCTATTTTTGTACTTAATTACCTTAGAACAACAGGAGATAGGGAAGATCCACGTATTCATGCCCTCACACGTAATCCAAGGGAGAAATTGCCTGATGGCATTCAGGTCATGTTCAAAAGTCCCGAAACAGGGGTGTAGAAAGGACCAGCTACAGTCAAATTAAGAGGAAGAGGTTCTATGTGATTACTTACAGATAAGGCATTCGGTGGATTCCAGCCAAGTGGGTGAAACCATTGTTATCAACCAGTGTTATGTCCAGAGGCAGAGAATCAGCGAAAGCACCGATTCCAGACAGCCCTGAATCCGATTCTTCAACAGCTGACAGCTGAACAATGGTTGGAATACCTACCAAGTTTGCTGGAGTATGCTGAGGAAGTACGAGCAACTCCACATAGGCTTAATACACACGGGTTAGATATAGACAGACTTCTTTTACCTTCACTTTCATCACAAATTGTAAGTCAGATAGAAAGTGCTTGATATCTGCATGGTTGTGCATGTAAGCCATGGCTTAAGGTTCATTGTATAAAGTGTAACTTAAAAACTTGGCGACAAATTTGTCAAGAGCATAATTTAGCAGTGGTCCGAAGGGAAAAGCAAAAATTTAGGCCTATTAACCTAATATACAATAACTGCTTTCACATACTTAATACTAGTACCCCGAGAGTACCATCAGCTAAATTTTTAGGGCGTACCTCAGGAGGATATCAGAGTTTTCTCCAAGATGTATCTTTAATAGAAGTATATGAGCAAAGATTGTTACTGTGGTTGCAGTTTAACCTTGCTTTAATTGCTATAGTAAACCAATTGTACTAGAGAGCAAGATAATAGCTACTGAATGTGGAGTAGGAATAGCAATACCACAAATCCATCACTTTAGAGATTTGGAGTGAGAACAAGCTAAAGCAATTTGGGCAAAGCGCAGGCGTGATTGACGACAAGGGCAAGAGTGGCACCAGTCTGGCAAATATTAACAATGTTGCATAGTGGAGTGATTAAGGAAACGCAGGGGGTACACAATATAGAGCAGCGAGCTAACATGTGAGTTCCATCGGCTAACAGAACAAGGCAAGAATTTTTCTGCTTATCACTAGCTCCACCTTTGGATCCATTTGGCACCTGTTTAATTGGGATTCCCTTACACTCAATGGAAGAATTTGGAAATTGGACCAGAGCTCAAATTTATGGCAACTTAAGTAAGGCCTGGTCAAATTGGTGCACTAATAAAAATGGGATGATAACAGAAAATTGGTGTGAAAAACAAAAAATCCCTACAAATCCTTTAAGAACTCAAGCATTTACAATCACTCAAGGTTTAAATACTACAAGTCAGGAACCACAGGAACTGGATATTTTGGGATCAGTGACAGGAAATTGTTGTTTGCTCTTTGAGCACCACAAGGGTAAAGAGCTGATTAGGGAGAAATCAGGAAAACCCACTTGGATATCTCCTGTTTCTTCCTGGTATTACAATACCATGGCATACTCTGCCAATTGGACATGGTCTGTATCCCTAAAACAAAAATCTGCAAGGATGTCACCTCCTGGATTTTTTCTCATTTGTGGAGATAAAGCTTAGCCTGCGATCCCTCAGAAAGCATGAGGAGGACGGTGCTATTTCAGAAATTGACACTGTTTGCCCCTAGCATTCAAGAGATGCTTGACATCAGGCACAAATTCCAACGTCCAAAACGTAGGGTGCATCTATTAGGCTCAGACTGTAAGGATAATGTAGAATTGTAGAATATGCCTTTGGTTATACTGGCATCACTTTTTACACCAGGAGTAGCTTCATCACAGGCCCTTATACAATTCAAATGATTGGCTCGTTGGACAGACAAACAAATTAACATTACATCTGCAATACTGAAAGAGCTTACCCACTGATGTAGGCAGCATACGCCACGCTGTGTTACAGGATAGGGCTGCCATAGATTTGTTGTTGCTAGCACAAGGAGATGGATGTGAAGATTTTGAAGGGATGTGTTGCATGAATCTCTCTGACCACTCTGAATCTGTTGACAAGAAACTGTCATTGCTTAAGCAGAATATGAAAAAGCTGACAGTTGTTGAGAATTCTTTTGATGAGTGGCTAAAATCCTGGGGAATAACGGGATGGCCCAAGGACTTAGTATTGGTATTATGATACTTTGTATTCTTTTTTCAATTCTGCTTATAGTGCCTTGCTTACTACTCTGTGTGCAAAAAGTAATTGACTGTGCTGTTAAATCAGTCTGGCTTGTGCAAAAAAACCCAAAAAATGGGGAACTGTTGAGAGTTTTTTGTAGATTGAGGAGTTTTGGCAAGACAATGGCCATATTCAGCTGATGCACAATCCAGCCTGCTTGTAATCGTGGACAATGAACACGTTCACAAACAATGAGTAATGGACATATTCAGAAATGGGATCAGTATATCCTTGAAAGAGATACAAGAAGAAGAATCATCAGCACTCAGCAAGTTTGTCAGCAAGCCTGGGAAAGTAAGAAAAATGTGAGTCATGGGTGGGCCAGACGACCACAGCAAGATGTGTGAAAAATTAGATGATCCAATCAGCATTTTAATTTAGATGTATGAACAGCTAGGATTAACCAATCATGCATTAGCTAGAGACATGTGGACAGTAGAGATTTATTATAAATATAGTCTTTTTAGGGGTAATAAATTTGGCTTCACTGCATCATGTTGGTCATGGTGTGATGTCCCTGAACCTCTACACCCCGCAATGGAAGGCAATTAGATCGGTTCTGTGATGTAGTTTTATGGAGTCCAGTGGGGAACCTTCTCCCTGCCTTCCTCCTGGTTTATCTCCAGTTGCTCTGTCCTGCTCCCCATGCTGTGAGTGTTCGGTGGTGGGGTGGGGAAGTTGGCAGGACACAAAGACCACTCACCCCTGAAGTGACTGCCAGAACCTGGGCTGGCTCTTAGAGCTCCGGTGCCATGCCAGGAGAGGGGAACTGCCTCGGTATGGGGATTTACCAGAGGCAGAACCTTTATAGCCACTTGCTCTAAGGTGCCAGACACAAGCCACGACAGGGAGCAGGCAGAAGAGAAAGGAGGAGGCTCTCCATCTTGAGGTTCCACAAGGAACAGTTTATTCCAAATGAAGGGAGCAGGACAAAGAGCCCCTACCTCCATTGCGCAAGGGGTTTTGTACAGATACAAGTCAGGGGGAGATACAAACAGCTAACCAATACAGAATCCTCAGGGGATGAGTGAGGGGATTACACGGAGTGCCCCAGGCCAGCTGGGGTAGGAGGGTGGAGAGGATGGGTCATGTGGGACAATGGGGCCTTCAGGAGTAGGGGAATTCCAAAGGGGTGTTGCAGGACAGGGATTGGCCTGAGGTTTAAGTGGCAGGGGAGGTTCAGGAATCAAGGGCTGGATTTGACAGGCAGGGAAAGAGCTGGAACAAGGGGTTGGGAATGGCATGAAGGACAGCTTTGAGGGAGGATAAAACCCGGGTGTAAACCAACTTGGGGAGAACATGGGTGTACAACAGAACAAACCACTTAACAAGGAGTCAATGAAATAAATTCAATCTGCAACAACCCCAATGTTCATGTGGCAACAGAGAGCTTTTATTTCCCAAGGCCTTGTTTATATAGGCCATTTGAAAAATCCCATCTGGATACTTCGATAGCTCAGAACTCTACTCCCCTTCAGGTCCTGGCCAAGGAAATGCCTGCAGCCTTGGGAGAGATGTGACTTGGCAAGGCCCCTGTCAGTCAAACCAGGGGACGATTGGTTTGTCTATCACAAACCAGCTAAAATACGGTAACACTGTGCCATCATTCATCCCTGTGCCATCTCTCCTTTCCGTATCCCTTTGTCCTGCTCCCTGTACTATCATTCCTCCCTGTAACTAGAACTTTCTTTCCCCCAATTGTCTGTATGCCATCATCACTTGAGAGTTGCTCCTGCTCTCACAGAATCACAAAATCAGTTTGGTTGGAAGGGGCCAGCAGATCATCTGGTTCAACCTTCCTGCTCAGGCAGGATCATCTGGGGCACATGGCACAGGATTGTGTCCACACCTACAGTTCCCTGTAGATCCACATGAGGTTCAGTGTACACAAACCATGTGATGGAAGTTCCTACGGAGGTGCCGTCACCATATACCAACTCATTGGCAGTGATGTCATGGAAAGGAGAACAAAGAGTCGATAATTTGGTTACTAAATTATCACAATATGAAGAAAGTATCTTTTTCACCCTATGGGCTTGCATCTTGTCTGTGGAAATGACCTCCAGCAACTGAAATAAGTGCCCTATGCTCCACTAGCACAGACTGGACTCTATAGAGGGCAAGTGCCCCCTGCTCAAGAGAGAGAGGTACACCACAAGGTAACCTGTGGTTTTATTTGCCTGGCCATGGTGAAGACATATGGAAGTTGGAGGGAAAATCCACCTCTGCCTTGGCAGCACAGGTATGTGAATTGAGAAGAAAAATTAACCACCACAGAAAACTCTTCAAGGAAAAATGTCACTCAGTTTCCACTGGGCAAGTCTTCAGGTGGAATTGAAGGGCTGATGTTACTTCTGACCCTCTGGAAGGGACCTCCAGGTCATATTTACAAGGAGCAAGCAACAAGTACCATGATCAGAGCTAGAGGGGCCCTGGCTCCAGCCAGGTGTGGAAAAAGGACAGCAGGGTCAGTTTGACTGTGTGGATCCATGGCCTGGCACAGCAAGACACAGGAGCACAAGGCTTTAGTTGACATGGGTGCACAATGCACCCTGATGCCATCATACAGGGGCAGAATCCACCTCTGTTTCTGGGATGACAGGGGGATCCCAACAGGGACTATGCTGGAAGCTGAAGAGCTCCTGACTGAGCATGAGTGGCAGAAAAATGCCATTGTTGCTGGCCTAGAGGCTGTGTGTATCCTTGGCACAAATCACCTCAGGAGAGGTATTTCAAGGATCCAGAAGGACACCACTGAGCTTTGGGAAAGCTGCTGTGGAAACAGAAGAAATTAAGACAGCTGAATCCCTTGCTTGGTCTTTCAGAGGACCCTTCTGCTGTGGGACTGCTGAGGTAGTTGAAGAACAGCAGGTACTGATGGCCAGCACAACGGTGTCCCATTGGCAACATGGCACCAACTGGGACTTCAGCACCCATGGCACGGACAGGAAAACCAGGGCATTGGGAACAGCCAGGGCTTGGGAAAAGCAGGTACTGCCTGACTCATCTGATCTCCTGCTGTGCCCAGGTGACCCCAGTGGGTGCTGGACATGTGTGGGTGTGTCTGCCTGCAGCTCAGCAAAGCCTTTGGCACTGTCTCCATCTCTCTGCCTCTCCTGGAGCACCTGCAGCTCGCAGCTGGGACAGGTGCCTCTCGCTGGGAAGGTCTGGCTGGTGGCCAGGCCAAGGAGGAGTGGGAATAGGGCCACAGCCAGCTGGGGCTGGGCACTGCTGGGTTCCCCAGGGCTCAGTGTTGGGGCCGGTCCTATTCAACATCTGGCCTGGGTGGACAACTAGGGGCAACTGGGAGGCTTGATGGGGTCAAATAAGGAGTGTGGCTGCCTGCTGGGAAAACTGGGGGTTAGCTGGGAGGTCTGTGAAGCAATGCCTTCAAGAGACTGTCGCAGACATTTTTTCACAGAAATCCTTTCTTTCAGATTTCTGTATCTTCTGGGAAGCAAAGGGCCCCAGAAGATGAATGTAAACAATTGTTATCAGCTGCTGTGAAATGCAATAGGATGCACCTATTCTGATTGGTGATTGGTTCATGTTCCCATGTTTATAATTAATGGCCAATCACAGGAGCAAGCTGGGGACAGAGTCCCTGGACACAACTTTGTTATAGATTCCTTCTTCCTATTCTTAGCTTGAGCAAGCTCTGCAACTTCTCTCTCTTTATTCTATTTAGTATAGTTATAATGTATTATGTATGATATATCAATAAATCCAGCCTTCTGATCAAGAAACAAGATTCTCGTCTTTCTCTCACCATGGAGACCTTCAACAGGACCCTGTAATATCTGGTGACCCCTCGTGTCAGAGCAAAAATTAATTTGATAAGACCAGAGGAGCAAATTGCTGCACTGGGTAAAAATCCTGTATGTGTAGCATTTGATGGTTGCTTTGAAGCGACCACAGAAGTGGATTCATGCCAGGAGCTGAAGAACTGAAGATCCTGATTTGGACAGAGTTCACAGCCAAGGCTGACCACAAAGAGAACCTTCTTCTGGAAAACCTTCAGGAAACATGGTAGACAAGAGCAGCATACCTGCAGAGCTGGCCAGAGCAAGCTGGACTTTTTCAAAAGGTACTGTTCACTTTTCTATCCCTGAGGGTTCAGCCGCGAGAAAATTATGGCTGCTTATATGGGGGACACACCCCTCGGAGAACGTGGTTCGTTTTACTCCTTCAGAGGAGAAGCTTATTGCCCTCTGGCAGCACTGGTGTAGAGAAGACGGATTTTTTTTGGAAAAAACAGATCTCTATGAGTTCTTTCAATGGGCAAAGCTTTTTGGGTTCTTTACTGATGTCCTATACACTTTGGATGTTTTTGTCTGGGAATGCCTGGACTCTATTCTCCAGTTTGTCTACAGTCAGGGAGGTCTTTTGCCTTCTATCTACTCAACATTTATAAAGCTCTTCCCAGTTCTGAAACGAAGAGCAGCCGTCTTTCAATGGATTTCTAACTGCTATGGGCAGGCTCTGTTTCCACCGTCCCCAGGAGAAGAACCCGTGGCGGATGAGTTTTGGCTTCCCAGCCCCCCCTGCTTCGCAGCAGGGAGGGCTGAAACTTTGCCGCGCAAAGAAGTTTTTTTTACTTTTTCTCCCGAGCCTGCGCAGATGGGATTTTCTCCTCCCCCACCTTCTCTCTCTCCGGGGGGATGGGAGGAGGCGGTGCTGCCACAGCCGGCCTCTCAGACCCCGCCTCGTTCAGACATGGGGGCGGCACCGGTCTCTGAGGTTTCCCCGCCTCTGCCAGCTCCGTCACTCCAGGCGATCCCATCTCCGCCTCTCCAGGCGGTCCCGCCCACGGCTTCACAGGCCTCCCCGCCCCTGTCAGCGCCTGCGTCTGAGACTGCAGAGACAGCACTTCCGGTCCCTGATGAGTTGGTAGGCAACGACGAGGACGCGTCTCCAGCTTCCGGCTCAGCGGAGGAGATTCCTTCGGCCCCTCTGCTGCTTCAATTGGCCTCCTCACCGCCTCAAGACTCTCGGTCCCTGTTCAGGACGGTGTTGGAGACAGTCCCGAACCCGCGGGAACCTCGGGGCAGCCCGCGGCTGCTCATACACTCAGTGTGATTCCCTCCCCGGTTCCGGCTTCCCCCCCGCTGCTTCCACTGGCCATCCCAGCAGCTCTGCCGTTGTCGGAGGCTCAGCCCTCCGTGTCGGCGTCAGAGACTGCCCTGGAACCGGCGGCTTGTTTGAGCCCGGACCATCCTGGACCGGCTGCCCCAGCAGCAGCCCCGGAGGCTGGTCTCTCCTTCCGTGGAGCGGGGGCTGTCCGCCAGTTGACTCTGGGGGCAGCCCGTCTCCCTGTTTTTAAGATCAGCATTCTCAGCGGTTTGGGGGGTGGTTTTTCAGGGATTGTCCCATGGAGGTTGCCATCTCTGCCGCCTCTCCTGCGTCCTCGTGGGATGGGGGGGCAGGTGCATCCCGAGAGTTCTGCCTCTGATCCCCAGCCCGGAGGGGATGATGCCACGGGGCGGATGAGAGACAAACCCGATGCATTGCAGGGGGAGAGGGCACAGTTGGAGGAGACCATAGCTGGTTTGATGTGGGGAACAAACATCTCCAGACCCCAGATGGGATTTCTGGGGAAGGCTTCTATTTCCCTGCTTCTGGTATGCCTCAGTGGTTTTGGGGAAAGGAAGCATCTCACTACCCGTGCTGCCATTGTACTGGCAGCAGGGTGCAGGCCTGTGGGAATGCAGAGCCTGCTTCATGGGTTTGGCCTGGGCTGTTGGGCTCAGGAAGTTCCTGGGCTGGGCCCACTGTGTGGCCTCCTTATGTTTTTGGGAATTCTGGTTTCTCCTACCGGTCCTGGTCCCCCTTTGTGGGCCAGTTTTGGGGTTCCTGGTCCATCATGGGCCAGGGCCCCCAGGGCCTTTCTTTCTCTGGCACTGCTCTGCTCGGCTGCTGCTCTTTTGCTTTTCGATCAAAAAAAAAAAAAAAATTTAAAATTAAATTAAAAAGATTGAAAATAGCCAGCAGCAGCTCTGAAGCACTGAAGCATTGAAGGGCCAGAAAAGGACATTCCAAAAATTGTTCAAATTGTTTGAAATTGGTTAAAATTGTGTTATGCTGTTCTCAGGACCAAAAAGGACTTTCAGATGTCCAAAAGAAACAACTTCAGCTCATGGACTGTTCCTGAAACTCAGCTGCTTGGACTTGAATTTTCTTTGCATTGTTTTTTGCATTTTCTTAGATTGTAGGATTGTTTTAGTGATTTGTTAGTATTGTATATTTTACAGGTGAAGAAATTTCCTGTTCATTTCACATCAGCATTTTTCTTTTATTTTATACAATTTAGAAAGGTGAGATGTCGCAGACGTTTTTTCACAGAAATCCTTTCTTTCAGATTTCTGTATCTTCTGGGAAGCAAAGGGCCCCAGAAGATGAATGTAAACAATTGTTATCAGCTGCTGTGAAATGCAATAGGATGCACCTATTCTGATTGGTGATTGGTTCATGTTCTCATGTTTATAATTAATGGCCAATCACAGGAGCAAGCTGGAGACAGAGCCCCTGGACACAACTTTGTTATAGATTCCTTCTTGCTATTCTTAGCTTGAGCAAGCTCTGCAACTTCTCTCTCTTTATTCTATTTAGTATAGTTATAATGTATTATATATGATATATCAATAAATCCAGCCTTCTGATCAAGAAACAAGATTCTCGTCTTTCTCTCACCATGGAGACCTTCAACAGGACCCTGTAATAAGAGATCCCAAAATCCACCTGGGCCACCATGGGTTCACTAACGCCCCAATCTGCTTTTCCCAATGGATTTCATGGACAGTTGTAATCCTTGACTGACCCCTACTGGGTACTGGGAATCACAGGGAGCTACTGGGGCCATGTTGGGAGACAACTGAAGAAACACTGGGAGCAAAGGGAAGATGCTCGAACCATGTTGGGGGTACTGGGACCATAACTGGGGCAACTCGGATCATACAGGAGGGGACAACTGGAACCACACTGGGTTCATACTGGGAGTGTCTGGAACCACACTGGGGGCAACTGGTATCATAGTGGGAGTGATTGGGATCATGGTGGGATCATTCTAGTAGTGACAGGAATTGATTGGGACTGTTGGGGGTGTGGCAGGGATCATAGTGATAGTCGTGATCATACTGGACTCACACTGGGAGTGACTGGAAAGCACTAAAATCATACTGCAGGGGACTGGAATCATTCTGGAATCACTCTGGGCGTAAATGGAACCATGCAGATGACTGAGAGCAACGGGAACCACATGAGAGTGACTGGGATCACACCAGGACGATTACAGAGCCCGTACTGGCACCGCATGGGGACGGTAACTGAGACTACCCTGGCAGCACCGAGGCGCGGGGTGCCTGAGGGTGGGGCCATGCAGAGTTATGCTAATGAGCCCTCGGTGGGCGCAGTCCGGCGCGGCACCGGGCGGTCGCGGGCCCCGATAGGCGCGCGGAGGGAAGTGACGTCACGAGCGGCGCGGCGGGAGATTTGAACGGCGCGGCGGATAGCAGCAGCGCATGGGGGCTCCGCACAGCTGAGCTCACCCTGACTCTCTCTTCCCCAGCCGCTGGGTCCCCTTCTGAACTTGCCCTGACCCTGCGGTGGACTCGGCCACACCATGCCCCGCCCCAAACCCACCCCCCAACGTCGCGGGTGTTCCCCAGCCCCTCCATCGCCCCCGCCGCGGGCACGCAGTGAGTGAGGGGCAGGGGACTCCCCTTATGGACCTCCTACATCGAGGCCACTTTCAGGCACCCCTCTAGAGCATTCCTATGGACTCCCTCTGTTGTTTTCCTCCGCCCCTAGTCTGCACCCTATATACCCCTATATGCTTCCATCACCTACAGTCACCCCACGCTCCCTCTCCCCTATAGCCCCTCTACCCCCATACTTCCTGTCCTTATAACTCCCCTATATCAGACATCACTTTAGCTCTCTATAGATCCTTTATACCCACAATGTCCCCCTAGACCTTACAGATCCCTTATAACCCCCACAGCCTCACCCTGTCCCCCGGCCCCTATAGCCCCCATAGATCCCCTATAGCCGCCTGTGTTCTGACAGGCCCTATAGATCTATACCCCCCATGATTCTTCAGAGCTCCCCATCTGTGCTCCCCAGGCTAAATAGATCCCCTAAAGCCCCCACAGACCCCTCTCCGATGCCCCCACAGGGTGCCGCCCAGGTCAGCGGGCATTGCAGGAGATCCGCAAGTACCAGAGCAGCACCCGCCTGCTGCTGCGCCCCGGCCCCTTTGCCCACCTGGTGAGAACACCCCACATCCCTAAAATCCCCAGACATCCTGATTGCCCGCCCCAAAACCTCCCCAGCACCCCCCATGGACTCCCAAACTCCCCTGGGACCACACAGATCATCTCAGATACGCACAAAATCTACTGTGGGACCCCCAAACCCCTCCAGGACCACTGTCATAGGAAGGGGACCAGGACACCAGCTGGTTCATCACAGGTCCCGTTTATTGAAGAAAGCATCAAACACTTATACAGCAAATAATAAGCTTATGAATATTCTGTAAGCCAAGCAATCTATTAGTTAAACAATACCATTAACTCTTCCTCATTCCTTAGGGGTTACATCTCTCTTTTCTCATGTCTCTTTCACTATTTGTTATCTTACTACAGCTAGGCCCAAGGACACACTATCTCACAGGTACAGGACTTGGAATTAGCCACGGCTTTGTACTTTTCCAGTCTCTAGTCACCTAAATTTCCCAACACTTCCCCTATTTTTATTTTTTTTTGGAAAAGCAAAATTCTATGGGCTAACTGTGTCACACTCTTTGCAACACAAAAATAGGCAATTCTAACAACTAAACAGTATTCTCAACTAGCAAGGTTTCTCTCTTACAAGGGATCTAAGCTAGGGAAACAAACCAAAAAGGCTATCACTATTTATAGGATATGCCATACAACAGATTCAAAAAGGATTCTATGCTGCTACAAGGCTCAAACAAAACTCAGGTGTGCCAATACAACCTACCAAAATAAGCTAAAGGAATAACATGTGCACAGGTTTCATCTGCGTCGATTGTCTGGTAAATTTGCTTTCTCTTCTCAAACAGCAGATATACTTCAAACAGGAATGGCTTTACTCACAAATGCTTCTGATTGTCTCTTTTAACTAGAGTTTTTCTGATGTTCACAACAACACTTTACACACAAGTCATAAAATAAACATCTGGCATAAAAGCATAAATCTATCTAACATCACTTATACTTAATAGCACTTAGACTTAAAATATTTAAACTTAAAATATTTAAACTTAACAGAACTTAACATTACTTAAATTTATCTTTACTTAAACTTAACAGAAACTAATCTTAACAAAACTTTAACTTAGCAGTATTTAACATTTAACGGCACTTAATAAATAATTTAACTTAAACTACTTAGCAACAGATAAAACTTACTATAGAAATAGAATATAGCATTTACTATAACTTACTTACAGGCCTGATTCTAAAATACTAAGCTAAAACAACTTTTCTTCAAGTGTTTGCTCCAGAATTTTTATATTTGAATGCACTTAAACATAAAAAGTTTTTTCAAGGTATACCTGTGGAAAAATTCTTTTGAATTCAGTGCTTGCTTTTACTTTTACCACATCCAAGCAAAGCTCAAAAAATACAAAAAGCATACTTATTACATCTTACTTATACAATCTTTTTAACACATCTTTAACATTTTTAAATTTTTCAAAATACAATTTCAGAGTTTGATGTTCTACCGACTGAATTATTTGGGCTTCTGATATTTAAAGTCTGTGATAATATAGGTGATTTTAAGCCAGCATAACGGATGCTAAGCCAAATCGGCCGAAATTTGACTCCCACATTTACTATGCTGATTTGTCTTTCTCAGTCTCTGTCAGGAAAAACAAAAGGTCTTTTTAACTTAGGTGAGAAACGTCTTGATAGTAATGGTCCATGGTGTCGCTTGTTTATTATCACTAGTTTCTTAATTGCAGTAGAGATCTTTTCTTTTGTTGACAAAAGTCACATTTATTACGGCTGTTAGGTCTAAAGCTGAAGCTTTAGCTGGCTGTGGGGCGGAGGGAGAAGCTCTCCCGCTGGAAAAGCGCTCCGGTCCCGTGCGGCTTGTGTCAGAGCGGGCGACCCCCCCGTGCTGGGCTCTTTGTTTCACAAGACTCGCCGGCAGGCTGAATCACTGCATGCGCTGCACCCGTCGCGGCGCGGATCACTCCCCCCGCAGTGGCTCCGCTCCCCCCGCGGCTGCCTCCGCTACTGCCGCTGCAGCACAACATTTCAGGTGGTCGCTCGCCGCAGCTGCTCCCCATGGTACAGCGCCCATGCCGAGTTCGGAGCGGCACAGCCTCGCAGGCGCCCCGAGCCGCAGCTGCTGCTTTGCACTCAGACACATGCTGAAGCAGTGTATTGTACATCACCTGCCATGGCTTGCTCGGTTTTTTGCTGACTTATCATCTTCTAACACTGCTTCCCACAGTATATCCCCAAATTTTCTCCATTCCGAGAGTTCATGGACCGTATGTGGGTTAAGGAAAACTTCTTTAGTGTATCCGTAGGCTAACAACAAATCTATCCCCTTTACCTCTCGCCATTCTAGATACGCGGCGGATAAATTATGTCCTGCTTGCCTATTCATACCGATTCATGAGAGCGCTCTCTGCAGCTTTCCAGGCTCCGGCAGACACGTATGGCTCGAGTCACCGATGTGAACCCCGAGGGTGCTTCTAAATTCCGGTACTGTCCCGGCTGCAAACGGGACCCAACTCCAACTTCCTCGACCGTGGCGCGTTCTCCCCCTTTTTCTTTTAGTGGGAGACGAGGAGGTCAACGTTTGAGGTCACCATTTGTCGTAGGAAGGAGACCAGGACACCAGCTGGTTCATCACAGGTCCCGTTTATTGAAGAAAGCATCAAACACTTATACAGCAAATAATAAGCTTAGGTATATTCTGTAAGCCAAGCAATCTATTGGTTAAACTATACCATTAACTCTTCCTCATTCCTTAGGGGTTACATCTCTCTTTTCTCATGTCTCTTTCACTATTTGTTATCCTACTACAGCTAGGCCCAAGGACACGCTATCTCACAGGTGCAGGACTTGGAATTAGCCACGGCTTTGTACTTTTCCAGTCTCTAGTCACCTAAATTTCCCAACAGACCATCCCCCATTTTCACCCCAGAACCTCCAGCATTGTCTGGGATCTTCCAAACCACTCTGGATCCCCTCTCCTGGGATCCCCAAATCTGTCCCAGGACACCCCAGATCAACTGTCTTGACCCTGCAACTTCCCCCAGAGCCTTCAAATCCACCCTGGGACCCTTCAGCTCCCCACTGGACTATCCCAAATACCCACTGCAACCCTTCAAGCAATCCCTAGGACCCCTTAAAATCCAACCCCAAATCCACCCTGGGACGCCTGAAATCCAACCTGGAACCCTCCAACCTCCCCGTGGACCCCATCCCAAAAACCCACTGCAATTTTCCAACCTCCTACAGACCCACCAAGTTACCCCTCAGAACCCCAGATCACCCCCTGGGACTCTTCAAGACCATCCCTTTCCCCCAGGGCCCCCCCCTCAACCCTGTTCCAGCCCTCCCCATGTCCTTGTCCTCTCCATCCTCGTGACATAGTGGGCCTGTCCTCCCCCAACATCCTTGCATATCCTCCAATGTCATTCTGTGGTTCCAGATATCTTTGTGTCCTGCCACCTTCAGAGGCTGCATGCATTGAGAGTTCCCTGTGCCCCTCCTGCTGTGCTGGCACTGTCCCCCTGTCCCATCGGGGTGTCCCCATGTTCCCATGGCCGAGGGTGTTCCCAAGATGTTCCCAGAGTGGTGCTTCCCCCCTGCCTCCCACCTGGGAGATCCCAGGGTGTCCCCATGGTGATGTTCCCATGTCCCCACTCCCCAGTGTATTCCCAGGAGTTCCTGTCCTCTGTGTTCCTCTCCCTGGGGTGTCCCCAAAGTGTCTCCAGGGTGACAACAAGGGTGTCCCCAGGTCCCTGGGATGTCCCCAGGACAGTGTCTCCACATCTCCAGGGCATCGCCATGGTGGTGGCCCCAGCCCAGGATGTCCCCAATGCCCCCATATCCCCTCCATGTTGTCCCAATGTCCCCGCACTCCCTGTGACCCTGCTGCCCCCATGTGCCCCCCTCACTGTGCC
The DNA here is from genome assembly GCF_028551555.1 of Melozone crissalis. NCBI lineage: Eukaryota > Metazoa > Chordata > Aves > Passeriformes > Passerellidae > Melozone > Melozone crissalis. Next base: position 254,000 of record NW_026535830.1, read on the forward strand.
CTCCCTGCCACAGGTGCGGGAGCTCTGCCTCCTCTTCACCCGCGGGGTCAATTACCACTGGCAGAGCATGGCCCTGCTGGCGCTGCAGGATGTGTGACTCGGGGGGCCCAGGCATGGTGGAGGGAGGTCACAGAGGGCTGGAGCGGTCCTATGGGTCCTGCAGGGGTATCCAGGGACTTAGGGGCGTGGGGAAGCAGCTGAGGGGGATCTCATGGGTACTGAGAAGGTTTCCATGGGGGTTGGGGGTCTGTGGGTGCTGCAGGGGGGGTCTGTGGGTGCTGGGGGTGTCTCTGGGGGCTGAGGAGGTCCAAGAAGGTCTCTTTGGATGCTTGGATAAGGCTGAGAGGTTTGCTGGGTGTATGTGATGGGAGCTGAGGGGGAGTCTAGGAGATTGGCTGGGGGGAGGGTCTATGGGTTCTGGGACAGGGTTCCATGGATGTTGAGAGGGTCTCTGGGTGCTGGGTGAGGGGGGTCCCTTACTCCCAGGGTCTGTCGGGGATTGAGGATGGGTCACTGGGTATTGATCCCCCCCCTAAGACATTTACAGGCACAAGGTGCTTTGGTCACCCATGGGTGGGTTTGGAGGGACCCTGCCCCCTGGGTGTGTGTTTGGGGGGGGGTGACTCTGGGGGAAGGTGTGGGGGTTGGGGCATGCTGGGGAGCTTTGGGGACCCTCCCTCAGGTTTTGGTTCACAGGCAGCAGAGGCCTTCATGGTGAGGCTGTTGGAAGACGCATACCTGTGCTCGCTGCACACCCGCCGAGTCATCCTGTTCCCCAAGGATCTGCAGCTGGCCCGGCGCCTGCGGGGACCCGAGGTGGGGGGCATCTGAATGAGGACCCTCTGAGGGGTCTCTCCTGATAATCTCCATAATCTTACTGGGACCTCCTACGGGACCATCATGCTGAGAACCCCCCCTCCCACCATGGGGTCCCCCAAGGCCCCCCACTTGGACCCACCCCATAGACTCCCCCACCTCAGGATCCCCAACAACTCCTTCAGGGACCCATCCCGGGTGAAGGTCCCTTTCCTTAGTCCAGCACCTCTCAGATTATTGAGGACCCCTACCCATGATCCCCCTGGAACCCCCATCACCAGCATGCCAGTTCCAGGGAAACCTACCCAGGACCTCCACCCTGCTGGAGACCCTCCCAGTTCTGCTGTACCACAATAAATGTTTGTGACCCCTAGGTGCTGATGCTGGGGAGCTTGGAGGGGATTTGGAGTTGAGGCACCGCAGCGGGGAACTCTGGAGGGGAGGAGAAGCCACAGGGAGAGGGGCTCTGAGTATTTTAGGTAAGGGCACCTGGGATGGGGGCCAGGAAGGTCTTGGGGCCTAAGGGTTTCCACGTATAGAGGTGGTGGGGGGGGTCGGCTAGGGGGTGGCGCTTAAGGGATTCGCTTTTTGAGCGGAGGTCAGGGCTTTGGGGGCGGTGCTTAGAGGTGGCTTGAACGTGGTAGGGTTGCCTCTGGGGGGCGGGACTTAGTACCCCCGCGGGGGGAGGCCTCTGGAGGTCTCCCGTCCATGGGCGGAGCTCTGGGAGTGGGGCTTCAACGGGGTCCCCGCTATGGGGCGGGACTTGGAGAGGGCCACACTTGGGGGGCGGGGCTATGGGGTTCTGGGCTGTCCCCGGCTGCTGTTCTCGCTGCTGCCGCTCGGGGCGCTGCTGAGCAGGGAGGGGCGGGAGCTGGGGGCGATGCACTGGCAGCACCTGTGCCCGCGCCTGAGGGCACGAGAGGGACCCCAGAACGGACCCGCCCAACCCCAACTCTGCCCTGGGACTCCAACCCCCCCTCCCTCATGCCTTGGAGACCCCCCCCGAGCCTCAGAACCCAAAACCTACCCTGGGACCCCAAATCCCCTTAAAACTGCCCATCCCTGCAATCCTTGGGGTACCCTCTGAGCCCCCCAAACCTCAGGGACCCCAAATATCCCCCCTAAAATCCCAGCCCAGCCCCAACCCACCTGGTTTGAAACACCTCCAGTTTTGGGGTCTCCTCAACCCTCTTTTTTCCCCAGACAGTCTGGTGGGGAATATTTTTGTTACTGAACTTTCAAAGAAAGTTCACAGTGCAAATTGTGGGCAGGACAGAAAATTGCTTTGACATCTCTAATGTCCCTATAAGCAGCAGTACATTTGATAATGAGGAAATCACATTACAACCCCAAATTAAAGATGAAACCTTCTATGATAGTCAGGGTCTGCACACTGTTACTAAAACAGTGTGGTACACAGCAGCCAAGAGAGCAAAGTTCCAGGAAAAGTACAGCAGACTTACATAGTAATTGGAAACTGGATATGTTTAGAGAGTATGTTTAGAGAGTGCCTCTGGCATAGGGTGATTAAATCATTTGTCTGAGGCCCAAGGCTTCTGGAGGCCAGAAGTATTTTCAATGGTGAGTGACCAGAGAAAACTGTGATCTTTAACTCAGAGTGCCGCCTATTGAGCAGGAGATTGCATCCATTAGAGAGGAGTGATTTGCTTAGGATCAAGACCCCAACCATAGATCATGGGACAGAGTGTGTACAGAAGGCAGCGTTTTTGCAACTGATGAACAACAGATGTTCCAGGACAGCCCTCACCTACATCACTGGTTAACCAAGTATGTGGCTGCCATGGTTAGAGTTTTGCTGGACATGATAAAACACTGTGGCAGAATTTCAGGATCACTTGAAGCAAGTGTTAACCCCACAAAGAGGAAAACAAGAGAAAAGACCTTGTGGTGAAAGAGATCTTCAGGGCTAATTAGCTATGGCAGAAGGATGGGTTTCACTTAACAATTAGTAAACAGAACATCCAAATCAGGAGATTGGAATTGCACCAAGGAAGCAGACTGCCCAAAAGGGAGCAGCAGGGTGCCAGTGCATATTGGAATGCATTTTGAGTGAAAGGCTTGCAGAAAGGAATTTCTTGGGAAGTGATAAATTATCCACTGCTGTTCTGGAGAATTTAGTACCTGGGGAAAAGGAAAGTTGCACTCTTTTGCCACAAGCAGGATAAAGATGTTGATGTGGGAGTTGGAACTCCTGGGAGACCTACCATTACTATGGCCTCACAGGCTAATGTTGTTAATTGGAGTCTTAGAAACAACTTTTGGCATCCTCAGTGAGCTGGGGGCTGGCAGCTGCAAACATTTAAGGAAGCTCCCCAAAAGTAAGACTTACACAGAAAATGAGGTATCAAAGTCACCACTGGCCTCTGAGATGGAGACAGGAGAAAAGCTGAGAATCCAAGTGGATCAACTTATGACTGAGAAAGACCATCTTAGGACCCTACTTGCTTCAGCAGAGTGTAAGGAAAGACAATTATTTTAGAATTTGAATAGGGAAAATTATAGACGAAAGAAACAAGAACTGAGAGAGCAAACCTTATTTATCCCTGTTACTGAGAAATGAACAGTTGCAGGAACAGTTCATGAAGAAAAGGAGAAAAGATGAAAACTGAAAGAAACAGCAAAGGTGATGCTTAAGCAAGCTACCAATTCACCCTGTATTGTGCAAGAGTCCATTCAGGTGGCTGATTTGCAAAAGCATTCCACGCACAAGCCAAGTGAGACTGAAATGCAACAAGTGGAGCCCTATCAATACATACTAATGACCCATACATCCAGATTCCAGTTGGTTCTTGTCAATGATTAATTACATTTCTAGTAGATACAGGAGCACAGCATTCAGTACTAATGAAGCAGGATGCCAAGAAGCTGGGTGTATGACCCAGACGCTAAGAGTTAAAATCACTTTAGTAAATGGAGAAAATGTTATCTGTCAAGCTGCTTATGGTTAATTTATGGGTCCTGGATGAGAAGTGGATATTGGCTACTTGCTTTGCAATCAAAGATCACAATGACAATATTTAGGGTTTTGATGTTCTGAGAGTTTAAATCTGTTGTCTGCCTGATGGCAGTGAGTCAATGCTAATGTTTGAACATTAGCCCAAACCCTAAAAGGAGTCCAGAGACTGTGCTGACTCCACATTGCACCTGCACTCCCTGATCCAAAGACTGCTAGTGTGTCCCCGTGCTGGATTTTTGCTGCAGGGAGAAGTGGAATTTCTGAAGTTCTGGCCAATGTGGCCCCACTAAGAGCTGAAATATCCAATTACTGCAAACCTAACAGCCACAATATAAGCACCTGTGTGCTTGGGCATTGATGGGGTGGTGACAGATTAAAAGAAAAAAGGTACTATCACTCAGTCACACTCCTATCTCTCCTGTCAGAGACAGTGGCCAGTGATCATTTTAACACTCCAGCCACATAGAACATGCCAGTGTTTAGCCAACGTTTGCTGTTGGCATTGCCATTATGTCACAGATCACAGAATATTCTGAGTTGAAAGGGACCCACAAAGACCATCAAGTCCAGCTGTTAAGTGAATGGGCCATACACAGATTGAAACAACTGTGGTTCAGTACCATGCTCAGACCAACTGAGCCAGTCTTAGGGTCTGGCTCATGAAAGAGCTGAACAGACAGTTGTGGCTTTTGATTTATTACAGGCCCTACAATCACTGCTGTACTAAACTTTGCAGAACTGATAACTGAAATTAGGAGAGCACACTACCCATGGAAGACAACTCAAATTGCAGGAGACCCCCCTGAAAACACAGGAAGCAGCAACAGCAGTGGACAAGCACTTCATAAAGTAGAAGTTGAGATTCCTCTTGAAGAATGTCAAGGCCTAACACCACGAAAGACCAAAGAAATATTTACTATTCAACTCATCCCCATTTAAAGAGATGGAACAGAGAGATTCTGAGTGGGAAAAAGGAATTTTGTCATTAGTCCAAGTGATTAAAAAACTTGAACCACTAAGGGGTAACCTGTTCAGGCTAATGCTGCTGAGACAAATACTGTTTTTTCTATCCAGGAATGATATCAGTAATGATGCCAGCACACCCCCACTGAGGATCAAGTTAACCATCAAAGGACAGCTTATTCTTATTGCAGGAGCAATCACTGCCATCAGGAAGCAAATTTGGTTCACACATTAACAAGTTCAACCCACAGGGCAGAGTCACTTATTTTATTTAAGCTAGTAAGTATGGTAACTTAGTACATGCATTCTACATCACACATACTTTTCAGTTGTAAGTGCACTTAATTGAATATGACCAGGGATTTTACCCATTACCCAAATTAGATAACACTTCCAATATTATGTCCAAGGATTGCTCCCACCAAAAGGTGCCATGATAGAGAGGTAGAGAGGTCTTGGCTGGCCTTTACCTCCTCTGTGCAGCCTCTCCTCAGCACTGCAAACACTGGGGCTACACGCTTTCCTTCCTACAGAAGAGAACTCTCATTCTCATCCAGAAGCCCATCATTCAAACGTGGATACCACCTCTGATATTATATATGCTCAAAGATGACTCTCATACAAAAGTTGCCAGATCAGAAAGCTTTTGCTGATCTTTACCTCCCTAGGGCAGCCTGTAACTTCCACCTAAACCACTGGGGCTATATCCTTTCCTTCCCATGGTAAAGCATAATGACAACCTTCCAATCAGATAAGTCTCACTTCTAATACCCTTCCCTATTACAGCGACCTGATGAGGTCTTCAGGGATAGAGAAGTGGACGAGAATCTTGGTTGATGATCAGAAGGCTGGATTTATTGATATATGATATATAATACATTATAACTATACTAAAAGGAATAAAGAGAGAGGTTGCAGAGGCTGCTAAGCTAAGAATAGAATAGAAAAGAATGAATAACAAAGTTCTGTGTCCAGCAGAAAGCAAGGACAAACTCTCCTGTGAGTGGTCAGCAAATCCAAACACTCACAGAAGCCCAATCACCGCTGCACCTGTTGCATTCCACACCAGCCAATAACAATTGTTTACATTCTTCTTCTGGGGCCTCAGCTTCCCAGAAGATGAACAAATCCCAAAGAAAGAATTTCTATGAAAAAATGTCTGTGACACTTCCCCAATTCCTGTGGCCTCCCTGCCCCTCTCCCACTTTCCACTTTTCCTTTCCATTGTCCTACTACCCCTTTTTTATGTTCCCACAAATTCCTACCTCCTTTTCCCCCCTTCCACGGCCTCCCTCCACTAATCCCACTAATCTCTTTCCCCAGAGTTCTTTTGTAATACCAGGGGGAGCAAGATTGGGAGGGAAAGAAAAGAATGTTTCCCTAAAGTAACCATCTTTTTCTTAAAAGTTAAAAATTTCTGTTTTGGAGTTACCAACTCCACCATGCACACTACCTCGCACAGAGTCAGTCACAGCCAACAACACTGCCACAGGTGCCAGGTCATCGAAGGCATCGGCAGGGATGGCTGAGAGCAAGTTCTGAGACAAGCAGAGCGAGCACAAGGCACTGAGGCCCTGGAAGAAGCGTTGTGGGACCACGTGCATCCCCTGTGGCTGCTGCGCCTGCAGCTTCAGCTCCCAGAGGCCGTGCAGGGAGCGGAAAGGCGGCAGCTGACGCGGGTGTGGGCTCAGGCAGCGCGGCGCATTGGCAGCAGCTCCAGCACGCCCAGGGTCACCTGCACTGCCTGCAATGCAGCCACACTCACCTCCAGCAGCGGCTGCGGGCCAGGGAAAGCTGGCAAAGCCGCGGGAGGCCCTGGAATGCCACAGCTGCCCAGTGCCGCAGGTTGTTCCGGCCCAGGCCAAGGGGCTGCAGGCAGTGACAGAATGACCCACTCAGGAGATGAGGGAAGGGGCCGTGGATGGATATTTATAGACATCAGTAAAGCCTTTGGTACTGGAGAAGCTGGCTGCTCACGGACTGGACAGAGCAACTGTTTGCTGCATGAGAAACTACCTGATGCCCAAGCCCAGAGAGTGGTGGGGAATGGAACTAAATCCAGCTGAGGCTAGTGTAGCGGGACATGTTCCCTGCCACAAGAGCTTGCTGATTGGTGAAATAAATCACTAAAGACCGCTTGTCTCGTGGTTATTTGGGTGCCATGGAAGCAGTACTTCTGGCTGACAATAAACATCTTGCTGTGGAAGCAAGATTGTGGAAAGATAAGCTGGAATTTCTGACAGACACTTTACTTCACAATCTATTATAACTACATTAAACTTTCACAAAGTAGAAGTTTCTGCACATTCCCTGGAAATGAGTGGGACTTTTCCCTCAAAGTTGGGAAGCTGGTTTTGTGATTCCTTTCTTGATGGTTGAGTGAAAGCACTCTATGCACACTCTTGCCAGTTTGTTGGTAAGTTACATTGACTCCTAATCTATGTTATTTCTTTCCCAGCTTTGATATAGGAACCTTAATGTTGTGCACAGTTTTATGTAATCTACTAGTAGTTCTTCTGTTTTATACCGTGTAGTAAGTAACTCTGTTCAAGACTTTTTGTCTATTATCTCCAGTCTATTCAAGAAATAACTAATTTCATAATAGACCTCATCTGCCACTCTTAGAACTTGTGAGCCAGAGTGGTTTAGGTGCAGGCCACCTAATTCAAGCTGTACCCAAAAATATTAGCCTAAGACAGGGCTTGTCTGAAGCTCCCACTCTATCCATAACACCCAATTACTTGTGGGTGACCCCAGGAGTCAGTGCTGGGTCCAGTCCTGTTCAACATCTTTATTGATGACCTGGATGAGGGGATCAAGTCGAAGTCAAACTAATTTCACAAATGACACCAGCTTGTGTGGGACTGTGGATCTGCTGGAGGGCAGAAAGGCTCTGCAGAGGGATCAGGACAGGCTAGATCAAGAGGTTGAACCTGTCTTCTCCCCCATTGGGATGCCTATTGGGTAAGAATCATGCCCCAAGTGCCTCCACCTGAGGGACTGGAAAGGGCTGGAGCAGTTCCTGAGAGACTCACACCCCCCCAACCCATCTCTCCCAGGAGCTTTTTCATCAGGTTTTCTCTTGCTGTTTCTTCCTGAAGTCTGAGTGATGGAGCAGCCTGGGAGGGCACCTGGGGTCAGCCAAGGTTTCCTACCCAACCATGGGGAGGGAGATCTTCCACTATCCCAGGTTGCTCCAAGCCCTGTCCAACCCAGCCTTGGACACTTCCAGGGATGGAGCAGCTGCAGCTTCTCTGGACAACCAGTGCCAGGGTCTCACCACCCTCACAGGGAGGAATTTCATCCCAATATCCCATCTAACCCTGCCCTCTGGCAGGTGAAAACCCTCACTCTCCATCCTGTCCCCCGACAAAGACCCTCCCCAGCTCTCCTGGAGGCCCCTTTCTGTATTATATTTTATCTCTCTATTAGATTTATACCTACATACCTATCAGCCCGAAAAGTAGCTCAGGCAGTCCACCTGGGGTAGCCCCTTTTGGGGGTGTGGGGGAGTGCCGAGGGTTTGGGCAGATCTATGGGTTATTTTAGAGAGCCTCAGGAGGTTTTAGAGGCAGGTTTGGGAGGGTCCTGAGGGTTTATAGGGTGTTCAGGGGCGAGGGGGAGCTATGGAGCATTTTGAGGGGATTCTGAGCATGTTTGGGATCTACTGGGGAGTCTGTAGGGGATGGAGGGGGGGTCTCTGGGGTTTTGTATACTCCATGTCCCCAAAGCCCTCTCAACCTGTTCTTCATCTGACAGGATTTTCTCCACCTGTCAGGGAAGTTCACTACACAGACTCTGTTCCTGATTCTCATGAAATTTCGATGCATGCAACATGCAGGAATGCTTTTCCGCAATTTCCCTGGCTCCAAGAGGGACCACGGGAGTGGCACAAAAAAGTGCGGAGGCCTTTTCATCCTAAACATCGGCAATTGCAGTTTTGATTCAAATTTTAATTAAAGGCTGAAGTGTTGCTGATACTGCGATAGAGTCAGGGTCTTTCTCTACATTGTTGTCATCAAACCAATTCCCAGGAGACACTCGAGGGGCGCTTGGAGGCCAGCTGGGGGATCATTAAAGGGTCTGGAGGGGCGCTTAGGGGGCGGGGAGGCAGGTGCAGAGCACTTGGGGGTCCGAGGGGCCGAGGGGACACACAGGCGGCAATTGGGGGCAAGTAGGGGTCAGTGGAACTTCGGGACCCTGAGGGGCACTTGGGGGTACTTAGGGGGCCCCGGGGCGCACTCAGGGTTCAGGGGAGCACTCGGGGAGCAGCTGGGACGGTGCTTCGGGGACAGTCCCGGCCCTGACGGGCCTCTCGCGGGCCGCGGGGCATGACGGGAACCGCAGTCCCGGCTCTATCGGCGTCCTGCGGGGCCCCGCGGTCTTTTGGGAGTTGTTGTCCAGGAAGTGAGTAAACTGGCGCGGAACCAGCGGCCAGTGGGAGGCGAGGGGGGACACGAGGGATTTTTGGGGGCTCAGGGGGAGCTTCTGACCCCCCCCCCCCCTTCCCCCCCAGCGCCCTCAGGGGCGGAGAGCCACCAGAACCCCCCGGCGCCACGTCAGCCGTGTGAAGGTGAAGAAGACAGGTGAGCTCCACTCCCACGGGTTTGGGGGCTACCTGCCCCGAAATGCCCAACAAAGCCCCAGGCGCCCCTATAGACTTCCTGGTCCCCACAGACCTCCCAACGCCGTCCTGGGCCCCCCAAAACATCCCACAGACCCCCGGACCGTTAAAGACCTCCCAAAGCCCTACCTGGACCCCCAATTCCTTTCACAGATTTTCCTCAAGACTCCTAGAGTCTCCCCCAAAAATTCCACAGACCTCTTCTAGATGCCCTATAGATACCCAGTGTGCCCCTAACCACTCCCGATTTCCTGCACTTCCCATACATCCCCCTCAAATCCCTTCTGAAATAAATAATGCAGGAGATCTTTATCCTTTTTAACGCCTTTATTAAAAATCAGCTTGGGTGGTGTGAGAGTCTGTCCGAAATATCCCTCATCTGCCTCACGATTGTCATTGAGGGACCACTGAAGAGAAGACCCCACTGTCTAGGATCTCTGGCTCTGAAGGAGAAAGTCTCATGCCAAAGGCCCTGAGACCTGAAAGCACAGTGTTAGTTGTGTTCACAGGAGCGTTTGCTGTATGCTAAGAAGGGGGCACCCTGCCCCGTTTGCAACAATAGCCTTGGAAGCTGTCTCACCTCTCGGCCTGGCCGGACTTCTCCTGAGTTTCAGGTGGGCTCCCACAAAAGACCCTCACCTGTTTTACAACCACCGTGACAGACAGACTGAGATGTAAGAAGCCTCTCCATCAAGGACTGAGATGTGAAACTCCTAACAGGCCCCTCTGCTCCTTCCAAGGACTGGGACTGAAACCCCCAGCCCGGGGGAGGTGTGTGGGGGAGGCAAGTTGACCAAAGCGAGATGTTTGCCTGCAGGTTGTGACCACTGGACCAGGAAAACAATGGCTCTCATTTACTGCTGAGAACATAGACTACCTGCTACATCTATTCCCTATTGTATCTGTTTCCCCACCCCTCACAATTTTCAATAATAAAAACCTCTGAGTTAGCTAGAGATTTTGAGATCTCCCCAGACATGGCCTGGTGAGCTTTCGATGGCTGGACCTTCGAAGGACAAAAGCAGCATCATGTTTCGGTAGTTATATCCATCTCCCCTCTTCTCCTCCCTCTTTTCCTTATCTTCTCCTTTTTTCCCCAGTTCCCCCTCACCAACGCATTTCTGTTGCGGTTATTTTAATAAAACTGCATTTATTGATTCTGTTACTGTAAATCCCCTGTGCCTTTGTTGGTTCTTTTTGCGCCTTAAAATCATCGCGTCACCCGTTCACTGGAACGGATCGCCACATAATTGGCGTCATGGACAGGATTCTGGTAGCCAAAGAGATTTGCAGGTTCTGTGTAATCTGTAACAGGGGAGAGAGAGTCTACTCCAAAAGAGTGTGATTTGAATCTCTCGCAAACTGCACACGCCTAAAAGGCAAATCTCATGCTCAACTGAACGCTCAGGCTCCGGAATTGGCACAAAAGATTTTTCAGTGCAAAATGGGGGTAACTGTTACTGTTGTATTTGTGTGTATCTGGACTGTCTAGGAAGGAAGGGACAAACTTGAAGCAGCCACACAGGGCCTCTTCGACAGATTTTCTCCCTTCACCTACACAGGGGAGTGAGGGGTGGTGCAGCAAAGGCTGAGTGACTTTCCCCCGATGTAGGTCCTGGTGCCCTCACAAAGGAATCATGTGTGAGCGTGTGTGCATGTGTATACACTGTCTGGGAAGGAAGAGACAAACTTGATGTAACCACACAGAGCCTCCCAGCAGATTCTGTCTCTTCAACTACCCAGGGAAGCAAACGGACACTAGTAAGGCTGTGTGATTTGTGTAACTTGGGTTTACAGTTAACTCCCTGGTGTAGTTTTGGTCCCCTCATGTTGAAACAAAGGGAGATGACCCATCCTCTGATCAGCATCGAACTCCGATTTATTGATTCCACTTACACACTTTTATAGTGGTGTTAATTAAGCTTATACATATTACAAAACCCGAGCTCATCATTGGCTACAGCTAAAACATTAATCCCTCCTTTTGTTTTCAATACCTGTGGTTTGTTATTGAAACCAAGATTTGTGTTCTCACCCTGATATGAATGGTTCTCAAAACCTCCATGTCTGTTCCCAAAACAGCCAAGGACAGAATGTTTACCTGTTATGAGAAGACTGCCTGAGAATTTAGCTGTTTACAGAAACAGGCTGTGAGAATTTGCTCCTCACAGCTGCCTTTTACTTTTCCATCAGCTGTATATGATTATGGCATGTCTGAACAAAACTCTATAAGCCATTTCTAAGCAAAATTCTCCAACACCCTCACAAAATGACTAAAAACTTCAGTGCTAAGCAAAAGCTGACTTTTACTCATTGCTTGCTAAACACAATGCAAAACCATCATCTGGTGGAGAAACTTGGGCAGAGAACAATTGGTTTAATTTGAAAAATGTCATTGATAGAATATGTTCTCTGCAACACTAATCAAAATTCAAACTGGGCACAAATTATAAAACAATCCTCTGCTCAGTTTTGGGAGGCTGCCTCACAGCAGCCATAGAAACTCGCTTTAAGCAGAAAAGTGAGGAAATGCTATCATAGACTCCCTCCAAAACCTAGCTGAAGTTTTGCAAAAACAATTAGATGAAGAAAGAAATGTAAATAACTTGTTACAGGCTGCCCTGAGAGAGGAATGTGTTAAAAATTCACATAATGCAGATTCCTCAAAGGAAATGGAGGAGAAAGAAACTCCTCACATTAATCAAAATTGCTCTCTAATAGAATGCAACCATATCTATAATGAAGATCTTGACCCGCACATAACCACTAAAGAAATCCCGTACACTGCTACTGAATTTACAAAACTTGCAAAGCAGTATGGGCTTCTCCCTCAAAAATCTGAAACAGAACACATTTGTCAAGTGTCTCTCACTGGGGGAGATCAGATTCTTTTGTCAGAACAAGAAGCCGGTGGGTGCTGGGGACATGGGGTGTTCTTAACAACAGCAGACAGACACATCCCATGGTCCCCAAATCAGCACAGAGCTCATTGGGCAGGGGGGTTTAACCCCTTAGAAAGGAGAGACCCTTTGGTTGGTACCCCCGACCAACTCCAGGAAAACATTCACAAAACCGGCTGCCTGCAATTGATCCATGAAAAGAAATTAATTCCTGGTTTTGAGTCACCAATGAAATCACCTGTAAAGCCTGAAATTATGACTTCTTTAACTCAAGGGCTTCCAAGCACACTTAAGCCTACAGCAATTCTCCTTCAGAAAACCATAGTAGCTCTGTCTCCTACAGAAAGACCAGATAAACTTCTTAGTAACCAGAATGACCTTTTTGTTCCCTTTTATGACTTGCTGAGAAAAAGAACAAAATGTAATGTGACTTCTTCTCAAGAAGAAACATTGCAATTACTGATTTTTGAAGTGACAGCGCACCAAGCACTGGACCCTATGCATCCTACAGATCCCTTTAAGGTGGAGTGGGGATTTGCCTCCTCACAGCTTTCAGTACACATTTGGCAGTGGGGTCCTGAGGGTCTGACAAAGCTTGTTGGTTTTTATTCCTGTAGTTTCAAAGATGCTGAGAAAAGGCACGCTACCTGGGAAGGGGCGGGGTGTTTGTGGTTGGCTTGGCTCCCAGGGAGGTGGAAGAGAACTGAGCGATCCAAGAAACTGGGAGCTTGGGTAGCAGACCTCTGAAATTTGGGAGTGGGGATGTCTTACCAGAGGCTTCCCCTTACGGCCCAGCGGTGGCATCACAGCATCCAGAGGAGGAGGTCCCCAAGAGGGCCTGGGGGGGCTGCATGTCACGGGAGGTGGCAGTCTCACTAGGGACTTCCTGAGCTAGAAGTGTCTCCCCAACCCACAAATGCCCCCTCAGCCCCTCAAGTGGCTGCTGACCCACAACTGCCCAACTGCCCCCCCCCACCCTACAAGTGACCACCCCAGCCCACAAATCACCACCTGGCCCAAAAGGGCGCATCCAGGCCCATCGGTGACCCCTCTGACCCACAAATGCCCCCCAGCCCCACAAAGGTGCCTCATGACCTTGAGTAGCCCCCAGCCTTTGAGCGACAACCTTGTGACGGTGTTCATAGGGGTCTCAGGTTGAGGAAGGGACAAGAATTTGACTCTACATTTCAGAAGGCTTGATTTATTATTTTATGATATATATTACATTAAAAGTATACTAAAAGAATAGAAGAAAGGATTAAAGGATTTTCTCAGAAGGCTAGCTAAGAATAGAAAAAGAAAGAATGATAACAAAGATTTGTGTCTCAGACTCTCTGTGCGAGCCAGCTGGGCTGTGATTGGCCATTAATCAGAAACAACCAACATGGGCAAATCAAAAATCTATCTGCTGCATTCCACAGCAGCAGACAATCAATGTTTACATTTTGTTCCTGAGTCCTCTCAGCTTCTCAGGAAGAAAAATCCTAAAGAAAGGATGTTATGAATAAGAAGCTTGACTAGGCCAATATTCAAGCAGCAATCAATTTATTATTTAATATGGTAAACTATGAGCAATACAGCGCTGGGTACAATGGGAGAAGTTTTCCCTCCAACTGCACACAGATAATTGATGGTTATAGGTATTTATAGGTGTACTCATCAGCTTTTTCAGCAGTTTCTATTCCCAATTTTTACTCATCAGCAATTTCTATTCCAAATGCTTATGTCACAATTCTATACACTATTGTGATTTTAATTTCTCAGGATGTATCTCAAAGGAGTATCCCCAGATGGTGACGGTCCAGTTTCCGAAAGAAGAAAGACGACTCCCATCTGGTGGAGTCCAGCTCCCCAGATGTGTGTCCACCTTTTAATTGCAGAGACTATAAATCTCATAACAGTGATGTCCAGCTTCCCTTTGGTCGAAACCATAAATCCTTGAGGTGATGTTCATCTTCCTTTCTCAAGCTGTTTTTCTCTGCTTCAATAAGGTGTGAGATAAGCATATTTCCTTTTTATATATTCCAAAGCTATAGTTTCGAGGATACAAGCAATATTCTAAAATTATACTTCAAAAGGTTATTATTGCAGAGCTTTTTATGGATTAAATGCAAGCAAAAAGCAACATCCTTAACACCTTAATTCCAATGCTCCTAAATTAACCAGGGTTAATTGCAAACAAAATATAGGTTCAAAGGCCTTTTTCCATGCTTTATTTTCCTCAGTTATTATTAGAATTCGCAACTGTCCTATTGCCGGTGTCCACACATTTCGCATTCACAAGTACACACGTCGCCTGTTTGTACCGTACATGAAACACAGCTTTGCATCTCACAGCAGCACCTCCCATGCCCGCTTTGTGAAATACAAAGCTGTGTTTCATGTCAGGAACATACAGGCAACATGTGTATTTGTGATTGTGATATCTGTGGAAACCGGCCATGGGACAGTTATAAAGACGAATTCTAATAAATAACTGAGGAAGTAAAGCATGGAAGAAGGCCTTTGAACCTATCCTTTGATCGCAATTAACCGTTATAAGTCTTAAGTTGATTTAGGAGCATTTGAATTAAAGCTTTAAGGATGTTGCTTTTTGACAGGAACTTTCTGCTTGTAGCTAAGCCCAAAAGAGTTTTGCAATAATAACTGTGGAGGATTTTATTAAGAGTTGGTTAGCTGAGAAAGGCCATACTGACATAATGCCGCTGGTTAAGCTTGAAAGGGAGGACAGCAGTCTCTGATTCAGTGACTGCTGACAGGCAAGAATGCCGGATGACCTTGCTGCAACATGAGGAAAGGGAGGTGAGATTAGTCCTGAATATCTGCAGAATGTAACAGAAGAATAAGCACAAGAATGTAGAAGTAGGTGTAGTTGCTGATATGTAACTAACCAATCCTGAGCTCAACTTTTGCAATATGTATGAAGCTTATTAAGAACTGTATTTAACCCGCCGTATTCGATCAATAAATTGGACTTGGATGAACCAACTGGTGTCTGGGTCTCCTTCCTCCGACAAATGGTGGAGAATGCGGGCAAGCACTCTGAACATTCGCTCTCTTGGATTATAAATTCGCCACGGTCGAGGAAGTTGGGTGAGAGTCCTTGCAGCCGGGATGGTGCCGGATTTTAAAAGCACCCTTGAGGATCACAACGGTGACTCCAGTCTCTACGTGTCGCCGGGAGCCTGGAGAGCTGCAACAGCGCGCGCTGATATATAGGTATGGATAGGCAAGCGACATACGATCCCTTCTCCTCATATTTAGAAAGACGAGGAGTAAAAGGGATAGGTTTAAAAAAGGAATTACCAGGGTTATTAGCTTATGGTCATTCTAAAGGAATTTTTGCTAATTCACATACAGTTCATGAGATAGCAGAGTGGAAAAAGTTTGGGGATATCCTGTGGGATACAGTGTTAGATGATGATAAGTCAGCAAAGAAATTTGGCAAGTTATGGCGGGTGGTGTATAATAAGTTACTTCAGCAGGTCTCTGAGAGAAAGGCAGCAGAAAGGGCGACAGAAGCTCATAAGAGGAATATAGGGTATGGTCATGAGGATGATCCCTTAGCACCTTCTGTAACTCAGATACTTATGCCTAAGGGTCCCCAGCAAAATGGTGTGGAAAATTTTCCCTTAGATACAGTGGAACCATCTGCACCCTTCCTGTCAGAGGAGGAGGGCGAGTTGGATGGTGGAGGTAAGAGCAAGCCAGCTTTGCCTCCGCCGCCAGCTTCAGGCGAGTCGGATGGTGGGGGTGGGAGCAAGCCAGCTTCGCCTCCGCCGCCACCTTTGCCTCCGCCACTTCCCCCGCGCGAGTCGTCTCCGGTTTCACTGTCAGCTCCAGCAGCGGGGGGGCCGCTTCCCCCGCGCGAGCCGGCCTCAGCGGGGGGGCCGCTTTCCCCGCGCGAGAACTCGGTCTCTGTACCGAAGTGCCAGCAGCATAGCACCCTTAAAGGGCCAGATTCTATCCCGGGGGCACACAGTGACCTATGGGGGGAGATGGCTAAACAGAGGAGGGAAGCTTGGGCTGCTGTGGCAAAAGAAGTAATGCAAATGGGGGATGGCGAGGCAGTGGAAGTAGCTTCTAATCTTGCATGTCCGGTCACATACACACCACAGTATGATACACAGGGGAACCTTACGCATAATATAGCGGAATATAATCCCTTAGATTGGAAGATGTTAGCTCAATTACGTTCTACGGTTAGTTAGTTTGGAGTAAAAAGTGAACCTGTTAGGCAAATGCAAGAGTGTTAGCTACTTTAGGGGCAAATTGGACTATTGAGGAAGCTTTAGAGCAAATGGCATTAATGCCAACAGCTTCACAGGCATTTATAGCAGAAACTTTAAAGGAATTAGGATTAGGGTTACAAAAGCAAGCAGAGTCTACTCAAAATCAGGTGTTAGCTGCTCAGAATCAGGTGTTAGCTGCTCTTGCTCCTCTCCGAAGTGGCTCACTGGCATTCACACGCAGAGCTCGAGACCATTCATCAAGTGTTACCGATGTGGCAATGAGGGACATACGCGCCCAGACACAAGTAGCCGCCGTGACATCGGAGACACCAGCTGCCGACGCAACATCGCTGTCACCTCCTGTCTGCAACCAGCAACAGCAGAGAGCCTCGATTTGGATTTATCAGCAGCAGTAGACGTCACACTAATGACGAACCGGCCTGAGAGGATACCAACTGGAGTAAAGGGTCCTCTCATTTTAAATGAACAAAAATGTGGAGCATTGTTATTAGGACGTTCTTCAATAACTATGCTGGGATTATTTGTATTACCTGGTGTTATCGATGCGGATTATACAGGGGAAATACAAATCATGGTTTATACCCTTTATCCTCCTATTAAAATAACAAAAGGACAACGCATTGCACAATTAATACCACTATCACAAATGACATCAGGTATACCATCATTTACTGGACAAACGCGGGATGAAAAGGGTTTTGGCTCTACTGGTGTTACACTTTTAACTGTGGATTTACAAAATAGACCAAAACAAAAAGTGGAAATTACCCATGGGCATCAAAGCATAACCCTTTATGGATTATTGGATACAGGAGCTATTACTGCTTTTACAGATGCGGGAAAGAAATCAAGACGTGCTGCTGTCACCTGGCAAGAAAAAGGACAATGGAAGCATCAACTTCTCACAGCAGACCCTGCAGATAGCTTACAAACTTTGGAATTGTTAGCAGTAGTATGGGCAGTGTCCAACTTACAGGAGCCTTTAAATGTGGTCACAGACTCTATGTATGTTGCAGGAGTAGTCAGACGAATAGAGGAAGCAGCAATTAAGGAAGTGAATAATAAACGATTGTATGAGTTATTGATACAATTAAGGAAAGCTTTACGAGAGAGAAATGCAGTGTATTCTGTGATTCATATTGGGAGTCATAAATTGTCTGAAGGTTTAGGAGAAGGGAATGAACGTGCAGATGTCACTATAGATACATATAGTCATTACATATGGGCTACGGCTCAGGCAGGAGAAAAAGCTGTACATGTTATCAGGCACCTGTTAAGTTGTTTTGCTGTTATGGGAGTCCCAAAGAGTATCAAAACGGATAATGGTCGAGCTTATGTGAGTGCTAGGGTCCAGAAATTCTTGAATCAGTGGTCTGTTGTGACAGGTATTCCACACTCTCCTACTGGATAAAGAGCAAATGGTAGCATCAAGATTTAACAGACCCACAATCATGCTTAGCTAAGGTTCTGTATGTGATCAATCATTTATGTATTTTTGGGGAAGATGATATCCCTCCTGCAATTAAACATCATCCGAGGTCAGGTCAGGAAATTAAAACCCGACTACAGGATTATGGGAAAAACCTGCAAAAGTATTATACTGGGGTCGGGGATATCTTTGTGTTTCCTCACCTACAGGACCTTTGTGGGTGCCTGCTAAGTGGACTAAACTTGTTTTTGATGCAGCCTCTGGTGGACCGTCTCACGGAGGAGGACAAGGAGCTACTGGGGAAGAAACTGCCCCTAGTCCTACAACCACTACTGTTACAGTTGAAGGGACACTCGAAAGTGTTGGACAAAGCACTGACACGTCACTATTGGACGGCCCAGGAGCTGATTGGTTTTATTGACTCATTATCAACTTTTCGTTTAACAAATCCAGCAAAGGAACATTGTCTTGACTGTCACGATGCACATTGTGCTGCCTGGATAGCCCTACGTTGTGGGGGTTGTGATAGTACTTTTTGGATAGAACAATCATTATTATGGGATTTATGGTGTCACACTTGTGAGCACGAGCATACGTGGGGTAAAAGCTGGCAAGATGAATTAAGGAGACAAACAGGGCAAAATGCATATATAGCTTTAAATCTTTATGAGTCTCCTGAACAGAAAATTCTTGCTTATTATCAATGGGAAGTACAATGTGTTGTAAATAGAATTAAGGTTCAAGGTAAATCACGTATAGTCTCTGTAAGGTGTAGAAAATTAGTACCTTTAACGCAATGTTCGATTGTAGGGTCCTTCAGAGGGAATCCTGAAAGAGCACTAGACTGCTGCATTGAAAAGTTGCAAAAATTAAGTTTGCAAGTAACAGTACCAGTGAAATTAGGAGCAGCAAAACTGAAAACAGATAAGAAAAAGAAGGTAAGATAGGGAACGACCTCATCTAAATAAGGCTATTAGTGATTGCTAATTAGCTTTCTATGATTAGGGCAATTTCACATCTATGGGACCCTGCCTTGTGGGATGCTGTAGCTCCATGGAACCCTGCTTCGTGGCATGCTATAGGTGTTGAAGAACAAGAACAGCGATTACAAGATAAGATACATTTTGTATTAAAGAAGGAGCTTGAATTGGTAGCTGTATATAGTAAGAAAGCTGAAGAGGCTTTGCAATCACCACCATTGAACTGGTTGGATTGGATCACACAGACAAATTTTAATACTGATCCTTTCCTATATACACTTCCTTGTTATGTTTGCAAAAAGGATAATAATAAGTGCTATGCTTGGGTAGCTTTGCATTGTGCTGATTGCAATAAGGTTTACTGGTACTCACAGAGGACAGTAGGAATTTTATGGTGTCACCCTTGTTTTGGGGAGTGGATTCGATATTCTTTCTGGTTTAGAGCTCTTGAACAAAGTACTGGCCTGCCAGGAAGGGCAGGATTAGAGCTTTTTGAGAGTGCAGAACAAGTGGCTATAGCATATATTAGATGGAAGTTACAGCAAGTACTTAGAGAGCTTGAAATTACTACATCCTCACGCATCATAGCAGCTCGCTGTAAAGCTGATTTGCTTTTAAATCTACCTGATGCTATACCTGTAAGCAAAGATGCTGATTTGGAATTAGACCAGTGCATTCAAAAATTGACTCAACCTTACAATAGACATTCTAACAAACCAGGGAAAAGACAACGAAGAAAGGAAAAACAGAGAAAGCAGAAAGAAAAATGAGGTTTGTTTTTATTATACTGCTCAATGCTGTAGCAAGTGAAGCAGTAGGAATAACGCATTTTAGTCAGCCAAGAGAGAATTTATGGGTAACACTTGCTAATCAAATTAATCAATCATCGCTTTGTCTGAGTCTTGGAGAGTTACTAAACCATTTCGAACATGCCTAGTAGGACTTCCAGTGTGGTCTCCTGGAGAATTTTGCGGTTTGATAAATAATCGAACCTTATGTATGTCTAACATGTCAAACATCACATTGCCAGTGCAACAAGGGTATACTGCAGGTCAGAGTGATGGCTATCGCCAATGTTTACTAATCCAATCACTTAACACCTCTTTGCATTGTCCTCCTGAGGAATTGGATCTTTTTGGAAGTGCAAATGCCAGTATGCCTAACACTACAGCTGGAGGATAGTTTAGTTTCAAACCCTTAGATGCCCAGAATTTAAATCAGCCTAAAGAAACATGGGCCACCTTAGATTCATCCCTGAATTTGAGTGAATTCTCTCCACAGTATTACAGTCAATGTAACAGTACAAAAATCACGGCACCAATGAAATTACCTACAGGAATATTTCTAAT
Source organism: Melozone crissalis (assembly GCF_028551555.1). NCBI lineage: Eukaryota > Metazoa > Chordata > Aves > Passeriformes > Passerellidae > Melozone > Melozone crissalis. The sequence continues at coordinate 274,291 of NW_026535830.1, forward strand.
TTGTGGAGACAGGGCGTGGAATGGTGTACCAGCTAAACCACAAGGTGGACCCTGTTATTTGGGAAAATTGTCCTTGTTTCACCCTAATGTATCCTTGCTAATGCAGCTCAGTCAAACATCAAACAGGAAAAAGCACAGTATACATGACTTGGACTGCAGCCAGATAGGAGATCCAAAGTTTTGGGGTACATTCAGGCAAGTAGTAGTTTCAACTATTTTACCAGGAGGATCTGCCAATAAGGCTATAAATTTAGCAAAGCAATTAGGGTGCTGGGCAAAAAATGAGCTGAACAAGACATCCCAAATTCTAGACATGTTAACCGCAGATGTGCAGAGTGTTAACCATGCTGTTTTGCAAAATAGAGCTGCTGTAGATTTTTTGCTCTTGGCACAAGGACATGGATGTGAAGAGTTTGAAGGAATGTGTTGCATGAATCTGTCTGATCATTCGGTGTCCATTCACACTAAGATAAAAGAATTGCAACAAGGACTTCACAATCTCAAGGAAGAAGAAGGTTTAGGAATTGATGAATGGCTTAAAAACTTAGGACTTGGGCCATGGCTGAGGAACCTTGTGATCTATGCTATAGAACTACTGGGTGTAGTTTTACTGTTTTTGCTTATTTTGCCTTGTGTCTTTAATTGTATTCAAAACATGGTCAGTCGTATGATAGCAAAAATGCAGACTAGTCTTCTTGCTCAAGAAGAAAACGGGGGAAATGTGGAGGATTTTATTAAGAGTTGGTTAGCTGAGAAAGGCCATACTGACATAATGCCGCTGGTTAAGCTTGAAAGGGAGGACAGCAGTCTCTGATTCAGTGACTGCTGACAGGCAAGAATGCCGGATGACCTTGCTGCAACATGAGGAAAGGGAGGTGAGATTAGTCCTGAATATCTGCAGAATGTAACAGAAGAATAAGCACAAGAATGTAGAAGTAGGTGTAGTTGCTGATATGTAACTAACCAATCCTGAGCTCAACTTTTGCAATATGTATGAAGCTTATTAAGAACTGTATTTAACCCGCCGTATTCGATCAATAAATTGGACTTGGATGAACCAATTGGTGTCTGGGTCTCCTTCCTCCGACAAATAACCTTCTCTCCTGGGGTGACGTTATGATGCTTGTATCCCCATTCATCTGTTCTGTGCCTTTAAGACCAGCTCTGAAGAGTGGAAGTTTTGTTTGGGTTTCTCTTATCAGGGACACAGAGACGGGCAGTACATAGGGCTGTTTTCACTTCTTGCTTTCGGCTTGCTGCTTTGCTTGCTCTCTTTCTGCTCTTGCTTCTGCTCTGCTTTGGCCTCTGTCTATTAGCTAGCTCTAGCTAAACAGTCCAAATTCCTCCCTGGACTGTTTCTCCTCCCCTGTTTCTGTGACCATCTCGAATCTGCTCCGGACTGGGACCTGGGAACACTGAGGATTTGCACCGTTTGGCTGCAGCAGCTGCCCCAGTGCCAGAGGGACTGAGAACAGAGCAACCACCCCCAAAAGAGACTTTCTAATTTTGCCATCTTTCTCAGAGCAGTGTCATCTGGTATTGTTCATTTTGTGTGCTGGGGGTGCTGTGTCTGTCAAATAAACAGGTTCTTTCCACTTCTCTCCCTCTCTCCAAGGAATTATTCCCGAACCAGTTGGGGGGAGGGGTCGTGTGGGTTTGCTTTCTGGAGGGGCCCTCCTTTGCAGATTCTTTAACAAATTTGCCCTAAACCAGGACAAAATATTGGTGCCCATCCTGGGGGCTCAAGAGAGTGGAAAAACCCTGTTTTGACTGCATTTTTGTTGCTATTACTCTGCGTATGTTTAAATCAGCTAATAGCCATGCTTTTTGGATTCATAATGTCTATTGGGGTGAAGGTTTGCATGCATTTCTGGTCCCTAGGGGTTTTTGAGATTTTAATACCTCTATGGTCCCTAGGTTTATTTTCTTATCCAGAAATAGCTTTAGTATTGCCCCTAATACGTAGTTTTTACATCAGAGGGGTAGTGACCAGAATAGCCATCCTGTTGGGCTTGGTGGCAATGATGTGCAAGAAGTTTATAAACATGCTAGGGTCTTCTCCAGGTATGAATGGTTCTTGCCTATGGTTATGCATCCAGTTTGTTGGAGGAGGAGCAGGAGGGAATGAGGTTTTTCAGCCTCTGCTTTCCTTCTTCTCCTATGAATCTGTTGCATCACTAGTGAAAGATGTTCAGTTTCCCCTCAATGTTAAAGAAACCATCTTTCTTGTATTCAATCTGGTAACCTTCCTCTATACAGCCTACTGCTTCTCTAGAATGAGGGCTGAGATTTCTAGACGGGCTGATGAGACCCCTGACTCAGGAATAGACCCCGGTGTGGAAAATACTAAGTGGTGTGGAAAATGGGAGGATATGGGTCAAATCCTGAAGGAATTCTCTGACCCTATAGTCTGGGATTTTCCCAATGAACAAATTCAGAAGCCAGCTGAGGTGGGGAAATATCTGAAAGAGAAGTACCAGGACGACCCTAAGGAGAGGAAGGTCATTGCAGTGAGCTGGGCCCTGGCATATGCTTATCGCACACTGCTAGATACTGTCGGGCAGCAGACAGAGGCAGAGGGGCAGGGAGATAAATCAGCAACTATCCCGGTGACTCAGGCTGCTGCTAACACTCTAGGCTCAAAGCCAGCAGCCAAACCAGATAGTGAACCTAAGCCAGCAGCTAAACCCATGGCTGTTGCTACCAGCACTAGAAGTGGGAAATGCACGGACAAGACCAATCAACAAGTGGATAATGATGATGATGATGATGATGATGATGATGATGATGATGATGATGAAGGAGAAGGAACCTCAATGCCTCCTCACATAAAATCAGGAGTCAAAGCAGCAGGTGCAAGATCAGAAGCAAATATTGAGTCTTATTCCCTGAAGGACCTTTGTGGCTTTCGGAAGGATTACACACGACGACCTGATGAATCCATAATTAGTTGGTTAGTTCGGCTCTGGGATGCTGTAGGCAAGGCTACAATTCTGGATGGCACTGAAGCCAGGCATTTGGGATCCCTGTCACAGGATCCTGTCATCGACCAAGAAATGATGAGGGGGGCTAATCCACACAGCCTCTGGGCACGGGTCTTGGAAAGTGTTGCACAAAGATACCAGTGTGCAGAAGATCTCTATATGCAACAAACTCAGTGGAAGACCATAGAGCAAGGGATCCAACGCCTGAGAGAAATGGCAGTGGCAGAGATTGTCTTCTCAGATGATGTAAAAAATAGGAACCCAGACTTAGTGCCATGCACGTCTGTGATGTGGCGAAAACTCGTACGACTTGGTCCACATGAATATGCTTCTGCCTTAGCCATAATGAAGAGGGATGAGAGGGATGAGATTGTGCGTGACCTGGCAAGGAAGCTCCGAGCATATGCAGATGCTGTACATGGCCCGACACATGCCAGAATCGCAGCGGTAGAAACACGTCTGCAGAACTTAGAGGATAAGATAGAGAAGAATCATAAGAAGCTTAGAGAGGAGATTAAAGAAGACCTTCTCCAAATTTCAGCAGTACAGATCCGAGGTTCTGGTATCCAAGGCAGACGTTTCCCAGATGGTGAGAGAAGGTACACCCCACAAGCTGAGCTGTGGTTTTACCTGCGTGATTGTGGGGAAAACATGAGAAGATGGGATAGGAAACCTACTGCTGTTCTGGCACGATGGGTGCGTGAACTGAAGGAAGCCACCAGAAGGAAAGCAGCTCCAGTTGCCTGTAGCCGAATGGCCAGGTATGATGATGATGACATGTCTGATCCCCTCGAAGGAACATCCAAAACATACGCCCAGGGAAAGAAGGATAACCAGGCTTAGAGGGGCCCTGCCTCTAGCCAGGTAGAGGCCAGGGAAAATCGTGTTTTCCGGTCTGTGTGGATTCATTGGCCTGGCACATCGGAACCACAAGAGTATAAAGCTTTGGTCAATACTGGTGCACAATGCACATTAATCCCATCAAGACATGTGGGGACAGAGTCTCTTTCTATTGCTGGTGTGACAGGGGGATCCCAGGATTTCACTTTGGTGGAAGCTGATGTGAGCCTAACGGGAAATGAGTGGAAGAAGCATCCTATTGTGACTGGCCCAGAGGCCCCATGTATTTTGGGCATGGACTACCTTCGAAGTGGGTATTTCAAAGACCCAAAAGGACTCAGATGGGCATTTGGAATAGCTGCTGTAGTGACAGAGGGCATCCAGCAATTGAACACTTTGCCTGGGTTGTCTGAGAATCCATCTGCAGTAGGATGATTGACGGGAGAAGAGCAATGAGTGCCAATTGCCACTTCCATAGTGCATCAACGGCAGTATAGGACCACTCGAGACACTGTGATCCCCATCCATACGATGATCCGAGAGCTGGAGAGCCAAGGGGTGGTCAGCAAGACCCACTCACCCTTCAACAGCCCCATTTGGCCTGTGCGAAAATCAGAAGGAGAATGGAGATTGACTGTGGACTACCCTGCATTGAATGAAGTGACTCCACCACTGAGTGCTGCCGTGCCAGACATATTAGAGCTCCAGTATGAGCTTGAGTCCAAGGCAGCAAAGTGGTATGCCACTATAGACATTGGCAATGCATTTGTCTCCATTCCTCTGGCAGCAGAATGCAGGCCTCAGTTTGCTTTCACATGGAGAGGAATGCAGTACACCTGGAACTGACTGCCCCAGGGGTGGAAGCACAGCCCCACCATCTGCCATGGACTGATCCAGACAGCACTAGAAAGGGGTGAGGCTGCAGAACATCTGCAGTACATGGATGACATCATTGTGTGAGGGAACAATGAGCTGCGGAAGTGTTTGAGAAAGGGAAGGAAATCGTCCAGATCCTCCTGGGAGCTGGTTTCGCCATTAAAAAGAGCAAAGTAAAGGGACCAGCTCGTGAGATTCAATTCCTAGGAGTGAAGTGGCAAGATGGACGGCGTCAGATTCCTACAGATGTCATCAACAAGATCACAGCAATGTCTCCACTCACCAATAAGAAAGAGACACAAGCTTTCCTGGGTGCCATAGGTTTTTGGAGGATGCATATTCCTGAGTACAGTCAGATCGTGAGCCCTCTTTACTTGGTCACCCGCAAGAACAATTTCCAGTGGGGCCCTGAGCAGCAACAAGCCTTTGCTCATGCAGTAGCCCTTGGCCCAGTCAGGACAGGACCAGAGGTAAAGAACATGCTCTACTCTACAGCTGGATACAATGGCTTGTCCTGGAGCCTTTGGCAGAAGGTGCCTGAGGAGACTCGGGGTCGACCACTGGGATTTTGGAGTCGAAGCTACAGAGGGTCTGAAGCCAACTATACTCCAACAGAGAAGGAAATCTTGGCTGCCTATGAAGGAGTCCAGGCTGCCTCGGAGGTAATAGGCACTGAAGCACAACTCCTCCTGGCACCCTGACTACCAGTGCTGGGGTAGATGTTCAAAGGCAAGGTTCCTTCCACTCACCATGCCACCAGTGCTACATGGACCAAGTGGATTGCTCTTATCACTCAGCATACCTGTATAGGTAAACTGAATCGCCCTGGCATTTTGGAGGTAATTACAAATTGGCCCGAAGGTGAGAATTTTGGTGTCACAGATGAAAAGGAACAAGAACCAGTGACACGTGCTGAAGAGGCTACTCCCTATAACCAACTGCCACCAGAGGAAACACGCTACGCTCTTTTCACTGATGGTTCCTGTCGCATCGTAGGGATGAACCGGAAGTGGAAAGCAGCCGTATGGAGCCCCACACGACAGGTTGCACAAGCTACTGAAGGAGAAGGTGGATCAAGCCAACTGGCTGAACTCAAAGCTGTTCAACTGGCCCTAGACATTGCTGAGAGAGAGAAGTGGCCAAAGCTCTGCCTCTACATTTATTCATGGATGGTAGCCAATGCTCTGTGGGGATGGCTGGAGAGGTGGAAAAAGGCTAACTGGCAGCGTAGAGGGAAACCAATTTGGGCTGCTGATCAGTGGAAAGACATTACTACCAGGGTAGGGAGGCTACCTGTGAAAGTCCCCCATGTAGATGCCCATGTACCCAAGAGTAGGGCCAATGAGGAGCACCAAAACAACGAGCAGGTAGACCAAGCTGCAAAGATAGGGGTGTCCAAAATAGACCTAGATTGGGAACATAAGGGAGAGTTATTCCTAGCTCGATGGGCCCATGATGCCTCAGGCCACCAGGGCAGAGATGCCACCTATAAGAGGGCACGAGACCGAGGGGTGGATCTGACCATGGACAGTATTTCTCAGGTTATCCATGACTGTGAGACGTGTGCTGCCATCAAGCAGGCCAAGCGAGTGAAGCCCCTCTGGTACGGTGGGCGGTGGTCCAAGTACAAGTATGGGGAGGCCTGGCAGATTGACTACATCACACTGCCCCAGACATGCCAGGACAAGCGCTACATGCTGACCATGGTGGCAGCCACCACTGGATGGTTGGAAACCCACCCTGTGCCTCATGCTACAGCCCGGAACACCATCCTGGGCCTTGAAAAGCAAGTTCTGTGGAGACATGACACCCCTGAGAGGATCGAGTCAGACAACGGGACTCATTTCAAGAACAGCCTTACCAACACCTGGGCTAGGGAACATGGCATTGAGTGGGTGTACCATATCCCCTACCATGCACCAGCTGCAGGAGAAGTGGAGAGGTACAATGGACTACTAAAAACCCAGTTGACAGCTTTGGGTGGGGGATCTTTCAAGAATTGGGAGCAGCATTTAGCAAAGGCCACCTGGTTAGTTAACACCCGAGGTTCCACCAGCCGAGCAGGTCCTGCCCAGTCTGAGTCCCTGAATATAATAGAAGGGGACAAAGTCCCAGTGGTACATATCAGAGATTTGTTAGGGAAGACTGTGTGGATCAATTCTGCCTCGAGTACAGACAAACCCATTCGTGGGGTTGTCTTTGCTCAGGGACCAGGTTGCACGTGGTGGATAATGCAAAGAGATGGAACGACACGATGTGTACCTCAGGGAGATCTGATTGTGGGGTAAGAATGATATGCAATATCACTGTTCATTGGATGTTGCTGCCATTGTCTGTACATTAAACCATACAGACATGAGATAGAAGGAAATGTGTAAGTGTTGAAGGTCTGGGCAAGTGGAAGATGGAGAAGGAAATGTGTAAGTGTTGAAGGTCTGAGCAAGTGATAGATGGAGCTTTAAGTGAGTAAAGTAAAAGGGGGGAATCCCGCAGCTTTATAATATAGGGCCTGGATTCAGTGATCCAGTGTGGGAATGTGATGAAGGCATGATGGGTATTGCTTGTAAATTTTGAGGGAACAGATAGAAATTTTGTATGAATAATGCATGATGTGTTGTAGTATGTTGATGATATGGGGATAAGGGGTGGAATGTCCTGAGGTGACGTTATGATGCTTGTATCCCCATTCATCTGTTCTGTGCCTTTAAGAACGGCTCTGAAGAGTGGAAGTTTTGTTTGGGTTTCTCTTATCAGGGACACAGAGACGGGCAGTACATAGGGCTGTTTTCACTTCTTGCTTTCGGCTTGCTGCTTTGCTTGCTCTCTTTTCTGCTCTTGCTTCTGCTCTGCTTTGGCCTCTGCTTATTAGCTAGCTCTAGCTAAACAGTCCAAATTCCTTCTTGGACTGTTTCTCCTCTCCTTTTCTTCGACCACCTCGAACCTGCTCCGGACTGGGACCTGGGAACACTGAGGATTTGCACCGTTTGGCTGCAGCAGCTGCCCCAGCGCCGGAGGGACTGAGAACAGAGCAACCACCCCCGAAAGAGACTTTCTGATTTTGTCATCTTTCTCAGAGCGGTGTCATCGGGTATTGTTCATTTTGTGTGCTGGGGGGTGCTGTGCCTGTCAATAAACAGGTTCTTTCCACTTCTCTCCGAGGAATTATTCCCGAACCAGTTGGGGGGAGGGGCCGTGTGGGTTTGCTTTCTGGAGGGGCCCTCCTTTGCAGATTCTTTAACAAATTTGCCCTAAACCAGGACACCTTTTGTAGTATAATTTTAGAATATTGCTTGTAGTAAGGATCTTTGAAACTATAGCTTTAGAACATATAAAAAGGAAACATGCTTATCTCACGCCTTAACAAAACAGTGAAAAGCAGCTTGAGAAAGGAAGATGAATATCAACTCAATGATTAATAGTGTCGACCAAGGGAAGCTGCACATCACTGTTATGACATTTATAGTCCTTGCAATTAAAAGGTGGACACACATCTGGAAACTGGAACCCCGTCAGCTGGGATATTTTTTTCTTCTTTCGGAAGCCGGACCACCATTATCTGGAGATACTCCTTCCTAGGATACATCCTGAGAAAAACTAAATCACAACAGTGTATAGAATTGTGACGTAAAAATTGGAAGTAGAAACTGCCGATGAGTAAACATTGGAAATAGAAACTGCTGATGAGTAAAAACTGGGAATAGAAACTGCTGAGAAAGCTTATGAGTACCCCTATAAATACCTGTAAGCCTCATCTATCAGTGTGCAGTTGGAGGGAAAACTTCCCCCACTGTACCCAGTGCTGTATTGCTCATACTTTACCATAATTATTAATAAATTGATTGCTGCTTGAATATTGACCTAGTCAAGCTTCTCATTTATAACACTTTGTACTAAAATGAGGTTCTTAGTCCTTCATGAGTGCACATTTCTTTTCTTGAATTGGGTTGGTGGTCTTGAATTGGGTCAGTGGTCCCAGGGAAGAAGACAGGAAGGTCTTGGTCAGGTCCCTGTGACCCTCTGGCACGATCCAAGGCCCCCTGCTTGCTGATGGATTGACACAGAGTCCAGGTGCTGGGCATTGTTCTACTGGTTTCAATATGCTCCTATAATGGTTCACTTCCTCCACTTCCTTCAACAAATGAGCTCATAATATAACAATTAGCTTTAGCTTAAGCATCTAATAATCATTAACCTATTGTTGGTTTATCTAACTTCAATATGAACTGGTTCTAACTCTCAGCTAAAATCCTAAATTTTTAAATCATCATGGGTGCTGATGTTTGGCCCGGGCTCTCTCGCTGCTCCCGGCTCCCGCAGGATCCCAGTGTGAGCGGGCCCCGAGCGCCCGGCGCCGCAGGGCCCCGAGCCCCTGCTCAGCCCAGGGTCAGTGTCCATGGCCAGCCCCTGCCATGGGCTCCGGCCACTGCCCGCCCGGCACCACCTGCATCTCCCAGGGCAGCTGGCTCCAGCCACCACTGGAGGTTCCGCAACTAGGCGGAACATTCAGCTCATGGAATCTTTGTTATCTCTGCTTGCAAGTGCAAAACCAGCTGCTGCTGAGACAATGCTAGCTCTGAGTGAAGGCTTCCCACCTGTTAGAGATACATATTATAATAATGGCTTTTGCCAATAAAAAATGGATTTTATATGTGTAAAGTTAAACTAACTTTGTTATACGGTTTTTCTTTCTCTTGTTAATTAAGCTTAGACATAGAAGTGAAATAGCCATGCTTGTGTTAAAATGCCTGCTTGGATGGGATAACATCCAATGAACATAGGATGAGGACACCTGCTACAGGTATGTCAAATACCAGCACTCACTGTATGAAGACAGTGGGAACCAAGACCCAAAAACTGGAGGTGATAAAAAAGGACTAAAACCACAACCAAGGAATCTGCATGCTCTAAAAAGGTGAACCCAAGGAGGAGCCATGCTAAATAACTCTTGGAACATGTAAACTAGTTTGGGGGAAAAGTTTACTATGCATAAGGATCTATGAATATGCAACAGGCTGATGTAATGGAAAAGGTATTTAAGGGGTATCCCCAAAGTTAACAGGGTGGTCTTGCCTGAGTGCCAAGGTGCACCTGGCCAGAATACCCTTTGCTCTATGGTCCCTGTCTCCTATTGTCCTTTATTACACTTTTTAAATTTTCAAAGGAGACTGAAGTTGTTTTTCACACTACCCAAAATGCTGCATTCAGTTCTGACACACCATTAAGAAATCCCAGAGCAAACTGAAAGCTGACTACAGAATTTTGCAAAATCACATCCAAGAACATTTTGTCATAAAATCACAAATATTAACAGATACTGGGAAAGTCAACAACATTACAAAACAAGGTTCCAACAGCTGGGACTAGAAGAGTTCAGGCAATGCATTTGATTGGAATGAGCCCTCTCTTTCTGACATGTGAACAATGCCATCAAATTTCCCAAACCAGGGAAATGGGGAGCCCTGGCAGCAGCAGCTTCACACACAGCAATGACACAGAACAGGGCAGGGCAAGAGGCTGGAAAAAGGATAACTTCTACTTGCAATTAAGAACTCTTGTTTCAAGTTCTACTAAAGACACTCTTAATATAGAGTCAAAAAGATTAAAAAATACTAGTAGTAACTGTAATATTAAGAGCAAAAGTAGCCAAAATAGGAATAATAAGAATGAATAATGGTAATAAAACCCGACCATATTTATACTAAGATTGCATGGCCAGGTTTTGGTAAGAGGGGGCCCTAGGAGCACCTTCTGTGAGAGGATGATGGAAGCAGCTGCTCCTCCACGTCCCACAGGGGCAATTCCAGCCAGCTCCAGGACAGACCAGCCACTGGCCAAGGTTGGGCCCATTAGAAATGGTGGTACCACCTTTGGGATAAGAGATTTATGAAAATCGGTTATCATGTAGTTGTAGCTGTGACCAGGGTGAGAACATGTGAGAGAGAAACAACTCTGCACACCCCAGGGCAGGGCAGGACAAGGGGCAGGAGCTGCTCCAGAGGCTGGAGCTGATTGCCCTGAGATTCCCTGGGGCAGCCCCTGGGGAGGCAGCTGAGCCCCTGCAGCCCATGGAGGGCACGGAGAGCAGAGATGCACCTGCAGCACCTGGAGGAGCCCGTGCTGGAGCAGGGGGTGCCTGAGCAGGGGCTGTGACCCCATGAGAAACCTGTGCTGGAGCAGGGACCAGGCAGGGGCCTGCAAACCCATGGAGAGAGGAGCCCATGCTGGAGCAGGGTCTGTCCACGTGAGCCCATGGGAGAGTGAGGCACGCTGCAGCAGTTTGTGAAGAGCTGCTGTCCCTGAGATGAACTCACCTTGGAGAAGTTCATGGAGAAGTGTCTCCAGCAGGGACCCCATGGTGCAGCAGGGGAACAACTCCTCTCCTTGAGCAGCAGGAGAAATAACAGGAATGAACTGAGCAGAACCCCCATGCCTGTCTGTCTGCACCACTGGGGGAGGAGGCAGAACTGGGAGGGAGGGGCAGAAGGTGTTTCTAAAACTTCATTTTACTTCTCACTATCCTGCTCTGATTGATAGTAATAAATTCAATTAATGTCTCTAATTTTGAACTGTTTTGCCCATGATGGCATTTGCTGAGTGATCTGTCCCAGTCCTTAACTCAACCCATGAAGATTTCATTCTATTTTCTCTCCTCTCCATCTCTGGAAGGGATTGAGAGCAGCTTTGGTGGGTGCCTGACATCCATCTCCGCTCCTTGTGATGTCACAGGCCCATGAGTGTCCCAAGTGTGGGAAGAGCTTCTGCCAGAGCTCAGCCTTGACCCAACACCAATGGAGGCACCACTAAGGGCAGCCCTGTGAGTGCCCTGAGTGTGGGAAGAGCTCCGTGCACTGCTCCAGCTCCATCCCCCATGGGACAGTCCACGCTGGATGATCCCCAGTGACCCGAGGTGGGCAGAGCCCCGGTGATCCTTGGTGCTGGTGATCCATGTTGGGAAGACACCTGCTTGGGGGGCTCCAATTCATCCTGGCTCCCTGCACCCATGATTGTCTTTTAATTTCTCTTTGTCCTTTCAAAAAACCTAAAAACTGGGTAAAAATAAAGATGTTGAACCAAGGCAAGAATGGGGACATGGGGGAATCTTGCAGGGGATGTGGGGGATGCTGGGTTTGAGGGAGCTGAGGGTTCCTTGGAGGGACTTGGGGGTTGCTCAGGCCTTTGGGCACCTCAGGCCGAGCAGCTCCAGCTGCACTGGGAGACCCCGGTGGAGGTTCTGGGGCAGCTGATCAAGGAGCCCCTGGCCCAGGACTGTCCCCATGTCCCCCGGTCTCAGTTCCCGGTGTCCCCTGTGCAGGATCCCTCTCTCCCTCCCATTCCCATGTCACCCTGCTCTGGGACACGTTGTGCTCCCACCCCAGCGTGAATCCCACTCCCGGTCTCAATTTCTGTTTCTGTCCCACATTCCCTGTCCTGTTCCTATTCCTGGTCCAAAGTTCCTCTGAGATTTCCATTCCTGTATTCCCTGTCCTGTTCCCATATTCCCATTCCTGGTCCCATTCCAGGTCCCTCTCCCACATTCCTGGTCCTAGTCCTGGTCCCTGTCCCCATTCATGTCCTTGTCCCCAGTCCCGTATTTCCTGTCCCTGTATCCATGCCTGATCCCAGCATTGGTCCCAGTCCCGTACTCCCGGTCCCATTCCCGAGGGCCGCCTCTCCCATGGGGCCCTGAGGGCTGCACAGCTCGGGCCGGCTGTGCCACACGAAACGTTCAGCCCTGCTGCTGTCCTTGGCCAGCTGCAGAGAGCACAAGGCTTTGGGCATTTCTCAGAGGCCCCCGGCTGGCCGGAGCAGCCCCTCCTGCCAGCAGCCGCTGTGCCTCAGAGCCCTCCCTCACGCTGGGGCCATGCAGGGGCCATGGGCCTGGAGGAGGCTCCTGTTCTTGAGACAGGAGCGCAGCTGCAGCTCCCGCCCTTGGGCCCTGGGCCGCAGCAGCGCAGGGGAGGCCCAGCTGCAGAGCTCACAGCCCCTGCTGGCTTTCACTGGGACACTTTGGAGCACCAATCCCCAGCCCATATTCTCTCTGCGGTTGCTGTTTCCATGTTCCCCCTGCCGTTCCCATATTCCCATCCCAGGTCTCATTCACAGTCCCTGTCCCCATTCCCATCCCCATCCCCGGTCCCTGTCCTCATCCCCGGTCCCTATCTCCATTCCCTGTCCCCATCCCCGGTCCCTGTCCCCATTCCCGCTCCCTGTCCCCTCTCACCGCACGCCGCCGCCATCGCTCCGGCCCCTCCCGGCCCTCACATAACCGAGTAAACCCCGCGCTGCTCCCGCCCACCAATCCCAGAGCGCGATCGCTCCCGTATTTCCATAACCACTCCCTGCGGTTTGGCCCCGCCCACCGCCGGCTGCAGCCGCCTCGGGGCTCTGTTTGCTCCCAGTTCCCTCCCAGTGCTCCCAGTAAGAGCGGGACTGGCAGGGAAAGCGCTCCCAGTTCCTTCCCGCTGATCCCAGGATCGCTCCCAGTGCCGCGCGGGACGGGCCCGCTGTGAAACCCGCCCAGGTCAGAGCGCGGCTGCTTTGGGGGGTCTGCATAGCCCGGGCCGGGCTGGGAGCGGAGGAGGAGTGGGAGGAAGAGGAGGGACAGAGGAGGAGGAGGAGGAGGAAGAGCAGCACCAACACCCTGCGGTTTCCCCGCTCAGCCCGCCGCTCTCCCGGATCCGCCAGCATCGCCCGCTCAGCCGGAACCCGCAGGTGAGCGGGCTGGGGGAGCTCGCCCCAAATCCATCGGAGGGGTCTCCGGGATGTTTTTTTTGCAAGGCAGGGAATGTTTGGTGGGACGCCAAAGCTCGGCCGGAAATGCCCCTGCAGGGATCTTGGGGGGGGTCCCACGTTGCGATCACCCGGTACCGGCGGGCCCAGGGGCGATCTCGAGTTTGGGGACGCCCGGGAGAGCCGGGGGGGGATGCGGGAGCCCCGGAGCGGGGAGAGCGCAGAGGGGCGATCCCGGAGCCGGGGGACAAACCGGCTGCCTGGAGGGGTGCGGGAGGCTGGGGATGAGCAGGCTCCGGGCCCCCCGAGGCTGAAAGGGACACTGACTTCTCCAGCTGCACTTAGGCAGCGGGACCATCAAAGCCAATTCAGTAAGCCTTGTTTTTCCCCCCAGACCAGGATTCGTTATTCCCAAACCTCGGCAGGATGAAAAAGGAGGAGGCCATGAGGAAGAGGAAGATGGCCCGGGAGCCCCAGGCAGGTGAGGAGGAAGTCAGTGCCCGTTTCCCCCTCTCTCCTGCTCCATCTCCCAGCCCAGCATGGCCCCCGGCTGCAGGACAACCCTGCTGCCAAAGCTGTCCTGCTGGGGATGCGCTGGGGGGATCTCCTTGCCCTTCCCTGTGGCACGGAGGCAAATCCCATCCTCTACTTGTCCTTCCTCCCCCAGAGCAGGAGCTGAGGATGGAGAGCAGGGAGGACAAATCCCCACAGCAGAACCTCGTGGAAGAGGCCATTTTGTGCAGCTCCACAGCACAGGAACCCAATGGGGAAGAAAAGCCCCGGAGATCCCGCATGAGGAGGGGCTGCAAACGCAGATCACCGGGATCTGAGGAGGAAAGATCCACCCTGGGCCTGGGAGGCGACCGGAGCTCGGAGCTGGGGGTCCATGAGCAGGTTCAGGATGGGGAGAAGCCCCACAAGTGCTCGGAATGTGGGAAGAGCTTTAGTAAGAGATCCTCCCTGATCATCCACTGCAGAATCCACACTGGGGAACGGCCCTATGAGTGTAGGCAGTGTGGGAAGAGCTTCAAGAGGAACTCTGAACTGAGCAGACACCAGAGGATCCACACGGGAGAACGGCCCCATGAGTGTCCCCAGTGTGGGAAGAGCTTCTACAACCGTCCTGACCTGATCAAACACCAGAGGAGCCACACAGGGGAGAGGCCCTATACATGTGGGGTGTGTGGGAAGAGCTTCAGCCATAGCTCCGGCCTGATCATCCACATGGTAATCCACTCGGGGGAGAGGCCCTACGAGTGTGGGCAGTGTGGGAAGAGCTTCAGAAGGAGCTATGAACTGAGCAGACACCAGAGGAGAAACACAGGGGAACAGCCCTACAAGTGTCCCGAGTGTGGGAAGAGCTTCTGCAAGCGTCCTGACCTGATCAAACACCAGAGGAGCCACATGGGGGAAGGTCCCTACGAGTGTGATAAATGCAGAAAGATGTTTTACACCAAGTCCAATCTCATCAAGCACCAGCGCACTCACACAGAGGAGAGGCCCTTCCGCTGCCCTGACTGCGGGAAGGGCTTCAGGTACAACTGCACCCTCGTCATCCACCAGAGGAGCCACACCGGGGAGAGGCCATACAAGTGTGATAAATGCATGAAGAGGTTTCAGACCAGCTCCCATCTCCTGCTGCACCAGCGCATTCACACAGATGAGAGGCCCTTCCGATGCCCCGACTGTGGGAAGGGCTTCCAGCACAACTGCACCCTCATCAAGCACCGGCGCATCCACACCGGGGAGAGGCCCTATGAGTGTTCTGAGTGTGGGAAGAGCTTCTCTCAGAGCGGTAACTTGGCTAGACACCAAAGGAGCCATCACTAAGGGCAGCCCCATGAGTGCCCCGAGGGCAGGAAGAGCTTCCTGCACTGCTCGAACACCATCCCCCACAGAGGGATCCACCCTGGCTGATCCCCAGTGACCCTCGCTGGGCAGAGCCCGGGCAATCCCTGGTGCCAGTGATCCATCTTGGTAATCACTGGTCTGTGGGCTTCACATCCTCCTGGCACCCCATGGCCTGGATTTTCCTTTCATTTCTCTTTGTCCCTTCAAAACACCCAAAACCGGGGTAAAAATAAAGACATTGAAATAAGCCATTGATGGGGACATGGGGGGATCTTACAGGGGATGGGGGCCATGCTGGGTTTGAGGGAGGTGAGGGTTCCTGGGAGGGATTTAGGGGTTGCTCAGGGCTTTGGGCAGAACAGGCCCAGTAGCTGCAGAAGTGCGGGGAGACCCTGGCGAAAGTTGTGGGGCAGCTGATCAAGGACCCCCTGCCCTGGAACTGTCTCCATGTCCCTCTGTCCTGGTTGCCAGTGTCCCCTGTCCAGGATCCCCCTCTCCCTGCTGTCACCCCCGTCTCACCCACCCATTCCCATGTCTGCATGTTCCACAGCAGAACCTTGTGGAAGTTGTTTTGTGCAGCTCCAAAGCACATGCATCAAAAGGGAAAGAAAAGCCCCATAGATCTCTCACGAGGAGGGTCTGCAAACGCAGATCACCGGGATCTGAGGAGGAAAGACCCACCCTGGGCCAGGGAGGGAGCTGGAGCTCTGAGCTGGGGGTCCATGAGCAGCTCCAGGTTGGGGAGAAGTCTCACAAGTGCTCAGAATGTGGGAAAAGCTTCTCCCTGAGATCCTCCCTGATCCGCCACATGAGAATCCACACAGAGTCCCTACAAGTGTGATAAATGCAGGAAGAGGTTTCAGATGAGTTCCTGTCTTGTCAGGCATCGGTGGAGTCACAAAGGTGAGAGACCCTTCTGCTGCCCCCATTGTGCAAAGGGCTTCAGGAACAACTCCGGCCTCATCACTGCCTGCGCATCCACAGCGGGGAGAGGCCCTACGAGTGTCCTGAGTGTGGAAAGAGCTTCACCCAGAACTCCACCCTGACTGCCCACCTGAGGACCCACACGGGGGAACGGTCCTACGAGTGTGCAGAGTGTGGGAAGAGCTTCAGGACGAGCTCTGAACTGACCATCCACCAGAGAAACCACACTGGGGAACGGCCTTTTGAGTGTGGGGAATGTGGGAACAGCTACCAGAGGAGGTGCCACCGGGCCCGCCACATGGAAGTCCACACAGGGCTGGAACAGCCCTACAAATGTGGGCGGTGTGGGAAGAGCTTCATGTCAAAGTCCCACCTGATTGACCACCAGAGGATCCACACTGGGGAGAGGCCCTATGAGTGTGATAAATGCATGAAGAGGTTTCAGACCAGCTCCTTTCTCCTCCTGCACCAGCAGCTTCACACAGATGAGAGGCCCTTCCGCTGCCCTGACTGCAGGAAGGGCTTCAAGCAGAACGCTGCTCTCATCAGCAACTGGTGCATCCACACCGGGGAGAGGCCCTACGAGTGTTCTGAGTGTGGGAAGAGCTTCTGTCAGAGCTCTGTCTTGAGCAGGCACCAACAGAGCCTGCACTAAGGACAGTCCTGCGAGTACCCCAAGAGCAGGAAGAGCTTTGTTCCCGTGACACCCTTTGTCCTCTGATTTTGGGTCCTTTCCCCCCACTTTGGACGTTTCCCCCTGTTTTGGATCCTTTCCCCGTCTTTTGCATCTTTTCTCTCTATTTTGTGTCTTTTCCTCCCTATTTTGGATCCTTTCTCTGTCATTTGGGTCCTCCCCCCATTTTGGGTCACTCTTCCCCTATTTGGGGTCCTTTTCCCCCTTTTTGGCTCCTTTCCCTCATTTCCATCCTTCCCCCCCCAGTTTTGAACCTCCTCCCTTTTGACTTGGTGAAGTTTTGGGTGCATCCCACCCTCCAACCCTCTCCATACCCCTAAACCCCCTTCACCCCCACCCCCGTCCACCCAGGCATGTCCCCAGCTGTGTTCCTAACTGTCCCCGCATGCCACATGGACTCAGTGCTCGCTATCCTGGATGCCCTTGAGTCCCCAGCCCAGGACTGTGGATCTCCTTTTCCAGGAGTTCCAGAGCTGGCCTGGCTTCCAGGGCACACCAGTGGCACTGGGGCTCGGAGTGGGTGGCCTGGTGGGGTTGCTGGGACGGGGTTTGGGGTCATCTTGGCACTGACCGAGGGTCTTGTGCACTCTGCAGTGAGGAGTGGCCCTGGCTGGAGAGTATGGGATGGATAGGGGCAGGAGAGGTTGGACCCTGGTCCAGATGGACACGAGACCATGGATCCCACTCTGGATGGACCCTGGTGCAGATGGACACCAGAGCCATGGATCCCAGCTGGATTCTGATCTGGACAGCCCCGACCCTGCAGCCCCCCAGCCTGGCCTGCCCCCAGGCCAGATGACCACCAGCCTGGCCACAGCCTGGCCCATCCCACTGTCCCACCAGCCCATCCCAGTAGCCCCCAACCCAAAATCCCCCAAAATAAACCCAATGCTATAACATCAGCTCCACATAGTCCCTGCAGAGCGAGAGGGAAACTGAGGCAAGGGCTGGGGAGGTGACTTTGTGGTGATGAGAGGGGACTTTGGAACCCACCCTGGAGACCCCAAAAAGAGCACCCACCCCCCAAATTGTCACCACAGCATTGGTGTCACCCAGCTGTCACTGCAGGAGCTATCAGCTGTCACTCCAGGACCCACTGTGACCCTGCGGTCCCTTTGAGAGGTGACCCACGGTGTCCCCTCGGTGTCACTGGCATGTCCCCAGTGGGAGTAGCGGCATCACCCCCTGGGGCACAGGTGAAGGAGGAGGAGGAGGTGTGGGGGGGCGGTGCAGAGTCGCACAGCATCCTCGGGGGGATGGAAGTGGTGAGGGAGTCACCAAAAATGTTGTTGTCTCTTCTCCCCCACTGTAGGATGTTGGCCACCCTCTGTTTTGGGGCACTGGTGACAAATTGGCGGGTGGCGGTGACAAAAAGCACAGGTGCCACCTCAGGGATGGCACAGAGAGGGGTCCTGCGGTGCCACCAAGCCCCGCCCCAGGCTGAGGGAGTGACAAAGGGGGGGTCAGCAGGGGGGAGGGGAAGCGTGGCAGGGGTGCCACGGAAATGCCCCCGGTTTGCCTGTGCCCGGGATTGGGGGGTGGCAGAGCTCCGGTCACCCTGTCTCCCTGGCAGCCTGTCACCGTGACCGTGTTCACAGGGGTCTTAGGATGAGGGAAGAGATGAGGATCTGACTCCATGTTTCAGAAGGCTTGATTTATTATTTAATTATATATATTATATTAAAACTATACTAAAAGAATAAAAGAAAGGATTTCATCAGAAGGCTAGCTAAGAATAGAATAGCAAAGAATGATAACCAAGGTTTGTGGCTCAAACTCTCTGTCTGAGCCAGCTCACTGTGATAGGCATTTATTTAGGCATTCCACAGCAGCAGATAACCATTGTTTACATTTTGTTCCTGAGGCCTCTAGCTTCTCTGGAGGAAAAATCCTAAGGAAAGGATTTTTCATAAAAGATGTCTGTGACATATCACCCTTTTAATTTTAGTTAAATTAAAAAGAAAAGTATTTGTAATTTTGTCTGCCATACCCATGCAGAGGAAAGAACAAAGACTTGACGGGTTATCTGTTGCCAATGAAAAACCTCAATCAAGTGCTGATGTGGAATGATCAGGGAAATTCTTCACTTGTAGAACATAAAATTCTACCATATCAATAAAACAATCTTAGAATATAAGAAAATGCAAAAACAATGCAAAGAAATTCATTGCTTCAACTCCAAACAGCTGAGTTTCAGGAGAAACTCCACGGACTGAAGATGTTCCTCTCTGACATTTCTGAAAGTCCCTTTTGGTCCTGAAACAGGCTTGCAGAATCCTGAAACAAGAAATTGCTAAAGAATAATCATCAATAATTATCAAAAATCCATTGACAGTTATCAAACAATTTTGAAAAAATTTCTTTAATGTCTTGGCCACACCCCTTTATTGAACCACTTGTAATTTTTGGCTCTTCAATGCTTTTGAGCTGCTACTACCTCTTTTAACTATTTTTTTGTTTTCTGGAAAGAGCAGCAGCAGCAGAGAGGAGCCTGAGAGGCCCTGAGTGGGCCCTGGCCCACGTGGAAGGATCAGGAACCCCAGACCTGTCCCACAGAACAGTGATCCAGGTCCTGATAGGGGAAGCAAAGCCCCCACACTCAACAGCCAGCCGGGCAGTGGCCCTGGGCCGGGGAACCGAGCCAAACAGCCAGGCCTGGCCCGCAAGGTGGGCTCTGTATTGTCACAGCCTGGCACCACACTGCCAGTGCAATGGCAGAACAAGTGACCAAATGCTTCCTTCCCCCAAAATCACCGATGCCTGCCGGCAGTGGGGGGACAGAAGCTGTCCCGAGAATCTCTCCATCTCGGGTCTGGGAATGTTTGTTCCCCACAGCAAACGAGATGATGGCTTTTCGCCATTCCCTTGCCTCTGCAATGCAAATGCAAAAGGTGTTTCCCCCCATCTGCCTCCCAGTACCACCCCCACCCCATCTGGGCTGGGGACCAAAGGCAGAACTTTCAGGACTCACCTTCCCCTCGCCACTGGGGCGCGCGAGGGACAGCAGAGAGATTCGCACCACCCAAGGGGAAACAACCGACCAAACACCCCCAACCCACCAAGAACGCTGAGCTTGAAAGAAGGCAGCCGGGCTGCACCTGCACTCAGCTGTTGAGCCATGCCTCTCCATGGAAGGAGAGGCCGGCCGCTGAATCTGCTGTTACAAGGGCAAACGGCCCGGGACGGTCTGAGCTTGGATATGCTGCCAGTTCCAGGGCAGCCTCTGACGCAGACCCGGAGGACAGAGTGCCAGAAGGCGGCAGAACTCCCAGGGTGGCCGGTGGGGGCGGCGAGGCCAGAGAGAATGCAGTCGCAGCCGTGGCGCCGGGTCGCTGGTCTCAACTGCAACCTCCAGCATCGGCGCTGCGGGCGAAGGCAGGGCCGCCACGAGCGGGGCTGTAGGGACCAGCACAGGGTCGGCTCTTGGCACATCTGCAAGAGACGCAGCCTCGGACACACGCTGGCAGCGACCACCATTTTCACTGAGTGCGTTGCCTCGCAACACCGGCGCAGCCGCAGGAAGCAGTGTGTCTGAGCTCGCAGGCGCAGGCGGAGCTGCCGCGACCACAGGCTCTGCTGGAGGGACGGCCATGGGAGGTGCCCGCACCCGCGGGGAGGGTTCGGGAAGTCCCGCAAACTCGGGAGGTGAGACGTCGGGCACCGATGCCGCCCCCAGGTCTGAGCGATGCGGAGTTCGAGAGGCCGGCCGGGGCGATGCCTGCAGAGCTTCCAGGGCCGGCTCAGCCCACTCAAACCCCTCTGAGAGCAACGGAGGGAGAAAAAGCGGCTCCATCTGAGCATACTCCGAAAACACAGGGAAAAAACTTCTTCATCTGCGGGGAAGACTTCACCCCCCCGCTGCAAGCCAGGGGGGCTGGAAAGCAGCAGATCGTCTCCCCCAAAAGGAACTTCTCCCGTGGGAATTTGGGGGAATAGGGCTTGCCTCCCGCAGTCAGCAATCCAGGGAAAGGCAGCCGCTCTCTGTTGCAAAACCGAGAAGAGTGCCCTGAACACTGGATAAATGCAGGGGGACCCGAATCCAAGGTTTAAAATGGCTTGGAAAATGGATTCCATGCATTCCCATACGAACATATCAAGGGCATAGAGCCATTCGTTAAAAACCCAAAGAAATTTGCCCATCAAAAAAACTCATAGAAATGTCTCCAAGAGGAGAATTCTTCACCCCGTTTTTTTCCACGGGGCAATAAGTTTCTCCTCTGAGGGGGAGAAATGAACATCTGTCTCTGTGGGAGAGGTCCCCCACATGTGCAGCCACAATCTGCGACTGGCAACATCATCAGGAAGGGAAAAGCTAATAGTACCTTGTGACAGTGTCCAGCACGCTCTGGCCAGCTGCTTGGTGCTTCTGGGCTTTCCAAACATCTTCCCGGAGGCTTTTCAAAAGGTTCTCTCTGTGATCAGCCTTGCTGTGAACTCTGTCCAAATCAGGATCTTCAGTTCTTCACCTCCTGGCTAGAATCCACTTCTGTGGTCACTTGTGAAGTGACCATCAATGCCGCATACCCGGGGTTTACCCAAATGTAGCAATGCCCCTCTGGTGGTCTCACCAAGTGATGAATTTCTTCCTCTTCCACTCGACGGTCACCATCTGTGACCATGGTCACAGAGGTTTTCAGGTGAAGGGAGACACGACAATGTTGACTACATGTTCAGAAGGCTTGATTTATAATTTTATTATATATATATATTACATTATAATTATACTAAAAAGAAATAGAAGGAAAGGTTTCCTCAGAAGCTAGCTAAGCTAAGAATACAAAAGAATGAATAACAAAGGCAGCTGGCTCGGAGAGAGAGGGAGAGACATCTCGGCCATGACTGGTCAATCATTCTAAACATCTACAGGAGACCAATCATGGATCCACCTGATGCATTCCAGAGTAGCAGATAACCATTGTTTACATTCTGTTTCTGAGGCCTCAGGTCCTCAAAAGCGAAAAAATCCTAAAGAAAAAATTTCACAAAAATATGTCTGTGAAACCTGGGAAAATTCTAGCTGGTCCATCCACGCATAGATGAGGTCTCCAAATTTGCCCCGAAAGTGGGTCCAGCTTTTATAGGCCAAAAAGAGCAAGTCCAAGTGACTGGATGATATTTTTAGCCCAGATAGCCCTTCAGCTGATGGCACACTTCACAATCAGCAGGGGACACAGCTAGGCCAAAGCCCAGACCTCTGCTGGGAGGCTTTCTCTTCAAAGACCCTTCAAACAAGCCTCCATGCAAGTCAGTTGGGAAAGTTTCTTCAAATGATCCATTTCTGGCACCTAACTACACAGGGTGTTGTGAAAGATTCTAAAGCAGCCGCTCTGGAGTCAAAGAGGCAGCCCTAAGAGTCCTTGTCATCTATTTGTAGCTAAATCCCACTTTGGGGGAGTTGAAGGAGTTTGGAACGAGCTAGAAAGCGGACCTCTGAGTTTTTTAGATGATGCCATTGCTTTTTCTTCTCTTCTACATAGGCAGGAAGGGTGAGTTGGGCTCACATCTCCGCCGCAGGGCTCACAGGGCCGCAAGACTTGTAGTTACAAGAGCTTTGAAGGATTTCTTGGCCAAGAAGACACGGCCAACAAGGATTTTTATGTTTTGGACCCAATCTTCAAGATTTCATCTTATGGACTCATGCTCTCGGGGTCTCTAGCTGGTCAGAGTGACCCTGAGATAAGTTTGAAAATCTCTTTTCTCAGCCCGGTGGTCGAAGAAGGAGTCAGAGCTCTTCATTTCTCAGTCTCAAGGTTGTTTATTGTATCTTGTCTATAAAATTCTTTCTCCTGTCCCGCCGAGGTCCGCTCAGCAAGACAGTCTAAGGCACTCTGCCTCCCCTGGGGTGGTGTTATCTTTTTATACTAACAACTACCTGTACAATATTTACAATTACTTTCCAATCCCTATCATCTGTGTTAGACAGTGAGCTTCTACTCTAGACCAATCTCAAAGTGCCAAGATCACAGCAGAAGAGGGAGGCCAAGAAGAAGAAGGAGAAAGGCTGCACATGCCCAGATTCCTCCATCTTGCCCCCTGAAGCCCCATTCTAAAAACCCTCAACATCTATTTTTCCACTCTGGGATAAATTCACTATCATTCTACTTCAACTTTTGTGGCTGGTCATTCTTCATACAAGGTTGGTCATTGTTTTTTCCAAGGGCTAAATCAAAGGCACGGGGGTCTTGGGCTCTGTGCCAAGGTCTCTGAGCCCTCTGACAGGGTCTGGAGTCCTGCAGGGCAGTCAGAGGCATTTCCTGGCTTCCCACATCATGCTACAGTGTAAGCTTCCTTAGCCAATCACGCTATGACACACAAAACTACAGCCCTGCATACTAAACCTCTTGTTTACCATTGTAACTACTTTGATTTCTTCCTAGATCTTGAACTGGAAAACTCTAAACTTTCCTCCACTTCAACTTTCCTCCCCGTGTCGCTGCTATAAACTAGAAATCCGCATTCTTGCTTCTAGCACCTAAGTTTGGGAGCCCTTTCCAAGGTCTCAGATCAAATCCTGTGTTTAATTCTAAGCTTTGCTGACAAGACCAAAGGTCTGAGATTTCTCTGCATTTGGGTTTCCAACAACACTGATGCTGTTAGTTGCAGAGTGCCCAGGATGCGTCTTGCAAGTCAACTCTGGCAGGAACAAGGCGGCTGCCAGAGGGCTGCTTGTGGCCTCTGAGAGCCCATTGCCCAGGGCTTGCCAGCGCCCCAGCCCCTCAGGAGCTGCCCCAGCCCGGCCAAGCTGCCCGGCAGCAGCGCCGCAGCCCCACAGCAGCTCCAGAGCAGCCCCATGCAGAGGCACCTGGGAGCCCTCAGCAAGGCAGCCAGCAGCACACGAGCAGGAGGACACGGCTGGCGCATCCTGCCTGGCACAGGGCTTGTGGCCATCTCCAGGCACTGCTCTGGCAGGGATCCCCGCAGCTCCGGCCGCTGCCCAGCCGCTCTGTGGGCAGCACAAAGGCTTCAGCAGAACCACCAAAGGCCAAGGGGCTTCTGGCCATTTCCCCTGGCCCACTGCACACCTGGGCAGCTGGCTGAGCGCGAGCATCCTTTTCCCCCTCCTCCCCTATGCCCTACGAACCCTGGGCAGCAAAAGAAAGATCCTGGGAGTCTGTGGATGTTAACATAGTCTATATTTACATGGTAAAAGAAAAAAAAAAGAAAAGAAAATTCTTGAAGAAAAACCAAATAAAACCTGACTCAGGTGGCCCCAGCAAAAAGAGCTTCTGGGATCAATTCTCCACAGAGCTCTGGCAGGGCAGGCAGCCGAGCCGTGCCAGACGAGGCCATGTCTTCCACGCCCTGCGCAGGTGATTTTGGAGCCACTGGAACCTGGAGATGGGAGCCCGCTCTCCTGACCTGAGGATGCACAGCGTTTGAATTGCCAGGCTTCCGACGGCGAGGCTGATGTCGTGTGCTTTGTCTTCAAGGGCTGCGAGAGAGAGGAACAGAGGCACGGTCAGAAGCTGGAGCCGCAGGGAGCCAAGGAGGAGCCCCCTGCAAGGGCCATCCCGGCCGGCTCTTGCCATGGCCAGGAGGGAGAAGGGAGCAAGGGGATCAGCCCGAAGCTGCTGGCCACGAATGGCCCGCGTGGCCCTGAAATCTCCGTGTGCTCTGCCCACGGGAGCAGAGCCCTCCGCAGCCGGGGCAGGGCTTGCAGCTCTCCCCGGCAGCCCCCGCTGTCAGCCTGCTGCCCTCACTCACCAGTGCAGATCAGCTGCAGCTGTTGCTGCTGCCCCCTCAGGTGCCGCCGGGCCATGCCTGTGAACACAGAGCCTGTCACGGCCCCAGCAGCACAGCTCCCTGCCAGCGGCGCTGCCGGCGCTGTGGCCACACGGGCTTCTGGCCCGGCAGCGCTCAGCTCAGCCCATGCAGCACGCTGTCGCCCCAGGGCACGGCTGTCAGAGGGCGGCAGCAGCAATGCCCGGGCCAGGCGGGGCTGCACGGCGCCGGGCCCGGCTGCCGCTGCCGGGGCAACAGGCGGGGCTGGGGCCGAGCTGCGGCGGGCTGGGGAGGGAGCCTGGGCTCGTAACTCACCCATGAACCTGATGGCCGCCTCTCGCAGGGGCTCTTGTGGGCTCTCCAGGTAGCGCAGGGCCCGGCGCAGGTGCTCGGCCGCTCTGCTCCTGTCCTCTGCCAGCGGCAGAGAGCGGCAGGAGGGAAGGGTTGGTGCGGGCTCAGCCCCTGGGCCGGGCGCTGCCTGCGCCCAGCCCCGGCCTCCCCTGGCCGCACAGCCCTGAGGCGCGGCCAGCAGCCGCTGGTTGCGGGCTCCCAAGGGGAGGGGGAGAGGGCCGGCTGCTGCCCGGGGAGCCGCGGTGCTGCACCTGCCCCGCAGCCCCGCCGGGCCGGGGCTCCATGGGCACCCGGCTCGGGCCCACGGGAGCCTGGAGAAGAGCCCGCGTGGCCTCTGGCTGCAGCGGCGCGCAGGGGCACAGCTGCCCGGCCCGCACACTGAGCACCGCCCTCAGGGGCCTTCTCCAGGCTGAGTAGGGGATTGCAGGCCATCCTTGCCAGGCACTTGCTGAATTTTGCAGTTTCTGCTCCTTCAGCTGGTTTCATAGATCCCCCCATTTATGTACAAATATTCTGCCAAGTTTGTTTTGTGAGAACAAGGTTACTACTGTTCCTGCTGTGGTGCTGCTTGTGTGTTATGGTATTTACGGATCGTTGTCGTTAACAGTTGTTTTTGTATCGAAAGATGCCTAGTTGGGGCCGAGTTAATGGCTCTTCTCTGGGATAGTGAAGAGTGGAGACCTCCCCAAACAGTGAGAGAAGAGAATTGGGGGGGGAGGTATGAAAAATACCTCCAGGACCAGCATACCATGAGAAGCTACTGCTTCTAGCTTTTTAAAAAGACCCCCAAAACAACAAACCAACATAGAGTTGAGAGATTGGAGTGATGTCTGGACGTCAGGAACAGAGTGCTGGAGCCTTCAGAGATGCTGAACACCTTCGTAATCCTTCTCACCCTGAGTACGGGAGTCGTCCCGACACCGGGAGCCGACAGGGCGAAGCTGCGAACAACAACATCCGAAGGGGTCACCACGCCCTAAAGGCTCCCACGAGGACCAGACCCCCAGCTCTGCCCCTAGTGGACAAAGCTGCGCATACCCTCCTCCTCGTCGCCCTGGGAGAGACGACGGGAAGCTGCAACCCCGCCGAGCTTCCCAATCCTGAGCTGATCACTTTTAATAAAGGCATTAAAAGGAGAAAAAGTCTCCTGCCCTGTTTATTTCAGCAGGGCTGCTCATCCAGGATAGCCACACCGAAAGAGGACACCAGGACTGGCCATCTTGGACCTCCAGGGCAGCTGGCTACCAGGACTAGAGAGATCGGTTCAGGACCAGCGACGCAGAGGAGCACCGGAGCACCGGACTGGTGAGAAATCCGGTGGCGGGAGTGGGAGATGGGCGAGTGCGTGTGTGAGTAAGACAAGAGCCAGCAGCCGGACCTTCGGAGTGAGAGTGGACCCCTCAGTACCGCGTTTCCGGACTCCTGCTAATGGGCCGGCCGGGAACAGTGGGAAGTGCGTGGAACTAGTGTGAGTGAGTCATCTCCTAAGGGGGAAAGGAGGCCCCCCATTTCGGGTGTGTGGAGGGAATAGTTGTATGAGTGGCACGCACCCAAAGTAAGTCCTGACAGAGGGAAGTCAGGCAGATTGTAAGTCCCGAGAAGGATTCGGGTAAGCTCACAAGCCCTGCAGGGAAAGTAAGTCCTGACAAAGGAGTCAGGCGCAAATGCCAGCAAAGGAGGCTGCGGTTTGTTTTTGAGTCCTGATACGGTGAAGCCTCAAAATTGGCAGGTTAGGCAAACTAAAAATCAGGCAGTTTTTTTTCCTGACAGATGGTGTCAGGCATGACCCAGATTCTTAGGCCGAGGTTTCGTGTGTTCAAGTCCTGATAGATGTAAGACCTGACGTTAGGAAAGTCAGGCAATCAAGAGAGCAGGCAGTTGTTTCAGTATAACGTCCTGAGCATCAGGCAAAAATTTGAAGTTCGGTGGAGGAGGTTGAAGCTCCTCAAACAAGATTTTTCTTGAAATTATCTGTCAGTAGAGGCACCTTTGGGATTTTTTACTGTTGAGACCTGAAAAATGGGAGGGTGTAATAGTAAAAAGACCGGCAAGAGACTGAGAAGTAGAAGTAGAGAGTAGTAGAAGTCTGGCCGGAATTAGAGGTGCAAGGAGGATGGCCTTGGTGTGGGACAAAGGATAAGTGGATGTGCCAACAACTAAATCATTATCTGACAGCTCGAGAAGATACTGACCCTGAGCAATTACTGTATGTATCTTGCTGGTTAAAGAACGCTATTGGGGATGAAGGGGTGCAAATTTGTAAGGTGCAGAAGAAGAAGGAGGGGAATGAAGGAGGGGATGATGGAATTAGTAAAAGATGGGACCCCCTGGATTATTTGCCTCCTTCTGCCCCTCCACCTTATAATCCTCTTCTTCGAGCACTTCAAACGGCAAGTCCGGTTCTTCCCCCGGCTGCCATCTCATTACCACTGGCTCAAATTCCTCCTTCTATCTCTTCAGCTTCCCCTGTGATAAACCCAGTATCTCCTCCAGTAACCACTCCCTCACCACCTTCAGCTCCTCCAGTTCCTTCTGCATCACCACAAGTGCCTACTCCACCTGCTGCATTCTCCACCCCTTCTCCAGCTCCACTTAATATTCACTCAGGCTCTTCTCCCCCTCCTATTGCTGTCCCTTTACCTCCTCCTAGTTGGGACACAAATATCTCCTTGTCCAGTAAACAGCTATCAGCAAATACAGCTGCTGATGTGCAGAAAGTTCAGGGTAACCCAGATATCCTTCAAACTAGTAGTTTGGCATCTGAAGGTGGGCCGTACTGTAGCACCAGATCCAAGGCCTCCAAGGCAGAGAAACTCTTTCCCCTCAGAGAAGTTCCTATGGGAGGAGTAGCGGGAGGTGCTGGCTTTGTGAATGCTCCTCTAACCGCTTCTGAGGTGAGAGGATTCAAGAACGAGTTGGGGCATTTAGTCGAGGACCCAGGGGGCATAGCAAACCAAGTGGATCAATTCTTAGGTCCAAATATCTACATTTGGGGGGAGATGAATTCCGTCCTCAATATATTTTTTCCCCAGAAGAGGTCCAGATGATTAGGGCCGCTGGCATAAGAATTTGGGAGAAAGAGAACCATCCAGGACCCCAGGTGCCAACAGGTGAACATAAATTGCCACTAACAGATCCCATCTGGAACCCTAACCAGGAGGAAGAAAAGAAGGCCATGATGGAATATAGGTCTTTGACAATACGGGGGATCAAAGAGTCAGTTCCCAAACGAACTAATACCAAATTGGCATTTGAGGGTGCACAAGAGAAGGATGAAGCTCCTGCTACATGGCTTAACTGCCTAAAGTGGAACTTCCAGTTGTACTCTAGAACAGACCCAGACACCCCAGAAGGTCATGTGCTACTAAAAGTCCAATTTGTTACCAAATCTTGGCCAGATGTATGGAGAAAACTGGAAAAGACTGAAGATTGGCAAGAGAAAGACATAAATGAGTTATTGAGAGAAGCATTGAAGGTGTATTTAAGGAGGGAGGAAGAAAAAGCAAAGGCCAAGGCTAAGATCATGGTTGCTGTAGCTAGAGAAAGTGCAGGGTGGGGAGGTCCACCACCAGGAGTAGGCAAGGATGGGCCAGTACTGTCAGGTACAAGAAGGATGGAGAGACCTCAAGTCCCTTTGAGAGAAGGACATTGCTATTACTGTGGAGAGGCAGGACACATCAGGAGATTTTGTAGAAAGCTCATTCTCGATGAAGCAATAGCCAGGGAACAAGATAATTTAGGGAAGATCCTTAGAGGTGACAATTAGAGGGTCAGGGGCTTTACACTTTAGGGGACCCAATGCAACATCTAAAAGAGCCCTTGGTAAACTTTGAGGTGGGACCCCTAAATGAAGAATTAGAATTTTTGAGTAGATACAGGAGCAAATAAGTCCTGTCTCAACAAAGTACTAAAAAGTATAGTATAGTGAAAAAACATTTGAAGTTAGACAAAACCAGCTAAGTAGAAAGGATATCCAATAGCACCAAAACTGGCCAGTAACACTAAACTTGTAACAAGTGATGTGAAAATAAAAGGTACCTTATTGTTGTCTTGTTGTGTGTGTGAGAGTGAGTCACGAAGTCAGCCTCAACTTCCTGGACAGGTGGGAAGGAGGGCAGTGGAAGTGTGTGTGTGACCTGCAAACCAGACTAGTGCTCCCCAGATGTGTGAGGGAGCCCTAGCTGTAAGAGCGTGAATGACACACAGATAGCCTCACAGGTGAATGTGCACCAGAGGCAACCAGAGTCAGGGCCCTTCCAAGAGGCCCAGAGATACTGAGACCTGTGGGCCAACCCCAAGGTGAGGGGAGCCACAAAGACCTGTGATTTTCTAGCAATAATGATCCAGTTTGTGTCTTGAGGGTGTGAAGGAATGTGTGAAAGTGAATGAGAAATGAAAGAGAGTGAATGCAGACAAATTAGAATCGAGGTAATGTAGATTGTGCATTTTAAGTTTTACCACATCTCCTTAGAGGGAAGTGTATTGTGTAGAAGAACAGTGTGAGAAAAAAATTAAATGTAAGGAGTTGAAAGAAAAGTAGTATTTAAGCTGTAAGTGAAAGTAAGAAACAGAAGCAAGAGATAAATAGATAAGATCTTGAAAATAGAACAGAAAACCAGTAAGTTAAATACACAGAAAAATAGGAGAATAAAAGCACTTTGGGAGTTAAGTTAGCTAACAGAAATACAACCCCTTGCAAAATACAGAGTTTGCAGAAGTTGATGAGAGAAACAAACAAGTTATGAAAAAAGAGAAATTAACCAATAACGTTAAACAGAGAAACTGAGTTTTGATAGAATCATAAAATAGCAGACCAATAATGCCTATATTTGAAAGCCCGTTTCAGGTACTCTTAATTACTAATTCAACTGTGAAGACCAAAAGAAAAAAGGTTGGACCCAGATCACTCTCACCCCCTGGCATTGGACCAAGATTCAACATCAGTTTTTTCCCCTCTGGCATTCTGTCATTGGACCAGACTCCACCCCATTCTCCCTCTGGCATTGGGCCAGAGTCCCAGTTTTTCCCTCTGGCATTGAGCCAGAGTCCACACCACTCTCACCTCCGGACACTGGATAAAGATTCATCCACTTCACAAGTTAATTCACCTGAGTGTACTGTGATTTAAAGTTGACTCTCAGAAAGAAGAGTCAAAAAGACTGAACTGTATGGGAAAATAATTGGTATCAGAGCTCTAACATTGCTTAAAATGTTTCAGGACAGTTCTGTGTAAAGTATATTGGTAAAAAGTTTAAGACTGTAAATAAGTAATTCTAGTTAAGTTCCCCAATTTAGTTCTAAAGACTCCAGGTTAATCCTCTACAGAGCACTCCCCCAAGAGAAACCAAAATTGGTAGGGAACAGACCAAGAGAGGTTTAACCAGAGAAGCGGGTAGAATGGACTCTAAAGAGCTTGGAAGCTTCTTCTCAGTGAAATTCCCCAAGAGGCAAGGCCAGGTGGGCAGGCTGTACAAGATGACCCATACCAGACTCTTGGGAAGGGTAGTAATGATGGCTCTGATTGCTGGTGGTGCTCCGGGCAGCCCAGGAGAGCCGTGCAGTGAGTGCTACCAACTCCTCTATGAGGAAGAAGAAGTGAGCTCCTGGTCTAGAGTCCACATCAATTCTAACCCTAACTGTGTTAACCTGTCCCAATTGGTCTTTTATCAGAAAAATAAGAGAATGTATTAGATAGCACACAATACTGCCACTTTCAGGCAGCCACTCCTGGGAGAGTGCCCTGTAGGAGAAGCCTGGTTGTGCTTTGAATGTGATGCTGCTGAAACAAGCTCAGTAGATCTAGTAAAAAGAAAAGAAAAG
This sequence comes from Melozone crissalis, assembly GCF_028551555.1. Taxonomy (NCBI): domain Eukaryota; kingdom Metazoa; phylum Chordata; class Aves; order Passeriformes; family Passerellidae; genus Melozone; species Melozone crissalis. The sequence continues at coordinate 305,083 of NW_026535830.1, forward strand.
AAATGGTGAAAACAGTAAGAAAGATGGTTTGTAACAAGTCTTTTGCAGTATTCAGCTACCCAGTAGATCCCAAGAGATCCAAACAAATTAGAGTCTGTTGAGAAAAGAGAAAGAGATAAGTGTACCCACTATGAAGTATATGAATGTTATGAGTGTACTGAAAAAGGGATAAACCCCTCTTAGAAAATGAAAGAACTGTGTAAATATAAGGAATGCCCAACAGAAACTGATAACACAATTCGGGAGAGCTCTAAACACCTGGTTTTGATCTCCAGTACTACAGCATACACTAAATTGTCAGGAGACTGGTCTGGCAGCTACACAGCTAGAATAATAAAACCAGCTTTCTTCCTATTACCCAAAGAAACCAGATCAAGTTTAGGAGTTCCTATATACAGTGATTTAGGAGAAACCAAACAGAAGAAGCAAAGTGCAATAGAAATTGAGAAAATTCAAAATTGTAAAGGCCAAGTTCGGACTCCAATATCTATGTTAAACAGAATCATGAAGCTCCAGGGAGTGTTAAAAATAAAGAATGCAATTATCCGAAAATCCTTCATTTTTGCCTCACAATTGTCATGAGAAAAGACCACCGAAAGGTTAAAAACTGTTGAGCCAGTTGGGAAGTCTCATGCTTATTCAGTGTGTTCACAGGTGGTGTTTGCAGAACATGCCATGCTGAACTCGAAAGGGGCATGCTGCCCTTTTCTGAACAATGGAACTGCACTTTCTCAATACCTCCTGACTTGCTTGGTCTGAGCTCTGGGGTGGCTCCCCCCTCCAAGAGAAGACCCCTCTTGCCTGCCTTCAACCACCGTGACAGAAAAACAGAGATGCGAATCCCCTCATCAAGGAACCAAGACAAGACAAGAAACCCCCTTGGCACCCTCTTGGCACCCCCCTGGCACCCCCCTGGCAATCCCCTGCCAGAGACTGGGACTGACCCCCCCCCCCCCCCCCCAGCTCGGGGAGGGGGGGAAAAACTGCCCAGAATAAACGTACCTGCAAGCATTCGGCCCTGAAAACAATAGAAATAAACACCCCTCCTTCAGTTCCTATTCTTTTCTCTGGTTGGAAACCTAATTTTGACCACCCTTCCCCCAACGAAAAACGGTATATTTTGGGGTGCAGTCGGACCGTCCTCTGAGATCTCCCCGAGATGTACACCAGTGAGCTTTGACAGCAGGACCTTGAAGACATCACATTTCGGTAGCTATAGCCCCTCCCTGACCTTCTTTCCTCCCTCTTCCCTTGTCTTACCCTTTTCTTCCCCAGATTCCCTAACCAAATGCATATTCAGTTGTGGTTATTATCAATAAAATTACATTTTGTTGATTTGTTACTGCAAAGCCCCTGTGCCTTGTTGGTTATTTTTTGCACCAAAAAATCATCCATCACCTGTTCACTTGGGCGGACCTCGACAGGAGACATGCAAAATAATCCCAAGACCAGCATGCCATGAGAAGCTACTGCTTCTATCTTTTTAAACAAGACCCCCAAAACAACGAGCCAACATAGAGTTGAGAGATTGGAGTGATGTCTGGACGTCAGGAACAGAGTGCTGGAGCCTGCAGAGATGCTGAACACCTTCGTAATCCTTCTCACCCTGAGTATGGGAGTCGTCCCGACACCAGGAGCAGACAGGGCGCAGCTGCGAACAACAACGTCCAAAAGGGTCACAACGCCCTAAAGGCTCCCACGAGGACCAGACCCCCAGCTCTGCCCCTAGTGGACAAAGCTGCACATACCCTCCTCCTCGTCGCCCTGGGAGAGACGACGGAGACTGCAGCCCCGCCGAGCTTCCCAATCCTGAGCTGATCACTTTTAATAAAGGCATTAAAAGGAGAAAAAGTCTCCTGCCCTGTTTATTTCACTGAGGAGAGACCCTGGGTCAATATCAATCACAGAATGCTGCAATCACCTCTGCTCTAAGGAGAAATAAAAATTACCAACATCATTTATAATAGGAATGTGTATTTCTGACAAGGCATTTGAAATCTCTGTCCATAACTGGACTAAAAAAACTTTATTGACCCTCTCAGGGTTTTGTGTTGTTTACATCAGACTCAGTCCCTGAGAGAGTGTTCAGAAAACTTCTCAACAACTCAAAATTAAATTTAAACTTGGAAGGTTATATAAGTTTTAATGGGTTCCACTGAGAGACACAACTGAGAAAGTGTCCCCAGGTTCCAGTTAGAGCAGAACACTGGAGGCAGTGACGGCAGCTGGGGACAAACAAGGCAAAGGTGTCTCTGGTGCTGAGCAAAGCTGGATGTGGTTCAGGAATGCAAAAGGCCAAGGCCTGAGCCCCAGCCCCTGGCCAGGCAGATCCTGTCCCTCCCTCCTTGCTCAGGGCTCTTCCCAGGATGGGCACTGGCAAGTGGGGATGTGCAATGGCAAGGGCAGGAGCATGAGGCGGCCCCTGCCAGGCTGCTGAGCAGGGACAAGGAAGCAATGAAGACCCAGGCCTGCAAGGGTCACTTGTCTCCTGCTCCTGCCTCAGGCCCAGGGCCAGCAGCCATGGCCAAAGTGCTGCCCAAGTTGGCTCTGGCAGGGCTGTCTTGCAGCTGCTGCCCATCCCTGTGCCCTGTGCAGCCCAGGCTGTGCTACGGTGTCCCTGCCCTGCGCCTCTGTCCCTGCAGGCTGTCGGCATCCCCCGGCTGCCCCACCTGGCTGGGCCCTTCCTTTGCTGACAGCTCTGCCTCCTGCCTGCCTCTGCCTGCCCACACAAAGCCTGGGGCTGATACCAAAAGGGTTCATTCCATTTTTACCCTGCCTGTGAACTTTCAGCACAGGAACAAAGCATGCAGGGGCTGCTTTCCCAGCAAGGATGGCTGGAAGAGAAGAAGAAGACATCTGGCTCAAGGGTGCAGGGATAGAGAAAATAAGGAGTGTATCTGGGAACTTGGGGTGTGTTTTATGGACATAGGTAAATTGTAGTTCATATTTAGTGACTGTATATAAGCAACACACTGGTAGAATTACATGTCCACGTAAGGTTGGGAGTTATCCCATGTTGGTCCTCAGGCCTGAATAAATTATGCTCTCTCAAACACAAAATGAGTGTTAAGGAGCCTCAGCCTTCCCTGCTCTGGCTGGAGGAGCCCACCTCCCTCAGCCTCTGCTCACAGCCCAAGGGCTCCAGCCCCACCTTGGAGGCCCTTCCCAGGCCAGGTGAGTTGAGCAGACCACTGCGGACCTACAAGCAGTAAGATGGTGAAGCCAGGCAGACTAGTAGCCTGGGATCTGAGCAGGGTGGACCAAGAGCCAGATGAGCTATAGCCAGGCAGACCTGAGACCCTGAAAGAAATGTAGGTGGATCTGAGAGCCTAGAAGTCTGTACAATATATGAGACACGACGCCCAAGAGGAAGGGTGCTGGAAATGAGGACAGGCACTACACACTTTGCTTATTTGGTGTGCAAAAAATAGAGTGAGGCTATGCACTTTGCTTGTTTGGAAGGAGATGGCTTGGGGGGTAATGTACAAACTGCTTTTTTTATTAAAATGTGGGAGAGTACCAGCCACACTTTCACTTGTGCCGCTGCCTGCTGCTCTCTGCAGGTGCATTGGATCGAGCCTTGCGCCTTTGCCAAGGTATGGCCACAGTCAGGCGGGGACCAAGGATGGTGCTGAGTTCCCCCTAAATGGCAGTGCATGCAGTGGGACACAGAAACGGTGCAATGGAAGTGGCAAATGGCATGGCCACAGCAGCAGCCGGTGCCTCAGCAGCAGCACGGCCCTGAGGAGTGTGAGGGAGGCTTGCTAAGTCGCTGCTGTACAAGCACTGGAACAAAAACAACATCAAACTCTGAGAGGCAGAGCCAAGAGCTGCACAGAAAGCACATAAGAGAAGCCTTCTGAAATTCTATGGTGGCCAACTCCACAGTGACCCGATGTGATTTGGGATTGGGCTGTAGAGCGAGGTGCAGCTGGAGATGGAGCCTGGCGTAGCATTGAGAGCAGCGGGGGATGCTGCTTGGTCTGGACCAGACTGATTTTGACACCTGGGGTACAGGTGAGTCCCTGGGGACAGAATGGGAAATAACCTATCAAGTGAAGAACAGATTGTTTTGTCTGCATGGAAAGCTTTGTTGAAAAGAAAAGGCATTAAGACTACTGACTACACCCTTTGTAGTGTTTTACTATGAGCAAAGTCACAAGATTTTGAGACTGATGCAAGTACTGCTTTTAGTGTTAGGACATAGAAAGAAGTTGGGAAAAGACTATGGGATATAGTATAAAAAGGGACAAGGCAGCTGCAGATTTGGCTACCACCTGGAGATTGCTCCATGAGATTTGAAAATAATGGAAAACAGAGCAGGACAAGAGAGACTTGCAGTGACCAATTAATACAAAAGAACTGTAAAAGGAAGAATAGAAATATTAAAGTAGCAGTGGGAGCTGGGGACAGAGTAGCTCTATTGTTCAGTGCAGTGTATTTGTTTGCTGATAGAATGTGTATTTTGTTTGTGAATTGCAGCTACTAATCTTTGATTAGGCATAAGTGTAAAAGTTTATATTCCATATGCATATGTGCACTCGACAGATATGGAGTTCAGTGGATGCCCGCTTGTTGCATTCAGCTTGTGTTGCATCACAGCTCTCAAAGCAATGAACCCAGCTATGGCACACTTGACTCCCTGAAATAAGCAAAAATGTGTAGATGATAGGAACATATAGACTCTCTCTTATCCTTGTGTGTTACTTGATGAAATTGTATAGTTATTGATGTTGTTCAAGTTGTATAGCCTTTGGTAAAATTATGTGGCTGTTGATTTTGTTACTATCCTAATATATGGCCTTCAGCTTATTCTTGTGTGTTGCCTTATAAAGTTGCACAACTGCTGGTATTGTCAATAGTCTAGAAGTGAAGGTAAAAGGATTTTTGATGATAGATAATGTAAGTTTGGGGAATAAATCAAGGTCAGCTCATGGATGCATTCCAGAGTTAGTGGAATCTACACAAGGGATACTTGTACCATGTTTGCTATTTCTTCTGCAAGGGCCCTGTAGGGGGATGGTAGACATGGCATTTATTTAAAAGAAAAAAAAAGGAGGGGAATTGTAGGCACACAGTTTGTGGTAATTGGGAGTGGAGCTGTGGCTGAGCCTCATCCCTAAGGGCTACAACCATGCAGGACAGGTGAACAGTATTCAAGGCAATGAGACATGGAGTGCTGAGGTGTACTGACAAATCACAAAAGGGTACAGAGGGCACACAGGTGCAATGCATGTAAGATGAAGGATATAAAAGGTTGTACTGAAGGACAATAAAGGGCTGATGCTTGAAGCCTTCTTTGGTGTCAGTTGTACCCCCAACAGCAACAAGTGATGTCACAAAGCCCCCCCCGTGTGATGTCACAGCCCTTTCTCTAATGTCACACAGCTGGTCTCTGATGTCACAGCCAACTCTGTGTTGTCATAGTCTGCTCTGTGGTGTCACACCTGGCTCTGTGATGTCACAGAGACAGCCTATGATGCTGTAGTTGCTCAGTGACCTCACATAACCCATTCTGTGATGTCACAGCCCACTCTGTGATCTCATGTTACCAGATGATAAATTGCCTACACCAGGTGAGCACACACAGTGCTGGTTCTCCAAAACCCAGGCCTATGGAAACCACACAATGCCCATTGTGTGAGAAGGGGAACTGAAATTCACCAGCCTCAGTGTCCTGCCAGCTCTGCCAGCCTCACTGAAACATTGGGGTCCATGAGCACCAGGGACCACCAGAGAGACCCTCAGGACAGAAGAACGCATGCAAAAGGGGAAATATGTTAATGATTTTGGGGTAATGATGATCATATGTATGTTTAGTCCAGGACAATCAATGAATATGTGTGCAAAATACAGAATATAAACAGAAACTTTCCTGTACTCAGCATGCAGGACTTTGGGAGGAGCTATCCCCTGTGCATCCAGCTGAATAAAGAATGCTGCTTCCTAATGCTACATTGGTATCAATGATTTTCTATTTAACTGAATATTTGCTAACACTCCCTTTCCCAAGGAAAGTTCTGTCTCCTGCTGGTCACAGAGAAGGGCTGGTGGGAGATGTGGGGGTTGGAGTCTGTCTGGGGTACAGTGACCATGAAATTAATGAGTTTTCAATATTCTGTGAAAGGAGGAGAGGCATCAACAAAACTTCTACGCTGGACTTACAGAGAGTAGAGTTTGGCCTTTTTATGATGCAGATTTGGGGAATATTATATCAGATACTGATTTTTTAAAAGGAAATCAACCCTAAAAAACAAAGGGATCCAGGAAGGATGGACACACCTCAATAAAATAATCCTAAGGGGGAAGGAGAAGCCTGTGCCTCTGTGACAAAAGATGAGAGCAGGAAAATGACTGGCCTGGCTGGACATGGAGCTTTTGTGAGAACTTGGGGGAAAAAGAGGGCGCATCACCTTTCCACAGAAGGTCAGGCAACTCAGGAAGTGTTTAAGGATGTTGTTAGGTCATGGAGAAAGAAAAGTAGTGTGGTGAAAGCTCAATTAAGACACAACCTGGCCACTTCAGTGAAAAAGAATAAAAATTTTTTCAGAAATTAATTAAGAGCAAAAGAAGAGAAAAGGAGAATCTCTGCTCTCTATTGGATGCAGTGGGGAATGATAGTAACTAAATTTAAGGAAAAGGCTGAGCTGCTTAACACCTTGTTTGTCTCAATTTTCAGCAATAAGTCAAGTTGTCCTCAGGACAAGTGTTCTTCTGAGCTGTAGATGGGCACAGGGAGCAGAACAGCCCCCTGTAATACAGTAGGAAGCAACTGCAGACCTGCTAAGCCACTCAGATGATCACAGGTGTCTCTGGGAGCAGATGGGATCCATCCCAGGGGGATGAGGGAGCTGGTGGATGAGCTCCCCAAGCTGCTCTCCATCATTTACCATCAGTGCTGGCTCAGCAGGGAGGTCCCAGAAGACTGGAGGTGCCAAAAAATGAGTTTTATTACAAGTGACTTGCAAGAACTGCCCAGCAGTTTAATGTTTCTTAAATTGTCCAGTTTTCAGTCTCCACACTGCAGCCTTGAATTCCTGGTTCCTCAGGCTGTAGATGAGGGGGTTCAGGGCTGGAGGCACCACGGAGTACAGAACTGACAGGGCCAGATCCAGGGATGGGGAGGAGATGGAAGGGGGTTTCAGATAGGCAAAAATGACAGTGCTGAGAAACAGGGAGACCACAGCCAGGTGAGGGAGGCAGGTGGAAAAGGCTTTGTGCCGTCCCTGCTCAGAGGGGATCCTCAGCACAGCCCTGAAGATCTGCACATAGGAGAAAACAATGAACACAAAACAGCCAAATGCTAAAGAGGCACCAGTCACAATAAGACCAAGTTCCCTGAGTTTGGATTTGGAGCAGGAGAGCTTGAGAATCTGAGGGATTTCACAGAAGAACTGGCCCAGGGCATTGCCATGGCACAGGGGCAGGGAAAATGTATTGGCTGTGTGCAGCAGTGAATAGAGAAGGGCACTGGCCCAGGAAGCTGCTGCCATGTGGGCACAAGCTCTGCTGCCCAGGAGGGTCCTGTAGTGCAGGGGTTTGCAGATGGACACGTAGCGGTCATAGCACATGATTGTCAGGAGGGAAAATTCTGCTGACATGAAAAATACATACAGAAATAGCTGTGCAGCACATCCTGTGTAGGAGATGTCCCTAGTGTCCCAGAGGGAATTGTGCATGGCTTTGGGGACAGTGGTGCAGATGGAGCCCAGGTCGCTGAGGGCCAGGTTGAGCAGGAAGAAGAACATGGGCATGTGCAGGTGGTGGCCGCAGGCTACGGTGCTGATGATGAGGCCGTTGCCCAGGATGGCAGCCAGGGAGATGCCCAGCAAGAGGCAGAACTGCAGGAGCTGCAGCTGCCGCGTGTCTGCTAGTGCCAGCAGGAGGAAGTGCCTGATGGAGCTGCTGTTGGACATTTGCAGCCTTGTGTATGGTTATTTATGGAGGAATAACACCTGTCAGGGAAGGAAATGGCAGTGCCAGATTACTTTTGATGTCACAGAATAAAATCTATTCCAGGTGTCATGTAAATCCCCCTGCAGTCACTTCTCCTGTCTCACATAAACCTTTAATGGCCCATTTTAAGAACTCTGATGAGGACTTGCTCAGAAAGCCTCAAGGAGCAAGGGGCTCTGCTGAATCTCTGGAGAAGTCAGTTCTGCTCTATAAAAACAGATAAATAGGAACTGGCAGTGATGTTTGCATAAATGCACCCAGGGTATTAAACAGCTTTTCATCACTGTCACTCCCACCTCACCCGACTGCAGAGCAGAGCTCTGGGGATGTTCTTTTTGTTGTTTGCTTCTACTTGCCCCAGCACAGGCAGTGGAATTTTTAAGGCAGAAATCCTTGGCATTTCCAGTTTTGCCTGAGGGACACCTGGTGGGTGCTGTGAGGCACAGAGATCATCCCTTGGTGCAGGATGGGGCAGACCCTCTGTCCATCAGCCCTGCTCTCAGTGCCCAGGGCTGTCCCCTCTTGGGGCTGGGGGGCACCCCAGGTCTCCCTGAGGAGAAACTGGACCCTGTGGAGAGTCTCAAGGGCAGGACTCCAAATTCCTGCTCCTGTCTCATCCTGCTCAAGGCAGAGCTGGGCTCTCCCCTCACAGCCAGGGGCACAGAGGGCTCATGGCAGTGCCTGCACAGCCCTGCCAGCACCACTGCCCTGGCCTCAGTGCCAAAGGTGCTGTGGGAACACAGAGCTGCAGGGGAGAGCTGAGCCCATCAGAAACAGAGCCTGCAAGACAGCAGCAGCATCCAGAGTGTCCCAGAGATATTCCTGAGTGTCCCAGAGATATTCCCTCCTGAATGAAGAGTGCTGAACTCTCAGTGCCCAGAGCTCCCACCTGAGCTGGGATCAAAGGCAGCAGGAAGAGGAGGGGAAAAAGGAGAAATTGCCCAGCACTGCTCTGGAGGCCATACGGGAACATCAGATGGGCCTTGGGAGTGTCCCCTGATCAGGGGGATCTGCAGGGAGGGAAATCCTGCCACTGACCCCATGGCCTTGGAGGGGAAGGCTTTGATGAGTGGTGCAGGAGATCAAGGGCTTGTGCTGGGGAAGAAATCTGCAGTGCAGGGCTGGCCCAGAGCTGCCTTAACCCCCCAGCCATGGAATTTCAGCAGCAGCTCCCTCTCCCTGCCTGCCCAGGGCTCTGCTGCCTGGAGCTGGCTCTGCCAGCAGCTGCTGCCTGTGCCCAGGGCTGGGCCCTGCCAGTGCTGCCTGAGCCCAACCCAGCCCTGGGGGCTCAGCTCTTCCCTGCACACCCCTCCCAGCACAGGGTACTGCCCAGGGGCATCTCCCTGGCAGCAGGGCTTAAGGGCAGGCCAGACAAGCAGAGATGCTGCAAGCCAAGGTGCTGCTGCTGCTGTCTGTAGGGATAGGAGGCTGAGGAGGCACTTTCTGAGGGAGATCTGAGGCACATCTGCTGATGCCCAGGCTGACAGTGCAGGAGTCTCAGTGACACAGCCAAAGCTGACAGCCCCTTTCCCTTCCCTTTAGAAGAAAGCTGAGAGCAGCCCTGGCCATGCAGCACCATCTCCACAGCAGGAGGAATCTGCCCTGATGGGGGTGGCTCCTTCCACCTCCAACTTGTCCCCTGCAGTGTCCATGGGGAGCTGCCAGGCAGGCTGAGAGCTGCCCCTGGCAGGTGGCACATGCCCTGGGCTGGCCAAGAGCCCTGAGGGCTGCAGGAGCTGCTCTGCAGGACAGCCCTGGGCAGCCCTGGCTGCAGCCCCAGCTTCACCCCCTGCAGCCGTCCCTGGCAGCAGGAACCGTCCAGCCCTGTCCCTCTGATGGTGCCCAGGGCAGCCCCGCTCTGCAGCACATCCTCCTCCTCTTCCTCCTGTGCCACAGAGAACCTGGGAGAGTCCTCCTGACACATCCCCCAGGCTGTGGGGTGTGCTGGCTTCAGGAGATCCCTCCAGGAGCACAGGGGACATTGCCCTGCACTCACACACTCACCATGCAGAGGGCTGTGAAGATGTTTCCCCAAGTGAAGTCTCAGCTCAATGTCTTCCCAATCCTGATTGCCTTCAGCCTGTCTCTGCCTGGCTCCTGTCCCCTCAGTCCCTGCAGGCAGAGCCCTCAGCCCTGCTGGGCTGGGAGAGGAGCTGGCCCTGGGAAGAGCTGTTCCTTTAAAGTCAGCACCACAGATTCAGCACAAGGACTTTAATGAGCCTCTTGGGGATTTTGTGTTGTTTACATCAGACTCAGTCCCTGAGAGGGTCTTCAACAACTTCTCAAGAACTCAAATTGAAATTGAAACTCCAGAGTTTCTTGAAGTTTTAATGGGTCCCACTGAGAGACACAACTGAGAAAGTGTCCCCAGGTTCCAGTTAGAGCAGAACACTGGAGGCAGTGATGGCAGCTGGGGACAAACAAGGCAAAGGTGTCTCTGGTGCTGAGCAAAGCTGGATGTGGTTCAGGAATGCAAAAGGCCAAGGCCTGAGCCCCAGCCCCTGGCCAGGCAGATCCTGTCCCTCCCTCCTTGCTCAGGGCTCTTCCCAGGATGAGCACTGGCATGTGGAGATGTGCAATGGCAGGAGCATGGGGCGGCCCCTGCCAGGCTACTGAGCAGGGACAAGGAGGCAATGAGGCCACAGGCCTGCAAGGGTCACTTGTCTCCTGCTCCTGCCTCAGGCCCAGGGCCAGCAGCCATGGCCAAAGTGCTGCCCAAGTTGGCTCTGGCAGGGCTGTCTTGCAGCTGCTGCACATGCCTGTGCCCTGTGCAGCCCAGGCTGTGCTACGGTGTCCCTGCCCTGTTCCTCTGTCCCTGCAGGCTGTCAGCATCCCCTGGCTGCCCCACCTGGCTGGGCCCTTCCTTTGCTGACAGCTTTGCCTCCTGCTTGCCTCTGCCTGACCACACAAAGGCCGGGGCTGACCCAGACTCCTTCTGGGAGATGTGTTGCACCACAGCTCTGCCCTGGGAGGGAAATTCCTTTCTCCTTGTGTCTAGTCTGGGCCTCCCCATCTGCCCTTGGCATTATCTTTTTTTGTTTTTCCAGCTGTTCTCTACTATGTAAAAAGGATCCACCATCTCTGAAACCACCCTTCAGTCCCTCCCAGGGCTTTCCTCTGCTCTCCTCAGTCTCCACCTCACTGAGCACAGAGCTCCTCTGTCCCTGCACAGTGCTCACGTGCTTGAGGCCATGGGCACCTGGACAAGAAGGACGGTTCTTTTCTACAGGAAGGAAACCGCAGAGCCCCAGGGTTTTGAAGGCAGATCAGAGGCAGTCACCAGAGGCCAAGGCAAGCCGTCCTGTCTGTCCTTGCAGCTTTTGTCTGAAGGCTATCCTTGGATATTTGTGGAGTTTTGGAGGTGGAATTCCATTTCAGCCATGAGTGCCTGGACCAGAATGACAGTTCTTCTCCACAGGAAGGAAAGGGCAGAGCCCCAGTGTTTCAAAGGCTGATTAGAGGCAGCCCCAAGGAGGCCGAGGCCAGCCAGACCAGTTTGTCTTGGCAGCTTTTGTCTGGGAGCAATCCTTGGATTTAAGGAATTTTGGAGGCGGATTCCCAATTTTGGTTATGGACACCTGAATTGAAAGATGTTCTTTTCCATGGAAAGAAAACATACCCACCCTCCCCCTGCATTGTTTTGAAGACAGATGAGAGGTGGCCCCAGCATGCCAAGGCCATCCAGAGCTTTCTGTTCTGGCAGGTTTCATATGGGATAATCTGTGTATTTAATCAAATATGGAGATAGAATCCCAGTTTCAGCCATGAATCCCTGGAGGAAACTGAGAGTTTTTCACACAGGAAGGAAAGCAGAGAACTCCAGGACTAAATGAAAAGCAACCCTCAACATGCCAAGGTCAGCTGGACCAGTTAAACCAAGCCAACCAGAACTTTTCCATGTTCTTGGATCCCTTGGGCCCTGCAGCAGCACAATTGCCCCTTGGTTCCATGAGGCCCCGTAGGATCACAAGAGATCTTTGTTCCCATAAGGCCCAGCAATACTACAATGGTCTCCTTGGATCTGCGGTGGCACGATGGCCCCTTGCTTCCATGAAGTCTTGCAGTGTCAAAATGGTTTCCTTGGTTCCATAGAAATGCACAATGGCACAACGGCCCCTTGGTTCTATTGGGCTCCCCAGGGTCACAATGGCCTCTTGGTTCCACAAAGGCCTGGCTGTATCACACTTGCCCCTTGGTGCCATGGGGACTCAGAGTGCCAGAATGGTCTCATTGCTTTCACAAGTGCCTGCAGTGTCACAGGGAGCTCCTTGGTTCCACAAGGCCCTGCAGAGCCCCTTGATTCAACGAGGCCTCAAAGTGCCATAATGGCCTCCAGGATTCCATGAGGCCCTGCAGTGTCACAAGGGCTCCTCGGTTCCATGAGGCCCTGAAGTATGGAATGGCCTCTTGATTCCATTGGGCTTCTCACTGTCATATCAGTTCTCAGTTCCATGTAGCCCTGAAATGTCGCAATGGTCTCCTTGGTTCACCAGAGTCAAAATATCCCTGTGGTCTCATGGAGCCCCACAACGATCCCCTTGATTTCATGAGGCCCTGCCGTGCTACAATGAGCCCTTGGTTAAATGAGGCCCTGCAGTGTCACAATTGCCCCTTGGTTCCAGTGGGTCCTGAAGTGTCATAATGGTCTCCATGGTTCCATGAGGCCCCAGAAAGTCACGATGGACTTTTGACACCATAAGTTTCAATACTGCAAACATCAGTCTCCTTGGTTCCACAGTGTCATAATGGACCCTTGGTTCCATGAGGTGCCTGGCCTCCCACAGCCTCTCAGAGACCCTTGTCTCCCTCAAGGACCCCAACAGCCTTTCATGGCCCCTCATGACTCGTCATGGCCCCTCACGACTCGTCATGGCCCCTCATAATCTGTCACAGTTTGTTGAGAGTTTTTTGCAGATTGAGGAGTTTTTGTTAGGCAGTGACCATATTCAGATGATGCATAATCCAGCCTGCTTTTAATAATGGACAATGGACACGTTCACAAACAAGAATAATGGACATATTCAGAAATGGCGTTTGTATATCCTTGAAAAAGATACAAAAAGAAGAGTCATCAGGACTCAGCAAGTTTGTCAGCAAGCTTGGGAAAGTTAGAAAAAAGTGAGCCATGGGTGGACCAGATGCGTGAGAGACCCGTGAAAAATTAGGTGATCCAATCAGAATTCATTTTAGATGCGTGAACAGCTAGGATTAACCAATTATGTATTAGCTACAGATGCATGGACAATAGAGATTTATTATAAATATAGTCTTTTTAGGGATAATAAATTTGCCTTCACTGGATCATATTGTTCATGGTGTGATGTCCATGAACTTCCACATTGCGCATCATCCTCGTGCTCCTCCTTCTCCTTGTCCTCCTCCTCCTCTTCCTCCTCCTCATACTCGTTGTCCTCCTCCTCCTTGTCCTCATCCATGTCTTCCTCCTACGCCTCCTCCTCCTCATCATCATCCGCCTCCTCGTCCTCATCCTCCTCCACATCCTCGTCCTTCTCATCCTCCTCGTCCTCGTCCTCCTCGTCCTCCTCCTCATCCTCTTCCTCCTCCTCCTTTTCCTCGTCCTTCTCCTCATCCTCCTCATTGTCCTCCTCCTCATCCTCCACATCCTCCTGATTCTCCTCATCCTCCTCCTCCTAGTCCTCCCCTTCCCCTCGCCCTCGTCTTCGTCCTCCTCCTCCTTGTCCACGTCCACCTGCTCTTCTTCGTCCTCATCCTCCTCCTCCTCCTCATACTCTTCCTCCTCCTCCACGTCCTCCTCCTCCTCCTGCTCCTCCTCCTCATCCTAGTCGTCATCCTCCTCCTCCTCCTTCTTGTCCCCCTCATTGTCGTCCTCCTCCTTCTCCTTGTCCTCTTTCTCGTCCTCCTCCTACTCATCTGTCGAAGGAAGGGGACCAGGACACCAGATGGTTCATCACAGGTCCAGTTTATTGAAGAAAGCATCAAACACTTATACAGCAAATAATAAGCTTATGAATATTCTGTAAGCCAAGCAATCTATTGGTTAAACTATACCATAAACTCTTCCTCATTCCTTTGGGCCTACGTTCTCTACTTCTCACATCTCGCTGTCTATTTCTCTATCATACCCAGCTAGACCCAAGGACACACTATCTTGCAGGTGTAGGACTTGGAATTAGCCAAGGCTTTGTACTTTTCCATTCTCTAGTCAGCTAAATTCCCAACATTTCCCCTGTTTTTATTTTTTTGGAAAAAGCAAATTTCTATGGGCTAACTGTGTCACACTCTTTGCAACACAAAAAAAGGCAATTCTAACAACTATTATATTACAAACAGTATTCTTAGCTAGCAAGGTTTCTCTCTTACAAGGGATCTAAGCCAGGGAAACAAACCGAAAAGGCTATCACTATTTATAGGATATGCTATATGACAGATACAAAAAGGATTCTACGTGCTACAAGGCTCAGACAAAACTCAGGTGTGCTAATACAACCTACAAAAAAAAGCTAAAGGAACAAAATGTGCGCAGGTTTCACCTGCGTTGATTGTCTGGTAAGTTTGCTTTCCATTCTCAAACAGCAGATATATTTCAAACAGGAATGGCTCTACTCACAAATGCTTCTGATTGTCCTTTTTAACTAAAGTTTCTCTGATGTTCACAACAACACTTTGCACACAAGTCATAAAATAAACGCCTAGCATAAATCTATCAAACATTACTTAAACTTAATAGCACTTAAACTTAAAATACTTAAACTTAAAATATTTAAACTTAACAGAACTTAACATCACTTAAACTTATCTTTACTTAAACTTAACAAAACTTAACCTTAGCAAAACCTAAACTTAACAAAACTTAAACTTAACAGATTTTTAAATCAACAGAACTTACATGTAAAATCACTTAAATCTAACAAAACTTAATTTTAACTAAACTTAACTGACTTTAAATTCTACATAACTTAAACCTAATATAATTTGAACTTAACAGAATTTAACTTTACTTAAACTTAATAACACTTAAACTTAACAGAAATTAAACTGAACAGCACTTAAACCTAACAGGACATAAACATAACAAAACTTAACCTTAACAGTATTTAACATTTCATGGCACTTAATAGATAATTTAACTTAAACGACTTAGCAACGGATAAAACTTACTATAAAAATAGAATACAGCATCTATTATAACTTACTTACAGGCCTGATTCTAAAATACTAAGCTAAAACAACTGTCTTCACGTGTTTGCTGCAGTATTTTTATACTTGAATACACTTAAACATAAAAAGTTTGTTCAAGGTATACCTGTGGAAAAATTCTTTTAAATTCAGTGCTTGCTCTTACTTTTACCACGTCTAAACAAAGCTCAAAAATACAAAAAAGCATACTTATTACATCTTATTATACCTTACCCAGGGGAGCTCCCACCAAAGACCCTGCCCTGATTTAATTCCCAGTCTGGGAGCTACAACAACCATGGGTGAAGTTATGAAGTCTGGCAGTGAAATGTCACTGTAAGATCTTGCTCCATTTGGCTTTTGGCTCCTTCTTAGGAGCTTTGACTCCCAGGGCAGGAACATCTTTTTCTGGCTGGGAACTGGAATTCCAGCCCCTGGCAGTGTGTGCCATGGATCCCAGAGGGGCATTTCCAAGGCTCCCAGGGTACTGCGCCTGCCGTGCCTCCCAAGGAGCTGTGCAGAGCCAGGGGACAAGGTCAAGCAGCTCTGTTGGTTCTTCAGTGCCACAAGGGCCCCTGGTTCAATGAGTTTCCCTACTGCCAACAGCATTTCCCTGGTTCCCATGATGCCCTGCTGTGTCACCATGGATATTTGCTGCCATGAATTTCTTCAGTGTCATAATGGCCTCCCTAGCTCCATGAACTTCCACAGTGTCAAAATAGACTCCTTGGATGGGCAGTGTCACCATGGACCATTGGCTCCATGCAGCCCTGCTGGGTCACCATGGACCATTGGTTCCATGAGGTTCTGGGGGTGTCTCCATGGTCTCCTTGGATCCACAGCATCACAATGGACCACTGGATCCACAAGGCCCTGCTGTGTCACCATGGTCCCTTTGTTCCATGGCACCCCAGTGTCACAATTGACTCCTTGCTTCCATGTCACCCCCTCAGTGACAAAACGGCCCCTTTGTTCCATGAGGAACACAGAAGTTTTGAGGAAACATTGAGCAAATCCTGCTTAACACACCTGGGAACATCTGTTTGCATTCAAAAGAGAGGCTAAAGGTGAGGATGGCACCAGCAGCTTCCATCTGCAACAGACAGCCAGGGAAAGGACAGGGACAGAGAATTCAGCTGCAAGACTCAGAGAATTCTGCTTCCAGATATCATTTCTGCTCACACTGTTCCTTGTAGAAAGGCGACACCATTCCGGGCAGCCTGTAGTGAGCAGGTGGTTCCTGAGTGGGGGTTGTTGTTTAGGAAACCTGCTCAGGCTTTTCCATTCTTTCCTTCCCAACAGGGAAACTTCTCCTGGGCCTGTGTGCAGGCAGAGCCCTGAGGAGAACAGGTGGGACATGGTGCAATGGGCTGGGACATGGAGCTGCAGAGCTCAGGGGACAAGGTTCTGCTGCAGGGCACAGGGATGTCAGTGCCAGGTGGGCCATGTCAGACATGGTGAGGCTGGGGGTGAGGAACAGCTTGTCCAAACAGGGTCAGCCTGCATGGGGCTCATCGTTCTCCGTGCCCAGACCTCCTAAGGAGAAATTCAGCATCAAGATCTCTTGGGGAATGCTTCCATTCCCTCTTCTCTGGAATGACAAGTAAAAAAATATTTCCTTGACCTAAATCAAAAATCATGAGGTGCACTTTGGAATCTCCCTCCTGAAGAGAACTCCAAACTGACTCCAATCACTGCACAAGCTCTGGAGACTGGAAAACAATGCAAGGGAGACAAAGAGGTCCTGAGGGCTTTCTGTATTTTAACCAAACCCATAGTGGATTTGGGGCTGGCTCCAGGAGCCTCAGGCACAGAGAGAAGGATGAAGAAGCTGCTCAAGGAGTCAGCAGCAAAACTCCAAGTGCCTTGGAGCATGTCTGGGCCCCAGTGAGGGCAGGGAGTGCCAAAGGCTGCCCAGGCCCTGGTGAGAGCAGATCCTTGAGGCCAGGATTGCAGGCAGCCCAAGGCTCTGAGCAGGGAACTGCAATGCTGAGCAAGGCCTGGTTTGGCTGCAGGAAGCAGAAAGGCCAAGCCCTGAGCCCAGCCTGGGCCAGCAGGGCCTGTCCCTCACGGCTGCCTCGGGGCTCTTGGTGGGCCAGGGATATGTGAGGGGCAGCAAGGATAAATGCCACAAACCCATGTGACACTCCAGATTCTCAGGGAGCCGAGGGCCAGTGTGACACAGTGGGGCCTCATGGAAACAAGAGGCCATTGTGAGCCTGCGGGGCTGGGACACCCCAGAACACTCAAATGCTGGGGGGGTGACCAAAGGCTCCTTTACTTGAGTTTGGTGCACAACAGAAATACCAACCAGATATTCTCAAGAGATCAAAATGACACAAAGTTTTACTGGTAAAATACAGAAAGTCAAGGAACTTTGGCAAAGAATTGAACAGAACATCCAATTCAACACAAAACTCTCAATACAGCATTAACTTCATTAACTTGCCTGTTTATCCTGGATACCTCTAACCCTTAAGATGCTAAGTTACTCAAAAATGTTCAAGATAAAGAGGAAAATAAGAAAAAACAAAGAGAGAGAATGGCAGAAAGACACATTTACAGACAGACACAGATACAGCTACTAACTGCTTGGGTTCCAGTGTGGGTGAGACACAAACCCCAGGAGAAGGAGGGTCCAGACCATGGACTGAGCTCGTGCTCTGTTCTTTTGAACCCTCAGGCCTTCGTGCAGCCATTGTGACACTGCAGAAACAAGGAGACCATTGCTGACAGCGCAGAACCTCCTGGAACCAAGGGGCCTTGGTGACACCGAGGTGCTTCATGGAATCAAAGAGACCATTGTGAATTGTGGGGGCCCCATGGAACCCAGGGGACATGGAACAGGTCTGGATGGTTTGGCCTCCTGGGGACCGCCTGACAAGTCCAGCTGACCTTGGCATGTTGAGGGCTGCTGCTCTCTGCCCCTGGAGCACTGGGGCTCTGGGCTTTCCTTTCTGTCCTTTTCCTCCAGGTACCCATGGCTAAAATTGAACAGAAGATATTTCCCAGAGGGAGGATTAGTTTGTGGAAGAGATAAAAAAACCTGCCCAATTAACAGAAGATAACTGCCCTACCTCTAACAGATGGCAAATAGAATACACACATTACCTTGCAATCTGGAACATTATCCATCCTTAATTCTATTTCCATGTGCATCACAATGAATCCTTACACACAGTTCTCACTCAAGACTAGGTTTCACTGTGGTACACAACGGCTTTCTCCATCTTTCTGTATTATCCACTGTCACGGTTTGAGAGGAATTGAGTTTTTTGGGATGCTGTGGTTACACCAATGGGTGCTCGGATTTGAATATTGGCACCTGGTGTGGCCACTGGGGACATGGATACGCCTCTGAGAACACAGAGGGGGTTAAAAGCAGAGAACTCCCAGGGGAAGCTCTCTTGGGTTCTGGCAAGGGAAGCAGGTCAGACCTCCCCTGCCCAGCTGCCATCTGGACGCCATGCGGCCAGGTGAGGAAGGCCTGGCCCCGAGGATGGAAGGGTGGAAGAGTGGAAGAGCACTGAGAGGCATCGGGCAGCACCCCCCCCCCCTCGGACTGAGAGAGAGAGAGAGAGAGAGAGAGAGAGCGCCAGCCTGTGCCTGTGACTGTGCTACCTTGAAACTTGATAACATGTGCCCACAGCAGGGGCCATGAAGGAGACGGGGGTGGGGTGCAGCAACAAAGTTTCCAGCCGCTGTGGGAGTTCTGGGCAGGCAGAGCCTGAGATTTTAACCCTTATTTGGATAATGAAAACTTTGCAGAACATTAACCTTCCTAGAAAGTCCCTGTGAGTGAAAGATGTCAGAAGAGTGGAGAAGAATCATAGGTGGGAGGAAACGATGCAGTGGCCTTAGGTGGACTATCTTGTATAGCCATGGACAGAACCATGTTTCCTGTGACACAGAGACTGCATCCAGGGGGAGGCAATGGCTCAGAGCCAAGAGGGTTCAGTGTTGAGACCCCTCAGCCCCAGGGGGTGAAATCTGGGGGGGACAGGTGTCCCGAAAGTGAGAGACTGCGCTCTTTTTGGAACGGGACAAAGCATCCTTAAAAGGAAAACCCTAGAAGCAGCTCTGGACCATATGCAGTGGTGAGAGCACTGGACATGGAAGGAAAAGGTCACAACGGCAGATATTCTCCGGGCGCTGCCATGAGTGACATGGAAACACATGAGGTTTCAACGATGTTTCCTGGGGAAGCCTATGGCACAAGAACGACTCCTCTCCTCTTGATGAATTGATAATTGATTATCTAAAGGGTGGTAATGGACTGAGAGTTGGTGATCTGAGGGATGGATGCATTGGAAATTTGGTGGGGGGAGGAGGAAATGTTTTTGGAAGGTGTCCTGGTTTAGGGCAAATTTGTCAAAGAATCTGCAAAGGAGGGCCCCTCCAGAAAGCAAACCCACACAACCCCTCCCCCCAACTGGTTTGGGAAAAAATTCCTTGGAGAGAAGTGGAAAGAACCTGTTTATTTACCAGACACAGCACCGCCCAGCACACAAAATGAACAATACCAGATGACACCGCTCTGAGAAAGATGACAAAATCAGAAAGTCTCTTTCAGGGGTGGTTGCTCTGTTCTCAGTCCCTCTGGCGCTGGGGCAGCTGCTGCAGCCAAACGGTGCAAATCCTCAGTGTTCCCAGGTCCCAGTCCAGAGCAGGTTCGAGATTGTCACAGAAACGGGAGAGGAGAAACAGTCCAAGAAGGAATTTGGACTGTTTAGCTAAACTAGCTAATAAGCAGAAGCAAAAGTGAGAGCAGAAGCAAGAGCAGAAAAGAGAACAAGCAAAACAGCAAGCCGAAAGCAAGAAGCCAAAACAGCCCTATGTACTGCCCGTCTCTGTGTCCCTGATAAGAGAAACCCAAACAAAACTTCCACTCTTCAGAGCCGGTCTTAAAGGCACAGAACAGATGAATGGGGATACAAGCATCATAACGTCACCCCAGGACAGAAGGTTTTCATTTTTCCTGTGTGTTTCTTTTTACATATAGTTGTAGTTTCATTAATAAAGTTTTCTTTTCTTTATTTCTAAGTGGGGGCTTACTTTGCTTATTCCTGGTCACATCTCACAGCAGACATCAGAGAGAGTGTATTTTTGTTGGGATTGGCGGGAGAAATGCGGCACGCAATATGAGTGATCAGCAAATCTCAAACTTTATTGATAGGTACACATATTTATATCGGTGTTAATGAAGCTCATACATATTGCAAAGGCGAGCTTACTACTGGTTAGTTACTTATCAGCCAACTACGCCTACTTTTGCATTCTTGTGGATATTTTATTGAAACTATGCTTCATATTTCTGCCAAAGATGTTCTTCCCTATCCTGTTGTTGCACCAAGGGCACAATGTCCTTGTCTGTTATTGGACACTGACTGCTGACTCCTATACTTGTCCCCTTCTAGCTTAACCAGCGGCATTATGTCGATGTGACCTTTCTCACCTAACCAACTGTCCACAAAGCTCTCCACATATTTTCATGGGGGCACTGGCATTGCGCTAGCGTCAAACCTTGACACTCGTGGTTAGTGGTGTCTGAGCTATCTTGGTCTTGGTGTGTGTGCTCAACGCTGCTTAGGAGATCTTCTTCTGTC
The DNA here is from genome assembly GCF_028551555.1 of Melozone crissalis. NCBI lineage: Eukaryota > Metazoa > Chordata > Aves > Passeriformes > Passerellidae > Melozone > Melozone crissalis. Next base: position 325,803 of record NW_026535830.1, read on the forward strand.
CTTCTTTTCCAGGCTGCTGTTGTCTCTCTTAGGCTTTCATTCTGTTCTTCTGATGGTGGCTCGGGTGTTTGCCTCACCATTCCCAATAACAGTTTTATGATTTTGCTGGGATCCATCTTGGGTCTGTTCCTGTAGAGACAAGGGCATCTTCTCTTCCCCAAGTAATTAGTAGGAAAGGGCCCATAATTTGTTTAGATTCAGTCTTTGATCAACACAGGTGGCTTTTCTTTTAATTGAGCTGCAGTTGAATTAGTAAAATGCCTGATGACTGGGGGAGTTGGCTCCATAAATGAGTTTTTCAAAATGCTGAACACTTAAAGGGCCTTGACCAGTCTCTCAATGGGAGATAATATCTGCGCTCGCCCTCTCTGTTGATCAAGGATCCTTTTGATGGATCAGTGGGCCCTCTCGACTATGGACTGTCCTGTGGTGGAGTGTGGTATGCCTGTGACATGTTTTATACCCCAGTGGTCAGAAACTTGTTGGAATCAGTGCAAGGTATAAGCAGGAGCATTATCAGTTTTAATTTCCTGTGGAACTGCTAAGGTGCAAAAAAGTAAAAAGTAATGTTTTGTAGCATCTTTTGATTTTTCACCAGCATGGTCAGAGGCAAAACCGCACGGAAAAAGGTGTTGATTGAGACGTGGATGTATTTTAGTCTGCCAAAAGGGGCTTAGTGTGTGATGTCTGATGGCCAGATGTGGCGACTCTCTCTCATCCTCTTGGATTGACTCCAGCTCTGACAGAAGCAAGGGCATGTTCCTGACAGTTTGGGCAGGTGGCTACAATGGATCTTGCTGGCTCTCGGGTAATTTTAAACATCATGAGCAGTGCAGGAATGTTTTGATGGTAGAATTGGTGGCTGATCCTAGCCTGTGTAAAAACTATCAAAGGCATATTGCAGTGGTTCAGATGTTTGAAGTAGCCAATTGAGGTGCTCTTGAGTGAGAAGTAAGTATATATTCACAAAGTCTGTTCCTGCAAGGAAGCACAGACACTTTCTACCTTTCCTGATTAGTTGTACAATAATTTTTGGTAGGGTTGTAATCATTTTAGTAGGTTGGTGTGCTCTGAAAACACATTCAATTATTATCAGGGCATCTGAGATATTTGAGTTCCACTGAAACAATAATGCATGGAATTTTGGTCTTACATCAAGGGTTGCCAGGGAGAAAGGAAAATTAGGGTGGTATGGAATATGATCTCAACATTAGCGGGTAGAATGTGCCTGGGCTCATCTGACCCTTGCTGCTGGACCAAAGGCGGCAGCTGTGGTGTTTCACCTCAGAGACACCTTTGGGTAGCTGGAAATTGCAGCTAGCGCTTGGAACAAGTGCAGGCTTGTAGGAATTCAGTTATTACCTCTGATGAAAAGGCTCTAGGAGAGGTGAAGAAGAAAAGGAGACAGATTCTGCTGGAGGATAAATCCAGAGTTTTATTCCAGGGTCACAGATATCTGAATCTTGGTAATGGCTCCAACAGAATCCCGACCGCATGTTCTGAGTGTCCTTTTAAGCCCAGGGGGAGTGGGGAGGGAAAGGATAGGTGAGCCACCAACCAGGTGGGAGGGGGCGAGTCTCAGGGGACAATGACACTTAGGCCAATGACCCCAGGTCTGAGGGGCATCTTTTGAACCTCTGTTAATCACACGATGCCCATGCTGGAATGTTAAGCCTGATGGACAGCACCCAGCAGGAGAGCAAGGGGGAGAGGAAAGGAGAGGTTGGCACACCTGAGGGGTTGGGATAGTTGAAACAGGAAATGGCATCACACTGCAACATCTCCCCCTAGTTTTGTTTTAAAAGAAGAGGACTGGGTTTGTGGTGCAGAGTGCTTGCCAAACCATGGTTGGTAAATCGGTTCCTCTTCTACAGGAGGGTCAGTGTTCTCCACTGAGGCTTCCATGTCATCCATTGGAGCACTAAGGGCTTCCAAATGGTAAACTTCCAAAGGGGGAGATGAGCTTGAAATCAACTTGAGAACCATGTGTTTGATTAGTCCAAAAACAATGCTAACAACTACAATACCAATAACTAAAATAAACAGTACTAAAACCACAATTTTCAGAATAGATCCCAACCAGCCCAAGAGTCCCCATCCTTCGAACAGTCCACTCAGCCAGTCGTCAGTTCCTCTCTTGATGTCGCTCACCATGGTTTTCATCTTGTCGATCGTGGCATGGACGTTCTCTGCTTTTGATGACAAGTTGAGGCAGCAGAGACCTTCAAATTCTTCACAGCAATGGTTGTGCAGAAGGAGCAGATAGTCTATGGCTGCACTATTTTGAATGGTGGCTTGCTTGGTAATTTCCTCATCGGATAAGAGGTCAGTCAGGGCAGTAGAAGTGAGGTCTGGCTGTTTTGCAACCCAACATTCCAATTGGCCTAATTCTCCCATGCTTTTTGCTGCCGAGATCCATGGCAGAAGGACTGTAATTGCGATGGCCTTAGGTCTGGACCAGTGAACAATTTCTGAATTACAATCACGGTCTAATTGCCTTAGGTCTCTTTTTTGGATAGCCAATGCATGTGTGTTGTTTTTTATTGGCCAGTGTATTAGGTTTGTACGATTTGGGGTTAACAGGCTCAACTTGCCAAAGGTACATGGACCTCTGAGCAGACGAGGAGGGAGACCTGCCCATGCTTTGTCTCCACACAGTAAAAACACACCTTTTGGGAGTTCATGAGGCTTGTAATCACCACTTGATGAGTGCATGACTAGGACTGAATTTTCACACCAGTTTTTGTCTGTGTAGTGTGGGTTGCTAGGGTCAGGATAGGTGTTTCATTTAGCTTCATGATATGGTAAGTGGGAATTAAATTTAAAGTGAGCGCAAAAGGTTGCATTCATGGAGCCTAAGAGATGGAGCTCTTGTGGCTCCCTTTTTGGCACTGGTAACTTTCTCACCCACTCCTGCCAAAACAGTAAAGGATTGTCAGCAGGATAGCGGCCAGGAGAAGGTGCGAGTAAGTTAACTTCATTTAAAGCATGCCACATTTCATTTGGGAACTCTGAGGATTTAAAGGGAATTCCCACCAGGCAAGCTGACAGGGCGTCAGAGGCCATCGCTGTGGAGAGACAAATGTGATCCTGTCCAAGGTCTCTGGCCAAGGTGGTCCATACATTTGCTTTGGGCTGAGGGACTATCCAGGAGACCACTAGAGAAATGACCACAAGTAGGACGAGAAGCAGGCTCGGTCTCATGGCGTCTCGAGACTGCACACGAACAACAGGATCTAAACTGGTAGAAGGAACTTGAGACAAACATATATTACAAACTATTCCAGATAGGAGGCTTAAATGGAATTTCCTCCAGAGAACACGTGCGGCGTTTCCTTCTCCAGGTAGCGTTAGCAACGTGGGGCGCTTCTGTAGATATCTTTGAGACCTTGGGAACATAGGGCTTTATCCATTTGGAAGGAATCCACTTTAAACCAGAGGGGGTAGACACACAGGCGTATCAACATCCCCAAGTAACTAATTTGTTATGTCCCACTGTCTTCCAAGTCTCAGGGTCCTTTACTAAGACCAGAGGCTTTTCTTTCATCAATGTATGACTGCTCCCCACAAAGTGGCGTAGGATGGGCGGGTTCAGGCTGCCAAAGGAACATTTCAGAAAATTGACTGTGAACAGTGCCGTGGACAACCGGATGTGGGGAGGTTCCACCTTCAGAACCTGTTGTTTCTGGTCCAGGACTCTTTTGATATCACAGTAAGTCTTTTCTACTATGGCTTGACCTGTAGGGGAGTAGGGGATGCCAGTTTTGTGCTCTACTCCCCATTGCTGCAGGAAGCTCCCAAATTCCTTGGATTTGTAGGCAGGCCCATTATCAGTTTTCAATTTCTTGGGGATGCCCATTCAAGAAAAAGCCTGTAAGAGCTGCTTAATGGCATCGATAGATGATTCTCCTGTGTGGGCAGAAGCATAGACCAGAAAAGGTATCTACACTAACATGAACGTATTTCTGCCATCCAAATGACTGTATGTGCGTTACATCTGTTTGCCACAGTTCACAACTGTTCAACCCCCTTGGGTTTGCTCCCGCACTCACTGTAGGGAGTGCATGTTGTTGGCAATTTGGGCATGTGGCCACAATCGCTTTGGCCTGTTCTCGAGTGATGTGAAACTGACAAACTAGGCCAGGTGCATTTTGGTGGAAAAGCTGGTGGCTGATTTTTGCCTGTTCAAAAACATTTGGGAGAGTGGCCATCACTGCAGGTGCAGCAAGAGCCTCTGCCCTTCTGTTGCCTTCAGCGATAAACCCTGGCAAGTCAGTGTGTGACCTGACATGCATCATATAAAATGGTTGCTCTCGGTGAGTGACTAACTTTACCAGTTTTGAGAGCAATTCCAAAAGTGTGATATTAGACACTTCTTGCAGTATTGCATGATCTGCCCTGGATACTACTCCTGCCATATATGCAGAGTCTGTAATCAGATTGAATGGTTCTGAGAACCTTTCAAAAGCCCTAACAACTGCAGCCAACTCAGCAACCTGAGGTGAACCTCCCACCTCAGCAATGTCCGTCTCCCACTGCTGGGTTTGAGGATCCTTCCAAGTCAGAACGGACTTGTGGGACCTCCCAGATGCATCTGTAAAGGCAGTCAGAGCCTTTTATAAAGGTCTCCTACTCTGAGCACTTCTCAATTTCAGAGTAAATTGAACATCTTTTTCGAACATTTTGTGGGCAGGCACTCTACAGAAATTTGTCCTGAGTAGGAATCCAGAGCAAACTGCAACACTTTCTTTTCTCGAAACAACTGTTCCAATATTTGCATAGTATTTTGACCCGATTTTAACTCAATTGGAATGTGAATGCACTCAAAGTCACATCCTGCAAACTCCCTGATCCGGGTCCTTGCTTTCCGGATCAGGTCTGCTACCAGCTCCTGAGGCTTTGTCATTCTCTTGGACCTTTTCTGACTGAGGAAAACTCATTCTATGATCAAGAGAGGGTTCCTCTGGTCCTGGTCCTTTTTAGGTGTATCCTTTGCCTTAGGTGTTTGTTTTTCCTCCCACTGGAAAATGATTCCATGGAGGTGAGGCAACTTCCCTAAGATGATAAATTTGAATGGCAGGTCAGGCCGGCATCAGTTGGCCTGTCTTGGGGACATTGCAATCTGAACCTTTTCTAGAGCCTTCTGTGCCTCTGGGGTAATAGACCTAGGAGCACTTGGGTACTCTCCCCCTTTCAATAAATTGGAAAGAGGGGCAAGGTCGTCATTAGTCAGACCCAGTCATGGCCTTACTCAATTTAAAGACCCACAAAACTTGTGGACATCTGCAAGGGTCTTGATCTTTGGACTGATTTCTAGTTTTTGAGGAACAATGGTCTTATTTCCAATTTCTAAGCCCAAATATTTCCAAGGTGGCATCTTTTGAATTTTCTTTCCCTGGAGCTTCAACCCTGCAACAATCAATGCATTGATCGTTAGGTCAAGCGCATGTGTGAGTAAATCATCATTGGGGGAACACAGGAGGATATCATCCATATAATGATAGATGATGGCCTTCTCTGCAGCTGCACGCACTGGGGAAAGGAGGGAAGAGACATACCACTGGCAGATCGCTGGCAAGACCTGTAGTCCCTGAGGAAGAACTTTCCAATGGTACCTTTTCATAGGGGCTTCCATTTTGATGGTGGGGACCGAGAATGCAAAATGCGGTTCATCGTCAGGGTGTAGGGAAATTTGGAAAAAACATACTTTTATATCAATAACAGCCAATTTCCAATCCTGGGGAAGCATTATTGGGGATGGCATACCAGGTTGGGGAGAGTCTATATCCTCAATGACATTATTAATTTGTCAGAGGTCGTGGAGGGGCCGCCATCTCTTTTTGTCAGCCTTCTGGATGACAAGCACTGGAGAGTTCCACGGGGACATGGTCTCCACAATGTGACCCTTTTCCAGTTGCTCTTCGACTAGCTCCTCCAGCACCTTTTTTTTTTGTTTACTGAGCGACCACTGTTTCAGCTGAACTGGTTTGTCTCTTTTCCACTTCAGTTTTTGGGTGGGGCGCTGTTCAATCACCGCTGTACAAAAATGCTGTGGAGAGTCTGGAATATCAATTGTGACACCCCACTGGGCCATTAAATCTCCCCCTAACAAAGGTTCCAAATAATCTAACACAAATGGAGAGATATTTGCCAATTGTCCATTTGGTCTCTCAATTTGGATGATGCTTTTGGATTGTCTCACCAATTGCAGGCCTCCTACACCTCGAACGTGACCAGCAACGTATTGCAAGGGCCAGTGTGCTGGCCAGTCTTGTACTGGGATCACCACTCAGTCTGCACCCGTGTCTACAAGCATCTCAATGCATTTTGACTCCCCACCCCCACTGACATTACACCATAATTTGGGTTTGTCTTTCCCAATAATTTGGACCTGGGCGACTGTGAGCCCTTGTTTTTTGGTGCCTTCAGGTAAACACGGCACAGGGATAGCTTGTGCAACAATTTGTCCTTTGGGAAGAAACAGGGATGGGTGGAAACAGTGTAGCCCGAGAACAAATTGCTCAGGATGTGATGTTGTCATTCCTGGACCAATTTCAATCTCTTGTGGTGCGTGTTTGGTGTCCCCAATGAAGATGTACTTACAAATGAATTCGGTGCCAAGTACCTTTCTGTTCTGGATTAACAGAGGCAAAATGCCAGTCAGTGTCTTTCAGGTGGAGTGAAAGACAGCTGCAACCTCTAAAGCTCATTGACAGAAGACGTGGTTAACATAGGTTCACCTAAATCATAACAAAGGTTACTTCGTTTAACTTTCAACAGTGGACCAGCAGACGTGGCCTTTGAAGCATCTGCTTCACTTATGGAAATATTAATATTATCGTGCGCTTGGTTTATTTTGCTTCCCTTATTCCCTTGGCCTGCTTTTTTTGTGTCTGCACGCCTGGCAGGCCGGCACTCCCCATTCAGTTTTTTTGTTGTTGTTGACCCCCTGGGAGTGCTTGTAGTTCACCTCCCCTGCCATTTCTAAATTCATCAAATTGCTTTTTCAGGGGGCACTGGTTACTCCGGTTCCCAAGGTTGTTGCAAAGCAGGCATGGCTTTGTGGGATCAACCATTGCTGGTCTTCGCTGCTGCCCAGGGTACTGCTGTGCTGAGGGAATAGGTGCAGGGCTGGCAACGGTGATGCGCTGAGGGAGTCTTGGCAGCAGCCTTGGTCTGGGGTCTTCAGCAACACTCATCAGAGGCACTTTCCTGTTACAGACTAGAAGCATATCTTTTAGTGTTGGGGAGGTTCAAGACGAAGACTCAACATTGCCACTCGACACTGTTTATCTGCATTTGTAAATGCCATTTCCTCTAAAATCTCTTCCCTTGCAATCTCTTTTTAACTTGTATTTCAATAGCTCCAGTTAACCTTCCTACAAATTTCAGAAAAGGCTTTGATGGTAGCAGCTTGATCTTACTATGGGGCTCAAACGGGCCCTCAGGTTGGAGGGAAAAGAATGCTTTTTCAGCTGCTTCCCTTACTTTCTTGAGTGTTTCTACAGGAATTGCAGTAGCTTGGGTTGAGGTTGAAGACCATTGGCCCTCACCAGAGAGATGCTCAATGGCATGCCATTAGTATCTTTCGCTGTGTTTGGATCAGCATGCAAGCCTGGGAGAGCATCTTTTAGCAGTTGTTTCCATGCTAATTCTCATAATTTGAATTCCGTGGAGGTCATGAGGCATGAAAAAAGCTGTTTTAAATCATGTGGGACTACTACACTCCTACTCAGTTCAGAAATTAAAGGGCCACACAAATATTGATTGTTTGAACCATAGTCTTTATGAGATTTACAGATCTCTTTAGTCAATTGTCATCCAAAAGAGTTCCAATTAGCAGTTGGGGCCGCCCCCTCTTGTGTTGCAGGCTGAAACGTAACAGGAGCAAATGACAAAATGGGACCCTGTATTAGGTCTGAGGTTCCCTGCCCTGTATCCTTTGAATTGGAAGCATTGGGATAACAGATACAGGTTTGGGGACAGGCAGTGTGTGGGCCCCCACCATGGGAACCCGGGGAGGGGGCGGGGATGCAATGGGCACAGGGGGCAGAGACAGGGGGCTGGCAAGGGGCGGGGATAGTGTAGGAACAGGGGGCGGGGAAAGGGGGCTGGCAGGGGGCAGGGACGCCTGGTGACATCACGGCAGCAGAAGCCCCCTGGGAGGAGGAGAGGGGTGGAGCTGAGGGTACTGCAGGAAAGGGAGGGGGAGGGGGGAAGGTATCACAAGGAACAGGAGGGGAGGAGGATGGGGATGGAATTTTGGGATGCTTAAGAGCATCTTGGGAAGAAGAAGACCAGGTTTGGGATGATGCCACGTGGCAACCTCCATCCTGTGGACCCCCTAGGGACTGGGGGCCATTTTGGACATCACTGCTCTCTGAAAAGCTGACACGTGCTCTGGGTTTCAGAGCAGGGGGCACAGGGTTTTAGGAAAGGTTCCATGCAGCCTGGCCAGGGCCTTGTGGACAGGACAACTCAGGCATTTTAATGAACTCTGGGAGTCGACTTCCCAATGAGTGTGCTCTCTTTAAAATACCAAGTTTTGGGGTAAGAGGTTTAGGGGTTTTAGAGCTAGGAGAGGGAGAAACAGGGAGAGCAGAGGTACATGGCTTGACAATTGGCTTTTTCTCCAATTCCTTTTGTTTGAGCAAGGCTGTTTGAATTTCTAAACTCCAGAACACAAATGTAGCTGAAGATGTATTCCCAGACTGTCCTAAGGTTATCAATTAATTCCCTACTTTATCTCAAAATTGAATATTGTGGATTTCTTCAGGGGAGATTTGTGGGAAGTCTAGAAAAAGCCATCTTATAAACCGTTTTAGAGAACTTCACATTACCACTGACTGAAATATTAGCAATATGATAATACACTCCTTTTTGTGCAATGCTCAACTTCGAGCCCATGTTAGATGTAAAAGGCAAAGTAAAAAATCCTGCCTGACCAAAAACAAAGCCAAAATCAACTACCGATTTCTAAAAAAACCCCACAGATAGGAAAGCGATAACGAGCAGACAAAGGCTTTCCAATGCAGCTGTACATACTGCTTTTAAAATTGCCGGGCAGCAGCAGCAGGACACATCCTGCGGAGCCGTGGAAGAGAGCAGCCTCCCCCCGGCCGAGAATGCAGCCCCCCCGCAGTACTGAGAGAGAGGACCCTTCCCCCCACCACGCGGCAAGCCGAAACCGGGGCCGGCCCACACCGCCTGTACAGAGCACCCCCTGCCCCACGCCAAGTGTAGAGAGTTGCCCCTCCCCCGCACAGAGAGAGAGCAGCGTCCCCTGCACTGAGAGAGCTCCCCCCGCAGAGGGAGCCGAGCACGCTGCGCTGCCGAGCCGGGGGGAAGGGCAGGGAGAACACCCCCGCTCCTCCACCGGCGCCGCGAATTCCAAAAGATGGTGAAACATGCTGCAGAAAGCTGAAGCCTAGAACGCAATGGTTTCCATCTGTGGGGCTGCGCAGCCTAAAAGCAAGAGGAAAAAGGAACAGAACTCACGGCAGAGCCTGTTTTTTTTAACTTCTACTCCACCCAAGAGCAGAGATACTTACCCGAAATGGAAACTGTGGCTGCCCGGTCCAAGCAGGCTGGTCTCTTCACCGGAATAGGACCCCCCGGGCCAGGGAAGGCTCTCCTATTCTCCCCTGGAAAATCAGCTCACCAGAAAGGAGCTTCACTTTCCAAAGGCGCCGAACAGGTCACGAAACATTTCTGGGTCAGTCCCAAAGTCTCTGCTGAGAGCAATGCAGTGAGAGCTCTTCAGCTGGGTGCACGGCTGCCAAAGCCTGTGCGAGGTGATGAGATTCCTTCTTGGGGCTGCAGAGTCGCTCTGCCCCACGGTTGGGTGCCAAAATATTGGAATAGATCCCAATATTACCAGGTAGATTGTGCCTTGGCTCATCTGACCCTTGCTGCTGGGCCAAAGGCAGCAACTGTGGTATTTCACGTCAGAGACACTTTTGGCTGGCTGGATATGTTGCAGCTGGGCACTGAAACAAGTCCAGGCTTGTAGAAACTCAGTTTACCTTTGGTGGAAAGGCTTGAGGCTAGGGTGAAGAGGAAAAGGAGATGGATTCTGCTGGAGGGTTAATATCCAGAATTTTATTCCATGACCACAGATGTCTGAATCTGGTAACAGCTCCAACAGAATGCTAAGCACATGGTCCTTGCTCAATTTAAGCCCAGCGACAGGGGGAGGGGAAAGGACAGGTGAGGCACCAACCAGGTGGGAGGAGGAGGGTCTCAGGGAATGAGGGACACAAAGACAAGCCAATGACCCCACTCTGGAAGGGCATCCTTTGAACTTGACCAACCACACGAGACCTTGCTGGAATGTTAAAAGTGATTGACAGCCCAGCAGGGTATGAGGGGGGAAGAGAGGTATTGCCACACCTGGGAAGGGACTGGGAAGTAAAACAGGAAATTGCAACACACTGCAACAGTGGGCCCCTGGGAAGCAGAGAGTCATTGAGGGGCTGCAGCGTGTGCACAGAAGGACAGGGGAGCTGGGCAAGGGGGTGCAGCACAAGGCCAGTGAGGAGGTGCTGAGGAAGCTTCAGCCTGGACAATGGGAGGCTCTTGAGGCACCTCCAAGCAGACCTCCAGCAATCCCTGCATGACAGTGCACAGCACAAGGGCTTTTCTCTTCCAAACTTGCCATCACTGCATCCAAGGGCTTAAGATACTGGAGTGGTTGACACTTCCCCTCTTGTGGTTTGTGGGTTTCCTAGGAGGAAAAGCCCTGTTCATTTTCTCTTTTTCCAGCAAGCAAAGATGCTGCTGCACCATCTTTTCTGCCATTATCAAGTTCTGGAAGGCCTTTCGAGCCCATTTTGTACCTTGATGCAGATGGAGCTTTTGTGTTTCCAAGCCTTCATGCATGGCCTTAAAGATCACTTTGAGTTTAACACTGTCTCTGACTTTCTACAGCCCAGAGAATCACTGTGTGATGTGTTTGGGAATTTAGCAGGAGATCAACGCCCTTGCATTCCAGCTGCTCCTCAGAGATCACAGAAACTGGAAGGGGCTGGACTGCATTTCTTATTCCAGCCACTTGAGCACTGTCAGTGTGGTTGAGTCCAAGAGAACTTGCCCAAGCACAGATGCACAAAGAGTGCAGTTCCCAGTGCAATGCTCTGGGTCTGATTCCTTTCCATAAGGACCTACAATCTCCACATTCCCCAAGAGTGTGCTTTTTTGAGGAACAGGAGAGCAATCTCAGGATTGCTGCTGATCGGGGCACTGGCTACCATGTTTTGATGTGTGCAGCAACAGAGAGGGCAGTAACTGGAGATTATAGTAGTGAGATCTATCCGTCTATCTTCCCACCTATCTATCTATGTAACATTTACATGACTGAATCTTCCTGGCTCTGGTCCAAGGCAGTTGGAGGTGCAAAGATCACCAAAAGCATTCCTTTCTGGAGAGGATTAGAGACATGTTCCCTTGACAAATTCTGAGCAGGCAGAGATGTTTCCCCCTCTAGATATGATGGTTTTTCCATTCAGAATTGTGTTCCTCCTCTGGCCTCTTGTGTCCTGATGTCTCCAGTTAATTCTTGCAATTTCTGCCTGTCCTAGAGAGATGGAACAATTCCATGTTTAGGTGTCCATGTTTAGGTGGTGTTTGGTGACTCTGGTCATACATGCCATGCATTACATGACACATGGTTTCCTTCACTGGCTTCCTCAGGCCTGTGTAAGTGCATTCATTCATGGGACCTTAGGAGAGTGTCTGTTTCTGCTGGTCAGAATTCTCAGTTGACAAAAGAGGGAGAAGAAACACTTTGGTCCTCCTCCATGTACTGAGGTGGCCATAGAGGCTCTGTGACCTCCATCAGAGATCTTTGCATGCATCCTCATCTCCTGAATGACCAGGTTTTCCAAAAAGAGAGTGGATGTCAGAAAGGCAGAAATGCTGGTGCAGGCCTGAAGAGAACGTGAACTCCAGGAGTGTCTCTCACAAGGGCTGAGTCACCCAGGATGCCACCTGCAGAGCCAGGATGGAGCTGTGGGACATGGTCGGGTGTCAGTCACTACTGAAAGACAAAGAGGACATGGCAGAAGCAGAGGGAGGCCCTCACCAGACCCTTGAGAAATGCCACCCCTTCCCTGTCAGCTGCCTGAGAGGCTGTTGGAGCTTCAATCCCAGATGGTCCCTGACTGTAAGGCCAGGGTCACTTTGGAATCTTCGCCTCCCCTCGGGCAGAGAATGACCCAGCAGAGCAGCAGCACAGTGCTTTGGGAACGTGTGAGTCCAGCAGTCTTTGAGTCTTGACCCACAAAGGTCATATGGAAAGTTGAAACCCATCTTCTCTTGCTTTCTGTTCAGGTGCTTCTAGAGAAAGAGCAGGAGCAGAGTGCTTCATCAGAGATGCCATGCCAGACTCAGGGAGAGCTGTTCCCAGCCCGAGAGCAGGAAGAGCAGCTCAGGCAGCAGGTGGAAGAGCCACAGGAGAATGGCCAGGTGAGCCTGACTGGCCAGGTGACAGAGGGAAGGGCAAGAAGAGGGGCATAAACCAGAGCTCTTGGGACTGAGGAGGCCAGGAGTCCCACAGGCACTGGAAGCACAGGGCCTTGGAATTTGCAGAGATCAGCCCTAGGACAGGAGCTTTGCAATGGAAGCAGATGTGGGGAGGGAAGCAGAAAGAATTGTCTGAATAAATGTGATTTTGAGGCTGCAAGAGGAAAAAGCTGAGCTTGATGGCAGCTCCCAGTCACTTGTTCTGCATTTGTGTGCACAGAAGGTCAAGGCAGAGCCACAAGCAGAGCTGCCCGAATCTCAGAGTGCCATCATGGACGTGAAGAGAAAGAACAAGGAAGACATGGGAAGAATTCAAGAAGAGAATCTCCATCAGCACAGGAGCCATCAACAAAACCAGGTGAGTGAAAGAGTGGCAGCCACTCCACTCATGAAATGTCCTCTCCCTTCTTCTTTACAGTCTGTCAAAGGACACGTGCAGGCAGAGCTGCAGGACTCTGAGGCTAGCAACAGGGCAAGGGAGAAGAGGCTGGAGGAAGAAATGGAAATTGTCAGAGAGAAGCTTAATTGCCTCCCTCAGGCTCTAGAATGAGTGAAAGTGGGATGCAGTCACTGCAGTCATCAAACTGGTGGTTTCTGCCCTTCTTGCCTTTCCACTCAGAGCAGCAGGGAGTGGGGCCATGCCTCTGAGTGCCATCCTGCTGTAGTGTGTATCACAGTCACTCTGAAGGACATTTCCTGGTGTGCTCAATCTCTACTGCTGCTCTCTTCTTCTGGCCTATTCCTGCTCTCCTTGTTCCTTCAAGTGTTTTTACAGTGGAACGTGGTGACCCAGATGGAGGACTGTAACAAGCTGTCTGTGTCCCTTGTCAATCTCTTCTTTGCCTTTCCTCACAGTTGATAACTCCTGGCTGACAGGGACAAGCTGTAGTGTCTGACTGCTTTGTTCTGTTTGACTTGAGGTGCGAGTGTTGACATCTCACCGGGCAGCCTGCAAAGAATTCCAGCCAATGTCTGGCAATGAAGGACCCCAAGTTTTGAGTGAGGCACAGGAACAGTGCCCATCAGAAGTGCTCCAGGTCCAGCACATCATGGGCTCTGATCCCGCTGCCGCAGCAGCATCATCCCAAGGAAGCCTTTCTGTCAAAGCTGGGAGCTCAAGCTGGGGCAGTTACTTCATCTCTCTGAAAGAGGAGACTGAGGAGAAACACCTGGAGGTGCTGGGTACGTCTGGGGTGTTTCTTGTCTGAGGGACAGTGTGCTGTGGGCAGGTGTCAGCAGAGCTGTACCAAATGCTCCTCCTGAGTTTGGTGTTACAAGGCCATTTAGGACTATCCCAGAGGAAGTGCTGTGCTCTGAGGCAGCGAGAGAGTGATCTGGGTGTTCCTGCTGCCTCTGAGGGCACCTGGGACTGGCTTGGGTTTGCCTGTGCTTCCCTCTCTGCTAAAGGTTGAAGCAGGGATTGTTCTGGGATCAGCAGAAGGCTGTGACCTTGCAAATGATCTAGGCAAGTCCTGTGTGCTAGTGCCAAACTGAACAGAATTTTTAGTTTCCTAAATTCTCCTGAGACTCCTGACTTCCAACCAGTAATCAGAGCAAAACAACCTCACAGAAATGGACTGGTTTTGGAGTTTTGTCTTTTTGGTTGGGGATTTTTATTTTGGTGGGTGTGGGGGGGTGTTTTTGCATTGTTTATTTTTTGTGGGGGCCTTTTGTTTTTTTGTTTCTGTGGCGAGTTTTTTTGTGTTTTGGGTTTTTTCGGTTTATGGTTCTTGGGGCTTTTTTGGTGGAGTTGGTTGTGCTCCATCTAGAAAGAGCCCTTCTGCCCCCCATCTTACTGATGGCATTTTTATGACTGCTACTGTTACCACTACTACATCTGCAGTTTATTTTCACAAGAATGCTATCTTTTTGTCAATGAGAACTACTTTGAAAGAACATCAGGTTACAGGACAAGTAGAGAGCAAGAGGTGTTTTCCATGTGCCCCCAAAGAAAAAAGCAATACTTTTTTACCAAACTTTAGTTAATCTAGTTTTATGCTTATCAAGATATGTCCAAGAGACACATCCAAGTGGCGTGATCAGATAAAACTGTACTGCAGGCATTTCTCAGGAGAGAGCCTCCAGCCCAGCCATGGTATATTCCTCAGATCCATGGCACTTTTCCATACACAATTCCCACTCTTTCCCATGACTCTTAGAATCCTGCCCATTGGCCCAAGCCCTGCTCAGATCAGTCTCCAGGAAAACACATCAAGTCCTTTGTGATTCTGCAGCACACCCTAATGAATCTGCTTCTTGCATGTAACAGCTGTCAGTGCTGTGCTCTCAGACAAGACCTGGTGGGGCTGAGACCAGAGCCCAGTGGATTCTGTGTCTGCCATCACCAGTTAGGACAAAAAGGGCACTGATCCACCCCTCAGTTTGGCTGATCTCAAAGCCCATCCTGTTGTGTCCTCAATGGGGGCAACAGCTTGTAAGAGGCTCAGGCTGGCTGTGGCTTCTTCCCACTGCTTTTCAGTGCTCATGCTTGGGCTTTGCCAGCCTTGTTGTGCTAGCTGCCCTGTCCCTGAGGGCTGGAGGGACTGCAGAGGCTGGAGCCTTCCTTAGCTGGGAGAGGGGCATCTTTGAGCTCAGCCTGCTCATAAACAGGTCAGGCTCCTGATGCTGAAAGCCCCTTTGGGATCAGTTATAGCATGAGCTGCTCTGGTTTACAAATGGAAATAAATTCCTTTGGCCAACTGCTGAAAGGGTCGGGAAGATGTCCTTCTCTCCTGGGAAGGCATCTCCCCATGCTTTGTCTCCTGTCAAGAGAACTCTTCAAAGGACTGTACAAAATCAGTCTCTGTGCCAGCCATCTGCACTGCAGGGCTGCCTGTCCTGTTGCTGTTGTGGTTGTGGTTGTTGCTACCCAGCTGACTGCAAAGGGCTCAGAGCTCCAGACAGTGGGGCTGCCTTTTGTATCTCCTGGAAGCTGGGATCTCTGCTTTAAAGTCACCATCCTGCATTTTGTTTCCCTCAGAGAGAATGGTGAACCAGGAAAATCCCTTTAGGATATACATCGAAATGGAACACATTGGCAGCGGGTGAGTCCAACCCAGTTACTCCTGCACAGCCATGGCCCAGGTGTTTTTCTGGTGGAATGTCTATCCAGTGTGAAGTCAGGCCAGCTGCAAACATGTTCACACACTGGGGATAGATGACCCCATCTCTCAGTGCTGCTCAGAATTTGTGAGTGTGCTCAGAAGGCATTGTCAGTGACATCTCCATGCTGCCAAGGTCTTGCCTGCATCAAGGAACAGGACCTGGAAGATCTCCTTGTGTCTCAAGTGTGGGACAGCTCTGTGTTAATTTCCTTAGCATTTTTGTATGTCTCAAAATCATACTGCCCCATTAATGAGACAAGAAGAAACTTGCTTGCCTGAAAGAGCAACCTAGCCTCTATCAAAGCTGTGTGAGATAACAGTTCCCAAGAACATTTCTTTCCCCTGCTTTGCAGAAGGAAATACTCTGTGGTCAGGATAGGAACCACACAGTTTAGAAAGTGAAACCCAAGAGGAAAGACTAAACTCCCTTTAGAAGTTGAACCCCAGTGCTTCAGGAACAGGCCCAGTGCCCATGCACTTGAGAGGAAAATGCATCATCTGCCTTTGGCAGAGTCCTCCTGCCTCCCGCAGGTTTTTGACACTTCCAGCAGACATCTCCTGTGTGGGCTGGCTTTCACTCTAGGAGCTAAACAGCTTCTCCTTTCTCTGCTTCTGTTTTGTTTCTAGGGGTTTTGGACAAGTGGTCAGAGCACTCAACAATGCCACAGGAGGAGAGGTAAATGTCAACAAGCCCCGCAGACTCTGCTGCACATGAGGGCTTTCCCCTCTGGTGTGAGCTGTGGCTGGAGCTCTGGGCAGAGCTGTGCTGAAAAGGCACAAGAAGCACAGACTGGTGCCAGCCTGCACAATACATTTGGGACTTTGTCCTCCTCAGCTGCCAGAAGGAAGGCGCGGAGGGCATCGGTTCCTTTCAGAGAAGGACGCGCCCACTCGCTCTCCATTGCTAAAACAAAGGTGGTGCCTTAGAGCACCTCACTGCTCTTTGGGGCTACAGCTTCAGAGTCCTGAATTCTCATTTCTGGCTGCCAGCAAATACATCTGAAAGCTACTGGTAGTTCCTTAGCCACCTGCAGTGCTGCACTTGTGAACTGCACGTAGGGAGAGATCTGCAAGGTGTCCCTAAAAGCCCTAAGCCATGCCCATAGCCTGAGATGTATGCACAGAGTATTAAGGCATGGATTACTTCTTCTGAATCCCAAACAAAGCAGCAGAGAGTGTGGTCAGTGGTTTGTGGGTGATAGCTGAGACACCACTGTTACCAAGTGGACAAGGCACAACGTCAGTGGCCCCACGTGTCCTGTAACTGTCCCCCAAGGGAGCAGAGAAATGGGCTGTTGGAAAGTCAGTTCCTAATTATTACAGCGCCTAATCACAAGGCAGTTTGGCGCAGCTCAGCTGTGTCACTGTAAAATCACTTGCTCCATGTGCGTTTTTGTCTCCTGCCACCAACTTCTCCAGTTAATGATTTTCAATGTCATTTTAGGTGGCCATAAAGAAAATACATCTTCAAGGACTGAGAACGAAGGAACTAACTGTTAATGAAATCATGATCATGAAGAAGTGTAGGAGTCCCAGTGTTGTGAATTATTTAGACAGGTGAGAGGTCATGGTCTTATCCCATCAATGGGCATTTACATACAGCAAACATGAGAGGTTAAAAACCCACTTTGGTCAGTGGCAGAAAGTAGAGCTGGTAATTTTTATTTATTCATATTTCTCTACTCATCTCCAATGGATGAGAAGAGAGTGCATCTTGTCTGCATGAGTTTTCCCTGCCACTTGTCATTTGAAAATGATTCTAAAATTATTGAAACCTGGGTCAGCTGTATCTTACTAAGTCAACACCCTCAGAGTACACTGCCTCCACATTTTTTCGGGATTGATTTTTTTAAAGATTCCTAAATGCTGATGAACCATCCTAAAGTGGATTTCCCTTAGATCGTTGCCCCTCTTTGTCATTGCTGTGCATGTCAGGAAGACTAGGTGCTTATTTCCAGGAACACCATGCCTGACAGGTTTTTACCTGGGCTGTTACTGAACTGCATTTTTCACCTGCTGGCCATCTAAGACATCTCCTTTTTCACTGCTGTGCATTTCTTCTCCAGACTGCATAGACTGCAGATTGTCTATTCCTTTGATTCTGTCCTAGTTACAAAGGCACTTGGAAACAAGAAACCCAGAAGCAAAACATCAAAGTCACCATGCACGTTTATCTCCCTGGCCTTGTTTCCTTCTTTCAGCTACCTTCTGGGTGAGGAACTCTGGCTGGTAATGGAGTATATGGATGGAGGCGCCCTGAGTGATGTCATCCTCAAGACCTTCCTGTCTGAAGACCACATTGCAGCCATCAGTCGGGAGGCCAGCAATCCCATCTGTGCTTCTGAGGGCTTGGGCAGGATTGTCCAGGAACAGGGGCTCAGAACAGGAGTGATTTCATGTGCCAAGCTTTGTTTCTGTGTGGCTGGTATGCTATGGGCAAGTAAAAGCATCTCAAGTGAAAGGCCTGCCAGTGGCCCTGCACTCACTGTACTCAGTGCCAGTACTCTTATCTCCTACTGTTGTACTCTCGCTCCGCCTCTTGTATTTGCTGTTCCCCATCTTGCCTCGCTAAACTTTTTTCTGTCTTCACTGCATTCCTTGCCTGTAAAAGCAAAGGTGCTGGTGGCAGGATTTGAAACAAACAGCAAAGAAAAAAGAGAGATTCGATTCTCTCAGTCCTCAGCTAAAAAGGATAGGAGTGCAGCCAAAATGCTCTTTGCTTCTGAGCACATCCACTGCAGCAGGAGTCATCCTGGCTGGTTTGCAGGGGAAAGCCTAAAAGAGCAGGTGCTGTTGCTCTTTCCAAAGCTGACATGCCTTTCCTCAGAAAGGTCCTGCTCTGCAAGTGTTGGAGCAGCAAGCTCTTCCTCTCAGTGGCACTGTGTTCTGCCATTACTCCCCATTCCCCTCAAAGAGAGGGAATCTTTTCGATGCTTTGTTTCTTTCTCGTGTGATGAAAGCACATCGCTCATTTTTGCCCTCCTCTTTCTGTTTCCTCTCTCAGTGCCTGCAAGGACTGGATTTTCTTCATTCAAACAATGTGATCCATCGAGATGTGAAGAGTGACAACATCCTTCTCAGAACCGACAGCTCTGTCAAGCTGAGTCAGTAGATTCTTGTTCAGGTGCATCGTTCCAGGGATGTGGGTGTGGGGCTGCGTGGAGTGACAGCCAGCTCCCCAAAACTGGTGCTGGTGGCAGCGCAGGGACACCCGCTGTGAGGTGAGGGCACATTTGCAATGTGCCCAGAGATAGGACAAGGAACAAGCAGTCAAGAGTGGCCTTGCTCTATGTGTGTCCCTTCCAGAGGGAGGGAGCTACAAGTCTAAAGTTTCCAAAGAACAAAAGCCACTGCTGGAGGCAGTGTAAAAAATGGGGGCATTTTTTAAGTTGCCAATGCCAGGAGATTCAACAGCACATTTTCAAACCTCTACTGGGGAATTCTTTTGCTTGCTTTCCTAATTGCACAGAATTCAAATCAAACCAGTATTTTGCTTTCTCCTCAGCTGATTTTGGCCTCTCTACTCAGCTCAACTCTGAGCAGAGCAGACCGTGCTCGGTAGCCGGGACTCCTTGGTGGATGGCGCCTGAAGTGGCGACAGGTCAACCATACGGCCCCAAAGTGGACATATGGTCTTTTGGAATTGTGGGGATTGAAATGTTAGAAAAAGAACCTCCTTACTGGGACCAAAGTCATGCCTCGGTAAGCAGCAAATACTCACTGATCCCACTGTCTTTCTCACCTCTCCCATGCCCTGCGTGCCATTGGGAAAAATCCCATTGCCATCTGCTGGAACTGCTTCCACCAAGGTCCCCTCTAAAAATGTCCCTGCAACACATTAGCATCTGCTGTAGATTTGGATACATCAGTGGGGGAACTCAAGCCTTACCACATGCAAACAAACTCCATTCTCAGGAAACACTTTCCTTTGGGTTATAAGTGGTTCCAGTTCTTTTGTTTGTGGAGATGGCCTCAGTAACAGGAAGCAAGCATCTTAGAACTCCTGTGATCTTTCCATAAATGAAGGAAGGAAACCCAAACGCAACAACGTTTCTAAAACTGTGGTCTTTAGAGAGGAACCTAACCCAGTGAGCAGTTTCTTCTCACTGGGAAACATGCTTGCAACCTGGGCATGAGTGTGTAAAGGCCACTGAGTCTCTTCTGCTTCTTGTGCAGTGCTGCTGCACTGCATTTAGTGACCGTGTTTCTTTCACAGCCCAAGGCATGTTCTCTGTGTCACCAAGCCAGAGCCTGGTGATGTGGAGAGCCTGCCAAAACCTCCTGTTTGTTTCCTGGCACTTTCTGGGATGGGCCTACCACTAATGCATTGACTTGAGTAGCCAAATGAGCAGAGGGTGACCATAGGGATGGCACCTCTCCTTCTTCTGACCATGACAATTTCTCTTTTGCTGCAAAATGGGAAGCTGCAATTTTCAGACTGCTGAGAGACAGAGCTGCAGGTGGCACCTGTGTGCCCAAGCAGGCATTTCCATCCCAATACACCGCTGCAGGCATCTTAATGTGGCTGTGTTGAAGATGAGATTGTAAATCTTTATTTCCTTACCTGGGGATTACCTGATGGATTTTCTTTCTTTTCTTCCAATTCCCATTGTTTTCAAGAATAGCACAAAAAGCTTGATGAGTTTTGTTCTAAGGCACATGTGCTTAAAGGACCAACAAGCAGTGCAGACATGCCTTTCATGTACTAACCCTTGAATTTAGTTAGTATAGCAAAGTCCCTCTTCCATAAAGCCTCTCAAGCTGGTATGAATCCTCAGAGAAGCAAACGTGCTTTTGCTGATGTAGTTCCCACTAACTAGGTCAGTCAATGAAATCAGCTGCCAAGGCAAGATCTGCGGGATGGTGGAAAAGCTGTGGCCGCATCAGGGTTTGGGTTTTTGGTTGGTAAAGGAAAGTCATCTCTGGGTCTCTGTCAGGGCAGTAACTGCCACTGAAGAACAGAGGTTAAACAAAGGGATCTGGGAGAGCCTTAGAGATGTGAAAGCAGCAGGTGGAGCCTCGTGGGGTTTTTTTTCTCCAGGCTCGACGCCTGATAGCCAAAGTAGGGACCCCAAAACTGCAGCATCCCAAGCTCCTCTCAGCTTTGCTGCGTGACTTCCTGAGCTGCTGCCTGCAGAGAGACGAGGAGCAGCGCTGGTCTGCCAAGGAGCTCCTGCAGGTAAAATGTGAAGGGGCTGCAGGTGAAACAGGCTCTGAGGGATGGGCTCGTCTTCCACTCAAGTCCAAGGCATCATAGGAGTCCTCTTCTTCCTCACTTCCACTCTTGGTGCTCTTCAAATGAAAATGATGAGGAATCCTAGACTGGGCTGGGCTGGCAGGGCCCTGTCAAGGTCCTCTGGTCCAAGACTCCTACAATGAGCAGGGATATCTTCAAAGAGATCAGGTTGCTCAGAGCCCTTTCCCACCTGACTTGGAATGGTTGCAGGCATGGGGCACCTACAAGCTCTTGGGGCAACCTGTGCCAGGGTGGCACCATGCTCCGAGTAAACAAGTTCTTCCTTAGACCTACTCTGACTTCATCCCCATTTTGTTTAAAAATATTCACCCACATCCTATTGTAACTGGCCCTGTTAAAAAAGATGTCCCCCACTTTCTTCAAAGCCACTCTGAAGTCTTGGAAAGTGGCAATAAAGTCTCCCTGGGGCCTGTTCTTCACAAAGCTGAATAACTCCACCTCTCTCTACATCTCCTGAGAGGAGAGGTGCTCTGTTTTCTGTTTCTGTCACCCTCTTAGTTTTTTAATTTGGTGCTGTGCTCAGTTTTACCTAATGGCAAAAGAATTGAAGTAGAGCAATTCAGGGTACAGAGACATGAAATGGAGGTGCAGGAACCCAAGGAAGCCAGTCCCAGCTGAGCAGTCAGAGATTTGGCAGGAGGGGCTGTGGGGGTTCACTCTGAGCCTCTGAGGGGCCCTGGTTTGTGCTTCCCAGCCCACCCTCAGAGGTTTCTGCCACACAAACAGGGACAGCCAGGAGGGACTTGTCCCAGCCCCATCTGCTGCCTGGCACCCTCAAGCAGACGGGAACTGTGCCAGGGTTACTGCCAGGTTGTGTGGCACAGTGGGAACTGCAGGACCCTGTGCCCCTGGGCTGGCCCTGCAGGGAAGGAAGGTGCCAACCAGCACACAAGGGGCAGGGTATGGAAAGGTAGACACTGCTCTGTCTCCCTGCGGAAATCAGCACAGTGCCTGTCTTACAAAGAGAGGGACCAATGAGAGGCTTTGGAGTTTCCTGAAAAGAAGAAATTCCAAGGGCAGAAAGCACCATTTCTAGAGCACTGGCAGGGCTAAAATCTCAGCAAGATGAAGACACCAGTATAAATGGATGAGTGGGATTCTGGGCCAGGTTTGCCTGTGATGGCAAAATCCTGCACATAAAGATGGAGGTGTAGACGGTCCCATTGTTCCTTTTCCTGCATCCTTCTAAGGGCAGGAGGAATCCTGTGAAGCACTGAGCTTGGAAAGTCATGGTTCATTGTTTTTTGTTGATTTGGTTTTTTTCCCTTTGGGCAGCATCCATTTGTAAGATATGCTGAGCCTGCGTCCAGCCTGGTGCCACTGATTGTTTCAGTGAAGAGGAAGGAGACAAAAATGTGACAATCACATCAGGACCATTTATTTATTCCTTAACAGGTTTAGAGTAGGATTGTAGGTTAGGACTAGGAATAGGATTAGGATTAGATTAAGGATTAGGATAAGAATAAGGATAAGGATAACGATAAGGATAAGGATTAGGATTAGGATAAGGATAAGGATAAAGATAAGGATAAGGATAAGGATAAGGATAAGGATAAGGATTAGGATTAGGATTAGGATTAGGATAAGGATAAGGATAAGGATAAGGATAAGGATTAGGATTAAGGTAAGGGTTAGGGTTAGAGTAGGATTGTCTAATAGGACTGCAGAGTTGCATTGAAAATCAATAAAGTTTCTGAAACCACAACTCACCTTGAAGATCCCCTTCCTTCTCACTCTGCGAATAAACTCAAGAATTCCTTCTGAATTGTCTGTTGTTTCTTAAAGGTGGAAAGTGAAACGGTGTCTTTGGCATGGTGTGTAAGTGGGGAAGGATCTTCTTCATTCATCCTCTCCAGACCAGACTGCCTTTGGAATATGGCCCACTGGTCAGTTTGTGGCCATCTTTGGTACTTCTGTTTTAGGCAGAAAGGACAATGGCATTTGCAGGCAAAAGCAAAGGAAGAATGGGGCAGCCCAAACATCTTATGCAGATGCAGGCCTTCAGCTGTGACTGGAGAGCATTGGGGCTCCGGCCACTTGGACGTGGATCCCTAAATGCAATAATCTCTTTGGCTGGAGGAGAGCCTTGCTCAAGTGAGAAAGCAGACAGATCAGAGAGGGTGCTCGGGAAGGTCTCCTGTGGTGCAGAGCTGTCAGCACCTGTGAGGTGAGAGCGGGCCCGGCCTTGCCCGGGCTGGAGCCCCAGCAGAGCCCCGGCAGAGGCCGGAGCAGCCTGAGCCCGGCAGAGGCAGGCTGGAAGGAGGCCCTTGGAGCTGCAAGAGGCAGCAGCCGGGCCCTGGGTGCCTCTTCCTGGGAGCAGGCGAATCCTCCGCCCTCAGAGCCCAGGTGGCAGCTGGCTGCTGCCGAGGGGAAGAGCAGCCATGCTGGGCACAGCCCAGCCTGGAGGCATTGGCCATCTGCAGTGTGCCCAGGAACAGAGAAAGGCCAAGGGCAACGGAGGGCTGCTGGGCTGGCTGAGGATTCCTCCTCTTCTGCCAGCTGTCCTGCAACTCCTGACAAAGGTCAGCAGTGCATGCAGCACTCTGGGCACCGCGGCAGGGAGCTGGGCTGCTCGGCAGGCCCGGCACTTGTGCCAGGGGAAGCGAGGCCAGCGTGAGGCAGGGACAGCTTGGCAGGGCCCATCTGCAGGAGCCAGCGCCTCACACAGCTCTGGAAGGAAGCACCTGCAACCCTGCAGTTCTGCACTGAGCCAGAGCAAAGGTGTGAGATGCAGAGTATTTGGCAGAAATATGCAGGCTCACCAGGCCAGCCTGCTTTGTGCTCTCTGGTGCACAGCAAGCGCTGTGCAATGCAGCTCTGAGCTGCTGGGAGAGAGGCACATCAGGGATTTGCCTGAGGCTTGTGCTTGAGGAGTGAACTGATTTGGCAGAGGGCAAAAGGGTTTTAGTAGGCAATTTGTGTTTTCTTCATTAATTTCTGAAAGAAAGTCATAATGTGTTGCACACAGGTAGGGTTAGTAGAAAAGAAAGGCCTTATAAAATCAGGCCTTCCTATTGGTATGTCGGCTCAGTTACCCTGTAGAAAGCGAAGGGAGATGACCCATCCTCTGATCAGCATCGAACTCCAATTTATTGATCCACCAGGCACATTTTATAACAGTGTTAATTAAGTTCATACATATTGCAAAACCCGAGCTCATCATAGCTGCAGATTAAACATCAACCCCTCCTTTTGTTTTCAATACCTGTGGTTTGGTTTTGAAACCATGATTTGTTTTCTCACCCTGATATGAACGGTTCTCAAGGCTTCCATGTTTTGTCACTTTTGCTTTCCCATAACTTATCCAAGGACAAGATATTTACTTGTTATGAAAAAAAACAACCTGAGAACTTCTGCTGTTTACATAAATGTGCCTGAGAACCTTGTTGTTTACAGAAACAGGCTTTCAGAATTTGCTCCTCACAGCTGCCTTTTACATTTCCATCAGCTGTATATGATTATGGCATGTCTGAAGAAAACTCCATAAGCCATTTCTGAGCAAAATTCTCCAACATTATCCCATCATAAAAAACCCCAAAACAATATTAAAAGTAGTAGTAATTTTAATTTATTATTTAAAATAAAAAAATATAAAATTGGTTACAATATAATTTGATTAAAATAAGGGAGAATTTGGTTCCAATAATAGCACATAAGCAAAAGATAACCACGGGGTGTGGAGTGCAGGGCTCTGGGACCCTTGCCAAATCACGTACCAGCTTGCCAAGTGAAGATTCTTCCTTATATGCCATCTGTCAATGCCGTCTCCTCCCATTTCGATTCAGCACACTTCTACCTCTGCCCTCATTATCATCTTTACCACGCATGTGCCACCACTCGGTATGGTGGTCACACAAGTTTTTGGGGGTCATCTGAGGAAGATTTTGTAGTCTTCCTCTTTGTCCTTTAACTCACCTTTGCGTTACACATGCCCACCAAGCCAATACAATGTAAGCCAAAACTAACAAAATTACTGCATTTAGGCATCAAGGCAAAAAATCCCTTATAATTTGCATTTTCCTGGGACACAACCAGACTGTCCCTTCTTTGTTAGTTTTTAGCAACCATTATCTCTTGCTTTCCTCCTGTTCCTGAACATCTGCCGGGTGGAGGGGGGAGGTAGAGCCCCGCCTCTCCCTTTTTCTTTGGCATTACAACTTTTTACTGTTTTAGTATTTCCAAATATTAATTACTGTATCAATATTGATTCTTGTTTCAATTTTTATCAGCACGAATCATACCTATTTACCACACTATGGTAAATTTCCAGCTGTCCTGTTGCGTCTTCTACATGCAACCAGCTAAATTCCCATGGGAATAGTCGTGAGTGCAGTTAGCACAACAAGCTATTGTGCTGAGAAAACTGTTTGCATCTATAATAAAAAAGAAACCTGTCCCATGAGAGTCCACAAAAGAAAAATGTAATCACCTGAGTAAGAGTGAGTCTTAGAAAGTGTGAGTCTTAGCATGTACACACTAATACACCTCCTAAGCAATAAATTGTGTGGCAAGGAAACTACCAGCCAGTTGGAGTTGAACACGAGGTCTGTGAAAATAGTATAAAAATGAGTTATGTGACTAAAGAATTGGCTTTCCCTGCATGAAGAAACTGAGTCCTGGCTGCTTTATTGACACATCAATGTGGCTTCACTCAGCAAGAGCACTTGCAGGGTGTATTGATGAAACACTTGTGTTTGATTCCCAGAATAGGAATAAGAGGCATTAAGTCCAACAAACAGGGCATAGTCTTTTCAATTCCTTTAGCTTTAACAGGAGTGCTGAACCCTGGATTCCCCCACTGCAGTGCTTACTGTGTGCAAGTGGCTATCTTGGCCTTGAGAATAAGGAGAGTGGTCCTGCTAAGAAGGTAACTGGAATGCATTCAAGGGGAAGAAAGTGTTTTTAGGAGGCTTTTGACCACCAAAGGAGAATTTGAGGAATGGGAATATTTCCTAAATGACTGTGTCAGGAACTGGAGTCGTGTCCCAGGCCCTGCCATATTTGATCCATGCAGGTTGACAAGACAATGAAGAAAAGTGTCTTGTTTAACAAGTGGGACCTTGAGCCTTGAAAGAGAAACAATGGATTGGTCAATGGGTGGGCAGTCAAGCTTTGAAAGGAGAGCAATGCACAATGGAGCCCTTGGTGGCAGGGAGTCATGGAGTCATCCTGAGCCATCATCTCACATGCCAGGCATGTGTGAGCTGATGCTGTAACTGGGAAAATTCCACTCCTGAGCAGGAGATACAAGGCCTAGTTGTGGGCTGGAGATTTGAGAAGGACGAGATGCACAGCCTTTTGATCAAGGGGATGTCCTGCAAGTGCACTGCCTACCTGCCCCTGCTGCTGAGCACCAAGCTCCAACTCCTTCTCCTGTTCAGTGGATTTTTGGGAATCCAGAGGTCAGTATGTATTATACGCTACTGTAAGTAATAGAATGAATTTGCTTTGCAAGCCCAGTTTTGTCCTGGGTTATTTTGTGCATGGGTCACTTGAACCTGTGACAATGACCAGCAGGGATCTACAGGACACTCCTACTCTGATGTCAATAAATTCTGAGAAGTGATTGAAATATGTCAATAAATTAGAGGTAATGCTTAGCCTGTAAGTTTCAGCAAAGTATTGAATATGTCTTAGTTCCATGGATACAAACTACTAGGTGAGATTGCTGGGTGTGCATGACTTAGGGAAGTTACTCCCTGTGCACCCAGCAATGAAATCAAGTAATGCCTCCTTTCTAACCTTGAGCTGGCAGCAGGGATCCGGCCTGCTTGGTCACTTTCATTTTGACAACTTCTGTTAGCAGGGAAGAAAGGTACAAATGAAACCTTCTCCAGCTGTTTTCCTCTGGTTGATCTTTTTAGGCACCAAAGCTCTGTGCCATGGGTGGCCTGGGTGTGTGCAGAGCAATGCAGCCCCCACAAAGCCCTTGGTTTCCCCACAAGTTGCCAGGTTGACTGCTTCCAAAGGGGGAGAAAGGCAGACTCCACAGGAGTCCTGGCCCTGTCCAATAAAGGTGCAAATATGTGGGGAGATTTGTTAGCAATGATTTCAGCTGTTATGCCAACCCAGTGCCTTCTTTCTTGCTTCTGTGCATTATAGGTGAGTAATGTAATAGTTGGCTCTCACAATTAAGAGATAGATATTATGTGGATTGATATTCTGTTCAAATGTAAAGTGCTGTTATTTTAATATGTCCTGTCATAGTCCTCTTTCTTATCCCCCTTGTAATAGCCTCGGTAGTCAGGGCATTTGGGGAGGGCTGGCTTGTGACCAGCAGGCGGGGTGTAACAACCCCTGACCTCCAATCAAGATGCAAGAAAGTAATCTCCACCACTGGACGGCAGAGAAAGAGTTGACTGAAAAAACATTGGGAGGGGCTAAGGGTATGAAAAGCAGAGCATCCCTTTTGTAGATGAGCATGTGGCTGCTAATCATGGAGACTTCCCAGTGCTTCAATCTTTCCTTATACAGCCTTTTCTTAAGGTTTAATAAACCTTTAAAAAGTTAAAAGAAGGGTAATTTCTCAGATGAGCAATGCTTTGGGCCATTTTCTTGGTCTCGTTTCCTTTGCTTGGGTGCCATCTGAGTGCTCAGTTGGGGTACAGGCTGTAGGTGCTTTGTGCACTCCTGGAGTCCCTGTTGGATCCCTTGAAAGACAGGATTTGGCCCACAAGGGGAATTTGTGCTGCTTTGTGACAGAGGAGAACTTCCCAGGCTATTTTTGGTTTCCTGTAGGGAAGGTTGGTTATTGCTTGGCATAAATTTACAGACCAACATGGAGCGTTTGCTTTGTGATGTCAGGGCATGGTTGCCACCTTGTCTTAGTGACATCAGAAGGTTACCCTGGTGCATGGAAGGCCTGAGTGTCAGAGCAGTCCTAGCACTTGCTCAGTTCAGGAGAATCCTCCTGATTGAGGAAATTGTCAGTGGGCTGTTGCACACTGACAGGAGCCTTGCTTTTTCCAGTGTGTGAGCACAGCTTGCAAACTTGCAGGACAGTGTTAAAATGATTGAGGGAATTGCTCCTTTGCTTTTCGCTGCCTATGGAATTACCTATGGTGCCTATTTTGTAGCACATTTCAGACGTAAGTAGATATTTCCTCTCTGCTTAGGTTAGGGTGTATCCTAACCTGGCTTTTGTATGTCTTCCTTCTCTTTCTTAGTGACTGAGTTTCTGGTTTTGAAACAGAAAGAGCATTAGGATACCACTGTTTTGGTAAAGCTCCTGTCAAGGCGTTCATCTTAAAAGTGGGTGTCTGAAGCCACAGGGGCAGCATTTGCAAGGGAACCTGCAGGGCTTCCGATGGCTCCATGGGAGAGTCTGTGGCAGCAGAGTCTGTCATTTCCTCAGTTTGCTGGGGCAAGCAAGACATCTTTGAAAATGCAGACTGGCAGACCTTCAGGGAAGGCTGAATAGTTGGACTAGGACTACTGTTGTAATGTAGTTTAGGATTTTGCGCTCTGCTAGTGTAAGGAAGGCTATTGCGATGTGGTAGATAGGGATTGGCGTTCGCAAAATCTCGTGATGTCACGGAAAGCAGCAAGATTCCTCTCCCCCTAATGCCTAGTGATAAGAGATCACCCAAGAATGTAGATCCCCCTAACACTAGTAACTTTCTACTCCTTATTAACCAATTACAGTAAAGTAAGACCCCCTGACGTAGAGAAAACCTCCCCGATTATAAAACCCGACGGGATGAGACAATAAAAGCCTTTGGACCATCCACCACGTTAGTGTTTGCATGTGTTCTTGGCCCGAGCGACCCTGGAGAGTTTGGGTCGCCGTGCCGTTTCCTCAGAACCAAGTCACCTTGCCTTGCATCAGAAGGCAACATGCGATTAAGATTGGGAGGGCATAGGAGCGGACTATGATGAGGTTAATAATGAGGGGGTAGTTGGTCATTGAGGGTGGTTTGGGTTAAGCTAGGGAGAGGATTGGAACCTCTGAGTTAAAGGACTGAAGTCTTTTGCATTTTCTGAGCTCTGCCACGCTAGCTGGTCCTTTTCTTGGACGTGGTGTGGTGTGATAGCCTTTTGTAATTTAGTTGTTTTCATTACTTAAGGCGAAGGCTTGCTTCTGGTATTGGCCTCACTTTTCCTATCCTTTCTTATTGGGAAGAGTTCATCATAGATAGAAACTGACCTGGATTGCTCCAGAACTCAGATCACGTAGGACTGTTAATCTTTGAACAAACAAACCCTTAGTAGCGGCTGCACCACTACGATGTCCTGATCCAACATCGAGGTCGTAAACCTCCTCGTCGATACAGACTCTCAGAGGACATTGCGCTGTTATCCCCGGGGTAGCTTGGTCCATCGATCAATTGTATTGGGTCTGGATGCTATTAGCACGTTGAGGGGTTGCTCTTAATCTAGAGGTGTGGTCTAATTTTTGGAGGTTTTGTTTAGCTCCAAGGTCACCCCAACCAAAAAACACAGACCAGAAGCTTATGTGTCAGTGAACCCAGTAGGTGAGTATGTGTTTTAAGGTGGTTGCTGGTTTTGAAGTTCCACAGGGTCTTCTTGTCTTACAGGTTTATCCCTGCTTTTGTACAGGGAGATCAATTTCACTGATTGCCGGTAAAAGACAGTTAAGACCTCGTTTAGCCATTCATACTAGTCTCGATTTGTGGGACAACTGATTCCGCTACCTTTGTACGGTTAGGATACCGCAGCCGTTGAACGTGAGTCACCGGGCAGGCATCACCTTCAAAACTTGTTTTGGATTTGCTGAAGGCTATGCTTTTGGTAAACAGTCGGGCCTTGACGGGTTTGCCTAGTTCCTTTTACAGCTTTTAATCTTTCTTAATGGATGCTCCTCTGTCAGGTTAATAAGATACTTAATACTGTGCTTGTTTGATTTGTCATATATTGGCGGCTTGTTCATAATGTACAGATGTAAGCTTGTGTCATAGAGGGAGGACCCTGGTTACTCATTCTAGCATTATTTCTCCTATTTGAATATAGGTTAGCCTGTTAATGGGGAGGGAGTCATAAGGTTCTTATATTTTTGTAGTGTAGAACTTTAACGCACTCTTTGTTGATGGCTGCTTGAGGGCCCACAATGTAGTTGGAAAAACCAGTATTTATCTGCTCGTAGAGATTGTATTCTTTTTAAAAGGAGCTGTACCTCCTTTAAATGGCCCTTAATTTGCTTCATTAGGGTTTGTAGGTTTTCCTTGGAGAAGAATTAAGAGTGAACTTAGATTCGTTTCTCAGGCAACTAGCTATCACCCAGCTCAACTGGCTCTTCACCTCTACTGACAAGTCATCCTGTTAGCTTTCAAAAACACATAATCACGGAGCGATTATATGCGGTGCTTTTTACTAAGAGTTCTGGGAATCGGGGTATATTCAACCCAAATCTGACTCCGACCATACATCTGAAATTATCATGTTTTATACTCTATCATTACATAACTTTCATGTTAATTATTAAACTTATATTGTTCTATTGTATACATAAATTTAGCCCCTCTCTGAATTTCCAACATAGTTTCTCACTATTCTTCTTATGGTTATATAATAATTACATTTAATTACTAAACAATCATCACATCTAACAATTATATAATTTATCATACTGCTTACACAGGTGCAGTTGATCTGGGAAAGCACAAAGCCTAACATTTTAGATTCTATCTTTAACTTTTTTCAGGGTTCCACTATCATTCTCCCCCCTTTGAAAGCATTTTCACTTCACTATAGGTGTAAATGTTTTCACTTGATACAGTCCTTTATTCCTCAGTTCGTACTCGGTTCTTCAAATCCAGGGTTGATGTAAACGTTGTCGTGGATGCTGTTACGAACTGGAGAACCAGAAGATGGTGGGCGTGGATCTCGTGTTAGTGCCTTTATTATCCTCTAGTTCCAAGATGTTTTCTTCTCTATCTCTCCCTTTAAGATGCTGTAAACTAACCAAATTGCTAAGAATACAATTAGTAAGATTACCACACTCTCAATGCTAGATTTAATCCATGAATTCGCATTCCACCCTAATCCTTTAAAGATTTTTCCTAACCAGCTTGTAGCCAAATCCTTTTGCTCTTCTTGTGCTTCATGATCTGTTTGTTTCAACTGATTGATGTCATATTCCACATCTGCAGTTACATTTGGGATATGAACGCAGCAATGATCAACTTGTCCCTTTAAAAATCCACATACTCCATGCTCCTTCAGGAGTAACATATCTAGGGCCAATCCATTTTGTAAAGTCATTTTTGTGGTGGCTTGTAACTGTATATTTAATTCTTTAAATCCTTCCCGGGTGACTCTTGCCAGTCTACCTACCTGACCTGTAAGTTTGTACAGCATCTCTCTGCTCTTACAGTTTGCTATAGGACCAAGCAATGACTCTAGGGCCCATCCAAATTTCACTCCACTAGAGGGTTCTTGCCAAGTGTCATCTGGATTTTCATTGTCTAGAACTTCTCGTCTTGCCCTTATCTGCAGAAGTTCATGTTTTCCATTAAATGGGGACTTTTTCCAAATTGGACATAAGGTTGGGAGGCCTAAAGTAATCTCCTTTACTGTCCCGTCTACAGGCAGATGTGTTGTCCAGGTACCATCACTTGCTGCCCATACAAATTGTACTGGACCTCGGATTGTAATCCTGGTACACCCTATAATCACTTTATAATTCACTCTGCCTTGTTTATGTTTGATCCCTCTGCAAGCACAACCAATTTGTAGGGCTATTGCCAGGGGTGGCATCTGTTTTATCTCTTCATCATCTGAAGTGCAGTCGTAAGTTTTATTACATGCCCACCAACTTACTTTGTCTGCCCTCGTTCTGCTACTAGTGTCAGTGTTCGTTATTGCTGGATCTGTTTCATTCTCGGGGCCTTCCCACTTAATACACCAAGGGGTGTTTGCCATATATTGGAATCTTTGAAGAATACTGACAGACCACGCACTGTCCCAAGGTTCTATCTGATCTTTCTTATCCTCGGCCTCACATTCCCATACCTGAGTTGTTTCTGTAACTTGCCTTGATTCGGGTACCAGTTTACATGTAATTGTTTTGTTCTTTTGTATTTCAGGTAGTTTTGATGTTATAATTCCCCAATTTACTGGGTCTCCTGCTGCCTTTGGTATTGGCAGACAGGCAGTTATTCGGCTGGTGTTTTGCATTTTGGCAAAATCTTTGACTAATCTGATCATTACATTCTCAGCCCGAACTGCATTAGAAACCTTTATCACCTGTGTTTCCGTTTGTACCTCTCTCTTCATTCTAGAATGAAGAGTGGTTGGTTGATCAT
Organism: Melozone crissalis; assembly: GCF_028551555.1. Taxonomy (NCBI): domain Eukaryota; kingdom Metazoa; phylum Chordata; class Aves; order Passeriformes; family Passerellidae; genus Melozone; species Melozone crissalis. The sequence goes on from NW_026535830.1 coordinate 357,950, forward strand.
TTTGCATTCCACAACCCAAAGATATTAATAACCATAACATTAGCACAATTACTGATAGCATTCTGAAAGCAATTAAACACATCTTATCTGCAGCCTTTGTTCATTCCAGAGTTTATACAGTCTGTGATCCAGGATGGACTTTCTTCACTCAGGTATAGTGGATCCAGGGGTCCATGCCGGCTACTTTGACTGCTGTAAAGGTGGCCAGTAGTACCTGATGGGGTCCACTCCACTTTTCTTTCAGCAGTTCCTCGTTCCAGTTCTTGATGTACACCTCATCTCCTGGATGTATGTTATGGACTGGGTTCTCAAGAGTCAGTGGTCTATTCCACACGAGGATACTCCGGAGCTGAGTGCATATCCAGTGTATCTGGTTCCGTGTTCCATGAAGCTGCTCCCATCTGTAAACAGCTCCCACTCTGGCTGCTCTAGTGGGACGTCTTTCAGGTCTTCTCTTGCTGAATAGGTGTACTCTATTACTTCTACCCAGTTGTGTTCTAATGGCCTTCTTCAGTTGTGGTGTCTAGGAACAAAGCTGGATTCAAAAGGTTAGTTGTTTTTAATGTGACATCATCCTGTTCAGTCAGGACTACCTGGAATTTCATCATCCTGCTGGGAGATAGCCAATGGCTCCCCTTTTGTTCTAAGACAGTGGTTACCATGTGTGGTACATAGACATCTATGTGCCTTCCCGTAGTAAGTTTCCTGGCTTCTTGTATCAGGATCACAGTAGCTGCGACTGCCCGCAGACATGGGGGCCACCCGGCACTTATGTTGTTGAGTTGTTCGGAAAAGTAGCCCACCGGCGTTTTCCAGCTTCCCAGACGTTGGGTCAGGACTCCTAGTGCTAGGCGCAGCCTTTCATGTACAAACAGCTGAAAATCTTTAGACAGATCGGGTAACCCTAGTGCTGGAGCAGTTGTCAGTGCTTCCTTTAATTTTAGGAAGGCTTCTTTCTGTGGTTTGCCCCAGGTGAATGGCTGTGTCTTTTGAGCTTCATACAGGGGTTTCGCAATCAGTCCATAGTCCATGATCCACAAGCGACACCATCCTGCCATCCTGAGGAAGACTCGCAACTCATGTAAATTCTGGGGCTCTGGAATAGCACAAATAGCTTGGATACGGTTAGTACCTAGTTTTCGTTGCCCTTGTGAAATTTCACATCCCAGGTAAATCACAGTCTGTAGCTATTAGTATATCATCAACATACTGCAAGAATAAGTATTGGTCTCTTGGAACTTGCCCATTTTTGGTCCAAATCTCCAGTTCCTTTGCCAGTTAGTTTCCAAATAGGGTCAGCGAGTTCTTTTCATGTCCAGGTGAGCTGGGTCTTTCTTCCGTTCCCTGGGTTTTTCCCACTCAAAGGCAAACAGTTTCCTACTTTCTTTGTCAAGGGGGATGCAGAAAAAGGCATCTTTTAAATCAATTACGGTAAACCATTTATTTTTCTCCTTTACGGATGTTAGCATTGTATAAGGATTTGTTACCACTGGATAAATGTCCTTTGTTATTTTATTTATTGCTCTCAAATCCTGCACTAATCAATATTCAGCATTTGGCTTCTTTACTGGAAATACTGGTGTATTAAATTCTGATTCACATTCTTCTAAAATTTGGTATTTCAAGAATTTCTCAATAATCTTTACTATTCCTTGTCGTGCTTCTGGTTTTATGGGATATTGCTTGACTTGTACAGCACTTGCCCCTTCTTTTAAATCTACATGCACTGGTTGTGCCAATTTAGATTTCCCTGGTATATCCGTCTCCCATACAGAGGGAATCACTGCATCTTCTACCTCCCTAGGGATAGAGGGGACAGGTTTTTCTTTGATCATTAATATCTGTCCTGTCTTTGATTCAGGTATTTTCATTATAAGCTCTCCATTTTCAAAGGTTATTACCGCATCAAGTTTTGCTAGCAAATCTCTCCCTAAAAGCAGAATTGGACACTCAGGTACATATAAAAATTTGTGTGTTATAATCTTGTTTCCAAAACACAAATCTAGGGGTTGCAGGAAAGGCCATTTTTCCTCTTTCCCTGTAGCGCCGACTATTGTTGTTTCCTTGTCCCCAATTTGTCCTTGCAAATCATTCAAGACAGAAAAACTAGCTCCCGTATCTATTAGAAATCTGACCTCTTTATGCCCTAACTGTATATTTACAACAGGTTCCTTGTTCTCCCGGTTCTACATCTAGTCAGCTGGTATACTCCCCCAGGACCATCTCCAGCCTGCTGGAACTGATTGCCCTGGTCAAACTGGTTATTCAAACTTGGGCAATTTCGCTTCCAATGCCCCTCCTGCTTACAATATGCACATTGATTCAGGCTTAACCCCTGGATAACTGGTCTCCTACCCCAACCAGTCCTGTTACGCCCCCTGAAATTTAGATTCCCTCTCCCCTGTATTACTTCCAAAAGATTCTGCTGCTGCCTTTTACTAGCTTCTTTTTCCCGATTGTTATATACCTTCCAAGCGACCTCGAGTAACTTATCCAAATTCCTTAATTCTTCCCCTTCTAATTTTTGCAATTTTCTACGAATGTCATCCTGTGGTTGACCCAAGAATATGAGAGCGAGCTGAACCTTTGCTTGCTCTGTATCCATTTGAAGGTCTGTATATTTCCTCGCTACCTCCTTAAGCCTCTCCAAAAACGCAATGGGAGATTCCTTCTTTTCTTGTCGAACCTCATATAGTTTGGACCAATTTATAGTTTTGGGCACAGCATTCTGAACTCCTATTTGGATGCACTCTTGATATTTCCGTAATCTCCTCATATCGCACAATAAATTAGGGTCCCAATTTGGATCCTCAGTTGGGAAATTCAGATCTAAATTCCCTGTTACCAGCCCATTTCTAATATCTTCTCTTGCCCTCTCTTTGGCTGCCTTAAGTACCATTTCTTTTTCAGTAGAATCCATCAGAGTATCTAATATCACTTGTATGTCATCCCAGTCAGGATTTTGAATTTTCATAACCATTTTTACTACGTGTGCCACTTTATCAGGATTTTCTTTATAAGTTCCGGCTGGCTGTTTCCAAATTACTAAGTCTGCCGGGGAAAAAGGCACTTTTACAAATACTGGCCCTTCCACTCCGACACCTTGTCGCAAGGGGGCAATCACAGTCTGTTTTTGTTTCCTTATGCCATCTCTATGCACAACTGGAGCAAGCTTTGCCCGATCCTGGGTTCTATGGGCTATTGGGGTCACTGATTCATTACCATTGCTATCTTTTTCACTCACATACCTCTTTCCCCTTTCTATCACAGTTAGGTTTTGCTCATCTTCCGAGGAAGAGGGATAGGGTGACGATGGGAGAGGAGGATAAAGAGGGAAAGGTGTACTAGATGAAATAGGTTCAGGGGTAGGTGGGTGAGGAGCAGGTAGTGGGATAGGGACAGATGAAACAGGTGGGATAGGGTTAGGTTCTCTTGTTCCTATTGGAGCTACTTGTAAATCAATATCTGTATAATTTTCCCTACTCAAGCTTTCTCTTAACGCCAAGTGTTCTAAACAACGTTCCTCACAAACCACACACTTTGCAGATGTTTTAACCATTAATAATCCACATTCATTCTGCCATTCTGGCTTTCCCCGTAAGTAGAAAAACAGATCAACATATGGGACTTCATCCCATTTTCCTTCTTGTTTACAAAACGACATTAACTGCGAAATAGTGTTATATTGCAGAGTACCGTATTTTGGCCATTTTTCACCATTCTCCAAGGCATATTCTGGCCACCATGAATTACAATAATCAATCAACTTAGTTTTACGTAATCCTTCCCCAAAGTTACCTTGTTTCCAATGTGCTAATAAGCACCCCAAAGGAGAATTTTGCGGGATAGGGGTGTTACTGCCCAAAACCCCTTTAAGTTTCTCCATTTCAAAAATACCACAAATGCCGAACCGGCAACGCTTTCGCGATTGTCTTACGGAACGGCGCCTAGGCTTACACCAACAGGAAGTCCTTTAGCCCAACCAAGTGTAGCTTTCGCTGCGTCTTATTGGCAGGCACCCAAAACCAAAGTAAAAAGCACTTTACCTTTCTCCCAGGGATGTTTGTGAGCGGCGGAAGCGGTCGCGGCCGATGGGCTCCCCGAGAATCCCTCGGTGCCGGCTGGAGCGTGATCGAGTCGCGAACTCGCTCAGCAGCACTCACAAGGTTCCCTTCTGGGTTCGCCAAAATATTAGCGTTCAGAAACACATAATCATGGAGCGATTATATGCGGTACTTTTTATTAAGAGCTCTGGGAATCGGGGTATATTCAACCCAAATCTGACTCCGACCATACATCTGAAATGATCATGTTTTATACTCTATCATTACATAACTTTCATGTTAATTATTAAACTTATATTGTTCTATTGTATACATAAATTTAGCCCCTCTCCGAATTTCCAACATAGTTTCTCACTATTCTTCTTACGGTTATATAATAATTACATTTAATTACTAAACAATCATCACATCTAACAATTATATAATTTATCATACTGCTTACACAGGTGCAGTTGATCTGGGAAAGCACAAAGCCTAACATTTTAGATTCTATCTTTTACTTTTTCCAGGGTTCCACTATCAATCCCACTCTTTTGCCACAGAGACTGGTTGGCTCAATAATGGCTGCTTGTAAGTAGCTCACTTGGGTTTCGGGGTAGCAAACTTAAATTCATTTTGCATTATTTTCCTTGCTAGACCATGATGCAAAAGGGTTGATCTTTGCTGTTTATAGGTTAGTTTTCATTATTATTTCATCTTTAGCTTACGGTACGTGGTCTCTATCGCGCCAATGGTGTCTTTTCTATCGCCTATACTGGGAATAGTGAATGCTTTAGTTGGGTGCGGGGGAGTAGCTTTGTTATTCCAGATCATGTTGATTGGGCTAGTTTGGCATCAAGACAATCTGGTGTTAGCAGACATTTTTAAGGTGTAAGTTCAATGCTTTTGCTTAAGCTACGTCTTGGTAGCCTAAGTGCACCTTCTGGTACACTGACCTTGTTACAACTTACATAATCTTTGGCTAAATAGCTTATAAGTTCATGGTGGAGGGGGTGGGGGGGGCGCCTGTGAGGAGGGTGACAGGCGGTATGTATGTGCCCCAGGGCCAGCTTAAAGAGGGCTCCATTGTCCCACTCTCCTGCTAAATCCACCTTCCAGGAGTTATTTCATACCCCTTTGCCGCTATGTTCTAACTTAGAAAATGTAGCCCATTGCTACCATTATACCATTCCATAGGCTATACCTTGACCTGTCTCGTTAGCATGGTGGGGCTATTGCACTCACTGTTGAGCCTTCAGGGCAGGTGGGCTGGTGACAGCGGTATGTAGGCTATTTTGGCAAGGAATGGTCAGGCATATCGTGGATCATCGACTACAGAACAGGCTCCTCTAGGTGGCTTTGGGGCACCGCCAAGTCCTTAGAGTTTTAAGCGTTGGTGCTTAAAGCATCAGGCGGATGCTTTAGTAGGTGTAAGCATCAAGATTTAGGGCCAGGCATAGTGGGGTATCTAATCCCAGTTTGGGCCCTGGCTTTCGTGGAGTTCAATTAATCGTTGTTCTAAGATCTTCTTTGATGGGGAGGCCTTTTTGGCATCTTGGGCTTGTGACAACTCAGTTGCTTTTTAATCTGAGCTACTTGGATAGCATGTGACCACTCTTTATGCCGGTTTAAAGTTAATTTGGGTCTCCTGTATGACCGCGGTGGCTGGCACAGGATTTACCAACACTGGATTTGCTATGGCTAAGTCAAGTTTACACTCATTGCATAATATTAACTACTGCTGATTACCCGGGGGGGTGGGGCAATTGCAAGGTATCTTGGGCTATGGTTGTGGTGAGCCTGATGCCCTCTCCTATCTCCCTGATTGAGGTGTTCAGGGCATCTACACTGGAGCGCGGATACTTGCATGTATATACCTAGCAAAAACTAACAGTAAGGTTAGGACTAAGTCTTTCGTCCTTGGGTGCGTGTGGCAGCCATCTTGACATCTTCAGTGTCATGCTTTCTATAAGCTACAAGGACGTGAAATTTGGTGGATAGTTGGTTGATGGTTTGTCATCATGGCCTGTGTTTTTGTTTGGTTTTTGGAGAGGGGCTAGCTTTGGGATTAATATTATGTTTGTTTGGGGGTGGTTAGGGGAGTGATGATGGTGGCTGGTTATTATTTTTGACAGTAGGGAATATAGAGGAAAGTTAATTGAAAGTGTATTGATGGTAAGTAGTTTGGACAATGTAGGGATATGCGGCTTAGTTACTTGAAAAAAAAAAGTCTAGATAAAAAAATAGATTCATAAAATGGAATTTAAATGTAAATTCCTAGTGAATGATAAAATAATTAATATGTCTGGCAGCCATTACACTATCTGTTGTCTAGAGGTAGGTAGCGCGCCCTCCATGAATGGGGTCAAAGTGCATCAGTGCCAAGTTTGCGACCACCTTATCCATTAGATCATGACATTCTGGGTGTTAGGGGATTCATATGCTCGGCGGTCATGTGATGGACATGTCAAGAGGAAGATAACACCTGCTCTGCACTTGAGGGGCTTATTGAAGAGACGCTAAAAGAAAACAAGTGTAAGAGGTCGGTATGCCGAGGTAATGAAGTTAGGGGGGAGTATTCAACCGACCACTTGTATCTGTGAAGGGCAAGGAGGAAGGAATGAAGCAAGTTATGATCCTGAAGTTACAACCAATAGTGCAAAAGAGCAAGTATAGGAGAGGTATGTGCTTGAGGGCAATAACCTAAAGCACATATGACGTTGAGTAGCTCAGTTCTCGTGAGAAGCGCGATCAAAAGATAATCACGTCTGGCTTGGGAGTGCTAGAAGGCTGTTGGCTGAGAATATTACGTAGGAGGTGGGCGAATCCTGTAGACTAGGGGAATTCAAAGGTGTACTGGGACATTCCTCATTCTCTAGCTTGGGTGTTGTGTACATTAGGTAAGATCCTGGGTCTTTGGGTAACGCTTGCGGCTTGGCCTTGGGTAGAAATACTTGGGTTGTATGGTACCTGAAGCAAGAATGTGCCTGATAGGTAGGCTGGCCGAATACCATCCGTTTGGGTTTTTGGTGGGAGAGTTTGACGTGTAATGTGGATTATCCTACATTTCATGAGCTGTCTGATGGGGCAGAGAGTGCGATGCATTATTATACATACCCTGAAAGCAAGAAGAAAATGTGCTGGGTGGGGGGGGGGGGGGGGGGCGCGTAAGGGGATGGGGGAGGGAATGAAGGACGTATTTAGGTATTCTTATAGTTAAATTTTTTAACGACGGCTTTTAACGACGGCCGTAAATCTCAGAGATAGGCCAAGTGGGAATTTATGATAGAATCTGTTTTGTTTTTAGGGCTGTGTTTTGTTCTAGGGGGATTGGCGGTTGCATCTAACCTGTCTCCTTACTATGGGGTGTTATGCTGGTTGTAGCAGCGGTTGCGGGGTGCAGCTGACTAGTGAGTTTGGGGGTCCCTTTTGTTTCTTTGGTACTTGTTATGGTTTATTTAGGGGGAATGTTGGCAGTGTTTGTGTATTCAGTGTCGCTGGCAGCGGATCCTTATCCGGAGGCTTGGGGTAGCTGGGGTGTGGTTGGTTATGGTTTTGGGGTGGGGTTGGTTGTGATGGTGGGGTTTTTTATAGGGGGTGTGTAGGGGTTGTTGACGGACGAGGGGATGGTGAATAGTGGGGGTTTGTTGTCGGTCCCGTTGGATTTCAGTGGGGTGGCTGTGTTGTATTCAGAGGGGGTGGGATTGCTTTTGATTGGGGAGTGAGGGTTGTTGTTGACTTTGTTTGTGGTGTTGGAGCTTGCGCGGGGGTTGTCTCGGGGGGCGATTCGAGCTCTTTAGCGGTAGGGTCAGGAAGTAGTTTAGTTAAAAATGCCAGGTTTGGGAATTGGAGCAGAGGGTTTGAGTCCTTTCTTCCTGAGGTGGGTGGTGGGGTAACTCTAAGAAGGGGTTCAGTCTTCAATCTTTGGCTTACAAGACCAATGTTTTTATAAACTATTAGATTAATTAAAGTTTAAGTAGCTTGTTTTCTAGGGCGGCTGCAAGGGGGAACAGAACTAGAATGATTGTGAAGTATGTGAATGAGGCTAGTTGGCCGATGATGATAAAGGGGTGTTCTACTGGCTGGCTTCCTACTCAGGTTAGGATGAGGACGTTGGCAACTAGGGTTCAGAATAGGGTTTGTGATAGGGGATGGAAGGGTATTGATCATACTTTTGATGTATGTAGTAGTGGGATGAGGAACAGGATGAGGATTGAGGCGACTAGAGCTACTACGCCTCCTAGTTTGTTTGGGATGGATCGGAGGATGGCGTAAGCAAATAGGAAAGATCACTCGGGTTTGATGTGAGGAGGGGTGACTAGCGGGTTGGCTGGGGTGAAGTTTTCTTGGTCACCTAGGAGGTTGAGGGAGAATAGGGCTAGTGAGACAAGTAGGGAGAGCATTAGTACGAATCCTAGGATGTCTTTGATGGTGTAGTATGGGTGGAAGGGGATCTTGTCACAGTCTGAGGGAATGCCTAGCAGGTTGTTTGAGCCTGTTTCGTGGAGGAAGATGAGATGGACGAGAGTAAGGCCTACGATGACGAAGGCAAGGAGGAAGTGGAGAGCAAAGAATCGGGTCAGTGCGGGGTTGTCGACAGAGAACCCGCTTCAGGCTCACTTGACTAGTGTTTGCCTGATGTAAGGGATGGCAGAGAATAGGTTTGTGATTACTGTAGCTCCTCAGAATGATATTTGGCCTCATGGTAGAATGTATCCTACAAAAGCAGTTGCTATGAGGGTGAGGAGGAGGATGACTCCAATGTTTCAGGTTTCTTTGTTTAGGTATGAGCCGTAGTAGAGTCCTCGGCCGATGTGTAGGTAGATGCAGATGAAGAAGAAGGAGGCTCCATTTGTGTGGAGGTTGCGGATGAGTCAGCCGAATTGTACGTCTCGGCATATGTGAGCGACAGAGGAGAAGGCTAGATTGGTATCTGCTGTGTAGTGCATAGCTAGCAGAAGACCTGTGACGATTTGAGTAATTAAGCAAATGCCTGCTAGATACCCAAAGGTTCATCATGTTGAGATGTTTGATGGCGCTGGGAGGTCGATTAGGGCGTTGTTGATGATTTTGAGGATTTGGTGGTTTTTACAAAGGTTGAGGGCCATTGGTTATTTCTGTATGTGGATATGAGGATGATGAGAATGGATAAGGCGAGTGATCCTAAGCAAGCTTTGATTAGGCCTGAGTGGAGGGTGGTGGCAGTTTTGGTTGCTATTAGTTGTAGGCTGGCTAGCTCCTCTGGACCTAGTATTTTGTATCAGGAGAGGTCAATTAGGTGGCATGCAATGTTTTCTCCTCCTTTGAGGAAGTTGGTTATACTTAGGCGGTGGGTTAGGGGCTTAAAGTATCCTAAGGATGTTGAGAAGTTTGAGAAGGGGGCTTGTTTTGTGAGGATGAGTGTTTGGTCTATTTTTGAAATTTCTAGAACTAAAGCGATGCCTAGGGCTGTTACGATTAGGGAGGTTATTTTAATAGAGGGTGGCATGGTTATTGGAGGGGTTTTTGTGGGGATGATGAATGAGGTGATGAGGAATCCTGCCAGGATGCTTCCCAGCACAAGGCGAGTGACAGCGGAAGTTACTGCGGGGTTGTTTTCACTTACTGGGGTCAAGGGCGGAATTCAAACAAAGCCGGTCTGTACTAGTACGGTTATGCAGATTTTGTGTACCATGGTGAATGATGTGACTAGAAGGGTTAGGAGTAGGGCTCAAGTGTTTGAGTAGGACGTGTTTAGGCTTTCAATGATTTGGTCTTTTGAGTAGAATCCTGCTAGGAATGGTGTTCCTATTAGGGCGAGTTTGCCGATGGTAAGGCATGCAGTGGTTGTGGGGAGTATTTTTTGGAGTCCTCCTATTTTTCAGATGTCCTGTTCTCCATTTAAGCTGTGAATGATTGAGCCTGAGCATAGGAAGAGCATGGCTTTGAAGAATGTGTGAGTTGAGATGTGGAGGAAGGCTAGTTCAGGTAGGTTTAGTTCGATTGTGACTATTATTAGTCCTTGTTGGCTTGAAGTGGAGAAGGCAATGATTTTTTTAATGTCGTTTTGGGTGAGGGCACACGTGGCTGCAAATAGTGTGGATAAAGCTCCTAGGCAGAGGCACAGGGTTAGGGTGGTTTGGTTATTATTGAATAGAGGGTGGGTTCGGATAAGTAGGAAAATTCCGGCAACTACTATTGTGCTGGAGTGGAGTAGGGCGGATACGGGCGTTGGCCCTTCTATTGCAGCTGGGAGTCATGCCTGGAGGCCGAATTGAGCGGATTTTCCGGTTGCAGCTAGGATGAGACCTAGTAGGGGTAGTGTAGGAGATTGGGATGGGGGAGGAAGTCGTTGGATTTCTCTGGTGTTTTTGGTGGAGGGTAGTCGTGCTATGCAAAGGATAAGTCTGATGTCTCCGATTTGGTTTTAAAGTACGGCTTGGAGGGCGGCAGTGTCAGCCTCTGCTCGGCCGTGTCATCAGCTGATTAGTAGGAAGGATATGATTCCAACTCCTTCTCAGAAAATGAACAGGACAAATAGGTTGTTGGCGATGATTAGGATGAGTATGGTGATTAGGAAGAATAGTAGGTAGTTGTTCCCAGAATTCAGGGGAAGATTCTGTCCTTCTACAGTTTCTCCTGAAATAATCTGACTGCCTACCTTGACCCTTGACTGAGTGCTAAAATAGTGATCTTCCCATTGCAATGAAATGCAAACTCCAAAGCAGTGAGTGTCTGCTCAAGAACCATGGAGATGCTGCTGTGCTGTTTCACAACAGAAATGCCAGAGCTCAGAGGGATTTTGGGGATGCTTTTCTGGGCAACAGTTTCCAGCAAGTTTAGAAGAAGTGATGCATGCAACTGATTTTTTTAAAAATACCTGAAGGAGAGGATTTTAGAAGCTGTTTTATGTCTTTGGTAGAACAGCAGGATTGAGTGTTAAAGAAGAACCTGCATTTTCTTGGTTATGTTTTTAGTCATTTACTGGCAAAACAGGCCAAATTGTAGGCACAACCAAGGACATTGTCCTGATCTCTTGCTGGCTGTGTGAATGAAACGTGTCTCCTGGAGGGAAGTTGGCAAACAGGAAATCATCTCTGTTTGGGTTTACTTGTTCTGTGGGATTTAGCAGCACAGGCAGTTTTCTCACAGCATCTGACTCATTTCCCATGCCCGCTGCAGGTCACCTCAAGCATGTATTCAGCGGTGCTGATCCTGAGCTGAGTGAGAAAGGGACATTTCATGTTCCTGGTGTTAAAAGAATTCTAGAGCTAGCTGTCACCTTGGCCAGTAGCAGTAGAGGACCGGCTAGGGAGACCAAAAGAAAATCCATTTTGGTGCCTTCAACAAAGGTAACAAAGGCATAAGTGGATAGTTCCTAGTTTCCCTCTCAGAGTCCTGAAGAACTACAAACTCAGTTTTGCAGAGAAAATGTCACTTGCTGACAGCAGCCAGAGGAGAACACTGAACTGAGAGCAACATCCCAGAGAGTAGAATTAGCCCAGTTCAATTTAGTCAGAGAGACTGAGAATTCTACTCCTGTCAATTTAGTGCCATCTCCTTAGAAGATGCAGTTGTGGAAGAAGAAGGCCATCTTGAAAAGGTGGATGCTGTATTTGAAGTCAAACAGGCAACTTTGTGCCTGGAGAGCTGCGTGGGCCAAAAGGAGCCAGGGGTGGTGGCCTTGAGCAGCTGAAGATGAGGCAGCGTGTGGCCAGGTGGCCAAAAAGGCCAAGGGCATGGTGGCCTGAATCAGCAGCAGTGGGGCAGCAGGAGCAGGGCAGTGAGTGTGGCCCTGTGCTGGGCAGCGCCGCGGCCACAGCTGAGGTCATTCTTGGAGTTCTTCTTAGATCCCGTGAACAACAGGCTTTGGTCCACAAGGAGAATTTGTGCTGCTTTGTGATGCAGGAGAACTTCCCAGGCTCTTTTGTGTTTGCTGTAGGGAAGATTGGGTATTGCTTGGCATAAATTCACAGACCAACACCGAGCGTTTGCTGTGTCTTGTCGGGGCATGGTTGCCACCTCGTCGTAGTGACATCAGAAGGTTGCCTTGGTGCATGGAAGGCCTGAGCGTCAGAGCAGCCCTAGACCTTGCCCAGTGCAGGAGGAGCCTCGTGTATGAGTCATTTTTTGGTGGGCACTTGCACACTTTCAAAAGCCTTGTTTTTTCTGATGTTGCAGCACAGCCTGCAAACTTGCAGAGCAGTGCTACAATGATTCACCATCTTGCTCCTGCGCTTTTTGCTGTATATGGTGTTTCCTTTTCAATCTACTATTTGACTCTTTTTGCACATAAGTAGAGATAAGAAGATAAGAAGAGCAAGAGCCGTTTTTCCCCTGGCTCTCTCTATTATTGCAGAAGAAGCCAAAGACGAGCAAAATGAGGTGGATGACAACAACCCTCCAACGTTGTTCACACCGCCCTATTCCAGACCTGTAAGTGCCAGTTGTGTGTGGTTCTGTCTTTAGTGCAAGGCAGAGCTGCAAGTTTTGGAGCAGCCAGCACTTTGCTGTTGCAGGCTGAGGATGCTGGGTGCTGGAGTCCTGCCAGGAGCTAGGGATTTCCTCCAGGCAGCCACCGCACAACTTGGCCTTTGACCTGTCCTGTTGGGTCAGTGCAGAGCTGGGGGCTCCGGCTGAGCTTCTGGCTGCTTGGTTCAGGGAAGCTCCATCTCTGGACTTGTGCGGGGTCATGGCCAAGGGCACACGTGGTAGTGCTGGAGGTCAAAAGATTTTCTTGATTTCTTTTCCCTTTTTAGAAAGGTGTCTTTGGCTTGTGGAAGTGTTCTGCAGTTTTCTTGAGTCGTTCTTCACTTGTAGAGTCATAGTTGACTCAATTGCCTTTTGGCTTTTGAGAAGCTGCAAACAGCAGAAGGGGAAAGTTTCTGCTGATCCATTTTGCACTGAAGTCTGCAGCTTTGGCAAGTGCCTTGGAGCCAAGAGTGGGGGTGAAGCTGCAAGTCCTTTACTGCTGTCTTGCGTTGCTCAGAAAAGGAAGGCCATCTTGAAATGGTGGATGCTGTATCTGAAGTGAAATGGGCACCTTTGTGTCTGGGGAGCTGCATAGGCCAAAACGAGCCAGGGTTGCTGCTGGTCTTGAGCAGCTGAAGATGAGGCAGCGTGTGGCCAGGTGGCCAAGAAGGCCAAGGGCATGGTGGCCTGTGTCAGCAGCAGTGGGGCAGCAGGAGCAGGGCAGTGAGCGTGGCCCTGTGCTCGGCAGCGCCGCGGCCACAGCTGGAGTGCGGTGTGCACTTGTAGGCCCCTGGGAAGCAGAGAGTCATTGAGGGGCTGCAGCGTGTGCACAGAAGGACAGAGGAGCTGGGCAAGAGGGTGGAGCAGAAGACCAGTGAGGAGGCGCTGAGGAAGCTTCTGCTTGGACATGAGGAGCCTCATGAGGGACCTTCAGCATCTCTTCAGTGCATCCAAATATTTGAGCCGCTTTTGGAAGCGACTTTCCCCCCTTTTTTTCCTTAGTTTTTTGTTTTTGTTTGCTTGGAGGAAGAGGCTTTTTCATTTTCTTTTTCTCTCAACTAAAGTTGTTTTCATCATTATTTTCTGCCCTTTTATAGCACTGGGACTGAGTCTGCTAGAATTTTAATTTCCAATGTATCACTTCTGGAGAATGCAGTAGTTTTGCATGAGAACACATCATTCTCTGCAGGGACCTTGGTGCAGAAGGAGCTGTTTTGGTTCCAGGCCAGCCAGTATGGCCTCAAACATCACTTTGAGCTTAGTAGTGACTGTGCCTTTTTGCAGCCCAGGGAATCAGTGTGTGTTGTTTGGGAATCGAGCAGGAGGTCAATGCCCTTGCATTCCAGCTGCTCCTCAGAGATCACAGGAGCTGGAGGGAGCTGGGCTTTATTTCTCATTCCAGCCACTTTAGCACCACCGGTGTGGTTGATTCCAAGAGAAGAACTTGCCCGAGCATAGATGCACAAAGAGTGCAATTCCCAGTGCAATGCTCTGGGTCTGATCCCTTTCCTTAAGGACCTACACGCTCCAGATTCCCCAGACGTGTGCTTTTTTGAAGCAACAGGAGAGCAATCTCAGGACTGTAGTTGAGCGGGGCACTGACTACCAAGTTCTGATGTCTCTAGCAACACAGAGGGGACAGTAAAGAGTGATTTCAGTAATGAAATCAGTCAATCTCTCTATCTATCTATCTATGTAACATTTGCAGAATTGAATCTTCCTGGCTCTGGTCCAAGGCAGTTGGAGGTGTGAAGCTCACCTAAAGCATCCCTTTCTGGTTAGGATTAGACACATATTCCCTTGACCGATTCTGAGCAGGCAGAGATATTTCTGCCTCCAGACAGGATGGTTTTCCCTTTAGAGTTGTTTCCCTCCTCTGGCCTCTTCTGCCCTGAAGTCTCCAGTTAATTCTTTCAATTTCTGCCTGTCCTAGAGAGGTGCAACAATTCCATGTTTAGGTGGTGTTTGGTGACTCTGCTCATACATGCATTACGTGACACATGGTTTCCTTCACTGGCATCCCCAGGGCTGTGTAAGTGCATTCATTCATGGGGCCTTAGGAGAGTCTCTTTCCCTCAGCAGCAGCAGCAGCAACAGCAAGGAGCGGTGGCAGGGTCAGGACCAGGAGGAGGTGCCTGCCCTGACCCTTTGCTCCCAGGCCCCAGGCCAGGAGGGCTCTGGCTGCAGCAGGGCGCTCTTCGGGCAGCCCCTAGCAGCCTCTGCATGGAGCATGGCACACTGCCCCGTCCTGCTTGTGCCACTTTTCTTCAGCAATACCCTAGCTCCTCTTCACAAGGAAAAAACTCCAGCAATGTAAAAAGACCTAATTCAAGTACACTTCTATCTGCCTTTGTATTGTAGTTCAGGGCATGTATTTTTTTGTCTAGAATTCCATGATTTTTACGAAAACATGCATTCATATCTGCACATTTTTGTGGTTTTAATTATTCATATATCAAAACATTCCTTTTTAAAGTCTTGATTTATTGCAGTTGGTAATTTTGAGGTAGTATATTTTTATATGTCACAAAAAAACACCCTTTGGGTAGTTTTTCTCACTCTTAAATAAAAAAACCCCCGTAAGCCATTTTAGTCTCTGTCTCTCCAAGTTGGTTCATACTGGCCTATTTCAAATCAGGGCTATAATATTTTTAGAGGCTTGAGAGAGGTCCAATGAAATGCACACCAGTGATTCCTCTTCTGCAATATCATGGCCCTGCCATAAAGCCTCTTTTCACTTTTTTGTTCTCTCATTAGCTCAACTGCAAACAAACGTTTAGTTGCAAACTTACACAAGATGAGTAAAATCAAAATGATGTGATGCGCCTTTGGGAGCTCCTTGCTGATCTTTCTTCTTCTTCAGCTGTGCAAGGCTCTGATCCAGGCAAAGAGATTGCACTCAGTGCTACACAACCATTTGTCTGGAACTCTGCTGATTTCTAGAAACAGCTGAAGACCTCTGTCTCCCCAGGATGTTTTGGCTGAGCCAAGCTTTGCTGGGTTTTGGCTGCAAATACCATTGCCCTTGCTTTCTTATATCCACAAGTACCATGGCTGGGCAAAAACTGCCACGTGGGCCATCTTCCAAAGGCACTTTGGTCTGGAGTTTGTGACTGAACGAGAGCCTCATCCACTGCCAAACCACATGAAAAAAAAATCATGAAACAGAACTTCCCATCCTTAACAAACAACTGACAATTCAGAAGTGGATCTAGAACATTGGAATGAAAAGGAAGGCAATCTTCCAATGGAGTTGTGCTTTCAGGAGTTTTTCTTCTGACTCCCACTCACAGCTGGCACTGGAAAAAGTCACGTCTCTGCAAGCGTCAGTGTCTTCTGTCTGCCATCAGTTGCTTTGCTGCAACAATCAGAACAGGCAACAGGCTGGAGAGAGGCTCAGCTGATGCTAGGAACAGGAGCTGCCCCAAGGAGAAAAAAGACATGAACTTTTACCTCCCAAACCCATCTCCCCAGAGGCTCAAGCAGGATTCCTCTGGTTCTCAGAAATA
Source organism: Melozone crissalis (assembly GCF_028551555.1). Taxonomy (NCBI): domain Eukaryota; kingdom Metazoa; phylum Chordata; class Aves; order Passeriformes; family Passerellidae; genus Melozone; species Melozone crissalis. The sequence continues at coordinate 373,953 of NW_026535830.1, forward strand.
CAAAGAAACAGGGCTGAGAAGACCCTCTGCAGCTATGTGTTCATGCACAAGATTTTGCTGATGCCATTTGGGTTTGGCCTTTTTTTCTTTTCTATTTTTTCTGTATTCCTTGCACATCAATTTAGAGCTCTGTAGGCTACTCTATTTGTGACTACTTTTCCCAGTCCTTTTCCATGGCCTTTGCCTAAGCAGAAAGACAAACTTCCAGAGCTCCAAGCGCCGGGGGGTAGAAGGTCCCAGTGTTATCTTGGTTCTTCCTGGGACAGACCCCTCTGGGGAGCTGGTGGACTCACCATCCCTGCAAGCCTTTACAAGAAGACTGGAGGTGGCACTCGGTGCTGTGCTTTAATTGAGGTGTTAGGCCATGAGTTGGACTCGATGATCTTGAAAGTGTCTGTCTTCCAAGCTAGTGATTCTGTGATTCTGTGACTGAGGCAGCTTTTCCTGCAGCCCTGGAAAGGGCTGCGGGGGCCCGTGGCCAAGGATGGGGATAGGGCTCATGGAAAAGCAGCGAAGGGCTCAAGGTGAAGGCCGAGAGGGCAGAGCTGCCACAGCGGGGCCCAGAGCGAGCCTCATGTCCTCCTCCTCAACCTGCGCCCTCTGCGCTGCCCTTTGCAGCGCCGGCGGCTCCTCTCGCTGCGGGGCTCCAGGGTGTGCTGGGGACCGGGCCCCTCGTCTCCGGGAAGCGCCGGAGCCTCGGAGGCGAGCGGCGGCTATTGGGACCGGCAGGGAAGAGCTGCGGCTGCGGCCCTGGGCACGGCAAGCTGCCGCAATGGCTGGCTCCTTCCGCGGCTCCTGCCTCTGCTCCTGCCCTGTGCGCACAGACACGGCCGAGGGCTGCACCGCAGCTCCCTGCCGCTCCGCAGCGGGCCCGGACGGGCTGCTGCTCTCTGCGGCCTCTGCCCGCCGCTGCCGGCCCCGCCGCTGCCGGCCCCGCCACGCTCCCGCCGGCCTCTGCCGCAGCCGGGCCCACACGGGAGGCAGCACATTGCGGCCAGCTCGGAAAAGCCCTGCCCGCAAACCGCCCGCCATGGCCCCGGCCTCAGGCCACAGGCTGCCGGCGTCCTCGCAGCTGCGAGCCGGCCCGGGCCGCCTGCCGGCCTCGGCCACAGCTCCCGCCTCTGTCTCCATGGCCACGGCGGCTCGGTACAGCGGGCTGAGCACAGCCAGCGCCAGCAGCAGCTCCTCACGGGCCCAGGCTCCGGGTGCTCCGAGCCCACCCTCCCCCGAATCCCAGCCCTGAGGGGCTTGGCGTCTCAATGCATCCCCTGGGGACAGCAGGGTCGGCCGCTGAGCTCAGCCCATGGTGACACCACCAAGAGACCAATGGAAAATTCACCAAATCCTCATAAGAGACAAGAGAAAACTCCCATGGTGCCTGACAGCCTGAAGCAACTGCCAATTACAGATCATTCCATCCATGTGGGAAAAGAGACTTTTGCGTTAAAGCAAAACAGAGTTATCAAAAAGGAGGGCAGGAACAAACAACAAAGTGTTTTGGACTCTTCTTGTCTCTGTTAGAAAGGCCAAGAAAATGCAATCCTTGCTCTTCTGACACAGCTCTCTCTGTTCATGCTGTGGGACAGCGAGTGCTGATGATGTGCAGGACCTGATGCAAGGGACAGGGAGGAGGATGCAGCAGGCACAGTGCCAAGCTGACAGAGGGATGATCTCTGGCAATGGCACTGAAGGAGAAGAGTTTGCAGGCAGCGCAGAAAATGGCTCTTTGTTTCCCCTCTTCTTTCAGTGCTGCTAAGAATGTAGCCTGGAGCAAGCTGGGAACACCAGAGCATGGAGCCCTTTACAGGCAGGGCTGCATCTGCTGAAGGGGCACAGGGAGCTCAGCAAGAATCACACACAAACCAGCAGGGGACTGAGGAGCCCCTCTGGTGGCAGTGAGCAGCCTCGGGCTCTGCTCACTGCTGCTGCCATTTTCTATTGAACCATCTCCAAGGACTTCTGTTGTGCTCTGTATTTCTAAGTGGTTTCCCCCTTGGTTGTTTGTCTCCTGCACCTTGATTTCTCCAAATTTTCTTACCCTGTCAGCAGCAGCCCCTGTCCAGAACTGGCTCTAAAATATCAGCAAAGCAGCTAGGAACAACACGGGCGGTATCCTGTGGCTCAGAAATTCATATGCCAGAGCCCTGCCTGTGCATTATGCTTTGTCAGGACTTCCTTTTCTGTGCAAAAACTAGTGAACAGTGACAGTTTTTTGCCTAAGAGCTCCTGAGAAGCAAATGTTGTGCTAGGTTTCTCATGAGTGTATCTGTTAAGTTCATTGCTGGCAAACAGAAAGTAAGGCCAGTGTCGTAGAATGAGGCCTTTGTTGTGGATGAGCCATTTGTCAGGTGAAGGGAAAACTCAGGGCTCAATATGAGACATCAGCAAGTTCCGTTTACTGAAGAGAGCATCAGACACTTATACAGCAAGTAATAAGCTCATGAATATTCTGTAATTTACACCATCCATTGGCCACACCACAACATCTGCTCTTCCCCATTCCTTAGGGGTTACATCTCTCTTTTCTCATGTCTCTTTCACTATTTGTTATCATACTCAGCTAGACCCAAGGACACACTATCTTGCAGGTGCAGGACTTGGAATTAGCCACGGCTTTGTACTTTTCCAGTCTCTAGTCAGCTAAATTCTCAACAGGCCAGGGTAGCAGAGCAGCTGGGAGCTGGTCACTCCCTGCAAAGGGCTGGTGTATGATGTGAGAACACCACGCTCCAGCATGGGCGAGCAGGGTAAATGTGCTCAAGGTGCTGCAGGCGAGGTTTGGGCTCACTTACAGTGCAGTCAGGGGTGGTGAGCACTGCAAGATCCAGCTGCAGTCTTCATCCACGTCCCTTTCAGTGCTGGCTTTAGTGTGTCTGCAGCCTGGATCCAGAGTGCCCTGGGGGGCTCCTGAGGCTGCCTTTGCACTCAGGGTGAGGATGCGCAAGAGCCCCTGAGGCCGGCAGTGGGGACCAAGGCTGGGGCTTGTGGCCTGGCAGGTGTGGCTCTGGGGGCTGTGACATGCCAAGGCATGGGTCACTGTCACTGCCCGCTGGAGCCCTGGCTAGCTCTGTGATGTTCCAGGGACAACAGCAAGAGTGGAGAACTGGCTAGACTAGGGTTTGCCTGAGCCAGAACCTCTAGGTCAGCTGCCTAGCAGTAGAGATTCCTGGAGGACCAAGTGGAGCAGGCAGCAGAAGATCTTCTGTGGTGTAAAGTGCAATGAACTTATTAGGAGAGGCAGAAAGAAGGTACTTAGCGGAAAATCCCCAAAGGGAAGCAAAAGTTAAAAGAACCCTCAGCACCGCTGTGCACGGGTTTTTAAAATCTTTCAAAACGGGGGGTGGACACCATACAGTAACCAATAAGCGAGTGTTGGGGTGTGGTTTTGAGGGCCACAACAAATCAGAACAAGGGGAGGAGAGAGGGTTGGGATAGAGATTGGATCTTGGGGTAAGAGACAGGGAACTTTCTGGAACAAAGGGTAGGGTTTGGGCTGATGGATGGGCCAAAGGGACCGGGTTGTCTTGACAGACAGGGAAAAGTCTGGTAAGGAGGGAGGGGATTCCTTGAGGGATACTTGGGGAGGAGAGCATAACACAAGGGAGAAATTACCTATAATAACTCGGGAAACAGTGGAACGTACCACTGTTGCCCGATTGATAAATGACACAAAACTCGGATAAGTTTTGTGGGTGCTTTATTATGGGCCCGGGGTGCTGGGGAACTCACGTCCCAAAAACCCAAGCCCCCGATTTCACATATGGGTGCTTCCCTCTTATACATGCGATTCACAACAAAGTCTCCAAGAAACAGTTCCCTTGTGATACATTCCTTAGTTCACAGGCAAGATCATAAATCTTCTGCTTATCTTATTCTAAGAGCATTGTATGCTGCCTTCAGACAGGTTAGCATTCTTACTCTCCTGCACTAGTTTAATTATTTACTAAATTCCTAAGACTACCTGCTAGGTTATACGCAAACCCAACACACACACTATCAACGGCTACAAAACTGCAAAACTGCTTTTAACAAACCAATTCACACACAACTCATAACTAAACTATAATTACACATTTTGCTAAATTTCATTTCTTTTCCAACATTTCCCCCCTTTTGAGCATCCTTCAGTCCTGCTGCAAGGATGCTCAATCAACAGTATTGACAGTAACATCTTCATAACGAGGTGGGGAGTGTTCTTCATTCTGCCGCCCGCGGGTCATCGCCTTCAGCAACCGGAGAGATCGCTTCTTTTCCTTTTCGATCACTCCTAAGAGGCATCTATATACAATCCATATAGTCACTAAAAATACTAAAAACATTAGTGCATACTGTATAGCAGATGTAATCCAGCCAGACAGGTGAAGCCCCAAAGAATCAAATACTGCTCCTATCCAGTTATGCTGTGCTTCCTTTTCAATTTCCTTGGTTTTTGTTTCCACTTCTGCCAGTTGAGAAATATCTTTCTCAACTTCAAGTGTAACATTTGGAATGTGTACACAGCAATGATCTATTCTCCTACTCAGGTAACCACAAACTCCATGTTCTCTTAACAGTAGCAAATCCAATGCCATTCTGTTTTGTAGGGTCATTCTTGATGTAGCTTGCAATTGCAAATTTAGATCTTTAAATCCCTTCTTAGTAGCTGCTGCCAACCTTTCTGTCTGTCCTAACAAGTTGTTGAGCATTTCCCTATTTCGATATGTCGCTACCGGAGGGAATAATGATTCTAATATCCATCCAAAGTGTACTCCTGAGCCTGGTTCATGCCACTGCTCCTCTAGGGATTCTTCCCTCTTTCTGAGTCCTTTCCTTTGGATCAATCTATTCTGTTTCCAATATGGACACAATGTGGGAACCCCTAGGGTGATTTGTGTTACTGATCCATCTAGAGGTAAATGTGTGGTCCACTGTCCATGTCCCAACACCCAGACTAGATTTCCAGGGCTATGCACAGTAGTACATCTGCAATCTATAGGTCCCTCCATGGACTCTTTGCTAACCGTATGATCATATCCCCTACACTCGCATCCCCACTTTAATGCCATTTTCACCGGTACCAATCCAATTCGGTCTTCCGGTGTATCACATGTAAAAACCTCAGTACAATTCCAATCCTCTTTCTGCGGTCTGAACCCTCGGGAAGATGTAGACGTGATGAGGGCCCTATAATGTGACTGATTCTTTACTCCTGACCATTGGATGCACCATTGTACTTCCCCAAGGTAATTATAGTGTTCCAAAACACTAGGTCCCCATAATGTCTTCCAACTATTCCAGGTGTCAAAATTCTGTGTGACATTCTGACAACTAATCTCATTTCGGTGGGATTTCGTTCTTATTCGTACTGTATTGCATGGCTCATCTATTGGGGTTGCAATCAAACACCTCCTGGTATTTTGAATCCAACCATAATGATTGGGTTTCTTTTCACATTCCTCTCTAGTCATAGCCCGAATGGTCATACACAAATCTCTCCATACATCTACTGGTTTGGGAACTGACTGGCAGGACCATGAAACATTCTTAAATGTTTCAGGCATTTTGGTTACCGGTATTATTCCCCAGGGGATTGGTTCACCTGCAGCCTGTGGAAATGGTAGGCAAGCTGTTATTTTAGTCACGTTCTGCATGATCCCAAAATCTCTAATTAATCCTACCACTAAGTTTTCCTGTTCAGTATTCCGTTCTATTGTATCATTAGCCTCCCGTCTACTCCTTCTACCGTGTCTCTGTAAGGATAACATCATTCTGTCATGCCTCCACCATGCATTTCCTATTCTAGGATTAGTGACATTCAACCACCCACAACCTTTGCCTTCCTTCTCCCACCAACTGGTCCTGTCCTCTATTCTGTCCCAGGTCAGTTCCCTATTTTGCCTCCACCTTTTGACCCGTAGGTTCCTTTGATATCTTGATCTTACTAGGAAGGAACAATTTATTCTAAGGGGTGACCCATCCCACATGTCCGCTGCCATTGATACTGGATCAACCTTTATGTTTTCAGCACGATCCCCTGTCCATGGCAAAACCCTCATACTCACTCTTTTGTAATCAAAGCTATCCCGTATCTTGACCAAACATGTATATTCTCCCGTATCGTTTGTGGTTACCTTAGTAAGATTCAGTACCGTGTTTCCTTGTTGTTTATCCTGATCCCAACCGACTCTGATCTTGCCTCGGCTTCTTTCAGCCCCCCGTTGCCATATTGCAATAACTTCACCGGCCTCAACTTTCTGGCTGTCAAATATAACACAAGTTAATTGAACATCCATCCCTTCCATGACTGTAACCTTTGTTTCTTCAACCTGTACTAGAGTAGACCCTTGAACAGGTAATAGTCTCATGATCACTAGCAGTAATATAATTAAGAAGGCGGCTTTGCGCGGAAGATCATCCGGGTTGGAGACACTATCTGGGTTTCCCATTGGAACGGTGCCTTCTTTACCCTGGTGTAATGGATCCAAGCATCCATCCCCTGGACCTTCACCGCCGTGTAGGTCGTCATCATCACCTGGTGGGGTCCGCTCCATGATTCCCGTAGCAGATCCGTGATACACTTCTTGACGTACACTGGGTCCCCAGGCTGAATGTCGTGGACCGAATTCTCCAGCGTGAGCGGTCTATTCCACTGTAAAGTATTTCTTAAAGAATTCAAGATCTTATTAAGTGACATAACATACTCTGCAATTGCCTGGTCCCCACTCACATGTACCTCCCCTTTTAATACAGTTGCATGATATGGTTTGCCATATAGTATCTCATATGGACTTACGCCTACCTTTTCCCTTGGCTTAATTCGAATCCTGAGTAGGGCCAAAGGCAAAGCTTGAGGCCAGTGCAGTTTAGCTTCCTGGCAAATCTTTTTGATTTGTACTTTCAGGGTTTGATTCATCCTTTCCACCTGCCCACTAGACTGAGGTCTCCAGGGGGTATGCAAATTCCATGTTATATCTAACAGTCGTGCTAATTCCTGCACTACCCCGGCTATAAAATGCAGACCCCTATCTGATGACAATCCTAAAGGTACTCCAAATCTTGGTATTATTTCTTTTAACAAGGTTTTTACCACCTCCTTAGCCTGATTAGTTCTACATGGAAAAGCTTCTGGCCAGCCTGAAAACGTACATACATACACTAACAAGTATCTGTATCCCTGTGCCCTAGGCAATTCGGAAAAATCAACTTGCCAGTAATCTCCCGGTTGTGGCCCGACTTGCAGCTTTCCCATTTGTATTTGTCTCCTAACTACTGGATTATTTTTCAAACATACCGGGCACATTGCATTAACTCTTTTTGCCATTGTTAACATCTGATTAGAGATTATCTCATTTTTCAAAAATTTTACCAATACTTCTGCCCCCCAATGACATTTGTTATGTTCTGATTCCAAAATAAATTTCATTATGCGAGTAGGTACCACTATTTGTCCCATTGGTGTAACATACCACCCAAGTTGATTCCTCTGTGCCCCTAGCAAGTTTATTAGTTTTCCATCTTCTATTGAATATTTGGGCTCCTGATTCAGGTAAGGGGTAGCCGGATTCGTTCTTACCGGTACCAATGCCATTTGAGTCCATATTTCCTGTGCCACTTGCCGTGCTGTAACATCAGCAAATCGGTTTCCTCTGTAAACATCTCCTTCCGCAGTCTGATGTCCTCTAACATGCATAACTGCAACTGCTTTGGGACTATGTACCACATCCAGTAGCTGTAGCACTTCTTCCCAGTGCTTGATGTTGGTTCCCTGTGAATTCAAAAACCCCCTTTCCTTCCATAACACCCCATGTACGTGAACCACACCAAAGGCATATTTAGAATCTGTCCAGATATTAACCCTTTTGTCCTTGCTCAAATACAGGGCTCTGGTGAGTCCAATCACCTCTGCCTTCTGGGCCGAAGTTCCAGGTAACAAAGCCTTTGCCTCTATTACCTGATCCAATGTTACCACTGCATACCCGGCATAGCGAGTCCCATTCTCGACAAAACTGGATCCATCAGTGTATAGTTCCCATTCAGGGTCTTCCAATGGTTCATCCTTTAAGTCGGGTCTGCTGGCATATACTTGTTCAATTACCTCTACGCAATCGTGCACCAGTCCCCCAGCCTCCTGGTCACTGCATAAAAATTCTGCTGGATTAACATGATTAGTAGTCTTTATTTCAATATCATCCTCTTCTCTCAGGATGGCCTGGTATTGCAACATTCGACTGGATGATAGCCAGTGACCCCCCTTTTGCTCCAAAACAGCCATGATCATATGGGGAACAAACACTTTCATTTTTGCCCCCAAAATCAATTTCTGGGCCTCTTGAATAAGAATTATTGTTGCCGCCATGGCTCGTAAACATGAGGGCCACCCCGAACTTACCGAATCCAGTTGTTTAGAGAAGTATCCCACTGGCCTCTTCCAGGATCCCACCTTCTGGGTGAGGACCCCCAATGCCAGTTTTTGTCTCTCATTCACGTACAACTGGAATTCCTTGGTCAGGTCAGGGAGTCCTAGGGCTGGGGCCTCCTTTAGTGCCTACTTCAATTCCTGGAAGGCCTTCTTTTGCTGTGTCGTCCACTCCAGCCAATGCTGCTTCAAGGCCTCATACAGTGGCTTGGCTAGGAGACCGAAATTCATGATCCACAGTTGACACCATCCCACCATTCCTAGAAAAGATCTCAATTCCTGATGGTTATGAGGCAAAGGAATAGCACATATTGCCTCTATTCGGTTTACTCCCAAACGTCTCTGCCCTTGTGTGATCTCACAACCAAGATAAATAACGCTATTTTTGACCAATTAAGCTTTTCCTTAGAAACCTGATACCCTGCTTGGCCCAGCATGTTGAGTAATTTAATTGTTAATTCCACACACATTTCCCTTTCCTTAGTAGCCAGAAAGATGTCGTCCACGTACTGCAGGACTACATACAAGGATGGGGATATTGTTACCTGGGTTATCTTCCATTCCTCCAGCTCGTAAGCTGCTTCTTTCTCCCAAAATCAGGACTCTCCCACTCGAAGGCAAAATATTTCCTACTCTCTACTGCCAGTGGGATGCAGAAGAAGGCATCTTTAAGGTCAATCACTGAGAACCATTTAAACTCCTCCGATACAGATGTTAACAAGGTATAAGGATTAGCAACAACTGGATGTATGTCTTTCACTATTTCATTAATAGCCCTTAAGTCCTGTACCAAACAGTACTTACCATTAGGTTTCTTTACTGGAAAAATTGGAGTATTATACTCCGATTCACATTCCTGTAATATTCCTTGAGCCAAAAATTGTTTAATTAACGGGGCTACTCCCCTCCTTGCCTCAAGCTTCAAGGGGTATTGCTTTACCCTCACTGGTTGGGCCCCTTCCTTTAGTTCCACCTTTACTGGCTGTGCAGCTTTAGATTTTCCAGGGACCCCTGACTCCCATACCCAGGGTACTACAGCCTGCTCAATTTCTTCTGGAATAGGAGAGGCATCCACTTCCTTGATCACAAAAATGCCTGCTATTTGTTCCTCAGGTATTTCCAATTTCACCCTTCCCCCCTCAAATATTATTTTCACATTAAGTCGGGACAACAGGTCTCTGCCAAGAAGGGGTGTGGGGCAATTTGGCATATACAAAAATTGGTGATCCAATTCCTTCCCCCCAAACCTAAGATTTAAAGGTTGTAAAAATGGTTGTTCCTCTAGCTTCCCTGTTGCCCCCACCACCTGTACTGTTGTGTCACTCAAAGGTCCCAATCGTCTATTAAGTACAGAATAGGTTGCTCCAGTGTCTACCATAAATTCTTGATCCTTTCCATCTATTTCCAGAACTACCCTAAGATCCTTTTCTAGTCAGCTTTGATTCTGATAGTTTCCCAAAACTAGTGCTTGAGCGACTTCGGCTGGTCCTCCCGTGAATCCTCCCACAGGAGCATTCCCCATTGGACCTGTCCTTAATCCTATGTTTCCCATGCCCATACCTCCTCTAACCGGGCATTCATTTTTCCAGTGTCCCAACTGTCGGCAAAATGCACACTGGTTTGGATCCAACCTCCCCGTGTTAGGTGCAAACCCAAATCCTCCCCGACCTCTTGCCAGCCCCCTCTGTCCGCGATTAGCTCCTCCCTGACCTCGACACCTAATGGGTCTTCCTCCTGCCCCGGTCTGTTGCATTACAGCCAGAATACTAGCTTGTTGTCTTTTTGCAGTTTCTTTTTCCCTGTTGTTGTATACCTTCCACGCTACCTCCAACATTTTATCCAAACTCCGAGTGTCCTCTCCTTCCAGATTTTGTAACTTTTTCCTAATATCCTCTTGTGATTGCCCCATAAAAAACAATGCCAATTGAAGTTTTCCTGATTGATCCTCTACATCTAAATTAGTAAACTTCCGAGCCATGTCTTTTAATCGTTCTAAAAAGGCAGACAGTGACTCATTCTTGTCCTGCTTGACTGAATACAGCTTAGACCAGTTCATAGTCTTAGGTATTCCTGTCCTAATTCCTTCCACCAACAATTCCTGATATCGTTTTACAGCCCTTATTCCCCCCGTAGAATTTGGGTCCCACCTTGGTTCCTCACTAGGTACCAATTCATCAACTGTCTCATTTAGTTGTCTCAACCGAATTTCCTCACGAGCCTTTTCTCTAGTGGCTTTAATAACCATTTCCTTTTCCGTGGAATCCATTATAGTATCTAATAATACCTGTAAATCATTCCAGTCTGGATTCTGAGTCTTTATTACCATTTTAACCACCCTTGCCACCCTTTCAGGATCCTCCCGATAACTCCCCGCTGATTGCTTCCATATTACCAAATCCCCGGGGGAGAAAGGCACCTTTATAAGTATCCTTTCTCCCTGTGGTCCCACAGCTTCCCTTAATGGCGCAATTAACTGTGGCCCCTTCTGCCCCTTCCTCCCCTTGCGAGTCCGCCCTGCTAACGGAGTTCTTTTAACACTCTCATTCTTTTCACCATCATCACCATCACTATCACTCTCACTAGATCCCGTTTTTATAGCTATATCCGCAGGGGGAGCAGGGGGCACATTAGGAGCAACTGGAGCACTCGGGCATGCTATACAATAAGAAAAATCTTCCTCAACTGAAGGATACAAATTACGCTCCTTTCTTTCTTTACATCCCACACACTCCCTTTCATCATTCGCTTCTAAAACCAAAATACCACACTCCTTTTGCCATTCATCTTTCCAGTAAAAAACGAAAAACAAATCCAAATATGGTATTTCATCCCATTTCTCATTTCGCCTTAAAAATTGCATCAAAGATTAAATTATCTCCAATTCCAGTGTACCATTCACCGGCCATCCTGCTTGCCCAATCTCATATTCAGGCCACCAATGATTACAATAATCTATCATTTTACTTTTATCCAATTCTTGATAATACCCCTCACTTTTCCACCATTTCAATATACAACCTAATAGCCTATTTCCAGGTATTTTACCATTGGCTTGCACTAAGGTTTTAAAAGTTTTAAAAGACATCATATTACAGCCTTTAATTCCACCTTTAGTTCCAGTAAACCAATACACCTTAAACCAATATACCTTCTCGCCGTCCTTCCCAAACAAAACAGGAGGCGAGTTCCGGTCCTGCATCCTTAGACATCTTATGGCCGGAGCCTAGGCTTTTTACCAACCACCAAATCCAAATCCAATTATCACCTTTTTCCAATATAAAGCACCTTCGGGCTTACCTTGGCAGTTGTCCAACAGGCGCGGGGTCAGGTACAACCGATGTCTCCCCGAGAAGTGCTCGGTGCCGGCTTGGAGTGGATCGGGACGCGGAACCGCCCCAGCTGCCTTTGGAGTCCTGCCGCAGTCGCCAGAAAAACTGTTGCCCGATTGATAAATGACACAAAACTTGGATAAGTTTTGTGGGTGCTTTATTATGGGCCCGGGGTGCTGGGGAACTCACGTCCCAAAAACCCAAGCCCCCGATTTCACATATGGGTGCTTCCCTCTTATACATGCGATTCACAACAAAGTCTCCAAGAAACAGTTCCCTTGTGATACATTCCTTAGTTCACAGGCAAGATCATAAATCTTCTGCTTATCTTATTCTAAGAGCATTGTATGCTGCCTTCAGACAGGTTAGCATTCTTACTCTCCTGCACTAGTTTAATTATTTACTAAATTCCTAAGACTACCTGCTAGGTTATAAACAAACCCAACACACACACTATCAACGGCTACAAAACTGCAAAACTGCTTTTAACAAACCAATTCACACACAACTCATAACTAAACTATAATTACACATTTTGCTAAATTTCATTTCTTTTCCAACACCACAAGATAACAGAACATTTGGCTCAATAAACTAACACACTGCAACACAGAAATTCGGGCTTTCAGCAGCTGAGAGGTGGCAGTCTTAGAACCTGCAGCAGCTGGTGAAAGCCATCTCTCTCCTTCAGGTTCTTACTGTGTGAGAAGGTGCTGCGGGTTGTGGTGGCTGCACTCCCCCTTTGCTGGGAGGATGATCTGTACCAGGGGAGAGCAGAAAGCTGCCATGGTGAGCAGAACATGCTCAGAGCATTACAGTTCAGAGAACGGCACTGCCCCTGAAGGGTAAAAAGCTTGAAAGCATAGAATTCTATGCAGAACCGTTGCACAAATTTTCTCTTCTAGAACGTGCTCATTTTTGTATACTGTAGGTGAATACTCTGGGTTTTGTAGAATACATGGGTTTTTTTCTCAAGGTTTTTGGGAGAACTCTCAAGTTTATTTTTATTTGCATTTTACATTCAGCAGGTGTACAGATTTTTTTTTAACTGTTCTTTTGTAAATACTTAGGGAAAAAATAACTAAGCATTTTTTAATCCTTTGGAATGTTGTGGGTAATATCCTTAGAAGGAAAACCTTATTGAACAAGTGTGAAAACACAGAGAGAGAGAAAATAGCATAAAAGTCTTTTAGTACAGGGTGTGTAATAAGGACTGCAGAACTGAGTAATTCCTCCAAGGGCAGAATTAGCAAGATATATCACCAAGAATACTTGCCAAGATACTTCCTTAAAACAAGGGAAATGTGACCTGCAGCCATACGAAGTACAGCCAAAGCAAATGAAAACCTTTGGGAAAGAAGGAATTTTGCCAGTGACATGAGTCTGTCTGGATAATTGAGGGATGCCCGTCAACCTTGCACTGCATTCCTCAATATTTGCAATGTCTTTTCTCCCAATTTCTGTGAAGTGAATAAGCTGCAGTTGTTTAACCATTAATTTAAGCTCTTTGGGGAAGTACCAAGCACCATGTATGTTCTTTTGTAGCTGAGCAGGACTTGAGTTTCCCAAGTCTTTTACAAAGCAGAAGGGAACCACAGAGTTACTTGTGCTAGTATTAATGAAGGGTTTCATGAAAGCAGGTGAATGAGAGCATTGCATTATAGTACTTCCACATTCAAGAAAACAGGAGTCCACTTAGAATAAAACCTATAAGGCTAGCATAACATCAGAACAGGATAAAATGAAATTACTAGAGAGGAAGTGATGCGTCAGAAATGAAGTGTATCATTTCTGATACATCTGCATGCATTTGCAAGCTAAAACAGAAAAAGAAGGGCAGAGATAGAAAGGAACAAAGATTTTAAAATTGCGCCGCGCAGAAGAGACACACAAACCAGCTGTGTGAACACAGCTGAGAGATTCATCTTGGAGATGGATTAGAGTGGAATCCATTCACTGAAGATCTCTGGTGCACAGGAGTGCAAAGACTGAGGAAAAAAGGAGAAAAGTTTAATTTCTGAAATCTATTTAGATTCCTGGAAGCATTGTCTAGAGACGTAAAAATCTAAAGCCTCAGAGAATCTGAACCTAAAACTTCCCCAAATGGATTGATCAGGTATTACGGGCACATCTCTGCTGTTTTCAGGGTCAGTGAAATTGGCAATGGGTTTCTGGAAATTAGGAATGCCCACCCAGATTTTACCTCCATTACTTGAAGAACACCTTAATAAGGCACTTCAGGAACTGAACACTGACATTCTCACCCTGCTCTGTTTACTTTCTGTTTGGGTACAGGCTGGTAGAAGGAGAGATCAGGCTTTGATTTCCAAGTGGAAGGTAAGGAGAAAGACAGGCAGCACAGGAAGCACAAGGCCCTGTAAGAGGACCTGTGGAAGGTAACTTTGTGCCCCAGCACTGTTAGAGGACGTTCCCTGTCATTGGTGCAAGCAGCTGGAGACATAAATACTGATTTATTTGGGGGCCACAGTCTTGGTAAATGCAGAGGTGGTTCAGTAACGTGACATGAGGGAGTTCCCTCAGGGCAACTGGGATGCCTGAAAGAAGTGAACAGCTCAGCCCGCTTGGCTGCTTTTCCTTCTGACCCTCCTGGGGAGGCTCTGGCATTTCCTCTTCCCTGATGGAAGTGCAGCTGCTGCCAAGAGAAACGTCCCCATACTCACTCAGGGTTCCCTTTGCTTGCCGGATGCCCCAGCTGCTGTCGTTGTCCAGGAGAGCTGCTCTGCATGGGAGGAGGAGCCCGAGGGAGAGGCTTTGAAGATGGGGCAGCTGGGATCCCTGTGCTTGGAGCTCTGTTTAAAGATACACGGACTTGCATGTGAACAGGGATAATTATATGGACCTGTACATATGTAGCCTGCTATTTGTACAGGCCTATTTCTGTACATATGCTATCAGATTTATGAATGTACTGTGTATATATGCACCTATAGATACCTGCATACATACAGGTTTTCAGTCACATCTTTGTGTGTATATGTATCTAGTTCTTTATGTGTATTGTAATATCTGTGTTTAGATTTCCGTATGTATACGGTTGTGTAAGTATCCATTTCTATTGATGTATTGATGTAGTTTTCGGTATATGTCTTTTTAAATAGCTATATTGGTATTTGTTTTGGTATGTATGTATTTTTAAATTTTTTTAGATGTGTATTGATGTATTTCTATATAAATTATATTTACATCTATATCCAGATATATTGCTGTAAATTTGTATTGATGCAGTTGTACAGATATTTAGATTGGTACAGCTGTTTGTCTATTTACAGATAGGTTTGTTTTATGTATCTCTTTCTTGAATGTAATAGGTAACATTTAATCTGTATTCACATCTGTACATTGTAGTGGTTATTTATGTATTCAGTTCTATTTAAATGTGTCTGCAGTGGTATAGTGGTGGAATTCTATTTGTAGAGTACTTGGTATTACAGGCAAATACTGATATTTTCGTATTTGTATATGGGCTGTATGTTTGCCATAATATGCAATAAATTAAGTGGTTAATTTTCCCTTGATCTCTGTGTATAGTGAGTGTTTGTAGAGGTTTGCAATAAATTAGTTTTTGTTACCAGAAGTTGTTATTTGTATGTTTTTAAATAGTGTGGTGTAACAAATACATAAATTACTTTTTTAAATTTAACAAAGATTTGTATAGTTCTGTTTTGTCAGCGCTGGTGTAGCAATTGGTAAGAAATGCCATTTGTCAAGTGAGATGGATGTGTTGTAATTTGTGCTACCCAAAGCCATGGGCAGATGTAAATGCTGGAGGATTTTGGCCATGCAAATCTCCAGCCATGCCCAGCACATGCCCCACCTGCACTCAGGCTGGGCAAGGGAAGCGCAGATTTGGGCTGGCAGCAGAGCCCCACATTGGCTCAGAACTCGCTGCAAAGGCCTGCTGGCTGAGAAAAAGATCAGGGATACATTTTATATATTCTATTTATTATAGTACATATACTAAAATATATATTATGTAGTGTATTGTAGAAATCCTTAAAATTAGAGGAGTTTTGGAAAGCTGCTTCTCAGTGAAGAGGATTTCTAGGCTAGAGGAATATAAAAATAAAAAGAAGACCATGGACAGTGCCATTGCCAGAGGCCTAGGCTGTTAAAAGGAGGAATGGATCGTCCCCTTTGCCATCTGTAGCTGATACCCCTGTCAGTAATAAGTAGCAACTCCGGGGGCAACGTGATGGGAAACCATCTCTCTGAACCAGAATGGGGCGTCTTTTACCAGCTTGGGGCAATTTTACAGGGTAAAGGACATTCAAACATCTCAAAGCGTGAACTAAAAGACTTACTAATCTGGGTAAAAGTGAATACTCAAAATACAGACTTGAAGTCTGATTTTACCTTTGATTTCTGGACCAGATAAAGTGGAAAATTCACAATCTAGTCTCTCTCAAAAAGGAAGAGTCTTTGGTCAAACTTATGCCTGTCTCCATAGAGCTTTAATGGAGAGCTTTGATCAGAATGATTGTAACAGAGACTTTCTCAAACATCAGAACAGAACACCTGGCTCTGAGGCTTTAATTCTGAGTGGTGCTGGACCTTCATCCTCCTCTGGGGAGAACTTGGATTTTGTTCAGGGTGTCCTGGCATGTCCGGGGTTTCTCCAGGCAGTGTGGACAGCATCCCGAAGTCCGGAAAAGGGGAATCAGATCAGCTTCCAGCTTTGGTCATGTTCTCTGCTTTTTCCAGGATTCCCTGAGTCACTGATGTTGCAACCAGACATCGTCCCAACTCCTCCAGGAAATCATCCATCCCCAGAATTCCCAGAAAAGTGTTTGGGATTTTTCTTGCATTCCAGGAGTTTGGGGGGGCCATGGGACATGTTCTAGGGAGGCTGGGAATCAAACAGGTCCAGGAGATTAATGTTTGGGGAAGCTTTGCAAAACAGGAGCTGCTGTTTCTGTGCTCTGCTGCTCTTCTGAAAAAGATGCGGCTGGATCTTATTCTGAAGTTGTGCAGGTGGGGTCAGCCAAGGGGGGGCCTGGATCCACTCTGCCTGGCCGAGGTGCTGCAGGGTTGCTCCTGTCACTGTTTGCCCTTCCCAGGAAGTCACCCCCTCGGATTGGGCTCAGGCTGGCAGTTTGCTTTGGAGCTCTGAGGACTCTTTTCATATAGATTCCTCTACCAAAACTTTCCGGGATTTTCACCACTTTTGGCTCCCCAGCCTCCGGTTACAGCAGGTGGGGGGGCTTTGTATTTGGCTGTGCCTGCAGGGGAGTGGGTAGGAGGGAGGACAGAGGTGGCGGGGGCCAGCCAGGGCTTGAGCAGGGCAGGGATGGCTCTGCCCAGAGAGATGGATGGGATGGAGGTGGAAGAGCTCAGGAAAGTTGCTGTGGAGGCACAGACAGTTCATTCAGAAGCCTTGAAGCCTGTCTCATTGGCTGCTGGAGTTGGGGTGGAAAGCATGCTGAGATTGCAGATCAGACCTGAGAGTTTTCCAGCTGAATCCCTGCGGGCAGGGATACAGTGTGGAACCGGTCACAGTCCATTGGAAAGCATCACAAAGACAAAGTCGGGGTCTACAGCTGGAGAGCAGCCCAATTTGTATGAATCTAAAAAGATCCAATTTAGTGAATCCAGACGTGAGATAGCAGGCTCTGGCTTTCTTCCTTCCACCAAGAACTTGGAGCTCTCCTCCCCAGCGCTTCCCGGCAGGGCTCCCAGGAAAGTTGCTACAGCAACACTACTGCCAAGTGACGCCGGCCGGGGGCTATTTACAGACTACGAACAAGACAGGGCTGCTTTGGAAGGTGCCTAGAGCTGTTTATTTTTCAGCATCAGCCTCATTACATGATTATGATAATGGGAAGCTGCTAGCAGCTCACAATCCAGGCAGCAGGCCAAAAAATGTAAGGTTACAACTTACTTTATTAGCTTTTGACCAATCACACAAAGCAAAAGCATATTGACAGTAGTTCTATCCAATCACCAGAAGCACACGTAGCCTTGGTTAAAACAATGCTTGCTTATTTCGAATACAATACCTGTTGATAAGCCTTAAAACACAACGCACAGAACTCCATTATTAAGCTTCAACCTTCCTAATATCTTGCTAGATAAACTTTCTGTGGCTTAAAGAGCTATTCAGACAAGCATTAATACACAGGCTTATTGTTTGATTTGCCCATGCTTTTTCCACTGTTTAAATATTTTTTTCTGCTGACCTATCTCATGACTGTTGCTTTAGCTCTGCTCACAGTTCTGCTGTATCTGAGGCCTGCCTTTTGCAGCTTTCCCAAAACCCTCTAATTTTATGGATTCCATCAATTCCCTCTCTCTCTTCACCCAAAAAGAAACCTTACCAATCGTGTCATTTATTACTTGCGTTTTGTAGCCTTACTATAACAGGTTTGTTTCTTATCTGCTTAAAGCATGTTTTTGTTGGCACTAAGCATTGCTGTATTACAGCACAGCAATTTAATGCTGTGAAGGTCCAGTCAGTGGAAAGGGCATAAATTATGCCTGACAATAGTTACAAGTCATTATTCAAAAATCTCTTGTCAATTCCAGGGTCTTAACTCAAAACCTTCCTCCACTTCTATTCCTTCATCCACCACCTCCATGACCTTTTGAGCACCTGTCTGTGAATCCATTTCCTACCTCTCTCTCTTGTGTGATAAAAACTTCTTGGACAGTTTTGTTCATCATTCGTCACACACACTGAAGTGTTCAAGGTATTACTATTAATATCACTACCAAAACACCAAATACATGAGACCTATCTTGCAAATT
Source organism: Melozone crissalis (assembly GCF_028551555.1). Lineage (NCBI taxonomy): Eukaryota > Metazoa > Chordata > Aves > Passeriformes > Passerellidae > Melozone > Melozone crissalis. The sequence goes on from NW_026535830.1 coordinate 392,442, forward strand.
TCCCTTAGCCAAGGCGCAAAGCTCTATTCTTGGAACAAATCATCTAACCAGGACCCACTATCTTCTTTAATTTGGGCTGTCAAATCTTTCAGTTTTTGTATGCTGTTGAGGATGGATTCAGAGTGATCAGACAGGTTCATAAAACACAATCCTTCAAATTCCTCACAACCATGTCCTTGTGCCAGTAAAAGAAAATCAGTTGCTGCTCTATTTGGAAGGGTAGCATGTCTAACACTATTAACATCGGTCAACATGTCACTGATTGCAGTGGATGTGGCATTAGTTTGTTTACTCAGCCAATATCCAAACCAATCTAATTGTTTCAATGCCATTGCTGAAGCCAGTTGGGGTGAAAGCAAACCTGCTGATAACCCTTTTTGCAGCCTTCCAAGGCGTGAAATCACTTCTGCAGTTCTCATGAAAATGATGAGAACTTGGAGCTTTTTGGCAGTATTCATGGGATAGCTGATTGCTGTGAAAACACTTCCTGTTCTTATGCATCATATATAGGAGTGATGAAAAGGCAAAAAAACCACGGTCTAAATCGACAGTAGACCTTCCATTGCAACCACCTACTTGGTCTAATATTTTTTAAAATTTAGAAAAAATTTGAATTTAAATAAACACTTCCTTGCCTTACCTGTTATTGAAGTGAAGGGAGATGACCATCCGATTGATGAGCATCGACTCCGATTTATTGATCTCACTTACACACTTTTATAACAGTGTTAATTAAGCTCATGCATATTGCAAAATCCGAGCTCACCATAGGTCACAGATTACACACCAACCCCTCCTTTTGTTTTCAATACCTGTGGTTTGTTATTGAAACCAAGATTTGTGTTCTCACCCTGATATGAAAGTTCTCATGGCCTCCATGTTTGTCAACTTTTGCTTTCCCAAAACTTATCCAAGGACAAGGTATTTACTTGTTATTAAAAACAACCTGAGAACCTCTGCTGTTTACATAAACGTGCCTGAGAACTTCTGTTGTTTACAGAAACAGGCTGTGAGAATTTGCTCCTCACAGCTGCCTTTTACTTTTCCATCAGCGGTATATGATTATGGCATGTCTGAACAATACTCTATAAGCTATTTCTGAGTAATATTCTCCAACAAATTCCCCGTTTTTTCTGTTATGCAAAAGGTTAGTCTGCTAGGGTTCTTCTATTTATCTACCGACCATATCTTGAACACAACCAAAAATACAAAGCAAAATAAGCAAAAGCATTTAAACTTAAAGCACTTAAAATATTGAAACTGTCGGAGGAAGGAGACCCAGACACCAACTGGTTCATCCAAGTCCAATTTATTGATTGAATACGGCGGATTAAATATAGTTCTTAATAAGCTTCATACATATTGCAAATGTTGAGCTCAGGATTGGTTAGTTACATATCAGCAACTACACCTACTTCTACATTCTTGTGCTTATTCTTTTGTTACATTCTGCAGATATTCAGGACTAATCTCACCTCCCTTTCCTCATGTTGCAGCAAGGTCATCCGGCATTCTTGCCTGTCAGCAGTCACTGAATCAAAGACTGCTGTCCTCCCTTTCGAGCTTAACCAGCGGCATTATGTCAGGATGATTTTTCTCACTTAACCATTTATTAACAATATTCTCCACATTTCCCCCGTTTTCTTTTTGAGCAAGGAGATTAGTGTGCCAAGTTTTTGCTATCATACGGCCAACCATGCTTTGAATACAAGTAAAAATACAAGGTAAAATAAGCAAAAACAGTAAAATTACACCCAGTAGTCCTATAGCATAAATCACAAGGTTTCTCAGCCATGGCCCAAGTCCTAAGTTTTTAAGCCACTCGTCAATTCCTAAACCTTCTTCTTCCTTGAGATTGTGAAGTCCCTGTTGCAGTTCTTTTATCTTGGTATGAATGGACACCGAATAATCAGACAGATTCATGCAACACATTCCCTCAAACTCTTCACATCCATGCCCTTGTGCTAAGAGCAAAAAGTCTACAGCAGCTCTATTTTGTAAAACAGCATGGTTAACACTCTACACATCGGCAGTTAACATGTCCAGAATTTGGGGTGTCTTGTTTAGCTCATCTCTTGCCCAGCACCCTAATTGCTTCGCTAAATTCACAGCCTTATTGGCAGATCCTCCTGGCAATATAGTGGAAACTACTACTTGCCTGAATGTACCCCAAAACTGTGGATGTCCTATCTGGCTGCAGTCTAAGTCATGTATGCTACGCCTCTTTCTATTTGAATTTTGACTCAACCACATTAGCAAGGACACATTAGGGTGAAACAAGGACAATTTTCCCAAATAACAGGGTCCACCTCGTGGTTTAGCTGGTACACCATTCCATGCTCTATCTCCACAGATCAAAAATATTCCTGTGGGTAATTTCATTGGTGCTGTGATGTTTGTGCTGTTATATTGACTGTAATGCTGTGGAGAAAATTCACTCGAATTCAGAGATGAATCTAAGGTGGCCCATGTGTTTTTAGGTTTATTTAAATTCTGGGCATCTAAGGGCTTGAAACTGAACCATCCTCCAACTGTAGTGTTAGGCATACTGGCATTTGCACTTCCAAAAAGATCCAATTCCTCAGGAGGAGAATGCAAAGAAATGTTAAGTGATTGGACTAGTAAACACTGACGATAGCCATCGCTCTGACCTGCAACAATACCCTTGTTGCACTGGCAATGTGATGTTTGACATGTTAGACATACATAAAGTTCGATTATTTATCAAACCGCAAAATTCTCCAGGAGACCACACTGGAAGTCCCACCAGGCATGTTCAGAATGGGTTAGTAACTCCTCCAAGACTAAGACAAAGCGATGATTGATTAATTTGATTAGCAAGTGTTACCCATAGATTTTCTCTTGGCTGACTGAAACGTGTTATCCCTATTGCTTCACTCGCTACAGCATTGAGCAGTACAATAAGAACAAGCTTCATTTTTCTCCCTTTCTTTTCTGTCTTTTATCTGGCTTGTTAGAACGGTTAATGTAGACCTAAGTCAGTTTTTGAATACACTGGTCTAATTCCAAATCAGCATCCTTGCTTACAGGTATAACGTGTGGTAGATTTAAAGGCGAATCAGCTTTACAGCGAGCTGCTATGGTGCGTGAGGCACTAGTAATTTCAAACTCTCTAAGTACTTGCTGCAACTTCCATCTAATATATGCTATAGCCACTTGTTCTGCACTCTCAAAAAGCTCTAATCCTGCCCTTCCTGGCAGGCCAGTACTTTGTTCAAGAGCTCTAACCCAAATGAGATCTTGAATCCACTTCCCAAAACAAGGTCTACACCATAAATTTGCTATTGTCTTTTGTGAGTACCAATAAACCTTATTACAACCCGCACAATGCAGAGCTATCCATGCATAGCACTTATCAGCATCCCTTTTGCAAACATAACAAGGAAGTGAATGTAAGTAAAGACCAGTGTAAAAATCTCTCTTCGATCCAATGTAACCAGTTTAATGGTGGTGTTTGCAAGGCCTCTTCACCTTTTTTACTATATAAGGCTAATAGTTCAAGCTCTTTCTTTAGTGCAAGGCGCATTTTATTTTGTAATCGTTGTTTGTATTGTTGGTTGTCTTCATCAACTATACCTTCCTGAGGGTCCCACAAATATAAAAATGTTCTAATCATAGAAACTAATTAGCCTTATTTAGAAGAGGTTGTTCCCTTTCTAGCCTTCTTTTTCTTATCAGTTTTCAGTTTTGCTGCTCCTAATTTCACTGGTCCTGTCACTTGCAAACTCAATTTTTGTAATTTTTCAATGCAATGATCTAATGCTCTTTCAGGATTCCCCCTGAAGGGCCCTACAATAGAATGTTGCGTTAAAGGTACTAATTTTCTACACCTTACAGAGACTATACGTGATTTACTTTGAACCTTAATTCTATTCACAACACATTGTACTTCCCAACGATAATAAGCAAGAATTTTTTGTTCAGGAGACTCATAAAGATTTAAAGCTACATATGCATTTTGCCCCGTCTGTCTCCTTAATTCATCTTGCCAATTTTTACCGCACGTGTGTTCGTGCTCACAAGTGTGACACCATAAATCCCATAATAATGATTGTTCTATCCAAAAAGTATTATCACAACCCCTACAACGTAGGGCTATCCAGGCAGCACAATGTGGATCAGAACAGTAAAGGCAAGGTGCCTTTGCTGGATTTGCTAAATGAAAAGTTGATAATGAGTCAATAAAACCAATCAACTCCTGGGCCGTCCGATAGTGACGTGTCAGTGCTTTGTCCAACACTTCCGAGTGTCCCTTCAATTGTAGCAGTAGCGGTTGTAGGACTAGGGGCAGTTTCTTCTTCAGTCGCTCCTTGTCCTCCTCCGTGAGGCGGTCCACCAGACGCTGCATCAAAAACAGGTTTAGTCCACTTAGCAGGCACCCACAAAGGTCCTGTAGGTGAGGAAACACAAAGATACCCCCGACCCCAATATAATACTTCTGCAGGTTTTTCCCATAATCCTGTACTCGGGTTCTTATACTTAACCCAGACCTCCGTCTCCTCAGTATTTTTCTGACCTGACCTCGGATGATGTTTAATTGCAGGAGGGGTATCATCTTCCCCAAAAATACATAAATGATTGATCACATACAGAACCTTAGCCAAGCATGATTGTGGGTCTCTTAAATCTTGATGTTTCTCAATATATCGTTTAAGGGTGCTGTTTGCTCTTTCTACTATTGCCTGTCCAGTAGAAGAGTGTGGAATACCTGTCACATGCTTAATGGACCACCGATTTAAGAATTTCTGAGCCCTAGCACATACATAAGCTCGACCATTATCCATTTTGATACTTCTTGGAACTCCCATAACAGCATAGCAACTTAACAGGTGCCTGATAACATGTGTAGCTTTCTGTCCCGCCTGAGCCGTAGCCCATGTATAGTGACTATATGTATCTATAGTGACATGCACATACTTAACTTTACCAAATCTAGGTACTTGTGTAACATCCATTTGCCATTTTTCATTTATTTCTAAACCTTGAGGATTAACTCCCATGCCTAAACCTATTCCCCCATTATGATAACTACATATTGGACATGCTCTAACAATGGCCTTAGCTTCTGACAAACTCAGCTCAAAGTGTTTTGCTAACCCTCTTGCATTTTGATGATATCTGCTATGTGCCTCTCTGGCCAATGTATGCTTGTCAATAGGACAAGAGTTATCAATGGGTAAGGTAACCAATTTGTCTGCACGTTCATTTCCTTCTCCTAAATCTTCAGACCATTTATGACTCCTAATAGGAATCACAGAATATGCTGCATTTCTCTCTTCTAAAGCTGTCCTCAATTGTATCAATAACTCATACAATCGTTTATTATTCACTTCCTTAATTTCTGCTTCCTCTATTCGTCTGGCTACTCCTGCAACATACATAGAGTCTGTGACCACATTTAAAGGCTCCTGTAAATTAGACACTGCCCATACTACTGCTAAGAATTCCAAGGTTCGTAAACTATCTGCAGGATCTGCTGTAAGGAGTTGATGCTTCCATTGTCCTTTTTCTTGCCAGGTGACAGCAGCACGCCTTGATTTCTTTCCCGCATCTGTAAAAGCTGTAATAGCTCCTTCTATAGGGCGTTCTTCTCTCAATGGTCGAGTAATCCAGTTCCATTCTGTCATCCATTGCAAAACTTTAGGCACTAATTTACTAGTTTCTACTTTAGCAGATGATGCTAATAATGCTTCCTGCAAATTCTTGGAATTAATCAAGTACCAGTCCAAAGTTTCTTTTTCCATAGGCAATCTAATGGTAGCAGGTTCTCGACCATCCACTTCAATAATTCTAAGACGCCCTTTTTTGATTAACGCAGCCAATTGTTCAATTTTTGAAAATATTGTTTTCTTGTGTTGCAATGGTGGTGACAACCATTCCAAAACCCGTATCTCCTCCGTTTTCTCCTGTTGTTGAGAGAGAGCACCAAGTAAATGACAAGGACTATTCCAGATAGTAAGGTCAATAGGGCAGTCGAGTTGTCGACGAGACACATACCCTTGTTGTACACAGTTACTAATTTGCTGCAAGGTAAGATGGTGCTCCTTTGTCAGATGTACAGGAGTAGTAGGATCAATACCCTTTAACAAAGGTCATAGGGCTTCTAACAAATGATTTGGTATTCCCACAATAGGTTTTAACCACTGTAAGTCTCCCAACAATTTCTGTACATCATGCAAAGTCTTAATATCCAATTGTAATTCCAATTTTTGTGGTATTACTTTTTGATCTGTTAAAGTCCACCCTAAGTATTTCCATGGCTTTGTAGTTTGAATTTTTTCTGTAGCAATAACAAGTGAATATGCTCCAAGAGTGTTCCTAATGATGTTAATCTGCAAAGAGGAAAATGGTTGTTATTGTGCAAACAAAATATCATCCCTGTAATGATATATTATAGTTGCTGGCCATTTGTGACGTAATGGCTGTAATGCAGCATCAACATAAAGCTGACATAATGTGGGCGAGTTGCGCATCCCTTGTGGAAGTACCGTCCATTCAAATCTTTTATCCGGTTCTCCCCGATTTATTGCTGGTAAAGTAAAAGCAAATCTTTTCATATCATCAGGGTGTAACCCAATAGTGAAAAAACAATCCTTTAGATCAATAATTAAAAGCGGCCAATGTTCTGGGATCATAGCTGGATTTGGAAGACCAGGCTGTAAAGCTCCCATAGGTTCCATTTGTTCGTTTACAGCTCATAAATCATGTAACAAACAATATTTCCCTGATTTCTTCTTGATAACAAAAATAGGTGTATTCCAAGGGCTCATAGAAAGTCGTAAGTGTCCCTGTGAATATTGTTCTTTTACCAATTCATGGGCATGCATAAGACTCTCCCCTTTTAATGGCCATTGCTTAACCATCACCGGTGTATCTGTTTTCCAGGTGAGTGGAATGGGGAAAGTCCAAGCAATGGCAATCACCCCAAAGGGTGATGATTAGTTAACACCACTCCCAATTGTGTTAAAATGTCCCTTCCAATTAAACAAGAAACTGTAGGAGGTAATTGAACAACTGAAAACACAGCAGATACTTGTTGATCATCAATACACACTAACAAAAGTGGTGATCTACTTGCTAATGTAAATCCTCCTACTCCGGTGAGCATGTTTGATGATGCGAATAGAGGCCAATGTTGTGGCCATGCTTCTGGAGAAATAATGCTGGTATCTGCTCCTGTATCCAATAATCCATAAAGGGTTATGCTTTGATGTCCATGGGTAATTTCCACCTTTTGTTTTGGTCTATTTTGTAAATCCACAGTCAAAAGTGTAACACCAGTAGAGCCAAAACCCTTTTCATCCCGCGTTTGTCCAGTAAATGATGGTATACCAGATGTCATTTGTGATAATGGTATTAATTGTGCAATGCGTTGTCCTTTTGTTATTTTAATAGGAGGATAAAGGGTGTAAACCACAATTTGTATTTCCTCTGTATAATCCGCATCAATAACACCAGGTAATACAAATAATCCAAGCATAGTTATTGAAGAACGTCCTAATAACAATGCTCCACATTTTTGTTCATTTAAAATGAGAGGACCCTTTACTCCAGTTGATATCCTCTCTGGCCGATTCGTCATTAATGTGACGTCTACTGCTGCTGATAAGTCCAAGCCGAGGCTCCCTGCTGTGGCTGGTTGCAGACAGGAGGTGGCAGCGATGTTGCGTCGGCAGCTGGTGTCTCCGATGCCACGGCGGCTACTTGTGTCTGGGCGCGGCTCGCCTGCTGTGTGCTCCTGGGATAGTTTCCCGACCGGTGCTTACAAGCTGCAGAGTTGTGGGAACCGGATCGGCAGTTGTGACACCATATCCCAGTTGCTCGACATGTTCGTCGCGTATGTCCCTCACTGCCGCATCTGTAGCACTTGAGGAATGGTCTCGAGCCCTGCGTAACCACCAGTGAGCCACTTCGGAGAGGAGCAAGAGCAGCTAACACTTGACTTTGAGTAGACTCTGCTTGCTTTTGTAATCCTAACCCTAGCTCCTTTAATGCATCTATTATAAATGCCTGTGAAGCTGTTGGCATTAATGCCATTGGCTCTAATGCTTCCTCAATGGTCCAATTTGCCCCTAAAGTAGCAAACACTCTTTGTGTTGCTGGATTACTATTTTGAAGGGTACACTGCTTCAATAGCGCCCCCTTCATATAATCTGCAACACCAGCCCTATCTATAGCAACAGCTGCCCTATCTATAAAACTCCCAAATGATTCTTCTCTACCTTGTTTAATACCCATATAAGCCGGTAACCCTCCTGGTTCTTTAACCATATCTATTGCTGCACGCACTGATCGCATAGCCTCTCTAAGCTTATCAGCTCCTGCTATCATCTGCGCCTCTGTACGCAAATATGCTCCTAAGCCCATAGGCTCATCCATTGTCACTCCATGTAATGGATCTCCTTGAGCTCGCTGCGCAGCAACTGACTCATTGACCAATGCCTGCCAATGTGCATTAAACAATAACTGCTGATGTTGAGGAAATATCAACCAAATTATTCCTCTTAAATCATTTGGACATAAAATCTGAGTATTAAAAAGATAATCTAGCATTTGCCTAACAGGTTCACTTTTTACTCCAAAGTGACTAACTGTAGAACGTAACTGAGCTAACAACTTCCAGTCTAAAGGCTCATATGCTGCCAAATTATGCATAAGGTTCCCCTGAGCATCATATTGTGGTGTATAAGTAACTGGACATGCAAGGCTAGAAGCTACTTCCATTGCCTCACCATCCCCCATTTGCATTACTTCTTTTGCCACAGCAGCCCAAGCTTCCCTTCTCTGTTTAGCCATCTCCCCCCATAGGTCACTCTGTGCCCTCGGGATAGGATCTGGCCCTTTAAGGGTGCTATGCTGCTGGCACTTTGATACAGACACTGAGGCTTCTTGCGGGGGAAGCGGCCCCCCCGCTGGAGCTACCTCATTCTGGGGGAGTGGCGGAGACAAGGCTGGTGAAACCGGAGCCGATGAGACCGGAGCCGGCTCGTGCGAGGGAAGCGACCCCCCACCGATGCCGACTCTCGTGGGGGGAAGCAGCGGAGGCAAAGCTGGAGGCGGAGGTGAAGCTGGCTTGCTCCCACCCCCACCATCCAACCCGCCTGAAACTGGCAGTGGAGGCGAGCTCTTACCTCCACCATCCAGCCTGCCCTCCTCCCCCAACAATAAGGGTGCATACGGTTCCACACTATCTATAGGAAAATCTTGCATACCACTCTGCTGGGGACTCTTAGGCATAAGTATCTGAGTTACAGAAGGTGCCAGGGGATCATCCTCACGACCATACCCTATATTCTTCTTATAAGCTTCTGTTGCCCTTTCTGCTGCCTTTCTCTCAGAAACCTGCTCAAGCAACGTGTTATATACCACCCGCCATAACTTACCAAATTTCTTTGCTGACTTATCATCATCTAACACGGTATCCCACAGGATATCCCCAAACTTTTTCCACTCTGCTATCTCATGAACTGTATATGGGTTAACAAAAATTCCTTTAGAATAACCATAAGCTAATAACCCTGGTAGTTCCTTTTTTAAATCTATCCCTTTTACTCCTCGTCTTTCTAAATATGAGGAGAAGAGATCGTATGCCGCTTGCCTATCCATACCTTATATATCAGCGCGTGCTGTTGCAGCCCTCCAGGCTCCGGCGGCACGTAGAGACTTGAGTCACCGTTGTGATCCTCAAGGGTGCTTTTAAAATCCGGCACCGTCCTGGCTGCAGGGACTCTCACCCAACTTCCCCGACCGTTGCGAGTTTCTTTGTAATCCAAGAAAGCAAGCCTTCAGGGGTTTGCCCGCATTCTCCACCATTTGTCAGAGGAAGGAGACCCAGACACCAATTGGTTCATCCAAGTCCAATTTATTGATTGAATACGGCGGATTAAATACAGTTCTTAATAAGCTTCATACATATTGCAAAAGTTGAGCTCAGGATTGGTTAGTTACATATCAGCAACTACACTACTTCTACATTCTTGTGCTTATTCTTTTGTTACATTCTGCAGATATTCAGGACTAATCTCACCTTCCTTTCCTCATGTTGCAGCAAGGTCATCTGGCATTCTTGCCTGTAAGCAGTCACTGAATCAAAGACTGCTGTCCTCCCTTTCGAGCTTAACCAGCGGCATTATGTCAGGATGATTTTTCTCACTTAACCATTTATTAACAATATTCTCCACATGAAACTTAATAGGACTTAACATTACTTAAACTTACAGAACTTAATTTTAACAGAACTTAACTGACTTTAAATTCTACATAACTTAAACCCAATATAAATCAAACTCAACAGAATCTAACTTAACTTAAACTTAATAACACTTTCTAGGTAATTTAACTTAAACTACTTAATATTAAACAAAACTCACTATAAAAATAGAATACAGCATTTACTATAACTTACTTACAGGGCTGATTCTAAAATACTAAGATGAAGCAACTTTCTTCATATGTTTGCTATAGCATTTTTTCACTTGAATGGACTTAAACATAAGGAGTTTGTTTTTAAGGTATACCTGTGGAAAATTCCCTTGAATTCAGTGCTTGCCCTTACATCCATCACATCCAAGCAAATCTCAAAGAACACAAAAAGCACACTCACTACATTTCACCCATATATTCGCTTCCACACATTTTTAAAAATTTTCAAAATACAATTTCGGAGTCTGATGTTCTACCGACTGAGTTATTTTGGGCTTCTGATGTTTAAAGTCTCTGTTAAGAAGAACAAAACAACCTTTAACTTAGGTGAGAAACGTCCTGATAGCCCTTGGTGTCGTTTGTTTATCATCACTGGTCTCTCAATTGCAGCAGGGATCCTTTCCTTTTGTTGACAAAAGTTACATTGCCAGCTGCGGGGCGGAGGGAGAAGCGCTCCCGCTGGAAAAAGCGCTCCGGTCCCACGGCACGTGTCGGAGCGGGTGAAGCCCCCCGCCCACGCTGGGCTCTTTGTTTTGCAAGACTCGCCGGCAGGCTTTGTCACTGCGTGTGCTGTACCTGTGGCTCCCCCCGCGGCGCTTGTGTCGGCTCCCCCCGCAGCACTCCCTGTGGTGTCGGGTTGGAGACAGGAGAGGGTGCTGATGCTGCAGCAGCGGAGACTTGTGTCTGGGCGCGGCCACTGTGATGCACGCTCCTGGGGAAGTTTCCCGACTTCTGTCTACAAGCGCACGTGTTATGAGTGTCCAAAAGGCATTTTTGGCACCAGAGTCCTACAGCCTGGCATTCCCGGCGCATGTGGCCCATGCCTCCGCATCGGTAGCATTTCATGCGGCCTCCTCTATTTGCTGGTGCCAATGCAGCTGATGCTTGGAGCGGTGCAAGAGCAGCTAACACCTGACTCTGAGAGGACTTTGCCTGTTCTTGCAAGCCTATTCCTAACTGTTTGATCGCATCTACCACAAAAGCCTGCTGTCCGGTAGGTATTAGGGCCATCCTCTCTAATGCCTCTTCTATAGTCCAATTGGCACCTAGGGTATTAAGTACGCTATTAGTAGTAGAATTACAATTTTGAAGTGTGCACTGTTTGAGTAGGGCCCCACGCATATATTCGGGTACCCCAGCTCTTTCAATTGCAGAAGCAGCTTTATCAATAAAAGAGCCAAACGATTCTTCTCTGCCTTGTTTGATTCCCATATATACAGGTACCCCTCCTGGTTCTTTCACCCTTTCTATAGCAAGTCTAACTAACCTCAGAGCCTCCCGGAACTTCTCCTGGCCCAGTAGAGCTTGTGCCTCAGTACGAAGAAAAGGTCCCAAGCCCAAAAGCTCATTACAGTGACGCCATGGAGAGGGTTACCCAGCTGCCTCTGAACTGCCACACACTCGTTAACAAGCGCTTGCCAATGAGCATTAAACAACAGTTGCTGATGTTGGGTAAAAATCAATTTAGCTAATCCACGACAATCATTAATGAGAAGGATGCTAGTGTCAAAAATATAATCGAGCATTTGTTTGGCTGGTTCACTTTTAACTCCAAACTGACTAACAGTAGCTCGTAGTTGAGACAGCAATTTCCAATCAATAGCAGTAATGGTCGCCTGCATGCCGCCCCCGTCCTGTGGACTGAAGATAACTGGACAAACTGGCTCACTAGCCACACTTATAAGCTCCTGATCTCCCTTTTCCATTGCATCTCTTGCCAAGGCAGCCCACGCGTCCCGTCTTTCCCCCGCAATAGCCGCCGCTAGGTCGTTTTCTGCCCCAGGGATCGGCTGATTGATTTTCGGGAGCTGATCGGGGGGTCCTGGCCATCGCTGCTGTTGTTCAGGGGTTGTGGAAGCCTCAGAAGCGCTCTGTGTAGCCTAGCTTGCTAAAGAGGGCGGCAAAGCCGGTAATAAAACCGCCCTCATTGCAGGGGCCAATGGTAATCCCCTGTCCGGATCATATCCTTTATTACACCCCTGAGCGGCGTTAGCCTGCTGGGCAGCCTCTTTTTTGGCCTGAAATTGCAGTAATTCATTACGAACAATGCACCATAATTTACCTAACTTCTTGGCAGTTTTATCACCATCTAAAGTAGCCTCCCATAAAAAATCACCGAATTTACGCCATTCCGTTAACTCGTAAACCATATGGGGGTTAAGGAAAACCCCTCCCGCATAGCCGTCATCTAAAAGTCCTTGTAAATCCTTTTGCCAATCTACCCCCTTAATTTGCTTTTTTTTGTAAAAAGACAGTCAATAATTCATACGTTGCTTGCCTTTCCATACCTAATTAATCAGCGCTGAATGCAGCCTTTTCAAGGTCGCATGCAGCACGTATCAGTCGGGCTCATCTTTACGATCACCAAAGGCATGACGCATCTTCAGCTTCTTTTTCATCCCTTTTGTGGCGTTTCTGCCGTCCCACTGCTTAGGACCTGACCCGTTTCTTCACTTCCCGTGGTGCGTCGCAGTATCACATCGGAGAGGTCACCATTTGATGAAGTGAAGGGAGACGACCATCCGATTGATGAGCATCGACTCCGATTTATTGATCTCACTTACACACTTTTATAGTGGTGTTAATTAAGCTCATGCATATTGCAAAATCCGAGCTCACCATAGGTCACAGATTACACACCAACCCCTCCTTTTGTTTTCAATACCTGTGGTTTGTTATTGAAACCAAGATTTGTGTTCTCACCCTGATATGAAAGTTCTCATGGCCTCCATGTTTGTCAACTTTTGCTTTCCCAAAACTTATCCAAGGACAAGATATTCACTTGTTATTAAAAACAACCTGAGAACCTCTACTGTTTACATAAACGTGCCTGAGAACTTCTGTTGTTTACAGAAACAGGCTGTGAGAATTTGCTTCTCACAGCTGCCTTTTACTTTTCCATCAGCTGTATATGATTATGGCATGTCTGAACAAAACTCTATAAGCCATTTCTGAGTAAAATTCTCCAACAACCTGTAAGATATGGTCATAATGATGTAAATCCACAATACAAAATTCCTTCTCACCATGAGATCAAAGAACTTATAGGAAGAACGCAAAAAAATTTATTATAATTTTACCTGATCAGCCTCCAACTGTAACAGAGATGCTAACAGCTTGCAGTAAGCTCACCTCTCCAAAACATCTTGCTAATGTGCAAGTCAATGCTTTTGGAAAGCAGATTGCAGATTCTTAAGAAAAATTAGGAAACCATTGGGAGATAATTTGGGAAGGGCTTTGGGAGAAAATTTGGGACAAAAAATGGAAAAGCTTGAAAAGACCCTTGAAGCATAAAGAAACATTTTCGAAAAATCTGCTGGTACGGTACAGTTGGACTCTGATAAAAAGGCTTGTGGCTTTGCTTGTGGTAAAGCAGGACACATGAATAGAGATTGTCCTACAACAACAATCAAACCTAAACCTCTTTCTATTTGCCCTCAGTGTAGGAAAGGGAAGCATCTTGCCAAGTACTGTCATTCTCAAAGCTTTGTCATTACATTCAAAAAAGAGCTCAGATTATCACCGCGCCTCGACAGAAGTAGTGACCTCCTTACAGTCAATTACCCAGTCAAATGGCATTGGTACCTCAGTCATTTATCCCTCAGTCATCCATCCCTCAAATGGTCCCAGGTCAATACCCTCATGTACAAGGTTTGAATTGGCCTCCTCAAAAATTGATACACCTTTTAAATAATTTCTGTTATGAAAGTATTTCTAAGGGAATTATCAGGTTTTTCAGCAAAGACAAGGGCTTTTGATTCTAGGCAGAGCTAGAACCAAAATGTTCAGACTTTCAGTCCTTCCAGTGGTTGTTTCAATAAATTGTAAGAAAGAGCTAATATATTTAACTCTTGCATTTCATGTTCCTATAGTGACTCCACCAAAAACACCTATAGCTATTGCATTTCTTCTACCCATGAGTACAGCCAAGCTAAACAACTTTCCAGAGAATTCAGTGCTGTCTGGGCCATTTGGAAGCTCAGGTCCTGAGGTCTTTTGGGTGCAGTTTTTGGACCGCAACCAAGCAAAATTGACTTGCTGCCTGACTAACTGTGGTAAAACAATTTACATTACAAGCATGCTGGATACTGGTGCAGATGTCACTGTAATCTCTCACATGTTTTGTCCCAGCCATTCAGATTTAGTAGCTCCTGCAGGTTCCCTCACAGGGATTGGAGGTGCTACTGTATGTTGGCAAAGTGCATCCATGATTAACATTACAGGTCCTGAAGGAAAGACAGCAGTAGTGCGCCCTTTTCTTGTCCAGAAGTTTCTCACCGTCTGGGGGAGAGACGCCCTGTCCCAATGGGGAGCAGAACTGGAGGTGGGCCTGTGATGGAAACCACGTCAAAACCTGCCACTTGAAAGCTGAACTGGAAAACTGATCATCCTATATGGACTGATCAATGGCCTTTAACAGAGAAAAATTCAAATATCCTTAAATCATTGGTAAAGGAGCAATTACAACAAGGTCACATCACTCCCACAAATAGTCCCTGGAATTCACCAGTATTCGTCATCCACAGGAAGACATTGGACTCCTGGAGTCTGTTTCATGACATGAAGATCAATGTAGTGACTGAAGACATGCGACCTCTTCAACCTGGACTTCCTTTTTTGTCAATGATCCCAAAATACTGGCCTCTCATTGTCATTGATTTAAAGGATTGTTTTTTCCACATCCCACTTCATCCCAATGATGCTCCAAGATTTGCCTTTTCAGTTACAGTCATCTATCAAAGAGAACTCATGCAGAGATAGCACTGGAAAACATTGCCTCTAGAAATTAAGAATTTGCCTATAATTTGACAATATTTTGTCACACAAGTTTTGTCTCCAGTTCAACAGAAGTATCCAAGATCCGTGATTTCACACTACAGGAATGATTTGCTCATCGCAGCTCCAATGAAGCCAGAGATGGAGCAAGCTTGTCCTAGTGTTGTTACTGAAATCCAAAATGCTGGACTTCAAATTTCTATACCCAAAATTCAAGAAGTTCCACCTTGGAACTATCTGGGATGGAAGATGACTGAAAAAACAATTACACTGCAGAAGATACAGCTCCAGACCAGTGTCAACACCCTGCAAGATTTACAACAGCTTCTAGAAGAAATCAATTGGGTCAGATCTGTTTTGGGAATCACCAACAATGAATTGGGTCCACTTTTTAATTTGTTGAGAGGAAGCTGGGCCATCGACTCTCCTGAACTCTAATACCTGAAGCTTGTGCAGCACGTGACAAGGTCATGCATGCATCTCCAAAGATAACAAGCTCATCGCTGTATTCCAGAAAAGCCATTCTTTTCTGCAATTTTAGGAGGAAAGATGCAACTTTCTTCTGTCATTTTTCAATGAGACGCTTCTGAGAGAGATCCTTTGTTGATAATAGAATGGGGTTTTCTTCCCTCAAGGTTTCCAAAGACTATTTTTACAGTCTTAGAGAGGATAACACAAATTCTGATTAAGGCCAGAACAAGGTTGTTAAGTTTAGCAGGTGAAGAATTTGCAGTTTTCTATTTGCCACTGAAAAAAATTATCTTGATTGGGCAATGCAAAATTCTGCAAATTCTGATGATTTGCAATGAGAATTATTAAATGTTGCAGATATTGCTTCTGTTCATTACCCGGCTCACAAATTATTGCAGGCAAAACTGAGTTTTAGAGAGAAACCTTTGTTAAGTAAAGAACCTTTAAACACAATAACTCTTTTCACTGATGGGATCTGGCAGAAGTCACCAATCAGTCATTACTTGGTTGAACCAAACCAAGTTCCCAACTAAAACTTGGGAATCAGGTATTCAAATAGTAGAGGGATCTCCTCAGATTGCTGAGCTTGCTGCTGTGGTTCAGGCTTCTCAGTTCTTCCCACAACCTTTTAATTTATTCACACATTCTGCGTTTGTGGCTAATGTGGTTAAAAGACTAGAAGGATCAGTTCTAAAGAATCCTACTAATGACACTTGATATTGGCTTTCATGGCTTTTTACAACTTTACAATAACGAACTAATCCACAGTTTGTTTCTCACATCAGGGCTCATTCTTCGCTTCCTGGATTTTTTGTAGAAGGAAACGCCAGAGCAGACAAACTGACAGTGGTTATTTCAAACACTTTGTCAAACATTTTGGAACAAGCAAAACTGAGTCATGCCTTTTTTTCACCAAAACACACAAGCACTTGTGCGAATGTTTCAAATTTCCAAAAGTCAAGCTAAAGCTATCATTAGTACTTGCCCTGACTGTCAGCTTGTGCAGCCTCCTGTTTCTAGAAAGAGTTGTTCAACCCACGGGGTTTGCAAAACCTGCAGTTATGGCAAATGGATATCACTAAATAGCCTTCCCTGGTAAATTTACCAATACTCATGTTTCAGTGGACACGTTCTCTGGTGCAGTTTTTGCATCTCTTCACACAGGGGAAGCAGGTATTCATGCCTGTCAGCATTTTTAGCAGAGCTTTTGCTTCACTGGGTGTGCCCCAAGAAGAAAAAACTGACAATGATCCCACATATATATCTCAAAAATTGGCCACATTTTTAAAGATTGGGGTGTTCGTCATATCCTTGGTATTCCACATTCTCCCACAAGCCAAGCAGTTGCTGAGAGGACACATCAGACATTAAAACGCATCCTTGATCAAGAGAGGGGGGAGTCGAAGTCACACCACAGATGAGGTTAAACAAAGCTTTGCATGGTTTTAATTTCTTAAACAATTTGGTTGCAGAACCTGATCCACCAACTTCTAGGCACTTTTACAACAACACACAGGCAAACCTGAAAGAAAATCCCCCTGTTTTAATTAGAAATTGTGGGACAGGACCAATGGAAGGTCCTTTCTGATTAATCCCTTGGGACAAAGGGTATGCTTCTGTCGCTACAGGTGCAGGAATTAAGTGGGTCCCAGCAAAAAACGTCTAACCATATCGCACCCCAGGACAGTTGACGAGTTCAAGACCGTAGAAGCAAGTACGCAGACGTGAGCCAAACAGAGGGATCACGGGTCACACCTGACGTTCCTTGTGCATCGGTGGAACCTGCAAACACTGATTTTATGTGCCTTATAAATGTGTCACTTTTTGGTTTCATAGAGCTCTATTGGAGAAAGCGTAGGTTTTGTTTGGTTAATTTTTATTAAAGGTCAAAAGTAATGTTTTTGAATTGAGAAGGATATGGGAGGAGCTTTAGCCAACAATTAGCTCACAAAAAGGATGCTGCAAAATCAAATGTTACTACGGTGCTAGTTTTGATTGCTTCTTATAGTGCAGAGTTTTAGTCGATTTGTAGTGTAGATTTGTCTGCGGAACAACCAAAACCAAATGTCTGGGTGACCTTAGCCAAGGCAGCAGGCTCGGATACCATGTGTTTGTCTAATTTGGAACAGAAAAGCCTTTCTCAACCTGACTAGTCGGTGTGCCAGTAAAGAATTTGCCCTTGGTCAAAAAGCAATTCAATAGTAAGCCTGGTGAAATTGACAATGGGAGCAGCCCTGTATAGGCTTGTAACATTTGGGAAAAAGAACTTCCCAAAGCAGTACCTGAACCCCAAGAATCGGAAATCCTTGGTCCTTTTACAATGGATTTTTGCCTTATGTTTACAGCTAATGATTAGTGAGAAAGTGATCCTCCAAAGTACAATGTTACTCCCCATTATAGTGCATATAGAAATTCAAGGTTTTGGTGTAATTATTAAGAATGTTGGGATGTGCCTTCTAAGGCTGACCAATATCCCAGACAATTACCAAAAGGATGTTGGTTCACCTGTGTAGATAGGCCCTGGCAGGGCATCCCATCATGCCCTGAAGGTGGCCCATGTAGCAATGGGATGCTCACTGTAATTGCGCCTACTGCCAAAGTGGTCATTAAGAAGAAGCAAAGGGGAACAAGATCTGGTCGTCATTATCGGGAAAACTGTAGAAGTGATTTCACGCCTTAGAAGGCCGCGAAAAAGGTATCAGCAGGTTTGTTTTCACCCCAACTGGCTTCAGCAATGGCATTGAAACAATTAGATCGGGTTGGATGTTGGCTGAGTAAACAAACTAATGCCACATCCACTGCAATCAGTGACATGTTGACCGATGTTAATAGTGTTAGACATGATACCCTTCCAAATAGAGCAGCAATTGATTTTCTTTTACTGGCACAAGGACATGGTTGTGAGGAATTTGAAGGATTGTGTTGTATGAACCTGTCCGATCATTCAGAATCCACCGACAAAAGCGTACAAAAACTGAAAGATTTGACAGCCCAAATTAAAGAAGATAGTGGGTCCTGGTTAGATGATTTGTTCCAAGAATAGAGCTTTGCACCTTGGCTAAGGGAACTTTGAAAGATAGGTCTCCGTGTATTGGGTGTTTTGGTAGTGATATTAATAGTAATACCTTGAACACTTCAGTGTGTGCGACGAGAGATGAACAAAACTGTCCAAGAAATTTTTATCATACAAGAGAGAGAAGTAGGAAGTAGATTCACAGAAAGTGCTCAAAATCTCACAGAGATGGTGGATGAAGGAATAGAAATTGAAGAAGGTTTTGAGTTAAGACCCTGGAATCGACAAGAGATTTTTGAACAATGACTTGTAACTATTGTCAGGGATAATTTATGCCCTTTCCACTGACTGGACCTTCACAGCATTAAATTGCTGTGTTGTAAAACATGCTTCAAGCAGAGAATAAGGAAAAATATTATAGTAAGGTTGCAAAACACAAGTAATAAACGACACGATTGTGAAAATCTTTTTAAGTGAACAGAGAGGGGGAATTTTGGGAAGCCTTAAAATTAGAGGGTTTCAGAAAAGCTGCAGAAGGCAGGCGCCTCAGATACATCAGATTTGTGAACAGTGCTAAAGCAACAGTCATGAGATAGGTCAGCAGAAAAATTATTTAAACTGCAGAAAAGGCAAGGGCAAATCGAACAATAAGCCTGTGTATTAATGCTTGTCTGAATAGCTCTTTAAGCTGCAGGAAGTTTATCTAGGAAGATATTAGGAAGGTTAATGCTTAAAAATGGAGCTCTTTGCATTGTGTCTTACAAACAGGTATTGTATTCAAAATAAGCAAGCATTGTTTTAACCAAAGCTACGTGTGCTTCTGGTGATTGGATAGAACTACTGTCAATATGCTTTTGCTTTGTGTGATTGGTCAAGAAGCTTATAAAGTATGTTGTAACATTAAGTTTTCAGGCCTGCTGCCTGGATTGTGAGCTGTTAGCATCTTCCCATTATCATAATCATGTAATGAGACTGATACTGAAAAAATAAGTAGCTCAAGGTATTACAGTGTCCTGAGCGGGTTGCTGAGGGTGGTGAGAGATAGACGGTGAAGAATCTTGTTTCTTGATCAGAAGGCTGGATTTATTGATATATGATATATAATACATTATAACTATACTAAATAGAATAAAGAGAGAAGTTGCAGAGAGCTTGCTAAGCTAAGAATAGAAAGAAAGAATCTATAACAAAGTTGTGTCCAGGGACTCAGTCCCCTAGCTTGCCCCCGTGATTGGCCGTTAATTATAAACAAGTACATGAGACCAATCACGGAGGCCCCTGTTGCATTCCACAGCAGCTGATAATAATTGTTTACATTCTTTTTCTGAGGCCCTTGCTTCCCAGAAAATGCAGAAATCTGAAAGAAAGAATTTCTGTGAAAAAATGTCTGCGACATCTCACATTTCTAAATTGTATAAATAAAAAGAAAAATGCTGATGTGAATTGAACAGGAAATTTCTTCACCTATAAAACATACAATACTAACAAATCACTAAAACAATCCTACAGTCTGAGAAAATGCAAAAAACAATGCAAAGAAAATTCAAGTCCAAGCAGCTGAGTTTCAGGAACAGTCCATCAGCTGAAGTTGTTTCTTTTGGACATCTGAGAGTCCTTTTTGTCCTGAAACAGACTTCTGCAAAAGTCCCATACATAGTTATCACAAACCATTGACAGTCTTACAACAATTTCAAACAATTTTGGAATGTCCTTTTCTGGCCCTTCAATGCTTCAGTGCTTCAGAGCTGCTGCCCACTATTTTCAGTCTTTTTTATTTAATTTTAAATTTTTTTTTTTTTTTTGATCGAAAAACAAAAGAGCAGCAGCCGAGCGGAGCAGTGCCAGAGAAGGAAAGGCCCTGGGGGCCCTGGCCCATGATGGACCAGGAACCCCAAAACAGGCCCACAAAGGGGGACCAGGACCGGTAGGAGGAACCTCAATCCCCAGAAACGCCAAGAGGTCAAATGCTGGTCCTGGCCCAAAAACTTCCTGAGCCCAAAGGCCCAGGCCAAACCGGGTAGTGAGATGCTTCCTATCCCCAATACCACTGAGGCATGCCAGCAGCAGGGAAATAGAAGCCTTCCCCAGAAATCCCATCTGGGGTCTGGAGATGTTTGTTTCCCACAGCAAACCAGCTATGGTCTCCTCCAGCTGTGCCGTCTCTCTCTGCAATGCATCGGGTTTGTCTCTCATCCGCCCCGTAGCATCATCCCCACTGGGCTGGGGACCAGAGACAGAGCTCTCGGGATGCCCCTGCCCCCCCATGCCACTAGGGCGCAAGAGAGGCGGCAGCCTCCATGGGACAATCCCCGAAAAACCACCCCCCAAATCGCCGAGAATGCTGATCTTAAATACAGGCAGCCAGATTGCCCCCAGAGTCAGCTGGCGGGCAGCCCCCGCTCCACGGAAGGAGAGACCCCCCGCCGGGGCAGCTGCTACAGCAGCCAGTGGAAGCAGCGGGGGAGAAGCCGGAACCGGGGAGGGAATCACGCTGAGCGTGGGATCCGCCACGGGCTGCCCCGAGGTTCCCGCGGATTCAGGGCCGTCTCCAACACCGTCCTGAACAGGGACTGTCTCGGCTTGAGGCGATGAGGAGGCCGATGGAGGCGGCGGAGGGGCCGAGGGGGCTGGAGAGAACAACTCCTCCGCTGAGCCGGAAGCTGGAGACGCATCCTCGTCGTTGCCTAGCAACAGCTCAACCACCGGAAGTGCCTCTTCTGCAGTCTCTAACGCAGGCGCTGGCAGGGGCGGGGAGGCCGGTGAAGCCGTGGGCGGGACCGCCTGGAGAGGCGGAGACGGGATCTCCTGGAGAGGCGGCGCTGGCAGGGCCAGGGAGGCCTCAGAGACCGGTACTGCCCCCATGTCTGAAGGCGGAGTCTGAGAGGCCGGCTGTGGCTTGAGCGGCACCGTCTCCTCCCATCCCCCCAGAGAGAGAGAACGGGGGGGAGGAGAAAATCCCTTCTGCGCAGGCTCCTCGGGAGAAAGAGTAGAAAAAACTTCTTCGCGCTGTGAAGTTTCATCCCCCCCCGCCGGGAAGCAGGGGGGGCTGGGAAGCCGAAACCCATCCCCCACCGGGGTCGTTGGCAAGGGAGCCTGTCCATAACAGTTAGAAATCCATTGAAAGACAGCTGCTCTGCGTTTCAGCGCTGGAAAAAGCTTTATAAATTCTGGGTAGATAGAAGGCAAAAGACGTCCCTGACTGTAGACGAACTGAATAATCGAATCCAGGCATTCCCAGACAAAAACATCCAAAGCGTACAGGACATCAGTAAAAAACCCAAAAAACTTTGCCCATCGAAAGAACTCATAGAGATCTGTTGCTGACGGAAAAAACTCATCTTCTCTACACCAGTGTTGCCAGAGGGCAATAAGCTTCTCCTCTGAAGGAGTAAACTGGACCTCTTCCGGTAAGGCATGTGTCTGCCATACGAAAAGCCACAAGCTACGAAGGGCTGAATCCTCAGGGATAGAAAAGTGAACAGTACCTTTTGAAAGAGTCCAGCTTGCTCTGGCCAGCTCCAAAGGTCTGCTGCTCTTTTCTATCATCTTTCCTGAAGGTTTTCCAGAAGAAGGTTATCTTTGTGGTCAGCCTTGGCTGTGAACTCTGTCCAAATCAGGATCTTCAGATCTTCAGCTCCTGGCTTCAATCCACTTCTGTGGTCACTTCAAAGCAACCATCAAATGCTACACATACAGGATTTTTACCCAGTGCAGCAATTTGCTCCTCTGGTCTTATCAAATTAATTTTTGCTCTGACACGAGGGGTCACCAGATACTACAACACCCTGTGTGGGGTGGCTGCTGGTGAGAGAGAGACGGAGAATCTTGTTTCTTGATCAGAAGGCTGGATTTATTGATACATGATATACAATACATTATAACTATACTAAATAGAATAAAGAGAGAAGTTGCAGAGAGCTTGCTAAGCTAAGAATAGAAAGAAAGAATCTATAACAAAGTTGTGTCCAGGGACTCAGTCCCCTAGCTTGCCCCCGTGATTGGCTGTTAATTATAAACAAGCATATGAGACCAATCACAGAGGCCCCTGTTGCATTCCACAGCAGCTGATAATAATTGTTTACATTCTTTTTCTGAGGCCCTTGCTTCCCAGAAAATGCAGAAATCTGAAAGAAAGGATTTCTGTGAAAAAATGTCTGCGACATCAAGGCACTTTCCCAGCAGCCCCGTCCTGTTCGCATCTGTAAATAAATCCCCGACTGGCGTCATTTCTGACTGGGCCTGAGGCAGGGACTGCCATTCCTCACTTGTGGGGAGACCGGAGCTGCCAGAACCACACTGAGCCTGCAGGCAGTGCCTGACAGTGCTGCAGCCACTGGGACGGTCGCGCCTCTGAGGCTCAGCCACTCCCTGCTGCTGCTGCTGCTGCTGCTTTTAGGCACACGCAAAGCTCACTGTTAGGCCACGATGGTCTCTGCTTTTGCCCTCTTCCTGTCCCTGTGTAGGGATGGAGCATTGCTGTGCTTTCAGGAAGCTCTCTAGGAAAAACTTCAGCATTGCAAGCTCCTCTGCGCCCTCCATAGATGCATGCTGTGGAATCCCTGACAGCTGCCTTCAGAGCATCCTCAAGCTGGCTCTTCTAAAACCCAGGGTCCTTGTTCCCTTCAGCATGCTCAGCATGACTTTGAACTCCATGGTGCTGTGCAACTGAAGCAGCAGGAGAGGGACCTTTGCAGCCTGAGCAGCCCTTGTTGCTCTCTGCCCATGCACACAACACAGCATGGAAGAGAACGGCAGCAGGGCCCTGCATGTCCCCGGGCTCAGGATTTGTGCCACTTCAGCACAGGTGTGTAAAAAGTGACAAAGCCAAACTGTTTGTTAAGGGAAGGCAAAGCAAAGGGGTGAACTGGGAGGCAAAAAAGGGGATGGGCAGGGCCTGAGGGTTGGAGAGAGGGAGGGAGGGAGCTGCCAACAGGGAGGGAGATGACAGGAGCTCCTGGAGCTTCCCACAGCTGTGACCAACAAGAGCTGTGCCTGGAGTTCCAGTTGGAACCCTGTGCTCTGCAGGTGGTCTCATCTTCATTGGGAACTGGGGGTTGCCGAAGGACATGGGTTCTTCTGGTCCTGCAGACCAAGTTTGGCATCTCTTGCCTCGAAGTTCACCTGGATAAATTGGGTGATGAAGGAGGGGCACTCGTATTCCCTCAGGGCTTGAAGGGCTAGAGAAAAGAAGCACAGAGCCACGGTTAGAAGCCGGATTGCAGGAATCCAGGGAAACACTCCTGCCAGGGCCATTCCAGCCATCTCCTGCTATGGCCAGAAGGGAGGCGGAGACAAGGGCTTGGGCCAAAAGGTGCTGGCCTCGGCTCCCTCACATGTGCCTGAAAGCTCTCCGGGCTCTGCCCCTGCTGCCCCTTGTCTGCACAGGGAGCAGAGCCCTCAGCAGCCTGGGAAGGGATTGTAGCTCCGGAGCCGGGATTTGCAGCTGCCCCCGGCTGCCCCCGCTGGCACCCGTGCGACTGCCCCCACTCACCCTAACTGAGGACCTGGAGCTCTTCCTTCTGCCCCATCATGAGCACTCCGGTGACCCCTGGCAAGACAGAGCCCGTGGCGGCCCCAGGTGGCACAGCTGCCCGACACAGGCAATGCCAGCCCTGCGGCCGCACGCCCTTCTGCCCCGGCAGGGCTCCTGCCGGGTGGCTGTCACACGCTGCAGTCCCAGGGCACGGCTGCGGGACGGCAGCAGCAGTGCCGAGGGCGGGCGGGGCTGCAGCGGCCCGGGCGCGGCTCCCCCAGCTGGGGCAGCAGCCGGGCCGGGGGCAGGGAGGGGCGCGGGGCTGCTGGCTCACTGATCAACCTGACGGCCGCCTTTCGCAGGCGCCTCTCTGGGCTCTGCAGGAAGAGCAGGGCCCAGCACAGGTGCTCAGCTGCTCAGCTCTCATCCTCCAGCAGCTGCGGGGAACACCGACAGGGAAGGCTTGGCGCGGGCTCTGCCCCTTGGACGGGCGCTCCCTTCGCCCAGCCGCGGCCGAGCCGGCCCGCACGGGCCTGAGCAGGGAGCGACGTGTGGGCCACAGGCTGGTGGGCTCGGCTGCGGCACCGGGCAGGGGCACAGCTGCCAGCCCCAGCACGGGGGGCAGGGGTCTTCTCCAGCCTTTGGCTGGGCCTCCTGGGCTGTTCTTACCAGGCGCTTGGCGAACTTCATCCACTGCTGCTTCGTAAGAGGAAGAGGCACCTGGGACTCCTCCAGGTCCCTCTTCCTCTGGAAGCGGGCTGCACAAAGCAGGGCTTGGAAAGAGGCCTGGAGAGCAGCAGAGAGCCACAGGTGGCACCACAGCCCAGGGCACAGGACTCGCATGCCTGTGCCAAGGCCAGTGAAGGCCCAAGCCTGCAAGCTGCCAGGACAGGAGGCAGCCCAGCTCCTTGCCAGGGATGCAGCAGCATCACACAAAACCTGACCTTTGTCACACCCCAGTTGTCATCGTGCCAGAGCAAGGAGAGAGGGAGCAGGCTCCGGCTCACAATTCTCATGCGAGGCTTTTCCCCCTCTTCCTCTACCAGCTCCATCACTTTGCAGAAGAGCCGAATGGAGAGCAGCTGCACCTGGCTGTCCTCCTAGAGGAAAGGAAAAGACCTCAGCACCAACTACTCCAGGCCCATCGGGGCAGAGGCCCAAATGTGCACAAGGCACAACATTTCTGGGCAATGTCCAGTGCCCATGGCTGGGGGCACAGAGCCTTACATTCTCCAGGTATGGCAGGAGTTACTTAGCCAGCTTCAGGGCGGTGGCACTGGGTATCTTGAGGTCTTCCATGTGGAGCATGTGCATGAGCACAGGGAGGATGATGGCGACCGTTGCTACATCTGCATGTGCCAGCTGCTCCAGCAGGTGTTGACAGAGGCCGCATATTCCTCCACCCTGTGTGCAAGGGCAGGCCATGCTGTGAAGCTGAGGACAGCCGCAGCACCAACAGCTGCTTGGGGCACTCGGGCAGCTGAAGTGAGAGGCAGGAGAGCTGGGAGCAGCTGCCTCTGCTGCCAAAGGCCAGCCAAGGCCAAAGGTCTGTGTTGGCCAGCCCCACGCTGTCAGCGTGTCTTCAGCCACTGCCCCTTCTCACCAGCGAGTGCTCCTTGCTGAGCACCACGAGGCCTCTGAGCTCCGGGTGCAGCCTGTCCCTGCACTCGCTCGGCAGGTGCCTGAACATAACCAACAGGGCACTGGCACTGTGCTTGGTCAAGTGCACACCCTGTAGGGCCGTGACAGCCTCCAGCCTTCCCTCAGCCACTGCCCTGACAGAGTCTGCTGAACGCTCCAGGGAGGCTGAGGTGACATCAGCCTCTGCCCGCAGCTCAGCCGTACCCTCAGTTGTTGCGGTGCTGGTGTTTCTGCGCCCAAGACCCAGGAACCTCCGCAGTATCTGCAACAGAAGGAAGGGCGGGAAGAGAGGGACATTCTGTGGCCTGCTCCGAGCGCGGCGCTGGGCCGAGCAGTGCCAGCAGGCCCAGCCCAGGTCAGGATGGCCACAGGTGCCTGCGCTGCTCTGTGGAAGCAGCCGCGAGTGGGGTCCTGCTCTTGTGTCCCATCCTTGCCCGCATCTGGCAATGAGAGCTGAGGGGCTGTGGGAGAGGCCAGAGAACACGGCCCAGCCCTGCACGGCCCAGGCAGGGACAGCCCCCAGGTGCCCAGGGGACAGAGCACTGCCAGCGGGGGCAGCCCCAGCCCCTCTTCCATCCTGTCTGCGGGCACGTCCACAGGGGCACATAGAGGTTTGCAGTTACGTATGATCTTTTTCTCTGCCAGCAGGCCTTACCAGCAAGTTCTGAGCCAACGTGGGGCTCTGCTGCCAGCCCAAATCTGCGCTTCCCTTGCCCAGCCTGAGTGCAGGTGGGGCAAGTGCTGGGCATGGCTGGAGATTTCCATGGCCAAAATCCTCCTGCATTTACATCTGCCCATGGCTTTGGGTAGCACAAATTACGACACATTCATCTCACTTGACAAATGTCATTTGTTATAAATTGCTACACCAGGTCTGACAGCAGATAACTCTAGAGATCTCTGTGAAATTTTAAAAAAGTAATTTTTTTGATTGCTTCACCATACTATTTAGAAACATACAAATATAAACTTCTTTTAATAAAAACTACTCTGCAAACCTCTACTACACACACAAAGATCAAGGGAAATTACCAACTGAATTTATTGCATATTACAACAAGTGTACAGCCCATGTAGAGATACAAAACTATCAGTATCTCCACGTAATACCAAGAACTCGATAAATAGAATTCCTCCACTATACAACCCCAAACAAATTTAAATAGAACTATATACATATATAACCACCACAATATACAGATGTGAATATAGATTAAATGTTACATATTACATTCAAGAATCAGATACAAAAAAACCCCTATTTATAAAGAGACACACAGCACTACCAATCTAAATAACTGTACAACTGCATCAATAGAAATATACAGCTATACATCCAGATATATATGTAAATATAGCAGATATAGAAATAGATCAATATACAGCTAAAACTACGAAACCAGACATATATGCCGATACAAATACCAGTATACCTATTTAAAAAGAGATATACCAAAAACTACATCAATACAAATAGATACCTATACAACTGCATACTTATGGAAATCTAAACACAGATATTACAACATACATAAAGAACTAGATACATATACACACAAATATGTAACTGCAAACCTCTATGTATGTATATGCGTCCATACATACACATAACATTCATAAATATAATATATATTAATAACTATATTATAATATGTATAGAAATAGGCCTGTACAAATAGCAGGCTACATATGTACAGGTCCATATAATTATCCCTGTTCACATGCAAGTCCGTGTATCTTTAAACAGAGCTCCAAGCAGAGGGATCCCAGCTGCCCCATCTTCAAAGCCTCTCCCTCGGGCTCTTCCTCCCGTGCAGAGCAGCTCTCCTGGACAGCGACAGCAGATGGAGCATCCGGCAAGCAAAGGGAACACTGAGTGAGTATGGGGACGTTTCTCTTGGCAGCAACTGC
This sequence comes from Melozone crissalis, assembly GCF_028551555.1. Taxonomy (NCBI): domain Eukaryota; kingdom Metazoa; phylum Chordata; class Aves; order Passeriformes; family Passerellidae; genus Melozone; species Melozone crissalis. The sequence goes on from NW_026535830.1 coordinate 420,170, forward strand.
ACTTCCATCAGGGAAGAGAAAATGTCAGAGCCTCCCCAAGAGGGTCAGAAAGAGAAAGCAGCCGAGCGGGCCAGGCTGTGGTGAGCACAGCCGGCACAGCTCCCGGGCCCTGCTGGCACAGCTGCCTTGCCCAAGGACAGCCCCTGTGCCAGCCGGGGCAGCTGCGCTGAGCAGCCCCAGCACGGGCAGGGCCCGCTCCTGCCCTGCTGGGCAGTGCCCACGGCCACAGCCCCCGGCAGCCTCAGCCCCAGCATGCCTCCCTGGGCCTGTGGCCTCAGTCGGGCTGTCTGCAAGCTGGCAGCATCAGGTCCCCGTTCACTGCTCCTGCTGCTGGCCTTCAGCTCCTTCCTGCTGCCTCCCGTCAGTCTCCGGCTGTCCTGTGCAGCTGTGGCAAAAGTGAAGACTCTGGAATTGCTTCCAAGGCTTGGCAGAGCTGCAGTCCCAGAGCCCTCTGCGCTCCCTGCTGGCCCCGTCCACCCGCTCAGCCCCGCCATGCTCTGGGTGAAGCCCCAGCCCCCTTCAGTTTCTTCAGCCCCTCACAGCCCTCTCACCCCCCTCAGTCCCTTCTGAGCCATCCCGTCCCCTGAGACCCGCCAGCCCTCAGCCAGTGCCACTTCCGTGTCACCTCAGTGCCACCATGGCCCTCGGCTGCCCCACAGCCCTCAGCCCCAGCAGCAGCTCAGGGTCACCGTCCCTTTGGTGCCACTGCCCCCTCAGCCCCCTCAGCCCCCTCCGTCTCACCGTCCTTCAGCAGTTCCTCAGGGGACAGTGCCTGGGGCCAGCGGCAGCTCCCACCGCCCTAGGGACAGCCGGGGCTGGAAGTGCTGCTCCACCCGGCCCGGCTGCCAGCTCGGACCCAGCACCGGGACAGGGGGCACCAGGGGAAAAGCAAGAGGTGAAAATGGCAGCCAAGGGGGGAAAGAGGTAAAAATGCAGCTTAGGCTTACACAGCTCAATCTATGCATCTAAACTTCCACATACCTCTAACTAAATAACTATGTATATTTCTAGATCTATATCTAAGCATCTAAATTTAGGTATCTAAATGTAGGCGTCTAAATGTAGATGTCTAAATGTAACTCTATTAATGTATAAATGTAAATCTCAAAATCTAGAAATGTAACTAATTCTATCCCATCTATAACAATATAGATCAATTTTACTATATAGATGTATATATATGCACATATAAACACACCTCTGTAAATCTATAAATACAACTATATGGATATAGAATTAGAATTGTAGAAATCAATAAATCTATGTGTACACGAAGGGATTCCAGCTCACAGGCTCTCCCTCTGATCCTTCTTCCCCTGCAGGGCAGCCCTCCTGGCAAGGCAGATCAGCTGGAAGTCTGGGAAGCAAAGGGAACACTGGGTCAATATTGGCCTTTGTGCATCATTTGTCCCTTTGGAAGTAACTGTCCTTCTATCAAAGTCTGTAAAAGATGGGCCAAAAGGCAAAATCTCACTTGGCAATTTGAAGCCTGCTTTTCAAAGAGCCAGACTCCTTCCAAGAGTTTGTAACTTCTGAAGTTTTGAAGTATCCCAATACACTGAAAGCCCTCGCACTGCAAAGGGCCCCCATGAGAGCTTGAAACACAGACAGTGCCAGCTGCCACAAAGAAGCCCAGCCTGGTTCTTTCTCTGTGCTGACAGAGAGATCTCAGTCATCCCTGAAGTGGCTGAAGCTGAAGGTGCTGGGAGCTGAGTTATGAACTAGCACCGTTCCCTGCCATCTGCAACCTGCCCTCTGCAGTGAGCCACAGCTCCTCCAAAACAACCACTAGCTCTGGAATGAACAGCTCTGTGACAAATGACCAGGTAATATTGATTTGGAATTTAGGTATTAGCTTATGGATGTTGTTAGTGATTATAAGTATTTAGAAATAACATCAGTTAGAACTCTTTAGCTGCTTGTAATATAACAGAATCCATCAGCTTCAGTTTGCACTGTGTTGCTCATAGAAACATTAGTGTAATGAATATATTTTCTATGGATCACTTATGGAAACAATTGTGTGATGAATGTATTGTGTTACAGAGCGTAGCAAAACATAAGGGGAAAAAAGGCTTGTGTGTAACTAAAAACAGTGTAAGGCTGTCCACTGACCAACCTGTCCAAGTGATAAAATAACCCTGACACAAACCAGAGCACCAGAGGATAATTAGAGAATACCATGTGAAATTTAGTGAGAACATACTAATGCCTTATCAGGGGATGTGAAACAGCAGGAAAGAGACATAAGAAGAAATAAAACATGTTGACCTGACAAACAGGATGTCATGCAGTAAACCTGAGTGTGCAGAAGTCAAACAAAGGAGTCCCCAAAACATCAGAAAATTCCCAAGAATGCTTGAATAATTCATGAAACACATGAATATGCTTGCATCTCAGAAATGTAACACCATAAAGATAACACTGTCGCTACACACCAGGCGTTGTTTGGGTGTTAGCCCCGAGCACCACATTGCTGCAAATATTGTCTTTTTTTATCCTATTAGTATTAAACTTTTAAAAATTCTAAGAAGTGAATTCTGTTTTTCACAGCTGCGAAGGAAAGAGCTCCCTAACAGGACTGCAGGCAGCACCAGCTTTGCTCAAGGATGCAGACCCAAAGTGCTCTCTCTCTACTTTAGTTCTCACTAATTTAAAGGGGTAATTTCAGTTTTTCCTTGAGCTCCTGGATTTGTGACTAATGATTTCCTTGGCCTCAGAGCTTCTCCTGCTTGTATTTTTAATGTATCTCACTACAGCTATCAGCAGAGTGGCACTACATTGATTTAATGCTTGGAGACAAAAAGCTCAGATTTCTACACTGACCTCTTTCTGGGCTTTTCCTCTCTTGCTTCAAGAGTCACTCAGTGTTGCCTCCAGAGCACTGACATCCTGCAGCAAACTTATCCACGGACATCAGCACAAAACCGGGACACCTGGCTTGGTGACACAACTGCCACAAGGTCAGGTTTATTCCCTGCTCTCTTGCCCCAGCACAGGACTCCGTGTTCAGAGCCTTGGGAGAAGCGTGGAGGGCAGGGCTCAGGCAGGTTGTGCCCGTGCAGGATTTGAACTCAAGGCAGCAGGATGCACCAAGCCTGCAGACAGGAACTCAACCCTTCTCATCTCCCTTCCTGCCAGAGGCAGGCTCAGAGCAGCCATCTCACCCCTCTCTGAACCAGTGGGGCCTCTGTCCTTACCAAGCTCCTCAGGCTCCTGGGAATTGTTCCTGCAGCTCTCAGTGCCAGGCAAAGCTCCCTCTGCTGCAGCTCTGTCCACAGGCTCCCCTCCTGAAGACTCAGGGGCAACATTAATATTCCCCTTGAAAGAGAAACAGAAATGAAGAAACCCTTGTCACCAACTACACAAAACACGTGGTCCACCAACTCCATGGCTCAGACACTTAATCCCTTCTTCCTAACAACAACTCGGGGCCCCAAAGCTATTCAACAGTCAGAAAAATTGACTTCTCAAACACAGTCCAAAAGCTGTCAGAGCTGACAGTGTTGAACATGGGGCTGACACTGAACACATGGAATGGCTGCTAAGGAGGAGTCCTGCCAGCTCCTGGCACAGGGATGTGCTCCTTCCTCCACAGCCCTGAGCACAGCAGTCTCATCCAGGCTGCAGCTTGGCAGGGACAGCATGGGAACACACATCTCTTGCCACAGAGATGCCCAAGAGCAAGGGGAATGAGCTCTGCAACATGGACAGCAAGACTGGCCAGTTTGCCCAGCTGGGGATTTCCCAGATGGAAACTGGACTGCAGGCAGCAGCTTACTGAGAGGACAAGAAAGCTGCAGCTGCAGCCCAGCCCCAGCCACGGCTCTGGGAGTGCCTACACGCACGGCAGGGCTCACACAGCAGCAGGAGCTGCAGCCCAGCCCTTGCTTTGCCTTGGCCTTCCCACCCAAAAAGAGGCACAGCCCACATCTGCTGCAGCTGCAACAGAGGCACCTCTGGCATGCCCCTCCCTGCATGGGACACTTGGCCTTCAGTGCCACTTCTCCAAACACTCTTCTCTTCTTTCCCATCAAACAAAGCCTCTTAGAACCTACAAAGCTTCCACTTCCTCACCACAAATGCTCCTGCATCAGGGGTTCTTCCCAGGAAAAGGAGCACCCAAACTTGGCCAACACAAGCTCACACCTTTTCATCCTTACTCATGGATGATATTTTCATCCCCTCTTCTTTAGGAAGTCATGCTTTACCAGGCAAATCCTGCCTTGTCCATTCACAGCTGAACTCCAGAAGCTTTTCCTTCTCAGCCATGCAACAGCATTCCCAAGTTCTCAGTCCAGCCCCTTTCTTCCCAGTCCAATGCAGTTGCCCAAGCAGAGGGAGAAAACATCTCCAGTGTCTCATGCACCATGTCCAGATCCGCTGGTGACAATTCCTTTTTCCCAGGAGTATTCCACAGCCAGCTGTGGCTGTCCATGCTGCAGAACCTGCACTGGCAGCTGGAGTGCTGGGGGCTGAAGTGTCTGGCCTGGCTGCAAGAATCCAAACACATTGGTCAGGCTCCACAATGTGTCTTTGGGATGCAGAGCTCTAGTGCTGCCTTGGATCAAACATCACAGGAAGCACACAGCAACCTCCGTTCCAGAAATGTATTCAGACTTCCCAGGGGATTGAAGAAGTGAGTTCTTCCTCTTAAAAATATTTATCCGAATTGACATGTACATAGATTAAAGCATGGACTGGAAATCTGATATAGACACACACAGAGACACAGACACACACAAACACCCTATCATCACAGCTTTTTGCATCTTCCCAGCAGCTTTGGGATTTGGCTACATTTGGTTTCTCATCACAAAAGACCACAGAAAATGGATTCACCCAGGAAGAGCCCAGATCTGTAGACATGCATGCTAAACTTGTACTGTGAGTTTATTCTAGAAACAGCCTTGAGGGTGAGGCCATATTCTTCAGCTGCAGCTGTTGTGGGGCACACGGAGCTCATTTCAATGGCATGGCTTGATTTGCAGGGCAGACAGTCTTAAACATCTGCAATGTCCTATCAGAGTCCCAGTTTGGCCTCATTCAAAGAAAGAGGAGAGTGCACCTAACACTGACCACTTGTTAGGCAATATCTTTCACCATGCCCTTGTACCCCTACAGAGAGTCAGTCTACAAAATGCCCAGAACACCCTCCAAATCTGCAGCGAGGACAGGAAAATGAGGCAGAGAACCTTTCTGTTTTCAAGGTCCCCCTTCCTAGGCGACTTGACACTTTCTACCTGCTTCTCACTTGAGATCTACCCATGATAGAGCACTGCAGGAAAACTCTTGAAAAGGGTCATTAACCAGGAGCTGCTTGGAAAGCAAGGGTAGAAGCTCTTTCCCTCCCTAATGGGCTGCGGGCTGGCAACTGCTGCTCTGAAGATGTGCAGCTGCTCCTCTCTGGAGAGGCCATGGAAGGGTTGTGATGGTCTGTGGGTACCAGAGGAACGATGAGCTCAGGTTGGCATTTAAGCTCCACGGGAACAAGCAGAATGAAGAGCTCACAGTGGAGATGAAATTTGCCTGTTCTTGGCTCCTCTGGTGAAACGCCAAGAAGTCCAGATGAAGCAAACACCTTCTCCCAAGAAGCTAGGAAAACCTCAGAATCCTGAGCACCTGCACTTAGCCTGGAATGACGTGGAGGCAGCTCTAAATGCTCAGGTGAGGCAGCACTGAGGTCCTGGTATGAGAGCGCTGTGTAGCAGTGAGGGAAGGAAAAGGGAAGCAAAGGGAAGGCTGGGTCACTATTGGTCTTTGGGTGTGCTTCCCTTGGCGGCAACTGTACTTCTGTCAGGGAAAACAAAAGCTCCCTGAATTGTTAAAACTGAAAATCACGGACAAAGACTCTCTAACTAGTCAAAGTTAGAAAGTGGTATGTTCATTATGCTGACGGCCAGCACAGGGGAGGGTCATTCCCGAAATGCGTGACCGCTGGCCAGGCTCGGCTCGGCACGGCACAGCACAGCAGGTTCCAGCAGGACAGGGAAGGGCAAGGCAGGCAGGGAAGGGCAGGGCAGGGCACTGGGAGCAGTGCCAGGCTCTGTCCCCACGCTGCATCCCATGCCTGGGTAACCATCGGGGACAGAGAGGAAGGACATTGCTGTGGCTTGGCTGGGGAAAGGATGAAAGGCGGGACTTGGAAAACATTAATGTGGACTCCTTTTTAGCGGGCTAGCTGGTTTTATCTCAGCATGTCCTCCTGTCTTTGGCAGAGTTGGCGCATTTCTCGTGATTTGGAGTCAGCTACAGCAGCAGCAAGAGGCAGCAATTTTGTCAGCATGGATATCAAAGCCAAAGTGCTGCCCCGTGGATGGATGTTGCTTTCTTCAAAGCATTTCTGGCCTAGAGTTGTAGTGAACTCACACTGGTGTCTTCCCAAACAGCGTTGCTATTTTCTTTCCTCAGGAATCATCTTTTCCATTTCTTCCTCCCATCTGGGGAGATCTCCAATGCAAATGCCTCCTGCAGCCAACTGCTGTCACTGTAGACTGACAGAGGAGATCTTGCAATGGAGAGAGACTCCCTAGAGCTGCTGTGGGGAGCTGAAGGGGGAATCTTTGTCCCTTAGTCTTGAAGTCGTGTTGGGGAGCTGCTTGTGCTCTGGGGGACGGACACCAATGATGTTTATCCAAGCCTTGCAGTTCATTCCTGAGCTTCTTGACACACCACAGAGACTTTGGGGTTGTCTTATTGGCAAACCAATTTCAGTCTGGGCACTTCTTGAAATGCTTCAATTATCCTTTTTTTCACTTTTCTGCAGAAATATTGTCATCATCTATTCCTTCCAGAGAATCTTTTCCTGCTTTTTGGAGAATTCCTTTTTCTGCCCTCCCAGATCAGCCCAATTCCCAGGGCTCCTTCCCAAAGGGAGGTGTAGCCCGTGGCCTCCACTCTCCAGCCGGAACAGAAAGAAAGCACAGAGTTTGCTGTTATGGGAGAGGAGCTTCTCGTTCCTGCCTGCTTTCCCTTTGGGACAGGTTGGTGTGTTCTCATTTGATAAAGGCAGGTTTAAACTCCTAAGCAGTTGTGTTTTGAACTGCTCCCTTCTCAAGCTCTTCTGTGGGTATCGTTGGACAAAAGGCCTCTTGGTGGGAGCTCCCTGTGGCAGCTTAAGGAAGGAGGTTGATATTTCAGGGTTGTGACTGCTGAAAGCAGCTGGTTTTCGGATGTGTCCAGAATTGGGAGTGGCTCCTTTTCTCACCTGCCTGTAGAAAAGGAAGTTGCAAAGTGGGAATTTCATTTGTGGAGATGGCCACCAGGGGTGTTTGCCAAGAGATGGGCTGGCAGAGAGGCAGGTCTCCTGCTAAACTGGCTGTGTGTTTGTTTTGATGGTGGGGAGGGTCAGAGATGCAGACACAGACACCAGCTGAAGGAACAGTGCAATTTACTGTAATGCAAAAGTGCAAAAAAGATTCAGAAAAGGATAAGCTAAGCAATGAGCCTCAGCATTATTACAAAAGGGGGCCTCTGGTTATTAAGGAAGATACATCGCCAGGTACCCCAATGCTTTCCCCTTCATCCAGGTCTGCACATCAGCTGGGGGAAGCTGTCCCAGCCAAGCCCTGCAGAGCCACGGCTGGGAACTGGGAAATCCTGCGGTGCCTCCACCTTTGCCGGCCACAAGGCTCCCGAGTGCGCTGTGAGAGTAGCCCAGCTCTGATCGTGCTGGACGAGCAATGTGCCAGAGCTTCTGCTGGGGGCACAGCTGGTTTCATTCTCCTCTTGGTTTTCTCCTCGAGCCTGCCCAGGGCTCAAGGAGAAACCAAGGCCAGGTGTGGCCGTGTCCGTTTTCCTCATGCAGAAAGATGCAGACGTATTTCACCAGTGAATGGATGCAACAATATTTTTGACAGTAATACTTGGTTAAGGAGCATATACATAGAACATTGGGTTGGAAAGATCATCTAGAGGGCAGCTTTGGCTCAGGTCCTGTTGTTGAGGCTTCAGTCAGGGTCTGTTGTTCAGGCCTTAGTCCTTTGGTATTTTGTGGAGCAAATCAATGCTGTGCAGAGCTGGAAACAAACAAGTCTGTCTTCAGCACATTTGAGACAGGGAACAGGATTGGCCCTGCAAGGCCAGGCTAGGGCCAAGAGCAGAAGGCCAGCACCCTGCTTTTGCCCACAGGCAGCCCTGCAGAGCAAGCAGCCCCTCCTGCCCAGGGGCTGAGGTGCCCGAAGCTGCCTCCCCGCTGTGCAGCTCTGCAGAGCCCGCGGGGCGCAGGGTCTTGGGCAGCCAGGGCAGCCCGGCTGCCTTGGAGCACAAGGAGTGGCCCAGAGAGAAGCTGCTGCCCTTTGCTTTGGAACTGTTCCTCAGAGTCTTGTCATTAATCCACAGTGTCTGATGTGTTTTCTTTTCCTCTCCCAACTTTAACAGAGCTTTTTCAGAAAATTAGTAGCTTCTGCTGCTGCTGTTGGTGCTTTTGCCTGCAGGTGAGGGCAGGTGATTTGAACCAAGGACGGAGTCCATTGTTAACACCTCAGCTTTGCCAAGTCAAGAAAACCATTCACAATTGGGCAGCCAGTGCTGAGCAATTTTCCTAGTTTTTGGAAAGCTCCTACCTTAAGAAATCCAAAAGATTTTCCTCCATGAGGATACCAGCAGTACCATGATGCCAATGTTTTCCACCCCATTGTCTGTGTCTTTGGTTCTTTTGAGACTTCCTCAGTTCCCAGCAGGAATGAAATTACCTGTGATCATGTGATTTGAGAGCTCTGCGTTGTTCGTTGTCACATGAGTGTTCGTGACACGCTGGACACCCCAGTCGTGCCTCTGTTGAGTTAAATTCATCCCAATTCTTTGCAAACAGCAGCCCCGAGATGCTGAGAAGAGCAAGCACCGTGGGTGGATGTGCATGCACATGCCCGGGGGCTGACTGCTGTGCGGGCAGAAGGTTTTACACTGTTGTAATTCTTCACTCTCCCAAGCTGGAGGAAGAAACCAAATCTATATGAAATTAAAAAAATATCAAAATGAATGAAATAATACCTATTAATTTCTCATAGATGTACTTTAACATCTATACACTATTGCCAGCTGAGGGTCTCTGTACGAATCACGAACGGGACGGGACTGCTGAGGAACGCGCCTCGAGCTGTTTGTTTTCCAGCATCAGTCTCATGACTTGGGTATGACTATGGGAAGATGCCAACAGCTCACATCTGTGGCAGCAGGCAAAGAACTTAATGGTACAGCTTCCTTGAAAAGTTTTTTGACCTATCACACAAAGCAGAAGCATATTGACAGTAGTTCTATCCAACCACTATGCACACACGTACCTATTGTTAAAACAGTGCTTGCTTCTTTTGAATAAAATACCTGCTTGTAAGCCTTAAAACACAATGCACTGAGCTCCATTATTAAGCTGAGAAGTTCCTACTATCTTGCTAGAGATACTTTTTTGAAGGTTAGGGAGTTGTCCTAACCAAGCATTAATACACAGACCATTGTTCTTTTTGTCCTTACTTTTCTACTTCTTCTATAACTTTTCTGCTGACAAATCTTATGGCTGCTACTTAGCTCTAATTGCAGGTCTGCTGCTTCTGAGGTCTGCCTTTTGCAGCTTCCCCAAAACTCTCTGATTTGAAGGATTCCCACAATTCCCCCTCACGGTACAACTAAAAAGAAACCTTTGTATCCGTGTAGTTTATTAACTACCTTGCATTTCATAGCTTTACTCTAGTATATCTGCTTATTACTTGCCTAAAGCATCCTTTTTGCTTGCATGAAGCCTTGCTATATTCCAACACAGCAATTTTAATGCTGTGAAAGTCCAGTCAGTTCAAAGGGCAAAAGTCATGTCTGATAACAATTACAAGTCATTGTTCCAAAAAAGTCTCGTCTGTTCCAAGGTCTTATTCAAAACCTCCCTCCATGTCTATACCTTCCTTCACCATCTGTGTGAGATTTCAAGAACTCCCAATGTGTTTCACAATGTGAAACCATTTCCTACCTCTCTCTCTTGTGTGATAAAAACTTCTTTGATAGTTTTGCCCATCATTTGTTACACACACCAGTGTATGCAAGGTATTACTACTAGTACCACTACCAAAACACCCAATCCATAGAGACCTATGCTACAAGGTCCCCTTAGCCAAGATGCAAAGCTCTATCCTTGGAACAAATCATCTAACCATGACCCACCATCTTCTTTAATTGGAGCTGCCAAATCTTTCGACTTTTGTATGCTTTTGAGGATGGATTCAGAGTGATCAGACAGGTTCATGCAACACAGTCCTTCAAATTCCTCACAACCATGTCCTTGTGCCAGTAAAAGAAAATCAATTGCTGCTCTGTTCCGTAAGGTTGCATGTCTGACAACACTAACATCAGTCATCATGTCACTAAGTAGCACTGTCTTCTTTCTTCAGCCAACACCCCAATCACTATATTGGTTTCAGTACCTCACCCGAGGCAAGTGGATGCAGAAATAAATTTGATTTAACTCATTTGGCAGGGCCCTAGGGTCTGAAATTGCTATGACACTTTTCTTTGTAATGATGGACAAATCTTTTTTCTCTGTGTTTTCTCTTGATGGCTTTTTTAACGATAGGTGCTATCACAGTGAGTTGTCTGATGCTACATGGGCCACCTTTAATTTTTGAGGAATTCCCTGTCAGGCTCTACCTCCACAAATGAGCCACTATTCTGTTACTAATTGTTGTGGGGACTCATCTAGGTCATCTGCTTGTCAGCAGTTTCACCCTTAGGGGACACTGGGGTAGTACAATTGCACCACAAACTTGAGTATCTGCCCACAGGATGATGGGGAGTAACATTTAACTGTGGATCTCCCTGGTACTGAAAGGCAACACAGAATTCCATTAGAAATGAACCAAGAATTCCAATTCTTGAGGTTCAGAAGGTGCTCTAATAAGATCAGGGGCCCAATGATGCCAGCTGCCTATGGGATTGGTCTCGTTGGCAGCCTCACACCAATATTTGTCATGATTGGGTATTGGCCATTCCTTGGCTGGCACTGGCACACTGACCAAACAGGTCACAAAGGGTTTGTCTGGGCTCAAATTGGTCAAACATTTGGTGTCTGAGCCTGGTGACTTGGCTAAAGCAAGGTAAACATTCATTTTTGGTTGATCTACAGGCATATATGCACTGCAAAAGCAAGCAAGCAAAACCAACAAATGCTAGTATATCATTTGATCAAGCTCCATGTTCCTGTTCAGCTGCTTTTTGGCAAAAGCTTCCCCATCTCTTTCACTTCTCAAGCAAATCTTTTAGCACTTGTTCAGGGACTGGCCAACTATAGGGCACTAAACTTTCCCTCTGACCTTCAATTTTTACAAATGTGGATATCTTAGAATTCTTTTGAACAAAATGGGCACCACACTTTTGCTGAAAGAGCTCTATGATACAAACAATTTTCACAGTCCAAAAATCAACAATCAAACTCAAGATTTGTAGCTTTCACAGGTTGAACAGGGAACGTCTGTCATGAACCGTAGTTTCTCGGTGCGGCTCACATCTGCGTGCTCATTTCCCTGCTGGTGGAATTGTCGGTCGCTCTTGTGTATGAGACGGTTTCATGTCCTTCGCAGGGACCCACTTAGGTCTGGCACCTGTGCAAATAAATACAAGCATACCCTTTGCCCCAAGTGATTAGTGCAAATGGTCCTTCAATTTGTCCTAACTCAAGGTTTCTGATCAAAACCGGAGGATTTTCTTACAATTTTGCCTGTGTGCTGTTTGAAAAGTGCCTAAAAATTGGAGGATTATGTCCTGCAAATGAGCTATTCAAAGCATAAAGACATCTAAAGCTATGCTGAAAACCTTATCAGAGGTGTTGCTTGGATCCCCCTTTTGTTGACCTAGAATGGGTTTTAGAGTGTGGTGCGTCCTTTCAACAATTGCCTGACCTGTGTGGGGATAGGGAATTCCAAAAGTGTCAAACACTCCAGTCCATCGGAAATGTCGCCAATTTTTGAGCTCTGCATGTGGGGCCATTTGTCGGTTTTTGCCTCGTGGGGGACCAGTTTGGCGAGCTCTGGACTCCAGTGACACTGACAAGGACAAAAGCAAAATACGAGAGGCGCTCTTTCTTCTTAGGACCAAAGTCCCACAGCTTTAATGGAGAACAACTCCAGGAGAGAAAGGGGAGAAAGGGAGCATCCAGGAGAGGAAAGAGGATGTCCAGGAGAGGAAAGAGAGCGTCCACCTCGTGGCAGGAGATTTTTAACCCTGGAGGAGGAGGGGTGGTAGAAAGGAACTACCATAGGTCAACATACGTAAATCACCACACTGTAGTTTTCTGCATAAATTGCTGCACTTGTTGCAAACAAAATCCTAAAATCTCCCCAAATACAACCATTCAGTCCCAAATGATCACAATGAGGGAGAAAAATCACTCAACCCCCCTGTATACCCAGGCACCAGGTGTCACAGGGAGTACCAACCCCTGCAACTACAAAGTCCATACACACAAGCTCACCGGAAAAGGAGTATCTCTTTATGAGGGGACAGAGTGCTCACTTTTCTCAACACAACACACACCATAAATCACAACAGCATCCACCCACATCATCTTCCTCAAACATTCACACACTGAAAACACAACCACAATTACAACACACAGGAAAAATTGCAGCAATAAAACAGGATTTGCTCAATTCACCCCCAGAATTGCTAGCAGGTCCTTATTGACACAGCAAATCCTTTCTGCCGGCGGCCAGACCCAAACCCAAACTGTACAGGCGTACGTTGTGCGCAGGACATCTCTCTGTGACTTAGGAACAGCCCTTCCCCTGCGTTCGCCATACGGGTTACTTATACGGAGTTAAACGTTCCCTTTCTCCACAGTCCCAGCAGTCTTGTCTGTCCTCCACGAGGAACAGCCGAGAGCGGAGGTGCCTCCAGGAAAGGAATGTCCTGGCAGTGCCCAGAGATGTCCACAGCGCAGTTGTTCTCGCTGGAGGAGAGAAGCGTTCCTGGCGCGGTCACCAAATGAGGTGTGGAATAGAACTCACCACAGCTGAAGTTAGAAGGTGGTGTGTTTATTACAGCGCCAGGCACAGGAGGAGTTGTCTCTTAAAGACATGTGTGAAGAATCACTGGCTCTCTACTCATCTAAAATATCTTAGACATTCATATAATTCCCAAAAAACCTAACACATATTCATTAGGTAACACTGCCTACCCTCCTTTGTATTAAAATGTATTATAATTGAGTCCAAAGTTCCTTCACATTTCTGCAGTCTTTCACTTCAAATGGGTTGGTGGGTTTTAAAGTGGGGAATGGTGTCCTTCTGATGAAGGCCAAGATGTCTTCCTCAATTTGACCTCTTTCCTTATGACCTGTTGGCAGGCTTTTGCACTTCTTGGCTATAGCTGAAGTTTCGGGGCCCAGGTGCAGGCTCTGGTCCTCTTTTTTGTCACAAAGAAATCCGCATCCCATCCTGCTTCTTTAAACATAGTAAAGACAGGCAAGGGATATATTACCCTAGCCTTAACTACCTTACCTGCAAAACATTAACTATCCCTTATTATTTCTACTCTTCTTGCTATACTCCTTCCCCCTAACTAAATCTTGCTGAAATTTTAACTCTTCCAGTTCTTTTAAATCCTTGATTCATTGGCCTCATCTCACCCGTCAGCCATGTGGGAGCCAATGATGTAACTGGGAAATTCCACTCCTGAGCAGGAGATATAGGGCCTGGTTGTGAGCTGGAATGGTGAGAAGGATGAGATGCACACCATTTTCATCCAGGGGATGTCCTGAAAGTGCACTGCCTACCTTCCCCTGCTGCCCAGCACCATGCTCCACCTCCTTCTCCTGCTCCGCAGATTTTTAGGAATCCAGGGGTTGCTGTGTATTATTTGCTATTGCAACAAATAGAATGAATTTGCTTTGCAAGCCCCGTTTTGTCCTGGGTTCTTTTGTGCATGGGGCTCCTCCTGAACCTGTGACAAAGGCCAGCAGGGACCTACAGGACACTCCTATACTCATGTCAGGAAATTCTGAGAAGTGCTTTAAGTATCAATAAGTCAAAAGGTACCAATCAGTAAATCAAATAATTTGGGGGGATATTTAGCCTGTGAGTTTTAGCAAAGTATTGAAAATGTCTTAAATCCATGGGTACAAACAAGTAAGTGAGATTGCTGGGTGTGCACGTATCAGGGAAGTGATTCCCCACACACCCAGTGCTGAGATCAAGTATTGCCTCTCTTCTAACCCTGAGCGGGCAGCAGAGATCAGGCCCTGCTTGGTAACGTTCATTTTGAAGACTTCTGTTGAGCAGGTAAGAATGGTCCAAATTAAATCTTTTCCAGCTGCTTCCCTTTGGTTCACCTGTTTGAGGGTTAAAATTCTGTGCTGCAGGTGTCCTGGGTGTGTGCAGAGCAGAGCAGCCCCAGAAACCCCTCGGCTTGCCCACCAGTTGTCATGCCTTGTTGCCAGGTGTGCCCAGCTGTGGCAGGAGAAGGAGCCCGCAGCGCAGTGGGCACCGTGCCCTGCCCAGCCGGGGCTCTCTGGCACAGAGCAGCAGCAGCGCCAGCACCGTTCAACCCGCTCCTGCCTTGGCTTCCCCTGGCACACAGAAGCCTCTGGAAATCAGCACCGCCAGCGGCGTTCCCAGCTTGGAGCAGCTGCTGCTGGCGGGCAGATGCTGCCAGTTCGACTGCTGCCAAAGGGGAAGAAAGGCAGAGATGTACATGCACCAGAGCTCTGGGCATGTCCAAGAAAGGTGCAAATATGTGGAGAGATTTGTTAGGAAGGATTTCAGCTGTGATGCCAACAGTGCCTTCTCTCCTGGTTCTCTGTGTTCTAGACAAGTAATGCAATGGTTGGCTCTGACAATTAAGAAGCAGATGTTATGTGGATGTTCAAATGTGTAGTGATGATATTGTTATATATCCTCCCATAGTCCTCTTTCTCCTCCCCTTTTGTAATAGCCTTGGTAGTCAGGGCATTTGGGGAGGGCTGGCTTGTGACCAGCAGGCAAGGGGAAACAACATCTGTCCTCCAGTCAAGGTGCAAGAAAGTAATCTCCACCAATGGACAGCAGAGAAAAAGTTGACTGAAAAAACTTTTGGAGGGGCTAAGGGTATAAAAGGCAGAGCATCCTCTTTGTAGATGAGCACATGTCTCCTAGTCACGGAGGCTCTCAATGCTGCAATCATTCCTTATTCATTCCTTTGTTAATGTTTAATATACCTTTAAAATATTAAAAGTGAGAGTAATTTCTCACACTTGCAATGCTGTGGGCCATTGTCTTGGTCTGGTTTCCTTTGCTTGTGTCCCATCTGAGTGCTCAGTTGGGGTACAGGCTGTAGGTGCTTGGGGCACCCCTGGAGTTCCTCTTGGATCCCCTGAACAACAGGGTTTGGCCCATGAGGGGAATTTGTGCTGCTTTGTGACAGAGGAGAACTTCCCAGGCTCTTTTGTGTTTGCTGTAGGGAAGGTTGGGTATTGCTTTGCATAAACTCACAGACCAACACAGAGCTGTTCCTTTGTGATGTCAGGGCATGGTTGCCACGTCGTCATAGTGACATCAGAAGGTTGCCTTGGTGCGCAGAAGGCCTGAGTGTCAGAGCAGCCCTAGGCCTGCTCAGATCAGGAGAACCTTCCTGGTCAAAGCATCTGTCAGTAGGCAGCTGCCCACTGACAAGAGGCTTGTTTATTTAGCTTTTACAAAAGTTGCAGAAATGCCAATAATTAACCATCTGGCCACTGCAGCTTTTGCTGCATATGGCATTGCTTATTCCATTTATTATTTTACGAATTTCACACGTAAGTAGAGGTTTCCCTTCCGCTCATGTTATGGTGTAACCTAACCTGGGTTTTCTATGTCTTCCTTCTCTTACTTAGTGACTGAGTGTCTGATTTTGAAACAGAAAGAGCATTAGGATGCCACTGCTTTGGTAAAGCTCCTGTCAAGGCGTTCATCTAAAAAGGGAGTGTCTGTAGCCACAGGGGCAGCATTTGCAAGGCAACCTGCAGGGCTTCTGTTCTCTCCACAGGAGAGTCTGTGGCAGCAGAGTCTGTCATTTCCTCAGTTTGGTGGGACAAGCAAGACACCTTGGAAAATGTAGACTGGCAGACCTTCTTGGAATGCCTTTGAAAATCTCTGCAGTTGTTCCCAGAATTCAGAGAAAGCTTCTTTCTTTTTAAATTTTGTCATGAAAGGATTTGACTAACTTGACCTTTTACTGAGTGCTAAAATAGTTGTTCCCTTGGAAAGGAAGTGCAAACTCTAAAGCAGTGAGTGTCTGCTCCTGAACCTCAGAGGTGCTGCTGTGCTCTTCCACAACAGAACTGACATAGCTCAGGGGGATTTTGGGGAAGCTTTTCTGGGCAACGGTTTCCTGCAAGTTAATCCGAATTAGTGCATGACACTGATTGAAAAAAGAAGGAGTACCTGAAAGAGAGGATTTCAGAAGCTGTCTTATGTGTTTGGTAGAACAGGAGCATTGAGTGTTAAAGATCAATTTGCATTTTCTTGATCATATTTGTATTCATTTACTGGCTAAACTGGCTGCAGTGTAGGCACAAGCAAGAAGATTTTCCTGATCTCTTGCTAGCTGTGTGAATGAAATGTGTTTCCTGGAGGGCTGTTGTAAAATGGGAAATCATCTCTGTTTGGGTTGACTTGCTCTGTGGGATTCAGCAGCCCAGGCAGTTTTATGAGAGCATCTGGTTCATTTTCCCTTCCAAATACAGGACACCTGAAGCGTGTATTCAGCAGTGCTGAAGATCCTGAGGTGAGTGAGAAAGGAACATTTCATGCTGTTGGTGTTTAAGAATTGTAGAGGAAGATGTGAGCTTGGCCAGTAGCAGTAGAGTGTAGAGGGCCAGCTAGGAAGGCCGAAAAAATACATATTCATGCCTGCAACAAAAATAACAAAGGCATGAGTGGATATTTTAAAATTTCCATCTCAGAGCGTTGAAGAACTACAAATCCAGTTTTGCAGAGAGAACCGTGCTTCCTGACGGCAGATAGGGTGGAATATTTACTTAACAGCAAATTCCTGTAAAGTTGAATTTTAATTCAGTCAGAGTGCCTTACAGTTCTATTCTTATTAAACTTTATGATATCTACTTAGAAGATATCGTTGTGGAACAGGAAGGCCATCTTGCAATGGTGCCTGCTGTATCTGAAGTTAAATGGGCACCTTTGTGTGTGGAGAGATGCATGGGCCAAAAGGATGCAGGGCTGGTGGACTTGAGCAGCTGCAGATGAGGCAGCGTGTGGCCAGGTGGCCAAGAAGGCCAAGGGCATGGTGGCCTGTGTCAGCAGCAGTGGGGCAGCAGGAGCAGGGCAGTGAGCGTGGCCCTGTGCTGGGCAGCGCCACGGCCACAGCTGGAGTTCTGTGTGCACTTGTGGGCCCCTGGGAAGCAGAGAGTCATTGAGGGGCTGCAGCGTGTGCACAGAAGGACAGGGGAGCTGGGCAAGTGGGTGGAGCACAAGGCCAGTGAGGAGGCGCTGAGGGAGCTTCAGCCTGGAAAATGGGAGGCTCTTGAGGCATCTCCAGGAAGACTTCTGTGAGTCTCTGCATGACAGTGCTCAGCACAAGGGCTGTTTCAGTGCCAAACATGCCATCACTGCATCCAAGGGCTTTAGACACTGGAGTGGGTGACACTTCCATCTTGTGTTTTTTTGGCTCATTCGTTTGCTAGCATGAGAAAGGCTGTTCATTTTCCTGTTTAGCCAGCAAGCAAAGATGCTTCTGCACAGGGTTTACTCCTTTCTCCTGCCCTGGATGGGATTCTGATCTGGTTTTAGGTTTCCACATATGCAGCAGCATTAGCAAAGGCGTTGCTGTCGCTTTCCTTGTTTACCATTTCAGAGCTTTCAAGAACTAAAAGCTCCATTTTTCTGAGATAACCTTGCTTGCTGATAGCAGCCAGGCAGGAGAATCAACTTCATATCCATCTAGAGTGCTGTTGAATTGTCCCTTTTTAATTTGGTGGACGTGATTTAGAACACCTCTGTCGCTATGAAATGTTATGACCTTTTCCTTAGAAGATGTGGCGGTAGATGTGAAAAGCAATCAGGTTCTACATGATAGGTACCGGGCTGTCCCTCATGCTTCTCTCTTGCCACAGATGACAGAAGCAAGAGCCGTCTCTCCCCTGGCTCCCGCTGCTCCTGGAGAAGAAGCCAAAGAGGAGCAAAATGAGGTGGATGAAAAAAACCCTCTGACAGTGTTCACACCTCCCGATTCCAGATCTGTAAGTGCCACTTGTGTGTGGTGCTGTCTTTAGTGCAAGGCAGAGCTGCAAGTTTTGGAGCAGCCAGCACTTTGCTGTTGCAGGCTGAGGATGCTGGGTGCTGGAGTCCTGCCAGGAGCTAGGGATTTTCTTCCAGGCAGCCACCACACAACTTGGCCTTTGACCTGTCATGTTGAGGCCGCAAAGGGCTGGTGCCTCTGGGAGAGCATCTGGCTGCTTGGCTCAGGGAAGCTCTATCTCTTGGCTTCTGCAGTGCAATGGCCAAGGGAAAAGGAGGTTGTGCTGGAGGTGCCAGGGCTTGGTTTGTTTGTTTTCCCTTTTTGGCAAGGTGTGTTTGGCTTGTGAAAGTGGTCTGCACTTCCCTTGAGCAGTTCTTCACTGGTAGAGTCTAATTTGGGCACTCTGTCTTTTGGCTTTTGATAAGCTGCAAAGGGAGGACTGTGTTGTCCATGCAGCTGTGGGGGGCCATTCTTGTTCCCATGTGGAAAAGAAGAAAGTGCAGAGTTGCGAAGCCTCCTTGTAAGGCCAAAAGCAGAAGCGGCCAGTTTCTGTTGGGGCATATTTTGGTGTAGTCCGCAGCTTTGGCAAGTGCCTTGGAGCCATGAGTGCGGGTTAAGCTGCAAGTCCTTGACTGTTGTCTTGTGTTTCTCAGAAGAGGTAGACCATCTTGCAATGGTGCCTGCTGTATCTGAAGTGAAATGGGGCAACTTTGTGACTGGGGAGCTGCGTGGGCCAAAACGAGTCAGGGGTGCTGCTGGTCTTGAGCAGCTGCAGATGAGGCAGCGTGTGGCCAGGGGGCCAAGAAGGCCAAGGGCATGGTGGCCTGTGTCAGCAGCAGTGGGGCAGCAGGAGCAGGGCAGTGAGCGTGGCCCTGTGCTGGGCAGCGCCACGGCCACAGCTGGAGTTCTGTGTGCACTTGTGGGTCCCTGGGAAGCAGAGAGTCATTGAGGGGGTGCAGCGTGTGCACAGAAGGACAGGGGAGCTGGGCAAGCGGGTGGAGCACAAGGCCAGTGAGGAGGCGCTGAGGGAGCTTCAGCCCGGACAATGGGAGGCTCTTGAGGCACCTCCAGGCAGACTTCCTGCAATCCCCTCATGACAGTGCTCAGCACAAGGGCTGTTTCAGGGCCAAACATGCCATCACTGCATCCAAGGGCTTTAGACACTGGAGTGGGTGATACTTCCATCTTGTGGTTTGTTGGCTCCTTGGTTTGCAAGCACGAGATAGGCTGTTCATTTTCCTGTTTAGCCAGCAAGCAAAGATGCTTCTGCACAGCGTTTTCTGCTTTTTCCTGCCCTGGATGGGATTCTTATCCAGTTTTAGGCTTCCACATATGCAGCAGCATTAGCAAAGGCGTTGCTGTCGCTTTCCTTGTTTACCATTTCAGAGCTTTCAAGAACTAAAAGCTCCATTTTTCTGAGATAACCTTGCTTGCTGATAGCAGCCAGGCAGGAGAATCAACTTCATATCCATCTAGAGTGCTGTTGAATTGCCCCTTTTTAATTTGGTGGACGTGATTTTGAAGCCCTCGGTCGCTATGAAATGTTATGACCTTTTCCTTAGAAGATGTGGCGGTAGATGTGAAAAGCAATCCGGTTCTACATGATAGGTACCGGGCTGTCCCTCATGCTTCTCTCTTGCCACAGATGACAGAAGCAAGAGCCGTCTCTCCCCTGGCTCCCGCTGCTCCTGGAGAAGAAGCCAAAGAGGAGCAAAATGAGGTGGATGACAACAACCCTAAAACGTTGTGCAAACCGCCCTATTCCAGACCTGTAAGTGCCAGTTGTGTGTGGTGCTGTCTTTAGTGCAAGGCAGAGCTGCAAGTTTTGGAGCAGCCAGCACTTTGCTGTTGCAGGCTGAGGATGCTGGGTGCTGGAGTCCTTCCATAGAGCTAGGGATTTCCTCCAGGCAGCCACCGCACAACTTGGCCTTTGACCTGTCATGTTGAGGCCGCTAAGGGCTGGTGCCTCTGGGAAAGCATCTGGCTGCTTGGCTCAGGGAAGCTCTATCTCTTGGCTTCTGCAGTGCAATGGCCAAGGGAAAAGGTGGTTGTGCTGGAGGTGCCAGGGCTTGGTTTGTTTGTTTTCCCTTTTTGGCAAGGTGTGTTTGGCTTGTAAAAATGATCTGCACTTTCCTTGAGCAGTTCTTCATTGGTAGAGTCTAATTTGGGCACTCTGTCTTTTGGCTTTTGATAAGCTGCAAAGGGAGGATTGTGTTGTCCATGCAGCTGTGGGGAGACATTCTTGTTCCCATGTGGAAAAGAAGAAAGTGCGGAGTTGCAAAGCCTCCTTGTGAGGCCAAAAGCAGAAGCGGCCAGTTTCTGTTGGGGCATATTTTGGTGTAGTCCGCAGCTTTGGCAAGTGCCTTGGAGCCATGAGTGCGGGTTAAGCTGCAAGTCCTTGACTGCTGTCTTCTGTTTCTCGGAAGAAGTAGACCATCTTGCAATGGTGCCTGCTGTATCTGAAGTGAAATGGGGCAACTTTGTGACTGGGGAACTGCGTGAGCCAAAACGAGCCAGGGTTGCTGCTGGTCTTGAGCAGCTGAAGATGAGGCAGCGTGTGGCCAGGTGGCCAAGAAGGCCAAGGGCATGGTGGCCTGTGTCAGCAGCAGTGGGGCAGCAGGAGCAGGGCAATGAGCGTGGCCCTGTGCTGGGCATCGCCGCAGCCACAGCTGGAGCGCTATATGCACTTGTGGGTCCCTGGGAAGCAGAGAGTCATTGAGGGGCTGCAGCGTGTGCACAGAAGGACAGGGGAGCTGGGCAAGCGGGTGGAGCACAAGGCCAGTGAGGAGGTGCTGAGGGAGCTTCAGCCTGGACAATGGGAGGCTCTTGAGGCACCTCCAAGCAGACCATCTGCAATCCCCTCATGACAGTGATCAGCACAAGGGCTGTTTCAGGGCCAAACATGCCATCACTGCATCCAAGGGCTTTAGACAGTGGTGTGGGTGACACTTCCATCTTGTGGTTTGTTGGCTCCTTGGTTTGCAAGCACGAGATAGGCTGTTCATTTTCCTGTTTAGCCAGCAAGCAAAGATGCTTCTGCACAGCGTTTTCTGCTTTTTCCTGCCCTGGATGGGATTCTGATCCGGTTTTAGGTTTTCACATATGCAGCAGCATTAACAAAGTGCATTGCTGTCGCTTTCCTTGTTTACCATTTCAGTGCTTTCAAGAACTAAAAGCTCCATTTTTCTGAGATATCCTTGCTTGCTGTCCTGGTTTAGGGCAAATTTGTTAGAGAATCTGCAAAGGAGAGCCCCTCCAGAAAGCAAAACCCACACGGCCCCTCCCCCCAACCGGTTCGGGAAAAAATTCCTCGGAGAGAGGTGGAAAGAACCTGTTTATTTGACTGGCACAGCACCCCCCCGCACACAAAATGAACAATACCAGCTGACACCGCTCTGAGAAAGATGACAAAATCAGAAAGTCTCTTTCGGGGGTGGTTGCTCTGTTCTCAGTCCCTCCGGCGCTGGGCCAGCTGCTGCAGCCAAACCTTCGGTGTTCCCGGGTCCCAGTCCGGAGCAGGTTCGAGATGGTCACAGGAACAGGAGAGGAGAAACAGTCCGGGAAGGAATTTGGACTGTTTAGCTAAACTAGCTAATAAGCAGAAGCAAAAGCGAGAGCAGAAGCAAGAGCAGAAAAGCAAGCAAGCAAAAGCAGCGAGCTGCGAGCTAGAAGTGAAAACAGCCCTAAGTACTGCCTTGTCTCTGTGTCCTGATAAGGGAAACCCAAACAAAACTTCCACTTTTCAGAGCCAGTCTTAAAGGCACAGAACAGATGAATGGGGATACAAGCATCATAACGTCACCCCAGGACATTCCACCCCTTATCCCCATATCATCAACATATTACAACACATCATGCATTATTCACACAAAGTTTCGATCTGTTTCCCCAAAATTACAAGCAATACCCATCATGCCTTCATCACATCCCCACACTGGACCACTGAATCCAGGCCCTATATTACAGAGCTGCAGGATCCCCCCTTTTCACTTTAGTAACTTAAAGCTCCATCTATCACTTGCTCAGACCTTCGACACTTTCACATTTCCTTCTCCATCTTCCACTTGCCCAGACCTTCAACTCTTACACATTTCCTTCTATCTCATGTCTGTATGGTTTAATGTACAGACAATGGCAGTAACATCCAATGAACAGTGATATTGCATATCATTCTATCCCACAATCAGATCTCCCTGAGGTACACATCGTGTTGTTCCATCTCTTTGCATTATCCACCACGTGCAACCTGGTCCCTGAGCAAAGACAACCCCACGAATGGGTTTGTCTCTACTCGAGGCAGAGTTGATCCATACAGTCTTCCCTAACAAACCTCTGATATGTACCACTGGAACTTTGTCTCCTTCTATTACATTCAGGGACTCAGACTGGGCAGGACCTGCTCGGTTGGTGGAACCTCGGGTGTTGACTAACCAGGTGGCCTTTGCTAAATGCTGCTCCCAATTCTTGAAAGATCCCCCACCCAAAGCTTTCAACTGGGTTTTTAGTAGTCCATTGTACCTCTCCACTTTCCCTGCAGCTGGTGCATGGTAGGGGATATGATACACCCACTCAATGCCATGTTCCCTAGCCCAGGTGTTGATAAGGCTGTTCTTGAAATGAGTCCCGTTGTCTGACTCGATCCTCTCAGGGGTGCCATGTCTCCACAGGACTTGCTTTTCAAGGCCCAGGATGGTGTTCCGGGCTGTGGCATGAGACACAGGGTAGGTTTCCAACCATCCAGTGGTGGCTTCCACCATGGTCAGCACGTAGCGCTTGGGCGTGTCTGGGGCAGTGTGATGTAGTCAATCTGCCAGGCCTCCCCATACTTGTACTTGGACCACCGCCCACCATACCAGAGGGGCTTCACTCGCTTGGCCTGCTTGATGGCAGCACACGTCTCACAGTCATGGATAACCTGAGAAATACTGTCCATGGTTAGATCCACCCCTCGGTCTCGTGCCCATTTATAGGTGGCATTTCTGCCCTGGTGGCCTGAGGCATCATGGGCCCATCGAGCTAGGAATAACTCTCCCTTATGTTCCCAATCTAGGTCTATTTTGGACACCCCTATCTTTGCAGCTTGGTCTACCTGCTCATTGTTCTGGTGCTCCTCATTGGCCCTACTCTTGGGTACATGGGCATCTACATGGCGGACTTTCACAGGTAGCCTCCCTACCCTGGTAGCAATGTCTTTCCACTCATCAGCAGCCCAAATTGGTTTCCCTCTACGTTGCCAGTTAGCCTTTTTCCACCTCTCCAGCCATCCCCACAGAGCATTGGCTACCATCCATGAATCAGTGTAGAGGTAGAGCTTCGGCCACTTCTCTCTCTCAGCTATGTCCAGGGCCAGTTGAACAGCTTTGAGTTCTGCAAGTTGGCTTGATCCACCTTCTCCTTCGGTAGCTTGTGCAACCTGTCGTGTGGGGCTCCATACGGCTGCTTTCCACTTCCAGTTCATCCCTACGATGCGACAGGAACCGTCAGTGAAAAGAGCGTAGCGTGTTTCCTCTGGTGGCAGTTGGTTATAGGGAGTAGCCTCTTCAGCACGTGTCACTGGTTCTTGTTCCTCTTCATCTGTGACAGCAAAATTCTCACCTTCGGGCCAATTTGTAATGACCTCCAAAATCCCAGGGCGATTCAGTTTACCTATACGGGCGCGCTGAGTGATGAGAGCAATCCACTTGGTCCATGTAGCACTGGTGGCATGGTGAGTGGAAGGAACCTTGCCTTTGAACATCCACCCCAGCACCGGTAGTCGGGGTGCCAGGAGGAGTTGTGCTTCAGTGCCTATTACCTCCGAGGCAGCCTGGACTCCTTCATAGGCAGCCAGGATTTCTTTCTCTGTTGGAGTATAGTTGGCTTCAGACCCTCTGTAGCTTCGACTCCAAAATCCCAGTGGTCGACCCCGAGTCTCCTCAGGCACCTTCTGCCAAAGGCTCCAGGACAAGCCATGGTTCCCGGCTGCAGAGTAGAGCATGTTCTTTACCTCTGGTCCTGTCCTGACCGGGCCAAGGGCTACTGCATGGGCAATCTCCTGCTTGATCTGGACAAAGGCTTGTTGCTGCTCAGGGCCCCACTGGAACTTGTTCTTCTTGCGGGTGACCAGGTAAAGAGGGCTCACGATCTGACTGTACTCAGGAATATGCATCCTCCAAAAACCTATTGCACCCAAGAAAGCTTGTGTCTCTTTCTTATTGGTGGGTGGAGACATTGCTGTGATCTTGTTGATGACATCTGTAGGAATCTGACGCCGTCCATCTTGCCACTTCACTCCCAGGAATTGAATCTCACGAGCTGGTCCCTTTACTTTACTCTTTTTAATGGCGAAACCAGCTCCCAGGAGGATCTGGATGATTTCCTTCCCTTTCTCGAACACTTCCGCAGCTGTGTTCCCCCACACAATGATGTCATCAATATACTGCAGATGTTCCGGAGCCTCTCCCCTTTCTAGTGCAGTCTGGATCAGTCCATGGCAGATGGTGGGGCTGTGCTTCCACCCCTGGGGCAGTCGGTTCCAGGTGTACTGCACTCCCCTCCATGTGAAGGCAAACTGAGGCCTGCATTCTGCTGCCAGAGGAATGGAGAAAAATGCATTGGCAATGTCTATAGTGGCATACCACTTTGCTGCCTTGGACTCTAGCTCATACTGGAGCTCTAATATGTCTGGCATGGCAGCACTCAGTGGTGGAGTCACTTCATTCAATGCACGGTAGTCCACAGTCAATCTCCATTCTCCTTCAGATTTTCGCACAGGCCAAATGGGGCTGTTGAAGGGTGAGTGGGTCTTGCTGACCACCCCTTGGCTCTCCAGCTCTCGGATCATCTTATGGATGGGGATCACGGCATCTCGAGTGGTCCTATACTGCCGTCGATGCACTATGGAAGTAGCAATTGGCACTTGTTGCTCTTCTCCCGTCAGGCATCCTACTGCAGATGGATTCTCAGACAACCCAGGCAAGGTGTTCAATTGCTGGATGCCCTCTGTCTCTACAGCAGCTATTCCAAATGCCCATCTGAGTCCTTTTGGGTCTTTGAAGTACCCACTCCGAAGGTAGTCTATGCCCAAAATACATGGGGCCTCTGGGCCAGTCACAATAGGATGCTTCTGCCACTCATTTCCCGTTAGGCTCACATCAGCTTCCACCAAAGTGAAATCCTGGGATCCTCCTGTCACACCAGCAATAGAAACAGACTCTGTCCCCACATGTCTTGATGGGATTAATGTGCATTGCGCACCAGTATCGACCAAAGCTTTGTACTCTTGTGGCTCCGAAGTGCCAGGCCAACGAATCCACACAGACCAGAAAACACGATTTTCCCTGGCCTCTACCTGGCTAGAGGCAGGGCCCCTCTAAGCCTGGTTATCCTTCTTTCCCTGGGCGTATGTTTTGGATGTTCCTTCGAGAGGATCAGACATGTCATCATCATCATACCTGGTCGGTCGGCTACGGGCTACTGGAGCTGCTTTCCTCCTGGTGGCTTCCTTCAGTTCACGCACCCATCGTGCCAGAACAGCAGTAGGTTTCCTATGCCACCTTCTCATGTCCTCCCCACAATCACACAAGTAGAACCACAGCTCGGCTCGTGGGGTGTACCTTCTCTCGCCATCTGGGAAACGTCTGCCTTGGAGACCAGAACCTCGGATCTGTACTGCTGAAATTTGGAGAAGGTCTTCTTTAATCTCCTCTCTAAGCTTCTTATGGTTCTCCTCTATCTTATCCTCTAAGTTCTGCAGACGTGTTTCTACCGCTGCGATTCTGGCATGTGTCGGGCCATGTACAGCATCTGCATATGCTCGGAGCTTCCTTGCCATGTCAAGCACCGTCTCATCCCTCTCATCCCTCTTCATGATGGCTAAGGCAGAAGCATATTCGTGTGGCCCAAGTCGTACGAGTTTTCGCCACATCACAGACGTGCATGGTACTAAGTCTGGGTTCCTGGTTGTTACATCATCTGAGAAGATAATTTCTGCCACAGCCATTTCTCTCAAGCGTTGGATCCCTTGCTCTATTGTCTTCCACTGAGTTTGCTGCATATAGAGATCTTCTGCACACAGGTATCTTTCTGCTACGCTTCTTAGGACCCGTTCCCAGAGGCTGTGAGGGTTAGCCCCCCTCATCATTCCTTGGTCTATGACAGTATCCTGTGACAGGGATCCCAAATGCCTGGCTTCAGTGCCATCCAGAATTGTAGCCTCGCCTGCAGCATCCCAGAGACGGACAAGCCAACTAATTATGGATTCATCAGACCTTCGAGTGTAATCCTTCCGTAGGCCACGAAGGTCCTTCAGGGAAAAGGACTCATCTGATCTTGCACCTGCTGCTTTGACTCCTGATTTTATGTCAGGAGGCATTGAGGTTCCTTCTCCTTCATCATCATCATCATCATCATCCCCTGGTCGATTGGTCTTGTCTGTGCATTTCCCACTTCTAGTGCTGGTAGCAACAGCCATGGGTTTAGCTGCTGGTTTCGAGCCTGGAGTGTTAGCTGCAGCCTGAGTCACCGGGACAGTTGCTGATTTATCTCCCTGCCCCCCTGCCTCTGTCTGCTGCCCGACAGTATCTAGTAGCGTGCGATAAGCATATGCCAGGGCCCAGCTCACTGCAATGACCTTCCTCTCCTTAGGCTCATCCTGGTACTTCTCTTTCAGATATTTCCCCACCTCAGCTGGATTCTGAATTTGTTCATTGGGAAAATCCCAGACTATAGGGTCAGAGAATTCCTTCAGGATTTGGCCCATATCCTCCCATTTCCCACACCACTTAGGATTTTCCACACCGGGGTCTACTCCTGAGTCAGGGGTCTCATCAGTCCATCTAGAAATCTCAGCCCTCATTCTAGAGAAGCAGCAGGCTGTATAGAGGAAGGTTACCAGATTGAATACCAGGAAGATGGTCTCTTTAACATTGAGGGGAAACTGAACATCCTTCACTAGTGATGCAACTGATTCATAGGAGAAGGAGGAAAGCAGAGGCTGAAAAACCTCATTCCCTCCTGCTCCTCCTGCAACAAACTGGATGCATAACCATAGCCATGAACCATTCATACCTGGAGCAGACACTAGCATGTTTATAAACTTCTTGCACATTATTGCCACCAAGCCCAGCAGGATAGCTACTCTGGTCACTGCCCCTCTGATGTAAAAACTACGTATTAGGGGCAATACTAAAGCTATTTCTGGATAAGAAAATAAACCTAGGGACCAGAGAGGTATTAAAATCTCAAAAAACCCTAGGGACCAGAAATGCATGCAAAACTTCACCCCAATAGACATTATCAATTCAAAAACCATGGCTATTAGCTGATTTAAACGAACACAGAGTAATAGCAACAAAAATGCAGTCAAAACAGGGTTTTTCCACTCTCTCTCGAGCCTCACGTTTAGGCACCAATATTTTGTCCTGGTTTAGGGCAAATTTGTTAGAGAATCTGCAAAGGAGGGCCCCTCCAGAAAGCAAAACCCACACGGCCCCTCCCCCCAACCGGTTCGGGAAAAAATTCCTCGGAGAGAGGTGGAAAGAACCTGTTTATTTGACTGGCACAGCACCCCCCCGCACACAAAATGAACAATACCAGCTGACACCGCTCTGAGAAAGATGACAAAATCAGAAAGTCTCTTTCGGGGGTGGTTGCTCTGTTCTCAGTCCCTCCGGCGCTGGGCCAGCTGCTGCAGCCAAACCTTCGGTGTTCCCGGGTCCCAGTCCGGAGCAGGTTCGAGATGGTCACAGGAACAGGAGAGGAGAAACAGTCCGGGAAGGAATTTGGACTGTTTAGCTAAACTAGCTAATAAGCAGAAGCAAAAGCGAGAGCAGAAGCAAGAGCAGAAAAGCAAGCAAGCAAAAGCAGCGAGCTGCGAGCTAGAAGTGAAAACAGCCCTAAGTACTGCCTTGTCTCTGTGTCCTGATAAGGGAAACCCAAACAAAACTTCCACTTTTCAGAGCCAGTCTTAAAGGCACAGAACAGATGAATGGGGATACAAGCATCATAACGTCACCCCAGGACACTTGCTGATAGCAGCCAGGCAGGAGAATCAACTTCATATCCATCTAGAGTGCTGTTGAATGGTCCCTTTTTAATTTGGTGGATGTGATTTAGAACACCTCTGTCGCTATGAAATGTTATGACCTTTTCCTTAGAAGATGTGGCGGTAGATGTGAAAAGCAATCCGGTTCTACATGATAGGTACCGGGCTGTCCCTCATGCTTCTCTCTTGCCACAGATGACAGAAGCAAGAGCCGTCTCTCCCCTGGCTCCCGCTGCTCCTGGAGAAGAAGCCAAAGAGGAGCAAAATGAGGTGGATGACAACAACCCTAAAACGTTGTTCAAACCGCCCTATTCCAGACCTGTAAGTGCCAGTTGTGTGTGGTGCTGTCTTTAGTGCAAGGCAGAGCTACAAGTTTTGGAGCAGCCAGCACTTTGCTGTTGCAGGCTGAGGATGCTGGGTGCTGGAGTCCTGCCAGGAGCTAGGGATTTCCTCCAGGCAGCCACCGCACAACTTGGCCTTTGACCTGTCATGTTGAGGCCGCTAAGGGCTGGTGCCTCTGGGAGAGCATCTGGCTGCTTGGCTCAGGGAAGCTCTATCTCTTGGCTTCTGCAGTGCAATGGCCAAGGGAAAAGGAGGTTGTGCTGGAGGTGCCAGGGCTTGGTTTGTTTGTTTTCCCTTTTTGGCAAGGTGTGTTTGGCTTGTGAAAATGGTCTGCACTTTCCTTGAGCAGTTCTTCACTGGTAGAGTCTAATTTGGGCACTCTGTCTTTTGGCTTTTGATAAGCTGCAAAGGGAGGACTGTGTTGTCCATGCAGCTGTGGGGAGTCATTCTTGTTCCCATGTGGAAAAGAAGAAAGTGCGGAGTTGCGAAGCCTCCTTGTGAGGCCAAAAGCAGAAGCGGCCAGTTTCTGTTGGGGCATATTTTGGTGTAGTCCGCAGCTTTGGCAAGTGCCTTGGAGCCATGAGTGCGGGTTAAGCTGCAAGTCCTTGACTGTTGTCTTGCGTTTCTCGGAAGAGGTAGACCATCTTGCAATGGTGCCTGCTGTATCTGAAGTGAAATGGGGCAACTTTGTGGCTGGGAGCTGCGTGGGCCAAAACGAGCCAGGGTTGCTGCTGGTCTTGAGCAGCTGAAGATGAGGCAGCGTGTGGCCAGGGGGCCAAGAAGGCCAAGGGCATGGTGGCCTGTGTCAGCAGCAGTGGGGCAGCAGGAGCAGGGCAGTGAGCGTGGCCCTGTGCTGGGCAGCGATGTGGCCACAGCTGGAGCGCTACGTGCACTTGTGGGTCCCTGGGAAGCAGAGAGTCATTGAGGGGCTGTAGCGTGTGCACAGAAGGACAGGGGAGCTGGGCAAGCGGGTGGAGCACAAGGCCAGTGAGGAGGTGCTGAGGGAGCTTCTGCCTGGACAATGGGAGGCTCTTGAGGCACCTCCAGGCAGACTTCCTGCAATCCCCTCATGACAGTGCTCAGCACAAGGGCTGTTTCAGTGCCAAACATGCCATCACTGCATCCAAGGGCTTTAGACACTGGAGTGGGTGACACTTCCATCTTGTGGTTTGTTAGCTCCTTGGTTTGCAAGCACGAGATAGGCTGTTCATTTTCCTGTTTAGCCAGCAAGCAAAGATGCTTCTGCACAGCGTTTTCTGCTTTTTCCTGCCCTGGATGGGATTCTGATCCGGTTTTAGGTTTCCACATATGCAGCAGCATTAGCAAAGGCGTTGCTGTCGCTTTCCTTGTTTACCATTTCAGTGCTTTCAAGAACTAAAAGCTCCATTTTTCTGAGATAACCTTGCTTGCTGATAGCAGCCAGGCAGGAGAATCAACTTCATATCCATCTAGAGTGCTGTTGAATTGTCCCTTTTTAATTTGGTGGACGTGACTTTGAAGCCCTCTGTCGCTATGAAATGTTATGACCTTTTCCTTAGAAGTTGTGGTGGTAGATGTGAAAAGCAATCAGGTTCTACATGATAGGTACCGGGCTGTCCCTCATGCTTCTCTCTTGCCACAGATGACAGAAGCAAGAGCCGTCTCTCCCCTGGCTCCCGCTGCTCCTGGAGAAGAAGCCAAAGAGGAGCAAAATGAGGTGGATGACAACAACCCTCCAACGTTGTTCACACCGCCCTATTCCAGACCTGTAAGTGTCAGTTGTGTGTGGTGCTGTCTTTAGTGCAAGGCAGAGCTGCAAGTTTTGGAGCAGCCAGCACTTTGCTGTTGCAGGCTGAGGATGCTGGGTGCTGGAGTCCTGCCAGGAGCTAGGGATTTCCTCCAGGCAGCCACCGCACAACTTGGCCTTTGACCTGTCATGTTGAGGCCGCTAAGGGCTGGTGCCTCTGGGAGAGCATCTGGCTGCTTGGCTCAGGGAAGCTCTATCTCTTGGCTTCTGCAGTGCAATGGCCAAGGGAAAAGGTGGTTGTGCTGGAGGTGCCAGGGCTTGGTTTTTTTGTTTTCCCTTTTTGGCAAGGTGTGTTTGGCTTGTGAAAATGGTCTGCACTTTCCTTGAGCAGTTCTTCACTGGTAGAGTCTAATTTGGGCACTCTGTCTTTTGGCTTTTGATAAGCTGCAAAGGGAGGATTGTGTTGTCCATGCAGCTGTGGGGAGACATTCTTGTTCCCATGTGGAAAAGAAGAAAGTGCGGAGTTGCGAAGCCTCCTTGTGAGGCCAAAAGCAGAAGCGGCCAGTTTCTGTTGGGGCATATTTTGGTGTAGTCCGCAGCTTTGGCAAGTGCCTTGGAGCCATGAGTGCGGGTTAAGCTGCAAGTCCTTGACTGTTGTCTTGCGTTTCTCGGAAGAGGCAGACCATCTTGCAATGGTGCCTGCTGTATCTGAAGTGAAATGGGGCAACTTTGTGACTGGGGAGCTGCGTGGGCCAAAACGAGCCAGGGCTGCTGCCGGTCTTGAGCAGCTGAAGATGAGGCAGCGTGTGGCCAGGGGGCCAAGAAGGCCAAGGGCATGGTGGCCTGTGTCAGCAGCAGTGGGGCAGCAGGAGCAGGGCAGTGAGCGTGGCCCTGTGCTCGGCAGCGCCGCGGCCACAGCTGGAGCGCTGTGTGCACTGTGGGCCCCTGGGAAACAGAGAGTCATTGAGGGGCTGCAGCCTGTGCACAGAAGGACACGGGAGCTGGGCAAGTGGGTGGAGCACAAGGCCAGTGAGGAGGTGCTGAGGAAGCTTCAGCCTGGACAATGGGAGGCTCTTGAGTCACCTCCAGGCAGACCTCCATCAATCCCTGCATGACAGTGCTCAGCACAAGGGCTGTTTCAGTGCCAAACATGCCATCACTGCATCCAAGGGCTTAAGATACTGGAGTGGTTGACACTTCCCCTCTTGTGGTTTGTGGGTTTCCTAGGAGGAAAAGCCCTGTTCATTTTCTCTTTTTCCAGGAAGCAAGGATGCTGCTGCACCATCTTTTCTGCCCTTATCAAGCTCTGGAAGGCATTTCACACCCTTTTTGTACCTTGATGCAGGTGGAGCTTTTGTGTTTCCAAGCCTTCATGCATGGCCTTAAAGATCACTTTGAGTTTAACACTGTCTCTGTCTTTCGACAGTCCAGAGAATCACTGTGTGATGTGTTTGGAAATTTAGCAGGAGGTCAATGCCCTTGCATTCCTGCTGCTCCTCAGAAATCACAGAAACTGGAAGGGGCTGGGCTGCATGTCTATTCCAGCCACTTTAGCACTGTCAGTGTGGTTGAGTCGAAAAGAACTTGCCTGAGCACAGATGCACAAAGAGTGCAGTTCCCACTGCAATGCTCTGGGTCTGATTCCTTTCCATAAGGACCCACAATCTCCACATTCCCCAAGAGTGTGCTGTTTTGAGGAACAGGAGAGCAATCTCAGGATTGCTGCTGATCAGCACACTGGCTACCATGTTTTGATGTGTGCAGCAACAGAGAGGGCAGTAACTGGAGATTATAGTAGTGAGATCTATCCGTCTATCTTCCCACCTATCTATCTATGTAACATTTACATAACTGAATCTTCCTGGCTCTGGTCCAAGGCAGTTGGAGGTGCAAAGATCACCAAAAGCATTCCTTTCTGGACAGGATTAGAGACATGTTCCCTAGACCAATTCTGAGCAGGCAGAGATGTTTCCCCCTCCAGATATGATGGTTTTTCCATTCAGAATTGTTTTCCTCCTCTGGCCTCTTGTGTCCTGATGTCTCCAGTTAATTCTTTCAATTTCTGCCTGTCTTAGAGAGGTGGAACAATTCCATGTTTAGGTGGTGTTTGGTGACTCTGGTCATACATGCTATGCATTAAATGACACATGGTTTCCTTCACTGGCTTCCTCAGGCCTGTGTAAGTGCATTCATTCATGGGACCTCAGGAGAGTGTCTGTTTCTGCTGGTCAGAATTCTCAGTTGGCAAAAGAGGGAGAAGAAACACTTTGGTCCTCCTCCATGTACTGAGGTGGCCATAGAGGCTCTGTGACCTCCATCAGAGATCTTTGCATGCATCCTCATCTCCTGAATGACCAGGTTTTCCAAAAAGAGAGTGGATGTCAGAAAGGCAGAAATGCTGGTGCAGGCCTGAAGAGAACGTGAACTCCAGGAGTGTCTCTCACAAGGGCTGAGTCACCCAGGATGCCACCTGCAGAGCCAGGATGGAGCTGTGGGACAGGGTCGGGTGTCAGTCACTACTGAAAGACAAAGAGGACATGGCAGAACCAGAGGGAGGCCCTCACCAGACCCTTGAGAAATGCCACACCTTCCCTGTCAGCTACCTGAGAGGCTGTTGGAGCTTCAATCCCAGATGGTCCCTGACTGTAAGGCCAGGGTCACTTTGGAATCTGTGCCTCCCCTCGGGCAGAGAATGACCCAGCAGAGCAGCAGCACAGTGCTTTGGGAAGGTGTGAGCCCAGCAGTCTTTGAGTCTTGGCTCACAAAGGTCATATGGGAAGTTGAAACCCATCTTCTCTTGCTTTCTGTTCAGGTGCTTCTAGAGAAAGAGCAGGAGCAGAGTGCTTCATCAGAGATGCCATGCCAGACTCAGGGAGAGCTGTTCCCAGCCCGAGAGCAGGAAGAGCAGCTCAGGCAGCAGGTGGAAGAGCCACAGGAGAATGGCCAGGTGAGCCTGACTGGCCAGGTGACAGAGGGAAGGGCAAGAAGAGGGGCATAAACCAGAGCTCTTGGGACTGAGGAGGCCAGGAGTCCCACAGGCACTGGAAGCACAGGGCCTTGGAATTTGCAGAGATCAGCCCTAGGACAGGAGCTTTGCAATGGAAGCAGATGTGGGGAGGGAAGCAGAAAGAAGTGGCTGAATAAATGTGATTTTGAGGCTGCAAGAGGAAAAAGCTGAGCTTGATGGCAGCTCCCAGTCACTTGTTCTGCATTTGTGTGCACAGAAGATCAAGGCAGAGCCACAAGCAGAGCTGCCCGAAGCTCAGAGTGCCATCATGGACGTGAAGAGAAAGAACAAGGAAGACATGGGAAGAATTCAAGAGGAGAATCTCCATCAGCACAGGAGCCATCAACAAAACCAGGTGAGTGAAAGAGTGGCAGCCACTCCACTCATGAAATGTCCTCTCCCTTCTCCTTTACAGTCTATCAAGGGACACGTGCAGGCAGAGCTGCAGGACTCTGAGCCTAGCAACAGGGCAAGGGAGAAGAGGCTGGAGGAAGAAATGAAAATTGTCAGAGAGAAACTTAATCACCTCCCTCAGGCTCTAGAATGAGTGAAAGTGGGATGCAGTCATTGCAGTCATCAAACTGGTGGTTTCTGCCCTTCTTGCCTTTCCACTCAGAGCAGCAGGGAGTGAGGCCATGCCTCTGAGTGCCATCCTGCTCTAGTGTGTATCACAGTCACTCTGAAGGACATTTCCTGGTGTGCTCAATCTCTACTGCTGCTCTCTTCTTCTGGCCTATTCCTGCTCTCCTTGTTCCCTCAAGTGTTTTTACAGTGGAACGTGGTGACCCAGATGGAGGACTGTAACAAGCTGTCTGTATCCCTTGCCAATCTCTTCTTTGCCTTTCCTCACAGTCGATGACTCCTGGCTGACAGGGACGAGCTGTAGTGTCTGACTGCTTTGTTCTGTTTGACTTGAGGTGCGAGTGTTGACATCTCACCGGGCAGCCTGCGAAGAATTCCGGCCAATGTCTGGCAATGAAGGACCCCAAGTTTGGAGTGAGGCACAGGAACAGTGCCCACCAGAAGTACTCCAGGTCCAGCACATCATGGGCTCTGATCCCGCTGCCGCAGCAGCATCATCCCAAGGAAGCCTTTCTGTCGAAGCTGGGAGCTCAAGCTCGGGCAGTTACTTCATCTCCCTGAAAGAGGAGACTGAGGAGAAGCACCTGGAGATGCTGGGTACGTCTGGGGTGTTTCTTGTCTGAGGGACAGTGTGTTGTGGGCAGGTGTCAGCAGAGCTGTACCAAATGCTCCTCCTGAGTTTGGTGTCACAGGGCCATTTAGGACTCCCCAGAGGAAGTGCTGTGCTCCGAGGCAGCGAGAGAGCGCTCTGGGTGTTCCTGCTGCCTCTGAGGGCACCTGGGACTGGCTTAGGTTTGCCTGAGCTTCCCTCTCTGCTAAAGGTTGAAGCAGGGATTGTTCTGGGATCAGCAGAAGGCTGTGACCTTGGAAATGATCTAGACATGTCTCGTGTGCTAGTGTCAAACTGAACAGAATTTTTACTTTCCTAAATTCTCCTGAGACTCCTGACTTCGAACCAGTAATCAGAGCAAAAAACTTCAGAGAAATGGACTGGTTTTGGAGTTTTGTCTTTTTGGTTGGGGACTTTTTTTTTGGGGAGAGAGGCCATGTTTTGTGTTGTTTATTTTTTGTGGAGGCCTTTTTTTTTTTCCTGTGGCGGGTTTTTGTGTGTTTTGGGTTTTTTCGGTTTATGGTTTGTGGGGCTTTTTTAGTGGAGTTGGTTTTTCTCCATCCTGAAAGAGCCCTTCTGCCCCATGTCTTACTGATGGCATTTTTATGACTGCTACTGTTACCACTACTACATCTGCAGTTTATTTTCACAAGAATGCTATCCTTTTGTCAATAAGAACTACTTTGGAAGGACAACAGGTTACAGGACAAATAGAGAGCAAGAGATGTTTTCCATATGCCTCCAAAGAAAAACGCAATACTTTTGCAGCAACCTTTATTTAATCTTCTAGTTTTATGCTTATCAAGATGAGTCCAAGAGACGCATCCAAGTGGCATGATCAGATAAAACTGTACTGCAGACATTTCTCAGGAGAGAGCCTCCAGCCCAGCCATGGTATATTCCTCAGATCCATGGCACTTTTCCATACTCGATTCCCACTCTTTCCCATGACTCTTAGAATCCTGCCCATTGGCCCAAGCCCTGCTCAGATCAGTCTCCAGGAAAACACATCAAGTCCTTTGTGATTCTGCAGCACAACCCCAATGAATCTGCTTCTTGCCTGAAACAGCTGCCAGTGCTGTGCTCTCAGACAAGACCTGGTGGGGCTGAGACCAGAGCCCAGTGGATTCTGTGTCTGCCATCACCAGTTAGGACAAAAAGGGCGCTGATCCACCCCTCGGTGTGGCTGATCTCAAAGCCCATCCTGTTGTGTCCTCAATGGGGGCAACAGCTTCTAAGGGGCTCAGGCTGGCTGTGGCTTCTTCCCACTGCTTGTCAGTGCTCATGCTTGGGCTTTGCCAGCCTTGTTGTGCTAGCTGCCCTGCCCCTGAGGGCTGGAGGGACTGCAGAGGCTGGAGCCTTCCTTAGCTGGGAGAGGGGCATCTTTGAGCTCAGCCTGCTCATAAACAGGTCAGGCTCCTGATGCTGAAAGCCCCTTCGGGATCAGGTATAGCATGAGCTGCTCTGGTTTACAAATGGAAATAAATTCCTTTGGCCAACTGCTGAAAGGTGGGGAAGATGTCCTTCTCTCCTGGGAATGCATCTCCCCATGCTTTGTTTCCTGTCAAGAGAACTCTTCAAAGGACTGTACAAAATCAGTCTCTGTGCCAGCCATCTGCACTGCAGAGCTGCCTGTCCTGTTGCTGTTGTGGTTGTGGTTGTTGCTACCCGGCTGACTACAAAGGGCTCAGAGCTCCAGACAGTGGGGCTGCCTTTTGTATCTCCTGGAAGCTGGGATCTCTGCTTTAAAGTCACCATCCTGCATTTTGTTTCCCTCAGAGAGAATGGTGAACCAGGAAAATCCCTTTAGGATATACACCGAAATGGAACACATTGGCAGCGGGTGAGTCCAACCGCAGTTACTCCTGCACAGCCATGGCCCAGGTGTTTTTCTGGTGGAATGTCTATCCAGTGTGAAGTCAGGCCAGCTGCAAACATGTTCACACACTGGGGATAGATGACCCCATCTCTCAGTGCTGCTCAGAATTTGTGAGTGTGCTTAGAAGGTATTGTCAGTGACATCTTCATGCTGCCAAGGTCTTGCCTGCATAGAGGAACAGGACCTGGAAGATCTCCTTGTGTCTCAAGTGTGGGACAGCTCTGTGTTAATTTCCTTAGCATTTTTGTATGTCTCAAAATCATACTGCCCCATTAATGAGACAAGAAGAAACTTGCTTGCCTGAAAGAGCAACCTAGCCTCTATCAAAGCTGTGTGAGATAACAGTTCCCAAGAACATTTCTTTCCCCTGCTTTGCAGAAGGAAATACTCTGTGGTCAGGATAGGAACCACACAGTTTAGAAAGTGAAACCCAAGAGGAAAGACTAAACTCCCTTTAGAAGTTGAACCCCAGTGCTTCAGGAACAGGCCCAGTGCCCATGCACTTGAGAGGAAAATGCATCATCTGCCTTCTGGCAGAGCCCTCCTGCCTCCCGCAGGTTTTTGACACTTCCAGCAGACATCTCCTGTGTGGGCTGGCTTTCACTCTAGGAGCTAAACAGCTTCTCCTTTCTCTGCTTCTGTTTTGTTTCTAGGGGTTTTGGACAAGTGGTCAGAGCACTCAACAATGCCACAGGAGGAGAGGTAAATGTCAACAAGCCCCGCAGACTCTGCTGCACATGAGGGCTTTCCCCTCTGGTGTGAGCTGTGGCTGGAGCTCTGGGCAGAGCTGTGCTGAAAAGGCACAAGAAGCACAGACTGGTGCCAGCCTGCACAATACATTTGGGACTTTGTCCTCCTCAGCTGCCAGAAGGAAGGCAGGGAGGCAGCGGTTCCTTTCAGAGAAGGACGCGCCCACTCGCTCACCACTGCTAAAACAAAGGTGGTGCCTTAGAGCACCTCACTGCTCTTTGGGGCTACAGCTTCAGAGTCCTGAATTCTCATTTCTGGCTGCCAGCAAATACATCTGAAAGCTACTGGTAGTTCCTTAGCCACCTGCAGTGCTGCACTTGGGAACTGCACGTAGGGAGAGATCTGCAAGGCATCCCTAAAAGCCCTAAGCCATGCCCATAGCCCAAGATGTATGCACAGAGTATTAAGGCATGCATTACTTCTTCTGAATCCCAAACAAAGCAGCAGAGAGTGTGGTCAGTGATTTGTGGGTGAAAGCTGAGACACCGCTGTTACCAAGTGGACAAGGCAAAACGTCAGTGGCCCCACGTGTCCTGTAACTGTCCCCCAAGGGAGCAGAGAAATGGGCTGTTGGAAAGTCAGTTCCTAATTATTACAGCGCCTAATCACAAGGCAGTTTGGCGCAGCTCAGCTGTGTCACTGTAAAATCACTTGCTCCATGTGCGTTTTTGTCTCCTGCCACCAACTTCTCCAGTTAATGATTTTCAATGTCATTTTAGGTGGCCATAAAGAAAATACATCTTCAAGGACTGAGAACGAAGGAACTAACTGTTAATGAAATCATGATCATGAAGAAGTGTAGGAGCCCCAGTGTTGTGAATTATTTAGACAGGTGAGAGGCCATGGTCTTATCCCATCAATGGGCATTTACATACAGCAAACATGAGAGGTTAAAAACCCACTTTGGTCAGTGGCAGAAAGTAGAGCTGTTAATTTCTATTTATTCATATTTCTCTACTCATCTCCAATGGATGAGAAGAGAGTGCATCTCGTCTGCATGAGTTTTCCCTGCCACTTGTCATTTGAAAATTATTCCAAAATTATTGAAACCAGGATCAGCTGTATCTTACTAAGTCAACACCCTCAGAGTACATTGCGTCCACATTTTTTCGGGATTGATTTTTTAAAGTTTCTTAAATGCTGATGAACCATCCTAAAGTGGATTTCTCTTAGATCGTTGCCCCTCTTTGTCATTGCTGTGCATGCCAGGAAGACTAAGTACTTATTTCCAGAAACACCATGCCTGACAGGTTTTTACCTGGGCTGTTATTAAACTGCATTTTTCACCTGCTGGCCATCTAAGATATCTCTAAGACATCTCCTTTTTCACTGCTGTGCCTTTCTCCTCCAGACTGCATAGACTGCAGATTGTCTATTCCTTTGATTCTGTCCTAGTTACAAAGGCACCTGGAAACAAAAAACCCAGAAGCAAAACATCAAGGTAGCCATGCATGTTTATCTCCCCGGCCTTGTTTCCTTCTTTCAGCTACCTTCTGGGTGAGGAACTCTGGCTGGTAATGGAGTACATGGATGGAGGTGCCCTGAGTGATGTCATCCTCAAGACCTTCCTGTCTGAAGACCACATTGCAGCCATCAGTCGGGAGGTCAGCAATCCCGTCTGTGCTTCTGAGGGCTCGGGCAGGATTGTCTGGGAACAGGGGCTCAGAACAGGAGTGATTTCATGTGCCAAGCTTTGTTTCTGTGCGGCTGGTATGCTATGGGCAAGTAAAAGCATCTCAAGTGAAAGGCCTGCCAGTGGCCTTGCACTCACTGTACTCAGTGCCAGTACTCTTATCTCCTGCTGTTGTACTCTCGCTCCGCCTCTTGTATTTGCTGTTCCCCATCTTGCCTCGCTAAACTTTTTTCTGTCTTCACTGCATTCCTTGCCTGTAAAAGCAAAGGTGCTGGTGGCAGGATTTGAAACAAAGAGCAAAGAAAAAAGAGAGGCTCGATTCTCTCAGTCCTCAGCTAAGAAGGACAGGAGTGCAGCCAAAATGCTCTTTGCTGCTGAGCACATCCACTGCAGCAGGAGTCATCCTGGCTGGTTTGCAGGGAACAGTCTATAAGAGCAGGTGCTGTTGCTCTTTCCAAAGCTGACATGCCTTTCCTCAGAAAGGTCCTGCTCTGCAAGTGTTGGAGCAGCAAGCTCTTCGTCTCAGTGGCACTGTGTTCTGCCATTACTCCCCATTCCCCTGGAGAGGGAATCTTTTCGACTCTTTGTTTCTTTCTCGTGTGATGAAATCACATCGCTCATTTTTGCCCTCCTCTTTCTGTTTCCTCTCTCAGTGCCTGCAAGGACTGGATTTTCTTCATTCAAACAATGTGATCCATCGAGATGTGAAGAGTGACAACATCCTTCTCAGAACCGATGGCTCTGTCAAGCTGAGTCAGTAGATTCTTGTTCAGGTGCATCGTTCCAGGGATGTGGGTGTGGGGCTGCTTGGAGTGACAGCCAGCTCCCCAAAACTGGTGCTGGTGGCAGCGCAGGGACACCCGCTGTGAGCTGAGGGTGCAGTTGCCACGTGCACAGAGATAGGACAAGGAACAAGCACTCAAGAGTGTTGTTGTCCTGTGTGTGTCCAGGAAGAGGGAGCTACAAGTCTAAAGTTTCCAAAGAACAAAAGCCACTGCTGGAAACAGTGTAAAAAATCGGGGGATTTTTTAAGTTGCCATTGCTAGGAGATTCAACAGCACATTTTCAAACCTCTACTGGGGAATTCTTTTGCTTGCTTTCCTAATTGCACAGAATTCAAATCAAACCAGTATTTTGCTTTCTCCTCAGCTGATTTTGGCCTCTCTACTCAGCTCAACTCTGAGCAGAGCAGACCGTGCTCGGTAGCCGGGACTCCTTGGTGGATGGCGCCTGAAGTGGCGACAGGTCAACCATACGGCCCCAAAGTGGACATATGGTCTTTTGGAATTGTGGGGATTGAAATGTTAGAAAAAGAACCTCCTTACTGGGACCAAAGTCATGCCTCGGTAAGCAGCAAATACTCACTGATCCCACTGTCTTTCTCACCTCTCCCATGCCCTGCGTGCCATTGGGAAAAATCCCATTGCCATCTGCTGGAACTACTTCCACCAAGGTCCCCTCTAAAAATGTCCCTGCAACACATCAGCATCTGCTGTAGATTTGGATACATCACTGGGGGAACTCAAGCCTTACCACATGCAAACAAACTCCATTCTCAGGAAACACTTTCCTTTGGGTTATAAGTGGTTCCAGTTCTTTTGTCTGTGGAGATGGCCCCAGAAAAAGGAAACAAGCATCTTAGAACTTCTATTATCTTTCCATAAATGAAGGGAGGAAACCCAAACCCAACAAAGTTTCTAAAACTGTGGTCTTTAGAGAGGAACCTAACCCAGTGGGCAGTTTCTTCTCACTGGGAAACATGCTTGCAACCTGGGCATGAGTGTGTAAAGGCCACTGAGTCTCTTCTGCTTCTTGTGCAGTGCTGCTGCTCTGC
Organism: Melozone crissalis; assembly: GCF_028551555.1. Classification (NCBI taxonomy): domain Eukaryota; kingdom Metazoa; phylum Chordata; class Aves; order Passeriformes; family Passerellidae; genus Melozone; species Melozone crissalis. The sequence continues at coordinate 460,743 of NW_026535830.1, forward strand.
AATTAGTGACCGTGTTTCTTTCACAGCCCAAGGCATGTTCTCTGTGTCACCAAGCCAGAGCCTGGTGATGTGGAGAGCCTGCCAAAACCTCCCGTTTGTTTCCTGGCACTTTCTGGGATGGGCCTACCACTAATGCATTGACTTGAGTAGCCAAATGAGCAGAGGGTGACCATAGGGATGGCACCTCTCCTTCTTCTGACCATGACAATTTTTCTTTTGCTGCAAAATGGGAAGCTGCAATTTTCAGACTGCTGAGAGACAGAGCTGCAGGTGGCACCTGTGTGCCCAAGCAGGCATTTCCATCCCAATACACCGCTGCAGGCGTCTTAATGTGGCTGTGTTGAAGATGAGGTTGTAAATCTTTATTTCCTTCCTGGGGATTACCTGATGGATTTTCTTTCTTTTCTTCCAATTCCCATTGTTTTCAAGAACAGCACAAAAAGCTTGATGAGTTTTGTGTGTGCTGAAAGGACCAACAAGCAGTGCAGAGATGCCTTTCATGTACTAACCCTTGAATTTAGTTAGTATAGCAAAGTCCCTCTTCCATAAAGCCTCTCAAGCTGGTATGAATCCTCAGAGAAGCAAACGTGCTTTTGCTGATGTAGTTCCCACTAACTAGGTCAGTCAATGAAATCAGCTGCCAAGGCAAGATCTGCGGGATGGTGGAAAAGCTGTGGCTGCATCGGGGTTTGGGTTTCTGGTTGGTAAAGGAAAGTCATCTCTGGGTCTCTGCCAGGGCAATAACTGCCACTGAAGAACAAGAGGGTAAACAAAGGGAACTGGGAGAGCCTTAGAGATGTGAAAGCAGCAGCTGGAGCCTCATGGGTTTTTTTTCTCCAGGCTCGACGCCTGATAGCCAAAGTAGGGACCCCAAAACTGCAGCATCCCAAGCTCCTCTCAGCTTTGCTGCGTGACTTCCTGAGCTGCTGCCTGCAGAGAGACGAGGAGCAGCGCTGGTCTGCCAAGGAGCTCCTGCAGGTAAAATGTGAAGGGGCTGCAGGTGAAACAGGCTCTGAGGGATGGGCTCCTCCTCCACTCAAGTCCAAGGCATCAGATGAGCCCTCTTCTTCCTCACTTCCACTCTTGGTGCTCTTCAAATGAAAATGGTGAGGAATCCTAGACTGGGCTGGGCTGGCAGGCCCTGTAAAGGTCCTCTGGTCCAAGGGTCCTGCAATGAGCAGGGACATCTTCGAAGAGATCAGGTTGCTCAGAGCCCTCTGCCACCTGACTTGGAATGGTTGGAGGGATGGGGCACCTACAAGCTCTTGGGGCAACCTGTGCCAAGGTGGCACCATGCTCCGAGTAAACAAGTTCTTCCTTAGACCTACTCTGACTTCATCCCCATTATGTTTTAAAATATTCACCCACATCCTATTGTAACTGGCCTAGTTAAAAAAGATGTCCCCCGCTTTCTTCAAAGCCACTCTGAAGTCTTGGAAAGTGGCAATAAAGTCTCCCTGGGGCCTGTTCTTCACAAAGCTGAATAACTCCACCTCTCTCTACATCTCCTGAGAGGAGAGGTGCTCTGTTTTTCGTTTCTGTCACCCTCTTAGTTTTTTAATTTGGTGCTGTGTTCAGTTTTACCTAATGGCAAAAGAATTGAAGTAGAGCAATGCAGGGTACAGAGACATGAAATGGAGGTGCAGGAACCCAAGGAAACCAGTCCCAGCTGAGCAGTCCAAGATTTGGCTGTGGGCAGGAGGGGCTGTGGGGGCTCACTCTGAGCCTCTGAGGGGCCCTGGTTTGTGCCCCCCAGCCCACCCTCAGAGGTTTCTGCCACACAAACAGGGACAGCCAGGAGGGACTTGTCCCAGCCCCATCTGCTGCCTGGCACCCTCAAGCAGACGGGAACTGTGCCAGGGTTACTGCCAGGTTGTGTGGCACAGTGGGAACTGCAGGACCCAGTGCCCCTGGGCTGGCCGTGCAGGGAAGGAAGGTGCCAACCAGCACACGAAGGGCGGGGCATGGAAAGGTAGACACTGCTCTGTCTCCCTGCAGAAATCAGCACAGTGCCTGTCTTACAAAGAGAGGGACCAATGAGAGGCTTTGGAGTTTCCTGAAAAGAAGAAACTCCAAGGACTGAAAGCACCATTTCTAGAGCACTGGCAGGGCTAAAATCTCAGCAAGATGAAGACACCAGTATAAATGGATGAGTGGGATTCTGGGCCATGTTTGCCTGTGATGGCAAAATCCTGCACATAAAGGTGGAGGTGTAGATGGTCCCATTGTTCCTCTTCCTGCATCCTTCTAGGGGCAGGAGGAATCCTGTGAAGCACTGAGCTTGGAAAGTCATGGTTCATTGGTTTTTGTTGATTTGGTTTTTTTCCCTTTGGGCAGCATCCATTTGTAAGATATGCTGAGCCTGCGTCCAGCCTGGTGCCACTGATTGTTTCAGTGAAGAGGAAGGAGACAAAAATGTGACAATCACATCAGGACCATTTATTTATTCCTTAACAGGTTTAGAGTAGGATTGTAGGTTAGGACTAGGATTAGGATTAGGATTAGATTAAGGATTAGGATAAGAGTAAGGATAAGGATAAGGATACGGATAAGGATAAGGATAAGCATAAGCATAAGCATAAGCATAAGGATAAGGATAAGGATAAGGATAAGGATAAGGATAAGGATAAGGATAAAGATAAGGATAAGCATAGGCATAAGCATAAGCATAGGCATAAGGATAAGCATATGGATAAGGATAAGGATAAGGATAAGGATAAGGATAAGGATAAGCATAAGCATAAGCAAAAGGATAAGCATAAGGATAAGCATAAGCAAAAGGATAAGCATAAGGATAAGGACAAGGATTAGGATTAAGGTAAGGGTTAGGGTTAGATTATGATTGTCTAATAGGACTGCAGAGTTGAATTGAAAATCAATACAGTTTCTGAAACCACAACTCCCCTTGAAGATCCCCTTCCTTCTGACTCTGCAAATAAATTCAAGAATTCCTTCTGAATTGTCTGTTGTTTCTTAAAGGTGGAAAGTGAAACGGTGTCTTTCGTGTGGTGTCAAAGTGGGGAAGGATCTTCTTCATTCATCCTCTCCAGACCAGACTGCCTTTGGAATATGGCCCACTGGTCAGTTTCTGGCCATCTTTGGTACTTCTATTTGAGGCAGAAAGGACAATGGCATTTGCAGGCAAAAGCAAAGGAAGAATGGGGCAGCCCAAACATCTTATGCAGATGCAGGCCTTCAGCTGGGACTGGAGAGCATTTGGGCTCCTGCCACTTGGACTTAGATCCCTAAATGCAATAATCTCTTTGGCTGCAGGAGAGCCTTGCTCAAGTGAGAAAGCAGACAGATCAGAGAGGGTGCTCGGGAAGGTCTCCTGTGGTGCAGAGCTGTCAGCGCCTGTGAGGTGAGAGCGGGCCCGGCCTTGCCCGGGCTGGAGGTCCAGCAGAGCCCCGGCAGAGGCCGGAGCAGCCTGAGCCTCGGCAGAGGCAGGCTGGAAGGAGGCCCTTGGAGCTGCAAGAGGCAGCAGCAAGGCCCTGGGTGCCTCTTCCTGGGAGCGGGCATATCATCCACCCTCAGAGCCCAGGTGGTAGCTGGCTGCTGCCGAGGGGAAGAGCAGCCGTGCTGGGCACAGCCCAGCCTGGAGGCATTGGCCATCTGCAGTGTGCCCAGGAACAGAGAAAGGCCAAGGGCAGCCATGGGCCGCTGGGCTGGCTGAGGATTCCTCCTCTTCTGCCGGCTGCCCTGCAACTCCTGGCAAAGGTCAGCAGTGCCTGCAGCACTCTGGGCACTGGGGCAGGGAGCCGGGCTGCTCGGCAGGCTGGAGCACAGGGCAGCCTCCTTCAGGCCCGGCACTTGTGCCAGGGGAAGCGAGGCCAGCGTGAGGCAGGGACAGCTTGGCAGGGCCCATCTGCAGGAGCCAGCGCCTCACGCAGCTCTGGGAGGAAGCGCCTGCAACCCTGCAGTTCTGCACTGAGCCAGAGCAAAGGTGTGAGATGCAGAGTATTTGGCAGAAATATGCAGGCCCAACAGGCCAGCCTGCTTTGTGCTCTCTGGCACACAGCAAGCGCTGTGCAATGCAACTCTCAGCTGCTGGGAGAGAGGCACATCAGGGATTTGCCTGAGGCATGGGCTTGAAGAGTGAACTGATTTGGCAGGGGGCAGAAGGGTTTTAGTAGGCAATTTGTGTTTTCTTCATTAATTTCTGAAAGAAAGTCATAATGTGTTGCACACAGGTAGGGTTAGTAGAAAAGAAAGGCCTTATAAAATCAGGCCTTCCTATTGGTATGTTTGCCCAGTTATCCCATCATAAAAAAACCCCAAACAATATTAAAAGTAGTAGCAATTTTAATTTATTATTTAAAATAAAAAAATATAAAATTGGTTACAATATAATTTGATTAAAATAAGGGAGAATTTGGTTCCAATAATAGCACATAAGAAAAAGATAACCACGGGGTGTGGAGTGCAGGGCTCTGGGACCCTTGCCAAATCATGTACGAGCTTGCCAAGTGAAGATTCTTCCTTCTATGCCATCTGTCAATGCCATCTCCTCCCATTTTCGATTCAGCACACTTCGCCCTCATTATCATCTTTACCGCGCATGTGCCACCACTCGGTTTGGTGGTCGCACAAGTCTTTGGGGGTCATCTGAGGAAGATTTTGTAGTCTTCCTCTTTGTCCTTTAACTCACCTTTGCGTTACACATGCCCACCAAGCCAATACAATGTAAGCCAAAACAAAATTACTGCATTTAGGCATCAAGGCAAAAAATCCCTTATAACTAGCATTTTCCTGGGACACAACCAGAGCGTCCCTTCTTTGTTAGTTTTTAGCAACCATTATCTCTTGCTTTCCTCCTGTTCCTGAACATCTGCCGGGAGGGGGGGGGAGGTAGAGCCCCTCCTCTCCCTTTTTCTTTGGCATTACAACTTTTTACTGTTTTAATATTTCCAAATATTATTTACTGTATCAATATTGATTCTTGTTTCAATTTTTATCAGCACGAATCATACCTATTTACCACACTATGGTAAATTCCCAGCTGTCCTGTTGCATCTTCTACATGCAACCAGCTAACTTCCCATGGGAATAGTCATGAGTGCAGTTAGCACAACAAGCTATTGTGCTGAGAAAACTGTTTGCATCTATAATAAACAAGAAACCTGTCCCATGAGCGTCCACGAAAGAAAAATGTTATCACCTGAGTAAGAGTGAGTCTTAGAAAGTGTGAGTCTTAGCATGTACACACTAATACACCTTCTAAGTAATAAATTGTGTGGCAAGGAAACTACCAGCCAGTTGGAGTTGAACACGAGGTCTGTGAAAACAGTATAAAAATGAGTTATGTGACTAAAGAACTGGCTTTCCCTGCATGAAGAAACTGAGTCCCAGCTGCTTTATTGTGACATCAATGCAGCTTCACTCAGCAAGAGCACTTGCAGGGTGTATTGATGAAACACTTGTGTTTGATTCCCAGAATAGGATGGAGAGGCATTAGGTCCAACAAACAGGGCATAGTCTTATCAATTCCTTTAGCTTTAACAGGAGTGCTGAACCATGTATTCCCCCACTGCAGTGCTTACTGTGTGCAAGTGGCTATCTTGGCCTGGAGAATAAGGAGAGTGGTCCTGCTAAGAAGGTAGCTGGAATGCATTCAAGGCGAAGAAAGTGGTTTTAGGAGGCTCTTGACCACCAAAGGAGAATTTGAGGAATGGGAATATTTCCTAAATGACTGTGTCAGGAACTGGAGTCGTGTCCCAGGCCCTGCCATATTTGATCCATGTTTGAGCAGGTTGACAAGATTAAAAGGTGGGACCTTGAGCCTTGAAAGAGAAACAATGGATTGGTCAATGGGTGGGCAGTCAAGCTTTGAAAGGAGAGCAATGCACAATGGAGCCCTTGGTGGCAGGGAGTCATGGAGTCATCCTGAGCCATCATCTCACAGCCAGGCATGTGTGAGCTGATGCTGTAACTGGGAAAATTCCACTCCTGAGCAGGAGATACAAGGCCTAGTTCTGGGCTGGAGGGTTGAGAAGGACGAGATGCACAGCCTTTTGATCAAGGGGATGTCCTGCAAGTGCACTGCCTACCTGCCCCTGCTGCTGAGCACCAAGCTCCAACTCCTTCTCCTGTTCAGTGGATTTTTGGGAATCCAGAGGTCAGTATGTATTATATGCTACTGCAAGTAATAGAATGAATTTTCTTTGCAAGCCCAGTTTTGTCCTGGGTTATTTTGTGCATGGGTCACCTGAACCTGTGACAATGACCAGCAGGGATCTACAGGACACTCCTACTCTGATGTCAATAAATTCTGAGAAGTGATTGAAATATGTCAATAAATTGGAAGTAATGCTTAGCCTGTAAATTTCAGCAAAGTATTGAATATGTCTTAGTTCCATGGATACAAACTACTAGGTGAGATTGCTGGGTGTGCATGACTTAGGGAAGTTACTCCCTGTGCACCCAGCAATGAAATCAAGTAATGCCTCCTTTCTAACCCTGAGCTGGCAGCAGGGATCAGGCCTGCTTGGTCACTTTCATTTTGACAACTTCTGTTAGCAGGGAAGAAAGGTCCAAATGAAACCTTCTCCAGCTGTTTTCCTCTGGTTGATCTTTTTAGGCACCAAAGCTCTGTGCCACGGGTGGCCTGGGTGTGTGCAGAGCAATGCAGCCCCCACAAAGCCCTTGGTTTCCCCACAAGTTGCCAGTTTGACTGCTTCCAAAGGGGTAGAAAGGCAGAGATGTACATCCACAGGAGTCCTGGCCCTGTCCAATAAAGGTGCAAGTATGTGGGGAGATTTGTTAGCAATGATTTCAGCTGTTATGCCAACCCAGTGCCTTCTTTCTTGCTTCTGTGCATTATAGGTGAGTAATGTAATAGTTGGCTCTCACAATTAGGAGATAGATATTATGTGGATAGATATTCTGTTCAAATGTAAAGTGCTGTTATTGTAATATGTCCTCTCATAGTCCTCTTTCTTATCCCCCTTGTAATAGCCTTGGTAGTCAGGGCATTTGCGGAGGGCTGGCTTGTGACCAGCAGGCGGGGTGTAACAACCCCTGACCTCCCATCAAGATGCAAGAAAGTAATCTCCACCACTGGACCGCAGAGAAAGAGTTGACTGAAAAAACATTGGGAGGGGCTAAGGGTATGAAAAGCAGAGCATCCCTTTTGTAGATGAGCATGTGGCTGCTAATCATGGAGACTTCCCAGTGCTTCAACCTTTCCTTATACAGCCTTTTCTTAAGGTTTAATAAATCTTTAAAAAGTTAAAAGAAGGGTAATTTCTCAGATGGGCAATGCTTTGGGCCATTTTCTTGGTCTCGTTTCCTTTGCTTGGGTGCCATCTGAGTGCTCAGTTGGGGTACAGGCTGTAGGTGCTTTGTGCACTCCTGGAGTTCCTGCTGGATCCCTTGAAAGACAGGGTTTGGCCCGCAAGGGGAATTTGTGCTGCTTTGTGACAGAGGAGAACTTCCCAGGCTATTTTCAGTTTCCTGTAGGGAAGGTTGGTTATTGCTTGGCATAAATTTACAGACCAACATGGAGCGTTTGCTTTGTGATGTCAGGGCATGGTTGCCACCTTGTCGTAGTGACATCAGAAGGTTACCCTGGTGCACGGAAGGCCTGAGTGTCAGAGCAGTCCTAGCACTTGCTCAGTTCAGGAGAATCCTCCTGATTGTGGCAATCGTCAGTGGGCTGTTGCACACTGACAGGAGCCTTGCTTTTTCCAGTGTGTGAGCACAGCCTGCAAACTTGCAGGACAGCGTTAAAATGATTGAGGGAATTGCTCCTTTGCTTTTCGCTGCCTATGGAATTACCTATGGTGCCTATTTTGTAGCACATTTCACACGCAAGTAGATGTTTCCTCTCTGCTTAGGTTAGGGTGTATCCTAACCTGGCTTTTGTATGTCTTCCTTCTCTTTCTTAGTGACTGAGTTTCTGGTTTTGAAACAGAAAGAGCATTAGGATACCACTGTTTTGCTAAAGCTCCTGTCAAGGCGTTCATCTTAAAAGTGGGTGTCTGTAGCCACAGGGGCAGCATTTGCAAGGGAACCTGCAGGGCTTCTGATGGCTCCATGGGAGAGTCTGTGGCAGCAGAGTCTGTCATTTCCTCAGTTTGCTGGGGCAAGCAAGACATCTTTGAAAATGCAGACTGGCAGACCTTCAGGGAAGGCTGAATAGTTGGACTAGGACTACTATTGTAATGTAGCTTAGGATTTTGCGCTCTGCTAGTGTAAGGAAGGCTACTGTGATTAAGATTGGGAGGGCATAGGAACGGGCTATGATGAGGTTAATAATGAGGGGGTAGTTGGTCATTGAGGGTGGTTTGGATTAAGCTAGGGAGAGGATTGGAACCTCTGAGTTAAAGGACTGAAGTCTTTTGCATTTTCCGAGCTCTGCCACGCTAGCTGGTCCTTTTCTTGACGTGGTGTGGTTTGATAGCCTTTTGTAATTTAGTTGTTTTCATTACTTAAGGCGAAGGCTTGCTTCTGGTATTGGCCTCACTTTTCCTATCCTTTCATACTGGGAAGAGTTCTCATAGATAGAAACCGACCTGGATTGCTCCAGAACTCAGATCATGTAGGACTGTTAATCGTTGAACAAACAAACCCTTAGTAGTGACTGCACCACTACGATGTCCTGATCCAACATCGAGGTCGTAAACCTCCTCGTTGATACAGACTCTCAGAGGACATTGCGCTGTTATCCCCGGGGTAGCTTGGTCCATTGATCAATTGTATTGGGTCTGGATGCTATTAGCACGTTGAGGGGTTGCTCTTAATCTAGAGGCGTGGTCTGATTTTTGGAGGTTTTGTTTAGCTCCAAGGTCACCCCAACCAAAAAACGCAGACCAGAAGCTTATGTGTCAGTGAACCCAGTAGGTGAGTATGTGTTTTAAGGTGGTTGCTGGTTTTGAAGTTCCACAGGGTCTTCTTGTCTTACAGGTTTATCCCTGCTTTTGTACAGGGAGAACAATTTCACCGATTGCCGGTAAGAGACAGTTAAGACCTCGTTTAGCCAATCATACTAGTCTCGATTTATGGGACAACTGATTCCACTACCTTTGCACGGTTAGGATACCGCGGCCGTTGAACGTGAGTCACCGGGCAGGCATCACCTTCAAAACTTGTTTTGGATTTGCTGAAGGCTATGCTTTTGGTAAACAGTCAGGCCTTGACGGGTTTGCCTAGTTCCTTTTACAGGTTTTAATCTTTCTTAATGGACGCTCCTCTGTCAGGTTAACAAGATATTTAATACTGTGCTTGTTTGATTTGTCATATATTGGCAGCTTGTTCATAACGTACAGATGTAAGCTTGCGTTGTAGAGGGAGGACCCTGGTTACTCATTGTAGCATTATTTCTCCTATTTGAATATAGGTCACCCTGTTAATGGGGAGGGAGTCATAGGTTCTTATATTTTTGTAATGTAGAGCTTTAACACACTCTTTGTTGATGGCTGCATGAGGGCCCACAATGCAATTGGAAAAACCAGTATTTATCTGCTCGTAGAGATTGTATTCTTTTTTAAAGGAGCTGTACCTCCTTTAAATGACCCTTAATTCGCTTCCTTAGGGTTTGTAGGTTTCCCTTGGAGAAGAATTAAGAGTGAACTTAGATTCGTTTCACAGGCAACTAGCTATCACCCAGCTCAATTGGCTTTTCACCTCTACTGACAAGTCATCCCACTCTTTTGCCGCAGAGACGGGTTTGCTCAATAATAGCTGCTCGTAAGTAGCTCGCTTGGGTTTCGGGGTAGCAAACTTAAATTCATCTTGCATTATTTTTCTTGCTAGACCATAATGCAAAAGGTACAAGGGTTGATCTTTGCTGTTTATAGTTTAGTTTTCATTATTATTTCATCTTTCCCTTACGGTATGTGGTCTCTATCGCACCAATGGTGTCTTTTCTATCGCCTATACTGGGAATAGTGAATGCTTTAGTTGGGTGCGGGGGAGTAGCTTTGTTATTCCAGATCATGTTGATTGGGCTCGAGTTTGGCATCAAGACGATCTGGTGTTAGCAGACATTTTTCAGGTGTAAGTTCAATGCTTTTGCTTAAGCTACGTCTTGGTAGCCTAAGTGCACCTTCTGGTACACTGACCTTGTTACAGCTTACCTCATCTTTGGCTAAATAGCTTATTAGGTAATGGGGGGGGGGGGGCGCCTGTGAGGAGGGTGACGGGCGGTATGTATGTGCCCCAGGGCCAGCTTAAAGAGGGCTCCATTGTCCCACTCTACTGCTAAATCCATCTTCCAGGGGTTATTTCATACCCCTTTGCCGCTATGTTCTAACTTAGAAAATGTAGCCCATTGCTACCATTCCATAGGCTATACCTTGACCTGTCTCGTTAGCGTGGCAGGGCTATTGAACTCACTGTTGGGCTTTCACGGGAGGTGGGCTGGAAACGGCGGTATGTAGGCTGTTTTGGCAAGGAATGGTCAGGCATATCGTGGATCATCGATTACAGAACAGGCTCCTCTAGGTGGCTTTGGGGCACCGCCAAGTCCTTAGAGTTTTAAGCGTTGGTGCTTAAAGCATCAGGCGGATGCTTTCGTAGGTGTAAGCATCAAGATTTAGGGCCAGGCATAGTGGGGTATCTAATCCCAGTTTGGGCCCTGGCTTTCGTGGAGTTCAATTAATCGTTGTTCTAAAATCTTCTTTGATGGGGAGGCCTTTTTGGCATCTTGGGCTTGTGACAACTCAGTTGCTTTTTAATCTGAGCTACTTGGATAGCATGTGACCACTCTTTATGCCGGTTTAAAGTTAATTTGGGTCTCCTGTATGACCGCGGTGGCTGGCACAGGATTTACCAACACTGGATTTGCTATGGCTAAGTCAAGTTTACACTCATTGCATAATATTAACTACTGCTGATTACCCGTGGGGGTGGGGCAATTGCAAGGTATCTTGGGCTACGGTTGTGGTGAGCCTGATGCCCCCTCCTATCTCCCTGATTGAGGTGTTCAGGACATCTACACTGGAGCGCGGATACTTGCATGTATATACCTAGCAAAAACTAACAGTAAGGTTAGGACTAAGTCTTTTGGCCTTGGGTGCGTGTGGCAGCCATCTTGACATCTTCAGTGTCATGCTTTCTATAAGCTACAAGGACGTGCAATTTGGTGGATAGTTGGTTGATGGTTTGTCATCATGGCCTGTGTTTTTGTTTGGTTTTTGGAGAGGGGCTAGCTTTGGGATTAATATTATGTTTGTTTGGGGGTGGTTAGGGGAGTGATGATGGTGGCTGGTTAATTTTTTTGACAGTAGGGAACATAGAGGAAAGTTAATTGAAAGTGTAATGATGGTAAGTAGTTTGGACAATGTAGGGATATGTGGCTTAGTTATTTGAAAAAAAAAAGTCTAGATAGAAAAATAGATTCATAAAATGGAATTTAAATGTTAATTCCTAGTGAATGATAAAATAATTAATATGTCTGGCAGCCATTACACTATCTGTTGTCTAGAGGTAGGTAGCGCGCCCTCCATGAATGGGGTCAAAGTGCATCAGTGCCAAGTTTGCGACGACCTTATCGTTAGATCATGACATTCTGGGTGTTAGGGGATTCATATGCTCGGTGGTCATGTGATGGACATGTCAAGAGGAAGATAACACCTGCTCTGCACTTGAGGGGCTTATTGAAGAGACACTAAAAGAAAACAAGTTTAAGAGGTCGGTATGCCGAGGTAATGAAGTTAGGGAGGAGTATTCAACCGACCACTTGTATCTGTGAAGGGCAAGGAGGAAGGAATGAAGCAAGTTATGATCCTGAAGTTACAACCAATAGTGCAAAAGAGCAAGTACAGGAGAGGTATGTGCTTGAGGGCAATAACCTAAAGCACATATGACGTTGAGTAGCTCAGTTCTCGTGAGAAGCGCGATCAAAAGATAACCATGTCTGGCATGGGAATGCTTGAAGGATGTTGGCTGAGAATATTACCTAGGAGGTGGGCGAATCCTGTAGACTAGGGGAATTCAAAGGTGTACTGGAACATTCCTCATTCTCTAAGTTGGGTGTTGTGTACATTAGGTAGGATCCTGGGTCTTTGGGTGACGCTTGCAGCTTGGCCTTGGGTAGAAATACTTGGGTTGTATGGTACCTGAAGCAAGAATGTGCCTGGTAGGTAGGCCGGCCGAATACCATCCGTTTGGGTTTTTGGTGGAAGAGCTTGACGTGTAATGTGGATTATCCTACATTTCATGAGCTGTCTGATGGGGCAGAGAGTGAGATGCATTATTATACATACCCTGAAAGCAAGAAGAAAATGTGCTGGGCGGGGGGCGGGGGGGGGGGGGGGGGGTAAGGGGATGGGGGAGGGAATGAAGGACGTATTTAGGTGTTCTTATAGTAAATTTTGTAATGACAGCTTTTCAGGCCATAAATCTCAGAGAGAGGCCAAGTGGGAATTTATGATAGAATCTGTTTTGTTTTTAGGGCTGTGTTTTGTTCTAGGGGGATTGGCGGTTGCATCTAACCTGTCTCCTTACTATGGGGTGTTGGGGCTGGTCGTAGCAGCGGTTGCGGTGTGCAGCTGACTAGTGAGTTTGGGGGTCCCTTTTGTTTCTTTGGTACTTGTTATGGTTTATTTAGGGAGAATGTTGGTAGTCTTTGTGTATTCAGTGTCGCTGGCAGCGGATCCTTATCAGGAGGCTTGGAGTAGCTGGGGTGTTGTTGGTTATGGTTTTGGGATGGGGTTGGTTGTGATGGTGGGGTTTTTTATAGGGGGTGTGTTGGGGTTGTTGACGGACGAGGGGATGGTGAATAGTGGGGGCTTGTTGTCGGTCCGGTTGGATTTCAGTGGGGTGGCTGTGTTGTATTCAGAGGGGGTGGGATTGCTTTTGATTGGGGGGTGAGGGTTGTTGTTGACTTTGTTTTTGTGGTGTTGGAGCTTGTGCGGGGGTTGTCTCAGGGGGCGATTTGAGCTCTTTAGCCGTAGGGTCAGGAAGTAGTTTAGTTAAAAATGCCAGGTTTGGGAATTGGAGCAGAGGGTTGGAGTCCTTTCTTCCTGAGGTGGGTGGTGGGGTAACTCTAAGAAGGGGTTCAGTCTTCAATCTTTGGCTTACAAGATCAATGTTTTTATAAACTATTAGAGTTAATTAAAGTTTAAGCAGCTTGTTTTCTAGGGTGGCCGCAAGGGGGAACAGAACTAGGATGATTGTGAAGTATGTGAATGAGGCTAGTTGGCTGATGATGATGAAGGGGTGTTCTACTGGCTGGCTGCCTACTCAGGTTAGGATGAGGACGTTGGCGGCTAGGGTTCAGAATAGGGTTTGTGATAGGGGATGGAAGGGTATTGATCATACTTTTGATGTATGTAGTAGTGGGATGAGGAACAGGATGAGGATTGAGACGGCTAGAGCTACTACGCCTCCTAGTTTGTTTGGGATGGATTGGAGGATGGCGTAAGCAAATAGGAAAGATCACTCGGGTTTGATGTGAGGAGGGGTGACTAGCGGGTTGGCTGGGGTGAAGTTTTCTGGGTCACCTAGGAGGCTGAGGGAGAATAGGGCTAGTGAGACAAGTAGGGAGAGCATTAGTACGAATCCTAGGATGTCTTTGATGGTGTAGTATGGGTGGAAGGGGATCTTGTCACAGTCTGAGGGAATGCCTAGCAGGTTGTTTGAGCCTGTTTCGTGGAGGAAGGTGAGATGGACGAGAGTAAGGCCTACGATGACGAAGGCAAGGAGGAAGTGGAGAGCAAACAATGGGGTCAGTGCGGGGCTGTCAACAGAGAACCCGCTTCAGGCTCACTTGACTAGTGTTTGCCCGATGTAAGGGATGGCAGAGAATAGGTTTGTGATTACTGTAGCTCCTCAGAATGATATTTGGCCTCATGGTAGGACGTATCCTACGAAAGCAGTTGCAATGAGGGTTAGGAGGAGGATGACTCCAATGTTTCAGGTTTCTTTGTTTAGGTATGAGCCGTAGTAGAGTCCTCGGCCGATGTGTAGGTAGATGCAGATGAAGAAGAAGGAGGTCCCGTTTGTGTGGAGGTTGCGGATGAGTCAGCCGAATTGTACGTCTAGGCATATGTGAGCGACAGAGGAGAAGGCTAGATTGGTATCTGCTGTGTAGTGCATAGCTAGCAGAAGACCTGTGACGATTTGAGTAATTAAGCAAACGCCTACTAGATACCCAGAGTTTCATCATGTTAAGATGTTTGATGGTGCTGGGAGGTCGATTAGGGCGTTGTTGATGATTTTGAGGATTTGGTGGTTTTTACAAAGGTTGACGGCCATTGGTTATTTCTGTATGTGGATATGAGGATGATGAGAATGGATAAGGCAAATGATCCTAAGTAAGCTTTGATTAGGCCTGAGTGGAGGGTGGTGGCAGTTTTGGTTGCTATTAGTTGTAGGCTGGCTAGCCCCTCTAGACCTAGTATTTTGTATCAGGAGAGGTCAATTAGGTGGGATGTGATGTTTTCTCCTCCTTTGAGGAAGTTGGTTATACTTAGGCGGTGGGTTAGGGGGTTAAAGTATCCTAGGGATGTTGAGAAGTTTGAGAAGGGGGCTTGTTTTGTGAGGATGAATGTTTGGTCTATTTTTGAAATTTCTAGAACTAAAGCGATGCCTAGGGCTGTTACGATTAGGGAGATTATTTTAATAGAGGGTGGCATGGTTATTGGAGGGGTTTTTGTGGGGATGATGAATGAGGTGATGAGGAATCCTGCCAGGATGCTTCCCAGCACAAGGCAAGTGACAGCGGAAGTTACTGCGGGGTTGTTTTCACTTACTGGGGTCAAGGGCGGAACTCAAACGAAGCCGGTCTGTACTAGTACGGTTATACGGATTGTGTGTACCGTGGTGAATGATGTGGCTAGAAGGGTTAGGAGTAGGGCTCAAGTGTTTGAGTAGGATGTGTTTAGGCTTTCAATGATTTGGTCTTTTGAGTAGAATCCTGCTAGGAATGGTGTTCCTATTAGGGCGAGTTTGCCGATGGTAAGGCATGCAGTGGTTGTGGAGAGTATTTTTTGGAGTCCTATTTTTCAGATGTCCTGTTCTCCATTTAAGCTGTGAATGATGGAGCCTGAGCATAGGAAGAGCATGGCTTTGAAGAAAGTGTGAGTTGAGATGTGGAGGAAGGCTAGTTCGGGTAGGTTTAATTCGATTGTGACTATTATTAGTCCTAGTTGGCTTGAACTGGAGAAGGCAATGAATTTTTTAATGTCGTTTTGGGTGAGGGCCCACATGGCTGCAAATAGTGAGGATAAAGCTCCTAGGCAGAGGCACAGGGTTAGGGCGGTTTGGTTATTATTGAATAGAGGGTGGGTTCGGATAAGTAGGAAAATTCCGGCAACTACTATTGTGCTGGAGTGGAGTAGGGCGGATACGGGCGTTGGCCCTTCTACTGCAGCTGGGAGTCATGCCTGGAGGCCGAATTGAGCGGATTTTCTGGTTGCAGCTAGAATGAGACCTAGTAGGGGTCGTGTAGGAGATTGGGATGGGGGAGGAAGTTGTTGGATTTCTCAGGTGTTTGTGGTGGAGGCTAGTCATGCTATGCAAAGGATAAGTCCGATGTCTCTGATTTGGTTGTAAAGTACGGCTTGGAGGGTGGCGGTGTCAGCCTCTGCTCGGCCGTGTCATCAGCTGATTAGTAGGAAGGATATGATTCCAACTCCTTCTCAGAAAATGAACAGGACAAATAGGTTGTTGGCGATGATTAGGATGAGTATGGTGATTAGGAAGAATAGTAGGTAGTTGTTCCCAGAATTCAGGGGAAGATTCTGTCCTTCTACAGTTTCTCCTGAAATAATCTGACTGTCTACCTTGACCCTTGACTGAGTGCTAAAATAGTGATCTTCCCATTGCAATGAAATGCAAACTCCAAAGCACTGAGTGTCTGCTCAAGAAGCATGGAGATGCTGCTGTGCTGTTTCACAACAGAAATGCCAGAGCTCAGAGGGATTTTGGGGAAGCTTTTCTGGGAAACAGTTTCCAGCAAGTTTAGAAGAATTGGTGCATGCAACTGATTTTTTTTAAAAGTACCAGAAGGAGAGGATTTTAGAAACTCTTTATGTCTGTGCTAGAACAGTAGCATTGAGTGTTAAAGAAGAACCTGCATTTTCTTGGTTATGTTTGTAGTCATTTACTGGCAAAACAGGCCAAATTGTAGGCACAACCAAGAACATTGTCCTGATCTCTTGCTGGCTGTGTGAATGAAACATGTCTCCTGGAGGGAAGTTGGCAAACAGGAAATTAGCTCTGTTTGGGTTTACTTGTTCTGTGGGATTCAGCAGCCCAGGCAGTTTTCTCACAGCATCTGACTCATTTCCCGTGCTCGCTACAGGTCACCTCAGGCATGTATTCAGCGGTACTGATCCTGAGCTGAGTGAGAAAGGGATATTTCATGTTCCTGGTGTTTAAGAATTCTAGAGCTAGCTGTCACCTTGGCCAGTAGCAGTAGAGGACCGGCTAGGGAGACCGAAAGAAAATCCATTTTGATGCCTTCAACAAAGGTAACAAAGGCATAAGTGGATAGTTCCTAGTTTCCCTCTCAGAGTCCTGAAGAACTACAAACTCAGTTTTGCAGAGAAAATGTCACTTGCTGACAGCAGCCAGAGGAGAACACTGAACTAAGAGCAACATCCCAGAGAGTAGAATTAGCCCAGTTCAATTTAGTCAGAGAGACTGAGAATTCTATTCCTGTCAATTTAGTGCCATCTCCTTAGAAGATGCTGTTGTGGAAGAAGAAGGCCATCTTGAAAAGGTGGATGCTGTATTTGAAGTCAAACAGGCAACTTTGTACCTGGAGAGCTGTGTGGGCCAAAAGGAGCCAGGGGTGGTGGCCTTGAGCGGCTGAAGATGAGGCAGTGTGTGGCCAGGTGGCCAAGAAGGCCAAGGGCATGGTGGCCTGAGCCAGCAGCAGTGGGGCAGCAGGAGCAGGGCAGTGAGTGTGGCCCCGTGCTGGGCAGCGCCGTGGCCACAGCTGAGGTCATTCTCGGAGTTCCTCTTAGATCCCGTGAACAACAGGCTTTGGCCCACAAGGAGAATTTTTGCTGCTTTGTGATGCAGGAGAACTTCCCAGGCTCTTTTGCGTTTGCTGTAGGGAAGATTGGTTATTGCTTGGCATAAGTTCACAGACCAACACAGAGCGTTTGCTTTGTCTTGTCGGGGCATGGTTGCCACCTCGTTGTAGTGACATCAGAAGGTTGCCTTGGTGCATGGAAGGCCTGAGCGTCAGAGCAGCCCTAGCCCTTGCCCAGTGCAGGAGGAACCTCGTGTATAAGTCATTTTTTGGTGGGCACTTGCACACTTTCAAACGCCTTGTTTTTTCTGGTGTTGCAGCACAGCCTGCAAACTTGCAGAGCAGTGCTATAATGATTCACCATCTTGTTCCTGCGCTTTTTGCTGTATATGGTGTTTCCTTTTCAATCTGCTATTTGACTCTTTTTGCACATAAGTAGAGATAAGAAGATAAGAAGAGCAAGAGCCGTTTTTCCCCTGGCTCTCTCTATTATTGCAGAAGAAGCCAAAGACGAGCAAAATGAGGTGGATGACAACAACCCTCCAACGTTGTTCACACCGCCCTATTCCAGACCTGTAAGTGCCAGTTGTGTGTGGTGCTGTCTTTAGTGCAAGGCAGAGTTGCAAGTTTTGGAGCAGCCAGCACTTTGCTGTTGCAGGCGGAGGATGCTGGGTGCTGGAGTCCTGCCAGGAGCTAGGGATTTCCTCCAGGCAGTGACCGCAGAACTTGGCCTTTGACCTGTCCTGTTGGGGCAGTGCAGAGCTGGGGACTCCGGCTGAGCTTCTGGCTGCTTGGTTCAGGGAAGCTCCATCTCTGGGCTTCTGCGATGTCATGGCCAAGGGCACACGTGGTAGTGCTGGAGGTCAAAAGGCTTTGTTTGTTTCTTTTCCCTTTTTAGAAAGGTGTCTTTGGCTTGCAGAAGTGTTCTGCAGTTTTCCTGAGTCGTTCTTCACTTGTAGAGTCACTGTTGGCCCAGCTGTGTTTCGGCTTTTGAGAAGCTGCAAACAGCAGAAGGGGAAAGTTTCTGCGGATCCATTTTGCACTGAAGTCTGCAACTTTGGCAAGTGCCTTGGAGCCCAGAGTGGGGGTGAAGCTGCAAGTCCTTTACTGCTGTCTTGTGTTGCTCAGAAAAGGAAGGCCATCGTGAAATGGTGCCTGCTGTATCTGAAGTGAAATGGGCAACTTTGTGTCTGGGGAGCTGCGTGGGCCAAAACGAGCCAGGGTTGCTGCCGGTCTTGAGCAGCTGAAGATGAGGCAGCATGTGGCCAGGTGGCCAAGAAGGCCAAGGGCATGGTGGCCTGTGTCAGCAGCAGTGGGGCAGCAGGAGCAGGGCAGTGAGCGTGGCCCTGTGCTGGGCAGCGATGTGGCCACAGCTGGAGCGCTACGTGCACTTGTGGGTCCCTGGGAAGCAGAGAGTCATTGAGGGGCTGCAGCATGTGCACAGAAGGACAGGGGAGCTGGGCAAGGGGGTTGAGCACAAGGCCAGTGAGGAGGCGCTGAGGAAGCTTCTGCTTGGACATGAGGAGCCTCATGAGGGACCTTCAGCATCTCCTCAGTGCATCCAAACATTTGAGCCGCTTTTGGAAGCGACTTTTCCCCCTTTTTTTCCTTGGTTTTTTGTTTTTGTTTGCTTGGAGGAAGAGGCTTTTTCATTTTCTTTTTCTCCCAACTAAAGTTGTTTTCATCATTTTTTTCTGCCCTTTTATAGCACTTGGACTGAGTCTGCTAGAATTTTAATTTCCAATGTATCACTTCTGGAGAATGCAGTAGTTTTGCATGAGAACACATCATTCTGTGCACGGACCTTGGTGCAGAAGGAGCTGTTGTGGTTCCAGGCCAGCCAGTATGGCCTCACACATCACTTTGAGCTTAGTAGTGACCGTGCCTTTTTGCAGCCCAGGGAATCAGTGTGTGTTGTTTGGGAATCTAGCAGGAGGCCAATGCCCTTGCATTCCAGCTGCTCCTCAGAGATCACAGGAGCTGGAGGGAGCCGGGCTTTATTTCTCATTCCAGCCGCTTTAGCACCACCGGTGTGATTGGCTCCAAGAGAGGAACTTGCCCGAGCACAGATGCACAAAGAGTGCAATTCCCAGTGCAATGCTCTGGGTCTGATCCCTTTCCGTAAGGACCTACACGCTCCAGATTCCCCAGACGTGTGCTTTTTTGAAGCAACAGGAGAGTAATCTCAGGACTGTAGTTGAGCGGGGCACTGACTACCGAGTTCTGATGTCTGTAGCAACACAGAGGGGACAGTAAAGAGAGATTTCAGTAATGAAATCTGTCAATCTATCTATCTATCTATCTATCTATCTATCTTTGTAACATTTGCAGAATTGAATCTTCCTGGCTCTGGTCCAAGGCAGTTGGAGGTGCAAAGCTCACCTAAAGCATCCCTTTCTGGCTAGGATTAGACACATATTCCCTTGACCAATTCTGAGCAGGCAGAGATGTTTCTGCCTCCAGATAGGATGGTTTTCCCTTTAGAGTTGTTTCCCTCCTCTGGCCTCTTCTGCCCTGATGTCTCCAGTTAATTCTTTCAATTTCTGCCTGTCCTAGAGAGGTGCAACAATTCCATGTTTAGGTGGTGTTTGGTGACTCTGCTCATACATGCATTACGTGACACATGGTTTCCTTCACTGGCATCCCCAGGGCTGTGTAAGTGCATTCATTCATGGGGCCTTAGGAGAGTCTCTTTCCCTCAGCAGCAGCAGCAGCAGCAGCAGCAAGGAGCGGTGGCAGGGTCAGGACCAGGAGGAGGTGCCTGCCCTGGCCCTTTGCTCCCGGGCCCCAGGCCAGGAGGGCTCTGGCTGCAGCAGGGCGCTCTTCGGGCAGCCTCTGCATGGAGCACGGCACGCTGCCCTGCCCTGCTTGTGCCACTTTTCTTCAGCAATACCCTAGCTCCTCTTCACAAGGAAAAAACCCCAACAATGTAAAAAGAGCTAATTCAAGTACACTTCTATCTGCCTTTATATTGTAGTTCAGGGCATGTATTTTTTTGTCTAGAATTTCATGATTTTTATGAAAACATGCATTCATATCTGCACATTTTTGTGGTTTTAATTATTCATATACCAAAACACTCCTTTTTAAACTCTCGATTTATTGCAGTTGGTATTTTCGGTAATACAACATCATTGGTAAATGATGTTGTATATTTTAAAATGTCACAAAACAACACCCTTTGGGAAGTTTTTCTCACTCTTAAAAAAAAAACCCCGTAAGCCATTTTAGTCTCTGTCTCTCCAAGTTGGTTCATACTGCCCTATTTTAAATCAGGGCTACAATATATTTAGAGGCTTGAGAGAGGTCCAGTGAAATGCACACCAGTGATTCCTCTTGTGCAATGTCATGGCCCTGCCATAAAGCCTCTTTTCACTTTTTTTTTCTCTCATTAGCTCAACTGCAAACACACGTTTAGTTGCAAACTTACACAAGATGAGCAAAATGAAAATGATGTGAGGGGCCTTTGGGAGCTCCTTGCTGATCTTTCTGCTTCTTCAGCTGTGCAAGGCTCTGATCCAGGCAAAGCGATTGCACTTAGTGCTACACAACCATTTGTCTGGAACTCTGCTGATTTCTAGGGTAAGCTGGAAGCCTCCATCTCCCCAAGATGTTTTGGCTGAGCCAAGCTTTGCTGGGTTTTGGCTGCAAATACCATTGCCCTTGCTTTCTTATATCCACAAGTACCATGGCTGGGCAAAAACTGCCACGTGGGCAATCTTCCAAAGGCACTTTGGTCTGGAGTTTGTGACTGAACGAGAGCCTCATCCACTGCCAAACCACATGAAAAAAATCATGAAACAGACCTTCCCATCCTTAACAAACAACTGACAATTCAGAAGTGGATCTAGAGCATCGGAATGAAAAGGAAGGCAATCTTCCAATGGAGTTGTCCTTTCGGGAGTTTTTCTTCTGACTCCCACTCACAGCTGGCACTGGAAAAAGTCACGTCTCTGCAAGCATCAGTGTCTTCTGTCTGCCATCAGTTGCTTTGCTGCAACAATCAGAACAGGCAACAGGCTGGAGAGAGGCTCAGCTGATGCTAGCAACAGGAGCTGCCCCAAGGAGGAAAAAGAAATGAACTTTTACCTCCCAAACCCATCTCCCCAGAGGCTCAAGCAGGATTCCTCTGCTTCTCAGAAATACAAAGAAACAAGGCTGAGAAGACCCTCTGCAGCTATGTGTTCATGCACAAGACTTTGCTGATGCCATTTGGGTTTGGCCTTTTTTTCTTTTCTATCTTTTCTGTATTCCTTCCACATCAATTTAGAGCTCTGTAGGCTACTCTATTTGTGACTACTTTTCCCAGTCCTTTTCCATGACCTTTGCCTAAGCAGAAAGACAAACTTCCAGAGCTCCAAGCGCCGGGGGGTAGAAGGTCCCAGTGTTATCTTGGTTCTTCCTGGGACAGACCCCTCTGGGGAGCTAGTGGACTCACCATCCCTGTAAGCCTTTACAAGAAGACCAGATGTGGCACTCGGTGCTGTGCTTCAATTGAGGTGTTAGGCCATGAGTTGGACTCGATGATCTTGAAAGTGTCTGTCTTCCAAGCCAGGGATTCTGTGATTCTGTGACTGAGGCAGCTTTTCCTGCAGCCCTGGAAAGGGCTGCGGGGGCCCTTGGCCAAGGACGGGGATCAGGGCTCATGGAAAAGAAGCAAAGGGCTCAAGGCGAAGGCCGAGAGGGCAGAGCTGCCACAGTGGGGCCCAGAGCGAGCCTCATGTCCTCCTCTTCAACCTGCGCCCTCTGCGCTGCCCTTTGCGGCGCCGGCGGCTCCTCTCGCTGCGGGGCTCCAGGGCGTGCTGGGGACCGGGCCCCTCATCTCCGGGAAGCGCCGGAGCCTCGGAGGCAAGCGGCGGCTGTTGTGACCGGCAGGGGAGAGCTGCGGCTGCGGCCCTGGGCACGGCGAGCTGCCGCAATGGCCGGCTCCTGCCGCGGCTCCTGCCTCTGCTCCGGCCTCTGCTCCTGCCCTGTGCGCACAGAGACGGCCGAGGGCTGCCCGGCAGCTCCGTGCCGCTCCGCAGCGGGCCCGGCCGGGCTGCTGTTCTCTGCAGCCTCTGCCCGCCGCTGCCGGCCCCGCCGCGCTCCTGCCGGCCTCTGCCACAGCCGGGCCCACACGAGAGGCAGCACATTGCGGCCGGATCGGAAAAGCCCTGCCCGCAAACCGCCCGCCACGGCCTCGGCCAGCTGCGAGCCGGCCCGGGCCGCCTGCCAGCCTCGGCCACAGCTCCCGCCTGTGTCTCCATGGCTGCGGCTGCTCGGCACAGCGGGCTGAGCACAGCCAGCGCCAGCAGCAGCTCCTCACGGGCCCAGGCTCCGGGCGCTCCGAGCCCGCCCTCCCCCGAATCCCAGCCCTGAGGGGCTTGGCGTCCCAATGCATCCCCTGGGGACAGCAGAGTCGGCCGCTGAGCTCAGCCCATGGTAACACCACCAAGTGACCAATGGAAAATTCATCAAATCCTCATCAGAGACAAGAGAAAACTCCCATGGTGCCTGACAGCCTGAAGCAACTGCCAATTACAGATCATTCCATCCATGTGGGAAAAGAGACTTTTGTGTTAAAGCAAGACAGAGCTATCAAAAAGGAAGGCAGGAACAAACAACAAAGTTATTTGGACTCATGCTCCTTGTCTCTGTTAGAAAGGCCAAGAAAATGCAATCCTTGCTCTTCTGACACAGCTCTCTCTGTTCATGCTGTGGGACAGCGAGTGCTGATGATGTGCAGGACCTGATGCAAAGGACAGGGACGAGGATGCAGCAGGCACAGTGCCAAGCTGACAGAGGGATGATCTCTGGCAGTGGCACTGAAGGAGAAGAGTTTGCAGGCAGCACAGAAAATGGCTCTTTGTTTCCCCTCTTCTTTCAGTGCTGCTAAGAATGTAGCCTGGAGCAAGCTGGGAACACCAGAGCATGGAGCCCTTTACAGGCAGGGCTGCATCTGCTGAAGGGGCACAGGGAGCTCAGCAAGAATCACACACAAACCAGCAGGGGACTGAGGAGCCCCTCTGGTGGCAGTGAGCAGCCTCGGGCTCTGCTCACTGCTGCTGCCATTTTCTATTGAACCATCTCCAAGGACTTCTGTTGTGCTCTGTATTTCTAAGTGGTTTCCCCCTTGGTTTTTTTTTGTTTGTCTCCTGCACCTGGATTTCTCCAAATTTTCCTACCCTGTCAGCAGCAGCCCCTGTCCAGAGCTGGCTCTAAAATATCAGCAAAGCAGCTAGGAACAACAATGGGTGGAATCCTGTGGCTCAGGAATTTGTATGCCAGAGCCCTGCCTGTGCATTATGCTTTGTCAGGACCTCCTTTTCTATGCAAAAACTAGTGAGCAGTGCAGTTTTTTTGCCTAAGAGCTCCTGAGAAGCAAATGTTGTGCTTGGTTTCTCATGAGTGCATCCGTTAAATTCATTACTGGCAAAGAGAAAGTAAGGCCAGGGTAGCAGAGCAGCTGGGAGCTGGTCACTCCCTGCAAAGGGCTGGTGTATGATGTGAGAACACCACGCTCCAGCATGGGCGAGCAGGGTAAATGTGCTCAAGGTGCTGCAGGCGAGGTTTGGGCTCACTTACAGGGCAGTCAGGGGTGGTAAGCACTGCAAGATCCAGCTGCAGTCCCCATCCACGTCCCTTTCAGTGCTGGCTTTAGTGTGTCTGCAGCCTGGATCCAGAGCACCCTGGGAGACTCCTGAGGCTGCCTTTGCACTCAGGGTAGGGATGCGCAGGAGCCCCTGAGGCCGGCAGTGGGGACCAGGGCTGGGGCTTGTGGCCTGGCAGATGTGGCTCTGGGGGCTGTGACATGCCAGGGCATGGGTCACTGTCGCTGCCCTCCGCAGCCCTGGCTAGCTCTGTGATGTTCCAGGGAAAATGCCAAGGTGGAGAACTGGCTAGACTAGGGTTTGCCTGAGCCAGAACCTCTAGGTCAGCTGCCTAGCAGTAGAGACCCCTGGAGGACCAAGTGGAGCAGGCAGCAGAAGCTCTTCTGTGGTGTAACGTACAATGAATTTATTAGGAGAGGCAGAAAGAAGGTACTTAGCACAAAATCCCCAAAGGGAAGCAAAAGTTATAAGAACCCCCACCACTCCTGTGCACGGGTTTTTAAAATCTTTCAAAACGGGGGGTGGACACCATACAGTAACCAATAAGCGACTGTTGGGGTGTGGTTTCGAGGGCCACAATAAATCAGAACAAGGGGAGGAGAGAGGGTTGGGATAGAGATCGGATCTTGGGGTAAGAGACAGGGAACTTTCTGGAACAAAGGGTAGGGTTTGGGCTGATGGATGGGCCAAAGGGGCCGGGTTGTCTTGACAGACAGGGAAAAGTCTGGTGAGGAGGGAGGGGATTCCTTGAGGGACACTTGGGGAGGAGAGCATAACACAGGGGAGAAATTAACTGTAATAACTCGGGGAACACTTGAACGTACCACAAGCTAACAGAACATTTGGCTCAATAAACTAACACACTGCAACACAGAAATTCAGGCTTTCAGCAGCTAAGAGGTGGCAGTGTTAGAACCCACAGCAGCTGGTGAAAGCCATCTCTCTCCTTCAGGTTCTTGCTGTGTGGGAAGGTGCTGCGGGTTGTGGTGGCTGCACTCCCTCTTTGCTGGGAGGATGATCTGTACCAGGGGAGAGCAGAAAGCTGCCATGGTGAGCAGAACATGCTCAGAGCATTACAGTTCAGAAAATGGCACTGCCCCTGAAGGGCAAAAAGCTTGAAAGCATAGAATTCTGTGCAGAACCGTTGCACAGATTTTCTCTTCTAGAACGTGCCCATTTTTGTATTCTGTGGATGAATACATGGGGTTTTTTTCTTAAGGTTTTTGGGAGAACTCTCAGGTTTATTTCTGTTTGCATTTTCCATGCAGCATGTATACAGATTTTTTTAAATTGTTCTTTTGTAAATATTTAGGGAAAAAATACCGGAGCATTTTTAAATCCTTTGAAATATTGTGAATAATATTCTTAGAAAGAAAACCTTGTTGAACGAGTCTGAAAACACAGAGGGAAGAAAAATAGCATAAAAGTCTTTTTTAAAAGGGTGGATAATGAGGACTGCAGAACTGAATAATTCCTCCAAGGGCAAATTCTTCAAGAACGGCCAAGATATTTCCTTAAATCAAGGGAAATATGGCCTGAAGCCATACAAAGAGCAGCCAAAGCAAATGAAAACCCTTTGGAAAATAGGGAATTTTGCCTGTGACATCAATCTGTCGGGATAACTAAGGGATGTCTATCATTTTTGCACTGCATTCCTTGATATTTATAGTGTGTTTTCTCCCAGTTTCTGTGAAGTGAATAAGAAACTGCAGTTGTTTACAGTGCGAATCCACAAAATTAGAGGGTTTTGGGGAGGCTACAAAATGCAGGCCCCAGAGACAGCAGAACTGTGATTAGAGCTAAGCAGCAGCCGTGAGATAGGCAGAGTTCCCAGAACAGCTGTGTCAGTGACAATCCTACCTGTTCTTCTGAATCAGACACAAGAGTACTGAGAGGGAAAAATAAAGCACAATCTAAATGAGAGGTGAACCCTCCATTGCAATTACCTAATTGGTCTGATATTAATAAAAATTTAGAAAAATATTTGGATTCAAAGAAACAACTCTTTGCATTACCTGTAAGATATGGTCGTAATGATGTAAATCCACGATTTGAAAGTCTTTCTCACCATGATACAAAAGAACTCCGTCAATCTTTGGAAGAATGTGGGTTCTCTTCTCCTTATTTTAATAATGTGTTGAAAAGTAATTTTTATTCTTATGACCTAGTCCCTGCTGATTGTCGAAATGTGGCTTCCCTAATTTTAACCAATTCACAATATCTGTTATGGGAATTACAATGGAAAAAACTTCTTAATAAATTGGTTGAAAGATATGAAAATACTCCTTATGAGAATATAGATGTTACCCAACCTAGCAGATGATCCATTTTACCATAGACCAGAAAACCAAGCGGCAGAATTACCTCGGCCTGTATTACCAGATATTAAAGGTGCTGCTAGAAAAGCTTTGTTTTCAGTTAAGCCAGCTGGTACCCATGTAAATGCTTATACTACTATCAGACAAGGTGGAACAGAGACAAGGTGGAACAGAATCCAATGGTTCTTTTCTAGCCAGATTAACCCAAGCAGTCGAAAAGCAATGTCCAGATGAACAAGCTCGCTCCTATATTGTTCAAAACCTTGCCTTTGTAAATGCTAATGAGGAATGTAGAAAAATTATTTTAACTTTGCCTGATCAGCCTCCAGCTATTACACAGATGCTAACAGCTTGCAGTAGGCTCACTTCTCCACAACATCTTGCTAACATACAAGTCAATGCATTAGGAAAAACATTGGAAGATAATCTGACACAATGAATGGATAAATTTGAAAAGCTCCTAGTAAAACAAGAAAAAATTTGGGAAAAATCTGTTGGTACTGTACCAACAGTTGGACTCTGATAAAAAGACTTGTAGTAAACCAGGTCACATTAAAAAACATTGTCCTATGAAAACAACCCAACCTAAACAACTTTCTATTTGCCCTTGATGTCGAAAAGGGAAGCATCTTGCGAAGTACTGTCACTCTCAGTTTGACATTGATGGCAGACCTTTGTCGTTAAACTTAAAAAAGAGCACGGATTACCACCGTGCTTCGACACAAGTAGTGGTACCCCCTGGCAGCCAGTTACCCAGTCAAGTGGTGTTAGTACCTGAGTCATTTATCCCTCAATCAACCAATGCTCAAATGGTTCCAGCTCAATACCCTCAAGTGCAAGGTTTGAATCAGCCTCCTCAAAATTGATTCATCTATTAAATAATTTGTGTTGTGTAAGCCTTCATACTGGAATTGTCAATCTTTTTCCACAAACACAATATTTTTTGATTCTAGGCAAAGCCAACAAGAAGATTTTTAAACTCTCAATCCTTCCTTCTGTTGTTTCAGTAAATTGTAATGAAGAACTAGTGATTTTAGCTCTTGCAATTGATCTTCCTGTGGAGGATTTTATTAAGAGTTGGTTAGCTGAGAAAGGCCATACTGACATAATGCCACTGGTTAAGCTGAAAGAGGGAGGTCAGCAGTCTCTGATTCAGTGACTGCTGACAGGCAAGAATGCCGGATGGCCTTGCTGCAACATGAGGAAAGGGAGGTGAGATTAGTCCTGAATATCTGCAGAATGTAACAGAAGAATAAGCACAAGAATGTAGAAGTAGGTGTAGTTGCTGATATGTAACTAACCAATCCTGAGCTCAACTTTTGCAATATGTATGAAGCTTATTAAGAACTATATTTAACCCACCGTATTCGATCAATAAATTGGACTTGGATGAACCAATTGGTGTCTGGGTCTCCTTCCTCCGCCAAATGGTGGAGAATGCGGGCAAAGGCAGCATTCTGAACGTTCGCTCTCTTGGATTATAAATTCGCCACGGTCGAGGAAGTTGGGTGAGAGTCCTTGCAGCCGGGACGGTGCCGGATTTTAAAAGCACCCTTGAGGATTACAAAAGGTATCTCAAGTCTCTACGTGTCGCCGGAAGCCTGGAAGGCTGCAACAGCGCGCGCTGATATATAGGTATGGATAGGCAAGCGACATACGATTCCTTCTCCTCATATTTAGATAGGCGAGGAGTAAAAGGGATAGATTTAAAAAAGGAATTACCAGGGTTATTAGCTTATGGTAATTCTAAAGGAATTTTTGCTAATTTACATACAGTTTATGAGATAGTAGAGTGGAAGAAGTTTGGGGATATCCTGTGGGATACAGTGTTAGATGATGATAAGTCAGCAAAGAAATTTGGCAAGTTATGGCGGGTGGTGTATAATACGTTACTTCGGCAGGTCTCTGAGAGAAAGGCAGCAGAAAGGGCGACAGAAGCTCATAAGAGGAATATAGGGTATGGTCGTGAGGATGATCCCTTAGCACCTTCTGTAAATCAGATACTTATGCCTAAGGGTCCCCAGCAAAATGGTGTGGAAAATTTTCCCTTAGATACAGTGGAACCATCTGCACCCTTCCTGTCAGAGGGGGAGGGCGAGTTGGATGGTGGAGGTAAGAGCAGGCCAGCTTTGCCTCCGCCGCCAGCTTCAGGCGAGTTGGATGGTGGGGGTGGGAGCAAGCCAGCTTCGCCTCCTCCGCCAGCTTCAGGCGGGTCGGATGGTGGGGGTGGGAGCAAGCCAGCTTCGCCTCCGCCGCCACCTTTGCCTCCGCCGCTTCCCCCGAGCGGGCCGGCTCCCGGGGGGCCACTTCCCCCGTGCGAGTCGACTCCGGTTTCACTGTCAGCTCCAGCAGCGGGGGGGCCGCTTCCCCCGCGCGAGCCGGCCTCAGCGGGGGGGCCGCTTTCCCCGCGCGAGTCAGCTCCTGCTCCACCGCCTTCCCCGTGCGAGAGCTCGGTCTCGGTACCGAAGTGCCAGCAGCATAGCACCCTTAAAGAGCCAGATCCCATCCCAGGGGCACACCGTGATCTATGGGGGGAGATGGCTAAACAGAGAAGGGAAGCTTGGGCTGCTGTGGCAAAAGAAGTAACGCAGATGGGGGATGGCGAGGCGGTGGAAGTAGCTTCTAATCTTGCATGTCCGGTCACATACACACCACAGTATGATGCACAGGGGAACCTTATACATAATATAGCGGAATATACTCCCTTAGATTGGAAGTTGTTAGCCCAGTTACGTTCTACGGTTAGTCAGTTTGGAGTAAAAAGTGAACCTGTTAAGCAAATGCAAGAGTGTTAGCTACTTTAGGGGCAAATTGGACTATTGAGGAAGCTTTAGAGCGAATGGCATTAATGCCAACAGCTTCACAGGCATTTATAGTAGAAACTTTAAAGGAATTAGGATTAGGGTTACAAAAGCAAGCAGAGTCTACTCAAAATCAGGTGTTAGCTGCTCAGAATCAGGTGTTAGCTGCTCTTGCTCCTCTCCGAAGTGGCTCACTGGCGGACACGCAGAGCTCGAGACCATTCATCAAGTGTTACTGATGCGGCAATGAGGGACATACGCGCCCAGACACAAGTTGCCGCCGTGACATCGGAGACATCAGCTGCTGCCGTAACATCACTGTCACCTCCTGTCTGCAACAGCAACAGCAGAGAGCCTCGGTTTGGATTTATCAGCAGCAGTAGACGTCACGCTAATGATGAACCGGCCTGAGAGGATACAAACTGGAGTAAAGGGTCCTCTTATATTAAATGGATAAAGATGTGGAGCATTGTTATTAGGACGTTCTTCAATAACTATGCTGGGATTATTTGTATTGCCTGGTGTTATCAATGCAGATTATACAGGGGAAATACAAATTATGGTTTACACCCTTTATCCTCCTATTAAAATAACAAAAGGACAACGCATTGCACAATTAATACCACTATCACAAATGACATCTGGTATACCATCATTTACTGGACAAACGCGGGATGAAAAGGGTTTTGGCTCTACTGGTGTTACACTTTTAACTGTGGATTTACAAAATAGACCAAAACAAAAAGTGGAAATTACCCATGGGCATCAAAGCATAACCCTTTATGGATTATTGGATACAGGAGCTATTACTGCTTTTACAGATGCAGGAAAGAAATCAAGGCATGCTGCTGTCACCTGGCAAGAAAAAGGACAATGGAAGCATCAACTTCTTACAGCAGATCCTGCAGATAGTTTACAAACTTTGGAATTGTTGGCAGTAGCATGGGCAGTGTCCAACTTACAGGAGCCTTTAAATGTGGTCACAGATTCATTGTATGTTGCCGGAGTAGCCAGACGAATAGAGGAAGCAGCAATTAAGGAAGTGAATAATAAACGATTGTATGAGTTATTGATACAATTAAGGAAAGCTTTACGAGAAAGAAGTGCAGCGTATTCTGTGATTCATATTGGGAGCCATAAATGGTCTGAAGGTTTAGGAGAAGGGAATGAACGTGCAGGCAAATTGGTTACTTTACCCATTGATAACTCTTGTCCTATTGACAAGCATACATTGGCCAGAGAAGCACATAGCAGATATCATCAAAATGCAAGAGGGCTTGCAAAACATTTTGAGCTGAGTTTATCAGAAGCTAAGGCTATTGTTAGAGCATGTCCAATATGTAGTTATCATAATGAGGGAATAGGTTTAGGCATGGGAGTTAATCCTCGAGGTTTGGAAATAAATGAAAAATGGCAAATGGATGTTACACAGGTACCTAGATTTGGTAAAGTCAAGTGTGTGCATGTCACTGTAGATACATATAGTCACTACATATGGGCTACGGCTCAGGCAGGACAAAAAGCTACACATGTTATTAGGCACCTGTTAAGTTGCTTTGCTGTTATGGGAGTTCCAAGAAGTATCAAAACGGATAATGGTCGAGCTTATGTAAGTGCTAGGGTCCAGAAATTTTTGAATCAGTGGTCTGTTAAGCATGTGACAGGTATTCCACACTCTCCTACTGGATAGGCAATAGTGGAAAGAGCAAATGGTACCCTTAAGCAGTATATTGAAAAGCATCAAGATATAAAGGACCCACAATCATGCTTAGCTAAGGTTCTGTATGTGATCAATCATTTATGTATTTTTGGGGAAGACGATATCCCTCCTGCAATTAAACATCATCCGAGGTCAGGTCAGGAAATTAAAACTCGACTACAGGATTATGGGAAAAACCTGCAAAAGTATTATACTGGGGTTGGGGATATCTTTGTGTTTCCTCACCTACAGGACCTTTGTGGGTGCCTGCTAAGTGGACTAAACTTGTTTTTGATGCAGCCTCTGGTGGACTGTCTCACGGAGGAGGACAGGGAGAGACTGAGGGAGAAACTGCCTCTAGTCCTACAACCGCTGCTGCTACAGCTGAAGGGACACTCGAAAGTGTTGGACAAAGCACTGACACGTCACTATCGGACGGCCCAGGAGTTGATTGGTTTTATTGACTCATTATCAACTTTTCGTTTAACAAATCCAGCAAAGGAACATTGCCTTGACTGTTACAATCCACATTGTGCTGCCTGGATAGCTCTACGTTGTGGGGGCTGTGATAATACTTTTTGGATAGAACAATTATTATTGCGGGATTTATGGTGTCACACTTGTGAGCACGAGCATACGTGGGGTAAAAGCTGGCAAGATGAATTAAGGAGACAAACGGGACTAAATGCATATGTCGCTTTAAATCCTTATGAGTCTCCTGAACAGAAAATTCTTGCTTATTATCAATGGGAAGTACAATGTGTTGTAAACAGAATTGAGGTTCAAAGTAAATCACGTATAGTCTCTGTAAGGTGTAGAAAATTAGTACCTTTAACGCAACGTTCTATTGTAGGGCCCTTCAGGGGGAATCCTGAAAGAGCATTAGATCATTGCATTGAAAAATTACAAAAATTAAGTTTGAAAGTGACAAGACCAGTGAAATTAGGAGCAGCAAAACTGAAAACTGATAAGAAAAAGAAGGCTAGAAAGGGAACAACCTCATCTAAATAAGGCTATTAGTGATTGCTAATTAGTTTTCTATGATTAGGGCAATTTCACTTCTATGAGACCCTGCCTTGTGGGATGCTGTAGCTCCATGGGACCCTGCTTCGTGGCATGCTATAGGTGTTGAAGAACAAGAACAGCGATTATGAGATAAGATACATGTTGCATTAAAGAAGGAGCTTGAATTGGTAGCTGTATATAGTAAGAAAGCTGAAGAGGCTTTGCAATCACCACCATTGAACTGGTTGGATTGGATCACACAGACAAATTTTAATACTGATCCTTTCCTATATACACTTCCTTGTTATGTTTGCAAAAGGGATGCTGATAAGTGCTATGTATGGATAGCTTTGCTTTGTGCAGGTTGTAATAAGATTTATTGGTAGTCACAAAAGACAATAGCAAATTTATGGTGTGGACCTTGTTTCGGGAAGTGGATTCAAGATTTTGTCTGGGTTAGAGCTCTTGAACAAAGTACTGGCCTGCCAGGAAGGGCAGGATTGGAGCTTTTTGAGAGTGCAGAACAAGTGGCCATAGCATATATTAGATGGAAGTTGCAGCAAGCACTTAGAGAGCTTGAAGTTACTAGTGCCTCACGCATTATAGCAGCTCGCTGTAAAGCTGATTTGCCTTTAAACTTGCCATATGCTATACCTGTGAGCAAGGATGCTGATTTGGAGTTAGATCAGTGTATTCAAAGACTGACTCAGGTCCATTTTAATCAGCCTAACAAATCAGGTAAAAGACAGCGGAGGAAGAAAAAACAGGCAAAAAGGAAAGAAAAATGAAGTTTGTTTTTATTATACTGCTTAACGCTGTAGCGATTAAAGCAGTAGGAATAACACATTTCAGTCAGCCAAGAGGAAATCTATGGGTAACACTTGCTAATCAAATTAACCAATCATCACTTTGTCTTAGTCTTGGAGGGGTTACTAATCCATTTCGAACATGCTTGGTAGGACTTCCAGTGTGGTCTCCTGGAGAATTTTGCAGTTTAATAAGTAATCGAACCTTATGCATGCGTAACATGTCAAACATCACATTGCCACCACAGCAAGGATATACTGCAGGTCAGAGTGATGGCTATCGTCAATGCTTACTAATCCAATCACTTAACACTTCCTTGCATTCTCCTCCTGAAGAATTAGATCTTTTTGGAAGTGCAAATGCCAGTATGCCTAACACCACAGCTGGAGGATAGTTTAGTTTCAAACCCTTGGATGTTCAAAATTTAAATCAACCTAAAGACTAAAGACACATGGGCCACCTTAGATTCATCCCTGAATTTGAGTGAATTCTCTCCACAGCATTACAGTCAATGTAACGGCACAAACATCACAGCACCAATGAAATTACCTACAGGAATATTTTTAATTTGTGGAGACAGGGCATGGAATGGTGTACCAGCTAAGCCACAGGGTGGACCCTGTTATTTGGGAAAATTGTCCTTGTTTCACCCTAATGTATCCTTGCTAATGCAGCTCAGTCAAACATCAAACAGGAAAAGGCGTAGTATACATGACTTGGACTGCAGCCAGATAAGAGATCCAAAGTTTTGGGGTACATTCAGACAAGTAGTAGTTTCAACTATCTTACCAGGAAGATCTACCAATAAGGCTATGAATTTAGCAAAACAATTAGGGTGCTGGACAAGAAATGAGCTGAACCAGACATCCCAAATTCTGGACATGATGACTGCAGATGTGCAGAGTGTTAACCATGCTGTTTTACAAAATAGAGCTGCTGTAGACTTTTTGCTCTTAGCACAAGGGCATGGATGTGAAGAATTTGAGGGAATGTGTTGCATGAATTTGTCTGATCATTCGGTGTCCATTCACACTAAGATAAAAGAATTGCAACAAGGACTTCACAATCTCAAGGAAGAAGAAGGTTTAGGAATTGACAAATGGCTTAAAAACTTAGGACTTGGGCCATGGCTAAGGAACCTTGTGATCTATGCTATAGGACTACTGGGTGTAGTTTTACTGTTTTTGCTTATTTTGCCTTGTGTCTTTAATTGTATTCAAAACATGGTCAGTCGTATGATAGCAAAAATGCAGACTAGTCTTCTTGCTCAAGAAGAAAACGGGGGAAATGTGGAGGATTTTATTAAGAGTTGGTTAGCTGAGAAAGGCCATACTGACATAATGCCACTGGTTAAGCTGAAAGAGGGAGGTCAGCAGTCTCTGATTCAGTGACTGCTGACAGGCAAGAATGCCGGATGGCCTTGCTGCAACATGAGGAAAGGGAGGTGAGATTAGTCCTGAATATCTGCAGAATGTAACAGAAGAATAAGCACAAGAATGTAGAAGTAGGTGTAGTTGCTGATATGTAACTAACCAATCCTGAGCTCAACTTTTGCAATATGTATGAAGCTTATTAAGAACTATATTTAACCCGCCGTATTCGATCAATAAATTGGACTTGGATGAACCAATTGGTGTCTGGGTCTCCTTCCTCCGACATCTTCCTATGGTAATTCCACCAAAAACACCTATTGCTGTCGCAGCTGCCCATTTGTCTCGGTGCAGGGAAGGCTCGAGACCCTCAATATGAGTGTTCAGCAAGCTCCATTTGTTGAAGAGAGCATCAGACACTTATACAGCAGGTAATAAGCTCATGAATATTCTGTAATTTACACCGTCTATTGGCCACACTGCAACATCAGCTCTTTCTCATTCTTTAGGGGTTACATCTCTCTTTTCTCATGTCTCTTTCTCTCAACCACAGCACATTGTTATGGTAACACAGCTAGGCTCAAGGACCTGCTATCTTGCAGGTGCAGGACTTGGAATTAGCCACGGCCTTGTACTTTTCCAATTCCAAGCTACTCTCCCAACATATTGCTATTGTATTTCTGTTACCAATGAATATACCCAAGCAAAACAACTTTCCAATGAATTTAGTTGTGTCTGTGCTCTCTAGTAGCTCAGGTCCAGAGGTCTTTTGGGTGCAACGTTTGCACAGTAACCAAGCAAAATTGACTTGCTGCCTGACTCACGGTGGTAAAACACTTTATGTTACAGGCATGCCGCATACTGGCACAGATGTCACTGTAATTTCTCACATGTTCTGGCCCATTGATTGGGATTTGGTGGCTCCTTCAGGTTCCCTCATAGGGATTGGAGGTGCTGCTGTGTGTTTGCAAAGTGCATCCATTGATTAACATTACAGGTCCTGAAGGAAAGACAGCAAAGGTGCGTCCTTTTGTTGTTCAGAAGCCTCTCACCATCTGGGGGAGAGACGTCCTGTCCCAATGGGGAGCCAAACTGGAAGTAGGAAGTGGGCCTGTGATGGAAACCACGTCAAAACCTGCCACTTGAAAGCTGACCTAGAAAACTGATCATCCTATATGGATTGATCAATGGCCTTTAACAGAGAAAAAAATTAAATATCCTTAAAAAGTTGGTAAAGAGCAATTACAACAAGGTCACATCACTCCCACAAATAGTCCCTGGAATTCACCAGTGTTCATCATCCACAAGAAGACATCGGACTCCTAGATGTTGCTTCATGACCTGAAGAAGATCAGGTGATTGAAGACATGGGACCTCTTCAACCTGGACTCCCTTCTTTATCAATGATCCCATAACATTGGCCTCTCGTTGTCATTGATTTAAAGGACTGTTTTTTCCACATTCCACTTCATGCTGATGATGCTCCAAGATTTGCTTTTTCAGTTCCGATCATCAATCGAAGAGAGCCCATTCAGACATATCACTGGAAATCATTGCCCCAAAAAATGAAGAACTCGCCTTTAATTTGCTGGTATTTTGTTACCCAAGCTTTGTCTCCTGTTCAACGTAAGTTTCGCAGATCCTTGATTCTGCACTACATGGATGATTTGCTCATCGCGGCTCCAACGCAGGCAGAGATGGAGAAAACCCGTGCTAGTATTGTTATTGAAATCCAAAATGCTGGACTTGCAATTTCTGCTACAAAAATCCAAGAAGTTCCACTCTGGAAGTATCTTGGATGGGAGATGACTGAGAAAACAATAATACCACAGAAGATACAGCTCCGGAGCAGTGTCAGCAATCTGCAAGGCTTACAGCAGCTTTTGGGAGAAATCAGTTGGGTCAGACCTGTTTTGGGAATCACCAATGATGAACTGGGTCCACTTTTCGATTTACTGAGAGGAAGCTACAACATCAACTCTCCAAGAACCTTAACACCTGAAGCTGGTTCAGCCCTTGACAAGGTCATGGAAGCTCTCCAAAGACAGCAAGCTCATCGCTGTATTCCAGAAAAGTTCTTCTTTTTTGCAATTTTAGGAGAAAAAATGCAACTTTGTGGTCTCATTTTTCAGTGGGACCCTTCTGAGAGAGATCCTTTGTTGATAATAGAGCGGATTTTTCTTCCCTACAGGTTTCCAAAGACTATTTTCACAGTTTTAGAGATGAGAGCAAAAATTGTAATTAAGGCCAGGACCAGATTGTTAAGTTTAGTAGGTCAAGAATTTGCAGTTATCTATTTACCATTGAAAAAATATTATCTTTATTGGGCAAAATTCTGATGATTTGCAGTATGCAATGTTGGACTTCCCAGGTGTTTGTTCTGTTCATTACTGTCACGGTCCATTCCAGTTAACGGGTAACGCAATGATTTTTTGGTGCAAAAATAACCAACAAGGCACAGGGGATTTGCAGTAACAAATCAACAAAATGCAGTTTTTATTGAAATAACCACAACTGAAAAGCGTTGGTGAGGGGAACTGGGGAAGAAAGGGAGAAAAGAAGGAAAGAGGGAGGACAGGAGGGTAGAGGGGTTATAGCTGCTGAGATGTGGTGCCACTTTTGTCCTTCGGGGTCCAGCCGTCGAAGCTCACTGGGTCACATCTGGGGAGATCTCGAAAAGCACAGCTAACCAAGGCTCCAATTATATGATTTTTTTGTTGGGGGGAAGGGGAGCCAAAACCAAGGTCTCCGAGGAGGGGGAAAGAACAGAAAAAGGGGGGTACACAGAGTCCTAGTCAAGCAACAGGCAAAATCATTGTTTTCATGGCCCAATGCTCGCAGGTGTGTTTATTCTGGGCAGATTTTCCCCCTTCGTGCACACCTCCCCCGAGCTTGGGGGGGGTGTTCAGTCCCAGTCTCTGGAAGAAGGTGAGAGGGGGGTTTTCTTGCACGGGGATTTCTTGTCTTGGTTCCTTGATGAAGAGGCTCACATCTCTGCTTGTCTGTCACGGTGTTTGAAGGTAGACAAGAGGGGTCTTCTCTTGGAGGGGGGCACCGCCCTGGAGCTCAGACCAGCCAGGCCAGGAGGCAGGGAGAAGGTCCAGATCCATTGTTCAGAAAGGGCAGAATGCCCCCTTCAAGTTCTGTCATAGGAAGGAGACCAGGACACCAGATGGTTCATCACAGGTCCAGTTTATTAAAGAAAGCATCAAACACTTATACAGCAAATAATAAGCTTATGAATATTCTGTAAGCCAAGCAATCTATTGGTTAAACTGTACCATTAACTCATCCACATTCCTTTGGGGCTACGTCCTCTACTTCTCACGCTTCGCTGTCCATTTCTTTATCATACTCCGTTAGGCCCAAGGACACATTATCTTGCACCTCCAAGATTTGGAATTAACCACGGTCTTGTACTTTTCCATTCTCTATTCAGCTACCTTCTCAACAGACACCCTGCCTGCAAAAAGGCCTCTGGCCTAGTTAGGACATCTTTACCAAATTAATTCGGCTGTGTCCTCTCTCCTCAAGCCACTCTTTGACAAAACTCTCCACACTTCCCCCATTTTGTTCTTGGGCAAGGAGGCTAGTCTGCCAGGTTCTTTCTATCATTCGGCTAACCATATTTTGAATACAATTAAAAATACAAGGCAAAATAAGCAAAAGCAGCAAAATCACACCCAGTAACCCTATAGCATATATCACAAGGTTTCTCAGCCACAGTCTATGTCCTAAGCTTTTAAGCCATTCATCAATTCCTAAACCCTCTTCTTCTTTAAGACTGTGAAGTCCCTGCTGTAATTCTTTTATCTTCGCACGAATAGATACAGAGTGATCAGACAAATTCATGCAACACATTCCCTCAAACTCTTCACATCCATGACCTTGTGCTAAAAGCAAAAAGTCTATAGCAGCTCTATTTTGCAAAACAGCATGATTAACACTTTGTACATCTGCAGTTAGCATATCTAAAATTTGTGATGTCTTGTCTGGCTCATCCTTGGCCTAGCATCCCAATTGCTTTGCTAATTTCATAGCTTTATTTGCAGCTCCTCCTGGCAAGATAGTTGAGACTACCACTTGTTTAAACTCACTCCAAAACCGTGGGTCTCCTATCCGGCTGCAGTCTAAGTCATGCAGGCTGCGTCTCCTCCTGTTTGAATTTTGACTGAGTTGCATTAATGAAGACACATTGGGGTGAAACAATGACAATTTCCCCAAATAGCAAGGTCCACCCTGGGCCTGACTGGTATGCCATTCCAAGCTCCGTCTCCACAAATTAGAAATATCCCTGTGGGTAATTTCATCGGTGCCTTAATGTTAATGCCTTTACATTGGCTGTAAACCTGTTTAGATACTATATCCAAACTGAGGGATGAATCCAGGGTAGCCCATGCGTCTCTAGGCCGATGTAAATTCTGTGGATCTAAGGGCTCAAAACTGAACCATCCGCCATTTGAGGTGTTAGTTATACTGGCATTTGCATTTCCAAAGAGATCTAGCTCCTCTGGAGGAGAATGCAGGGTAGTATTAAGCGATAAGATTATTAAGCATTGGCGGTAGCCGTCACTTTGACCTGCGGTGTAACCTGGCGTGGATGGTTTAATGTTTGTCAGATTGCGCATGCATAGAGTTTGATTATTGATCAGACTGCAAAATTCCCGAGGAGACCACACTGGAAGACCCACCAAGCATGTTCGAAATGGATTAGTAACCCCCCAAGGCTAAGACAAAGCCAAGATTGGTTAGTTTGATTAGCAAGCGTTATCCATATGTTATCTCTTGGCTGATTGAAGCGCGTTACTCCTACTGCCCCATCCGCCACAGCACTGAGCAGTATAACAAAAATAAGCCTCATTTTTCTGTTTTCTTTCTCGCTTTCCTTTTCTTATCTGTCTTTAACCTCACCGATCCTAAATTTTGCAATCTAAATCTCTGTAGAATCTCAATGCAGGAGTCCAATGCCTCATCGGGATCTCCTTTAATGGGTCCTACTACAGAATGCTATGTTAAAGACACCAATTTTCTACACCTAGCAGCAGCTATGTATGACTTACTTTGAGCTTTAACTCTTTTCACAATACACTGTACCTCCCACCAGTAGTAGGCCAAGATTTTCTGCTCAGGAGACTCGTAAAGATTTAAAGCTAGAACCATATCTAGCCCCGTCTGTCTCCTTAGTTCCCTTTGCCAGTCTTCCCCCCATGTGTAGTCATGCTTACAGGTGTTACACCATAAACCCCAGATCCCGGACTGTTCTAACCAAAAGGTTCTACCACAACCCCCGCAATATAGAGCTACCCACGCAGCACAATAGGGGCTGCGACACTCAAGGCAGCGCTCCCTCGCTGGTCCTTTTATGTGGAAGGTTGATAGCGCTTCAACAGTGTCAATCAGCTCCCTGGCCGTCCGGTAGCGGCGTGTCACTGCTCTGTCCACTGCTTTCGAGTGTCCTCTCAGTTGCAGCAATAAGGGTTGTAAGATCAGTGGCAGCTTCTTCTTCAGACGCTCCTTGTCCCCCTCCGTAAGATTGTCCACCAGATGCTGCATCAAAGACAGGTTTAGTCCACTTGGCAGGCACCCACAAAGACCCTGTTGGTGAGGAAACACAAAGATATCCCCGACCCCAGTATAGCACTTTTGCGGGCTTTCCCCATATCCCTGTGCTTGGGTTCTTATACTTCACCCAGACCTCCGTTTCCTTAATAGTTTCCTGACTTGATCTTGGGTGATGTTTAACTGCAGGGGGGCCATCATCCTCCCCAAAAACACATAAATGATTGATCACATACAAAACCTTAGTCAGGCATGCTTTTGGGTCCTTTACATCCTGGTGTTTGTCGATATATTGTTTGAGGGTACCATTTGCTCTTTCTACTATCACCTGTCCTGTGGGGGAATGTGGAATACCTGTCACATGTTTGACAGACCATTGGTCCAAAAACTTTCGGACCCTAGCACTTGTGTAAGCCGGACCATTATCCGTTTTGATACCTTTTGGGACTCCCATGACAGCAAAGCAGCTCAATAAGTGCCTGATCACATGTATTGCTTTCTCTCCTCCCTGAGCTGTAGCCCATATGTAGTGGCTATATGTATCGATAGTAACATGCACATATTTGAGCCTACCAAACCTAGCTACATGCGTGACATCCATTTGCCATTTCTCATTCATTTCTAAACCTCAAGGATAAACTCCGCAGCCCAGACCTATTCCCCCATTATGATAACTGCATATTGGACAAGCCCTGACAATGGCCTTGGCTTCTGATAAGCCCAGATCAAAGCTCCTCACCAACCCTTTTGCATTTTGATGATATCTACTATGGGCTTCTCTTGCCAATGTATGCTTATCAACAGGGCAAGAGTTATCAATGGGTAAGGTAACCAATTTATCTGCACGCTCATTCCCTTCTCCTAGGCCCTCGGACCACTTATGGCTCCTGATATGGATTACAGAGTACACCGCACTTCTATCCCAGAGAGCTTTCCTTAATTGAACCAGTAACTCATACAGCCGTTTGTTATTCACTTCCTTAATTGCTGCTCCTTCTATACGTCTGGCTACTCCAGCGACATACACAGAGTCTGTGACCACATGCAAGGGCTCATGCAGGTTGGACATTGCCCATACTACTGCTAACAATTCTAAGGTTTGTAGGCTGTCTGCAGGGTCTGCTGT
Organism: Melozone crissalis; assembly: GCF_028551555.1. Lineage (NCBI taxonomy): Eukaryota > Metazoa > Chordata > Aves > Passeriformes > Passerellidae > Melozone > Melozone crissalis. Next base: position 500,945 of record NW_026535830.1, read on the forward strand.
AAGAAGTTGATGCTTCTATTGTCCTTCTTCTTGCCAAATGACAGCAGCAGTCTCGATTTCTTCCCTGCGTCTGTGAAGGCTGTGGTGGCTCCTTCTATGGGTCGCTCTCTTCTCAGTGGCCGAGTGATCCAGTCCCATTCTGTCATCCATTGCAGGACCCTTGGCACTAACTTGCTTGTCTCCACCTTTGCAGATGATGTCAATAATGCTTCCTGTAAGTCCACTGAATTAACCAGGTACCAGTCCAGCGTCTCTTTTTCCATGGGTAGCTTAATGGTGGCAGGTTCTTGACCGTCCACTTCAGTAATTCTGAGACGGCCTTTTTTAATCAACGCAGCCAATTGTTCAGTTTTTGAAAATATTGTTCTTTTATGTTGTAATGGTGGTGACAGCCATTCCAATACCCGTATCTCCCCCGTTTTTTTCTCATATTGGGAGAGAGCGCCAAGCAGGTGACAAGGACTATTCCAAACGGTGAGGTCAATAGGGCAATCTAGTTGTCGACGAGACACATATCCTTGTTGTACACAATTACTGATTTGCTGTAGGGCGGTATGGTGTTCCTTACTGAGGCATACAGGGGTAGTGGGGTCAGTGCCCTTTAGCAAGGGTCGTAGGGTTTCCAACAAGTGATTTGGTATTCCCACAATGGGTTTTAGCCACTGTAAGTCTCCTAGCAACTTTTGAGCATCATGTAAAGTCTTAATGTCCAAGTGCAGTTCTAATTTTTGGGGTACCACTGTTTGGTCCATTAGAGTCCATCCCAAATACTTCCATGGTTTCGTGGTCTGAATTTTCTCTGTGGCAATAACAAGTGAAGATGCTGCAAGAGTGTCTCTGATGCTGTCAACCTGCAAAGGGGAAAATGGCTGTTGCTGCGCAAACAAAATATCATCCATGTAATGATATATTATGGTAGCTGGCCACTGCTGACGTAATGGCTGTAATGCAGCATCAACATAAAGCTGGCACAACGTGGGGGAGTTGCGCATCCCCTGTGGAAGTGTCGTCCACTCAAATCTTTGTTCCCCACGATTTATTGCCGGTAGGGTAAAGGCAAACCTCTTCATATCATCGGGATGCAGCCCAATAGTGAAAAAACAATCCTTTAAATCGATGATTAGAAGTGGCCAATCTTGAGGGATCATGGCTGGGTTCGGAAGACCAGGTTGCAAGGCCCCCATCGGTTCCATCTGGTCATTCACAGCTCGTAGATCGTGTACCAGGTGGTATTTCCCTGACTTCTTCTTGATCACAAAAATGGGCGTGTTCCACAGACTCGTTGAGTCTCGTTGCTCATATTGTTCCTTCACCAATTCATGGGCATGCATAAGACTCTCCCCTTTCAAGGGCCATTGCTTAACCATCACCGGTGTATCTGTTTTCCAGGTGAGTGGAATGGGGAAAGTCCAAGCAATGGCAATTACCCCAAAGGGTGGTGATTGGTCAACACCACCCCCAGCTGTGTTAAAACATCCCTGCCAATCAGGTAAGAGACTGTAGGGGGCAACTGAACGACTGAAAACACAACAGACACTTGTTGCCCATCAATGTGCACCGACAGAGGTGGTGTTTTACTTGCCAAAGTAAGTCCTCCTACTCCCGTGAGCATGTTTGTTGATGGGAGCAGGGGCCAACACTGTGGCCATGCTTCTGGCGATATAATGCTGGTGTCTGCTCCCGTATCCAATAATCCATAAGGGGTTATGCTCTGATGTCCATGGGTAATTTCAACTCTTTGTTTTGGCCTCTCTTGAAGATCTACAGTCAGGAGTGTAACACCGGTAGAGTCAAAACCCTTTCCATCACGCTTCTGTCCAGTAAAGGATGGAATACCTGATATCATCTGTGGTAGTGGTACCAATTGTGTGATGCGTTGTCCTTTGGTTATCTTTATCGGGGGATAAGGGGTGTAAGCCATGATTTGTATTTCTCCAGTATAGCCCGCATCTATGACCCCAGGTAATACAAATAGTCCCAGCATGGATGTTGAGGAGCGTCCCAGCAATAAGGCTCCACATTTTTGCCCTTGCAGCGAGAGAGGACCGTTTACTCCAGTTGGTATCCTTTCAGGCCGGTTCGTCATTAATGTGACATCTACTGCTTCTGCTATGTCCAAGCCGAGGCTCCCTGCTGTTGCTGGCTGCAGACAGGAGGTGGCGCTGATGTCACGGAGGCAACTTGTGTCTGGGCGCCGCCGGCAATCGCGCTCCGCCGACCGTTTCCCGATCGGCGCCGGCAAGCCGTAGTGTTGTGGGAGCTGGATTGGCAGCTTTGGCACCACACGCCAGGCACTCTGCATCCTCGGCGCGTGTGTCCCCTATCGCCTCATCGGTAGCACTTAAGATGTAATCCGGAGCCTCCCTGCGTGACTGCCATTGAGCCGTTTCGGGGAGGAGCAAGAGCGGCTAACACCTGATTTTGAGTGGATTCTGCTTGCTTTTGCAGCCCTACTCCTAATTCCTTTATTGCATCCACTAAGAATGCTTGTGAGGCTGTTGGCTGTAATGCCATTTGCTCTAGCGCTTCCTCAATGGTCCAATTTGCTCCCAGAGTGGCTAGCACCCTTTGCGTGGGCAGATTGCTATTCTGTAAGGCCCACTGCTTCAATAGCGCCCCCTTCATGTACTCTGCAACTCCAGCCTGGTCTATAGCCGCAGCTGCTTTGTCAATAAAACTCCCAAACGATTCCTCTCTACCTTGTTTTATGCCCATGTACGCCGGCAGCCCTCCTGGCTCTTTAACCCTTTCTATGGCCTCACGTACCAACCGCATAGCTTCTCTAAGCTTATCTGCTCCTGATATCAACTGCGTCTCCGTGCGCAAAGCCCATGAGCTCATCCACTGTCACTCCATGCAACGTGTCCCTGTGAGCTTGCTGTGTCGCAACCGACTCATTAACCAAAGCTTGCCAATGCGCATTAAACAACAATTGCTGATGCTGAGTAAATATTAGCCGCACTATTCCCCTCAAATCATTCGGGCACAAAATGTGCGTATTAAAGAGATAATCCAGCATCTGCCTAACAGGTTCGCTTTTCACCCCGAACTGAGTAACCGTGGACCGCAATTGGGATAACAACTTCCAGTCTAAAGGAGTGTACTCCGCCAGATTCTGTGTGTGGTTCCCCTGAGCATCATACTGTGGCGTGTATGTAACCAGACAGGCAAGAGCAGAAGCGGCCTCCATTGCCTCATCATCCCCCGTTGGCATTGCCTCTTTTGCCAGAGCAGCCCAAGCCTCTCTCCTTTGTTTGGCCATCTCCCCCCATAGGCCACTGAGTGCCCCTGGGATAGGATCTGACTCTCCGAGAGTTTTGCGCTGTTGGCGCCTCTGCGCAGGCCGTTCGGGTGGGGGAGGAGGCAGGCTCGGCTCGCGTTCCCTGCGGGGGGGCAACAGGCTTAGCTCGCTCTCTCTGCAGGGAGGCGGCAGGCTCGGCTCGCGCTCTCCGTGGGGGGGCAGCGGGCTCAGCTCGTGTCCCCCTCTATCCTCCAGCTCCTCCTCCTCCTCTGACAGAGGAGGTGCAGACGGCCCCCCCGCGCCTGTTACAGGATCCTCCATACCACACTGTTGTGAATCCATCGGTATTAATACCTCGTTTACCGAAGGCGCAAGAGGATCATCCTCACGACCATACCCTATATTTTTCTTATGAGCTTCTGTCGCCCTTTCTGCCGCCTTACGCTCAGAAACATGTTGAAGCAGTGTGTTGTGTACCACCCGCCATAGCTTGCCCAATTTCTTTGCTGTTTTATCATCTTCTAACACCGCCTCCCACAGTATATCCCCAAACTTTCTCCATTCAGCGAGTTCATGAACCGTATGTGCATTAAGGAAAACCCCCCTAGCATAAGCGTAGGCTAGCAACCCTGGCAGCTCCTTTTTTAAATCTATCCCCTTTACCCCTCGCCTTTCTAAATATGTGGCGAACAGTTCATATGCTTCTTGCCTATCCATACCTATTCGTAAGCGCGCTCTTTGCAGCTCTCCAGGCTTCCGGCAGCACGTATGGCTCAGGTCACCGATGTGAACCCCGAGGGTGCTTCTCAAAATTCTGGCACTGTCCTGGCTGCTCAGGACCCAACTCCAACTTCCTCGACCGTGGCGCGTCCTCCCTCTTTTTCTTTAGTGCGAGACTAGAGGGTCAACGTTCGAGGTCACCATTTGTCGTAGGAAGGAGACCAGGACACCAGATGGTTCATCACAGGTCCAGTTTATTAAAGAAAGCATCAAACACTTATACAGCAAATAATAAGCTTATGAATGTTCTGTAAGCCAAGCAATCTATTGGTTAAACTATACCATTAACTCATCCACATTCCTTTGGGCCTATGTTCTCTACTTCTCACGCCTCGCTGTCCATTTCTTTATCATACTCCGTTAGGCCAAAGGACACATTATCTTCCACCTGCAAGATTTGGAATTAACCACAGTCTTGTACTTTTCCATTCTCTATTCAGCTACCTTCTCAACAGACACCCTGCCTGCAAAAAGGCCTCTGGCCTAGTTAGGACATCTTTACCAAATTAATTCGGCTGTGTCCTCTCTCCTCAAGCCACTCTTTGACAAAACTCTCCACAAAGTTCAGCATGGCGTGTTCTGCAAACAACACCTGTGGAAACAGTGAGCTGAGAAGCACCTGACCTCCCCTCCCCACTGGCTCAACAGTTTTTAACTTTCCGGTGGTCTTTTCTTCATGACAATTGTGAGGCAAAAATGAAGGACATTTCGGACAGACTCTCACACGACCCCGGACTCACAATTGTCTTGAGGGATCTTCATCAGCAGAACTCTGGAGTGTCGTTGATGAATCTTCGGAACTCATTGCATGTCAGTAGCATAACCCGGAAAAAATAGGGATGACAGAAAAGAGGAGGATAAAAAGAAGAGAGAGGGAAAAGAAAAGAAAAAGATAGGGGAAAGAGAAGCAATAAGCAAACATAATTAATATTGATTATCATAGCAACTTTCACACGTGGTTATTCTTTAATAACAATTTCAAAAATGGCTAATTATAATAATTTCAAAAAAAATGGCAAATTAATTAAAGCAATATCATTTGTATAACAATTTCAAAAAATGGTTGAAACAAATCACAAATTTTCAAAACAAAAACAACAAACAAATTATAATATAAGCATTGTCTTTTAAAAATTATTTTCTAAAATAATCTACTAAAGATCAAAATAACCTTCTGTAAATCATACTTGAGAATCAAAAATTGCTCTAAAGCACATATGCTCAATTCGTAATTGTTTTGTGTCAAATGTTTTGGGGATGTCTATAGTGTAGAGGGCATCAGCTAAGCGGTGTGCATTGGCTACAGACATCAATCTCCTTAGCCTTTTCATCATGTTCCAATTCATAACGAATAGGGCTGCTGACAAGATAAAACCAAGCGTAATCAGAATCAAAAGAACAACAGTTGGGTGGCACACACTGTTCAGGACACCTGTGGCAGTAGGTGACCACCCAAAGACAGTATCCCACCACCTATGCTCAGCATCTTGCTTTACCCTCTCCATAACCCGGTGTATTTGTTCTCGAGAATTTCAGCCACCTCCTGATGGAGCAGCAGTTGTCTCACCAGGGTAAGGTTCATTCCGATAGGAGTGGGCATCAGCTTGTGAATCAGTGTGTATTTGGATTGCAATAGGTAGTGAGAGGTAACTGGAGCTTCATAAGAGAAATCACATCCTACAATCTTAGTAAAGTTACAAGCACAAAAGTTTGAGTGGTTCTTTGTGTCTACCACAACATCATCTACAAACACAAAATCACAAATGGTTCTAAAGCATGCACACCCATTGCCTATGTATATAAGAACTGTTCCAGTAGCCTCATTAGGACGAATCTCAAAATGACAGATGTTTTGCTCTGTGTCTAAACAGATATCCTGAGCTACGATTACATTGCTTTCACAGATGAACCCTTGTTTTTCTCGGACAATACAAGATTCCAGATTAACAGTTTGCCATTTGTCATTGACCTGACGGGCCCATCCCCTATGTTCTGTGGGATAGAGAACAGCTCCGTCATGGTTTAATCCTAATGCAAGAACAGGGAAGACCAAATGTACAGAAGCATTGCGTATGGTTAAAACAAAAGCAGTGGCTGTGTTTGAAATGGGATCATAAGTAAAGTTCACCAGATTCCACCAGGATTGGAATTCTCTTTCAAACTCAGTGGCACTGTCCCAGATTATTTTCCAAATTTCTGTGGGGAAAGTGCCTTCCTCGCCCTCTTTTGTAATTGAAGCAGAGACTGACTGCATGCATAATTGTGCCTGGATACAGCTGAGGGCTAAGGAAACACTGTTTTGAGTAGCACCAAGTGCATCAATCACCAATTTGTGATCATTCACGTTCACTCTTTCCCAGTTTGGCAAAATGTTTGACAGCAGCCACTGGTGTGTCCCCAAGGGTAACAGAGATGACCTCAGTGGTTGCTGTAATTTGGTCAGATCTCTAGTTGTAGCAGCCAATTTGTTCATTAGTACTTCCGAATCAATGCTATTCAGAATTCCCAATCCTGTACCCACAACACCGGTCACGTCCCTTGGAGTTCTGATTTTAAAAGAGCTTCGTTTCCGAAGCCAAGTGGTCCAGCCTTCAAAAGAAGTTTGCAGAAGCAGAGAACAAGTTGGCTGAATATCTGAAACATTGTTCTGCATTAGCAATTTGACCTGTTTGAGAGACCATGCTGGATTGAACAATATTTGTTGTTGGCCAGTTTTCCTGATTATATAAGGTCCAATCTTGAAAATTCTTGGGATGAATATGACTGGTGGTACGGGTGAAGTGGTGACAGTGGTAAAGTAGGTTTCAGCATTTATTACAAATTTAAAAGAAAGGTCTTGAGTACCCTTGGACCAGAGGCAAACTACCTCCGCAGTGTGAGTTAATGTAAAACTGTGCCAGCAGTCTCGTATGCTTGGGTGCGTACAGACTTGCTCCTGTTTGTTTTCCTGATCTGTGGAAACACTGATTGCAATTGCTTTGCTATAGTCAGACCCATTAACCGTTCAACACCCAACGCTAGTTTGTTCTCCCACTACTCCTCGAAGCTGCCAGGTTTTGTGTTTCTCCCATTCTCGTGTAGTATACAACTTGTCTTCATGTGTAACTACTTTTAGTAAGTTTAGACCCGTGACATCTCCCATAGATCCGGTAAATTGCAGGAAGGCTTGAGACCAGGGCCATGTAAAGGGGCTTTTTGTTGCCTCTGCCAATTGGGGTGTGATTGCCGTGTTTACCGTGCTCAGTGCAGGCCTTGCAGGGTCTGCCCTTTGAGATGTGTTAGAAAAGGGCTTCACACCTTGCGTCTGAGAGAGCGTAATTACAGCACTCGGTGTGGGTTTTGGTACAGTGTTTATCTTAAATGTGTAAACCAAGCCTCTTAATCCAAATGGACTAGCTGTGTCATTCTGCCAACGACATGTCACGTAAGTAGGTTTGACCAAAGTAAAACTGTACCAGCAATCAAGTGATTCATCATTACAACCTCTTGCAATTGGAACATTGTTAGTTTTGGGACCTAAAGCATAACTACCAATATTTTCCTGGTGGCAACGCAGAGCGAGGGGACTTTTTATTTTGGAACTTCCCCATTTCTTTGTGGGACATAATTTTGCTGAAGGGATGTCCAGATGATTCCTTCCACCTGTTTCCATAAAATTTCCAGCAATTATGATGGAGGTGGCCTTTTCATGGAGAGTTCCTTCCACCTTTCTGCATGTTACCATAATTGACTCACCAACCGTTCCCGTCAGGGTTCTGATCAATTCGTTCTGGTCCCATCTCCACTCATTTGGGCGGTACACCTTGGAGTCATGCAGCACTAGGGTTGCCAGGCTCGGGTAATGATCCTTGGGATAGGATCCAAGAACATTGGTGTGCTGAATGGTGGCTTCAGGCCACAGCTGCTCACCAGGGGGTTGTCCACGAAATGGTGGTAATATGCAGAAAAGTATTAGCAAGGTTATCATGTTTCGGATGATTCTCACGTCCCTCGGGGTTCTCCTGTAAAAGCAAAAACAACACAAAGTCCTGCCACTGAGAGGCAGAAAGGAGTTTAAAATGAAGGAATTATCCAGCGTGTATGTATGCGGTGCTCTTTTCCAAGAGCATCAGAGGCTACCCATGCATGTTTGTTCAGAGGGGTTTTCAGTACAAGTGGTACCTCGCCCACCTCCCAGTGGGGAGGTCACTAAGACAGGTTGTCCAGGGTAATGTGATGGATTATTTGGATCGTCAGGACCCTCCAGCGAAGGGACGATGCTTGGAGGTGTAGGGTAAAAAGCAGTGACTTTGGGGCAGCCGTTCACCCCCCACCTGCCATTTACCCCCTTAACAGCCTCCCACAGTCAACAGTCCCAGTTTGCTTTCTGTGCCTTAAGGAACCACTTCAAAAGGCCATTTGTCCTTTCCACGATCCCATTAGCCTGAGGGTAGTAAGGAGTATGAAAGTTCCACTTTATGCCTTCGGTTCTGGCCCAATCCTGTACCACTTTAGCAGTAAAGTGAGACCCGTTGTCAGACTGAATTTCTTGCGGCTTTGGAAAAGTTCCAAACCACCCTGCAAAGCTTTAACTGTATTATCTCCTGTGGCCCTTTTAAAAGCATCGGCTTGTACCAACCCAGATACAATTTCCACTCCTACTAACACAAATGCTTACCTCCTGACTTCTTAAAAGGACCAATATAATCTACCTGCCACGCTTCCTACAAGCCTTTACCTTTCCTCAAATGCAGAGGGTCATCCTCTAAAGGGTGCCTTTCCAGTCGCTTGCAGCACTGTTCGCATGCATGTTTTACACATTTCACGGGTAACTGGCCAGCCGTGGGCGTGTGCTTCCTGGTACAGATCTTTTGCACCTGTGTGCTGTCTTTTTACATGTAACCATTCTAATAGTTGATTCCAATCCTCTGAGATAGTTTCCTTTTTCAGGGGGCTAAGCCTTGCTAGTTCATCAACTCTGTTGTTCCATTCTCCTGCTTGATTCCCATCTGTTTGGTGAGAAGCTACCCAACCAACCAGAAAGTTTCCTTTACTGGCGATTTCTAGGATTTCTTGCCATTTATCTTTCTGCCACACTGGGATTCTGTTAACTTCCAAGCCATTCTGTTGCCAGAAAGGGAGCCACTCAGTGCAGCCTTTGTATACTGCATATGAATCAGTGTAGATGTAAACAGGAGAAGTGTTCTGTGCCCCACGTTGGAAAACACTCCAGAGAGCTACGAGTTCTCCAACCTGAGCGCTGCCCTCCCCTTCTGTGATAATTTTTTCACCAGATGAAATATGCAAGGCAGCCGCCTTATATTTCCAAGTCTTTCCTTCCCACTTTGAAGAAGCATCTGTAAACCAACAGGTTGCTGCTAATTCAGACGAGAAGAGTGGTGCTACTTTTATTACAGAAGCAGGTTTGTCTTGGCTGGTATCCAGGCTCTCAGTGTCTTGTATTGCCAAGAATTTTGCAGCACCTTCTGTGACAGGAAAGCTATTGCAATAGTACTCTATTTGGGCATACCATTTCCTGACTGATGACTTTTGGGCTATGCCATCGGGTGGAGGGGTCCCATTTGTGACAGCTTTAATTACCTTGAAGGGACCTCTCAAGATGATAGCTTGCTGCCGTCTGAGTTTTTCTACTTCAATGAGAGCTAAGCTAACAACAAATGATCCCTTTTCCCAAACAGTGTATCTTTTCTCAGCACCCTTAAAACCACGGGAAAAGAAGCTGACAGGCCCTGTTGGACCCTCAGGACCTCGCTGCCAAATGTGTATTGATAGCCCTGAGGAGGTAAATCCCCATTCCACTTGGAAAGGGTCTTTAGGATGAATGGGCCCCAATGCCTGATGTGCTGTGGCTTCAAAAATCAGTAATTGTAATGCTTCCTCCTGAGAAGGAGTCCAATCCCATTTGACTTCTTTCCTTAGTAAATTGTAAAGGGGCCTAGCAATGATTGAGAAATCTGGGATATGTTTCCTCCAGAATACTAACAGTCCTAAGTCTTGCTGGAGGTCCTTTTTGTTTTTAGGCATTTTCATCTGCTCTAAAGAAGTTAAAGTGTCAGGTGGGATACATGTGCTTCTGGATCGCCACCAAATTCCCAGAAATTTTACTTCCTGAGAAGGCTTTTGGATTTTCTCTGGGGGAATCTTTGAATCTAGGCTCTCCAGATGAGAGATTATATTCTGCTGGAGATCCCCCACCCCCTTAATTTCCTCTCCTCCTACCAAAATGTCATCAATGTATTGGTAAATAGCTACAGTGTCAGTTTGAGGTATTTTTTCTAATTCCTTAGCTAAAGCATTGTGTGCTAGAGTTGGAGAGTGTTTGTATCCCTGAGGGAGTCTAGTGAATGTGTACTGTTGTCCCTCCCATGTGAATGCAATGTGGTCCATGTCCTCTGGCTGTATAGGTATCATGAAGAACATGTCTTTGACATCTATCGTTGCCATGATTGTGTGAGCTTTTTCTTGTATTGATGTTATTAATTCAGCTAAATTTGGCACTGCTGCAGTCAGAGGGTCAGTGTTGGCATTGAGCCTACGATAATCAATCGTGAACCTCCACGTCCCGTTGGGCTTTCGGACTGGCCACATGGGTGAATTACAAGGGGAGTGTGTGTTAATTATTATTCCCTGGTCACGCAAATCTTGAATAACCGGTTTGATGCCTTCCCTAGCTCCAGAAGGCAAAGGATATTGTTTCACATTGATTGTTTTACTGTAAGGCAGTGCAGGTGCGGTCTGAAGCAGCCTAATGTTAAGTGGCGGAGTGCCAAAACACCACAGAAAACCCTCAGTGTCTTCCCACTGTCTTCCTGCAAGGACATCCATCCCTAGCAGATTGTTCAGAATGTCCCCAATTACCATTTTGACAACTAATTGATTTTCCTCTCCAGAGAGTGTTACTTTGACTAAAGCAACATTCATGGGTTCTATAGTTCCTAAAGTATTAAGAACGCAGCATTGTCTTTTTGTTGGAACAACTCCACACTTCTGGGCAACTTTATGTGTTAGTGTGGAGATCTGGGCTCCCGTATCAACTATGAAGGTTACCAGAACTTTTTTGGGGCCCGTGATAGCTGTGATTAATATATCTCCTGATTTGTTTTTTGTGAGCATTCGTAGGTAAACCCAACCTCCGTCCCTTTGTCACCTGTAAGTGGCAGAGATATTAGTTTCCTGAAAGCTCTGTTGGTGAGGGTTCACTGTTTGTATTTTGCGGTACGGGGAGTTGGGCAGTTATGTTGCTTAGGCTCTGTACAGAAAGAAGTTGCGAAAGAGTTACTTCTGGCTTACTGCCAGTGCTTTTTAAGAGACATGCAGCCAGGGTTTCACTGTCCAAGTTCTGAGAAAGAAGCTGAGAAAGAGTTAACTTTGGCTCACTGGCTGTATTCTGTGGGAGGGACTGAGATGCAGTTTCACTGCCCAGATTCTGAGGGAGAAACTGGGGAAGGGTTAACTTTGGCTCACTGGCTGTGTTCTGTGGGACGGACTGAGATGTGCTGTGTGTACTGTACTGTGTATTAGAATGGGGACCTTAGGGCATCGGCCTGGCCGCGGCCATGCAGCTCACCAGGGACCCCCAGAAGCGACACCTGGGTGAGAGGGGTATTCCCAAATGTCCCCAGGGCAGGGAGGGTGAGGGGGAACACACAGGGCGGGGAGGGGTGGATGTGGCGGATCTGTCACGGGGCGCTGAGTCCCGGCTGGATGATAACAGGGGCGCGACAGAGCCCCCGTTGGAGCTCCACAGAATCCCAGCTGTCAGTGGAGGTTCGGCGCAGAAACAAAAAGGCAGCAGCACGGGCCCTGGGGTGGAACTGGGGGAACTTTATTCAATGGTAAAACTCCTAAGTCTGTAGCAGGCTCCATGGAATTGGCCAGGGCCCCATGGAGGGCTGAGGCTTAGCGATAGGAATTGCTGAGTCATGATGAAATAGCAAAATAAAGAAGACTCCTGTCTTCCGCCTCTCGGACCCCAGCTTATCTCTGTAACCCCATAGGTCACTTTCCCCCAATCCCTATTATTGGACAAGTTTGGATCCCTTTGTACCCTATAAAAAGGGGCTGTTTTAGCCCATTTGGAAGAAGAAGAGCGTCACTGGAACCCTTCACAGACCCCCCAATAAAACCATCGCTGTGGAATGCCAGGACCTTTCTTCTCCTCTCTCGTCTGCTTCCCCCAATAGCCTGCCAGGCACCTTAGCAAGCAAGGAGCTGGAATTCCAAGAGAGCTGATAATCACTAAAGAGCTGATATCCACTCAGCTTGCTTACGGTAGCCATGGCTACGAGCAGCCTGGGTATTTGGGCTCTCTGTCCCCAGCAGGGACTGAGCTATCCGGCCCGTGCTGCCTTGCTCGGGGGCAAAACCTGCCCTGCGGGCTGAGGGGCAATGCGAGTCCAGGATCCCAGGACCCTGAACAGAGGGCAGACAACAGCTTATAAATGGGGGGATCTCGGGGAGGATAAAATCTCTAGCTAATCGGGGGAACTGGGGGTGGAACACAAGGCAGGGAATACAATGTGTAAACCAATAAAGGACTTCAAGGGAGGAGAACAGCTTGAGTAAACCAATGGGGTTTCGAAGGATACAAAACTGACAGGGAAGTTTCTAAAGGGGAGGGCAGGTTCGGGCAGGGATTGACATTTAATGGAAGGAGGAGTAAGGAAGAGTCTGGGGCAAAGGTAGGGGCAGGAAGGGTTAACAGCTGGGAAGGGGGGGAGGTTTGAAACTTGGCAGGGAGTAGCTGGGTAACAAACAGAACTAAACTGAATAACGGGGAGGAAAATACAGAGGGGTTGCAAAACCACAAATTACACAGAGAACCTGCCAAATAAAGAAAGCACACTACAACAGGTGGACATCCTGGGGGTGTCCTCAACTCCTTAAGGGACACACCAGGATTGTCCCCAGCAGGGGATTTTGGGATCCTTGATGGATTTTTGAGATCCCTGATGAATTTTGGGAGGTTTTGGGATCTGTGATGAATTTTTGGGGTCGCAGTACCGGTCAACATGTGAAACCTGTCACGATGGATTTGGGGCCAGGGCTCTCTAATGGGGTTTTGGGATCCCTGGTGAAGTTTTGGGATCCCTGATGAATTTTCGGGGTCACTGACTGATGTTTGGGGTTGCAGTCCTGGCCACCATGAGGGCCCTGTTGCAGCAGGGCCCCTGGAGGCAGCAGCCGGGGCCACCCTTGGGGACAGCCTGTGGATCCTGTGGCTCAATGTCACCAGCAACAGTTCCGTGGCCAAGAGCCTGGGGGGACTTCCAGGGGGATGCGTGGACATCATGGGTGAGGAGTTTTGGGGGGTTCTGGGGTGGTTTAAAGTGTGACCCATAGCACGGGGAATGGACCCAAAATGGAGGGGGAAGGACTCAAAATCAAAGGGCGTCATGGGATTTTGTGGGGTGTCACAGGTGCTGTGCCTGTGCCAGGGTGGGCACAGACACTCAGTGCCAGGAGCAGCCATGGGAACATCCTGAGGGACACGGGGACACCTCGCAGGACACAAAGAGACCCTGCAGGACAGGAACCCAAGACCTCGGGGACTTCAGCCCCACCAGGGGTGGGGACAGGGACATAGGGGGAGGGACAGGGACACACAGAAGGGGACAGGGACACACGGGACAGGATGGGGACACAAAGAGGGGTGACAGGGACACACGGGACAGGACGGGGACACACAGAGGGGTGACAGGGACACACGGGACAGGATGGGGACACAAAGAGGGGTGACAGGGACACACGGGACAGAACGGGCACACACAGAGGGGTGACAGGGAGCCATGGTGGGGGAAAGGGACATACAGAGGGGAGGAGGGGACACGATGCAACCATGACAAACATCAGGGGACAATGTTGCCACATCTGTGTGGATGCTGCCACCAGGACGCCTCTGGTGACACCCAGTGCAGGGCAACCCGACCTGCCAGGTGACACTGACCTTTTCCCCTGTCCCCATGGGCAGTTGAGGTCCCCTGAGTGCGGTGGCCCTGGGACACCCTGGTGGCTGTCACTTGCTTCCGGGCCACTTGTCACCAGCTGAACAATGGCCCCACCCTGCCCTGATGGGTGGTGACATTCAGCTGGGACACCGTGGTGGTGACAGTGGGGATGTGGTGGCAGGAACTGCATCAGACAGCGCTTTGCCATGGCCCAGATGAAGGTGCTGGTGGCACTGTGGTGGTGGCATTGACGCTGTCCCAGTTCATGTCCCTGTGCATGTTTGCCATGTTCCCATCCATGTCTGTGTTCCGCCATGTCCCCCCATGGCCCTACACATGCCATTGTCCCCCACATGTCCCCATGCACGCCTTAGTTCAACGCCTTTATTTCTACCTCAGTTTCAGGGCTTTGAAAGGAATGAACAGAAACCTTTTCATTTCAAGGCAAAAAAAAAAAAACGATTTATATATTCCTGCTGGCAGAACATCCATGTGCTTGGTGGGGGGGAAGAACCTTTTTTGGAGGGGTTGCCACCCAACTGTCTTGAAAATTGGAATATTGAGGGTTTTGCCCCAGTCCCTCCAAATTGGGCTGTGGTAGATATCTGTGGGCCAGAGAGAATTAAAACGATGGATTTATGTTGGAGAAGACTTCCAAGGCTATCCAGTGTTGTTAAGGCCACCAGAAGAGGCAAAAAGTGATTTTTTTCTGGGGTCAGGAGTGGACAAATCAGCTCTACAAAATGGATTTTGGATGTTGGTCCATGGATGTGTGCAGGTACCCACAGGCAGCCAGGAGGATGTGGAGCCCCCCAGCCAGGTGTCTTCCCAACAGGGATCACCAGCACCACAGATCACCGGGGGTCACTTGGGATCAGCCAGGGTGGATCTCCCATAGGGGATGGAGCTGGAGCAGCACAGGAAGCTCTTCCTGCACTCAGGGCACTCACAGGGCTGCCCTTAGTGGTGCCTCCATTGATGGTAGGTCACGGCTGAGCTTTGCCGGAATCTCTTCCCACACTTGGGACACTCATAGGGCATCTCCCTGGTGTGGATGCGCCGGTGGCTGGTGAGGTGGGTGTTGCGCTGGAAGCCCTTCCCGCAGTCGGGGCAGCGGAAGGGCCTCTCGTCTGTGTGAGTGTGCAGGTGCAGCAGGAGATGGGAGCTGGTCTTAAACGCCTTCGAGCATTGATCACACACGTACGGCCTCGCCCCAGGCCCCTCTCCGCTGTGGATGCAGCGGTGCCTGATGAGGGTGGAATTGTCATTGAAGCCCTTCCTGCAGTCAGGGCAGCGGAAGGGCCTCTCATCTGAGTGAATTGGCTGGTGCTGGAGGAGATGAGAACTGCTCTGAAACCTCTTCCTGCATTTATCACACTCGTAGGGTCTCTCTCCAGTGTGGATCCGCTGGTGATAGTTCAGGTTGCAGCGCTTGCTGAAGTTCTTCCCACACTCTCCACACTTGAAGGGCTTCTCCCCGGTGTGGCTCCTCTGGTGGACAGTCAGGTGGGAGCTCGTCCTGAAATTCTTCCCACACTCGGGACACTCGTATGGCCGCACCTCTGTGTGGATTCTCCAATGGCAGACCAGGTAGGTTCTCTTGCTGAAGCTCTTCCCACATTCCGAGCACTGGTGGGGTTTCTCCCCATCCTGAAGCTCTTCATCGACCCCCAGCTCCGAGCTCCGGCCGCCTTCCCGGCCCTGGGTGGGACTTTCCTCCTCAGATCCCCGTGATCTGCGTTTGCAGCCCCTCCTCGTGTGGGTTCTCCATGACTTTTCCTCTCCATTGGATTCCTGTACTGTGGAGCTGCTCAAAACAGCCTCTTCCACGAGGTTCTGCTGTGGGGATTTATCCTCCCTGCTCTCCATCCTCAGCTCCTGGTCTGGGGGAGGAAGGACAAGGAGAGGATGGGATTTGCCTCTGTGCCACAGGGAAGGGCAAGGAGATCCCCCCAGTGCGTCCCCAGCAGGACAGCTTTGGCAGCAGGGTTGTCCTGCAGCCGGGGGCCGTGCTGGGCTGGGAGGTGGAGCAGGAGAGAGGGGGAAAGGGGCACTGACTTCCTCCTCACCTCCATTAAGCTCCTGGGACATCTTCCTCACAGCCTCCCCCACCTGCATCGGGCCAAGTTTTGGGAATGGGAAATCCTGGTTTGGGGGAAAACAAGGGCTGAGCGTGTTGGGTTTCATGGTCCCGCTGCCCAAGTGTAGCTGGAGAAGTCAGCGCCCCTTTCAGCCTCAGAAGGCCCGGAGCCCGCTCATTCCCAGCATCCCGCACCCCTCCAGGCAGCCGGTTTGTCCCCCGGCTCCGGGATCGCCCCTCTGTGCTCTCCCCGCTCCGGGGCTCCCGAGCTCCCCCCGGCTCTCCCGGGCATCTCCCAGCCCGAGATCGCCCCCGTGCCCGCCGGTACCAGGCGAACGTGAGACCGCCCATGCTCTCTCCACGGGAAATTTACGGTTCGGGTTTGGGGTCCTGCAAGAGTCAAACATCCCCTGCCCCATGAAAAAACCCTCCCGGAGACCCCCCCACGATGGATCTGGTGCGAGCTCCCCCATCCCGCTCACCTGCGGCTGCTGGAGGGGGCGATGCAGCAGGAACCGGGGGAGCTTCGGCCTGAGGGGCGGGGGAAGGCGGCGGGGAAACCAGCGTGGTTCTGCCGCTCGTCTTCCTCCCGCTCCTCCTCTTCCTCCTCCTCCTCCGTCCCTCCTCTTCCTCCCGCTCCTCCTCCGCTCCCAGCCCGGCCCGGGCAGTGCCGACCCCCAAAAGCAGCCGCGCTCTGTCCTGGGCGCGCGTTCCGAAACAACACTGCCCCGCGCGGCACTGGGAGTGATCCTGGGAGCAACGGGAGCGATCCTGAGAGCAGCGGGAAGGAACTGGGAGCGCTTTCCCTGCCAGTCCCGCTCTTACTGGGAGCACTGGGAGGGAACTGGAAACAAACAGCGCCCGGAGGCGGCTGAAGCCGGCGGTGGGCGAGGCCAAACCGCAGGGAGTGGTTATGGAAATACGGGAGCGATCGCTTTGGTGGGCGGGAGCAGCGCGGGGTTTGCTCGGTTGTGTGAGGGCCGGGGGAGCCGGAGCGATGGCGGCGGCGTGCGGTGAGAGGGGACGGAGAGCGGGAATGGGGACAGGGAGTGGGAACGGGACCAAGAATGGATATAGGGACCGAGAATGGGACCGGGGAAGGGGACTGGGACTAAGGACAGAGACTGGGAATGGAGACCGGGAATGGCACCGGGAATGCGGGCAGGGACCAGAAATGGCACCGGGAATGGGGACAGGAGCCGAGAATGGGGGCCGGCAGTGGGACCGGGGAAGGGAATAGGGACCAGGAATGAGACCAGAGATGGGGACAGGGTCCGCAAATGGAGACAAGGACCAAGGAGGAGAATATGGGAACGGGACGGGGAAGATGGAAACAGCAACCACAGAGAGAATATGGGCTGGGGATTGGTGCTCCAAAGTGTCCCACTGAAAGCCAGCAGGGGCTGTGAGCTCTGCAGCTGGGCCTCCTCTGCGCTGCTGCGGCCCAGGGCCCAAAGGCGGGAACTGCAGCCTCGCTCCTGTCTCAAGAACAGGAGCCTCCTCCAGGCCCATGGCCCCTGCATGGCCCCAGCGTGAGGGAGGGCTCTGAGGCACAGCGGCTGCTGGCAGGAGGGGCTGCTCCGGCCAGCTGGGGGTCTCTGAGAAATGCCCAAAGCCTTGTGCTCTCTGCAGCTGGCCAAGGACAGCAGCAGGGCTGAACGGTTCGTGTGCCACAGCCAGCCCGAGCTGTGCAGCCCTCAGGAATGGGACCAGGACAGGACCGGGATTGGGAACAGGGCCAGGAATGGGGACAGGGACTGGGAATAGAACCAGGAATGAGACTGGAAATAGGAGATAAGGACAGGGACCAGAACAAGGACCAGGCTATTGGGACTGCAACCGGAAATGGGAACAGGGACAGGAATGGGGACAGGGACTGGGATATGATTGAGAAAATGGGAGAGGGACCTGGAATGGGACTGGGGATGAGAATATTGGAATGGGACAGGGAATATGGAAACAGGAACCAGAGAGAGAATATGGGACGGGGATTAGGAAGATGGTATCGGGATTGGGAACAGGAATACAGGAGTGAGAGTGGGAATGGGAATATGGGAAGTGAGACAGGGAATACAGAAATGGAAATGCGGGACCAGTAGTAGGATTGGGAATATGGGAACAGGACGGGGAATATGGGATTTGGAATATGGGAACGGCAATGTAAGGTTGACCCAGGGCCTTTGTGGGGTCTGGTTTGGCAGCTCTGGACCCCCGGGCCTCACTATCTCACAAGGACCAAAGTAAAGGACGGGAGGCGCTTTTCTCCTCGGGACCAAAAATCCCACCTTAACTGTGGAATCACTCCAGGCAGGTCCAAGAGGGGAAAAGAGATCAAGTGTCTGATCGCGGGTGATTTTAAACCCAGGGAAGGGGGGGCGGAGGAGAGAGGCCACGGCCAATGGGATACAACTGATGGGAGGGCTGAGGGGAGGAGTAACCCAGGGCAAGAGCAGCACCAGGGCTTTGGGGGAGAGGGGTGTGTGCGGGACAAACCATGTGATACAACATCAACTGTTCCCTGCAAAATAACAAGACCAGCCAGTGCAGAACAATAGCTAAAGAAACAACTTAGTGCAATACAACCAGACAGACAGGACAGGGACAGGGAATGAGACTGGGGATGGGATTCAGACTGGCATGGAAGCAGAATGGGCCCAAGAGTGGGGTGACATGGGAATGGGCCAGAGGAAAGGAGGGTGACAGCAGGGAGAGGGGGATCCTGCACAGGGAACTTCAGGAACCAGGATGAAGGAGATGGGAACAGTCCCAGGGCAGGGGGGCCTTGATCAGCTGCCCCGGAACCACAACCAGGGCCTCCCAGCACAGCTGGAGCCACTCAGCCTGGGGTGCCCAAAGCCCTGAGCAACCCCCAGATCCCTTCCAGGAACCCTCAAATCCCTTGGACCCAGCATCCCCCATATCTCCTGGAAGATCCCCCCATGTTCCCATCAATGTCTTAGTTCAATGTCTTTATTTTTTTACTCCAGTTTTGGGTGTTTTGAAGGGACAAAGAGAAATGAAAAGAAAACCCAGGCCATGGGGACCCAGGAGGATGTGGAGCCCGCAGGCAGGTGCCTTCCCAACACGGATCACTGGGCTCTGCCCACCGGGGGTCACTGGGGATCATCCAGCGTGGATCCTCCCATGAGGATGGAGGCTTGGAGCTGGAGCAGCACAGGAAGCTCTTCCCACACTCAGGGCACTCTCAGGGCTTCTCTTAGTGGTGGCTCTGTTTGTGTTGGGTCGAGCTACAGCTGTGCCTGAAGGTCTTCCCACACTCGGGACACTGGTGTGCTGTGCTTGAGGAGATCCAAACTGCTCCGAGCCTTTTTCCCACACTTGGAACACTCGTGGGGCTGTTCCCCAGTGTGGCCCTTCTGGTGGGAGGTCAGAGTGGATTGAACACTGAAGCTCTTCCCACATTCCAAGCACGTGTAGGGCCGTTCTGTGGTGTGCACCCGCTGGTGGTAGAGGTGAGAGCTGTGCCTGTACCTCTTGCCACATTCCCTACACTCCCAGTGCTGCTCCCCCGTGTGCACCTGAAGGTGGATGAGGAGACTGAAGCTCTGGGTGAAGCTCTTCCCACATTCCAAGCACTTGTGGGGCTTCTCCTCATCTTGAAGTTGCTCCCAGCTCTGAGCTCCGGCAGCCTCCCCAGCCTCAGGTGGGTCTTTCCTCCTCAGATCCCTGTGATCTGTGTCTGCAGCCTGTCCTTGTGCCCGATGTCCGGGGCTTTTCCTCCCCTTGGGTTCCTGTGCTGTGGAGCTGCTCAAAACAGCCTCTTCCACGAGGTTCTGCTGTGGGGATTTGTCCTCCCTGCTCTCCATCCTCAGCTCCTGGTCTGGGGGAGGAAGGACAAGGACAGGATGGGATTTGCCTCTGTGCCACAGGGAAGGGCAAGGAGATCCCCCCAGTGCGTCCCCAGCAGGACAGCTTTGGCAGCAGGGTTGTCCTGCAGCCGGGGGCCATGCTGGGCTGGGAGATGGAGCAGGAGAGAGGGGGAAAGGGGCACTGACTTCCTCCTCACCTGCATTAAGCTCCCGGGACATCTTCTTCTTCCTCCTCACGGCCTCCTCCTCCTCCTGCATCGGGCCAAGGTTTGGGAATGGCAAATCCTGGTTTGGGGGTGAAAACAAGGTGTGAGAGCTGGGGATTCCTCCTGCCCAAGCTCATCTCTAGAAGTCACAGGAGCAGGGATTGAGCTGGGAGAGGCCGGGATGGGCAGTGTGGGGCTCTCAGCTGCTCCCATCTGATGGGGGCAGGGGGAATCCAACGTGGGGAAAAGGAGAGGCAAACTGGGAAAATTGTGGGCTGCAAATCCACACTTGGGCTTGGTCGGGACCCTGGGTAGGAAATTCCATCCCTCTGGGCTGATGCCCGAAATATAAGCTGGAAATAAATCCCCACAGAGCGGTGTTTTTAGATGTCACGTGCTGTGGTATATTCATGCAGTAGGTGTTGCTCAGTGTCTCTGTGTCACTACAACATCATCACCTACCTGCAGGACTCATTTACATTGTATGAGCTCATGGGTATTATAGTTCTTCTGCAGTGCACTTGCATATTCTTAATCTGGGGTCTGTCAGGAGTCTGTGATTGTCCTGGTTTTGCAGGGAGGGCATTTTAGGAAAGGCTTCCAAGGCTTTCTTCACATATGAAGTTTTCAACTTGGTCTTTGGAGCATGTACAATTGTGGTGTTCCTTGGTGTGTCTGGTCCTAACCAGCCTAAATTGTTTGTTTTGTGGCTCATTGGCTTTGCACAATTTCTCGTTAGTACTATCCCTATCTATCTCTGAAGCTCTGCATCTGGTGAGTTTTTTTTCTTCTTTTTTTCTGTCTATTCAGCATTAAGCAACTAGTTAACCATATACAAGCCATTGCATTGTAGAACGTTATTTATATCAGGTAGTATAGGCACAAAAAAAGGATGATTCAGGTTATCTAGGTATATTTATATAGATATATAAAAAGTCATTATTTAGGTTCTATTGATATCAGGTTATATAGATCTATCAGGTTATACTGATATAACTCAAGCTATATCATCACTTTGTAACTTTGATCTAAGTTCTGTCGGCATCAGGGCCCTTCCCAAAGGCCTGGAGGTGTTGGAGCAGGGACTGCAGAGACGGGTGAGGGATCCCAGGAGTGAGATTTTGGGGATGGGATCCGTGGGGATGGGAATGTCCCGGGGCAGAGTCACACATGAGCCAGGTGTGCAGGGCAGGACCTTGCCCTGACCCCAAGCACTGTCCCAGCTGCAGGATCTGCTTCCCATCAGCCTCTTCCTCCTGCGGCCCCAGGCCCAGCTTGGTGCTGAACAAAGGGGCTGGGCCGGCGTCATCCCCTGGTGGGGGCTGTGCACTCCCTGTGCCCCCTCCCCAAATTCCCTCTGGGGGGAGCAGGAGCTGGGGCAGGAGCCCTGTGGGGAGGGACAAGGGGTTGACACCAGGATGGGAGGGTCACACACAGCCCAGGGGGATACCCCCTCACTCCCAGGGTGCCAGGAAGACAAACCCCTACATGGAGCCCCTGTCCCCCAGGAGCACCTTGTGGGCAGGGTCTGGTGGCAGCTCTGGGGGAGGTCTGGGGGGTCATGACTGCCTAAAACCCCCTCCCAGCCCGCTCAAACCACCCCACAGATCTCTGCTCACTCCGCAAACCATTCCATGCAACAGAAATGGCCTCAAGATCCATCAAAACTCTTTTCCACCCCTCCAAAGACCCACCCAAATTCTTTCTAAGCTGCACAGCTCTTCCAGAACTCCGAAAACTCCCCCACAGACCCCTCAAAAGCCCCCTACACCCTCCCACAACCAAAAATGCCCCTTAGAGCACACAAAACCCCCTTTCAGTCTTCTCAGCATTCCCTAATCCCCCTCCCATCTCCACATGGCACTGACCAGGAGAGGTTTGTGGACAGGAACATCCACAGCTGGGAGCAGCTCAGGCACTTCATCACCGTTTTAGGCACTTCCATCCCTTTGGGCTCTTGCCAGAGGCCTGCAGATGTTGGAGAGGGGACTGCAGGGAGGGATGAGGGATGCCAAGGGTGGGGTTTTGGGCACAGGAGGAGGGGCTGTGTGAGCCACTTGCTGGGGTGTCCATCTGGAGTCCCCCCTGGTGGTCCCAGGGCCCCAGGCTGCAGAGCTGTCACCACCTCCTACTTGGGGTGGTGGCTCTGGGGGGACCTCTGCTCCTTGGGGCTCTTCCTGCAGCCAGAGAACTTGGAGGGACCCTCCTCTGGCTGGATCCTCCAGGCGTTCCATGAGCTTTGCTCCATGAGCTCCTACTGGAAGTGACTGGGCTCTCCTGGGATCATACGGAGATCATACTGGGAGTGACTGGGAATGACTCCAAGCATGCTGGGGAACTGGGATATACTGGGAGTGTCTGTAACCCTATTGGGAGTGACAGAGACCACACTGGGAACAACAGGGACCATGCTGGGGACAACAGGGACCATGCTGGAGGCAACTGGGAGCAAGTGGGAGTGACTGGGTCTACACTGAGGGCAACTGGGCATGACTGGGACCCTGGTGGAAGAGACTGGGATCATACAGAGAGTGACTGGGACTATACTGGAGGCCACTGGTATCACACTGGGAGCAACAGGGAGCAATTGGAACCATGCTGAGGGCAACAGGGATCATACTGGGAGTGACTGGGCTCTGGGAAGCACAGGACGGTGAGGAGCAGGAGGACAACTCCCATCCCAGCCCCACAGATAACCCCTATTGCTGTGGATCCCCCCAGCCCCTGGCTCCCCAAGCTCAGCCCTGCTCTGACTGTTCTGGACTTGCAGCAGCTCTGGGTCAGTGGGGGATGTGCTGGGTGCACTCACCAGGCTGGCTCTGGGACTCCCAATATTCTGGTTCAAATCTGGCCCTGCTCAAAGGGGGTCCCAGCCAGTTGCATGCAAAGGTGGGTGAGGAGGCTGGAGCACTGCCTGAAGCTCTTCCCACATTCCAAGCACTTGTAGGGCTTCTCCCTGCCATGAAGGTGCTCAGGAACCACCAGCTCCAAGCTGCATCTGGATCTCCGGCTGCTTTCCCAGCACAGGGTGGGCCTTTCCTCCTCACGGCTTCCTGGGCTGGGTATGCAGCCCCTCTTCATGTGGGATCTCCGGGGCTTTTTGTCCCCATTGAATTCCTGCACTGTCAAGCCTCTCAGAACAGCCTCTTGCATGAGGTTCTGCTGTGGAGATTTGTCCTCCCTGGTCTCTGGCCTCAGCTCCTTTTATGGGGGAGGAAGGACAAGGAGAGAAAGGAACAAGAAAAAAGGAAGGAAGGAAGGAAGGAAGGAAGGAAGGAAGGAAGGAAGGAAGGAAGGAAGGAAGGAAGGAAGGAAGGAAGGAAGGAAGGAAGGAAGGAAGGAAGGAAGGAAGGAAGGAAGGATGGATGCTGGGCTGGGATATGGAGCAGGAGAGAGGGGGAAAGCAGCACTGACTTCTTCCTCACCTGCCTGGGGCTGCCAGGGCATCTTCATCTTCCTCATGGTCTCCTCCTCCATCTGGTCAAACTTTGGGAACTGAAATTCCTTTTATGGGGGAAAAACAAGGTGTGAGTGTGTTGCCTTGGGTGTTCCTCCTGCCCAATTCCATCTCCAGAAGTCACCAGGTGTCTGGTGTTCATAAAAACTTCCAGACCACCAAGGTTCAGCCACCCTCATAAAAACCCAAACCACCAGGATTCACCAAACAACCATTCACCCAGGAGTTCCCCCACTCTGGTCTCTCCACTTTGGGGTTCAGGGGTCCCTCCTGCCTGGCCTTCTGCAGCTCCAGTGTGTATTGGCATCTCCTCTCTCTGGGCTGCAGGGGCTCCTGGCAATCCCAGAGGTTCCCTTCCCTGGGCTCCCAGGTGGGTGTCAGAGGGGCTCCAGGGGTACCAGCTGTGCGGGGTCCCCGTTTCAGGGCCCCGGGGTACCCATGGGTCTCTCTTGTCCATGGTCCCAACATCTCCAGGCTGCAGAGGGTCCGGTCCCCCCTTATCCGGGCTCCACGTTCCAGGCTCCCGGGGTCCCCCTTATCGGGATGTCCGACCCCGCAGGCTGCAGAGGCTCCCCCAGCTCCGGTGCCGCCCTCTCCGCTCTCCAGCCCCGCCGGTGCCGGGCGATCCCCCCGTGGCTCGGGGCTGACAATGCAGCCCAACCACCCCCGCGGGAGGGTCCCACGCATCCCCCGGCCCAGCGCCGGGGCTCTGCCGGCACCAACACCGAGACCCCCCAAAATTCTGTCCCGGAGCCCCCCGAGCAGAGAGCTCTGCCCAGCGGCTCCCGGGGAAAGGCGGCGGTGCTCGGCAGCGGCCCCAGCCCGCCCAGCCTGCGGGAATTCCCTCATATCGGGACAGAACCCTGCCCCAAAGGAGGCACCTGGAACACCTGCCTGCGGCTCCTCCCTGCCCCCAAGATCCTGGGAGCTTCCCCGCTGCTGCAGGTGGGGATTTGGACCAGGGAGGCTCTGCGGGCCCCCCTGGGCTGTGCCCCCTCCCCGCCCGTGCCGGCCCCGGTGAATCGGTAAAACCAAAAATCGTGGGCAAAGACTCTCGAACTCGTCACCGTTAGAAAGTGGTGTGTTTATTACACCGGCGGGTGGCACAGGCAGGGTCGTCCCTGAAATGTGTGACTGCACCACACAAGGACTTTTGCCTTCTATTTATTTCCCAAAAACAATACATATGCATAACCCCAGCACCTCCCATGCCCGCTTTTGTGAAATACAAAGCTGTGTTTTATGTCAGGTACATACAGGCAACGTGTGTATTTGTGATTGTGATATCTGTGGAAACCGACCATGGGACACTTGTAAAGACGAATTCTAATAATAACTGAGAAAAGTAAAGCATGGAAGAAGGCCTTTGAACCTATCCTTTGTTCACAATTAACCTTTATAAGTCTTAAGTTGATTTAGGAGCATTTGAATTAAAGCTTTAAGGATGTTGCTTTTAGACAGGAACTTTCTGCTTGTAGCTAAGCCCGAAAGAGTTTTGCAATAATAACCTTTTGAAGTATAATTTTAGACTATTGCTTGTAGTAAGGATCTTTGAAACTATAGCTTTAGAATATATAAAAAGGAAACATGCTTATCTCACGCCTTAACAAAACAGTGAAAAGCAGCTTGAGAAAGGAAGATGAACATCAACTCAATGATTAATAGTTTTGACCAAGGGAAGCTGCACATCACTGTTATGAGATTTATAGTCCTTGCAATTAAAAGGTGGACCCACATCTGGAAACTGGAACCGCATCAGCTGGGATACTTCTTTCTTCTTTCAGAAGCCAGACCACCATCATGTCGGGATACTCCTTTCTGGGATACATCCTGAGAAAAACGAAATCACGATAGTGTATAGAATTGTGCCATAAAAATTGGAAATAGAAACTGCTGATGAGTAAAAAATTTGGAATAGAAACTGCTGAGAAAGCTTATGAGTACCTGTATAAATACCTGTAAGCCTCAAGTATCGGTGTGCAGTTGGAGGGAAAACTTCCCCCACTGTACCCAGCGCTGTATTGCTCATACTTTACCATATTAATTAATAAATTGATTGCTGCTTGAATACTGACCTAGTCAAGCTTCTCATTTATAACACTTTGTATAAAAATGAGATCATTAGTCCTTCATGAGTCCTTCATTCTTCTCTTGAATTGGGTTGGTGGTCCTGAATTGGGTCAGTGGTCCCGGGGAAGAAGACAGGAAGGTCTTGGTCAGGTCTCTGTGACCCTCTGGCACAATCCAAGGCCCCCTGCTTGCTGATGGATTGACACAAGAGTCCAGGTGCTGGGCATTGTTCTACTGGTTTCAATATGCTCCTATAATGGTTCACTTGCTCCACTTCCTTCAACAAATGAGCTCATAACAATTAGCTTTAGCTTAAGCATCTAATAATCATTAACCTATTGTTGGTTTATCTAACTTCATTATGAACTGGTTCTAACTCTCACCTAAAATCCTAAATTTTTAAATCATGACTCACGGGTGCTGATGTTTGGCCCGGGCTCTCTCGCTGCTCCCGGCTCCCGCAGGATCCCAGCGTGAGCGGGCCCCGAGCGCCCGGCGCCGCAGGGCCCCGAGCCCCTGCTCAGCCCAGGGTCAGTGTCCATGGCCAGCCCCTGCCATGGGCTCCGGCCACTGCCCGCCCGGCACCACCTGCATCTCCCAGGGCAGCTGGCTCCAGCCACCACTGGAGGTTCCGCAACGAGGCGGAACATTCAGCTCATGGAATCTTTGTTATCTGTGCTTACAAGTGCAAAACCAGCTGCTGCTGAGACAATGCTAGCTCTGAGTGAAGGCTTCCCACCTGTTAGAGATACATATTATAATAATGGCTTTTCGCAAATAAAAAATGGATTTTATATGTGTAATGTTAAACTAACTTTGTTATACGGTTTTTCTTTCTCTTGTTAATTAAGCTTAGACATAGAAGTGAAATAGCTCTGCTTATGTTAAAATGCCTGCTTGGATGGGATAACATCCAATGAACATAGGATGAGGACACCTGCTACAGGTATGTCAAATATCAGCACTCACTGTATGAAGACAGTGTGGACCAAGACCCAAAAACTGGAGGTGATAAAAAAGGACTAAATCCACAACCAAGGAATCTGCATATTCTGGCCAAGGTGCACCCGGCCAGAATACCCTTTGCTCTATGGTCCCTGTCTCCTATTGTCCTTTATTACACTTTTTAAATTTTCACAGGAGACTGAACTTGTTTTTCACACTACCCAAAATGCTGCATTCAGTTCTGACACACCATTAAGAAATCCCAGAGCAAACTGAAAGCTGACTACAGAATTTTGCAAAATCACATCCAAGAACATTTTGTCATAAAATCACAAATATTAACAGATACTGGGAAAGTCAACAACATTACAAAACAAGGTTCCAACACTGGGACTAGAAGAGTTCAGGCAATGCATTTGATTGGAATGAGCCCTCTCTTTCTGACATGTGAGCAATGCCATCGAATTTCCCAAACCAGGGAAATGGGGAGCCCTGGCAGCAGCAGCTTCACATACAGCAATGACACAGAACAGGGCAGGGCAAGAGGCTGGAAAAAGGATAACTTCTACTTGCAATTAAGAACTCTTGTTTCAAGTTCTACTAAAGACACTCTTAATATAGAGTCAAAAAGATTAAAAAATACTAGTAGTAACTGTAATATTAAGAGCAAAAGTAGCCAAAATAGGAATAATAAGAATGAATAATGGTAATAAAACCCGACCATACTTATACTAGGATTGCATGGCCAGGTTTTGGTAAGAGGTGGCCCTAGGAGCACCTTCTGTGAGAGGATGATGGAAGCAGCTGCTCCTCCATGTCCCACAAACGCAATTCCAGCCAGCTCCAGGACAGACCAGCCACTGGCCAAGGCTGGGCCTGTTAGAAATGGTGGTAACACCTTTGGGATAAGAGATGTACAAAAATCGGTTATCATGTAGTTGTAGCTGTGACCAGGGTGAGAACATGTGAGAGAGGAACAACTCTGCACACCCCAGGGCAGGGCAGGACAAGGGGCAGGAGCTGCTGCAGGGGCTGGAGCTGATTGCCCTGAGATTCCCTGGGGCAGCCCCTGGGGAGGCAGCTGAGCCCCTGCAGCCCATGGAGGGCACGGAGAGCAGAGATGCACCTGCAGCGCCTGGAGGAGCCCGTGCTCGAGCAGGGGGTGCCTGAGCAGGGGCTGGGACCCCATGAGAAACCTGTGCTGGAGCAGGGACCAGGCAGGGGCCTGCAAACCCATGGAGAGAGGAGCCCACGCTGGAGCAGGGTCTGTCCACGTGAGCCCATGGGAGAGTGAGGCACGCTGCAGCAGTTTGTGAAGAGCTGCTGTCCCTGAGATGAACTCACCTTGGAGAAGTTCATGGAGAAGTGTCTCCAGCAGGGACCCCATGGTGCAGCAGGGGAACGACTCCTCTCCTTGAGTAGCAGGAGAAATAACAGGAATGAACTGAGCAGAACCCCCATGCCTGTCTGTCTGCACCACTGGGGGAGGAGGCAGAGCTGGGAGGGAGGGAGGGAGGGAGGGATGGGCAGAAGGTGTTTTTAAAGCTTTATTTTACTTCTCACTATCCTGCTCTGATTGATAGTAATAAATTCAATTAATGTCTCTAATTTTGAACTGTTTTGCCCATGATGGCATTTGCTGAGTGATCTGTCCCAGTCCTTAACTCAACCCATGAAGACTTCATTCTATTTTCTCCTCGCCATCTCTGGAAGGGATTGAGAGCAGCTTTGGTGGGTGCCTGACATCCATCTCCGCTCCTTGTGATGTCACAGGCCCATGAGTGTCCCAAGTGTGGGAAGAGCTTCTGCCAGAGCTCAGCCTTGACCCAACACCAATGGAGGCACCACTAAGGGCAGCCCTGTGAGTGCCCTGAGTGCGGGAAGAGCTCCGTGCACTGCTCCAGCTCCATCCCCCATGGGACAGTCCACGCCGGATGATCCCCAGTGACCCGAGGTGGGCAGAGCCCCGGTGATCCTTGGTGCTGGTGATCCATGTTGGGAAGACACCTGCCTGGGGGGCTCCAATTCATCCTGGCTCCCGGCACCCTTGATTGTCTTTTAATTTCTCTTTGTCCTTTCAAAAAAACCAAAAACTGGGTAAAAATAAAGATGTTGAACTAAGGCAAGGATGGGGACATGGGGGAATCTTGCAGGGGATGTGGGGGATGCTGGATTAGAGGGAGCTGAGGTTTCCTGGGAGGGACTTGGGGGTTGCTCAGGCCTTTGGGCACCCCAGGCCGAGCAGTTCCAGCTGCACTGGGAGACCCCGGTGGAGGTTCTGGGGCAGCTGATCAAGGAGCCCCTGGCCCAGGACTGTCCCCATGTCCCCCCTCTCAGTTCCCAGTGTCCCCTGTGCAGGATCCCTCTCTCCCTCCCGTTCCCATGTCACCCTGCTCTGGGACACGTTGTGCTCCCATCCCAGCGTGAATCCCACTCCCGGTCTCAATTTCTGTTTCTGTCCCACATTCCCTGTCCTGTTCCTATTCCTGGTCCCAATGCTCCTCTGAGATTTCCATTCCTGTATTCCCTATCCTGTTCCCATATTCCCATTCCTGGTCCCATTCCAGGTCCCTCTCCCACATTCCTGGTCCTAGTCCTGGTCCCTGTCCCCATTCATGTCCTTGTCCCCAGTCCCGTATTTCCTGTCCCTGTATCCATGCCCGATCCCAGTATTGGTCCCAGTCCCGTACTCCCGGTCCCATTCCCGAGGGCCGCCTCTCCCATGGGGCCCTGAGGGCTGCACAGCTCGGGCCGGCTGTGCCACACGAACCGTTCAGCCCTGCTGCTGTCCTTGGCCAGCTGCAGAGAGCACAAGGCTTTGGGCATTTCTCAGAGGCCCCCGGCTGGCCGGAGCAGCCCCTCCTGCCAGCAGCCGCTGTGCCTGAGAGCCCTCCCTCACGCTGGGGCCATGCAGGGGCCATGGGCCTGGAGGAGGCTCCTGTTCTTGAGACAGGAGCGAGGCTGCAGCTCCCGCCTTTGGGCCCTGGGCCGCAGCAGCGCAGGGGAGGCCCAGCTGCAGAGCTCACAGCCCCTGCTGGCTTTCACTGGGATACTTTGGAGCACCAATCCCCAGCCCATATTCTCTCTGCGGTTGCTGTTTCCATGTTCCCCCTCCCGTTCCCATATTCCCATCCCAGGTCTCATTCACAGTCCCTGTCCCCATTCCCATCCCCATCCCCGGTCCCTGTCCCCATTCCCGCTCTCTATCTCCATTCCCTGTCCCCATCCCCGGTCCCTGTCCCCATTCTCATCCTCACTCCCCAGCCCCATTCCCGCTCCCTGTCCCCATTCCCGCTCTCCGTCCCCTCTCACCGCACGCCGCCGCCATCGCTCCGGCCCCCCCCCGGCCCTCACACAACCGAGCAAACCCCGCGCTGCTCCCGCCCACCAATCCCAGCTCGCGATCGCTCCCGTATTTCCATAACCACTCCCTGCGGTTTGGCCCCGCCCACCGCCGGCTGCAGCCTCCTCCAGGCGCTGTTTGTTCCCAGTTCCCTCCCAGTGCTCCCAGTAAGAGCGGCACTGGCAGGGAAAGCGCTCCCAGTTCCTTAACGCTGCTCTCAGGATCGCTCTCGGTGCTCCCAGGATCGCTCCCAGTGCCGCGCGGGACGGGCCCGCTGTGAAACCCGCCCAGGTCAGAGCGCGGCTGCTTTGGGGGGTCTGCATAGCCCGGGCCGGGCTGGGAGCGGAGGAGGAGTGGGAGGAAGAGGAGCGACAGAGGAGGAGGAGGAAGAGCAGCACCAACACCCCGCGGTTTCCCCGCTCAGCCCGCCGCTCTCCCGGATCCGCCAGCATCGCCCGCTCAGCCGGAACCCGCAGGTGAGCGGGCTGGGGGAGCTCGCCCCAAATCCATCGGAGGGGTCTCCGGGATGTTTTTTTTGCAAGGCAGGGAATGTTTGGCGGGACGCCAAAGCTCGGCCGGAAATGCCCCTGCAGGGATCTTGGGGGGGGTCCCACGTTGCGATCGCCCGGTACCGGCGGGCCCAGGGGCGATCTCGAGTTTGGGGACGCCCGGGAGAGCCGGGGGGGAACGCGGGAGCCCCGGAGCGGGGAGAGCGCAGAGGGGCGATCCCGGAGCCGGGGGACAAACCGGCTGCCTGGAGGGGTGCGGGAGGCTGGGGATGAGCGGGCTCCGGGCCCCCCTTGGCTGAAAGGGGCGCTGACTTCTCCAGCTGCACTTGGGCAGCGGGAACATCAAACCCAATTCAGTAAGCCTTGTTTTTCCCCCCAGACCAGGATTCGTTATTCCCAAACCTTGGCAGGATGAAAAAGGAGGAGGCCATGAGGAAGAGAAAGATGGCCCGGGAGCCCCAGGCAGGTGAGGAGGAAGTCAGTGCCCCTTTCCCCCTCTCTCCTGCTCCATCTCCCAGCCCAGCACGGCCCCCGGCTGCAGGACAACCCTGCTGCCACAGCTGTCCTGCTGGGGATGCGCTGGGGGGATCTCCTTGCCCTTCCCTGTGGCACAGAGGCAAATCCCATCCTCTCCTTGTCCTTCCTCCCCCAGACCAGGAGCTGAGGATGGAGAGCAGGGAGGACAAATCCCCACAGCAGAACCTCGTGGAAGAGGCTGTTTTGTGCAGCTCCACAGCGCAGGAACCCAATGGGGAAGAAAAGCCCCGGAGATCCCGCATGAGGAGGGGCTGCAAACGCAGATCACAGGTATCTGAGGAGGAAAGACCCACCCTGGGCCTGGGAGGCGACCGCAGCTCGGAGCTGGGGGTCCATGAGCAGGTTCAGGATGGGGAGAAGCCCCACAAGTGCTCGGAATGTGGGAAGAGCTTTAGTAAGAGATCCTCCCTGATCATCCACTGCAGAATCCACACTGGGGAACGGCCCTATGAGTGTGGGCAGTGTGGGAAGAGCTTCAAGAGGAACTCTGAACTGAGCAGACACCAGAGGATCCACACGGGAGAACGGCCCCATGAGTGTCCCCAGTGTGGGAAGAGCTTCTACAACCGTCCTGACCTGATCAAACACCAGAGGAGCCACACAGGGGAGAGGCCCTATACATGTGGGGTGTGTGGGAAGAGCTTCAGCCATAGCTCCGGCCTGATCATCCACATGGTAATCCACTCGGGGGAGAGGCCCTACGAGTGTGGGCAGTGTGGGAAGAGCTTCAGAAGGAGCTATGAACTGAGCAGACACCAGAGGAGAAACACAGGGGAACAGCCCTACAAGTGTCCCGAGTGTGGGAAGAGCTTCTGCAAGCGTCCTGACCTGATCAAACACCAGAGGAGCCACATGGGGGAAGGTCCCTACGAGTGTGATAAATGCAGGAAGATGTTTTACACCAAGTCCAATCTCATCAAGCACCAGCGCACTCACACAGAGGAGAGGCCCTTCCACTGCCCCGACTGCGGGAAGGGCTTCAGGTACAATTGCACCCTCATCATCCACCAGAGGAGCCACACTGGGGAGAGGCCATACAAGTGTGATAAATGCACGAAGAGGTTTCAGACCAGCTCCCATCTCCTGCTGCACCAGCGCATTCACACAGATGAGAGGCCCTTCCGATGCCCCGACTGTGGGAAGGGCTTCCAGCACAACTGCACCCTCGTCAAGCACCGGCGCATCCACACCGGGGAGAGGCCCTATGAGTGTTCTGAGTGTGGGAAGAGCTTCTCTCAGAGCGGTGACTTGGCCAGACACCAAAGGAGCCATCACTAAGGGCAGCCCCATGAGTGCCCCGAGGGCAGGAAGAGCTTCCTGCACTGCTCGAACACCATCCCCCACAGAGGGATCCACCCTGGCTGATCCCAAGTGACCCTCGCTGGGCAGAGCCCGGGCAATCCCTGGTGCCAGTGATCCATCTTGGTAATCACTGGTCTGTGGGCTTCACATCCTCCTGGCACCCCATGGCCTGGATTTTCCTTTCATTTCTCTTTGTCCCTTCAAAACACCCAAAACCGGGGTAAAAATAAAGACATTGAAATAAGCCATTGATGGGGACATGGGGGGATCTTACAGGGGATGGGGGCCATGCTGGGTTTGAGGGAGGTGAGGGTTCCTGGGAGGGATTTAGGGGTTGCTCAGGGCTTTGGGCAGAACAGGCCCAGTAGCTGCAGAAGTGCGGGGAGACCCTGGCGAAAGTTGTGGGGCAGCTGATCAAGGACCCCCTGCCCTGGAACTGTCTCCATGTCCCTCTGTCCTGGTTGCCAGTGTCCCCTGTCCAGGATCCCCCTCTCCCTGCTGTCACCCCCGTCTCACCCACCCATTCCCATGTCACCCTGGTAGCGTTCCGCTCCCATCCCAGCCTGAATCCCATTCCCAGTCACATTCCCTGTCCCATATTCCAAGTCTCTGTTCCCCTTCTCTTATTCACGGACCCGCTCCTGTTCCCATATTTCTATTTCAATATTCCCTGTCCCATATCCATATTCCAATTCTTGGTCCCTGTCGCCATTCTCTGTGCCATTCCAGTTCCGGGTGCCATTTCTGATCATGTCCCCATTCCCATTCCTCTTCCCGGTCCCCATTCCCGCTCCCTGTCCCCATTCCCGCTCCCTGTCCCCTCTCACCGCACGCCGCCGCCATCGCTCCAGCCCCTCCGGCCCTCACATAACCGAGTAAACCCCGCGCTGCTCCCACCCACCAATCCCAGTGTG
Organism: Melozone crissalis; assembly: GCF_028551555.1. Classification (NCBI taxonomy): domain Eukaryota; kingdom Metazoa; phylum Chordata; class Aves; order Passeriformes; family Passerellidae; genus Melozone; species Melozone crissalis. The sequence goes on from NW_026535830.1 coordinate 534,106, forward strand.
CGACCGCTCTCCTCATAACCACGCCTTCTATGGTGGCCCCGCCGGCTGCAGCCGCCTCCGGGCGCTGTTTGCTCCCAGTTCCCTCCCAGTGCTCCCAGTAAGAGCGGGACTCGCAGGGAAAGCGCTCCCAGTTCCTTCCCGCGGCTTTTAGGATCTTTCCCAGTGCTCCCTGTTATGAACAAAATTCGGGTAATATTTTTTTTGTGAGAAAAAGTTACAAAAAGCAGCCAGATCACTGTAGCTGCTGAAGTTCTTCGTGTTTTGTTATTGTAATCACGAGTCGTTGTGGCTAATCGCTCCTTTTGTATCAGCAGAGCCTCGCCCGAGGCTAAGGTGTACTTTTCCCAGAAGGGTGGGAACCTTCCCGAACAGTAGAAGGGACCCGAGAAGGTGGGGGGGGTTATGCAAAGTGACTCCAAAACCACAATGCAGCATGGGTCCCCCGCTGTACGGAGAAACCCCAAAAACAACGAGCCACCTAAGAGTTGAGAGACTGGAGTGATGTCTGGACGTGAGGAGCCGAGTGCCGAGCCTGCAGAGACGCGGAACACCTTCGGACACTCTCGCCCTGACCATGGGAGAAGCCCTCGGAGATGAGGGCCTGTTGAGACAGCCGGCAAAAGTACCATCTGACGGGGATCAGCAGGCCGTAAAGGCTCCCACGAGGATCTGATCCCCAGCTCTGCCCCTTGTGGACAGAGCTGTGCATATCCTCCTCCTCTGAGTCCCCTTGGGAGAGATGACAGATGCTGCAGACCTGTCGAGCTGCCCAATCCTGAGCTGATCACTTTTAATAAAGGTATTAAAAAGGAGAAGAAGTCTCCTACCCCTGTTTATTTCACTCCCAGTTTCACTCCCCAGTTTCACTGTTCTGCTGTTTCGGAACCCGCCCAGGGCAGAGCGTGGCTGCTTTTGGGTGTCAGCATTGCCCGGGCCGGGCTAGGAGTGAAAGAAAAGCGGGAGGAAGACGAGGAACAGACGAGGAGTAAGAGGAGGAGCGGAAGGAAGAGGAGCGGCAGAACCACGTTGGTTTCCCCGCCGCCTTCCCCCGCTGCTCAGGCCGAAGCTCCCCCGGTTCCTGCTGCATCGCCCCCTCCAAGAGCCGCAGGGGAGCGGGATGGGGGAGCTCGCACCAGATCCATCGTGGGGGGGTCTCCGGGGGGGGGGGTGGTTCGTGGGGCAGGGGATGTTTGACTCTTGCAGGACCTCAAACCCGAACTGTGAATTTCCCGTGGAGGGAACAGCCTCACGTTCGCCTGGTACCGGTGGGCACAGGGGCGATCTCGGACTGGGAGATGCCCGGGAGAGCCGGGGGGAGCTCGGGAGCCCCGGAGAGGGGAGAGCGCAGAGGGGCGATCCCGGAGCCGGGGGACAAACCGGCTGCCTGGAGGGGTGCGGGAGGCTGGGGATGAGCGGACTCCAGGCCCCCCAAGGCTGAAAGGGGCGCTGACTTCTCCAGCTGCTCTTGGGCAGCGGGAACATCAAATCCAATGCGTTCAGCCCTTGTTTTCCCCCAAACCAGGATTCCCCATTCCCAAACCTTGGCCTGATGCAGGAGGAGGAGGAGGCTGTGAGGAAGATGGCCCGGGAGCCCCAGGCAGGTGAGGAGGAAGTCAGTGCCCCTTTCCCCCTCTCTCCTGCTCCATCTCCCAGCCCAGCACGGCCCCCGGCTGCAGGACAACCCTGCTGCCAAAGCTGTCCTGCTGGGGACACACTGGGAGGATCTCCTTGTCCTTCCCTGTGGCACGGAGGCAAATCCCATCCTCTCCTTGTCCTTCCTTCCCCAGACAAGGAGCTGAGGCCAGAGACCAGGGAGGTCAAATCCCCACAGCAGAACCTTGTGGAAGTTGTTTTGTGCAGCTCCACAGCACATGCATCAAAAGGGAAAGAAAAGCCCCATAGATCTCTCACGAGGAGAGTCTGCAAACGCAGATCACACGGATCTGAGGAGGAAAGACCCACCCTGGGCCAGGGAGGGAGCTGGAGCTCTGAGGTGGGGGTCCATGAGCAGCTCCAGGTTGGGGAGAAGTCTCACAAGTGCTCAGAATGTGGGAAAAGCTTCTCCCTGAGATCCTCCCTGATCCGCCACATGAGAATCCACACAGAGTCCCTACAAGTGTGATAAATGCAGGAAGAGGTTTCAGATGAGTTCCTGTCTCGTCAGGCATCGGTGGAGTCACAAAGGTGAGAGACCCTTCTGCTGCCCCCATTGTGCAAAGGGCTTCAGGAACAACTCCGGCCTCATCACTGCCTGCGCATCCACAGCAGGGAGAGGCCCTACGAGTGTCCTGAGTGTGGAAAGAGCTTCACCCAGAACTCCACCCTGACTGCCCACCTGAGGACCCACACGAGGGAACGGTCCTACGAGTGTGCAGAGTGTGGGAAGAGCTTCAGGACGAGCTCTGAACTGACCATCCACCAGAGAAACCACACTGGGGAACGGCCTTTTGAGTGTGGGGAATGTGGGAACAGCTACCAGAGGAGGTGCCACCGGGCCCGCCACATGGAAGTCCACACAGGGCTGGAACAGCCCTACAAATGTGGGCGGTGTGGGAAGAGCTTCATGTCAAAGTCCCACCTGATTGACCACCAGAGGATCCACACTGGGGAGAGGCCCTATGAGTGTGATAAATGCATGAAGAGGTTTCAGACCAGCTCCTTTCTCCTCCTGCACCAGCAGCTTCACACAGATGAGAGGCCCTTCCGCTGCCCTGACTGCAGGAAGGGCTTCAAGCAGAACGCTGCTCTCATCAGCAACTGGTGCATCCACACCGGGGAGAGGCCCTACGAGTGTTCTGAGTGTGGGAAGAGCTTGTGTCAGAGCTCTGTCTTGAGCAGGCACCAACAGAGCCTGCACTAAGGGCAGCCCTGCGAGTACCCCAAGTGCAGGAAGAGCTTTGTTCCTGTGACACCCTTTGTCCTCTGATTTTGGGTCCTTTCTCCCCACTTTGGACGTTTCCCCCTGTTTTGGATCCTTTCCCCGTCTTTTGCGTCTTTTCTCTCTATTTTGTGTCTTTTCCTCCCTATTTTGGATCCTTTCTCTGTCATTTGGGTCCTCCCCCCATTTTGGGTCACTCTTCCCCTATTTGGGGTCCTTTTCCCCCTTTTTGGCTCCTTTCCCTCATTTCCATCCTTCCCCCCCCCCCAGTTTTGAACCTCCTCCCTTTTGACTTGGTGAAGTTTTGGGTGCATCCCACCCTCCAACCCTCTCCATACCCCTAAACCCCCTTCACCCCCACCCCCGTCCACCCAGGCATGTCCCCAGCTGTGTTCCTAACTGTCCCCCCATGCCACATGGACTCAGTGCTCGCTATCCTGGATGCCCTTGAGTCCCCAGCCCAGGACTGTGGATCTCCTTTTCCAGGAGTTCCAGAGCTGGCCTGGCTTCCAGGGCACACCAGTGGCACTGGGGCTCAGAGTGGGTGGCCTGGTGGGGTTGCTGGGACGGGGTTTGGGGTCATCTTGGCACTGACCGAGGGTCTTGTGCACTCTGCAGTGAGGAGTGGCCCTGGCCGGAGAGCATGGGATGGATGGGGGCAGGAGAGGTTGGACCCTGGTCCAGATGGACACGAGAGCATGGATCCCACTCTGGATGGACCCTGGTGCAGATGGACACCAGAGCCATGGATCCCACTCTGGATGGACCCTGGTGCAAATGGACACCAGAGCCATGGATCCCAGCTGGATTCTGATCTGGACAGCCCCGACCCTGCAGCCCCCCAGCCTGGCCTGCCCCCAGGCCAGATGACCACCAGCCTGGCCATAGCCTGGCCCATCCCACTGTCCCACCAGCCCATCCCAGTAGCCCCCAACCCAAAATCCCCCAAAATAAACCCAATGCTATAACATCAGCTCCACATAGTCCCTGCAGAGCGAGAGGGAAACTGAGGCAAGGGCTGGGGAGGTGACTTTGTGGTGATGAGAGGGGACTTTGGAACCCACCCTGGAGACCCCAAAAAGAGCACCCACCCCCCAAATTGTCACCACAGCATTGGTGTCACCCAGCTGTCACTGCAGGAGCCATCAGCTGTCCCTCCAGGACCCACTGTGACCCTGCGGTCCCTTTGAGGGATGACCCACGGTGTCCCCTTGGTGTCACTGACACGTCCCCAGTGGGAGCAGCGGCATCACCCCCTGGGGCACAGGTGAAGGAGGAGGAGGAGGTGTGGGGGGGCGGTGCAGAGTCGCACAGCATCCTCGGGGGGATGGAAGTGGTGAGGGAGTCACCAAAAATGTTGTTGTCCCTTCCCCCCCACCGTAGGATGTGGGCCACCCCCTGTTTTGGGGCACTGGTGACAAATTGGCAGGTGGCGGTGACAAAAAGCACAGGTGCCACCTCAGGGATGGCACAGAGAAGGGTCCTGCGGTGCCACCAAGCCCCACCCCAGGCTGAGGGAGTGACAAAGGGGGGGTTGGCAGGGGGGAGGGGAAGCGTGGCAGGGGTGCCACGGAAATGCCCCCGGTTTGCCTGTGCCCAGGATGGGGGGGTGGCAGAGCTCCGGTCACCCTGTCTCCCTTGCAGCCTGTCACCGTGACCGTGTTCACAGGGGTCTTAGGATGAGGGAATAGACAAGGATCTGACTCCATGTTTCAGAAGGCTTGATTTATTATTTAATTATATATATTATATTAAAACTATACTAAAAGAATAAAAGAAAGGATTTCATCAGAAGGCTAGCTAAGAATAGAATAGCAAAGAATGATAACCAAGGTTTGTGGCTCAAACTCTCTGTCTGAGCCAGCTCACTGTGATTGGCCATTAATTAGAAACAACCAACATGGGCCAATCAAAGATCCACCTGTTGCATTCCACAGCAGCAGATAACCATTGTTTACATTTTGTTCCTGAGGCCTCTGGCTTCTCTGGAGGAAAAATCCTAAGGAAAGGATTTTTCATAAAAAATGTCTGTGACATATCACCCTTTTAATTTTAGTTAAATTAAAAAGAAAAGTATTTGTAATTTTGTCTGCCATACCCATGCAGAGGAAAGAACAAAGACTTGACGGGTTATCTGTTGCCAATGAAAAACCTCAATCAAGTGCTGATGTGGAATGATCAGGGAAATTCTTCACTTGTAGAACATAAAATTCTACCATATCAATAAAACAATCTTAGAATATAAGAAAATGCAAAAACAATGCAAAGAAATTCATTGCTTCAACTCCAAACAGCTGAGTTTCAGGAGAAACTCCACGGACTGAAGATGTTCCTCTCTGACATTTCTGAAAGTCCCTTTTGGTCCTGAAACAGGCTTGCAGAATCCTGAAACAAGAAATTGCTAAAGAATAATCATCAATAATTATCAAAAATCCATTGACAGTTATCAAACAATTTTGAGAAAATTTCTTTAATGTCTTGGCCACACTCCTTTATTGAACCACTTGTAATTTTTGGCTCTTCAATGCTTTTGAGCTGCTACTACCTCTTTTAACTATTTTTTTGTTTTCTGGAAAGAGCAGCAGCAGCAGAGAGGAGCCTGAGAGGCCTTGAGGAGGCCCTGGCCCACGTGGAAGGATCAGGAACCCCAGACCTGCCCCACAGAACAGTGGTCCAGGTCCTGATAGGGGAAGCAAAGCCCCCACACCCAAGAGCCAGCCGGGCAGTGGCCCTGGGCCGGGGAACCGAGCCAAACAGCCAGGCCTGGCCTGCAAGGTGGGCTCTGTATTGTCACAGCCTGGCACCACACTGCCAGTGCAATGGCAGAACAAGTGACCAAATGCTTCCTTCCCCCAAAATCACCGATGCCTGCCGGCAGTGGGGGGACAGAAGCTGTCCCGAGAATCTCTCCATCTCGGGTCTGGGAATGTTTGTTCCCCACAGCAAACGAGATGATGGCTTTTCGCCATTCCCTTGCCTCTGCAATGCAAATGCAAAAGGTGTTCCCCCCATCTGCCTCCCAGTACCACCCCCACCCCATCTGGGCTGGGGACCAAAGGCAGAACTTTCAGGACTCACCTTCCCCTTGCTGCTGGGGCACGCGGGACAGCAGGGAGATTCACACCCCCCAAGGGGAAACAACCGACCAAACACCCCCAACCCACCAAGAACGCTGAGCTTGAAAGAAGGCAGCCGGGCTGCACCTGCACTCAGCTGTTGAGCCATGCCTCTCCACGGAAGAAGAGGCCGGCCGCTGAATCTGCTGTCACAAGGGCAAACGGCCCGGGACGGTCTGAGCTTGGATATGCTGCCAGTTCCAGGGCAGCCTCTGACGCAGACCCGGAGGACAGAGTGCCAGAAGGCGGCAGAACTCCCAGGGTGGCCGGTGGGGGCGGCGAGGCCAGAGAGAATGCAGTCGCAGCCGTGGCGCCGGGTCGCTGGTCTCAACTGCAACCTCCAGCATCGGCGCTGCGGGCGAAGGCAGGGCCGCCACGAGCGGGGCTGTGGGGACCAGCACAGGGTCGGCTCTTGGCACATCTGCAAGAGACGCAGCCTCGGACACACGCTGGCAGCGACCACCATTTTCACTGAGTGCGTCGCCTAGCAACACCGGCGCAGCCGCGGGAAGCAGTGGGAAGCAGTGTGTCTGAGCTCGCAGGCGCAGGCGGAGCTGCCGCGACCACAGGCTCTGCTGGAGGGACGGCCATGGGAGGTGACGTGTGGGGAAGTGCCCGCATCCGCGGGGAGGGTTCGGGAAGTCCCGCAAACTCGGGAGGCGGGACCTCGGGCACCGATGCCGCCCCCAGGTCTGAGCGATGCGGAGTTCGAGAGGCCGGCCGGGGCGATGCCTGCAGAGCTTCCAGGGCCGGCTCAGCCCACTCAAACCCCTCTGAGAGCAACGCAGGGGGAAAAAGCGGCTCCATCTGAGCATGCTCCGAAAACACAGGGAAAAAACGTCTTCGTCTGCGGGGAAGACTTCACCCCCCCGCTGCAAGCCAGGGGGGCTGGAAAGCAGCAGATCGTCTCCCCCAAAAGGAACTTCTCCCGTGGGAATTTGGGGGAATAGGGCTTGCCTCCCGCAGTCAGCAATCCAGGGAAAGGCAGCCGCTCTCCGTTTCAAAACCGAGAAGAGTGCCCTGAACACTGGATAAATGCAGGGGGACCCGAATCCAAGGTTTAAAATGGCTTGGAAAATGGATTCCATGCATTCCCATACGAACATATCAAGGGCATAGAGCCATTCTTTAAAAACCCAAAGAAATTTGCCCATCAAAAAAACTCATAGAAATGTCTCCAAGAGGAGAATTCTTCACCCCGTTTTTTTCCACGGGGCAATAAGTTTCTCCTCTGAGGGGGAGAAATGAACATCTGTCTCTGTGGGAGAGGTCCCCCACATGTGCAGCCACAATCTGCGAATGGCAACATCTTCAGGAAGGGAAAAGCTAATAGTACCTTGTGACAGTGTCCAGCACGCTCTGGCCAGCTGCTTGGTGCTTCTGAGCTTTCCAAACATCTTCCCGGAGGCTTTTCAAAAGGTTCTCTCTGTGATCAGCCTTGCTGTGAACTCTGTCCAAATCAGGATCTTCAGTTCTTCACCTCCTGGCTAGAATCCACTTCTGTGGTCACTTGTGAAGTGACCATCAATGCCACATACCCGGGGTTTACCCAAATGTAGCAATGCCCCTCTGGTGGTCTCACCAAGTGATGAATTTCTTCCTCTTCCACTCGACGGTCACCATCTGTGACCATGGTCACAGAGGTTTTCAGGTGAAGGGAGACACGACAATGTTGACTACATGTTCAGAAGGCTTGATTTATAATTTTATTATATATATATATTACATTATAATTATACTAAAAAGAAATAGAAGGAAAGGTTTCCTCAGAAGCTAGCTAAGCTAAGAATACAAAAGAATGAATAACAAAGGCAGCTGGCTCGGAGAGAGAGGGAGAGACATCTCGGCCATGACTGGTCAATCAATCTAAACATCTACAGGAGACCAATCATGGATCCACCTGATGCATTCCAGAGTAGCAGATAACCATTGTTTACATTCTCTTTCTGAGGCCTCAGATCCTCAAAAGGGAAAAAATTCTAAAGAAAAAATTTCACAAAAATATGTCTGTGAAACCTGGGAAAATCCTAGCTGGTCCATCCACGCATAGATGAGGTCTCCAAATTTGCCCCAAAAGTGGGTCCAGCTTTTATAGGCCAAAAAGAGCAAGTCCAAGTGACTGGATGATATTTTTAGCCCAGATAGCCCTTCAGCTGATGGCACACTTCACAATCAGCAGGGGACACAGCTAGGCCAAAGCCCAGACCTCTGCTGGGAGGCTTTCTCTTCAAAGACCCTTCAAACAAGCCTCCATGCAAGTCAGTTGGGAAAGTTTCTTCAAATGATCCATTTCTGGCACCTAACTACACAGGGTGTTGTGAAAGATTCTAAAGCAGCCGCTCTGGAGTCAAAGAGGCAGCCCTAAGAGTCCTTGTCATCTGTTTGTAGCTAAATCCCACTTTGGGGGAGTTGAAGGAGTTTGGAACGAGCTAGAGAGCGGACCTCTGAGTTTTTTAGATGATGCCATTGCTTTTTCTTCTCTTCTACATAGGCAGGAAGGGTGAGTTGGGCTCACATCTCCGCCGCAGGGCTCACAGGGCCGCAAGACTTGTAGTTACAAGAGCTTTGAAGGATTTCTTGGCCAAGAAGACATGGCCAACAAGGATTTTTATGTTTTGGGCCCAATCTTCAAGATTTCATCTTATGGACTCATGCTCTCGGGGTCTCTAGCTGGTCAGAGTGACCCTGAGATAAGTTTGAAAATCTCTTTTCTCAGCCCGGTGGTCGAAGAAGGAGTCAGAGCTCTTCATTTCTCAGTCTCAAGGTTGTTTATTGTATCTTATCTATAAAATTCTTTCTCCTGTCCCGCCGAGGTCCGCTCAGCAAGACAGTCTAAGGCACTCTGCCTCCCCTGGGGTGGTGTTATCTTTTTATACTAACAACTACCTGTACAATATTTACAATTACTTTCCAATCCCTATCATCTATGTTAGACAGTGAGCTTCTACTCTAGACCAATCTCAAAGTGCCAAGATCACAGCAGAAGAGGGAGGCCAAGAAGAAGAAGGAGAAAGGCTGCACATGCCCAGATTCCTCCATCTTGCCCCCTGAAGCCCCATTCTAAAAACCCTCAACATCTATTTTTCCACTCTGGGATAAATTCACTGTCATTCTACTTCAACTTTTGTGGCTGGTCATTCTTCATACAAGGTTGGTCATTGTTTTTTCCAAGGGCTAAATCAAAGGCACGGGGGTCTTGGGCTCTGTGCCAAGGTCTCTGAGCCCTCTGACAGGGTCTGGAGTCCTGCAGGGCAGTCAGAGGCATTTCCTGGCTTCCCACATCATGCTACAGTGTAAGCTTCCTTAGCCAATCACGCTATGACACACAAACCTACAGCCCTGCATCCTAAACTTCTTGTTTACCATTGTAACTACTTTGATTTCTTCCTAGATCTAAAACTGGAAAACTCTAAACTTTCCTCCACTTCAACTTTCCTCCCCGTGTCGCTGCTATAAACTAGAAATCCGCATTCTTGCTCCTAGCACCTAAGTTTGGGAGCCCTTTCCAAGGTCTCAGATCAAATCCTAAGCTTTGCTGACAAGACCAAAGGTCTGAGATTTCTCTGCATTTGGGTTTCCAACAACACTGATGCTGTTAGTTGCAGAGTGCCCAGGATGCGTCTTGCAAGTCAACTCTGGCAGGAACAAGGCGGCTGCCAGAGGGCTGCTTGTGGCCTCTGAGAGCCCATTGCCCAGGGCTTGCCAGCGCCCCAGCCCCTCAGGAGCTGCGCCAGCCCGGCCAAGCTGCCCGGCAGCAGCGCCGCAGCCCCACAGCAGCTCCAGAGCAGCTCCATGCAGAGGCACCTGGGAGCCCTCAGCAAGGCAGCCAGCAGCACACGAGCAGGAGGACATGGCTGGCGCTTCCTGCCTGGCACAGGGCTTGTGGCCATCTCCAGGCACTGCTCTGGCAGGGATCCCCGCAGCTCCAGCCCCTGCCCAGCCCCTCTGTGGGCAGCACAAAGGCTTCAGCAGAACCACCAAAGGCCAAGGGGCTTCTGGCAATTTCCACTGGCCCACTGCACACCTGGGCAGCTGGCTGAGCGCGGGCATCCTTTTCCCCCTCCTCCCCTATGCCCTACGGACCCTGGGCAGCAAAAGAAAGATCCTGGGAGTCTGTGGATGTTAACATAGTCTATATTTACATGGTCAAAGAAAAAAAAAATGAAACGAAAATTCTTGAAGAAAAACCAAATAAAACCTGACTCAGGTGGCCCCAGCAAAAAGAGCTTCTGGGATCAATTCTCCACAGAGCTCTGGCAGGGCAGGCAGCCGAGCCGTGCCAGACGAGGCCATGTCTTCCACGCCCTGCGCAGGTGATTTTGGAGCCACTGGAACCTGGAGATGGGAGCCCGCTGTCCTGACCTGAGGATGCACAGGGTTTGAATTGCCAGGCTTCCGACGGCGAGGCTGATGTCGTGTGCTTTGTCTTCAAGGGCTGCGAGAGAGAGGAACAGAGGCACGGTCAGAAGCTGGAGCCACAGGGAGCCGAGGAGGAGCCCCCTGCAAGGGCCATCCCGGCCGGCTCTTGCCATGGCCAGGAGGGAGAAGGGAGCAAGGGGATCAGCCTGAAGCTGCTGGCCACGAATGGCCCGCGTGGCCCTGAAATCTCTGTGTGCTCTGCCCACGGGAGCAGAGCCCTCCGCAGCCGGGGCAGGGCTTGCAGCTCCCCCCGGCAGCCCCCGCTGTCAGCCTGCTGCCCTCACTCACCAGTGCAGATCAGCTGCAGCTGTTGCTGCTGCCCCCTCAGGTGCCGCCCGGCCATGCCTGTGAACACAGAGCCTGTCACGGCCCCAGCGGCACAGCTCCCTGCCAGCGGCGCTGCCGGCGCTGTGGCCACACGGGCTGCTGGCCCGGCAGCGCTCAGTTTAGCCCATGCAGCACACTGTCGCCCCAGGGCACGGCTGTCAGAGGGCGGCAGCAGCAATGCCCAGGCCAGGCGGGGCTGCACGGCGCCGGGCCCGGCTGCCGCTGCCGGGGCAACAGGCGGGGCTGGGGCCGAGCTGCGGCGGGCTGGGGAGGGAGCCTGGGCTCGTAACTCACCCATGAACCTGATGGCCGCCTCTCGCAGGGGCTCTTGCGGGCTCTCCAGGTAGCGCAGGGCCCGGCGCAGGTGCTCGGCCGCTCTGCTCCTGTCCTCTGCCAGCTGCAGAGAGCGGCAGGAGGGAAGGGTTGGTGCGGGCTCAGCCCCTGGGCCGGGCGCTGCCTGCGCCCAGCCCCGGCCTCCCCTGGCCGCACAGCCCTGAGGCGCGGCCAGCAGCCGCTGGTTGCGGGCTCCCGAGGGGAGGGGGAGAGGGCCGGCTGCTGCCCGGGGAGCCGCGGTGCCACCCCTGCCCCGCAGCCCCGCCGGGCCGGGGCTCCATGGGCACCCGGCTCGGGCCCACGGGAGCCTGGAGAAGAGCCCGCGCGGCCTCTGGCTGCAGCAGCGCGCAGGGGCACAGCTGCCCGGCCCGCACACTGAGCACCGCCCTCAGGGGCCTTCTCCTGGCTGAGTTGGGGATTCCAGGCCGTCCTTACCAGGTACTTGCTGAACTTCCACAGTTTCTGCTCCTTCAGTAGCTTTTTGAGATCCCTCCTCTTCATGAACTTGACCGCATAAAGCAGTGTTTCCCGAGAAGCCTGGAGAGCAGCAGAGACGTGGAGATGGCCCCACAGCCCAGGGCACGGGACCCGCCTCCCCCTGCCATGGCCTGGAGGAGGCTGCGGTCCAGCAGGCGCAGGGCAGGAGGCAGCCGAGCCGCCTGCCAGGCGGACAGCAGCCCACAGCTGCAGCCCAGGAGTCCTCACCTCTGCCACATGCTGATTCTCATCATTGCAGTGGAAGAAGAGTGGAAGCAGGCTCTGTTGCACAGGGCTTTCCAAAGGTTTTTCTCTCTCTTCCAAATACTCCATCATGTCTCGGAAGAGTTTTATGGAGAGCAGCTGTAGCTGGCTATTATCCTAGATGAAAAAAAAAACGAAAAAACACCTCAGCATGGGCTCCTCCAGGGCGCCCTGGGCACGGGGCTGGAAATGCACAGGGCGCACAGTTTCCAGGCAGCAGCCAGTGGCTGTAGCTGGGGGCACGGAGCCTTACGTGGTCAAAGAGCGGCAGGAGTGCCTCAGCCAGCTGCACGGCAATGGGGGTTGACATCAGAAGGTGTTTGTGCAGGAGTATAAAGCTGAGTGTGATGAGTGTCATGCCAGCTATCTCTGCTTCATTGTCCCCCAGTAGGTGCATGAGGCTTTTGGTCAAGCTCCACATTCTTTCGGCCTGTGCGGAACACAAGGCTGTGAAGTCCCACCCTACTGCCACAGGGCCCAGAGGCCAAAGGACTGTCCTGAAGCACTGGGGCAGCTGAAGCAGGAGGCAGGAGAGCTGGGAGCAGCTGCCCCAGTGCCCAAAGCCCAGGCCAGGCCAAGTGACTGCGTTCCCAGCGCAGCTTCAGCCACCGCCCCCTTCTCACCATTGAGGGATCATCAATGAGCTCGAGAAGGGCCCTGAGCGCCAGGCGACGCCTCTCCCTGCACTCGCCCTGCAGGTACCTTGAAGAGACCTTCACAACACTGTCGCCACATTCACTAGAATCCAGGCACACGAGGACCTGAAAGGCACAGGCCAGTGATGGGGGAGCCGGCCGGCAGGAGCCCGCAGCCACACAGGGCTGGGCCCAGGACGCAGCAGCAGCAGCACAGGGTGCGGGCACCGTGCCAGGCGGCTGCGGCCACGAGAGGGCAGAGAGCTGGGAGGCAGCACAGCCAGGCAGCGCTGGACACCCGGCTCACCTCCACAAGGAATGCCAGGGCGGGCAGATCCCAGTGTGGCTCCTGTGTGCTGAGCAGCCAGAGGAGGTGGAGTGCAATACTGGAACACAAGCGATGACAAGCATGGCGCATCTCCCTAGGAGGGCAAAAAAGGGAGCAGGAAGCTGAGCAAATCTCTCCAAGGACAGGCTTACAGAGCCTGGTGGTCTTTTACCACCACCCTGCAAGGGGACCTGGGCCCTTTAGGAGGTGTCTCCTCCTGTGCTCTCTCCCCTGCCAGCCTTTTCCAGTCTGCTTGGCCGTCCCTCAGTGTGTCGTTAGCCGTCCCTCATTGTGTCCCAGGGCCTCGGGGAATGTGTGGGACAGCTCGGGCACAGAGCACAAATGGCAGGATCAATGGGGAGAAAGAGAGTCTCACCTGGCCAGCAGACCCACAGCATAGTGGCGGGTGTCAGCACAGAGTAGCGTGTCCCAGCCACGCTTGCGTTCCACTGACACCACCACATCCTTGTACTGCTTTTGGCAGAGCAGGGACTTCAGGCTCTGCACTGCAAACCTGTGTGCACAGCAAAGCCCGGGTCACACTGGCAGCACTGGCTCCTTTGCAGGCCACGTGCCAAGGACAGGAGGAGTGGGATGGAGCACCTGTTGGGGCTGGTGGCAAGACCGTGCTCTTCCAGGCAATCCTTCCAGAAGGTTTGCACCTCCTCTGGCATCTCTTCTGTGCTGGAGAACACTTGAAAGAGCAGATGAACAAAAAGGCGGGGGAAATATGGCCTCACTACACGTGGGACAGGGGACTCCTGGAGGACCTTCCACATCACCACGGTTGCCTGCAAAGGACAAAGCCCCCCGAGACAGCGCTCAGTGCCCAGGTGTCCGTGTGGCAGGGCCCGAGCGTGGCAGGGAGAGGCCCGGAGAGACCTTGGCAGGGGTAGCACGGGGCCTGGTGGGCCTGAAGCTGCCCCTGGGCCAGGTTTCCGGGCAGCGCCTGAGGCAGGCAGATGCAGTGGGGGAAGGAGGATGGAGAGCTGCTGGAGAGGCGGCCTTGGGGCCAGCAAAGGCCAGTTGCGGAAACTCACAGCCAGGGCAAAGACAGCCGTTTTGTCCCCATCCGAGGTGCACGTGCTGTACTCTGGCCAGCTCCCCAGCACATCCAGGAGGATCAGCTGCACTGGCTCGGCAGTCCTGGACGAGCACATGATGGTCTTCCACATGGAGATGGCAGCTCTGCGGGGTTAGAGCTCTGTCTCATGGGGGGTCTCAGACACAGCATGGTGGCCTGGGCATCCCTAGGGGCCCGGGCTGACCGCCGGCACTGCCTCTGTCCACTGGCCCTTGCCAGCAGCAGCCAGGCAGCCCAGCCCTGTGAGGACAGGCCCTGAGGGGCAGCAAGGCAGCATGGCAGCAGGCTCAGGGGCTGACGTGCCAGGGCTGGGAACGGCAGCAGCCAGAGGGTTCTGGAACTGTCTTTTGCTCCGACACCTGGGCCAGGCGGTACAGGGTGATGGGCTGGGGAGGCCTGAGCCCTCTGGACAGGTGGGCCCCATACCTGTCACAGGACGGGGCCACACGCAGGAGCGTCACGACTGCGTCAGCCGGGTGTGCTTTGGTGAGTTTCAGCAGGGCCTTGTCCAGCCTGTGCTCGGCAGAATCGTTGGCCAGGAGCCATCGGTGAATGTACCTGACCATGGCAGGCACCTGGAGGAGGCACGGGGAGACTTGGAAAGCTGCCAGAGAGAGCAATGTCCCCAGGCTCCCCAGAGAAGCGCTTCCCTTGCCAGTGCACTGCCATGGCCTCAAAGGCTCTGAGGGACCAGCAGGCGTGGCTGGGGAAGCCACATGACTCATGGGGGAATGTGAGCCTGGCCCCAGGCTGCTTACTTGTTCTGGCCGGGCAACACCCTTCTCCAGGAGCAAATCCAGCAGGGCGGCACTGGTCTCATGCTTGAGGAGCTCGGAGTGAGCTCTGAGCCCAGTGCCCATGGTGTGGGTCTCTTGCTGCCGAATGCTCCGGATGAAGTCGCAAATGAGCTGTAGGAGAAGGGCAAGAAGCCGGGGATGTTGCATGGAGTGCTGCACACACGGTGCTGGGCTGAGCAGAGACAGCAGGCCCAGCCCAGGTGGAGGTGGCTGCAGGTACCTGCGCTGTTCTGTGGAAGCGGCCACGGCTGGATTCCTGCTCTTGTGTGCGCTCAACAGCTTCATCTGGCAAAGAGGGAGCGCAGCCAGAGCTGAGGGGCTGCGGGAGAGGCCGGAGAACACAGCCCAGCCCTGCGCTCCCCAGGCAGGGAGAGCCCCGGGATGCCCCAGGGGGATGGAGCGAGGCCGCTGTGGGGTGTCTGCCCGGCCCCTCTTCCCGCCTCTCCTTGGGCATTTCCCCAGGGGATTGCATGGCATGGCATGGCATGGCATGGCATGGGGCCAGGTTGGCTGCAGGCTCCAGCCCTGCAGCCCAGCTCTGCCACTCACCCTCCTGCGGTGGATGGAAGGGCACCACCCTTTCAGTCTCCTGTGCTGGGGCTGCTCCAGGTCCTTCTTCCTCCTCCTCCTCCTCCTCCTCCACCCAGGCCATCTTGGGCATTCTCGGGGGTCTCTGCTCCATGTCTGTGACTGGAGCTACTTGCAGGAGAGACGCCTTGGGAAAGCTCTGGGGCACCAAGTCCCACACTCTGCCCTGGAGGGCAGCTGCAGAATAGAAGCCTCGGAAGGCCACGGGTCACCGAGTGCTGTGCTCTGGCCTGGAGCTCAGCTGCAGGAACAACGCTGCAGAAAAGCTCCTGGTCAGACGGGAACGAGTGCACTGTGTGGGGGCTCCTCACAGCACTGCTCTGTCCCGTTGTGCCCCGTTGCTTGTTCCCAGCACCCGGGCAAGCTTCTATTTCCCACGTGTCACAAAGGGGCCTTGGAGACCGGGTTCCGTTCCATGGCACGGTGACCGTGCTGCAGTGTGCCAGCCAGGGGCCTTGCACACACTGCCTCCTGCCCTGGGGCCGGCCCCAGCTCAGCCAAAGTGGCCCAGCTTGGAAGGAATCCCTGGCCCCAGCCTGACAGGATCTTTAGGAAGGCCTCAGACCATAAGCCAGCGCCGCCTGGCTCTGCGGGCTCACTCCTATCCCCATATCTTTCCCTGAGAGCATTTGAATTTCTAAATGAGAATCATTTGAAGAGAGGGGATTTACATTTTCCATTTCAGAGAAGACTTCTGCCTTGCTTAGCAGACACCTCTCTCTTCAAACCAAGACAATTGTTTGTCATCTTGCAGATGCGCAGTTGCTGGGCAGCCCCGTTTTCCACCAGGGACCTGGGGAACCATTTCAGCAACTGGGAAAATCCTAGCTGGTCCATCCACCCATAGATGAGGTCTCCAAATTTGCCCCAAAAGTGGGTCCAGCTTTTATAGGCCAAAAAGAGCAAGTCCAAGTGACTGGATGATATTTTTAGCCCAGATAGCCCTTCAGCTGATGGCACACTTCACAATCAGCAGGGGACACAGCTAGGCCAAAGCCCAGACCTCTGCTGGGAGGCTTTCTCTTCAAAGACCCTTCAAACAAGCCTCCATGCAAGTCAGTTGGGAAAGTTTCTTCAAATGATCCATTTCTGGCACCTAACTACACAGGGTGTTGTGAAAGATTCTAAAGCAGCCGCTCTGGAGTCAAAGAGGCAGCCCTAAGAGTCCTTGTCATCTGTTTGTAGCTAAATCCCACTTTGGGGGAGTTGAAGGAGTTTGGAACGAGCTAGAGAGCGGACCTCTGAGTTTTTTAGATGATGCCATTGCTTTTTCTTCTCTTCTACATAGGCAGGAAGGGTGAGTTGGGCTCACATCTCCGCCGCAGGGCTCACAGGGCCGCAAGACTTGTAGTTACAAGAGCTTTGAAGGATTTCTTGGCCAAGAAGACATGGCCAACAAGGATTTTTATGTTTTGGACCCAATCTTCAAGATTTCATCTTATGGACTCATGCTCTCGGGGTCTCTAGCTGGTCAGAGTGACCCTGAGATAAGTTTGAAAATCTCTTTTCTCAGCCCAGTGGTCGAAGAAGGAGTCAGAGCTCTTCATTTCTCAGTCTCAAGGTTGTTTATTGTATCTTATCTATAAAATTCTTTCTCCTGTCCCGCCGAGGTCCGCTCAGCAAGACAGTCTAAGGCACTCTGCCTCCCCTGGGGTGGTGTTATCTTTTTATACTAACAACTACCTGTACAATATTTACAATTACTTTCCAATCCCTATCATCTATGTTAGACAGTGAGCTTCTACTCTAGACCAATCTCAAAGTGCCAAGATCACAGCAGAAGAGGGAGGCCAAGAAGAAGAAGGAGAAAGGCTGCACATGCCCAGATTCCTCCATCTTGCCCCCTGAAGCCCCATTCTAAAAACCCTCAACATCTATTTTTCCACTCTGGGATAAATTCACTGTCATTCTACTTCAACTTTTGTGGCTGGTCATTCTTCATACAAGGTTGGTCATTGTTTTTTCCAAGGGCTAAATCAAAGGCGCGGGGGTCTTGGGCTCTGTGCCAAGGTCTCTGAGCCCTCTGACAGGGTCTGGAGTCCTGCAGGGCAGTCAGAGGCATTTCCTGGCTTCCCACATCATGCTACAGTGTAAGCTTCCTTAGCCAATCACGCTATGACACACAAACCTACAGCCCTGCATCCTAAACTTCTTGTTTAGCATTGTAACTACTTTGATTTCTTCCTAGATCTTGAACTGGAAAACTCTAAACTTTCCTCCACTTCAACTTTCCTCCCCGTGTCGCTGCTATAGACTAGAAATCCGCATTCTTGCTCCTAGCACCTAAGTTTGGGAGCCCTTTCCAAGGTCTCAGATCAAATCCTAAGCTTTGCTGACAAGACCAAAGGTCTGAGATTTCTCTGCATTTGGGTTTCCAACAACACTGATGCTGTTAGTTGCAGAGTGCCCAGGATGCGTCTTGCAAGTCAACTCTGGCAGGAACAAGGCGGCTGCCAGAGGGCTGCTTGTGGCCTCTGAGAGCCCATTGCCCAGGGCTTGCCAGCGCCCCTGCCCCTCAGGTGCTGTCCCAGCCCGGCCAAGCTGCCCGGCAACAGCGCTGCAGCCCCACAGCAGCTCCAGAGCAGCTCCATGCAGAGGCACCTGGGAGCCCTCAGCAAGGCAGCCAGCAGCACACGAGCAGGAGGACATGGCTGGCGCTTCCTGCCTGGCACAGGGCTTGTGGCCATCTCCAGGCACTGCTCTGGCAGGGATCCCCGCAGCTCCAGCCCCTGCCCAGCCCCTCTGTGGGCAGCACAAAGGCTTCAGCAGAACCACCAAAGGCCAAGGGGCTTCTGGCAATTTCCACTGGCCCACTGCACACCTGGGCAGCTGGCTGAGCGCGGGCATCCTTTTCCCCCTCCTCCCCTATGCCCTACGGACCCTGGGCAGCAAAAGAAAGATCCTGGGAGTCTGTGGATGTTAACATAGTCTATATTTACATGGTCAAAGAAAAAAAAAATGAAACGAAAATTCTTGAAGAAAAACCAAATAAAACCTGACTCAGGTGGCCCCAGCAAAAAGAGCTTCTGGGATCAATTCTCCACAGAGCTCTGGCAGGGCAGGCAGCCGAGCCGTGCCAGACGAGGCCATGTCTTCCACGCCCTGCGCAGGTGATTTTGGAGCCACTGGAACCTGGAGATGGGAGCCCGCTGTCCTGACCTGAGGATGCACAGGGTTTGAATTGCCAGGCTTCCGACGGCGAGGCTGATGTCGTGTGCTTTGTCTTCAAGGGCTGCGAGAGAGAGGAACAGAGGCACGGTCAGAAGCTGGAGCCACAGGGAGCCGAGGAGGAGCCCCCTGCAAGGGCCATCCCGGCCGGCTCTTGCCATGGCCAGGAGGGAGAAGGGAGCAAGGGGATCAGCCTGAAGCTGCTGGCCACGAATGGCCCGCGTGGCCCTGAAATCTCTGTGTGCTCTGCCCACGGGAGCAGAGCCCTCCGCAGCCGGGGCAGGGCTTGCAGCTCCCCCCGGCAGCCCCCGCTGTCAGCCTGCTGCCCTCACTCACCAGTGCAGATCAGCTGCAGCTCTTGCTGCTGCCCCCTCAGGTGCCGCCCGGCCATGCCTGTGAACACAGAGCCTGTCACGGCCCCAGGGGCACAGCTCCCTGCCAGCGGCGCTGCCGGCGCTGTGGCCACACGGGCTGCTGGCCCGGCAGCGCTCAGTTTAGCCCATGCAGCACACTGTCGCCCCAGGGCACGGCTGTCAGAGGGCGGCAGCAGCAATGCCCAGGCCAGGCGGGGCTGCACGGCGCCGGGCCCGGCTGCCGCTGCCGGGGCAACAGGCGGGGCTGGGGCCGAGCTGCGGCGGGCTGGGGAGGGAGCCTGGGCTCGTAACTCACCCATGAACCTGATGGCCGCCTCTCGCAGGGGCTCTTGCGGGCTCTCCAGGTAGCGCAGGGCCCGGCGCAGGTGCTCGGCCGCTCTGCTCCTGTCCTCTGCCAGCTGCAGAGAGCGGCAGGAGGGAAGGGTTGGTGCGGGCTCAGCCCCTGGGCCGGGCGCTGCCTGCGCCCAGCCCCGGCCTCCCCTGGCCGCACAGCCCTGAGGCGCGGCCAGCAGCCGCTGGTTGCGGGCTCCCGAGGGGAGGGGGAGAGGGCCGGCTGCTGCCCGGGGAGCCGCGGTGCCACCCCTGCCCCGCAGCCCCGCCGGGCCGGGGCTCCATGGGCACCCGGCTCGGGCCCACGGGAGCCTGGAGAAGAGCCCGCGCGGCCTCTGGCTGCAGCAGCGCGCAGGGGCACAGCTGCCCGGCCCGCACACTGAGCACCGCCCTCAGGGGCCTTCTCCTGGCTGAGTTGGGGATTCCAGGCCGTCCTTACCAGGTACTTGCTGAACTTCCACAGTTTCTGCTCCTTCAGTAGCTTTTTGAGATCCCTCCTCTTCATGAACTTGACCGCATAAAGCAGTGTTTCCCGAGAAGCCTGGAGAGCAGCAGAGACGTGGAGATGGCCCCACAGCCCAGGGCACGGGACCCGCCTCCCCCTGCCATGGCCTGGAGGAGGCTGCGGTCCAGCAGGCGCAGGGCAGGAGGCAGCCGAGCCGCCTGCCAGGCGGACAGCAGCCCACAGCTGCAGCCCAGGAGTCCTCACCTCTGCCACATGCTGATTCTCATCATTGCAGTGGAAGAAGAGTGGAAGCAGGCTCTGTTGCACAGGGTTTTCCAAAGGTTTTTCTCTCTCTTCCAAATACTCCATCATGTCTCGGAAGAGTTTTATGGAGAGCAGCTGTAGCTGGCTATTATCCTAGATGAAAAAAAAAACGAAAAAACACCTCAGCATGGGCTCCTCCAGGGCGCCCTGGGCACGGGGCTGGAAATGCACAGGGCGCACAGTTTCCAGGCAGCAGCCAGTGGCTGTAGCTGGGGGCACGGAGCCTTACGTGGTCAAAGAGCGGCAGGAGTGCCTCAGCCAGCTGCACGGCAATGGGGGTTGACATCAGAAGGTGTTTGTGCAGGAGTATAAAGCTGAGTGTGATGAGTGTCATGCCAGCTATCTCTGCTTCATTGTCCCCCAGTAGGTGCATGAGGCTTTTGGTCAAGCTCCACATTCTTTCGGCCTGTGCGGAACACAAGGCTGTGAAGTCCCACCCTACTGCCACAGGGCCCAGAGGCCAAAGGACTGTCCTGAAGCACTGGGGCAGCTGAAGCAGGAGGCAGGAGAGCTGGGAGCAGCTGCCCCAGTGCCCAAAGCCCAGGCCAGGCCAAGTGACTGCGTTCCCAGCGCAGCTTCAGCCACCGCCCCCTTCTCACCATTGAGGGATCATCAATGAGCTCGAGAAGGGCCCTGAGCGCCAGGCGACGCCTCTCCCTGCACTCGCCCTGCAGGTACCTTGAAGAGACCTTCACAACACTGTCGCCACATTCACTAGAATCCAGGCACACGAGGACCTGAAAGGCACAGGCCAGTGATGGGGGAGCCGGCCGGCAGGAGCCCGCAGCCACACAGGGCTGGGCCCAGGACGCAGCAGCAGCAGCACAGGGTGCGGGCACCGTGCCAGGCGGCTGCGGCCACGAGAGGGCAGAGAGCTGGGAGGCAGCACAGCCAGGCAGCGCTGGACACCCGGCTCACCTCCACAAGGAATGCCAGGGCGGGCAGATCCCAGTGTGGCTCCTGTGTGCTGAGCAGCCAGAGGAGGTGGAGTGCAATACTGGAACACAAGCGATGACAAGCATGGCGCATCTCCCTAGGAGGGCAAAAAAGGGAGCAGGAAGCTGAGCAAATCTCTCCAAGGACAGGCTTACAGAGCCTGGTGGTCTTTTACCACCACCCTGCAAGGGGACCTGGGCCCTTTAGGAGGTGTCTCCTCCTGTGCTCTCTCCCCTGCCAGCCTTTTCCAGTCTGCTTGGCCGTCCCTCAGTGTGTCGTTAGCCGTCCCTCATTGTGTCCCAGGGCCTCGGGGAATGTGTGGGACAGCTCGGGCACAGAGCACAAATGGCAGGATCAATGGGGAGAAAGAGAGTCTCACCTGGCCAGCAGACCCACAGCATAGTGGCGGGTGTCAGCACAGAGTAGCGTGTCCCAGCCACGCTTGCGTTCCACTGACACCACCACATCCTTGTACTGCTTTTGGCAGAGCAGGGACTTCAGGCTCTGCACTGCAAACCTGTGTGCACAGCAAAGCCCGGGTCACACTGGCAGCACTGGCTCCTTTGCAGGCCACGTGCCAAGGACAGGAGGAGTGGGATGGAGCACCTGTTGGGGCTGGTGGCAAGACCGTGCTCTTCCAGGCAATTCTTCCAGAAGGTTTGCACCTCCTCTGGCATCTCTTCTGTGCTGGAGAACACTTGAAAGAGCAGATGAACAAAAAGGCGGGGGAAATATGGCCTCACTACACGTGGGACAGGGGACTCCTGGAGGACCTTCCACATCACCACGGTTGCCTGCAAAGGACAAAGCCCCCCGAGACAGCGCTCAGTGCCCAGGTGTCCGTGTGGCAGGGCCCGAGCGTGGCAGGGAGAGGCCCGGAGAGACCTTGGCAGGGGGAGCACGGGGCCTGGTGGGCCTGAAGCTGCCCCTGGGCCAGGTTTCCGGGCAGCGCCTGAGGCAGGCAGATGCAGTGGGGGAAGGAGGATGGAGAGCTGCTGGAGAGGCGGCCTTGGGGCCAGCAAAGGCCAGTTGCGGAAACTCACAGCCAGGGCAAAGACAGCCGTTTTGTCCCCATCCGAGGTGCACGTGCTGTACTCTGGCCAGCTCCCCAGCACATCCAGGAGGATCAGCTGCACTGGCTCGGCAGTCCTGGACGAGCACATGATGGTCTTCCACATGGAGATGGCAGCTCTGCGGGGTTAGAGCTCTGTCTCATGGGGGGTCTCAGACACAGCATGGTGGCCTGGGCTTTCCTAGGGGCCCGGGCTGACTGCCGGCACTGCCTCTGTCCACTGGCCCTTGCCAGCAGCAGCCAGGCAGCCCAGCCCTGTGAGGACAGGCCCTGAGGGGCAGCAAGGCAGCATGGCAGCAGGCTCAGGGGCTGACGTGCCAGGGCTGGGAACGGCAGCAGCCAGAGGGTTCTGGAACTGTCTTTTGCTCCGACACCTGGGCCAGGCGGTACAGGGTGATGGGCTGGGGAGGCCTGAGCCCTCTGGGCAGGTGGGCCCCATACCTGTCACAGGACGGGGCCACACGCAGGAGCGTCACGACTGCGTCAGGCGGGTGTGCTTTGGTGAGTTTCAGCAGGGCCTTGTCCAGCCTGTGCTCGGCAGAATCGTTGGCCAGGAGCCATCGGTGAATGTACCTGACCATGGCAGGCACCTGGAGGAGGCACGGGGAGACTTGGAAAGCTGCCAGAGAGAGCAATGTCCCCAGGCTCCCCAGAGAAGCGCTTCCCTTGCCAGTGCACTGCCATGGCCTCAAAGGCTCTGAGGGACCAGCAGGCGTGGCTGGGGAAGCCACATGACTCATGGGGGAATGTGAGCCTGGCCCCAGGCTGCTTACTTGTTCTGGCCGGGCAACACCCTTCTCCAGGAGCAAATCCAGCAGGGCGGCACTGGTCTCATGCTTGAGGAGCTCGGAGTGAGCTCTGAGCCCAGTGCCCATGGTGTGGGTCTCTTGCTGCCGAATGCTCCGGATGAAGTCGCAAATGAGCTGTAGGAGAAGGGCAAGAAGCCGGGGATGTTGCATGGAGTGCTGCACACACGGTGCTGGGCTGAGCAGAGACAGCAGGCCCAGCCCAGGTGGAGGTGGCTGCAGGTACCTGCGCTGTTCTGTGGAAGCGGCCACGGCTGGATTCCTGCTCTTGTGTGCGCTCAACAGCTTCATCTGGCAAAGAGGGAGCGCAGCCAGAGCTGAGGGGCTGCGGGAGAGGCCGGAGAACACAGCCCAGCCCTGCGCTCCCCAGGCAGGGAGAGCCCCGGGATGCCCCAGGGGGATGGAGCGAGGCCGCTGTGGGGTGTCTGCCCGGCCCCTCTTCCCGCCTCTCCTTGGGCATTTCCCCAGGGGATTGCATGGCATGGCATGGCATGGCATGGCATGGGGCCAGGTTGGCTGCAGGCTCCAGCCCTGCAGCCCAGCTCTGCCACTCACCCTCCTGCGGTGGATGGAAGGGCACCACCCTTTCAGTCTCCTGTGCTGGGGCTGCTCCAGGTCCTTCTTCCTCCTCCTCCTCCTCCTCCTCCTCCACCCAGGCCATCTTGGGCATTCTCGGGGGTCTCTGCTCCATGTCTGTGACTGGAGCTTCTTGCAGGAGAGACGCCTTGGGAAAGCTCTGGGGCACCAAGTCCCACACTCTGCCCTGGAGGGCAGCTGCAGAATAGAAGCCTCGGAAGGCCACGGGTCACCGAGTGCTGTGCTCTGGCCTGGAGCTCAGCTGCAGGAACAACGCTGCAGAAAAGCTCCTGGTCAGACGGGAACGAGTGCACTGTGTGGGGGCTCCTCACAGCACTGCTCTGTCCCGTTGTGCCCCGTTGCTTGTTCCCAGCACCCGGGCAAGCTTCTATTTCCCACGTGTCACAAAGGGGCCTTGGAGACCGGGTTCCGTTCCATGGCACGGTGACCGTGCTGCAGTGTGCCAGCCAGGGGCCTTGCACACACTGCCTCCTGCCCTGGGGCCGGCCCCAGCCCAGCCAAAGTGGCCCAGCTTGGAAGGAATCCCTGGCCCCAGCCTGACAGGATCTTTAGGAAGGCCTCAGACCATAAGCCAGCGCCGCCTGGCTCTGCGGGCTCACTCCTATCCCCATATCTTTCCCTGAGAGCATTTGAATTTCTAAATGAGAATCATTTGAAGAGAGGGGATTTACATTTTCCATTTCAGAGAAGACTTCTGCCTTGCTTAGCAGACACCTCTCTCTTCAAACCAAGACAATTGTTTGTCATCTTGCAGATGCGCAGTTGCTGGGCAGCCCCGTTTTC
This sequence comes from Melozone crissalis, assembly GCF_028551555.1. Lineage (NCBI taxonomy): Eukaryota > Metazoa > Chordata > Aves > Passeriformes > Passerellidae > Melozone > Melozone crissalis. The sequence goes on from NW_026535830.1 coordinate 558,187, forward strand.
CACCAGGGACCTGGGGAACCATTTCAGCAACTGGGAAAATCCTAGCTGGTCCATCCACCCATAGATGAGGTCTCCAAATTTGCCCCAAAAGTGGGTCCAGCTTTTATAGGCCAAAAAGAGCAAGTCCAAGTGACTGGATGATATTTTTAGCCCAGATAGCCCTTCAGCTGATGGCACACTTCACAATCAGCAGGGGACACAGCTAGGCCAAAGCCCAGACCTCTGCTGGGAGGCTTTCTCTTCAAAGACCCTTCAAACAAGCCTCCATGCAAGTCAGTTGGGAAAGTTTCTTCAAATGATCCATTTCTGGCACCTAACTACACAGGGTGTTGTGAAAGATTCTAAAGCAGCCGCTCTGGAGTCAAAGAGGCAGCCCTAAGAGTCCTTGTCATCTGTTTGTAGCTAAATCCCACTTTGGGGGAGTTGAAGGAGTTTGGAACGAGCTAGAGAGCGGACCTCTGAGTTTTTTAGATGATGCCATTGCTTTTTCTTCTCTTCTACATAGGCAGGAAGGGTGAGTTGGGCTCACATCTCCGCCGCAGGGCTCACAGGGCCGCAAGACTTGTAGTTACAAGAGCTTTGAAGGATTTCTTGGCCAAGAAGACATGGCCAACAAGGATTTTTATGTTTTGGACCCAATCTTCAAGATTTCATCTTATGGACTCATGCTCTCGGGGTCTCTAGCTGGTCAGAGTGACCCTGAGATAAGTTTGAAAATCTCTTTTCTCAGCCCGGTGGTCGAAGAAGGAGTCAGAGCTCTTCATTTCTCAGTCTCAAGGTTGTTTATTGTATCTTATCTATAAAATTCTTTCTCCTGTCCCGCCGAGGTCCGCTCAGCAAGACAGTCTAAGGCACTCTGCCTCCCCTGGGGTGGTGTTATCTTTTTATACTAACAACTACCTGTACAATATTTACAATTACTTTCCAATCCCTATCATCTATGTTAGACAGTGAGCTTCTACTCTAGACCAATCTCAAAGTGCCAAGATCACAGCAGAAGAGGGAGGCCAAGAAGAAGAAGGAGAAAGGCTGCACATGCCCAGATTCCTCCATCTTGCCCCCTGAAGCCCCATTCTAAAAACCCTCAACATCTATTTTTCCACTCTGGGATAAATTCACTGTCATTCTACTTCAACTTTTGTGGCTGGTCATTCTTCATACAAGGTTGGTCATTGTTTTTTCCAAGGGCTAAATCAAAGGCACGGGGGTCTTGGGCTCTGTGCCAAGGTCTCTGAGCCCTCTGACAGGGTCTGGAGTCCTGCAGGGCAGTCAGAGGCCTTTCCTGGCTTCCCACATCATGCTACAGTGTAAGCTTCCTTAGCCAATCACGCTATGACACACAAACCTACAGCCCTGCATCCTAAACTTCTTGTTTAGCATTGTAACTACTTTGATTTCTTCCTAGATCTTGAACTGGAAAACTCTAAACTTTCCTCCACTTCAACTTTCCTCCCCGTGTCGCTGCTATAAACTAGAAATCCGCATTCTTGCTTCTAGCACCTAAGTTTGGGAGCCCTTTCCAAGGTCTCAGATCAAATCCTGTGTTTAATTCTAAGCTTTGCTGACAAGACCAAAGGTCTGAGATTTCTCTGCATTTGGGTTTCCAACAACACTGATGCTGTTAGTTGCAGAGTGCCCAGGATGCGTCTTGCAAGTCAACTCTGGCAGGAACAAGGCGGCTGCCAGAGGGCTGCTTGTGGCCTCTGAGAGCCCATTGCCCAGGGCTTGCCAGCGCCCCAGCCCCTCAGGGGCTGCCCCAGCCCGGCCAAGCTGCCCGGCAGCAGCGCCGCAGCCCCACAGCAGCTCCAGAGCAGCCCCATGCAGAGGCACCTGGGAGCCCTCAGCAAGGCAGCCAGCAGCACACGAGCAGGAGGACATGGCTGGCGCTTCCTGCCTGGCACAGGGCTTGTGGCCATCTCCAGGCACTGCTCTGGCAGGGATCCCCGCAGCTCCAGCCCCTCTGTGGGCAGCACAAAGGCTTCAGCAGAACCACCAAAGGCCAAGGGGCTTCTGGCCATTTCCCCTGGCCCACTGCACACCTGGGCAGCTGGCTGAGCGCGGGCATCCTTTTCCCCCTCCTCCCCTATGCCCTACGGACCCTGGGCAGCAAAAGAAAGATCCTGGGAGTCTGTGGATGTTAACATAGTCTATATTTACATGGTCAAAGAAAAAAAAAATGAAAAGAAAATTCTTGAAGAAAAACCAAATAAAACCTGACTCAGGTGGCCCCAGCAAAAAGAGCTTCTGGGATCAATTCTCCACAGAGCTCTGGCAGGGCAGGCAGCCGAGCCGTGCCAGACGAGGCCATGTCTTCCACGCCCTGCGCAGGTGATTTTGGAGCCACTGGAACCTGGAGATGGGAGGCCGCTCTCCTGACCTGAGGATGCACAGCGTTTGAATTGCTAGGCTTCCGACGGCGAGGCTGGTGTCCTGTGCTTTGTCTTCAAGGGCTGCGAGAGAGAGGAACAGAGGCACGGTCAGAAGCTGGAGCCACAGGGAGCCGAGGAGGAGCCCCCTGCAAGGGCCATCCCGGCCGGCTCTTGCCATGGCCAGGAGGGAGAAGGGAGCAAGGGGATCAGCCCAAAGCTGCTGGCCACGAATGGCCCGCGTGGCCCTGAAATCTCTGTGTGCTTTGCCCACGGGAGCAGAGCCCTCCGCAGCCGGGGCAGGGCTTGCAGCTCCCCCCGGCAGCCCCCGCTGTCAGCCTGCTGCCCTCACTCACCAGTGCAGATCAGCTGCAGCTCTTGCTGCTGCCCCCTCAGGTGCCGCCCGGCCATGCCTGTGAACACAGAGCCTGTCACGGCCCCAGCGGCACAGCTCCCTGCCAGCGGCGCTGCCGGCGCTGTGGCCACACGGGCTGCTGGCCCGGCAGCGCTCAGTTTAGCCCATGCAGCACACTGTCGCCCCAGGGCACGGCTGTCAGAGGGCGGCAGCAGCAATGCCCAGGCCAGGCGGGGCTGCACGGCGCCGGGCCCGACTGCCGCTGCCGGGGCAAAAGGCGGGGCTGGGGCCGAGCTGCGGCGGGCCGGGGAGGAAGCCCGGGCTCGTAACTCACCCATGAACCTGATGGCCGCCTCTCGCAGGGTCTCTTGTGGGCTCTCCAGGTAGCGCAGGGCCCGGCGCAGGTGCTCGGCCGCTCTGCTCCTGTCCTCTGCCAGCTGCAGAGAGCGGCAGGAGGGAAGGGTTGGTGCGGGCTCAGCCCCTGGGCCGGGCGCTGCCTGCGCCCAGCCCCGGCCTCCCCTGGCCGCACAGCCCTGAGGCGCGGCCAGCAGCCGCTGGTTGCGGGCTCCCGAGGGGAGGGGGAGAGGGCCGGCTGCTGCCCGGGGAGCCGCGGTGCCACCCCTGCCCCGCAGCCCCGCCGGGCCGGGGCTCCATGGGCACCCGGCTCGGGCCCACGGGAGCCTGGAGAAGAGCCCGCGCGGCCTCTGGCTGCAGCAGCGCGCAGGGGCACAGCTGCCCGGCCCGCACACTGAGCACCGCCCTCAGGGGCCTTCTCCTGGCTGAGTTGGGGATTCCAGGCCGTCCTTACCAGGTACTTGCTGAACTTCCACAGTTTCTGCTCCTTCAGTAGCTTTTTGAGATCCCTCCTCTTCATGAACTTGACCGCATAAAGCAGTGTTTCCCGAGAAGCCTGGAGAGCAGCAGAGACGTGGAGATGGCCCCACAGCCCAGGGCACGGGACCCGCCTCCCCCTGCCATGGCCTGGAGGAGGCTGCGGTCCAGCAGGCGCAGGGCAGGAGGCAGCCGAGCCCCCTGCCAGGCGGACAGCAGCCCACAGCTGCAGCCCAGGAGTCCTCACCTCTGCCACATGCTGATTCTCATCATTGCAGTGGAAGAAGAGTGGAAGCAGGCTCTGTTGCACAGGGCTTTCCAAAGGTTTTTCTCTCTCTTCCAAATACTCCATCATGTCTCGGAAGAGTTTTATGGAGAGCAGCTGTAGCTGGCTATTATCCTAGATGAAAAAAAAAACGAAAAAACACCTCAGCATGGGCTCCTCCAGGGCGCCCTGGGCACGGGGCTGGAAATGCACAGGGCGCACAGTTTCCAGGCAGCAGCCAGTGGCTGTAGCTGGGGGCACGGAGCCTTACGTGGTCAAAGAGCGGCAGGAGTGCCTCAGCCAGCTGCACGGCAATGGGGGTTGACATCAGAAGGTGTTTGTGCAGGAGTATAAAGCTGAGTGTGATGAGTGTCATGCCAGCTATCTCTGCTTCATTGTCCCCCAGTAGGTGCATGAGGCTTTTGGTCAAGCTCCACATTCTTTCGGCCTGTGCGGAACACAAGGCTGTGAAGTCCCACCCTACTGCCACAGGGCCCAGAGGCCAAAGGACTGTCCTGAAGCACTGGGGCAGCTGAAGCAGGAGGCAGGAGAGCTGGGAGCAGCTGCCCCAGTGCCCAAAGCCCAGGCCAGGCCAAGTGACTGCGTTCCCAGCGCAGCTTCAGCCACCGCCCCCTTCTCACCATTGAGGGATCATCAATGAGCTCGAGAAGGGCCCTGAGCGCCAGGCGTCGCCTCTCCCTGCACTCGCTCTGCAGGTACCTTGAAGAGACCTTCACAACACTGTCGCCACATTCACTAGAATCCAGGCACACGAGGACCTGAAAGGCACAGGCCAGTGATGGGGGAGCCAGCCGGCAGGAGCCCGCAGCCACACAGGGCTGGGCCCAGGACGCAGCAGCAGCAGCACAGGGTGCGGGCACCGTGCCAGGCGGCTGCGGCCACGAGAGGGCAGAGAGCTGGGAGGCAGCACAGCCAGGCAGCGCTGGACACCCGGCTCACCTCCACAAGGAATGCCAGGGCGGGCAGATCCCAGTGTGGCTCCTGTGTGCTGAGCAGCCAGAGGAGGTGGAGTGCAATACTGGAACACAAGCGATGACAAGCATGGCGCATCTCCCTAGGAGGGCAAAAAAGGGAGCAGGAAGCTGAGCAAATCTCTCCAAGGACAGGCTTACAGAGCCTGGTGGTCTTTTACCACCACCCTGCAAGGGGACCTGGGCCCTTTAGGAGGTGTCTCCTCCTGTGCTCTCTCCCCTGCCAGCCTTTTCCAGTCTGCTTGGCCGTCCCTCAGTGTGTCGTTAGCCGTCCCTCATTGTGTCCCAGGGCCTCGGGGAATGTGTGGGACAGCTCGGGCACAGAGCACAAATGGCAGGATCAATGGGGAGAAAGAGAGTCTCACCTGGCCAGCAGACCCACAGCATAGTGGCGGGTGTCAGCACAGAGTAGCGTGTCCCAGCCACGCTTGCGTTCCACTGACACCACCACATCCTTGTACTGCTTTTGGCAGAGCAGGGACTTCAGGCTCTGCACTGCAAACCTGTGTGCACAGCAAAGCCCGGGTCACACTGGCAGCACTGGCTCCTTTGCAGGCCACGTGCCAAGGACAGGAGGAGTGGGATGGAGCACCTGTTGGGGCTGGTGGCAAGACCGTGCTCTTCCAGGCAATCCTTCCAGAAGGTTTGCACCTCCTCTGGCATCTCTTCTGTGCTGGAGAACACTTGAAAGAGCAGATGAACAAAAAGGCGGGGGAAATATGGCCTCACTACACGTGGGACAGGGGACTCCTGGAGGACCTTCCACATCACCACGGTTGCCTGCAAAGGACAAAGCCCCCCGAGACAGCGCTCAGTGCCCAGGTGTCCGTGTGGCAGGGCCCGAGCGTGGCAGGGAGAGGCCCGGAGAGACCTTGGCAGGGGGAGCATGGGGCCTGGTGGGCCTGAAGCTGCCCCTGGGCCAGGTTTCCGGGCAGCGCCTGAGGCAGGCAGATGCAGTGGGGGAAGGAGGATGGAGAGCTGCTGGAGAGGCGGCCTTGGGGCCAGCAAAGGCCAGTTGCGGAAACTCACAGCCAGGGCAAAGACAGCCGTTTTGTCCCCATCCGAGGTGCACGTGCTGTACTCTGGCCAGCTCCCCAGCACATCCAGGAGGATCAGATGCACTGGCTCGGCAGTCCTGGACGAGCACATGATGGTCTTCCACATGGAGATGGCAGCTCTGCGGGGTTAGAGCTCTGTCTCATGGGGGGTCTCAGACACAGCATGGTGGCCTGGGCATCCCTAGGGGCCCGGGCTGACCGCCGGCACTGCCTCTGTCCACTGGCCCTTGCCAGCAGCAGCCAGGCAGCCCAGCCCTGTGAGGACAGGCCCTGAGGGGCAGCAAGGCAGCATGGCAGCAGGCTCAGGGGCTGACGTGCCAGGGCTGGGAACGGCAGCAGCCAGAGGGTTCTGGAACTGTCTTTTGCTCCGACACCTGGGCCAGGCGGTACAGGGTGATGGGCTGGGGAGGCCTGAGCCCTCTGGGCAGGTGGGCCCCATACCTGTCACAGGACGGGGCCACACGCAGGAGCGTCACGACTGCGTCAGGCGGGTGTGCTTTGGTGAGTTTCAGCAGGGCCTTGTCCAGCCTGTGCTCGGCAGAATCGTTGGCCAGGAGCCATCGGTGAATGTACCTGACCATGGCAGGCACCTGGAGGAGGCACGGGGAGACTTGGAAAGCTGCCAGAGAGAGCAATGTCCCCAGGCTCCCCAGAGAAGCGCTTCCCTTGCCAGTGCACTGCCATGGCCTCAAAGGCTCTGAGGGACCAGCAGGCATGGCTGGGGAAGCCACATGACTCATGGGGGAATGTGAGCCTGGCCCCAGGCTGCTTACTTGTTCTGGCCGGGCAACACCCTTCTCCAGGAGCAAATCCAGCAGGGCGGCACTGGTCTCATGCTTGAGGAGCTCGGAGTGAGCTCTGAGCCCAGTGCCCATGGTGTGGGTCTCTTGCTGCCGAATGCTCCGGATGAAGTCGCAAATGAGCTGTAGGAGAAGGGCAAGAAGCCGGGGATGTTGCATGGAGTGCTGCACACACGGTGCTGGGCTGAGCAGAGACAGCAGGCCCAGCCCAGGTGGAGGTGGCTGCAGGTACCTGCGCTGTTCTGTGGAAGCGGCCACGGCTGGATTCCTGCTCTTGTGTGCACTCAACAGCTTCATCTGGCAAAGAGGGAGCGCAGCCAGAGCTGAGGGGCTGCGGGAGAGGCCGGAGAACACAGCCCAGCCCTGCGCTCCCCAGGCAGGGAGAGCCCCGGGATGCCCCAGGGGGATGGAGCGAGGCCGCTGTGGGGTGTCTGCCCGGCCCCTCTTCCCGCCTCTCCTTGGGCATTTCCCCAGGGGATTGCATGGCATGGCATGGCATGGCATGGCATGGCATGGCATGGCATGGCATGGGGCCAGGTTGGCTGCAGGCTCCAGCCCTGCAGCCCAGCTCTGCCACTCACCCTCCTGCGGTGGATGGAAGGGCACCACTCTTTCAGTCTCCTGTGCTGGGGCTGCTCCAGGTCCTTCTTCCTCCTCCTCCTCCTCCTCCTCCACCCAGGCCATCTTGGGCATTCTCGGGGGTCTCTGCTCCATGTCTGTGACAGGAGCTACTTGCAGGAGAGACGCCTTGGGAAAGCTCTGGGGCACCAAGTCCCACACTCTGTCCTGGAGGGCAGCTGCAGAATAGAAGCCTCGGAAGGCCACGGGTCACCGAGTGCTGTGCTCTGGCCTGGAGCTCAGCTGCAGGAACAACGCTACAGAAAAGCTCCTGGTCAGACGGGAACGAGTGCACTGTGTGGGGGCTCCTCACAGCACTGCTCTGTCCCGTTGTGCCCCGTTGCTTGTTCCCAGCACCCGGGCAAGCTTCTATTTCCCACGTGTCACAAAGGGGCCTTGGAGACCGGGTTCCGTTCCATGGCACGGTGACCGTGCTGCAGTGTGCCAGCCAGGGGCCTTGCACACACTGCCTCCTGCCCTGGGGCCGGCCCCAGCTCAGCCAAAGTGGCCCAGCTTGGAAGGAATCCCTGGCCCCAGCCTGACAGGATCTTTAGGAAGGCCTCAGACCATAAGCCAGCGCCGCCTGGCTCTGCGGGCTCACTCCTATCCCCATATCTTTCCCTGAGAGCATTTGAATTTCTAAATGAGAATCATTTGAAGAGAGGGGATTTACATTTTCCATTTCAGAGAAGACTTCTGCCTTGCTTAGCAGACACCTCACTCTTCAAACCAAGACAATTGTTTGTCATCTTGCAGATGCGCAGTTGCTGGGCAGCCCCGTTTTCCACCAGGGACCTGGGGAACCATTTCAGCAACTGGGAAAATCCTAGCTGGTCCATCCACCCATAGATGAGGTCTCCAAATTTGCCCCAAAAGTGGGTCCAGCTTTTATAGGCCAAAAGGAGCAAGTCCAAGTGACTGGATGATATTTTTAGCCCAGATAGCCCTTCAGCTGATGGCACACTTCACAATCAGCAGGGGACACAGCTAGGCCAAAGCCCAGACCTCTGCTGGGAGGCTTTCTCTTCAAAGACCCTTCAAACAAGCCTCCATGCAAGTCAGTTGGGAAAGTTTCTTCAAATGATCCATTTCTGGCACCTAACTACACAGGGTGTTGTGAAAGATTCTAAAGCAGCCGCTCTGGAGTCAAAGAGGCAGCCCTAAGAGTCCTTGTCATCTGTTTGTAGCTAAATCCCACTTTGGGGGAGTTGAAGGAGTTTGGAACGAGCTAGAGAGCGGACCTCTGAGTTTTTTAGATGATGCCATTGCTTTTTCTTCTCTTCTACATAGGCAGGAAGGGTGAGTTGGGCTCACATCTCCGCCGCAGGGCTCACAGGGCCGCAAGACTTGTAGTTACAAGAGCTTTGAAGGATTTCTTGGCCAAGAAGACATGGCCAACAAGGATTTTTATGTTTTGGGCCCAATCTTCAAGATTTCATCTTATGGACTCATGCTCTCGGGGTCTCTAGCTGGTCAGAGTGACCCTGAGATAAGTTTGAAAATCTCTTTTCTCAGCCCGGTGGTCGAAGAAGGAGTCAGAGCTCTTCATTTCTCAGTCTCAAGGTTGTTTATTGTATCTTATCTATAAAATTCTTTCTCCTGTCCCGCCGAGGTCCGCTCAGCAAGACAGTCTAAGGCACTCTGCCTCCCCTGGGGTGGTGTTATCTTTTTATACTAACAACTACCTGTACAATATTTACAATTACTTTCCAATCCCTATCATCTATGTTAGACAGTGAGCTTCTACTCTAGACCAATCTCAAAGTGCCAAGATCACAGCAGAAGAGGGAGGCCAAGAAGAAGAAGGAGAAAGGCTGCACATGCCCAGATTCCTCCATCTTGCCCCCTGAAGCCCCATTCTAAAAACCCTCAACATCTATTTTTCCACTCTGGGATAAATTCACTGTCATTCTACTTCAACTTTTGTGGCTGGTCATTCTTCATACAAGGTTGGTCATTGTTTTTTCCAAGGGCTAAATCAAAGGCGCGGGGGTCTTGGGCTCTGTGCCAAGGTCTCTGAGCCCTCTGACAGGGTCTGGAGTCCTGCAGGGCAGTCAGAGGCATTTCCTGGCTTCCCACATCATGCTACAGTGTAAGCTTCCTTAGCCAATCACGCTATGACACACAAACCTACAGCCCTGCATCCTAAACTTCTTGTTTACCATTGTAACTACTTTGATTTCTTCCTAGATCTTGAACTGGAAAACTCTAAACTTTCCTCCACTTCAACTTTCCTCCCCGTGTCGCTGCTATAAACTAGAAATCCGCATTCTTGCTCCTAGCACCTAAGTTTGGGAGCCCTTTCCAAGGTCTCAGATCAAATCCTAAGCTTTGCTGACAAGACCAAAGGTCTGAGATTTCTCTGCATTTGGGTTTCCAACAACACTGATGCTGTTAGTTGCAGAGTGCCCAGGATGCGTCTTGCAAGTCAACTCTGGCAGGAACAAGGCGGCTGCCAGAGGGCTGCTTGTGGCCTCTGAGAGCCCATTGCCCAGGGCTTGCCAGCGCCGCAGCCCCTCAGGGGCTGCCCCAGCCCGGCCAAGCTGCCCGGCAGCAGCGCCGCAGCCCCACAGCAGCTCCAGAGCAGCCCCATGCAGAGGCAACTGGGAGCCCTCAGCAAGGCAGCCAGCAGCACACGAGCAGGAGGACATGGCTGGCGCTTCCTGCCTGGCACAGGGCTTGTGGCCATCTCCAGGCACTGCTCTGGCAGGGATCCCCGCAGCTCCAGCCCCTGCCCAGCCCCTCTGTGGGCAGCACAAAGGCTTCAGCAGAACCACCAAAGGCCAAGGGGCTTCTGGCCATTTCCCCTGGCCCACTGCACACCTGGGCAGCTGGCTGAGCGCGGGCATCCTTTTCCCCCTCCTCCCCTATGCCCTACGGACCCTGGGCAGCAAAAGAAAGATCCTGGGAGTCTGTGGATGTTAACATAGTCTATATTTACATGGTCAAAGAAAAAAAAATGAAAAGAAAATTCTTGAAGAAAAACCAAATAAAACCTGACTCAGGTGGCCCCAGCAAAAAGAGCTTCTGGGATCAATTCTCCACAGAGCTCTGGCAGGGCAGGCAGCCGAGCCGTGCCAGATGAGGCCATGTGTTCAACGCCCTGCGCAGGTGATTTTGGAGCCACTGGAACCTGGAGATGGGAGCCCGCTGTCCTGACCTGAGGATGCACAGGGTTTGAATTGCCAGGCTTCCGACGGCGAGGCTGATGTCGTGTGCTTTGTCTTCAAGGGCTGCGAGAGAGAGGAACAGAGGCACGGTCAGAAGCTGGAGCCACAGGGAGCCGAGGAGGAGCCCCCTGCAAGGGCCATCCGGGCCGGCTCTTGCCATGGCCAGGAGGGAGATGGGAGCAAGGGGATCAGCCCGAAGCTGCTGGCCACGAATGGCCCGCGTGGCCCTGAAATCTCTGTGTGCTCTGCCCACGGGAGCAGAGCCCTCCGCAGCCGGGGCAGGGCTTGCAGCTCCCCCCGGCAGCCCCCGCTGTCAGCCTGCTGCCCTCACTCACCAGTGCAGATCAGCTGCAGCTGTTGCTGCTGCCCCCTCAGGTGCCGCCCGGCCATGCCTGTGAACACAGAGCCTGTCACGGCCCCAGCGGCACAGCTCCCTGCCAGCGGCGCTGCCGGCGCTGTGGCCACACGGGCTGCTGGCCCGGCAGCGCTCAGCTCAGCCCATGCAGCACGCTGTCGCCCCAGGGCACGGCTGTCAGAGGGCGGCAGCAGCAATGCCCAGGCCAGGCGGGGCTGCACGGCGCCGGGCCCGGCTGCCGCTGCCGGGGCAACAGGCGGGGCTGGGGCCGAGCTGCGGCGAGCTGGGGAGGGAGCCTGGGCTCGTAACTCACCCATGAACCTGACGGCCGCCTCTCGCAGGGTCTCTTGTGGGCTCTCCAGGTAGCGCAGGCCCGGCGCAGGTGCTCGGCCGCTCTGCTCCTGTCCTCTGCCAGCTGCAGAGAGCGGCAGGAGGGAAGGGTTGGTGCGGGCTCAGCCCCTGGGCCGGGCGCTGCCTGCGCCCAGCCCCGGCCTCCCCTGGCCGCACAGCCCTGAGGCGCGGCCAGCAGCCGCTGGTTGCGGGCTCCCGAGGGGAGGGGGAGAGGGCCGGCTGCTGCCCGGGGAGCCGCGGTGCCACCCCTGCCCCGCAGCCCCGCCGGGCCGGGGCTCCATGGGCACCCGGCTCGGGCCCACGGGAGCCTGGAGAAGAGCCCGCGCGGCCTCTGGCTGCAGCAGCGCGCAGGGGCACAGCTGCCCGGCCCGCACACTGAGCACCGCCCTCAGGGGCCTTCTCCTGGCTGAGTTGGGGATTCCAGGCCGTCCTTACCAGGTACTTGCTGAACTTCCACAGTTTCTGCTCCTTCAGTAGCTTTTTGAGATCCCTCCTCTTCATGAACTTGACCGCATAAAGCAGTGTTTCCCGAGAAGCCTGGAGAGCAGCAGAGACGTGGAGATGGCCCCACAGCCCAGGGCACGGGACCCGCCTCCCCCTGCCATGGCCTGGAGGAGGCTGCGGTCCAGCAGGCGCAGGGCAGGAGGCAGCCGAGCCCCCTGCCAGGCGGACAGCAGCCCACAGCTGCAGCCCAGGAGTCCTCACCTCTGCCACATGCTGATTCTCATCATTGCAGTGGAAGAAGAGTGGAAGCAGGCTCTGTTGCACAGGGCTTTCCAAAGGTTTTTCTCTCTCTTCCAAATACTCCATCATGTCTCGGAAGAGTTTTATGGAGAGCAGCTGTAGCTGGCTATTATCCTAGATGAAAAAAAAAACGAAAAAACACCTCAGCATGGGCTCCTCCAGGGCGCCCTGGGCACGGGGCTGGAAATGCACAGGGCTCACAGTTTCCAGGCAGCAGCCAGTGACTGTAGCTGGGGGCACGGAGCCTTACGTGGTCAAAGAGCGGCAGGAGTGCCTCAGCCAGCTGCACGGCAATGGGGGTTGACATCAGAAGGTGTTTGTGCAGGAGTATAAAGCTGAGTGTGATGAGTGTCATGCCAGCTATCTCTGCATCATTGTCCCCCAGCAGGTGCATGAGGCTTTTGGTCAAGCTCCACATTCTTTCGGCCTGTGCGGAACACAAGGCTGTGAAGTCCCACCCTACTGCCACAGGGCCCAGAGGCCAAAGGACTGTCCTGAAGCACTGGGGCAGCTGAAGCAGGAGGCAGGAGAGCTGGGAGCAGCTGCCCCAGTGCCCAAAGCCCAGGCCAGGCCAAGTGACTGCGTTCCCAGCGCAGCTTCAGCCACCGCCCCCTTCTCACCATTGAGGGATCATCAATGAGCTCGAGAAGGGCCCTGAGCGCCAGGCGACGCCTCTCCCTGCACTCGCTCTGCAGGTACCTTGAAGAGACCTTCACAACACTGTCGCCACATTCACTAGAATCCAGGCACACGAGGACCTGAAAGGCACAGGCCAGTGATGGGAGAGCCGGCCGGCAGGAGCCCGCAGCCACACAGGGCTGGGCCCAGGACGCAGCAGCAGCAGCACAGGGTGCGGGCACCGTGCCAGGCGGCTGCGGCCACGAGAGGGCAGAGAGCTGGGAGGCAGCACAGCCAGGCAGCGCTGGACACCCGGCTCACCTCCACAAGGAATGCCAGGGCGGGCAGACCCCAGTGTGGCTCCTGTGTGCTGAGCAGCCAGAGGAGGTGGAGTGCAATACTGGAACACAAGCGATGACAAGCATGGCGCATCTCCCTAGGAGGGCAAAAAAGGGAGCAGGAAGCTGAGCAAATCTCTCCAAGGACAGGCTTACAGAGCCTGGTGGTCTTTTACCACCACCCTGCAAGGGGACCTGGGCCCTTTAGGAGGTGTCTGCTCCTGTGCTCTCTCCCCTGCCAGCCTTTTCCAGTCTGCTTGGCCGTCCCTCAGTGTGTCGTTAGCCATCCCTCATTGTGTCCCAGGGCCTCGGGGAATGTGTGGGACAGCTCGGGCACAGAGCACAAATGGCAGGATCAATGGGGAGAAAGAGAGTCTCACCTGGCCAGCAGACCCATAGCATAGTGGCGGGTGTCAGTACAGAGCAGCGTGTCCCAGCCACGCTTGCGTTCCACTGACACCACCACATCCTTGTACTGCTTTTGGCAGAGCAGGGACTTCAGGCTCTGCACTGCAAACCTGTGTGCACAGCAAAGCCCGGGTCACACTGGCAGCACTGGCTCCTTTGCAGGCCACGTGCCAAGGACAGGAGGAGTGGGATGGAGCACCTGTTGGGGCTGGTGGCAAGACCGTGCTCTTCCAGGCAATCCTTCCAGAAGGTTTGCACCTCCTCTGGCATCTCTTCTGTGCTGGAGAACACTTGAAAGAGCAGATGAACAAAAAGGCGGGGGAAATATGGCCTCACTACACGTGGGACAGGGGACTCCTGGAGGACCTTCCACATCACCACGGTTGCCTGCAAAGGACAAAGCCCCCCGAGACAGCGCTCAGTGCCCAGGTGTCCGTGTGGCAGGGCCCGAGCGTGGCAGGGAGAGGCCCGGAGAGACCTTGGCAGGGGGAGCACGGGGCCTGGCGGGCCTGAAGCTGCCCCTAGGCCAGGTTTCCGGGCAGCGCCTGAGGCAGGCAGATGCAGTGGGGGAAGGAGGATGGAGAGCTGCTGGAGAGGCGGCCTTGGGGCCAGCAAAGGCCAGTTGCGGAAACTCACAGCCAGGGCAAAGACAGCCGTTTTGTCCCCATCCGAGGTGCACGTGCTGTACTCTGGCCAGCTCCCCAGCACATCCAGGAGGATCAGATGCACTGGCTCGGCAGTCCTGGACGAGCACATGATGGTCTTCCACATGGAGATGGCAGCTCTGCGGGGTTAGAGCTCTGTCTCATGGGGGGGTCTCAGACACAGCATGGTGGCCTGGGCATCCCTAGGGGCCCGGGCTGACCGCCGGCACTGCCTCTGTCCACTGGCCCTTGCCAGCAGCAGCCAGGCAGCCCGGCCCTGTGAGGACAGGCCCTGAGGGGCAGCAAGGCAGCATGGCAGCAGGCTCAGGGGCTGACGTGCCAGGGCTGGGAACGGCAGCAGCCAGAGGGTTCTGGAACTGTCTTTTGCTCCGACACCTGGGCCAGGCGGTACAGGGTGATGGGCTGGGGAGGCCTGAGCCCTCTGGACAGGTGGGCCCCATACCTGTCACAGGACGGGGCCACACGCAGGAGCGTCACGACTGCGTCAGCCGGGTGTGCTTTGGTGAGTTTCAGCAGGGCCTTGTCCAGCCTGTGCTCGGCAGAATCGTTGGCCAGGAGCCATCGGTGAATGTACCTGACCATGGCAGGCACCTGGAGGAGGCACGGGGAGACTTGGAAAGCTGCCAGAGAGAGCAATGTCCCCAGGCTCCCCAGAGAAGCGCTTCCCTTGCCAGTGCACTGCCATGGCCTCAAAGGCTCTGAGGGACCAGCAGGCGTGGCTGGGGAAGCCATATGACTCATGGGGGAATTGAAGCCTGGCCCCAGGCTGCTTACTTGTTCTGGCCGGGCAACACCCTTCTCCAGGAGCAAATCCAGCAGGGCGGCACTGGTCTCATGCTTGAGGAGCTCGGAGTGAGCTCTGAGCCCAGTGCCCATGGTGTGGGTCTCTTGCTGCCGAATGCTCCGGATGAAGTCGCAAATGAGCTGTAGGAGAAGGGCAAGAAGCCGGGGATGTTGCATGGAGTGCTGCACACACGGTGCTGGGCTGAGCAGAGACAGCAGGCCCAGCCCAGGTGGAGGTGGCTGCAGGTACCTGCGCTGTTCTGTGGAAGCGGCCACGGCTGGATTCCTGCTCTTGTGTGCGCTCAACAGCTTCATCTGGCAAAGAGGGAGCGCAGCCAGAGCTGAGGGGCTGCGGGAGAGGCCGGAGAACACAGCCCAGCCCTGCGCTCCCCAGGCAGGGAGAGCCCCGGGATGCCCCAGGGGGATGGAGCGAGGCCGCTGTGGGGTGTCTGCCCGGCCCCTCTTCCCGCCTCTCCTTGGGCATTTCCCCAGGGGATTGCATGGCATGGCATGGCATGGCATGGCATGGCATGGGGCCAGGTTGGCTGCAGGCTCCAGCCCTGCAGCCCAGCTCTGCCACTCACCCTCCTGCGGTGGATGGAAGGGCACCACTCTTTCAGTCTCCTGTGCTGGGGCTGCTCCAGGTCCTTCTTCCTCCTCCTCCTCCTCCTCCTCCACCCAGGCCATCTTGGGCATTCTCGGGGGTCTCTGCTCCATGTCTGTGACTGGAGCTACTTGCAGGAGAGACGCCTTGGGAAAGCTCTGGGGCACCAAGTCCCACACTCTGCCCTGGAGGGCAGCTGCAGAATAGAAGCCTCGGAAGGCCACGGGTCACCGAGTGCTGTGCTCTGGCCTGGAGCTCAGCTGCAGGAACAACGCTGCAGAAAAGCTCCTGGTCAGACGGGAACGAGTGCACTGTGTGGGGGCTCCTCACAGCACTGCTCTGTCCCGTTGTGCCCCGTTGCTTGTTCCCAGCACCCGGGCAAGCTTCTATTTCCCACGTGTCACAAAGGGGCCTTGGAGACCGGGTTCCGTTCCATGGCACGGTGACCGTGCTGCAGTGTGCCAGCCAGGGGCCTTGCACACACTGCCTCCTGCCCTGGGGCCGGCCCCAGCTCAGCCAAAGTGGCCCAGCTTGGAAGGAATCCCTGGCCCCAGCCTGACAGGATCTTTAGGAAGGCCTCAGACCATAAGCCAGCGCCGCCTGGCTCTGCGGGCTCACTCCTATCCCCATATCTTTCCCTGAGAGCATTTGAATTTCTAAATGAGAATCATTTGAAGAGAGGGGATTTACATTTTCCATTTCAGAGAAGACTTCTGCCTTGCTTAGCAGACACCTCACTCTTCAAACCAAGACAATTGTTTGTCATCTTGCAGATGCGCAGTTGCTGGGCAGCCCCGTTTTCCACCAGGGACCTGGGGAACCATTTCAGCAACTGGGAAAATCCTAGCTGGTCCATCCACCCATAGATGAGGTCTCCAAATTTGCCCCAAAAGTGGGTCCAGCTTTTATAGGCCAAAAGGAGCAAGTCCAAGTGACTGGATGATATTTTTAGCCCAGATAGCCCTTCAGCTGATGGCACACTTCACAATCAGCAGGGGACACAGCTAGGCCAAAGCCCAGACCTCTGCTGGGAGGCTTTCTCTTCAAAGACCCTTCAAACAAGCCTCCATGCAAGTCAGTTGGGAAAGTTTCTTCAAATGATCCATTTCTGGCACCTAACTACACAGGGTGTTGTGAAAGATTCTAAAGCAGCCGCTCTGGAGTCAAAGAGGCAGCCCTAAGAGTCCTTGTCATCTGTTTGTAGCTAAATCCCACTTTGGGGGAGTTGAAGGAGTTTGGAACGAGCTAGAGAGCGGACCTCTGAGTTTTTAGATGATGCCATTGCTTTTTCTTCTCTTCTACATAGGCAGGAAGGGTGAGTTGGGCTCACATCTCCGCCGCAGGGCTCACAGGGCCGCAAGACTTGTAGTTACAAGAGCTTTGAAGGATTTCTTGGCCAAGAAGACATGGCCAACAAGGATTTTTATGTTTTGGACCCAATCTTCAAGATTTCATCTTATGGACTTATGCTCTCGGGGTCTCTAGCTGGTCAGAGTGACCCTGAGATAAGTTTGAAAATCTCTTTTCTCAGCCCGGTGGTCGAAGAAGGAGTCAGAGCTCTTCATTTCTCAGTCTCAAGGTTGTTTATTGTATCTTATCTATAAAATTCTTTCTCCTGTCCCGCCGAGGTCCGCTCAGCAAGACAGTCTAAGGCACTCTGCCTCCCCTGGGGTGGTGTTATCTTTTTATACTAACAACTACCTGTACAATATTTACAATTACTTTCCAATCCCTATCATCTATGTTAGACAGTGAGCTTCTACTCTAGACCAATCTCAAAGTGCCAAGATCACAGCAGAAGAGGGAGGCCAAGAAGAAGAAGGAGAAAGGCTGCACATGCCCAGATTCCTCCATCTTGCCCCCTGAAGCCCCATTCTAAAAACCCTCAACATCTATTTTTCCACTCTGGGATAAATTCACTGTCATTCTACTTCAACTTTTGTGGCTGGTCATTCTTCATACAAGGTTGGTCATTGTTTTTTCCAAGGGCTAAATCAAAGGCACGGGGGTCTTGGGCTCTGTGCCAAGGTCTCTGAGCTCTCTGACAGGGTCTGGAGTCCTGCAGGGCAGTCAGAGGCCTTTCCTGGCTTCCCACATCATGCTACAGTGTAAGCTTCCTTAGCCAATCACGCTATGACACACAAACCTACAGCCCTGCATCCTAAACTTCTTGTTTACCATTGTAACTACTTTGATTTCTTCCTAGATCTTGAACTGGAAAACTCTAAACTTTCCTCCACTTCAACTTTCCTCCCCGTGTCGCTGCTATAAACTAGAAATCCGCATTCTTGCTCCTAGCACCTAAGTTTGGGAGCCCTTTCCAAGGTCTCAGATCAAATCCTGTGTTTAATTCTAAGCTTTGCTGACAAGACCAAAGGTCTGAGATTTCTCTGCATTTGGGTTTCCAACAACACTGATGCTGTTAGTTGCAGAGTGCCCAGGATGCGTCTTGCAAGTCAACTCTGGCAGGAACAAGGCGGCTGCCAGAGGGCTGCTTGTGGCCTCTGAGAGCCCATTGCCCAGGGCTTGCCAGCGCCGCAGCCCCTCAGGGGCTGCCCCAGCCCAGCCAAGCTGCCCGGCAGCAGCGCCGCAGCCCCACAGCAGCTCCAGAGCAGCCCCATGCAGAGGCACCTGGGATCCCTCAGCAAGGCAGCCAGCAGCACACGAGCAGGAGGACATGGCTGGCGCTTCCTGCCTGGCACAGGGCTTGTGGCCATCTCCAGGCACTGCTCTGGCAGGGATCCCCGCAGCTCCAGCCCCTGCCCAGCCCCTCTGTGGGCAGCACAAAGGCTTCAGCAGAACCACCAAAGGCCAAGGGGCTTCTGGCCATTTCCCCTGGCCCACTGCACACCTGGGCAGCTGGCTGAGCGCGGGCATCCTTTTCCCCCTCCTCCCCTATGCCCTACGGACCCTGGGCAGCAAAAGAAAGATCCTGGGAGTCTGTGGATGTTAACATAGTCTATATTTACATGGTCAAAGAAAAAAAAAATGAAAAGAAAATTCTTGAAGAAAAACCAAATAAAACCTGACTCAGGTGGCCCCAGCAAAAAGAGCTTCTGGGATCAATTCTCCACAGAGCTCTGGCAGGGCAGGCAGCCGAGCCGTGCCAGACGAGGCCATGTCTTCCACGCCCTGCGCAGGTGATTTTGGAGCCACTGGAACCTGGAGATGGGAGCCCGCTGTCCTGACCTGAGGATGCACAGCGTTTGAATTGCTAGGCTTCCGACGGCGAGGCTGGTGTCGTGTGCTTTGTCTTCAAGGGCTGCGAGAGAGAGGAACAGAGGCACGGTCAGAAGCTGGAGCCACAGGGAGCCGAGGAGGAGCCCACTGCAAGGGCCATCCCGGCCGGCTCTTGCCATGGCCAGGAGGGAGAAGGGAGCAAGGGGATCAGCCCGAAGCTGCTGGCCACGAATGGCCCGCATGGCCCTGAAATCTCTGTGTGCTTTGCCCACGGGAGCAGAGCCCTCCGCAGCCGGGGCAGGGCTTGCAGCTCCCCCCGGCAGCCCCCGCTGTCAGCCTGCTGCCCTCACTCACCAGTGCAGATCAGCTGCAGCTGTTGCTGCTGCCCCCTCAGGTGCCGCCCGGCCATGCCTGTGAACACAGAGCCTGTCACGGCCCCAGGGGCACAGCTCCCTGCCAGCGGCGCTGCCGGCGCTGTGGCCACACGGGCTGCTGGCCCGGCAGCGCTCAGTTTAGCCCATGCAGCACACTGTCGCCCCAGGGCACGGCTGTCAGAGGGCGGCAGCAGCAATGCCCAGGCCAGGCGGGGCTGCACGGCGCCGGGCCCGGCTGCCGCTGCCGGGGCAACAGGCGGGGCTGGGGCCGAGCTGCGGCGGGCTGGGGAGGGAGCCTGGGCTCGTAACTCACCCATGAACCTGATGGCCGCCTCTCGCAGGGGCTCTTGTGGGCTCTCCAGGAAGCCCAGGGCCCGGCGCAGGTGCTCGGCCGCTCTGCTCCTGTCCTCTGCCAGCTGCAGAGAGCGGCAGGAGGGAAGGGTTGGTGCGGGCTCAGCCGCTGGGCCGGGCGCTGCCTGCGCCCAGCCCCGGCCTCCCCTGGCCGCACAGCCCTGAGGCGCGGCCAGCAGCCGCTGGTTGCGGGCTCCCGAGGGGAGGGGGAGAGGGCCGGCTGCTGCCCGGGGAGCCGCGGTGCCACCCCTGCCCCGCAGCCCCGCCGGGCCGGGGCTCCATGGGCACCCGGCTCGGGCCCACGGGAGCCTGGAGAAGAGCCCGCGCGGCCTCTGGCTGCAGCAGCGCGCAGGGGCACAGCTGCCCGGCCCGCACACTGAGCACCGCCCTCAGGGGCCTTCTCCTGGCTGAGTTGGGGATTCCAGGCCGTCCTTACCAGGTACTTGCTGAACTTCCACAGTTTCTGCTCCTTCAGTAGCTTTTTGAGATCCCTCCTCTTCATGAACTTGACCGCATAAAGCAGTGTTTCCCGAGAAGCCTGGAGAGCAGCAGAGACGTGGAGATGGCCCCACAGCCCAGGGCACGGGACCCGCCTCCCCCTGCCATGGCCTGGAGGAGGCTGCGGTCCAGCAGGCGCAGGGCAGGAGGCAGCCGAGCCCCCTGCCAGGCGGACAGCAGCCCACAGCTGCAGCCCAGGAGTCCTCACCTCTGCCACATGCTGATTCTCATCATTGCAGTGGAAGAAGAGTGGAAGCAGGCTCTGTTGCACAGGGCTTTCCAAAGGTTTTTCTCTCTCTTCCAAATACTCCATCATGTCTCGGAAGAGTTTTATGGAGAGCAGCTGTACCTGGCTATTATCCTAGATGAAAAAAAAAAACGAAAAAACACCTCAGCATGGGCTCCTCCAGGGCGCCCTGGGCACGGGGCTGGAAATGCACAGGGCGCACAGTTTCCAGGCAGCAGCCAGTGGCTGTAGCTGGGGGCACGGAGCCTTACGTGGTCAAAGAGCGGCAGGAGTGCCTCAGCCAGCTGCACGGCAATGGGGGTTGACATCAGAAGGTGTTTGTGCAGGAGTATAAAGCTGAGTGTGATGAGTGTCATGCCAGCTATCTCTGCTTCATTGTCCCCCAGTAGGTGCATGAGGCTTTTGGTCAAGCTCCACATTCTTTCGGCCTGTGCGGAACACAAGGCTGTGAAGTCCCACCCTACTGCCACAGGGCCCAGAGGCCAAAGGACTGTCCTGAAGCACTGGGGCAGCTGAAGCAGGAGGCAGGAGAGCTGGGAGCAGCTGCCCCAGTGCCCAAAGCCCAGGCCAGGCCAAGTGACTGCGTTCCCAGCGCAGCTTCAGCCACCGCCCCCTTCTCACCATTGAGGGATCATCAATGAGCTCGAGAAGGGCCCTGAGCGCCAGGCGACGCCTCTCCCTGCACTCGCCCTGCAGGTACCTTGAAGAGACCTTCACAACACTGTCGCCACATTCACTAGAATCCAGGCACACGAGGACCTGAAAGGCACAGGCCAGTGATGGGAGAGCCGGCCGGCAGGAGCCCGCAGCCACACAGGGCTGGGCCCAGGACGCAGCAGCAGCAGCACAGGGTGCGGGCACCGTGCCAGGCGGCTGCGGCCACGAGAGGGCAGAGAGCTGCGAGGCAGCACAGCCAGGCAGCGCTGGACACCCGGCTCACCTCCACAAGGAATGCCAGGGCGGGCAGATCCCAGTGTGGCTCCTGTGTGCTGAGCAGCCAGAGGAGGTGGAGTGCAATACTGGAACACAAGCGATGACAAGCATGGCGCATCTCCCTAGGAGGGCAAAAAAGGGAGCAGGAAGCTGAGCAAATCTCTCCAAGGACAGGCTTACAGAGCCTGGTGGTCTTTTACCACCACCCTGCAAGGGGACCTGGGCCCTTTAGGAGGTGTCTCCTCCTGTGCTCTCTCCCCTGCCAGCCTTTTCCAGTCTGCTTGGCCGTCCCTCAGTGTGTCGTTAGCCGTCCCTCATTGTGTCCCAGGGCCTCGGGGAATGTGTGGGACAGCTCGGGCACAGAGCACAAATGGCAGGATCAATGGGGAGAAAGAGAGTCTCACCTGGCCAGCAGACCCACAGCATAGTGGCGGGTGTCAGCACAGAGCAGCGTGTCCCAGCCACGCTTGCGTTCCACTGACACCACCACATCCTTGTACTGCTTTTGGCAGAGCAGGGACTTCAGGCTCTGCACTGCAAACCTGTGTGCACAGCAAAGCCCGGGTCACACTGGCAGCACTGGCTCCTTTGCAGGCCACGTGCCAAGGACAGGAGGAGTGGGATGGAGCACCTGTTGGGGCTGGTGGCAAGACCGTGCTCTTCCAGGCAATCCTTCCAGAAGGTTTGCACCTCCTCTGGCATCTCTTCTGTGCTGGAGAACACTTGAAAGAGCAGATGAACAAAAAGGCGGGGGAAATATGGCCTCACTACACGTGGGACAGGGGACTCCTGGAGGACCTTCCACATCACCACAGTTGCCTGCAAAGGACAAAGCCCCCCGAGACAGCGCTCAGTGCCCAGGTGTCCGTGTGGCAGGGCCCGAGTGTGGCAGGGAGAGGCCCGGAGAGACCTTGGCAGGGGGAGCACGGGGCCTGGCGGGCCTGAAGCTGCCCCTAGGCCAGGTTTGCGGGCAGCGCCTGAGGCAGGCAGATGCAGTGGGGGAAGGAGGATGGAGAGCTGCTGGAGAGGCGGCCTTGGGGCCAGCAAAGGCCAGTTGCGGAAACTCACAGCCAGGGCAAAGACAGCCGTTTTGTCCCCATCCGAGGTGCACGTGCTGTACTCTGGCCAGCTCCCCAGCACATCCAGGAGGATCAGCTGCACTGGCTCGGCAGTCCTGGACGAGCACATGATGGTCTTCCATATGGAGATGGCAGCTCTGCGGGGTTAGAGCTCTGTCTCATGGGGGGGTCTCAGACACAGCATGGTGGCCTGGGCATCCCTAGGGGCCCGGGCTGACCGCCGGCACTGCCTCTGTCCACTGGCCCTTGCCAGCAGCAGCCAGGCAGCCCGGCCCTGTGAGGACAGGCCCTGAGGGGCAGCAAGGCAGCATGGCAGCAGGCTCAGGGGCTGACGTGCCAGGGCTGGGAACGGCAGCAGCCAGAGGGTTCTGGAACTGTCTTTTGCTCCGACACCTGGGCCAGGCGGTACAGGGTGATGGGCTGGGGAGGCCTGAGCCCTCTGGACAGGTGGGCCCCATACCTGTCACAGGACGGGGCCACACGCAGGAGCGTCACGACTGCGTCAGGCGGGTGTGCTTTGGTGAGTTTCAGCAGGGCCTTGTCCAGCCTGTGCTCGGCAGAATCGTTGGCCAGGAGCCATCGGTGAATGTACCTGACCATGGCAGGCACCTGGAGGAGGCACGGGGAGACTTGGAAAGCTGCCAGAGAGAGCAATGTCCCCAGGCTCCCCAGAGAAGCGCTTCCCTTGCCAGTGCACTGCCATGGCCTCAAAGGCTCTGAGGGACCAGCAGGCGTGGCTGGGGAAGCCACATGACTCATGGGGGAATGTGAGCCTGGCCCCAGGCTGCTTACTTGTTCTGGCCGGGCAACACCCTTCTCCAGGAGCAAATCCAGCAGGGCGGCACTGGTCTCATGCTTGAGGAGCTCGGAGTGAGCTCTGAGCCCAGTGCCCATGGTGTGGGTCTCTTCCTGCCGAATGCTCCGGATGAAGTCGCAAATGAGCTGTAGGAGAAGGGCAAGAAGCCGGGGATGTTGCATGGAGTGCTGCACACACGGTGCTGGGCTGAGCAGAGACAGCAGGCCCAGCCCAGGTGGAGGTGGCTGCAGGTACCTGCGCTGTTCTGTGGAAGCGGCCACGGCTGGATTCCTGCTCTTGTGTGCGCTCGACAGCTTCATCTGGCAAAGAGGGAGTGCAGCCAGAGCTGAGGGGCTGCGGGAGAGGCCGGAGAACACAGCCCAGCCCTGCGCTCCCCAGGCAGGGAGAGCCCCGGGATGCCCCAGGGGGATGGAGCGAGGCCGCTGTGGGGTGTCTGCCCGGCCCCTCTTCCCGCCTCTCCTTGGGCATTTCCCCAGGGGATTGCATGGCATGGCATGGCATGGCATGGCATGGCATGGGGCCAGGTTGGCTGCAGGCTCCAGCCCTGCAGCCCAGCTCTGCCACTCACCCTCCTGCGGTGGATGGAAGGGCACCACCCTTTCAGTCTCCTGTGCTGGGGCTGCTCCAGGTCCTTCTTCCTCCTCCTCCTCCTCCTCCTCCACCCAGGCCATCTTGGGCATTCTCGGGGGTCTCTGCTCCATGTCTGTGACAGGAGCTACTTGCAGGAGAGACGCCTTGGGAAAGCTCTGGGGCACCAAGTCCCACACTCTGTCCTGGAGGGCAGCTGCAGAATAGAAGCCTCGGAAGGCCACGGGTCACCGAGTGCTGTGCTCTGGCCTGGAGCTCAGCTGCAGGAACAACGCTACAGAAAAGCTCCTGGTCAGACGGGAACGAGTGCACTGTGTGGGGGCTCCTCACAGCACTGCTCTGTCCCGTTGTGCCCCGTTGCTTGTTCCCAGCACCTGGGCAAGCTTCTATTTCCCACGTGTCACAAAGGGGCCTTGGAGACCGGGTTCCGTTCCATGGCACGGTGACCGTGCTGCAGTGTGCCAGCCAGGGGCCTTGCACACACTGCCTCCTGCCCTGGGGCCGGCCCCAGCCCAGCCAAAGTGGCCCAGCTTGGAAGGAATCCCTGGCCCCAGCCTGACAGGATCTTTAGGAAGGCCTCAGACCATAAGCCAGCGCCGCCTGGCTCTGCGGGCTCACTCCTATCCCCATATCTTTCCCTGAGAGCATTTGAATTTCTAAATGAGAATCATTTGAAGAGAGGGGATTTACATTTTCCATTTCAGAGAAGACTTCTGCCTTGCTTAGCAGACACCTCTCTCTTCAAACCAAGACAATTGTTTGTCATCTTGCAGATGCGCAGTTGCTGGGCAGCCCCGTTTTCCACCAGGGACCTGGGGAACCATTTCAGCAACTGGGAAAATCCTAGCTGGTCCATCCACCCATAGATGAGGTCTCCAAATTTGCCCCAAAAGTGGGTCCAGCTTTTATAGGCCAAAAAGAGCAAGTCCAAGTGACTGGATGATATTTTTAGCCCAGATAGCCCTTCAGCTGATGGCACACTTCACAATCAGCAGGGGACACAGCTAGGCCAAAGCCCAGACCTCTGCTGGGAGGCTTTCTCTTCAAAGACCCTTCAAACAAGCCTCCATGCAAGTCAGTTGGGAAAGTTTCTTCAAATGATCCATTTCTGGCACCTAACTACACAGGGTGTTGTGAAAGATTCTAAAGCAGCCGCTCTGGAGTCAAAGAGGCAGCCCTAAGAGTCCTTGTCATCTGTTTGTAGCTAAATCCCACTTTGGGGGAGTTGAAGGAGTTTGGAACGAGCTAGAGAGCGGACCTCTGAGTTTTTTAGATGATGCCATTGCTTTTTCTTCTCTTCTACATAGGCAGGAAGGGTGAGTTGGGCTCACATCTCTGCCGCAGGGCTCACAGGGCCGCAAGACTTGTAGTTACAAGAGCTTTGAAGGATTTCGTAGCCAAGAAGACATGGCCAACAAGGATTTTTATGTTTTGGGCCCAATCTTCAAGATTTCATCTTATGGACTCATGCTCTCGGGGTCTCTAGCTGGTCAGAGTGACCCTGAGATAAGTTTGAAAATCTCTTTTCTCAGCCCGGTGGTCGAAGAAGGAGTCAGAGCTCTTCATTTCTCAGTCTCAAGGTTGTTTATTGTATCTTATCTATAAAATTCTTTCTCCTGTCCCGCCGAGGTCCGCTCAGCAAGACAGTCTAAGGCACTCTGCCTCCCCTGGGGTGGTGTTATCTTTTTATACTAACAACTACCTGTACAATATTTACAATTACTTTCCAATCCCTATCATCTATGTTAGACAGTGAGCTTCTACTCTAGACCAATCTCAAAGTGCCAAGATCACAGCAGAAGAGGGAGGCCAAGAAGAAGAAGGAGAAAGGCTGCATATGCCCAGATTCCTCCATCTTGCCCCCTGAAGCCCCATTCTAAAAACCCTCAACATCTATTTTTCCACTCTGGGATAAATTCACTATCATTCTACTTCAACTTTTGTGGCTGGTCATTCTTCATACAAGGTTGGTCGTTGTTTTTTCCAAGGGCTAAATCAAAGGCACGGGGGTCTTGGGCTCTGTGCCAAGGTCTCTGAGCCCTCTGACAGGGTCTGGAGTCCTGCAGGGCAGTCAGAGGCATTTCCTGGCTTCCCACATCATGCTACAGTGTAAGCTTCCTTAGCCAATCACGCTATGACACACAAACCTACAGCCCTGCATCCAAACTTCTTGTTTACCATTGTAACTACTTTGATTTCTTCCTAGATCTTGAACTGGAAAACTCTAAACTTTCCTCCACTTCAACTTTCCTCCCCGTGTCGCTGCTATAAACTAGAAATCCGCATTCTTGCTTCTAGCACCTAATGTTGGGAGCCCTTTCCCAGGTCTCAGATCAAATTCTGTGTTTAATTCTAAGCTTTGCTGACAAGACCAAAGGTCTGAGATTTCTCTGCATTTGGGTTTCCAACAACACTGATGCTGTTAGTTGCAGAGTGCCCAGGATGCGTCTTGCAAGTCAACTCTGGCAGGAACAAGGCGGCTGCCAGAGGGCTGCTTGTGGCCTCTGAGAGCCCATTGCCCAGGGCTTGCCAGCGCCCCAGCCCCGCAGGAGCTGCCCCAGCCCAGGCAAGCTGCCCGGCAGCAGCGCCGCAGCCCCACAGCAGCTCCAGAGCAGCCCCATGCAGAGGCATCTGGGAGCCCTCAGCAAGGCAGCCAGCAGCACACGAGCAGGAGGACATGGCTGGCGCTTCCTGCCTGGCACAGGGCTTGTGGCCATCTCCAGGCACCGCTCTGTCAAGGATCCCCACAGCTCCGGCCCCTGCCCAGCCCCTCTGTGGGCAGCACAAAGGCTTCAGCAGAACCACCAAAGGCCAAGGGGCTTCTGGCCATTTCCCCTGGCCCACTGCACACCTGGGCAGCTGGCTGAGCGCGGGCATCCTTTTCCCCCTTCTTCCCCTATGCCCTACGGACCCTGGGCAGAAAAAGAAAGATCCTGGGAGTCTGTGGATGTTGACATAGCCCATATTTACATGGTAAAAGAAAAAAAAATTAGAAGAGAATTCTTGAAGAAAAACCAAATAAAACCTGACTCAGGTGGCCCCAGCAAAAAGAGCTTCTGGGATCAATTCTCCACAGAGCTCTGGCAGGGCAGGCAGCCGAGCCGTGCCAGACGGGACCATGTCTTCCACGCCCTGCGCAGGTGATTTTGGAGCCACTGGAACCTGGAGATGGAGCCCGCTGTCCTGACCTGAGGATGCACAGCGTTTGAATTTCCAGGCTTCCGACGGCGAGGCTGATGTCGTGTGTTTTGTCTTCCATGGCTGCGAGAGAGAGGAACAGAGGCACAGTCAGAAGCTGGAGCCACAGGGAACCGAGGAGGAGCCCCCTGCAAGGGCCATCCCGGCCGGCTCTTGCCATGGCCAGGAGGGAGATGGGAGCAAGGGGATCAGCCCGAAGCTGCTGGCCACGAATGGCCCGCGTGGCCCTGAAATCTCCGTGTGCTCTGCCCACGGGAGCAGAGCCCTGCGCAGCCGGGGCAGGGCTTGCAGCTCCCCCCGGTAGCCGCCGCTTTCAGCCTGCTGCCCACACTTACCAGTGCGGATCAGCTGCAGCTGTTGCTGCTGCCCCCTCAGGTGCCGCCCGGCCATGCCTGTGAACACAGAGCCTGTCACGGCCCCGGCGGCACAGCTCCCTGCTGCCGGCGCTGTGGCCACACGGGCTGCTGGCCCGGCAGCGCTCAGCTCAGCCCATGCAGCACGCTGTCGCCCCAGGGGCACGGCTGTCAGAGGGCGGCAGCAGCAATTCCCAGGCCAGGCGGGGCTGCACGGCGCCGGGCCCGGCTGCCGCTCCTGGGGCAATAGGCGGGGCTGGGGCCGAGCTACGGCGGGCCGGGGAGGGAGCCCGGGCTCGTAACTCATCTGTGAGCTGATGGCCGCCTCTCGCAGGGCTCCTGTGGGCTCTCCAGGTAACGCAGGGCCCGGTGCAGGTGCTCGGCCGCTCTGCTCCTGTCCTCTGCCAGCTGGAGAGAGCGGCAGGCGGGAAGGGTTGATGCGGGCTCAGCCCCTGGTCTGCGTGCTGCCTGTGCCCAGCCCCAGCCTCCCCTGGCCGCACAGCCCTGAGGCGCGGCCAGCAGCCGCTGGTTCTGGGCTCCTGAGGGGTGGGGGCAGAGGGCCAGCTGCTGCCCGGGGAGCTGCGGTGCCACCCCTTCCCTGCAGTGCCGCCGGGCCCGGGCTCCATGGGTACCTGGCCCGGGCTCACTGGAGCCTGGAGAAGAGCCCGCACGACCTCTGGCTGCAGCAGTGTGCAGGGGCACAGCTGCCCGGCATGGACTCTAAGCAGCACCCTCAGGGGCCTTCTCCAGACTGAGCTGGGTATTGCAGGCCATCCTTACCAGGCACTTGCTGAATTGTGCTGCTTCTGATCCTTCAGCAGCTTTCTGAGATCCCTCCTGTTATGAACAAAAATTCTGCCAATTTTGTTTTTTGAGAAAAATGATACTACTCTTGCTGCTGTGGTGCTGCTTGTGTGTTATGGTAATTACGGTCGTTGTCGTTAACAGTTGTTTTTGTACCCATAGATGCCTCTTTGGGGCTGAGTTAATGGCTCTTCTCTGGGACAGTGAAGGGTGGAGACCTCCCCAAACAGTGACAAGAAGAGAATTGGGTGGGGAGGTATGAAAAATAACTCCAGGACCAGCATGCCATGAGAAGCTACTGCTTCTGTCTTTTTAAACAAGACCCCCAAAACAACGAGCCAACATAGAGTTGAGAGATTGGAGTGATGTCTGGAGGTCAGGAACAGAGTGCTGGAGCCTGCAGAGATGCTGAACACCTTCGTAGTCCCTCTCACCCTTAGCACAGAAGTCGTCCCGACACCGGGAGCAGACAGGGCGAAGCTGCGAACAACAACATCCGAAGGGGTCACCACGCCCTAAAGGTTCCCATGAGGACCAGACCCCCAGCTCTGCCCCTAGTGGACAAAGCTGCGCATACCCTCCTCCTCCTCGTCGCCCTGGGAGAGACGACTGGAAGCTGCAGCCCCGCCGAGCTGCCCAATCCTGAGCTGATCACTTTTAAAAAAGGCATTAAAAGGAGAAACAGTCTCCTGCCCTGTTTATTTCAGCAGGGCTGCTCGTCCGGGATAGCCACGCCGAAAGAGGACACAAGGACTGGCCATCTTGGACCTCCAGGACAGCTCGCTACAAGGACTAGAGAGATCGGTTCAGGACCAGCGACGCAGAGGAGCACCGGAGCACCGGACTGGTGAGAAATCCGGTGGCGGGAGTGGGAGACGGGCGAGTGTGTGTGTGAGTGAGACGAGGGCCGGCAGCCGGACCTTTGGAGTGAGAGTGGACCCCTCAGTACCGCGTTTCCGGACTCCTGCTAATGGGCCGGCCGGGAACAGTGGGAAGTGCGTGGAACTTGTCTGAGTGAGTCGTCTCCTAAGGGGGACATGAGGCCCCCCACTCTGGGCGTGTGGAGGGAATAGTTGTATGAGTGGCACGCACCCAAAGTAAGTCCTGACAGAGGGAAGTGAGGCAGATTGTAAGTCCCGAGAAGGATTCGGGTAAGCTCACAAGCCCTGCAGGCAAAGTAAGTCCTGACAAAGGAGTCAGGCACAAATCCCAGCAAAGGAGGCTGCCGTTTGTTTTTAAGTCCTGATATGGTGAAGCCTCAAAATTGGCAGGTTAGGCAAACTAAAAATCAGGCAGTTGTTTTTCCTGACAGATGGTGTCAGGCACGACCCGGATTCTTAGGCCGAGGTTTCATGTGTTCAAGTCCTGATAGATGTAAGACCTGATGTTAGGAAAGTCAGGCAATCAAGAGATCAGGCAGTTGTTTCAGTATAACGTCCTGAGCATCAGGCAAAAATTTGAAGTTCGGTGGAGGAGGTTGAAGCTCCTCAAACAAGATTTTTCTTGAAATTACCTGTCAGTAGAGGCACCTTTGGGATTTTTTACTGTTGAGACCTGAAAAATGGGAGGGTGTAATAGTAAAAAGACCGGCAAGAGACTGAGGAATATACCTCCCAATAGTCCCCTAGGAGAACTGTTAGAGAAATGGGATTCTATAGAGGCCACGGAGGGATTAGATAAAGTGAAAATGATCCACTCTTGTGTAGAAGTCTGGCCAGAATTTGAGGTGCAAGGAGGATGGCCTTGGTGTGGGACAAAGGATAAGTGGGTGTGCCAACAACTAAATCATTATCTGACAGCTCGAGAAGATACTGATCCTGAGCAATTACTGTATGTATCTTGCTGGTTAAAGAACACTATTGGGGATGAAGGGGTGCAAATTTGTAAGGTACAGAAGAAGAAGGAGGGGAATGAAGGAGGGGATGATGGAATTAGTAAAAGATGGGACCCCCTGGATTATTTGCCTCCTTCTGCCCCTCCACCTTATAATCCTCTTCTTCAAGCACTTCAAACGGCAAGTCCGGTTCTTCCCCCGGCTGCCATCTCATTACCACCTGCTCAAATTCCTCCTTCTATCTCTTCAGCTTCCCCTGTGATAAACCTAGTATCTCCTCTAGTAACCACTCCCTCACCACCTTCAGCTCCTCCAGTTCCTTCTGCATCACCACAAGTGCCTACTCCACCTGCTGCATTCTCCACCCCTTCTCCAGCTCCACTTAATATCCACTCAGGCTCTTCTCCCCCTCCTATTGCTGTCCCTTTACCTCCTCCTAGTTGGGACACAAATATCTCCTTGTCCAGTAAACAGCTATCAGCAAATACAGCTGCTGATGTGCAGAAAGTGCAGGGTAACCCAGATATCCTTCAAACTAGTAGTTTGGCATCTGAAGGTGGGCCGTACTGTAGCACCAGATCCAAGACCTCCAAGGCAGAGAAACTCTTTCCCCTCAGAGAAGTTCCTATGGGAGGAGTAGCAGGAGGTGTTGGCTTTGTGAATGCTCCTCTAACCGCTTCTGAGGTGAGAGGATTCAAGAAAGAGTTGGAGCATTTAGTCGAGGACCCAGGGGGCATAGCAAACCAAGTGGATCAATTCTTAGGTCCAAATATCTACACTTGGGGGGAGATGAATTCCGTCCTCAATGTATTTTTTTTCCCCAGAAGAGGTCCAGATGATTAAGACCGCTGGCATAAGAATTTGGGAGAAAGAGAACCATCCAGGACCCCAGGTGCCAACAGGTGAACAGAAATTGCCACTAATAGATCCCAGCTGGAACCCTAACCAGGAGGAAGAGAAGGCGGCCATGATGGAATATAGGTCTTTGATAATACGGGGGATCAAAGAGTCAGTTCCCAAATGAACTAATACCAAATTGGCATTTGAGGGTGCACAAGAGAAGGATGAAGCTCCTGCTACATGGCTTAACCGCCTAAAGCGGAACTTCCAGTTGTACTCTAGAATAGACCCAGACACCCCAGAAGGTCATGTGCTACTAAAAGTCCAATTTGTTACCAAATCTTGGCCAGATGTATGGAGAAAACTGGAAAAGATTGAAGACTGGCAAGAGAAAGACATAAATGAGTTATTGAGAGAAGCATTGAAGGTGTATTTAAGGAGGGAGGAAGAAAAAGCAAAGGCCAAGGCTAAGATCATGGTTGCTGTAGCTAGAGAAAGTGCAGGGTGGGCGGGTCCACCACCAGGAGAAGGCAAGGATAGGCCAGTACTGTCAGGTACAAGAGGGATGGAGAGACCTCAAGTCCCTTTGAGAGAAGGACATTGCTATTACTGTGGAGAGGCAGGACACATCAGGAGATTTTGCAGAAAGCTCATTCTCGATGAAGCAATAGCCAGGGAACAAGATAATTTAGGGAAGATCCTTAGAGGTGACAATTAGAGGGTCAGAGGCTTTACACTTTAGGGGACCCAATGCAACATCTAAAAGAGCCCTTGGTAAACTTTGAGGTGGGACCCCTAAATGAAGAATTAGAATTTTTGAGTAGATACAGAAGCAAATAAGTCCTGTCTCAACAAAGTACTAAAAAGTATAGTATAGTGAAAAAACATTTGAAGTTAGACAAAAACAGCTAAGTAGAAAGGATATCCAATAGCACCAAAACTGGCCAGTAACACTAAACTTGTAACAAGTGATGTGAAAATAAAAGGTACCTTATTGTTATCTTGTTGTGTGTGTGAGAGTGAGTCACGAAGTCAGCCTCAACTTCCCGGACAGGTGGGAAGGAGGGCAGTGGAAGCGTGTGTGTGACCTGCAAACCAGGCTTGTGTCCCCTGGGAGGGTGGGGGCTGTGGCTGAAGTGTGTGTGTGACATGCAAACCAGACTAGTGCTCCCCAGGTGTGTGAGGGAGACGTAGCTGTAAGAGCATGAGTGACACGCAGACAGCCTCACAGGTGAATGTGCACCAGAGGCAACCAGAGTCAGGGCCCTTCCAAGAGGCCCAGAGATACTGAGACCTTTGGGCCAACCCCAAGGTGAGGGGAGCCACAAAGACCTGTGATTTTCTAGCAATAATGATCCAGTTTGTGTCTTGAGGGTGTGAAGGAATGTGTGAAAGTGAATGAGAAATGAAGGAGAGTGAATGCAGACAAATTAGAATAGAGGTAATGTAGATTGTGCATTACAAGTTTTTACCACATCTCCTTAGAGGGAAGTGTATTGTGTAGAAGAACAGTGTGAGAAAAAAAAATTAAATGTAAGGAGTTGAAAGAAAAGTAGTATTTAAGCTGTAAGTGAAAGTAAGAAACAGAAGCAAGAGATAAATAGATAAGATCTTGAAAATAGAACAGAAAACCAGTAAGTTAAATACACAGAAAAATAGGAGAATAAAAGCACTTTGGGAGTTAAGTTAGCTAACAGAAATACAACTCCTTGCAAAATACAGAGTTTGCAGAAGTTGATGAGAGAAACAAACAAGTTATGAAAAAAGACAAATTAACCAATAACGTTAAACAGAGAAACTGAGTTTTGATAGAATCATAAAATAGCAGACCAATAATGCCTGTATTTGAAAGCCCGTTTCAGGTACTCTTCATTACTAATTCGACTGTGAAGACCAAAAGAAAAAGGTTGGACCCACATCCCTCTCACCCCCTGGCATTGGACCAAGATTCAACATCAGTTTTTTCCCCTCTGGCATTCTGTCATTGGACCGGACTCCACCCCATTCTCCCTCTGGCATTGGGCCAGAGTCCCAGTTTTTCCCTCTGGCATTGGGCCAGAGTCCACACCACTCTCACCTCCAGACACTGGATAAAGATTCATCCACTTCACAAGTTAATTCACCTGAGTGTACTGTGATTTAAAGTTGACTCTCAGAAAGAAGAGTCAAAAAGACTGAACTGTATGGGAAAATAATTGGTATCAGAGCTCTAACATTGCTTAAAATGTTTCAGGACAGTTCTGTGTAAAGTATGTTGGTAAAAAGTTTAAGACTGCAATTAAGTAATTCTAGTTAAGTTCCCCAATTTAGTTCTAAAGACTCCAGGTTAATCCCCTACAGAGCACTCCCCCAAGAGAAACCAAAATTGGTAGGGAACAGACCAAGAGAGGTTTAACCAGAGAAGCGGGTAGAATGGACTCTTAAGAGCTTGGAAGCTTCTTCTCAGTGAAATTCCCCAAGAGGCAAGGCCAGGTGGGCAGGCTGTACAAGATGACCCATACCAGACTCTTGGGAAGGGTAGTAATGATGGCTCTGATTGCTGGTGGTGCTCCGGGCAGCCCAGGAGAGCCGTGCAGTGAGTGCTACCAACCCCTCTATGAGGAAGAAGAAGTGAGCTCCTGGTCTAGAGTCCACATCAATTCTAACCCTAACTGTGTTAACCTCTCCCAATTGGCCCTTTATCAGAAAAATAAGAGAATGTATTAGATAGAACACAATACTGTCACTTTCAGGCAGCCACTCCTGGGAGAGTGCCCTGTAGGAGAAGCCTGGTTGTGCTTTGAATGTGATGCTGCTGAAACAAGCTCAGTAGATCTAGTAAAAAGAAAAGAAATGGTAAAAACAGTAAGAAAGATGGTTTGTAACAAGTATTTTGTAGTAAAGAGACAAGTGTACCCACTATGAAGTATATGAATGTTATGAGTGTACTGAAAAAGGGATAAACTCCTCTTAGAAAATGAAAGAACTGCGTAAATATAAGGAATGCCCAACAGAAACTGATAACACAATTCGGGAGAGCTCTAAACACCTGGTTTTGATCTCCAGTACTACAGCATACACTAGATTGTCAGGAGACTGGTCTGGCAGCTACACAGCTAGAATAATAAAACCAGCTTTCTTCCTATTACCCAAAGAAACCAGATCAAGTTTAGGAGTTCCTATATACAGTGATTTAGGAGAAACCAAACAGAAGAAGCAAAGTGCAATAGAAATTGAGAAAATTCAAAATTGTAAAAGCCAAGTTCAGACTCCAATATCTATGTTAAACAGAATCATCAAGCTCCAAAGAGTATTAAAAATAAAGAATGCAATTATCCGAAAATCCTTCATTTTTGCCTCACAATTGTCATGAGAAAAGACCACCGAAAGGTTAAAAACTGCTGAGCCAGTTGGGAAGTCTCATGCTTATTCAGTGTGTTCACAGGTGGTGTTTGCAGAACATGCCATGCTGAACTCGAAAGGGGCATGCTGCCCTTTTCTGAACAATGGAACTGGACTTTCTCAATACCTCCTGACTTTGTTGGTCTGAGCTCTGGGATGGCTCCCCCCTCCAAGAGAAGACCCTCTTGCCTGCCTTCAACCACCGTGACAGACAAACAGAGATGCGAATCCCCTCATCAAGGAACCAAGACAAGACAAGAAACCCCCTTGGCACCCTCTTGGCACCCCCCTGGCACCCCCCTGGCAATCCCCTGCCAGAGACTGGGACTGACCCCCCCCCCCCAGCTCGGGGAGGGGGGGAAAAACTGCCCAGAATAAACGTACCTGCAAGCATTCGGCCCTGAAAACAATAGAAATAAACACCCCTCCTTCAGTTCCTATTCTTTTCTCTGGTTGGAAACCTAATTTCGACCACCCTTCCCCCAACGAAAAATGGTATATTTTGGGGTGCAGTCCGACCGTCCTCTGAGATCTCCCCGAGACGTACACCAGTGAGCTTCGACGGCAGGACCCTGAAGACATCACATTTCGGTAGCTATAGCCCCTCCCTGACCTTCTTTCCTCCCTCTTCCCTTGTCTTACCCTTTTCTTCCCCAGATTCCCTAACCAAATGCATATTCAGTTGTGGTTATTATCAATAAAATTACATTTTGTTGATTTGTTACTGCAAAGCCCCTGTGCCTTGTTGGTTATTTTTTGCACCAAAAAATCATCCATCACCTGTTCACTCAGGCGGACCTCGACAGGAGACATGCAAAATAATCCCAAGACCAGCATGCCATGAGAAGCTACTGCTTCTAGCTTTTTAAACAAGACCCCCAAAACAACGAGCCAACATAGAGTTGAGAGATTGGAGTGATGTCTGGAGGTCAGGAACAGAGTGCTGGAGCCTGCAGAGATGCTGAACACCTTCGTAGTCCCTCTCACCCTGAGCACCGGAGTCGTCCCAACACCAGGAGCAGACAGGGCGAAGCTGTGAACAGCAACATCCGAAAGGGTCACCACGCCCTAAAGGCTCCCACGAGGACCAGACCCCCAGCTCTGCCCCTAGTGGACAAAGCTGCGCATACCCTCCTCCTCCTCGTCGCCCTGGGAGAGACGACGGAGACTGCAGCCCCGCCGAGCTGCCCAATCCTGAGCTGATCACTTTTAAAAAAGGCATTAAAAGGAGAAACAGTCTCCTGCCCTGTTTATTTCACTGAGGAGAGACCCTGGGTCAATATCAATCACAGAATGCTGCAATCACCTCTGCTCTAAGGAGAAATAAAAATTACCAACATCATTTATAATAGGAATGTGTATTTCTGACAAGGCATTTGAAATCTCTGTCCATAACTGGACTAAAAAACTTTATTGACCCTCTCAGGATTTTGTGTTGTTTACATCAGACTCAGTCCCTGAGAGGGTCTTCAACAACTTCTCAAGAACTCAAAATGAAATTGAAACTCCAAAGTTTCTTGAAGTTTTAATGGGTCCCACTTAGAGACACAACTGAGAAAGTGTCCCCAGGTTCCAGTTAGAGCAGAACACTGGAGGCAGTGATGGCAGCTGGGGACAAACAAGGCAAAGGTGTCTCTGGTGCTGAGCAAAGCTGGATGTGGTTCAGGAATGCAAAAGGCCAAGGCCTGAGCCCCAGCCCCTGGCCAGGCAGATCCTGTCCCTCCCTCCTTGCTCAGGGCTCTTCCCAGGATGGGCACTGGCAAGTGGGGATGTGCAATGCCAAGGGCAGGAGCATGGGGCGGCCCCTGCCAGGCTGCTGAGCAGGGACAAGGAGGCAATGAAGCCCCAGGCCTGCAAGGGTCACTTGTCCCCTCATGGCTTCAGGCCCAGGGCCAGTAGCCATGGCCAAAGTGCTGCCCAAGTTGGCTCTGGCAGGGCTGTCTTGCAGCTGCTGCCCATCCCTGCGCCCTGTGCAGCCCAGGCTGTGCTACGGTGTCCCTGCCCTGCTCCTCTGTCCCAGCAGGCTGTCGGCATCCCCCGGCTGCCCCACCTGGCTGGGCCCTTCCTTTGCTGACAGTTCTGCCTCCTGCCTGCCTCTGCCTGCCCACACAAAGCCTGGGGCTGATACCAAAAGGGTTCATTCCATTTTTACCTTGCCTGTGAACTTTCAGCACAGGAACAAGGCATGCAGGGGCTGCTTTCCCAGCAAGGATGGCTGGAAGAGAAGAAGAAGACATCTGGCTCAAGGGTGCAGGGATAGAGAAAATAAGGAGTGTATCTGGGAACTTGGGGTGGGTTTTATGGAAATAGGTAAATTGTAATTCATATTTAGTGACTGTATATAAGCAACACACTGGTAGAATTACATGTCCACATAAGGTTGGGAGTTATCCCATGTTGGTCCTCAGGCCTGAATAAATTATGCTCTCTCAAACACAAAATGAGTGTTAAGGAGCCTCAGCCTTCCCTGCTCTGGCTGGAGGAGCCCACCTCCTTCAGCCTCTGCTCACAGCCCAAGGGCTCCAGCCCCACCTTGGAGGCCCTTCCCAGGCCAGGTGAGTTGAGCAGACCACTGTGGACCTACAAGCAGTAAGATGGTGAAGCCAGGCAGACTAGGAGCCTGGGATCTGAGCAGGGTGGACCAAGAGCCAGATGAGCTATAGCCAGGCAGACCTGAGACTCTGAAAGAAATGTAGGTGGATCTGAGAGCCTAGAAGTCTGTACAATATATGAGACACGACGCCCAAGAGGAAGGGTGCTGGATATGAGGACAGGCACTACACACTTTGCTTATTTGGTGTGCAAGAAATAGAGTGAGGCTATGCAATTTGCTTGTTTGGAAGGAGATGGCTTGGGGGGTAATGTACAAACTGCTTTTTTTATTAAAATGTGGGAGAGTACCAGCCACACTTTCACTTGTGCCGCTGCCTGCTGCTCTCTGCAGGTGCATTGGATCGAGCCTTGCGCCTTTGCCAAGGTATGGCCACAGTCAGGCGGGGACCAAGGATGGTGCTGAGTTCCCCCTAAATGGCAGTGCATGCAGTGGGACACAGAAATGGTGCAATGGAAGTGGCAAATGGCATGGCCACAGCAGCAGCCGGTGCCTCAGCAGCAGCACGGCCCTGAGGAGTGTGAGGGAGGCTTGCTAAGTCGCTGCTGTACAAGCACTGGAACAAAAACAACATCAAACTCTGAGAGGCAGAGCCAAGAGCTGCACAGAAAGCACATAAGAGAAGCCTTCTGAAATTCTATGGTGGCCAACTCCACAGTGACCCGATGTGATTTGGGATTGGGCTGTAGAGCGAGGTGCAGCTGGAGATGGAGCCTGGCGTAGCGTTGAGAGCAGCGGGGGATGCTGCTTGGTCTGGACCAGACTGATTTTGACACCTGGGGTACAGGTGAGTCCCTGGGGACAGAATGGGAAATAACCTATCAAGTGAAGAACAGATTGTTTTGTCTGCATGGAAAGCTTTGTTGAAAAGAAAAGGCATTAAGACTACTGACTACACCCTTCGCAGTGTTTTACTATGAGCAAAGTCACAAGATTTTGAGACTGATGCAAGTACTGCTTTTAGTGTTAGGACATAGAAAGAAGTTGGGAAAAGACTATGGGATATAGTATAAAAAGGGACAAGGCAGCTGCAAATTTGGCTACCACCTGGAGATTGCTCCATGAGATTTGAAAATAATGGAAAACAGAGCAGGAAAAGAGAGGCTTGCAGTGACCAATTAATACAAAAGAACTGTAAAAGGAAGAATAGAAATATTAAAGTAGCAGTGGGAGCTGGGGACAGAGTAGCTCTATTGTTCAGTGCAGTGTATTTGTTTGCTGATAGAATGTGTATTTTGTTTGTGAATTGCAGCTACTAATCTTTGATTAGGCATAAGTGTAAAAGTTTATATTCCATATGCATATGTACACTCGACAGATATGGAGTTCAGTGGATGCCCGCTTGTTGCATTCAGCTTGTGTTGCATCACAGCTCTCAAAGCAAAGAACCCAGCTATGGCACACTTGACTCCCTGAAATAAGCAAAAATGTGTGGGTGATAGGAACATATAGACTCTCTCTTATCCTTGTATGTTACTTGATGAAATTGTATAGTTATTGATGTTCAAGTTGTATAGCCTTTGGTAAAATTATGTGGCTGTTGATTTTGTTACTATCCTAATATATGGCCTTCAGCTTATTCTTGTGTGTTGCCTTATAAAGTTGCACAACTACTGGTATTGTCAATAGTCTAGAAGTGGAGGTATAAGGATTTTTGATGATAGATAATGTAAGTTTGGGGAATAAATCAAGGTCAGCTCATGGATGCATTCCAGAGTTAGTGGAATCTACACAAGGGATACTTGTACCATGTTTGCTATTTCTTCTGCAAGGGCCCTGTAGGGGGATGGTAGACATGGCATTTATTTAAAAGAAAACAAAAAGGGGGGAATTGTAGGCACACAGTTTGTGGTAATTGGGAGTGGAGCTGTGGCTGAGCCTCATCCCTAAGGGCTACAACCATGCAGGACAGGTGAACAGTATTCAAGGCAATGAGACATGGAGTGCTGAGGTGTACTGACAAATCACAAAAGGGTACAGAGGGCACACAGGTGCAATGCATGTAAGATGAAGGATATAAAAGGTTGTACTGAAGGACAATAAAGGGCTGATGCTTGAAGCCTTCTTTGGTGTCAGTTGTACCCCCAACAGCAACAAGTGATGTCACAAAGCCCCCCCCGTGTGATGTCACAGCCCTTTCTCTAATGTCACACAGCTGGTCTCTGATGTCACAGCCAACTCTGTGTTGTCATAGTCTGCTCTGTGGTGTCACACCTGGCTCTGTGATGTCACAGAGACAGCCTATGATGCTGTAGTTGCTCAGTGACCTCACATAACCCATTCTGTGATGTCACAGCCCACTCTGTGATCTCATGTTACCAGATGATAAATTGCCTACACCAGGTGAGCACACACAGTGCTGGTTCTCCAAAACCCAGGCCTATGGAAACCACACAATGCCCATTGTGTGAGAAGGGGAACTGAAACTCACCAGCCTCAGTGTCCTGCCAGCTCCGCCAGCCTGACTGAAACATTGGGGTCCATGAGCACCAGGGACCACCAGAGAGACCCTCAGGACAGAAGAACACATGCAAAAGGGGAAATATGTTAATGATTTTGGGGTAATGATGATCCTATGTATGTTTAGTCCAGGACAATCAATGAATATGTGTGCAAAATACAGAATATAAACAGAAACTTTCCTGTACTCAGCATGCAGGACTTTGGGAGGAGCTATCCCCTGTGCATCCAGCTGAATAAAGAATGCTGCTTCTTAATGCTACATTGGTATCAATGATTTTCTATTTAACTGAATATTTGCTAACACTCCCACTCCCAAGGAAAGTTCTGTCTCCTGCTGGTCACAAACAGAGAAGGGCTGGTGGGAGATGTGGGGGTTGGAGTCTGCCTGGGGTACAGTGACCATGAAATTAATGAGTTTTCAATATTCTGTGGAAGGAGGAGAGGCATCAACAAACTTCTACGCTGGACTTACAGAGAGTAGAGTTTGGCCTTTTTATGATGCAGATTTGGGGAATATTATATCAGATACTGATTTTTTAAAAGGAAATCAACCCTAAAAAGCAAAGGGATCCAGGAAAGATGGACACACCTCAATAAAATAATCCTAAGGGGGAAGGAGAAGCCTGTGCCTCTGTGACAAAAGATGAGAGCAGGAAAATGACTGGCCTGGCTGGACATGGAACTTTTGTGAGAACTTGGGGGAAAAAGAGGGTGCATCACCTTTCCACAGAAGGTCAGGCAACTCAGGAAGTGTTTAAGGATGTTGTTAGGTCATGGAGAAAGAAAAGTAGTGTGGTGAAAGCTCAATTAAGACACAACCTGGCCACTTCAGTGAAAAAGAATAAAAATTTTTTCAGAAATAAATTAAGAGCAAAAGAAGGGAAAAGGAGAATCTCTGCTCTCTATTGGATGCAGTGGGGAATGATAGTAACTAAATATAAGGAAAAGGCTGAGCTGCTTAACACCTTGTTTGTCTCAATTTTCAGCAATAAGTCAAGTTGTCCTCAGGACAAGTGTTCTTCTGAGCTGTAGATGGGCACAGGGAGCAGAACAGCCCCCTGTAATACAGTAGGAAGCAACTGCAGACCTGCTAAGCCACTCAGATGATCACAGGTGTCTCTGGGAGCAGATGGGATCCATCCCAGGGGGATGAGGGAGCTGGTGGATGAGCTCCCCAAGCTGCTCTCCATCATTTACCATCAGTGCTGGCTCAGCAGGGAGGTCCCAGAGGACTGGAGGTGCCAAAAAATGAGTTTTATTACAAGTGACTTGCAAGAACTGCCCAGCAGTTTAATGTTTCTTAAATTGTCCAGTTTTCAGTCTCCACACTGCAGCCTTGAATTCCTGGTTCCTCAGGCTGTAGATGAGGGGGTTCAGGGCTGGAGGCACCACGGAGTACAGAACTGACAGGGCCAGATCCAGGGATGGGGAGGAGATGGAAGGGGGTTTCAGGTAGGCAAAAATGACAGTGCTGAGAAACAGGGAGACCACAGCCAGGTGAGGGAGGCAGGTGGAAAAGGCTTTGTGCCGTCCCTGCTCAGAGGGGATCCTCAGCACAGCCCTGAAGATCTGCACATAGGAGAAAACAATGAACACAAAACAGCCAAATGCTAAAGAGGCACCAGTCACAATAAGACCAAGTTCCCTGAGTTTGGATTTGGAGCAGGAGAGCTTGAGAATCTGAGGGATTTCACAGAAGAACTGGCCCAGGGCATTGCCATGGCACAGGGGCAGGGAAAATGTATTGGCTGTGTGCAGCAGTGAATAGAGAAGGGCACTGGCCCAGGCAGCTGCTGCCATGTGGGCACAAGCTCTGCTGCCCAGGAGGGTCCTGTAGTGCAGGGGTTTGCAGATGGACACGTAGCGGTCATAGCACATGATGGTCAGGAGGGAAAATTCTGCTGACATGAAAAATACATACAGAAATAGCTGTGCAGCACATCCTGTGTAGGAGATGTCCCTAATGTCCCAGAGGGAATTGTGCATGGCTTTGGGGACAGTGGTGCAGATGGAGCCCAGGTCGCTGAGGGCCAGGTTGAGCAGGAAGAAGAACATGGGCATGTGCAGGTGGTGGCCGCAGGCTACGGTGCTGATGATGAGGCCGTTGCCCAGGATGGCAGCCAGGGAGATGCCCAGCAAGAGGCAGAAGTGCAGGAGCTGCAGCTGCCGTGTGTCTGCCAGTGCCAGCAGGAGGAAGTGCCTGATGGAGCTGCTGTTGGACATTTGCAGCCTTGTGTACGGTTATTTATGGAGGAATAACACCTGTCAGGGAAGGAAATGGCAGTGCCAGATTACTTTTGATGTCACAGAATAAAATCTATTCCAGGTGTCATGTAAATCCCCCTGCAGTCACTTCTCCTGTCTCACATAAACCTTTAATGGCCCATTTTAAGAACTCTGATGAGGACTTGCTCAGAAAGCTCTAAGGAGCAAGGGGCTCTGCTGAATCTCTGGAGAAGTCAGTTCTGCTCTATAAAAACAGATAAATAGGAACTGGCAGTGATGTTTGATTAAATGCACCCAGGGTATTAAACAGCTTTTCATCACTGTCACTCCCAACTCACCCGACTGCAGAGCAGAGCTCTGGGGATGTTCTTTTTGTTGTTTGCTTCTACTTGCCCCAGCACAGACAGTGGAATTTTTAAGACAGAAATCCTTGGCATTTCCAGTTCTGCCTGAGGGACACCTGGTGGGTGCTGTGAGGCACAGAGATCATCCCTTGGTGCAGGATGGGGCAGACCCTCTGTCCATCAGCCCTGCTCCCAGTGCCCAGGGCTGTCCCCTCTTGGGGCTGGGGGGCACCCCAGGGCTCCCTGAGGAGAAACTGGACCCTGTGGAGAGCTGGTGAATCCAGTCTCAAGGGCAGGACTCCAAATTCCTGCTCCTGTCTCATCCTGCTCAAGGCAGAGCTGGGCTCTTCCCTCGCAGCCAGGGGCACAGAGGGCTCATGGCAGTGCCTGCACAGCCCTGCCAGCACCACTGCCCTGGCCTCAGTGCCGAGGGGCTGTGGGAACACAGAGCTGCAGGGGAGAGCTGAGCCCATCAGAAACAGAGCCTGCAGGACAGCAGAAGCATCCAGAGTGTCTCAGAGATATTCCTGAGTGTCCCAGAGATATTCCATCCTGAATGGAGAGTGCTGAACTCTCAGTGCCCAGAGCTCCCACCTGAGCTGGGATCAAAGGCAGCAGGAAGAGATGGGGAAAAAGGAGAAATTGCCCAGCACTGCTCTGGAGGCCATACGGGAACATCAGATGGGCCTTGGGAGTGTCCCCTGATCAGGGGGATCTGCAGGGAGGGAACTCCTGCCACTGACCCCATGGCCTTGGAGGGGAAGGCTTTGATGGGTGGTGCAGGAGATCAAGGGCTTGTGCTGGGGAAGAAATCTGCAGTGCAGGGCTGACCCAGAGCTGCCCTAACCCCCCAGCCACGGAATTTCAGCAGCAGCTCCCTCTCCCTGCCTGCCCAGGGCTCTGCTGCCTGGATCTGGTCCTGCCAGCAGCTGCTCCCTGTGCCCAGGGCTGGGCCCTGCCAGTGCTGCCTGAGCCCAGCCCAGCCCTGGGGGCTCAGCTCTTCCCTGCACACCCCTCCCAGCACAGGGTACTGCCCAGGGGCATCTCCCTGGCAGCAGGGCTTAAGGGCAGGCCAGACAAGCAGAGATGCTGCAAGTCAAGGTGCTGCTGCTGCTGTCTGTAGGGATAGGAGGCTGAGGAGGCACTTTCTGAGGGAGATCTGAGGCACATCTGCTGATGCCCAGGCTGACAGTGCAGGAGTCTCAGTGACACAGCCAAAGCTGACAGCCCCTTTCCCTTCCCTTTAGAAGAAAGCTGAGAGCAGCCCTGGCCATGCAGCACCATCTCCACAGCAGGAGGAATCTGCCCTGATGGGGGTGGCTCCTTCCACCTCCAACTTGTCCCCTGCAGTGTCCATGGGGAGCTGCCAGGCAGGCTGAGAGCTGCCCCTGGCAGGTGGCACATGCCCTGGGCTGGCCAAGAGCCCTGAGGGCTGCAGGAGCTGCTCTGCAGGACAGCCCTGGGCAGCCCTGGCTGCAGCCCCAGCTTCACCCCCTGCAGCCGTCCCTGGCAGCAGGAACCGTCCAGCCCTGTCCCTCTGATGGTGCCCAGGGCAGCCCCGCTCTGCAGCACATCCTCCTCCTCCTGTGCCACAGAGAAACTGGGAGAGTCCTCCTGACACATCCCCCAGGCTGTGGGGTGTGCTGGCTTCAGGAGATCCCTCCAGGAGCACAGGGGACATTGCCCTGCACTCACACACTCACCATGCAGAGGGCTGTGAAGATGTTTCCCCAAGTGAAGTCTCAGCTCAATGTCTTCCCAATCCTGATTGCCTTCAGCCTGTCTCTGCCTGGCTCCTGTCCCCTCAGTCCCTGCAGGCAGAGCCCTCAACCCTGCTGGGCTGGGAGAGGAGCTGGCCCTGGGAAGAGCTGTTCCTTTAAAGCTCAGCAGCACAGACTCAGCACAAGGACTTTAATGAGCCTCTTAGGGATTTTGTGTTGTTTACATCAGACTCAGTCCCTGAGAGGGTCTTCAACAACTTCTCAAGAACTCAAAATGAAATTGAAACTCCAGAGTTTCTTGAAGTTTTAATGGGTCCCACTTAGAGACACAACTGAGAAAGTGTCCCCAGGTTCCAGTTAGAGCAGAACACCTGAGGCAGTGATGGCAGCTGGGGACAAACAAGGCAAAGGTGTCTCTGGTGCTGAGCAAAGCTGGATGTGGTTCAGGAATGCAAAAGGCCAAGGCCTGAGCCCCAGCCCCTGGCCAGGCAGATCCTGTCCCTCCCTCCTTGCTCAGGGCTCTTCCCAGGATGGGCACTGGCATGTGGAGATGTGCAATGCCAAGGGCAGGAGCATGGGGCGGCCCCTGCCAGGCTGCTGAGCAGGGACAAGGAGGCAATGAGGCCACAGGCCTGCAAGGGTCACTTGTCTCCTGCTCCTGCCTCAGGCCCAGGGCCAGTAGCCATGGCCAAAGTGCTGCCCAAGTTGGCTCTGGCAGGGCTGTCTTGCAGCTGCTGCCTATCCCTGTGCCTTGTGCAGCCCAGGCTGTGCTATGGTGTCCCTGCCCTGCTCCTCTGTCCCTGCAGGCTGTCAGCATCCCCTGGCTGCCCCACCTGGCTGGGCCCTTCCTTTGCTGACAGCTTTGCCTCCTGCTTGCCTCTGCCTGCCCACACAAAGGCCGGGGCTGACCCGGACTCCTTCTGGGAGATGTGTTGCCCCACAGCTCTGCCCTGGGAGGGAAATTCCTTTCTCCTTGTGTTTAGTCTGGGCCTCTCCATCTGCCCTTGGCATTATTTTTTTTTGTTTTTCCAGCTGTTCTCTACTATGTAAAAAGGATCCACCATCTCTGAAACCACCCTTCAGTCCCTCCCAGGGCTTTCCTCTCCTCTCCTCAGTCTCCACCTCACTGAGCACAGAGCTCCTCTGTCCCTGCACAGTGCTCACGTGCTTGAGGCCATGGGCACCTGGACAAGAAGGACGGTTCTTTTCTACAGGAAGGAAACTGCAGAGCCCCAGGGTTTTGAAGGCAGATCAGAGACAGTCACCAGAGGCCAAGGCAAGCCAGACCTGTCTGTCCTTGCAGCTTTTGTCTGAAAGCTATCCTTGGATATTTGTGGAGTTTTGGAGGTGGAATTCCATTTCAGCCATGAGTGCCTGGACCAGAATGACAGTTGTTCTCCACAGGAAGGA
Organism: Melozone crissalis; assembly: GCF_028551555.1. Lineage (NCBI taxonomy): Eukaryota > Metazoa > Chordata > Aves > Passeriformes > Passerellidae > Melozone > Melozone crissalis. The sequence continues at coordinate 602,760 of NW_026535830.1, forward strand.
AAGGGCAGAGCCCCAGTGTTTCAAAGGCTGATTAGAGGCAGCCCCAAGGAGGCCAAGGCCAGCCAGACCAGCTACAATGAGCCCTTGGTTAAATGAGGCCCTGCAGTGTCACAATTGCCCCTTGGTTCCAGTGGGTTCTGAAGTGTCATAATGGTCTCCATGGTTCCATGAGGCCCCAGAAAGTCATGATGGACTTTTGACACCATAAGTTTCAATACTGCAAACATCAGTCTCCTTGGTTCCACAGTGTCATAATGGACCCTTGGTTCCATGAAGTGCCTGGCCTCCCACAGCCTCTCAGAGACCCTTGTCTCCCTCAAGGACCCCAACAGCCTTTCATGGCCCCTCATGACTCGTCATGGCCCCTCACGACTCGTCATGGCCCCTCATAATCTGTCACAGTTTGTTGAGAGTTTTTTGCAGATTGAGGAGTTTTTGTTAGGCAGTGACCATATTCAGACGATGCATAATCCAGCCTGCTTTTAATAATGGACAATGGACACGTTCACAAACAAGAATAATGGACATATTCAGAAATGGCGTTTGTATATCCTTGAAAAAGATACAAAAAGAAGAGTCATCAGGACTCAGCAAGTTTGTCAGCAAGCTTGGGAAAGTTAGAAAAAAGTGAGCCATGGGTGGGCCAGATGCGTGAGAGACCCGTGAAAAATTAGGTGATCCAATCAAAATTCATTTTAGATGCGTGAACATCTAGGATTAACCAATTATGTATTAGCTACAGATGCATGGACAATAGAGATTTATTATAAATATAGTCTTTTTAGGGATAATAAATTTGCCTTCACTGGATCATATTGTTCATGGTGTGATGTCCACGAACTTCCACATTGCGCATCCTCCTCCTGCTCCTCCTTCTCCTTGTCCTCCTCCTCCTCTTCCTCCTCCTCATACTCGTTGTCCTCCTCCTCCTTGTCCTCATCCATGTCTTCCTCCTACTCCTCCTCATCATCATCCGCCTCCTCATCCTCATCCTCCTCCACATCCTCGTCCTCCTCATCCTCCTCGTCCTCCTCGTCCTCCTCCTCATCCTCTTCCTCCTCCTCCTTTTCCTCCTCCTCGTCCTTCTCCTCATCCTCCTCATTGTCCTCCTCCTCATCCTCCACATCCTCCTGATTCTCCTCGTCCTCCTCCTCCTAGTCCTCCCCTTCCCCTCGCCCTCGTTTTCGTCCTCCTCCTCCTTGTCCACGTCCACCTGCTCTTCTTCGTCATCATCCTCCTCCTCATACTCTTCCTCCTCCTCCACGTCCTCCTCCTCCTCCTGCTCCTCCTCCTCATCCTAGTCGTCATCCTCCTCCTGCTCCTTCTTGTCCCCCTCATTGTCGTCCTCCTCCTTCTCCTTGTCCTCTTTCTCGTCCTCCTCCTACTCATCTGTTGAAGGAAGGGGACCAGGACACCAAATGGTTCATCACAGGTCCAGTTTATTGAAGAAAGCATCAAACACTTATACAGCAAATAATAAGCTTATGAATATTCTGTAAGCCAAGCAATCTATTGGTTAAACTATACCATGAACTCTTCCTCATTCCTTTGGGCCTACGTTCTCTACTTCTCACGTCTCGCTGTCTATTTCTTTATCATACCCAGCTAGGCCCAAGGACACACTATCTTGCAGGTGTAGGACTTGGAATTAGCCAAGGCTTTGTACTTTTCCATTCTCTAGTCAGCTAAATTCCCAACATTTCCCCTGTTTTTATTTTTTTTCGAAAAAGCAAATTTCTATGGGCAAACTGTGTCACACTCTTTGCAACACAAAAATAGGCAATTCTAACAACTATTCTATTACAAACAGTATTCTCAGCTAGCAAGGTTTCTCTCTTACAAGGGATCTAAGCCAGGGAAACAAACCGAAAAGGCTATCACTATTTATAGGATATGCTATATGACAGATACAAAAAGGATTCTATGTGCTACAAGGCTCAAGCAAAACTCAGGTGTGCTAATACAACCTACAAAAAAAAGCTAAAGGAACAAAATGTGCGCAGGTTTCACCTGCGTTGATTGTCTGGTAAGTTTGCTTTCCATTCTCAAACAGCAGATATATTTCAAACAGGAATGGCTCTACTCACAAATGCTTCTGATTGTCCTTTTTAAGTAAAGTTTCTCTGATGTTCACAATAACACTTTGCACGCAAGTCATAAAATAAACGCCTAGCATAAATCTATCAAACATTACTTAAACTTAATAGCACTTAAACTTAAAATACTTAATCTTAAAATATTTAAATTTAACAGAACTTAACATCACTTAAACCTATCTTTACTTAAACTTAACAAAACTTAGCCTTAACAAAACCTAAACTTAACAAAACTTAAACTTAACAGATTTTTAAATCAACAGAACTTACATGTAAAATCACTTAAATCTAACAAAACTTGACTTTAACAAAACTTAACTGACTTTAAATTCTACATAACTTAAACCTAATATAATTTGAACTTAACAGAATTTAACTTTACTTAAACTTAATAACACTTAAACTTGACAGAAATTAAACTGAACAGCACTTAAACCTAACAGGACATAAACTTAACAAAACTTAACCTTAACAGTATTTAACATTTAATGGCACTTAATAGATAATTTAACTTAAACTACTTAGCAACGGATAAAACTTACTATAAAAATAGAATATAGCTTTTACTATAACTTACTTACAGGCCTGATTCTAAAATACTAAGCTAAAACAACTTTCTTCACGTGTTTGCTGCAGTATTTTTATACTTGAATGCACTTAAACATAAAAAGTTTGTTCAAGGTATACCTGTGGAAAAATTCTTTTAAATTCAGTGCTTGCTTTTACTTTTACCATGTCTAAACAAAGCTCAAAAAATACAAAAAGCATACTTATTACATCTTACTTATACAATCACTTTAACACATCTTTAACATTTTTAAATTTTTCAAAATACAATTTCAGGGTTTGATGTTCCACCGACTGAGTTATTTATGCTTCTGATGTTTAGAGTCTATGATAATACAGGTGATTTTAAGACAGCATAACGGATGCTAAGCCAAATCGGCCGAAATTTGACCCACGCATTCACACTACGCTGATTTCTCTTTCACAGTCTCTGCCAGGAAGAACAAAAAGTCTTTTTAACTTAGGCGAGAAACATCTTGACAGCAATGCTCTTTGGTGTCACTTGTTTATTATCACTGGTTTCTTAATTGCAGTAATGATCTTTTGTTGACAAGAGTCACATTTATTACGGCTGTTAGGTTTAAAACTGAAGCTTTTTGCCGGCCATGGGGCGGAGGGAGAAACGCTGGTGCTGGAAAAGGGCTCTGGTCCCGCACCGCTTGTGTCGGAGTGGGCGACCCCCCCGCGCTGGGCTCTTTGTTTCACAAGACTCGCTGGCGGGCTGAATCACTGTGTGCGCCGCAGCCACCGCTGCAGCCGTGGTGGCGCAGGTCGCTCCCCCCACGGCGGCTCAGCTCCCCCGTGGCTGCCGCCGCTACCGCCGCTGCGCCCATGCCGAGTTTGGAGCGGCACAGCCCCGCAGGCGCCCCGAGCCGCGGCTGCTGCCTTGCGCTCAGAGACATGCTGAAGCAGTGTATTGCGCAACACCCGCCATGGCTTGCTCAGTTTCATTGCTGTCTTATCATCTTCTAACACTGCTTCCCACAGTATATCCCCAAATTTTCTCCATTCCGAGAGTTCATGGACCGTATGAGGGTTAGGAAAATTTCTTTAGCGTATCCGTAGGCTAATAACAAATCTATCCCCTTTACCCCTCGCCATTCTAGATACACGGTGGATAAAATATGTGCTGCTTGCCTATTCATACCTATTTGTTGAGCGCGCTCTTTGCAGCTTTCCAGTCTCCGGCAGATATGTATGGCTCGAGTCACCGATGTGAACCCCGAGGGTGCTTCAAAATTCCGGCACCGTCCTGGCTGCAAACAGGACCCAACTCCAACTTCCTGGACTGTGGCGTGTTCTCCCCCTTTTTCTTTCAGTGCGAGACAAGGGGTCAACGTTCGAGGTCACCATTTGTCGAAGGAAGGGGACCAGGACACCAGATGGCTCATCACAGGTCCAGTTTATTGAAGAAAGCATCAAACACTTATACAGCAAATAATAAGCTTATGAATATTCTGTAAGCCAAGCAATCTATTGGTTAAACTATACCATGAACTCTTCCTCATTCCTTTGGGCCTACGTTCTCTACTTCTCACGTCTCGCTGTCTATTTCTTTATCATACCCAGCTAGGCCCAAGGACACACTATCTTGCAGGTGTAGGACTTGGAATTAGCCACGGCTTTGTACTTTTCCATTCTCTAGTCAGCTGAATTCCCAACACTCATCCTCCTCCTCCTCTTTGTCCTCCTCCTCCAAGTCCTCCCCCTCCCCCTAGTCGTCCTCCTTATCCTCCCCATCCCATTCGTCCACGTCCTCCTCCTGTTCTTTGTCCTCGTCCTCCTCCTCCTCATCATTCGCCTCCTCGTCGTCCTCCTCCGTGTCCTTCTCCTCCTCATCCTCCTCATCCTCTTCCTCCTCGTTTTCCTAGTCCTCTTTATTCTCCTCATCCTCCTCCTAGTCCTCCTGCTCATCCTTCTCCTCCCATTCGTCCATTTCCTCCTCCTCTTCTTCATCCTCCTCCTCCTCGCCCTCCTTCTCCTCCACCTCCTTGTACTCTTCATCCTCCTCATTGTCCGCCTCCTCGTCCTCCTCGTCCTCCTCATCCTCATCCTCCTCCTCGTCCTCCTCATCTTTGTCCTCCTCCTCCTTCTCCTCCTTGTCCTCCTCTTCCTCAGCCTCCTTCTCCTCTTCGTTGTCATCCCCCTCCTCCTCCTCCATGTCCTCATCGTCATCCTCCTCCTACACGTCCTCATCCTCATCCTCTTACCCCTCTTTCTCTTCATCTTCATCCTCATCATCCCCCTCATCCTCGTTCTCTTCCCCCTCCTTGATGTCCTCCTTCTCCTCCTCGTCCTCCTCTACCTCCTCCATGTCCACCTCCTCATCCTCTGCCTCCTTCTCTTCCTCCTCCTCCTTGCCCTCCTCCTCCCTGCTCTTCTCTTCATCCTCATGACTCCTCCTCATCCTCAACCTCTCTCTCCTCTTCCTCCTCCTACCCCTCTTTTTTCCCCTCCTCCTCCTCTTCCTCCTCCTCCTTGTCATCCTCGTCGTCCCCCTCATCCTCAGCCTCCTCCTCGTCCTCCTCCTCCTCCTCATCCTCCTCCTCCCCATCCTCCTTCTCCTCCTGCTTCTCCTCATCGTCCTCCTCCTCCTCATCCTCTTTCTCATCATTGTCGTCATCCTCCTTATCCTCCTCTTCCTCGTCCTTCTCCTCTTTCTCCTTGTCCTTGTCCTCCTCCTCCTCCTCGTCCTCCTTCCCCTCCTCGACATCCTCCTCCTCCTCCTCCCCCTCATCCTCCTCCTCCTTGTCCTCATTGTCTTCCTCCTCCTCTACCTCCTCCATGTCCACCTCCTCGTCCGTCCTCTGCCTCCTCCTTGTCCTCCTCCTCCTCCTCGTCCTCCTTCCCCTCCTCGACATCCTCCTCCTCCTCCTCCCCCTCATCCTCCTCCTCCTTGTCCTCATTGTCTTCCTCCTCCTCTACCTCCTCCATGTCCACCTCCTCGTCCGTCCTCTGCCTCCTCCTTGTCCTCCTCCTCCTTCCCCTCATCATACTCCTCCTGCACCTCTTCCCTTTCCTCCTCTCTCTTGTCCTCCTTCTTGTCTACCTCCTCCACATCCTCGTCCTTGTCCTCTTCATCGTCCTCCTCCTCATCCTCCTCATCAAACTCCTTCTCATCCTCTTCTTCCTCCTCTTCCTCTTCCTTCTCGTTGTCGTCGTCTTCCTCCTCCTCCTCATCCTTGTCCTCCTCGTCCATGGTGTTGTCCTCCTCCTCCTTTACGTCATTCTCCTCCTCCTCCTCTTTTTCCTCGTCTTCCTCCTTGTCCTCCTCCTCCTTCTCTGTGTTGTCCTCCTCCTCTTCCTCCTTCTACTCGTCGTCCTCATCCTCCTCCTTCTCCTCATCCCTTTCCTCCTTCTCCTCCTCCTCCCCCTTGTCCTCCTTGTCCACAGCCTCCTCCTCATCTGCCTCCTCCATGTCTCCTCAATTTTTGTCCTCGTCCTCCTCCTCCTCGTCCTCCTCCTCTTTCTCATCCTCTTTCTCATCCTCCTCGTCACATTCCTCCTCCTCGTCCTCTTCCTTCTTGTCATCATCGTCCTCTTCGTCCATGGCCTCATTCTCCTCTTAATTTACATCATCCTCCTCCTCCTCCTTCTCGTCAACAGGATAGGAGATTTTCCCCTCACTCTTTTCTGTGGAAGGATGAAGCCCAGCTGCCCTTTTCCTCTGGTGCCTCCTCCTCTCCTCAGCTGAAGATGTCAAACTCACCAGGAGCAGGAAAATCCCTGTTCCCTTTTTGCTTGTGGCTGCAGCCTGGAACATCCACTCAGAACAAAACCTTTTTGACAGCCCTGCTGAATGACACAGGGAGGAGGTTTGTGAGAAATGGAGGAAATTGTGTTTTGATAAGAAATCAAGTTACAAAATTATTTCTTTTTGTTCCATTCATTTTCAGTCAGTTCTGGTTTGTTTTTCAGAGTGCCACCTTCTCAGCTGATTGTGTTTGTGTTCTCCTTTCTCTCCTGCCTCTCTTTGTCTGCTCTGTTTCTCTCTGTGTCGCCCTTTACCCAGGGGAGCTCCCACCAAAGACCCTGCCCTGATTTAATTCCCAGTCTTGGAGCTCCAACAACCATGGGTGAAGTTATGAAGTCTGGCAGTGAAATGTCACTGTAAGATCTTGCTCCATTTGGCTTTTGGCTCCTTCTTGGGAGCTTTGACTCCCAGGGCAGGAACATCTTTTTCTGGCTGGGAACTGGAATTCCAGCCCCGGGGAATGTGTGCCATGGATTCCAAAGGGGCATTTCCAAGGCTCCCAGGGTGCTGCGCCTGCCGTGCCTCCCAAGGAGCTGTGCAGAGCCAGGGGACAAGGTCAAGCAGCTCTGTTGGTTCTTCAGTGCCACAAGGGCCCCTGGTTCAATGAGTTTCCCTACTGCCAACAGCATTTCCCTGGTTCCCATGATGCCCTGCTGTGTCACCATGGATATTTGCTGCCATGAATTTCTTCAGTGTCATAATGGCCTCCCTAGCTCCATGAACTTCCACAGTGTCAAAATAGACTCCTTGGATGGGCAGTGTCACCATGGACCATTGGCTCCATGCAGCCCCGCTGGGTCACCATGGACCATTGGTTCCATGAGGTTCTGGGGGTGTCTCCATGGTCTCCTTGGATCCACAGCATCACAATAGACCACTGGATCCACAAGACCCTGCTGTGTCACCATGGTCCCTTTGTTCCATGGCACCCCAGTGTCACAATTGACTCCTTGCTTCCATGTCACGCCCTCAGTGACAAAATGGCCCCTTTGTTCCATGAGGAACACAGAAGTTTTGAGGAAACATTGAGCAAATCCTGCTTAACACACCTGGGAACATCTGTTTGCATTCAAAAGAGAGGCTAAAGGTGAGGATGGCACCAGCAGCTTCCATCTGCAACAGACAGCCAGGGAAAGGACAGGGACAGAGAATTCAGCTGCAAGACTCAGAGAATTCTGCTTCCAGATATCATTTCTGCTCACACTGTTCCTTGTAGAAAGGTGACACCATTCCAGGCAGCCTGTAGGGAGCAGGTGGTTCCTGAGTGGGGGTTGTTGTTTAGGAAACCTGCTCTTCCATTCTTTCCTTCCCAACAGGGAAACTTCTCCTGGGCCTGTGTGCAGGCAGAGCCCTGAGGAGAGCAGGTGGGACATGGTGCAATGGGCTGGGACATGGAGCTGCAGAGCTCAGGGGACAAGGTTCTGCTGCAGGGCACAGGGATGTCAGTGCCAGGTGGGCCATGTCAGACATGGTGAGGCTGGGAGTGAGGAACAGCTTGTCCAAACAGGGTCAGCCTGCATGGGGCTCATCATTCTCCGTGCCCAGACCTCCTAAGGAGAAATTCAGCATCAAGATCTCTTGGGGAATGCTTCCATTCCCTCTTCTCTGGAATGAAAAGTAAAAAAATATTTCCTTGACCTAAATCAAAAATCATGAGTTGCACTTTGGAATCTCTCTCCTGAAGAGAACTCCAAACTGACTCCAATCACTGCACAAGCTCTGGAGACTGGAAAACAATGCAAGGGAGACAAAGAGGTCCTGAGGGCTTTCTGTATTTTAATCAAACCCATGGTGGATTTGGGGCTGGCTCCAGGAGCCTCAGGCACAGAGAGAAGAATGAAGAAGCTGCTCAAGGAGTCAGCAGCAAAACTCCAAGTGCCTTGGAGCATGTCTGGGCCCCAGTGAGGGCAGGGAGTGCCAAAGGCTGCCCAGGCCCTGGTGAGAGCAGATCCTTGAGGCCAGGATTGCAGGCAGCCCAAGGCTCTGAGCAGGGAACTGCAATGCTGAGCAAGGCCTGGCTTGGCTGCAGGAAGCAGAAAGGCCAAGCCCTGAGCCCAGCCTGGGCCAGCAGGGCCTGTCCCTCACGGCTGCCTCGGGGCTCTTGGTGGGCCAGGGATATGTGAGGGGCAGCAAGGATAAATGCCACAAACCCGTGTGACACTCCAGATTCTCAGAGAGCCGAGGGCCAGTGTGACACAGTGGGGCCTCATGGAAACAAGAGGCCGTTGTGAGCCTGCGGGGCTGGGACACCCCAGAACACTCAAATGCTGGGGGTGACCAAAGGCTCCTTTACTTGAGTTTGGTCACAAGAGAAATACCAACCAGATATTCTCAAGAGATCAAAATGACACAAAGTTTTACTGCTAAAATACAGAAAGTCAAGGAACTTTGGCAAAGAATTTAACAGCACATCCAATTCAACACAAAACTCTCAATACAGCATTAACTTCATTAACTTGCCTGTTTATCCTGGATACCTCTAACCCTTAAGAATCTAAGTTACTCAAAAATGTTCAAGGTAAAGAGGAAAATAAGAAAAAACAAAGAGAGAGAATGGCAGAAAGACACATTTACAGACAGACACAGATACAGCTACTAACTGCTTGGGTTCCAGTGCGGGTGAGACACAAACCCCAGGAGAAGGAGGGTCCAGACCATGGACTGAGCTCGTGCTCTGTTCTTTTGAACCCTCAGGCCTTCGTGCAGCCATTGTGACAATGCAGAAACAAGGAGACCATTGCTGACAGCGCAGAACCTCCTGGAACCAAGGGGCCTTGGTGACACCGAGGTGCTTCATGGAATCAAAGAGACCATTGTGAATTGTGGGGGCCCCATGGAACCCAGGGGACATGGAACAGGTCTGGATGGTTTGGCCTTCTGGGGACCGCCTGACAAGTCCAGCTGACCTTGGCATGTTGAGGGCTGCTGCTCTCTGCCCCTGGAGCACTGGGGCTCTGGGCTTTCCTTTCTGTCCTTTTCCTCCAGGTACCCATGGCTAAAATTGAACAGAAGATATTTCCCAGAGGGAGGATTAGTTTGTGGAAGAGATAAAAAAACCTGCCCAATTAACAGAAGATAACTGCCCTACCTCTAACAGATGGCAAATAGAATACACACATTACCTTGCAATCTGGAACATTATCCATCCTTTATTCTATTTCCATGTGCATCACAATGAATCCTTACACACAGTTCTCACTCAAGACTAGGTTTCACTGTGGTACACAACGGCTTTCTCCGTCTTTCTGCATTACCCACTGTCACGGTTTGAGAGGAATTGAGTTTTTTGGGATGCTGTGGTTACACCAATGGGTGCTCGGATTTGAATATTGGCACCTGGCGTGGCCACTGGGGACATGGATACGCCTCTGAGAACACAGAGGGGGTTAACAGCAGAGAACTCCCAGGGGAAGCTCTCTTGGGTTCTGGCAAGGGAAGCAGGTCAGACCTCCCCTGCCCAGCTGCCATCTGGACGCCATGCGGCCAGGTGAGGAAGGCCTGGCCCCAAGGATGGAAGGGTGGAAGAGTGGAAGAGCACTGAGAGGCATCGGGCAGCACCCCTCCCCCCCTGCCTCGGACTGAGAGAGAGAGAGAGAGAGCGCGCCAGCCTGTGCCTGTGACTGTGCTACCTTGAAACTTGATAACATATGCCCGCAGCAGGGGCCAAGAAGGAGACGGGGGTGGGGTGCAGCAACAAAGTTTCCAGCCGCTGTGGGAGTTCTGGGCAGGCAGAGCCTGAGATTTTAACCCTTATTTTGGATAATGAAAACTTTGCAGAACATTAACCTTCCTAGAAAGTCCCTGTGAGTGAAAGATGTCAGAAGAGTGGAGAAGAATCATAGGTGGGAGGAAATGATGCAGTGGCCTTAGGTGGACTATCTTGTATAGCCATGGACAGAACCATGTTTCCTGTGACACAGAGACTGCATCCAGGGGGAGGCAATGGCTCAGAGCCAAGCGGGTTCAGTGTTGAGACCCCTCAGCCCCAGGGGGTGAAATTTGGGGGGGACAGGTGTCCCGAAAGTGAGAGACTGCGCTCTTTTTGGAACGGGACAAAGCATCCTTAAAAGGAAAACCCTAGAAGCAGCTCTGGTCCATATGCAGTGGTGAGAGCACTGGACATGGAAGGAAAAGGTCACAATGGCAGATATTCTCCGGGCGCTGCCATGAGTGACATGGAAACACATGAGATTTCAACGATGTTTCCTGGGGAAGCCTATGGCACAAGAACGACTCCTCTCCTCTTGATGAACTGATAATTGATTATCTAAAGGGTGGTAATGGACTGAGAGTTGGTGATCTGAGGGATGGATGCATTGGAAATTTGGTGGGGGGAGGAGGAAATGTTTTTGGAAGGTGTCCTGGTTTAGGGCAAATTTGTTAAAGAATCTGCAAAGGAGGGCCCCTCCAGAAAGCAAACCCACATGGCCCCTCCCCCTAACCGGTTTGGGAAAAAATTCCTTGGAGAGAAGTGGAAAGAACCTGTTTATTTACCAGACACAGCACACAAAATGAACAATACCAGATGACACCGCTCTGAGAAAGATGACAAAATCAGAAAGTCTCTTTCAGGGTGGTTGCTCTGTTCTCAGTCCCTCTGGCGCTGGGGCAGCTGCTGCAGCCAAACGGTGCAAATCCTCAGTGTTCCCAGGTCCCAGTCCAGAGCAGGTTCGAGATTGTCACAGAAACAGGAGAGGAGAAACAGTCCAAGAAGGAATTTGGACTGTTTAGCTAAACTAGCTAATAAGCAGAAGCAAAAGTGAGAGCAGAAGCAAGAGCAGAAAAGAGAGCAAGCAAAGCAGCAAGCTGAAAGCAAGAAGCCAAAACAGCCCTATGTACTGCCCGTCTCTGTGTCCCTGATAAGAGAAACCCAAACAAAACTTCCACTCTTCAGAGCCGGTCTTAAAGGCACAGAACAGATGAATGGGGATACAAGCATCATAACGTCACCCCAGGACAGAAAGTTCTCATTTTTCCTGTGTGTTTCTTTTTACATATAGTTGTAGTTTCATTAATAAAGTTTTCTTTTCTTTATTTCTAAGTGGGGGCTTACTTTGCTTATTCCTGGTCACATCTCACAGCAGACATCAGAGAGAGTGTATTTTTGTTGGGATTGGCGGGAGAAATGCGGCACACAATATGAGTGATCAGCAAATCTCAAACTTTATTGATAGGTACACATATTTATATCGGTGTTAATGAAGCTCATACATATTGCAAAGGCGAGCTTACTACTGGTTATTACTTATCAGCCAACTACGCCTACTTCTGCATTCTTGTGGATATTTTATTGAAACTATGCTTCATATTTCTGCCAAAGATGTTCTTCCCTATCCTGTTGTTGCACCAAGGGCACAATGTCCTTGTCTGTTATTGGACACTGACTGCTGACTCCTATACTTGTCCCCTTCTAGCTTAACCAGCGGCATTATGTCGACGTGACCTTTCTCACCTAACCAACTGTCCACAAAGCTCTCCACATATTTTCATGGGGGCACTGGCATTGCGCCAGCATCAAACCTTGACACTCGTGGTTAGTGGTGTCTGAGCTATCTTGGTCTTGGTGTGTGTGCTCAACGCTGCTTAGGAGATCTTCTTCTGTCCTTCTTTTTCAGGCTGCTGTTGTCTCTCTTAGGCTTTCATTCTGTTCTTCTGATGGTGGCTTGGGTGTTTGCCTCACCGTTCCCAATAACAGTTTTATGATTTTGCTGGGATCCATCTTGGGTCTGTTTCTGTAGAGACAAGGGCATCTTCTCTTCCCCAAGTAATTAATAGGAAAGGGTCCATAATTTGTTTAGATTCAGTCTTTGATCAACACAGGTGGCTTTTCTTTTAATTGAGCTGCAGTTGAATTAGTAAAATGCCTGATGACTGGGGGAGTTGGCTCCATAAATGAGTTTTTCAAAATGCTGAACACCTAAAGGGCCTTGGCCAGTCTCTCGATGGGAGATAATATCTGCAGTCACCCTCTCTGTTGATCAAGGATCCTTTTGATGGATCAGTGGGCCCTCTGGACTATGGACTGTCCTGTGGTGGAGTGTGGTATGCCTGTGACATGTTTTATACCCCAGTGGTCAGAAACTTGTTGGAATCAGTGCAAGGTATAAGCAGGAGCATTATCAGTTTTAATTCCCTGTGGAACTGCTAAGGTGCAAAAAAGTAAAAAGTAATGTTTTGTAGCATCTTTTGATTTTTCACCAGCATGGGCAGAGGCAAAACCGCATGGAAAACGGTGTTGATTGAGACGTGGATGTATTTTAGTCTGCCAAAAGGGGCTTAGTGTGTGATGTCTGATGGCCAGATGTGGAGACTCTCTCATCCTCCTGGATTGACTCCAGCTCTGACAGAAGCAAGGGCATGTTCCTGACAGTATGGGCAGGTGGCTACAATGGATCTTGCTGGGTCTCGGGTAATTTTATCCCGAGCAGTGCAGGAATGGTAGGTTTTGATGGTAGAATTGGTGGCTGATCCTAGCCTGTGTAAAAACTATCAAAGGCATATTGCAGTGGTTCAGATGTTTGAAGTAGCCAATTGAGGTGCTCTTGAGTGAGAAGTAAGTATATATTCACAAAGTCTGTTCCTGCAAGGAAGCACAGACACTCTCTACCTTTCCTGATTAGTTGTACAATAATTTTTGGTAGGGTTGTAATCATTTTAGTAGGTTGGTGTGCTCTGAAAACACATTCAATTATTATCAGGGCATCTGAGATATTTGAGTTCCACTGAAACAATAATGCATGGAATTTTGGTCTTACATCAAGGGTTGCCAGGGAGAAAGGAAAATTAGGGTGGTATGGAATGTGATCCCAACATTACCGGGTGGAATGTGCCTGGGCTCATCTGACCCTTGCTGCTGGACCAAAGGCGGCAGCTGTGGTGTTTCACCTCAGAGACACCTTTGGGTAGCTGGAAATTGCAGCTGGCGCTTGGAACAAGTGCAGGCTTGTAGGAATTCAGTTATTACCTCTGATGAAAAGGCTCTAGGCGAGGTGAAGAAGAAAAGGAGACAGATTCTGCTGGAGGATAAATCCAGAGTTTTATTCCAGGGTCACAGATATCTGAATCTTGGTAATGGCTCCAACAGAATCCCGACCGCATGTTCTGAGTGTCCTTTTAAGCCCAGGGGGAGTGGGGAGGGAAAGGATAGGTGAGCCACCAACCAAGTGGGAGGGGGCGAGTCTCAGGGGACAATGACATTTAGGCCAATGACCCCAGGTCTGAGGGGCATCTTTTGAACCTCTGTTAATCACATGATGCCCATGCTGGAGTGTTAAGCCTGATGGACAGCACCCAGCAGGAGAGCAAGGGGGAGGGGAAAGGAGAGGTTGGCACACCTGAGGGGTTGGGATAGTTGAAACAGGAAATGGCATCACACTGCAACATCTCCCCCTAGTTTTGTTTTAAAAGAAGAGGACTGGGTTTGTGGTGCAGAGTGCTTGCCAAACCATGGTGGGTAAATCGGTTCCTCTTCTACAGGAGGGTCAGTGTTCTCCAATGAGGCTTCCATGTCATCCATTGGAGCACTAAGGGCTTCCAAATGGTAAACTTCCAAAGGGGGAGATGAGCTTGAAATCAACTTGAGAACCATGTGTTTGATTAGTCCAAAAACAATGCTAACAACTACAATACCAATAACTAAAATAAACAGTACTAAAACCACAATTTTCAGAATAGATCCCAACCAGCCCAAGAGTCCCCATCCTTTGAACAGTCCACTCAGCCACTCGTCAGTTCCTCTCTTGATGTCGCTCACCATGGTTTTCATCTTGTCGATTGTGGCATGGACGTTCTCTGCTTTTGATGACAAGTTGAGGCAGCAGAGACCTTCAAATTCTTCACAGTGATGGTTGTGCAGAAGGAGCAGATAGTCTATGGCTGCACTATTTTGAATGGTGGCTTGCCTGGTAATTTCCTCATCTGATAAGAGGTCAGTGAGGGCAGTAGAAGTGAGGTCTGGCTGTTTTGCAACCCAACATTCCAATTGGCCTAATTCTCCCATGCTTTTTACTGCCGAGATCCATGGCAGAAGGACTGTAATTGCGATGGCCTTAGGTCTGGACCAGTGAACAATTTCTGAATTACAATCACGGTCTAATTGCCTTAGGTCTCTTTTTTGGATAGCCAATGCATGTGTGTTGTTTTTTATTTGCCAGTGTATTAGGTTTGTACGATTTGGGGTTAACAGGCTTAGCTTGCCAAAGGTACACGGACCTCCAAGAAGACGAGGAGGGAGACCTGCCCATGCTCTGTCTCCACACAGTAAAAACACACCTTTTGGGAGTTCACGAGGCTTGCAATCACCACTTGATGAGTGCATGACTAGGACTGAATTTTCACACCAGTTTTTGTCTGTGTAGTGTGGGTTGCTAGGGTCAGGATAGGTGTTTCATTTAGCTTCATGATATGGTAAGTGGGAATTGAATTTAAAGTGAGCGCAAAAGGTTGCATTCATGGAGCCTAAGAGATGGAGCTCTTGTGGCTCCCTTTTTGGCACTGGTAACTTTCTCACCCACTCCTGCCAAAACAGTAAAGGATTGTCAGCAGGATAGTGGCCAGGAGAAGGTACGAGTAAGTTAACTTCATTTAAAGCATGCCACATTTCATTTGGGAACTCTGAGGATTTAAAGGGAACTCCCACCAAGCAAGTTGACAGGGCGTCAGAGGCCATCGCTGTGGAGAGACAAATGTGATCCTGTCCAAGGGCTCTGGCCACGGTGGTCCATACATTCGCTTTGGGCTGAGGGACTATCCAGGAGACCACTAGAGAAATGACCACAAGTAGGACGAGAAGCAGGCTCGGTCTCATGGCGTCTCGAGACTGCACACGAGCAGCAGGATCTAAACTGGTACAAGGAACTTGAGACAAACATATATTACAAACTATTCCAGATAGGAGGCTTAAATGGAATTTCCTCCAGAGAACACGTGCGGCGTTTACTTCTCCAGGTAGCGTTAGCAACGTGGGGCGCTTCTGTAGACATCTTTGAGACCTTGGGAACATAGGGCTTTATCCATTTGGAAGGAACCCACTTTAAACCAGAGGGGGTGGACACACAGGCATATCAACGTCCCCAAGTAACTAATTTGTTAGGTCCCACTGTCTTCCAAGTCTCAGAGTCCTTTACTAAGACCAGAGGCTTTTCTTTCATCAATGTATGACTGCTCCCCACAAAGTGGTGTAGGATGGGCGGGTTCAGGCTGCCAAAGGAACATTTCAGAAAATTGACTGTGAACAGCGCCGTGGACAACCAGATGTGGGGAGGTTCCACCTTCAGAACCTGTTGTTTCTGGTCCAGGACTCTTTTGATATCACGGTAAGTCTTTTCTACTATGGCTTGACCTGTAGGGGAGTAGGGGATGCCAGTTTTGTGCTCTACTCCCCATTGCTGCAGGAAGCTCCCAAATTCCTTGGGTTTGTAGGCAGGCCCATTATCAGTTTTCAATTTCTTGGGGATGCCCATTCAAGAAAAAGCCTGTAAGAGCTGCTTAACAGCATCCATAGATGATTCTCCTGTGTGGGCAGAAGCATAGACCAGAAAAGGTATCTACACTAACGTGAACGTATTTCTGCCATCCAAATGACTATATGTGCGTTACATCTGTTTGCCACAGTTCACAACTGTTCAACTCCCTTGGGTTTGCTCCCGCACTCACTGTAGGGAGTGCATGTTGTTGGCAATTTGGGCATGTGGCCACAATCGCTTTGGCCTGTTCTCGAGTGATGTGAAACTGACAAACTAGGCCAGGTGCATTTTGGTGGAAAAGCTGGTGGCTGATTTTTGCCTGTTCAAAAACATTTGGGAGAGTGGCCATCACTGCAGGTGCAGCAAGAGCATCTGCCCTTCTGTTGCCTTCAGCGATAAACCCCGGCAAGTCGGTGTGTGACCTGACATGCATCATATAAAATGGTTGCTCTCAGTGAGTGACTAACTTTACCAGTTTTGAGAGCAATTCCAAAAGTGTGATATTAGACACTTCTTGCAGTATTGCATGATCTGCCCTGGATACTACTCCTGCCATATATGCAGAGTCTGTAATCAGATTGAATGGTTCTGAGAACCTTTCAAAAGCCCTAACAACTGCAGCCAACTCAGCAACCTGAGGTGAACCTTCCACCTCAGCAATGTCCGTCTCCCACTGCTGGGTTTGAGGATCCTTTCAAGTCAGAACGGACTTGTGGGACCTCCCAGATGCATCTGTAAAGACAGTCAGAGCCTTTTTTAAAGGTCTCCTACTCTGAGCACTTCTCAATTTCAGAGTAAATTGAACATCTTGTTCGAACATTTTGTGGGCAGGCACTCTACAGAAATTTGTCCTGAGTAGGAATCCAGAGCAAACTGCAACACTTCATTTTCTCGAAACAACTGTTCCAATATTTGCATAGTATTTTGACTCGATTTTAACTCAATTGGAATATGAATGCACTCAAAGTCACATCCTGCTAACTCCCTGATCCGGGTCCTTGCTTTCCGGATCAGGTCTGCTACCAGCTCCTGAGGCTTTGTCATTCTCTTGGACCTTTTCTGACTGAGGAAAACCCATTCTATGATGAAGAGAGGGTTCCTCTGGTCCTGGCCCTTTTTAGGTGTATCCTTTGCCTTAGGTGTTTGCTTTTCCTCCCACTGGAAAATGATTCCATGGAGGTGTGGCAACTTAGCTAAGATGGTAAATTTGAATGGCAGGTCAAGCCGACATCAGTTGGCCTGTCTTGTGGACATTGCAATCTGAACCTTTTCTAGAGCTTTCCATGCCTCTGGGGTAATAGACCTAGGAGCACTTGGGTACTCTCCCCCTTTCAATAAATTGGAAAGAGGGGCAAGGTCGTCATTAGTCAGACCCAGTCATGGCCTTACTCAATTTAAAGACCCACAAAACTTGTGGACATCCGCAAGGGTCTTGATCTTTGGATTGATTTCTAGTTTTTGAGGAACAATGGTCTTATTTTCAATTTCTAAGCCCAAATATTTCCAAGGTGGCATCTTTTGAATTTTCTTTCCCTGGAGCTTCAACCCTGCAACAATCAATGCATCGATCGTTAGGTCAAGCGCATGTGTGAGTAAATCATCATTGGGGGAACACACGAGGATATCATCTATATAATGATAGATGATGGCCTTCTCTGCAGCTGCATGCACTGGGGAAAGGCGGAAAGAGACATACCACTGGCAGATCGCTGGCAAGACCTGTAGTCCCCGAGGAAGAACTTTCCAATGGTACCTTTTCATAGGGGCTTCCATTTTGATGGTGGGGACCGAGAATGCAAAACGCGGTTCATCGTCAGGGTGTAGGGAAATTTGGAAAAAACATACTTTTATATCAATAACAGCTAATTTCCAATCCTGGGGAAGCATTATTGGGGATGGCATACCAGGTTGGGGAGAGTCTATATCCTCAATGACATTATTAATTTGTCGGAGGTCATGGAGGGGCCACCATCTCTTTTTGTCAGCCTTCTGGATGACAAGCACTGGAGAGTTCCACAGGGACATGGTCTCCACAATGTGACCCTTTTCCAGTTGCTCTTCCACTAGCTCCTCCAGCACCTTTTTTTTTTGTTTACTGAACGACCACTGTTTCAGCTGAACTGGTTTGTCTCTTTTCCACTTCAGTTTTTGGGTGGGGCGCTGTTCAATGACCGCTGTACAAAAATGCTGTGGAGAGTCTGGAATATCAATTGTGACATCCCACTGGACCATTAAATCTCCCCCTAACAAAGGTTCCAAATAATCTAACACAAATGGACAGATATTTGCCAATTGTCCATTTGGTCTCTCAATTTGAATGATGCTTTTGGATTGTCTCACCAATTGCAGGCCTCCTACACCTCGAACGTGACCAGCAACGTTTTGCAAGGGCCAGTGTGCTGGCCAGTCTTGTACTGGGATCACCACGCAGTCTGCACCCGTGTCTAGAAGCATCTCAATGCATTTTGACTCTCCACCCCCACTGACATTACACCATAATTTGGGTTTGTCTTTCCCAATAATTTGGACCCAGGCGACTGTGAGCCCTTGTTTTTTGGTGCCTTCAGGTAAACACGGCACAGGGATAGCTTGTGGAACAATTTGTTTTTTGAGAAGAAACAGGGGTGGGTGGAAGCAGTGCAGCCCGAGAACGAATTGCTCAGGATCTGATGTTGTCATTCCTGGACCAATTTCAATCTCTTGTGGTGCGTGTTTGGTGTCCCCAATGAAGATGTACTTACAAATTAATTCGGTGCCAAGTACCCTTCTGTTCTGGAATAACAGAGACAAAATGCCAGTCAGTGTCTTTCAGGTGGAGTGAAATACAGCTGCAACCTCTAAGACTCATTGACAGAAGACGTGGTTAACATAGGTCCACCTAAATCATAACAAAGGTTACTTCGTTTAACTTTCAATAGTGGACCAGCAGACGTGGTCTTTGAAGCATCTGCTTCACTTACAGAAATATTAATATTATCGCGCGCTTGGTTTATTTTGCTTCCCTTATTCCCTTGGCTTGCTTTTTTTGTGTCTGCACGCCTGACAGGCCGGCGCTCCCCATTCAGTTTTTTTGTTGTTTTTGACCCCCTGGGAGTGCTTGTAGTTCACCTCCCCTGCCATTTCTAAATTCATCAAATTGCTTTTTCAGGGGGCACTGGTTACTCCAGTTCCCAAGGTTGTTGCAAAGCAGGCATGGCTTTGTGGGGTCAACCATTGCTGGTCTTCGCTGCTGCCCAGGGTACTGCTGTGCTGAGGAAATAGGTGCAGGGCTGGCAACGGTGATGCGCTGAGGGAGTCTTGGCAGCAGCCTTGGTCTGGGGTCTTCAGCAACACTCATAAGAGGCACTTTCCTGTTACAGACTAGAAGCATATCTTTTAGTGTAGGGAGGATTCAAGAG
The DNA here is from genome assembly GCF_028551555.1 of Melozone crissalis. NCBI lineage: Eukaryota > Metazoa > Chordata > Aves > Passeriformes > Passerellidae > Melozone > Melozone crissalis. The sequence goes on from NW_026535830.1 coordinate 622,039, forward strand.
GAAGACTCAAAATTGCCACTCAACACTGTTTATCTGCATTTGTAAATGCCATTTCCTCTAAAACCTCTTCCCTTGCAATCTCTTTTTAACTTGTATTTCAATAGCTCTAGTTACCCTTTCTACAAATTTCAGAAAAGGCTTTGATGGTAGCAGCTTGATCTTACTATGGGGCTCAAACGGGCCCTAAGGTTGGAGGGAAAAGAATGCCTTTTCAGCTGCTTCCCTTACTTTCTTAAGTGTTTCTACAGGAATTGCAGTAGCTTGGGTTGAGGTTGAAGACCATTGGCCCTCGCCAGAGAGATGCTCAATGGCATGCCATTAGTATCTTTCGCTGTGTTTGGATCAGCATGCAAGCCTGGGAGAGCATCTTTTAGCAGTTGTTTCCATGCTAATTCTCATAATTTGAATTCCGTGGAGGTCATGAGGCATGAAAAAAGCTGTTTTAAATCATGTGGGACTACTACACTCCTACTCAGTTCAGAATTTAAAAGGCCACAGAAATATTGACTGTTTGGACCATATTCTTTATGAGATTTACAGATCTCTTTAATCAATTGTCGTCCAAAAGAGTTCCAATTAGCAGTTGGGGCCGCCCCCTCTTGTGCTGCAGGCTGAAATGTAACAGGAGCAAATGACAAAATGGGACCCTGTATTAGGTCTGAGGTTCCCTGCCCTGCATCCTTTGAATTGGAAGCATTGGGATAACAGATACAGGTTTGGGGACAGGCAGTGGGTGTGCCCCCACCGTGGGAACCCGGGGAGGGGGCGGGGATGCAATGGGCACAGGGGGCGGAGACAGGGGGCTGGCATGGGGCGGGGATACTGTGGGAACAGGGGGCGGGGAAAGGGGGCTGGCAGAGGGCAGGGACGCCTGGTGACATCACGTCAGCAGAAGCCCCCTGGGAGGAGGAGAGGGGTGGAGCTGAGGGTACTGCAGGAAAGGGAGGGGGAGGGGGGAAGGTATCACAAGGAACAGGAGGGGAGGAGGATGGGGATGGAATTTTGGGATGCTTAAGAGGATCTTGGGAAGAAGAAGACCAGGTTTTGGATGATGCCACGTGGCAACCTCCATCCTGTGGACCCCCTAGGGACTGGGGGCCATTGTGGACATCACTGCTCTCTGAAAAGCTGACACGTGTTCTGGGTTTCAGAGCAGGGGGCACAGGGTTTTAGGAAAGGTTCCACGCAACCTGGCCAGGGCCTTGTGGACAGGGCAACTCAGGCATTTTAATGAACTCTGGGAGTCGACTTCCCAATGAGTGTGCTCTCTTTAAAATACCAAGTTTTGGGGTAAGAGGTTTAGGGGTTTTAGAGCTAGGAGAGGGAGAAACAGGGAGAGCAGAGGTACATGGCTTGACAATTGGCTTTTTCTCCAATTCCTTTTGTTTGAGCAAGGCTGTTTGAATTTCTAAACTCCAGAACACAAATTTAGCTGAAGATGTATTCCCAGACTGTCCTAAGGTTATCAATTCATTCCCTACTTTATCTCAAAATTGAATATTGTGGATTTCTTCAGGGGAGATTTGTGGGAAGTCTAGAAAAAGACATCTTATAAACCGTTTTAGAGAACTTCACATTACCACTGACTGAAATACTAACAATATGATAATACACTCCTTTTTGTGCAATGCTCAACTTCGAGCCCATGTTAGATGTAAAAGGCAAAGTACAAAATCCTGCCTGACCAAAAGCAAAGCCAAAATCAACTACCGATTTCTAAAAAAACCCCACAGATAGGAAAGCAATAACGAGCAGACAAAGGCTTTCCAATGCAGCTCTACATACTGCTTTTAAAATTGCCGGGCAGCAGCAGCAGGACACATCCTGCGGAGCCGTGGAAGAGAGCAGCCTCCCCCCGGCCGAGAATGCAGCCTCCCCGCAGTACTGAGAGAGAGCACCCTCCCCCCGCACCACGCGGCAAGCCGAAACCGGGGCTGGCCTGCACCGCCTGTACAGAGCACCCCCTGCCCCACGCCAAGTGTAGAGAGCTGCCCCTCCCCCGCACAGAGAGAGAGCAGCGTCCCCTGCACCGAGAGAGCTCCCCCCTCCCCCGCACAGAGAGAGAGCAGCGTCCCCTGCACCGAGAGAGCTCCCCCCGCAGAGAGAGCCGAGCACGCTGCGCTGCCGAGCCGGGGGGAAGGTCAGGGAGAACACCCCCGCTCCTCCACCGGCGCCGCGAATTCCAAAAGATGGCGAAACATGCTGCAGAAAGCTGAAGCCTAGAATGCAATGGTTTCCATCTGTGGGGCTGCACAGCCTAAAAGCAAGAGGAAAAAGGAACAGAACTCACGGCAGAGCCTGTTTTTTTTAACTTCTACTCCACCTAAGAGCAGAGATACTTACCCGAAATGGAAACTGTGGCTGGCCGGTCCAGGCAGGCTGGTCTCTTCACCGGAATAGGACCCCCCGGGCCAGGGAAGGCTCTCCTATTCTCCCCTGGAAAATCAGCTCACCAGAAAGGAGCTTCACTTTCCAAAGGCGCCGAACAGTCCACGAAACATTTGTGGGTCAGTCCCAAAGTCTCTGCTGAGAGCAATGCAGTGAGAGCTCTTCAGCTGGGTGCACGGCTGCCAAAGCCTGTGCGAGGTGATGAGATTCCTTCTTGGGGCTGCAGAGTCGCTCTGCCCCACGGTTGGGTGCCAAAATATTTGAATGGATCCCAATGTTACCAAGTAGATTGTGCCTTGGCTCATCTGACCCTTGCTGCTGGGCCAAAGGCAGCAACTGTGGTATTTCACCTCAGAGACACTTTTGGCTGGCTGGATATGTTGCAGCTGGGCACTGAAACAAGTCCAGGCTTGTAGAAACTCAGTTTACCTTTGGTGGAAAGGCTTGAGGCTAGGGTGAAGAGGAAAAGGAGAAGGATTCTGCTGGAGGGTTAATATCCAGAATTTTATTCCATGACCACAGATGTCTGAATCTGGTAACAGCTCCAACAGAATGCTAAGCACATGGTCCTTGCTCAATTTAATCCCAGCGACAGGGGGAGGGGAAAGGACAGGAGAGGCACCAACCAGGTGGGAGGAGGAGGGTCTCAGGGAATGAGGGACACAAAGACAAGCCAATGACCCCACCCTGGAAGGGCATCCTTTGAACTTGACCAACCACACGAGACCTTGCTGGAATGTTAAAAGTGATTGACAGCCCAGCAGGGTATGAGGGGGGAAGAGAGGTATTGCCACACCTGGGAAGGCACTGGGAAGTAAAACAGGAAATTGCAACACACTGCAACAGTGGGCCTCTGGGAAGCAGAGAGTCATTGAGGGGCTGCAGGGTGTGCACAGAAGGACAGGGGAGCTGGGCAAGGGGGTGGAGCACAAGGCCAGTGAGGAGATGCTGAGGAAGCTTCAGCCTGGACAATGGGAGGCTCTTGAGGCACCTCCAAGCAGACCTCCAGCAATCCCTGCATGACAGTGCACAGCACAAGGCCTGTTTCTCTTCCAAACTTGCCATCACTGCATCCAAGGGCTTAAGATACTGGAGTGGTTGACACTTCCCCTCTTGTGGTTTGTGGGTTTCCTAGGAGGAGAAGCCCTGTTCATTTTCTCTTTTTCCAGCAAGCAAAGATGCTTCTGCACCATCTTTTCTGCCCTTATCAAGTTCTGGAAGGCATTTCGCGCCCATTTTGTACCTTGATGCAGATGGATCTTTTGTGTTTCCAAGCCTTCATGCATGGCCTTAAAGATCACTTTGAGTTTAACACTGTCTCTGACTTTCTACAGCCCAGAGAATTAGTGTGTGATGTGTTTGGGAATTTAGCAGATCAATGCCCTTGCATTCCAGCTGCTCCTCAGAGATCACAGAAACTGGAAGGGGCTGGACTGCATTTCTGATTCCAGCCACTTGAGCACTGTCAGTGTGGTTGAGTCCAAGAGAACTTGCCCAAGCACAGATGCACAAAGAGTGCAGTTCCCAGTGCAATGCTCTGGGTCTGATTCCTTCCCATAAGGACCTACAATCTCCACATTCCCCAAGTGTGTGCTTTTTTGAGAAACAGGAGAGCAATCTCAGAATTGCTGCTGATCGGGGCACTGGCTACCACGTTTTGATGCGTGCAGCAACAGAGAGGGCAGTAACTGGAGATTATAGTAGTGAGATCTATCCGTCTATCTTCCTACCTATCTATCTATGCAACATTTACATAACTGAATCTTCCTGGCTCTGGCCCAAGGCAGTTGGAGGTGCAAAGATCACCAAAAGCGTTCCTTTCTGGAGAGGATTAGAGACATGTTCCCTTGACCAATTCTGAGCAGGCAGAGATGTTTCCCCCTCCAGATATGATGGTTTTTCCATTCAGAATTGTGTTCCTCCTCTGGCCTCTTGTGTCCTGATGTCTCCAGTTAATTCTTTCAATTTCTGCCTGTCCTAGAGAGGGGGAACAATTCCATGTTTAGGTGGTGTTTGGTGACTCTGGTCATGCATGCATTACATGACACATGGTTTCCTTCACTGGCATGCTCAGGCCTGTGTAAGTGCATTCGTTCATGGGACCTTAGGAGAGTGTCTGTTTCTGCTGGTCAGAATTCTCAGTTGACAAAAGAGGGAGAAGAAACACTTTGGTCCTCCTCCATGTACTGAGGTGACCATAGAGGCTCTGTGACCTCCATCAGAGATCTTTGCATGCATCCTCATCTCCTGAATGACCAGGTTTTCCAAAAAGAGAGTGGATGTCAGAAAGGCAGAAATGCTGGTGTAGCCCTGAAGAGAATGTGAACTCCAGGCGTGTCTCTCACAAGGGCTGAGCTCACCCAGGATGCCACCTGCAGAGCCGGGATGGAGCTGTGGGACATGGTCGGGTGTCAGTCACTACTGAAAGACAACCAGGACATGGCAGAAGAAGAGGGAGGCCCTCACCAGACCCTTGAGAAATGCCACACCTTCCCTGTCAGCTGCCTGAGAGGCTGTTGGAGCTTCAATCCCAGATGGCCCCTGACTTTAAGGCCAGAGTCACTTTGGAATCTGTGCCTCCCCTCGGGCAGAGAATGACCCAGCAGCGCAGCAGCACAGTGCTTTGGGAACGTGTGAGCCCAGCAGTCTTTGAGTCTTGACCCACAAATGTCATATGGGAAGTTGAAACCCATCTTCTCTTGCTTTCTGTTCAGGTGCTTCTAGAGAAAGAGCAGGAGCAGAGTGCTTCATCAGAGATGCCATGCCAGACTCAGGGAGAGCTGTTCCCAGCCCGAGAGCAGGAAGAGCAGCTCAGGCAGCAGGTGGAAGAGCCACAGGAGAATGGCCAGGTGAGCCTGACTGGCCAGGTGACAGAGGGAAGGGCAGGAAGAGGGGCATAAACCAGAGCTCTTGGGACTGAGGAGGCCAGGAGTCCCACAGGCACTGGAAGCACAGGGCCTTGGAATTTGCAGAGATCAGCCCTGGGACAGGAAGTTTGCAATGGAAGCAGATGTGGGGAGGGAAGCAGAAAGAAGTGTCTGAATAAATGTGATTTTGAGGCTGCAAGAGGAAAAAGCTGAGCCTGATGGCAGCTCCAAGTCACTTGCTCTGCATTTGTGTGCACAGAAGATCAAGGCAGAGCCACAAGCAGAGCTGCCCGAACCTCAGAGTGCCATCATGGGCGTGAAGAGAAAGAACAAGGAAGACATGGGAAGAATTCAAGAGGAGAATCTCCATCAGCACAGGAGCCATCAACAAAACCAGGTGAGTGAAAGAGTGGCAGCCACTCCACTCATGAAATGTCCTCTCCCTTCTCCTTTACAGTCTGTCAAAGGACACGTGCAGGCAGAGCTGCAGGACTCTGAGCCTAGCAACAGGGCAAGGGAGAAGAGGCTGGAGGAAGAAATGGAAATTGTCAGAGAGAAACTTAATTGCCTCCCTCAGGCTCTAGAATGAGTGAAAGTGGGATGCAGTCACTGCAGTCACCAAACTGGTGGTTTCTGCCCTTCTTGCCTTTCCACTCAGAGCAGCAGGGAGTGGGGCCATGCCTCTGAGTGCCATCCTGCTGTAGTGTGTATCACAGTCACTCTGAAGGACATTTCCTGGTGTGCTCAATCTCTACTGCTGCTCTGTTCTTCTGGCCTATTCCTGCTCTCCTTGTCCCTTCAAGTGTTTTTACAGTGGAACGTGGTGACCCAGATGGAGGACTGTAACAAGCTGTCTGTATCCCTTGTCAATCTCTTCTTTGCGTTTCCTCACAGTTGATGACTCCTGGCTGACAGGGACAAGCTGTAGTGTCTGACTGCTTTGTTCTGTTTGACTTGAGGTGCGAGTGTTGACATCTCACCGGGCAGCCTGCAAAGAATTCCAGCCAATGTCTGGCAATGAAGGACCCCAAGTTTGGAGTGAGGCACAGGAACAGTGCCCACCAGAAGTGCTCCAGGTCCAGCACATCATGGGCTCTGATCCCGCTGCCGCAGCAGCATCATCCCAAGGAAGCCTTTCTGTCAAAGCTGGGAGCTCAAGCTCGGGCAGTTACTTCATCTCCCTGAAAGAGGAGACTGAGGAGAAGCTCCTGGAGATGCTGGGTACGTCTGGGGTGTTTCTTGTCTGAGGGACAGTGTGTTGTGGGCAGGTGTCAGCAGAGCTGTACCAAATGCTCCTCCTGAGTTTGGTGTCACAGGGCCATTTAGGACTCCCCAGAGGAAGTGCTGTGCTCCGAGGCAGCGAGAGAGCGCTCTGGGTGTTCCTGCTGCCTCTGAGGGCACCTGGGACTGGCTTGGGTTTGCCTGTGCTTCCCTCTCTGCTAAAGGTTGAAGCAGGGATTGTTCTGGGATCAGCAGAAGGCTGTGACCTTGGAAATGATCTAGGCAAGTCCCGTGTGCTAGTGCCAAACTGAACAGAATTTTTAGTTTCCTAAATTCTCCTTAGACTCCTGACTTCCAACCAGTAATCAGAGCAAAAAAACTTCACATAAATGGACTGGTTTTGGAGTTTTGTCTTTTTGGTTGGGGATTTTTATTTTGGTGAGGGGGGGATTGTTTTTGCATTGTTTATTTTTTGTGGGGGCCTTTTGTTTTTTTGTTTCTGTGGCGAGTTTTTTTGTGTTTTGGGTTTTTCAGTTTATGGTTCTTGGGGCTTTTTTGGTGGAGTTGGTTGTGCTCCATCTAGAAAGAGCCCTTCTGCCCCCCGTCTTACTGATGGCATTTTTATGACTGCTACTGTTACCACTACTACATCTGCAGTTTATTTTCACAAGAATGCTATCTTTTTGTCAATCAGAACTACTTTGAAAGAACATCAGGTTACAGGAAAAATAGAGAGCAAGAGGTGTTTTTTATGTGCCCCCAAAGAAAAAAGCAATACTTTTTTACCAAACTTTAGTTAATCTTCTAGTTTTATGCTTATCAAGATATGTCCAAGAGACGCATCCAAGTGGCATGATCAGATAAAACTGTACTGCAGGCATTTCTCAGGAGAGAGCCTCCAGCCCAGCCATGGTATATTCCTCAGATCCATGGCACTTTTCCATACCCAATTCCCACTCTTTCCCATGACTCTTAGAATCCTACCCATTGGCCCAAGCCCTGCTCAGATCAGTCTCCAGGAAAACACATCAAGTACTTTGTGATTCTGCAGCACACCCTAATGAATCTGCTTCTTGCCTGTAACAGCTGCCAGTGCTGTGCTCTCAGACAAGACCTGGTGGGGCTGAGACCAGAGCCCAGTGGATTCTGTGTCTGCCATCACCAGTTAGGACAAAAAGGGCACTGATCCACCCCTCGGTGTGGCTGATCTCAAAGCCCATCCTGTTGTGTCCTCAATGGGGGCAACAGCTTCTAAGAGGCTCAGGCTGGCTGTGGCTTCTTCCCACTGCTTGACAGTGCTCATGCTTGGGCTTTGCCAGCCTTGTTGTGCTAGCTGCCCTGCCCCTGAGGGCTGGAGGGACTGCAGAGGCTGGAGCCTTCCTTAGCTGGGAGAGGGGCATCTTTGAGCTCAGCCTGCTCATAAACAGGTCAGGCTCCTGATGCTGAAAGCCCCTTTGGGATCAGTTATAGCAGGAGCTGCTCTGGATTACAAATGGAAATAAATTCCTTTGCCCAACTGCTGAAAGGGTCGGGAAGATATCCTTCTTTCCTGGGAAGGCATCTCCCCATGACTTGTTTCCTGTCAAGAGAACTCTTCAAAGGACTGTACAAAATCAGTCTCTGTGCCAGCCATCTGCACTGCAGGGCTGCCTGTCCTGTTGCTATTGTGGTTGTGGTTGTTGCTACCCAGCTGACTACAAAGGGCTCAGAGCCCCAGACAGTGGGGCTGCCTTTTGTATCTCCTGGAAGCTGGGATCTCTGCTTTAAAGTCACCATCCTGCATTTTGTTTCCCTCAGAGAGAATGGTGAACCAGGAAAATCCCTTTAGGATATACACCGAAATGGAACACATTGGCAGCGGGTGAGTCCAACCGCAGTTACTCCTGCACAGCCATGGCCCAGGTGTTTTTCTGGTGGAATGTCTATCCAGTGTGAAGTCAGGCCAGCTGCAAACATGTTCACACACTGGGGATAGATGACCCCATCTCTCAGTGCTGCTCAGAATTTGTGAGTGTGCTCAGAAGGCATTGTCAGTGACATCTCCATGCTGCCAAAGTCTTGCCTGCATCAAGGAACAGGACCTGGAAGATCTCCTTGTGTCTCAAGTGTGGGACAGCTCTGTGTTAATTTCCTTAGCGTTTTTGTATGTCTCAAAATAATACTGCCCATTAATAAGACAAGAAGAAACTTGCTTGCCTGAAAGAGCAACCTAGCCTCTATCAAAGCTGTGTGAGATAACAGTTCCCAAGAACATTTCTTTTCCCTGCTTTGCAGAAGGAAATACTCTGTGGTCAGGATAGGAACCACACAGTTTAGAAAGTGAAACCCAAGAGGAAAGACTAAACTCCCTTTAGAAGTTGAACCCCAGTGCTTCAGGAACAGGCCCAGTGCCCATGCACTTGAGAGGAAAATGCATCATCTGCCTTTGGCAGAGTCCTCCTGCCTCTCGCAGGTTTTTGACACTTCCAGCAGACATCTCCTGTGTGGGCTGGCTTTCACTCTAGGAGCTAAACAGCTTCTCCTTTCTCTGCTTCTGTTTTGTTTCTAGGGGTTTTGGACAAGTGGTCAGAGCACTCAACAATGCCACAGGAGGAGAGGTAAATGTCAACAAGCCCCGCACACTCTGCTGCACATGAAGGCTTTCCCCTCTGGTGTGAGCTGTGGCTGGAGCTCTGGGCAGAGCTGTGCTGAAAAGACACAAGAAGCACAGACTGGTGCCAGACTGCACAATACATTTGGGACTTTGTCCTCCTCAGCTGCCAGAAGGAAGGCACGGAGGGCAGCGGTTCCTTTCAGAGAAGGACGCGCTCACTCGCTCTCCATTGCTAAAACAAAGGTGGTGCCTTAGAGCACCTCACTGCTCTTTGGGGCTACAGCTTCAGAGTCCTGAATTCTCATTTCTGGCTGCCAGCAAATACATCTGAAAGTTACTGGTAGCTCCTTAGCCACCTGCAGTGCTGCACTTGGGAACTGCACGTAGGGAGAGATCTGCAAGGCGTCCCTAAAAGCCCTAAGCCATGCCCATAGCCCAAGATGTATGCACAGAGTATTAAGGCATGGATTACTTCTTCTGAATCCCAAACAAAGCAGCAGAGAGTGTGGTCAGTGGTTTGTGGGTGATAGCTGAGACACCACTGTTACCAAGTGGACAAGGCAAAACGTCAGTGGCCCCACGTGTCCTGTAACTGTCCCCCAAGGGAGCAGAGAAATGGGCTGTTGGAATTACTGCAGTTCCTAATCACAAGGCAGTTTGGCACAGCTCAGCTGTGTCATTGCAAAATCACTTGCTCCATGTGCATTGTCGTCTCGTGCCACCAACTTCTCCAGTTAATGTTTTTCAATGTCATTTTAGGTGGCCATAAAGAAAATACATCTTCAAGGACTGAGAACGAAGGAACTAACTGTTAATGAAATCATGATCATGAAGAAGTGTAGGAGTCCCAGTGTTGTGAATTATTTAGACAGGTGAGAGGTCATGGTCTTATCCCATCAATGGGCATTTACATACAGCAAACATGAGAGGTTAAAAACCCACTTTGGTCAGTGGCAGAAAGTAGAGCTGGTAATTTTTATTTATTCATATTTCTCTACTCATCTCCAATGGATGAGAAGAGAGTGCATCTTGTCCGCATGAGTTTTCCCTGCCACTTGTCATTTGAAAATTATTCCAAAATTATTGAAACCTGGGTCAGCTGTATCTTACTAAGTCAACACCCTCAGAGTACACTGCCTCCACATTTTTTCGGGATTGATTTTTTAAAGATTCCTAAATGCTGATGAACCATCCTAAAGTGGATTTCCCTTAGATCGTTGCCCCTCTTTGTCATTGCTGTGCATGTCAGGAAGACTAGGTGCTTATTTCCAGAAACACCATGCCTGACAGGTTTTTACCTGGGCTGTTATTAAACTGCATTTTTCACCTGCTGGCCATCTAAGACATCTCCTTTTTCACTGCTGTGCATTTCTTCTCCAGACTGCATAGACTGCAGATTGTCTATTCCTTTGATTCTGACCTAGTTACAAAGGCACCTGGAAACAAGAAACCCAGAAGCAAAACATCAAAGACGCCATGCACGTTTATCTCCCTGGCCTTGTTTCCTTCTTTCAGCTACATTCTGGGTGAGGAACTCTGGCTGGTAATGGAGTATATGGATGGAGGCGCCCTGAGTGATGTCATCCTCAAGACCTTCCTGTCTGAAGACCACATTGCAGCCATCAGTCGGGAGGTCAGCAATCCCATCTGTGCTTCTGAGGGCTTGGGCAGGATTGTCTGGGAACAGGGGCTCAGAACAGGAGTGATTTCATGTGCCAAGCTTTGTTTCTGTGTGGCTGGTATGCTATGGGCAAGTAAAAGCATCTCAAGTGAAAGGCCTGCCAGTGCCCCTGCAGTCACTGTACTCAGTGCCAGTATTCTTATCTCCTGCTGTTGTACTCTCGCTCCGCCTCTTGTATTTGCTGTTCCCCATCTTCCCTCGCTAAATTTTTTTCTGTCTTCACTGAATTCCTTGCCTGTAAAAGGAAAGGTGCTGGTGGCAGGATTTGAAACAAACAGCAAAGAAAAAAGAGAGATTCGATTCTCTCAGTCCTCAGCTAAAAAGGATAGCAGTGCAGCCAAAATGCTCTTTGCTTCTGAGCACATCCACTGCAGCAGGAGTCATCCTGGCTGGTTTGCAGGGGAAAGTCTAAAAGAGCAGGGGCTGTTGCTCTTTTCAAAGCTGACATGCTTTTCCTCAGAAAGGTCCTGCTCTGAAAGTGTTGGAGCAGCAAGCTCTTCCTCTCAGTGGCACTGTGTTCTGCCATTACTCCCCATTCTCCTGGAGAGGGAATCTTTTCGATGCTTTGTTTCTTTCTCGTGTGATGAAATCACATCACTAATTTTTGCCCTCCTCTTTCTGCTTCCTCTCTCATTGCCTGCAAGGACTGGATTTTCTTCATTCAAACAACGTGATCCATCGAGATGTGAAGAGTGACAACATCCTTCTCAGAACCGGCAGCTCTGTCAAGCTGAGTCAGTAGATTCTTGTTCAGGTGCAGTGTTCCAGGGATGTGGGTGTGGGGCTGCTTGGAGTGACAGCCAGCTCCCCAAAAATGGTGCTGGTGGCAGCGCAGGGACACCTGCTGTGAGGTGAGGGCACATTTGCAATGTGCCCAGAGACAGGACAAGGAACAAGCAGTCAAGAGTGGCCTTGCTCTATGTGTGTCCCTTCCAGAGGGAGGGAGCTATAAGTCTAAAGTTTCCAAAGAACAAAAGCCACTGCTGGAGGCAGTGTAAAAAATGGGGGCATTTTTTAAGTTGCCAATGCCAGGAGATTCAACAGCAATTTTTCAAACCTCTACTGGGGAATTCTTTTGCTTGCTTTCCTAATTGCACAGAATTCAAATCAAACCAGTATTTTGCTTTCTCCTCAGCTGATTTTGGCCTCTCTACTCAGCTCAACTCTGAGCAGAGCAGACCGTGCTCGGTAGCCGGGACTCCTTGGTGGATGGCGCCTGAAGTGGCGACAGGTCAACCATATGGCCCCAAAGTGGACATATGGTCTTTTGGAATTGTGGGGATTGAAATGTTAGAAAAAGAACCTCCTTACTGGGACCAAAGTCATGCCTCAGTAAGCAGCAAATACTCACTGATCCTACTGTCTTTCTCACCTGTCCCCTGTCCTGCATGCCATTGGGCAAAATCCCATTGCCATCTGCTGGAGCTACTTCCACCAAGGTCCCCTCTAAAAATGTCCCTGCAACACATCAGCATCTGCTGTAGATTTGGATACATCAGTGGGGGAACTCAAGCCTTACCACATGCAAACAAACTCCATTCTCAGGAAACACTTTCCTTTGGGTTATAAGTGGTTCCAGTTCTTTTGTTTGTGGAGATGGCCTCAGTAACAGGAAGCAAGCATCTTAGAACTCCTGTGATCTTTCCATAAATGAAGGAAGGAAACCCAAACCCAACAAAGTTTCTAAAACTGTGGTCTTTAGGGAGGAACCTAACCCAGTGAGCAGTTTCTTCTCACTGGGAAACATGCCTGCAACCTGGGCATGAGTGTGTAAAGGCCACTGAGTCTCTTCTGCTTCTTGTGCAGTGCTGCTGCTCTGCATTTAGTGACCGTGTTTCTCTCATAGCCCAAGACACATTCTCTGTGTCACCAAGCCAGAGCCTGGTGATGTGGAGAGCCTGCCAAAACCTCCCGTTTGTTTCCTGGCATGTTCTGGGATGGGCCTACCACTAATGCATTGACTTGAGTAGCCAAATGAGCAGAGGGTGACCATAGGGATGGCACCTCTCCTTCTTCTGACCATGACAATTTCTCTTTTGCGGCAAAATGGGAAGCTGCAATTTTCAGACTGCTGAGAGACAGAGCTGCAGGTGGGTCCTGTGTGCCCAAGCAGGCATTTCAATCCCAATACACCTCTGCAGGCATCTTAATGTGGCTGTGTTGAAGATGAGTTTGTAAATCTTTATTTCCTTACCTGGGGATTACCTGATGGATTTTCTTTCTTTTCTTCCGATTCCCATTGTTTACAAGAACAGCACAAAAAGCTTGATGAGTTTTGTTCTAAGGCACATGTGCTTAAAGGACCAACAAGCAGTGCAGACATGCCTTTCATATACTAACCCTTGAAATTAGTATAGCAAAGTCCCTCTTCCATAAAGCCTCTCAAGCTGGTATGAATCCTCAGAGAAGCAAACGTGCTTTTGCTGATGTAGTTCCCACTAACTAGGTCAGTCAATGAAATCAGCTGCCAAGGCAAGATCTGCGGGATGGTGGAAAAGCTGTGGCTGCATCAGGGTTTGGGTTTTTGGTTGGCAAAGGAAATTCATCTCTGGGTCTCTGTCAGGGCAGTAACTGCCACTGAGGAACAGAGGTTAAACAAAGGAATCTGGGAGAGCCTTAGAGATGTGAAAGCAGAAGGTGGAGCCTCGTGGGTTTTTTTTCTCCAGGCTCGACACCTGATAGCCAAAGTAGGGACCCCAAAACTGCAGCATCCCAAGCTCCTCTCAGCTTTGCTGCGTGACTTCCTGAGCTGCTGCCTGCAGAGAGACGAGGAGCAGCGCTGGTCTGCCAAGGAGCTCCTGCAGGTAAAATGTGAAGGGGCTGCAGGTGAAACAGGCTCTGAGGGATGGGCTCCTCCTCCACTCAAGTCCAAGGCATCACTAGGAGCCCTCTTCTTCCTCACTTCCACTCTTGGTGCTCTTCAAATGAAAATGGTGAGGAATCCTAGACTGGGCTGGGCTGGCAGGCCCTGTCAAGGTCCTCTGGTCCAAGGGTCCTGCAATGAGCAGGGACATCTTCAAAGAGATCAGGTTGCTCAGAGCCCTTTTCCACCTGACTTGGAATGGTTTCAGGGATGGGGCTCCTACAAGCTCTTGGGGCAACCTGTGCCAGGGTGGCACCATGCTCCGAGTAAACAAGTTCTTCCTTAGACCTACTCTGACTTGATCCCCATTTTGTTTAAAAATATTCACCCACACCCTATTGTAACTGGCCCTGTTAAAAAAGATGTCCCCCACTTTCTTCAAAACCACTCTGAAGTCTTGGAAAGTGGCAATAAAGTCTCCCTGGGGCCTGTTCTTCACAAAGCTGAATAAGTCAACCTCTCTCCGCATTTCCTGAGAGGAGAGGTGCTCTGTTTTCTGTTTCTGTCACCCTCTTAGTTTTTTAATTTGGTACTGTGTTCAGTTTTACCTAATGGCAAAAGAATTGAAGTAGAGCAATGCAGGGTACAGAGACATGAAATGGAGGTGCAGGAACCCAAGGAAGCCAGTCCCAGCTGAGCAGTCTGAGATTTGGCTGTGGGCAGGAGGGGCTGTGGGGGTTCACTCTGAGCCTCTGAGGGGCCCTGGTTTGTGCCCCCCAGCCCACCCTCAGAAGTTTCTGCCACACAAACAGGGACAGCCAGGAGGGACTTGCCCCAGCCCCATCTGCTGCCTGGCACCCTCGAGCAGATGGGAACTGTGCCAGGGTTGCTGCCAGGTTGTGTGGCAGAGAGGGAACTACAGGACCCAGTGCCACTGGGCTGGCCCTGCAGGGAAGGAAGGTGCCAACCAGCACACGAGGGGCAGGGCATGGAAAGGTAGACACTGCTCTGTCTCCCTGCGGAAATCAGCACAGTGCCTGTCTTACAAAGAGAGGGACCAATGAGAGGCTTTGGAGTTTCCTGAAAAGAAGAAACTCCAAGGACAGAAAGCACCATTTCTAGAGCACTGGCAGGGCTAAAATCTCAGCAAGATGAAGACACCTGTATAAATGGATGAGTGGGATTCTGGGCCAGGTTCGCCTGTGATGGCAAAATCCTGCACATAAAGATGGAGGTGTAGACGGTCCCATTGTTCCTCTTCCTGCATCCTTCTAGGGGCAGGAGGAATCCTGTGAAGCACTGAGCTTGGAAAGTCATGGTTCATTGGTTTTTGTTGATTTGGTTTTTTTCCCTTTGGGCAGCATCCATTTGTAAGATATGCTGAGCCTGCGTCCAGCCTGGTGCCACTGATTGTTTCAGTGAAGAGGAAGGAGACAAAAATGTGACAATCACATCAGGACCGTTTATTTATTCCTTAACAGGTTTAGAGTAGGATTGTAGGTTAGGACTAGGATTAGGATTAGGATTAGATTAAGGATAAGGATAAGGATAAGGATAAGGATAAGGATAAGCATAGGCATAAGGATAAGCATAAGGATAAGGATAAGGATAAGGATAAGGATAAGGATAAGCATAAGGATTAGAATTAATGTAAGGGTTAGGGTTAGAGTAGGATTTTCTAATTGGACTGCAGAGTAGGATTGAAAATCAATAAAGTTTCTGAAACCACAACTCACCTTGAAGATCCCCTTCCTTCTCACTCTGTGAATAAACTCAAGAATTCCTTCTGAATTGTCTGTTGTTTCTTAAAGGTGGAAAGTGAAACGATGTCTTTGGTATGGTGTCAAAGTGGGGAAGGATCTTCTTCATTCATCCTCTCCAGACCAGACTGCCTTTGGAATATGGTCCACAGGTCAGTTTTTGGCCATCTTTGGTACTTCTATTTGAGGCAGAAAGGACAATGGCATTTGAAGGCAAAAGCAAAGGAAGAATGGGGCAGCCCAAACATCTTATGCAGATGCAGGCCTTCAGCTGTGACTCGAGAGCATTTGAGCTCCTGCCACTTGGACGTGGATCCCTAAATGCAATAATCTCTTTGGCTGGAGGAGAGCCTTGTTCAAGTGAGAAAGCAGAAAGATCAGAGAGAGTGCTTGGGAAGGTCTCCAGTGGTGCAGAGCTGTCAGCGCCTGTGAGGTGAGAGCGGGCCCAGCCTTGCCCAGACTGGAGCCCCAGCAGAGCCCCGGCAGAGGCCGGAGCAGCCTGAGCCTCGGCAGAGGCAGGCTGGAAGGAGGCCCTTGGAGCTGCAAGAGGCAGCAGTCGGGCCCTGGGTGCCTCTTCCTGGGAGCGGGCGAATCCTCCGCCCTCAGAGCCCAGGTGGCAGCTGGCTGCTGCCGAGGGGAAGCGCAGCCATGCTGGGCACAGCCCAGCCTGGAGGCATTGGCCATCTGCAGTGTGCCAAGGAGCAGAGAAAGGCTAAGGGCAGCCGAGGGCCGCTGGGCTGGCTGAGGATTACTCCTCTTCTGCCGGCTGCCCTGCAACTCCTGACAAAGGTCAGCAGTGTGTGCAGCACTCTGGGCTCCGGGGCAGGGAGCCGGGCTGCTCGGCAGGCTGGAACACAGGGCAGCCTCCTTCAGGCCCGATACTTGTGCCAGGGGAAGCGAGGCCAGCGTGAGGCAGGGACAGCTTTGGCAGGGCCCATCTGCAGGAGCCAGCGCCTCACGCAGCTCTGGGAGGAAGCGCCTGCAACCCTGCAGGTCTGCACTGAGCCAGAGCAAAGGTGTGACATACATAGTGTTTGGCAGAAATATGCAGGCCCACCAGGCCAGCCTGCTTTGTGCTCTCTGGTGCACAGCAAGCGCTGTGCAATGCAGCTCTGAGCTGCTGGGAGAGAGGCACATCAGGGATTTGCCTGAGGCTTGTGCTTGAGGAGTGAACTGATTTGGCAGGAGGAAGAAGGGTTTTAGTAGGCAATTTGTGTTTTCTTCATTAATTTCTGAAAGAAAGTCATAATGTGTTGCACACAGGTAGGGTTATTAGAAAAGAAAGGCCTTTTAAAATCAGGCCTTCCTATTGGTATGTTTGCCCACTTATCCTGTAGAAAGCGAAGGGAGATGACCCATCCTCTGATCCGCATGGAACTCCAATTTATTGATCCACCAGGCACATTTTATAACAGTGTTAATTAAGTTCATACATATTGCAAAACCCGAGCTCATCATAGATTGCAGATTAAACATCAACCCCTCCTTTTGTTTTCAATACCTGTGGTTTGTTATTGAAACAAGATTTGTTTTCTCACCCTGATATGAACAGTTCTCAAGGCTTCCATGTTTGTCACTTTTGCTTTCCCATAACTTATCCAAGGACAAGATATTTACTTGTTATTAAAAAACAACCTGAGAACTTCTGCTGCTTACATAAATGTGCCTGAGAACCTTGTTCTTTACAGAAACAGGCTCTGAGAATTTGCTCCTCACACCTGCCTTTTACTTTTCCATCAGCTGTATATGATTATGGCATGTCTGAACAAAACTCTGTAAGCCATTTCTGAGTAAAATTCTCCAACATTATCCCATCATAAAAAAACCCCAAACATTATTAAAAGTAGTAGCAATTTTAATTTATTATTTAAAATAAAAAAATATAAAATTGGTTACAATATAATTTGATTAAAATAAGGGAGAATTTGGTTCCAATAATAGCACATAAGCAAAAGATAACCACGGGGTGTGGAGTGCAGGGCTCTGGGACCCTTGCCAAATCACGTACGAGCTTGCCAAGTGAAGATTCTTCCTTATATGCCATCTGTCAATGCTGTCTCCTCCCATTTTCGATTCTACCTCCGCCCTCATTATCAAGTGTGTAGCACACTTCTACCTCCGCCCTCATTATCATCTTTACCACGCATGTGCCACCACTCGGTTTGGTGGTCGCACAAGTCTTTGGGGGTCATCTGAGGAAGATTTTGTAGTTTTCCTCTTTGTCCTTTAATTCACCTTTGCGTTACACATGCCCACTAAGCCAATACAATGTAAGCCAAAACTAACAAAATTACTGCATTTAGGCATCAAGGCAAAAAATCCCCTATAATAAGAATTTTCCTGGTACACAACCAGAGTGTCCCTTCTTTGTTAGCTTTTAGCAACCATTATCTCTTGCTTTCCTCCTGTTCCTGAACATCTGCCGGGAGGGGGCGGGGGGAGGTAGATCCCCTCCTCTCCCTTTTTCTTTGGCATTACAACTTTTTACTGCTTTAATATCTCCAAATATTATTTACTGTATCAATATTGATTCTTGTTTCAATTTTTATCAGCACGAATCATACCTATTTACCACACTATGGTAAATTCCCAGCTGTCCTGTTGCGTCTTCTACATGCAGCCAGCTAACTTCCCATGGGAATAGTCATGAGTGCACTCAGCACAACAAGCTATTGTGCTGAGAAAACTGTTTGCATCTATAATAAACAAGAAACCTGTCCCATGAGAGTCCACAAAAGAAAAATGTAATCACCTGAGTAAGAGTGAGTCTTAGAAAGTGTGAGTCTTAGCATGTACACACTAATACACCTTCTAAGCAATAAATTGTGTGGCAAGGAAACTACCAGCCAGTTGGAGTTGAACACGAGGTCTGTGAAAACAGTATAAAAATGAGTTATGTCAATAAAGAATTGGCTTTCCCTGCATGAAGAAACTGAGTCCTGGCTGCTTTATTGACACATCAATGTGGCTTCACTCAGCAAGAGCACTTGCAGGGTGTATTGATGAAACACTTGTGTTTAATTCCCAGAATAGGATGGAGAGGCATTAAGTCCAACAAACAGGGCATAGTCTTTTCAATTCCTTTAGCTTTAACAGGAGTGCTGAACCATGTATTCCCCCACAGCAGTGCTTACTGTGTGCAAGTGGCTATCTTGGCCTTGAGAATAAGGAGAGTGGTCCTGCTAAGAAGGTAGCTGGAATGCATTCAAGGGGAAGAAAGTGTTTTTAGGAGGCTCTTGACCACCAAAGGAGAATTTGAGGAATGGGAATATTTCCCAAATGACTGTGTCAGGAACTGGAGTCGTGTCCCAGGCCCTGCCATATTTGATCCATGTTTGAGCGGGTTGACAAGACAATGAAGAAAAGTGTCTTGTTTAACAAGTGGGACCTTGAGCCTTGAAAGAGAAACAATGGATTGGTCAATGGGTGGGCAATCAAGCTTTGAAAGGAGAGCAATGCACAATGGAGCCCTTGGTGGCAGGGAGTCATGGAGTCATCCTGAGCCATCATCTCACAGCCAGGCATGTGTGAGCTGATGCTGTAACTGGGAAAATTCCACTCCTGAGCAGGAGATACAAGGCCTAGTTGTGGGCTGGAGATTTGAGAAGGACGAGATGCACAGCCTTTTGATCAAGGGGATGTCCTGCAAGTGCACTGCCTACCTGCCCCTGCTGCTGAGCACCAAGCTCCAACTCCTTCTCCTGTTCAGTGGATTTTTGGGAATCCAGAGGTCAGTATGTATTATATGCTACTGCAAGTAATAGAATGAATTTGCTTTGCAAGCCCAGTTTTGTCCTGGGTTATTTTGTGCATGGGTCACCTGAACCTGTGACAATGACCAGCAGGGATCTACAGGACACTCCTACTCTGATGTCAATAAATTCTGAGAAGTGATTGAAATATGTCAATAAATTGGAAGTAATGCTTAGCCTGTAAGTTTCTGTAATGCTTAGCCTGTAAACAAAGTATTGAATATGTCTTAGTTCCATGGATACAAACTACTAGGTGAGATTGCTGGGTGTGCATGACTTAGGGAAGTTACTCCCTGTGCACCCAGCAATGAAATCAAGTAATGCCTCCTTTCTAACCCTGAGCTGGCAGCAGGGATCAGGCCCTGCTTGGTCACTTTCATTTTGACAACTTCTGTTAGCAGGGAAGAAAGGTCCAAATGAAACCTTCTCCAGCTGTTTTCCTCTGGTTGATCTTTTTAGGCACCAAAGCTCTGTGCCACAGGTGGCCTGGGTGTGTGCAGAGCAATGCAGCCCCCACAAAGCCCTTGGTTTCCCCACAAGTTGCCAGGTTGACTGCTTCCAAAGGGGAAGAAAGGCAGAGATGTACATCCACAGGAGTCCTGGCCCTGTCCAATAAAGGTGCAAATATGTGGGGAGATTTGTTAGCAATGATTTCAGCTGTTATGCCAACCCAGTGCCTTCTTTCTTGCTTCTGTGCATTATAGGTGAGTAATGTAATAGTTGGCTCTCACAATTAAGAGATAGATATTATGTGGATAGATATTCTGTTCAAATGTAAAGTGCTGTTATTGTAATATGTCCTCTCATAGTCCTCTTTCTTATCCCCCTTGTAATAGCCTTGGTAGTCAGGGCAGTTGGGGAGGGCTGCCTTGTGACCAGCAGGCGGGGTGTAACAACCCCTGACCTCCCATCAAGATGCAAGAAAGTAATCTCCACCACTGGATAGCAGAGAAAGAGTTGACTGAAAAAACATTGGGAGGGGCTAAGGGTATGAAAAGCAGAGCATCCCTTTTGTAGATGAGCATGCGGCTGCTAATCATGGAGACTTCCCAGTGCTTCAATCTTTCCTTATACAGCCTTTTCTTAAGGTTTAATAAACCTTTAAAAAATTAAAAGAAGGGTAATTTCTCAGATGAGCAATGCTTTGGGCCATTTTCTTGGTCTCGTTTCCTTTGCTTGGGTGCCATCTGAGTGCTCAGTTGGGGTACAGGCTGTAGGTGCTTTGTGCACTCCTGGAGTTCCTGTTGGATCCCTTGAAAGACAGGGTTTGGGCCACAAGGGGAATTTGTGCTGCTTTGTGACAGAGGAGAAGTTCCCAGGCTATTTTTGGTTTCCTGTAGGGAAGGTTGGTTATTGCTTGGCATAAATTTACAGACCAACATGGAGCATTTGCTTTGTGATGTCAGGGCATGTTTGCCACCTTGTCGTAGTGACATCAGAAGGTTACCCTGGTGCATGGAAAGCCTGAGTGTCAGAGCAGTCCTAGCACTTGCTCAGTTCAGGAGAATCCTCCTGATTGTGGCAATTTTCAGTGGGCTGTTGCACACTGACAGGAGCCTTGCTTTTCCCAGTGTGTGAGCACAGCCTGCAAACTTGCAGGACAGTGTTAAAATGATTGAGGGAATTGCTCCTTTGCTTTTCGCTGCCTATGGAATTACCTATGGTGCCTATTTTGTAGCACATTTCACACGTAAGTAGATGTTTCCTCTCTACTTAGGTTAGGGTGTATCCTAACCTGGCTTTTGTATGTCTTCCTTCTCTTTCTTAGTGACTGAGTTTCTGGTTTTGAAACAGAAAGAGCATTAGGATACCACTGTTTTGGTAAAGCTCCTGTCAAGGCGTTCATCTTAAAAGTGGGTGTCTGTAGCCACAGGGGCAGCATTTGCAAGGGAACCTGCAGGGCTTCCAATGGCTCCATGGGAGAGTCTGTGGCAGCAGAGTCTGTCATTTCCTCAGTTTGCTGGGACAAGCAAGACATCTTTGAAAATGCAGACTGGCAGACCTTCAGGGAAGGCTGAATAGTTGGACTTGGACTACTGTTGTAATGTAGCTTAGGATTTTGCGCTCTGCTAGTGTAAGGAAGGCTACTGCGATTAAGATTGGGAGGGCATAGGAACGGGCTATGATGAGGTTAATAATGAGGGGGTAGTTAGTCATTGAGGATTGTTTGGGTTAAGCTAGGGAGAGGATTGGAACCTCTGAGTTAAAGGACTGAAGTCTTTTGCATTTTCCAAGCTCTGCCACGCTAGCTGGTCCTTTTCTTGGACGTGGAGTGGTGTGATAGCCTTTTGTAATTTAGTTGTTTTCATTACTTAAGGCGAAGGCTTGCTTCTGGTATTGGCCTCACTTTTCCTATCCTTTTGTACTGAGAAGAGTTCATCATAGATAGAAACCGACCTGGATTGCTCCAGAACTCAGATCATGTAGGACTGTTAATCGTTGAACAAACAAACCCTTAGTAGCGGCTGCAACACTACGATGTCTGATCCAACATCGAGGTCGTAAACCTCCTCGTTGATACGGACTCTCAGAGGACATTGCGCTGTTATCCCTGGGATAACTTGGTCCATCAATCAATTGTATTGGGTCTGGATGCTATTAGCACGTTGAGGGGTTGCTCTTAATCTAGAGGTGTGGTCTAATTTTTGAAGGTTTTGTTTTGCTCCAAGGTCACCCCAACTGAAAAACGCAGACCAGAAGCTTATGTGTCAGTGAACCCAGTAGGTGAGTATGTGTTTTAAGGTGGTTGCTGGTTTTGAAGTTCCACAGGGTCTTCTTGTCTTACAGGCTTATCCCTGCTTTTGTACAGGGAGATCAATTTCACTGATTGCCGGTAAGAGACAGTTAAGACCTCGTTTAGCCATTCATACTAGTCTCGATTTGTGGGACAATTGATTCCACTACCTTTGCACGGGTAGGATACCGCAGCCGTTGAACGTGAGTCACCAGGCAGGCATCACCTTCAAAACTTGTTTTGGATTTGCTGAAGGCTATGCTTTTGGTAAACAGTCGGGCCTTGACGGGTTTGCCTAGTTCCTTTTACAGCTTTTAATCTTTCTTAATGGACGCTCCTCTGTCAGGTTAACAAGATACTTAATACTGTGCTTGTTTGATTTGTCATATATTGGCGGCTTGTTCATAATGTACAGATGTAAGCTTGCGTCGTAGAGGGAGGACCCTGGTTACTCATTCTAGCATTATTTCTCCTATTTGAATATAGGTCAGCCTGTTAATGGGGAGGGAGTCATAAGGTTCTTATATTTTTGTAGTGTAGAGCTTTAACGCACTCTTTGTTGATGGCTGCTTGAGGGCCCACAATGCAGTTGGAAAAACCAGTATTTATCTGCTCGTAGAGATTGTATTCTTTTTTAAAGGAGCTGTACCTCCTTTAAATGGCCCTTAATTCGCTTCATTAGGGTTTGTAGGTTTTCCTTGGAGAAGAATTAAGAGTGAACTTAGATTCGTTTCACAGGCAACTAGCTATCACCCAGCTCAATTGGCTTTTCACCTCTACTGACAAGTCATCCCACTCTTTTGCCACAGAGATGGGTTTGCTCAATAATAGCTGCTCATAAGTAGCTCGCTTGGGTTTCGGGGTAGCAAACTTAGATTCATTTTGCATTATTTCTTTTGCTAGACCATGATGCAAAAGGTACAAGGCTTGATCTTTGCTGTTTATAGCTTAGTTTTCATTATTATTTCATCTTTCCCTTACAGTACGTGGTCTCTATCGCACCAATGGTGTTTTTTCTATCGCCTATACTGGGAACAGTGAATGCTTTAGTTGGGTGCGGGGGAGTAGCTTTGTTATTCCAGATCATGTTGATTGGGCTAGAGTTTGGCATCAAGACAATCTGGTGTTAGCAGACATTTTTCAGGTGTAAGTTCAATGCTTTTGCTTAAACTATGTCTTGGTAGTCTAAGTGCACCTTCTGGTACACTGACCTTGTTACAACTTACATCATCTGTGGCTAAATAGCTTATTAGTTAATGGTGGGGGGGGGGGCGCCTGTGAGGAGGGTGACGGGCGGTATGTACGTGCCCCAGGGCCAGCTTAAAGAGGCCTCCATTGTCCCACTTCACTGCTAAATCCACCTTCCAGGGGTTATTTCATACCCCTTTGCCGCTATGTTCTATCTTAGAAAATGTAGCCTATTGCTACCATTCCATAGGCTATACCTTGACCTGTCTCGTTATCGTGGTGGGGCTATTGAACTCATTGCTGAGCTTTCAGGGGAGGTAAGCTGGTGAAGGCGGTATGTTGGCTGTTTTGGCAAGGAATGGTCGGACATACTGTGGATCATCGATTACAGAACAGGCTCCTCTAGGTGGGTTTGGGGCACCGCCAAGTGTGGTAGATAGGGAAAAGGCGCTGCGGAAGATCTCGCGATGTCATGGAAAGGCAGGACCCTCTGTTCCCCTTAGATAAGAAATTAACATAGGAATGTAGCCTCCCTTAACCGAATACCAGTAACTTTCCATTCCTCACCCAGTACTTTTCCATTCCTTACTAACCATAGGTAAGAAGGACAAACCCCCTTTTGACGTAGAGACCCCTTAGACTATAACAACCCAAGAGATGAGATAATAAAGGCCTTTTGACCGTCCATCATATTGATGCCTGCGTGTGTCATTGGCCCGAGCGGCCCTGGAGAGTTTGGGCCGCCGTGCTGATCCTCAGAACCAGGTCGCCTCGCCTTTTATAAGAAGGCAACAACTGGTGCCGAAACCCGGGAAAGCTGCAGCGCCCGGAGAACGGGATTCTCCTGGACAGAGGACGGTGGCTGTGGCAGCAGGTCTGACCACAGCGGGAAGGACGCCTCCGGACCAGCATGGACCATGGAATCCACAGCAAAGGTCGTAAGTCAGACTCATGAGCAATGGGGAATTAAAAGTGAGCTCAGGAATTCTAATCTTGGTATTGCAAGGGTCCTAGAGCTCGGGACGATCGAACGTCCGGTAAATATATTATATTCGGAAGCGCGGGAGAAGTGCACTGCCACCTCAGCAAAGGACTCTAAGTCCGCAGGCAGTGGTAAAAACCTCGAAGCGTGGGGGAAAGTAGAAGAGGCCCTACGCAAGACGTTAGAAGAACAGGAGACGCGGGAAGCCGCGCGTACACGTTTATCAGCTACACCAAAGCTGGGGGTGGAGGCCGCGACGCAGACCGCCTCTGAGAGCAATCGTATTGAAGGCGGGAATATGCCGGGGCCAGGCGCGTTCCGCCCCTTCCCGAGCCCGAGCCCAGACCCCCCGGAGCCCCCAGGAGAACCCCCGGAACCTCCAGGGGACCCCCCAACCTTCCTGCAGAGCCCACCGGGTCCTAGCCCCCCCGCGGAACCATCTGAAAAATCCGCGGTTTCTCTGTCTCTTACCCGTCGGTCGCCGATCCGGCGCAGGAGGCAGAGCAGCACGCGCGATCCTTTTGGCAGGGGCTCGCGGAGGAGGCGCGGAACTCCCCCCCACCATATGCGTTTGAAAATGGCGCCGAACCACGTGGTCAGGGTGGAAAGGAGGAGGCGGGGGGCGGAAATGCAGTCAGGCTGCTTAACAACGCATGCGCAGGCGAGCGGGGAGACGGGGCGGCCCCCGCGGAGACGCGTAAGACCAACCAGAGCGCTCTATTCAAATTAGGTCCTTACAGGGCAAGGACCTCCCCCAGCAGGAGGCCAGGGGACCTCAGGGGGTGGGAACGGCATGACCCCCGAAGGGAGGAGCGAGGTCGAAGCCACACAAAACGGCACAGAGCGCCGGAAATGTACCGGCAGTCAGCTTCCGGCTCAGAGTCAAGTAACAGCTGCTCAGACAGCTCGGAAGAGCCGACCGAGCCCGGCTGGGACTCGGAAACCGAGAGAGCAGAATTAATGCGGTTTCAAGCGAAACCAAATAAAGCTTTAAACAATATCGGGAAACAATCACGACACAAACTCACCGATTGGGGAAAATTAAAAGCAGCCTGTGGGGACCGGGCACCGCCAGCCTCCATGCACGCTTCCCCGGTGAGGGTCGCCGGAGCGCGGGGGAACCAACAAAGGGCATATACCCCAGTTAACCCAAATAAAGTCAAAGGGATTTCAGAAAAAGGGATCAACTCAGCTGTAGTACCCACTCTTGTGGACGGCCTTTCTAGCAATAACGACCTGCTCACTTTTGATATTACGCAAATAAGCCGCATGCTTTTTGAAGGGGCAGGGTGGATTGCATTTAAGCAGGAGTGGCAGGACGACCGCGTTAGCCCAGGCTTCGGTGGAAGGCCAGCAACTCAGCGAGCTGTCCCCAGCCGGCACAGCTTTCCCTGGCAGCACCCTCACTCCAAGCACGCCCGAGAGGGACCTGTTGGAGCTGCGGGCAGATGCCTCGCTAGGGACTGTAGATCCTGGCCCCGGGGAAATGGGAGAGGGAGGGGGCACGCGGGCCACACTCAGCCTCCTCCCGCTGCAAATGCGAGACGGCCCAGCTACAGCAACCCCCAGTGGGGCAGGGGACCCTCATACCCTATGCCCCCACAGGGAGCAGTCAACTTTGCAAAATTCTCCACCCCTGTTAGGAAGGGACGTCCTTTCCATGCTCGGATTTCGGATCACAAATTTATCATGAGGGCCACTGCCGTACACCCTCCGCTGCCAATCAAGTTGACTTGGAAATCATCAGACCCTGTATGGGTTGAGCAGTGGCCCCTGACAGAGCCTCGAATGGCAGCCTTGCTGGAACTGGTCGACTGCGAACTGCAAAAGGGTCACATAGAGCCCTCCACCAGCCTATGGAACACCCCTGCATTTGTGATCCCCAAAAGGTCCGGAGAAGGCTATCGTCTCATCCACGACCTGAGAGAAGTGAACAAGACGATCCGACCAATGGGTCCAGTCCAGACACTGCTCCCCGCGAACTCAGCCATCCCCGCAGGGCAGCCATGCGCAGTACTGGATATCAAGGACTGCTTCTTTTCAATACCCCTGCACCCTGAGGACAGAGAACAATTCGCCTTTTCCGTGGCATTTCGGAACGGCAAGCAGCCCAGCCTTCGCTTCCAATGGAGAGTACTTCCGCAAGGCCTCGTCGACAGCCCGACCATATGCCAAATCACCGTGGACAAAGCACTGATGCCAGTCCAACACTCCTATCCCACCGCAACCATCATCCAATACATGGACAACATCCTGGTCGCAGCACCATCGACAAGCCAAGTAGATCACCTGGTGTCCACAATCACGGAAACCCTTCAGGCCAACGGCTTCGAGATCGCGAGTGCGAAGATCAAGAGAGGACCCTGCGTGACCTTCCTGGGAGTGGGGACCACAAGCTCCTACGTGACACCCCCCAAGGTGAAGGTCCGTCGAGACATCAAGACGCTCCACGACGTGCAACGCCTGGTAGGATCGCTGCAGTGGCTTCGCAACATTGTCCAGATTCCTCCCGAGGTCATGGACCCTCTGTACGACCTCCTGAAAGGAAAGCACCCCTGGGATCCCAAGGAACTGACACCGCAAGCAACGAGCTCCCTCGACTTCATCGAAAACCAGATGGCCACTGGCACACTTGCCAGGTGGAACCCAGCCATGCCACTGGACCTGTACGTCCACTTTACACCGAAGGGGGGAGTGGGAGCACTGGCCCAAGGACTTGCTGAAAAGGCCCGACCAATCCAATGGGTGGTCCTCGGAAGACCCACTCGTGCATTTTCCCCAGGAATCGAATGCATCGCCAGCCTCATCATGAAAGGCAGGAGACTCGCCTTGAAACACCTAGGGACCGAGCCGACAAGCATCCACCTTCCGTTTCGCA
This sequence comes from Melozone crissalis, assembly GCF_028551555.1. Classification (NCBI taxonomy): domain Eukaryota; kingdom Metazoa; phylum Chordata; class Aves; order Passeriformes; family Passerellidae; genus Melozone; species Melozone crissalis. The sequence goes on from NW_026535830.1 coordinate 648,886, forward strand.
AGCAGCCGACCATGGAGTCAGCCACAATATCAGAGTACCTGGCCCTTGCTCTCTCCGGCTTTGGAGGAGAAATCTCCTACTCCTCCAGACCACCCTGGACTCAGCTGCTGACCATGGTCGACATGGACATGCCACCGAAGGTCAAGGACAGACCGCAGCTGGGACCAACGGTCTTCACAGACGCTTCCTCCACGACTTCAACCGCAGCAGCAGTGTGGCAGGCAGGAGAGCAATGGCACTGCGTCAAAGCGAATGACCCCACACTGTCAGTGCAACAGCTAGAGGCAGCAGCAGTGGTTTTGGCGTGCGGACTCTTCCAAGACGAACACCTCAACATCATAACGGACTCTATATTCGTGACAAGGCTCTGCCTAGCCATGGCAGGACCAGGAGTGTCAACATCAGCAGCAGCCCTAATGCTGGAAGAAGCACTCTCCTCGCGACAGAGCACCGTGTCAGTCATCCACATCAACAGCCATGACCCAGTCAAAGGTTACTTCCAGATCGGCAACGACAAAGCGGACGCCGCAGCAAAAGGCGTTTGGACCTTGCAAAAAGCCCGTCAACTGCACGAGTCGCTCCACATCGGAGTCAAAGCACTGGCGAAGAGATGCGAAATCTCGACAGCGGACGCAAAACATGTGGTAGCCACCTGCCCTCATTGCCAGAAGTCACCCCTATGGACCTGCGGGGTCAACCCAAGAGGTCTCAAGCCCTCAGAAATCTGGCAGTCGGACTTCACCTTATGTCAACTGCTGAAGCGCCGAGCATGGCTTGCAGTGACAGTGGACACTTATAGCGGAACGATCATAGCCACACAGCACCCCAAAACCAACTCCAAAACCTCAATTCAGCACTGGCTGACAGCCATGGCTTGGCTTGGTATCCCCAAGCAGATCAAAACGGACAATGGCTCCAATTTCACCTCCAAACTAGTACAGGAATTCGCCTCGAAATGGGGCATCACGTTAGTGCAAGGCATCCCATATAACAGTACCGGACAGGCCATAGTTGAGAGAGCAAATCAGACCCTGAAAACCAAGATAGAAGTGTTGGCAAAAGCAGAGGGCTTTGCCAATGCCATTCCCCCGGGAGATCAGGCACGTATGCTGGCAACCGCTTTGCTGGCACTGAATCAATTTCCTAGGGAGGATGAAACAAACAGTCCCATCCAAAAACACTGGGCCACTCGAACGCTAGAAGAGGGCCCACAGGTGGTAATCAGAAACGAGCTAGGCGAGTGGGAACGGGGTTGGAGGCTGATGCTCACAGGGCGAGGGTACGCAGCTGTCAAAAAGGACGGCAAAATCAGGTGGTGTCCACATAAGTCGATTAAACCGGACCTTCATAGCAAGCAGAATGAGACTGACAAGAATTGCGAGTCTTTGTTTACAGGACACTCTCGTGGGACGCCCTCGTGACGCGTACATCCCGGTTCCAGATGAAAGTGACAGACCACCAAGCCGTCAGGCAGCGCCTGAGAGACCCGCACGGGTGAGACCCAAGCACCAAGGGTGTTTCTGTGTGATTTTGCTGTTGGGGCTTGTTGCCAGGGGGCAAGCCAGCCCAGACCACTACCCCCATCGGCCCTTCAGGTGGGTCATGCGACACCTTAGTAGTGGCAAAGTGCTCAGAGAAATCACCACACCGAACACCCCATCCTTTGTGCTCCGCATCACCGACCTGTTTCCAGGACAGCCAAGGGTAAACCCCTATTCCCCACACGTCACACACTCGTACCTATCCTACTGGTGCCCAGCTTCAAACCCTGGGAAAAGCTACTGCAATCACCCAGGGTGGGGACATTGTGGGCACTGGGGTTGTGAAACCATTGTCACAGATGCCAGACCTTCGGGGCCTGGGTGGGATCCACAAGAGCCCGACAAATTCCTACAGTTCACCTGGGCACCCATTGGCTGCAAAACACCCATCTTCATACCTGGAAACTTCCATCGATATCGCCATAAAATCCCCAAACTTCAGAAATGTACAGACTACAACATGACAGTTTTGCAGCTACATCACCCTAGCTGGGCAATAAGCAGAACGTGGACAGTGGTCCTTCAAGGGTCAAAAGAGAGGGTGAACGTGCAAATTATCAGGCTTCAACCGTCAGCACCCCGAGCGGTCAGACCCAACAAAGCGATTAAAAGCATGCCGAAAGGGAGAAACGTAACCTACCCCAAAACCTTACCTACAGGGGTCAGCAATGTCCCAACCGGTCAAGCGGAAACCTTTCAGATGAGCCGCTTAACTGAGTCAGACTCAGACCCAATCCTTCGTATGTTAGAAGCTACCTTTGTATCCCTGAACGAATCCAACCGTAATCGAACCGAATCCTGCTAGCTTTGTTACAATGTCAAACCCCCCTTTTACGAAGGAGTCGCTTTAAACACTCAGTTTACTCCACAGCCGACGCCCCTCACCAGTGCAGATGGGATACCCCTCGCAAAGAAATCACCCTGAGTCAAGTCACAGGCCGAGGCAGATGCTTTGGCAATGCAACCCTAGCTAGGCGGAAAGGCAATGTCTGCACCAAAATTGTCAAGCCTAACAGGAAAAACAGTAAGTGGGCAGTCCCATCCGCATCTGGGATGTGTGTTTGCCAGCGATCCGGAGTGAGTCCTTGTGTGTTCCTTCCCAAATCCAATGACTCTAACGACTTCTGTGTCCAAGTTCTGATTGTTCCTAGGGTCCTGTACCACTCAGACGAAGAAATGTACCATCTTCTTGAGGGACCCAGCCGGATCCACAAAAGAGAAATATTGACAGGTGTAACTATCGCAATGCTGCTCGGCCTGGGAGCAGCCGGAATGGCCACGGGTGTCTCAGCCCTAGCAACCCAGCACCAAGGACTGTCACAGCTGCAAGCAACGATTGATGAGGACCTGCAAAGGATCGAGAAATCCATCCCCTTTCTAGAGAAGTCGGTCGCCTCACTCTCAGAAGCGGTCTTGCAGAACAGGCGAGGCCTGGACCTCCTGTTCATGCAGCAAGGGGGCCTGTGTGCCGCCTTGAAAGAGGAGTGTTGTTTCTATGAAGACCACATGAGAGTAGTGAGAGACTCCATGGCAGAACTCCGGAACCGACTGGCTCAGAGACAGAAAGACAGGGAAGCCCAACAGGGCTGGTACGAGTCCTGGTTCAATCAATCACCTTGGCTAACCACTCTGATTTCTGCCCTGATAGGTCCATTGGCGGTGCTGTTTCTAACAGTCACCTTCGGACCATGCCTGCTGAACAAGCTGGTCTCATTCGTTCAGAGCCGCCAGGAACGGACCAACATCCTGTTCTTAGGCCGACGACAATTGCTGTGAATTCAACCAGGGAACACTGCCAGTCACAAGATTTTCCGAACTTGTCTGGCAAAAGCTTACTCAGGTCTCCCAAGACCCCTTTCCCTTGTCAAGTTACAACATTATACCTCATTTTAGTACCTATGTATATGACTACCTCATTCATTTGTGAAAAAGGGGGGGGAGATGTGGTAGATAGGGAAAAGGCGCTGTGGAAGATCTCGCGATGTCACGGAAAGGCAGGACCCTCTGTTCCCCTTAGATAAGAAATTAACATAGGAATGTAGCCTCCCTTAACCGAATACCAGTAACTTTCCATTCCTCACCCAGTACTTTTCCATTCCTTACTAACCATAGGTAAGAAGGACAAACCCCCTTTTGACGTAGAGACCCCTTAGACTATAACAACCCAAGAGATGAGATAATAAAGGCCTTTTGACCGTCCATCATATTGATGCCTGCGTGTGTCATTGGCCCGAGCGGCCCTGGAGAGTTTGGGCCGCCGTGCTGATCCTCAGAACCAGGTCGCTTCGCCTTATATAAGAAGGCAACAGCCAAGTCCTTAGAGTTTTAAGCGTTGGTGCTTAAAGCATCAGGCAGATGCTTTAGTAGGTGTAAGCATCAAGATTTAGGGCCAGGCATAGTGGGGTATCTAATCCCAGTTTGGGCCCAGGCTTTCGTGGAGTTCAATTAATCGTTGTTCTAAGATCTTCTTTGATGGGGAGGCCTTTTTAGCATCTTGGGCTTGTGACAACTCAGTTGCTTTTTAATCTTAGCTACTTGGATGGCATGTGACCACTCTTTATGCCGTTATAAAGTTAATTTGGGTCTCCTGTATGACCGCGGTGGCTGGCACAGGATTTACCAACCCCGGATTTGCTATGGCTAAGTCAAGTTTACACTCATTGCATAATATTAACTACTGCTGATTACCCGTGGGGGTGGGACAATTGCAAGGTATCTTGGGCTATGGTTGTGGTGAGCCTGATGCCCGCTCCTATCTCCCTGATTGAGGTGTTCAGGGCATCTACACTGGAGCGCGGATACTTGCATGTATACACCTAGCAAAAGCTAACAGTAAGGTTAGGACTAAGTCTTTTGTCCTTGCGTGCGTGTGGCAGCCATCTTGACATCTTCAGTGTCGTGCTTTCTATAAGCTACAAGGACGTGCAATTTGGTGGATAGTTGGTTGATGGTTTGTCATCATGGCTTGTGGTTTTGTTTGGTGTTTGGAGAGGGGCTAGCTTTGGGATTAATATTATGTTTGTTTGGGGGTGGTTAGGGGAGTGATGATGGTGGCTGGTTATTATTTTTGACAGTAGGGAATATAGAGGAAAGTTAATTGAAAGTGTATTGATGGTAAGTAGTTTGGACAATGTAGGGATATGTGGCTTAGTTATTTGAAAAAAAAAAAGTCTAGATAAAAAAATAGATTCATAAAATGGAATTTAAATGTTAATTCCTAGTGAATGATAAAAAAATTAATATGTCTGGCAACCATTACACTATCTGTTGTCTAGAGGTAGGTAGCGTGCCCTCCATGAATGGGGTCAAAGTGCATCAGTGCCAAGTTTGCGACGACCTTATCCCTTAGATCATGACATTCTGGGCGTTAACGGATTCATATGCTCGGCGGTCATGTGATGGACATGTCAAGAGGAAGATAACACCTGCTCTGCACTTGAGGGGCTTATTGAAGAGACGCTAAAAGAAAACAAGTGCAAGAGGTCAGTATGCCGAGGTAATGAAGTTAGGGAGGAGTATTCAACCGACCACTTGTATCTGTGAAGGGCAAGGAGGAAGGAATGAAGCAAGTTATGATCCTGAAGTTACAACCAATAGCGCAAAAGAGCAAGTATAGGAGAGGTATGTGATTGAGGGCAAAAAAATAAAGCACATATGACGTTGAGTAGCTCAGTTCTCGTGAGAAGCGCGATCAAAAGATAACCATGTCTGGCTTGGGAGTGCTTGAAGGCTGTTGGCTGAGAATATTACCTAGGAGGTGGGCAAATCCTGAAGACTAGGGGAATTCAAAGGTGTACTGGGACATTCCTCGTTCTCTAGGTTGGGTGTTGTGTACATTAGGTAAGATCCTGGGTCTTTGGGTGACACTTGCGGCTTGGCCTTGGGTAGAAATACTTGGGTTGCATGGTACCTGAAGCAAGAATGTGCCTGGTAGGTAGGCTGGCCGAATACCATCCGTTTGGGTTTTTGGTGGAAGATCTTGAGGTGTAATGTGGATTATCCTACATTTCATGAGCTGTCTGATGGGGCAGAGAGTGCGATGCATTATTATACATACCCTGAAAGCAAGAAGAAAACGTGCCTGGGGGGGGGGGGTGGTTAAGGGGATGGGGGAGGGAATGAAGGACGTATTTAGGTGTTCTTATAGTTAAATTATGTAACGATGGCTTTTCAGGCCGTAAATCTCAGAGAGAGGCCAAGTGGGAATTTATGATAGAATCTGGTTTGTTTTTAGGGCTGGGTTTTGTTCTAGGGGGGTTGGCGGTTGCATCTAACCTGTCTCCTTACTATGGGGTGTTGGGCTGGTTGTAGCAGCGGTTGCGGGGTGCAGCTGACTAGTGAGTTTGGGGGTCCCTTTTGTTTCTTTAGTACTTGTTATGGTTTATTTAGGGGGAATGTTGGCAGTGTTTGTGTATTCAGTGTCGCTGGCAGCGGATCCTTATCCGGAGGCTTGGGGTAGCTGGGGTGTTGTTGGTTATGGTTTTGGGATGGGGTTGGTTGTGATGGTGGGGCTTGTAATAGGGGGTGTGTTGGGGTTGTTGACGGATGAGGGGATGGTGAATAGTGGGGGTTTGTTGTCGGTCCGCTTGGATTTCAGTGGGGTGGCTGTGTTGTATTCAAAGGGGGTGGGATTGCTTTTGATTGGGGGGGTGAGGGTTGTTGTTGACTCTGTTTGTGGTGTTGGAGCTTGTGCGGGGGTTGTCTCAGGGGGCGATTTGAGCTCTTTAGCAGTAGGGTCAGGAAGTAGTTTAGTTAAAAATGCCAGGTTTGGGAATTGGAGCAAAGGGTTTGAGTCCTTTCTTTCTGAGGTGGGTGGTGGGGTAACTGTAAGAAGGGGTTTAGTCTTCAATCTTTGGCTTACAAGACCAATGTTTTTATAAACTATTAGAGTTAATTAAAGTTTAAGGAGCTTGTTTTCTAGGGCAGCCGCAAGGGGGAACAGAACTAGAATGATTGTGAAGTACGTGAATGAGGCTAGTTGGCCGATGATGATGAAGGGGTGTTCTGCTGGCTGGCTGCCTACTCAGGTTAGGATGAGGATGTTGCCGACTAGGGTTCAGAATAGGGTTTGTGATAGGGGACGGACGGGTATTGATCATAGTTTTGATGTATGTAGTAGTGGGGTGAGGAACAGGATGAGGATTGAGGCGGCTAGAGCTACTACGCCTCCTGGTTTGTTTGGGATGGATTGGAGGATGGCGTAAGCAAATAGGAAAGATCACTCTGGTTTGATGTGAGGAGGGGTGACTAGCGGGTTGGCTGGGGTGAAGTTTTCTGGGTCACCTAGGAGGTTGAGGGAGAATAGGGCTAGTGAGACAAGTAGGGAGAACATTAGTACGAATCCTAGGATGTCTTTGATGGTGTAGTATGGGTGCAAGGGGATCTTGTCACAGTCTGAGGGAATGCCTAGCAGGTTGTTTGAGCCTGTTTCGTGGAGGAAGGTGAGATGGATGAGAGTGAGGCCTATGATGACGAAGGCAAGGAGGAAGTGGAGAGCAAACAATGGGGTCAGTGCGGGGCTGTCGACAGAGAACCTGCCTCAGGCTCCCTTGACTAGTGTTTGCCTGATGTATGGGATGGCAGAGAATAGGTTTGTGATTACTGTAGCTCCTCAGAATGATATTTGGCCTCATGGTAGGACGTATCCTACGAAAGCAGTTGCTATGAGGGTGAGGAGGAGGATGACTCCAATGTTTCAGGCTTCTTTGTTTAGGTATGAGCCGTAGTAGAGTCCTCGGCCGATGTGTAGGTAGATGCAGATGAAGAAGAAGGAGGCTCCGTTTGCGTGGAGGTTGCGGATGAGTCAGCCGAATTGTACGTCTCGGCATATGTGAGCGACAGAGGAGAAGGCTAGATTGGTATCTGCTGTGTAGTGCATAGCTAGCAGAAGACCTGTGACGATTTGAGTAATTAAACAAACGCCCACTAGATACCCAAAGTTTCATCATGTTGAGATGTTTGATGGCGCTGGGAGGTCAATTAGGGCGTTGTTGATGATTTTGAGGATTTGGTGGTTTTTACAAAGGTTGACGGCCATTGGTTATTTCTGTATGTGGATATGAGGATGATGAGAATGGATAAGGCAAATGATCCTAAGTAAGCTTTGATTAGGCCTGAGTGGAGGGTGGTGGCAGTTTTGGTTGCTATTAGTTGCAGGCTGGCTAGCCCCTCTGGACCTAGTATTTTATATCAGGAGAGGTCAATTAGGTGGGATGTGATGTTTTCTCCTCCTTTGAGGAAGTTGGTTATACTTAGGCGGTGGGTTAGGGGGTTAAAGTATCCTAGGGATGTTGAGAAGTTTGAGAAGGGGGCTTGTTTTGTGAGGATGAGTGTTTGGTCTATTTTTGAAATTTCTAGAACTAAAGCGATGCCTAGGGCTGTTACGATTAGGGAGATTATTTTAATAGAGGGTGGCATGGTTATTGGAGGGGTTTTTGTGGGGATGATGAATGAGGTGATGCGGAATCCTGCCAGGATGCTTCCCAGCACAAGGCGAGTGATAGGGGAAGTTACTGCGGGGTTGTTTTCACTTTCTGAAGTCAAGGGCAGAATTCAAACGAAGCAGGTCTATACTAGTACGGTTATGCGGATTGTGTGTACCACGGTGAATGATGTGGCTAGAAGGGTTAGGAGTAGGGCTCAAGTGTTTGAGTAGGATGTGTTTAGGCTTTCAATGATTTGGTCTTTTGAGTAGAATCCTGCTAGGAATGGTGTTCCTATTAGGGCGAGTTTGCCGATGGTAAGGCATGCAGTGGTTGTGGGGAGTATTTTTTGGAGTCCTCCTATTTTTCAGATGTCCTGTTCTCCATTTAAGTTGTGAACGATGGAGCCTGAGCATAGGAAGAGCATGGCTTTGAAGAATGTGTGAGTTGAGATGTGGAGGAAGGCTAGTTTGGGTAGGTTTAGTTCGATTGTGACTATTATTAGTCCTAGTTGGCTTGAAGTGGAGAAGGCAATGATTTTTTTAATGTCATTTTCGGTGAGGGCGCATGTGGCTGCAAATAGTGTGGATAAAGCTCCTAGGCCGAGGCACAGGGTTAGGGCGGTATGGTATTATGGAATAGAGGGTGGGTTCAGATAAGTAGGAAAATTCCGGCAACTACTATTTTGCTGGAGTGGAGTAGGGCGGATATGGGTGTTGGCCCTTCTACTGCAGCTGGGAGTCATGGCTGGAGGCCAAATTGAGCGGATTTTCCGGTTGCAGCTAGGATGAGACCTAGTAGGGGTAGTGTAGGAGATTGGGATGGGGGAGGAAGTTGTTGGATTTCTCAGGTGTTTGTGGTGGAGGCTAGTCGTACTATGCAAAGGATAAGTCCGATGTCTACGATTCGGTTGTAAAGTACGGCTTGGAGGGCGGTGGTGTCGGCCTCTGCTCGGCCGTGTCATCAGCTGATTAGCAGGAAGGTTATGATTCCAACTCCTTCTCAGAAAATGAACAGGACGAATAGGTTGTTGGGGATGATTAGGATGAGTATGGTGATTAGGAAGAATAGTAGGTAGTTGTTCCCAGAATTCAGGGGAAGACTCTTTCCTTCTACAGTTTCTCCTGAAATAATCTGACTGTCTACCTTGACCCTTGACTGAGTGCTAAAATAGTGATCTTCCCATTGCGATGAAATGCAAACTCCAAAGCAGTGAGTGTCTGCTCAAGAACCATGGAGATGCTGCTGTGCTGTTTCACAACAGAAATGCCAGAGCTCAGAGGGATTTTGGGGAAGCTTTTCTGGGCAACAGTTTCCAGCAAGTTTAGAAGAATTGGTGCATGCAACTGATTATTTTAAAAAAGTACCTGAAGGAGATGATTTCAGAAGCTGTTTTATGTCTTTGGTAGAACAGCAGGATTGAGTGTTAAAGAAGAACCTGCATTTTCTTGGTTATGTTTTTAGTCATTTACTGGCAAAACAGGCCAAATTGTAGGCACAACCAAGAACATTGTCCTGATCACTTGCTAGCTGTGTGAATGAAACGTGTCTCCTGGAGGGAAGTTGGCAAACAGGAAATCATCTCTGTTTGGGTTTACTTGTTCTGTGGGATTCAGCAGCCCAGGCAGTTTTCTCACAGCATCTGACTCATTTCCTGTGCCCACAACAGGTCACCTCAAGCATGTATTCAGCGGTGCTGATCCTGAGCTGAGTGAGAAAGGGACATTTCATGTTCCGGGTGTTTTAGAATTCTAGAGCTGGATGTCACCTTGGCCAGTAGCAGTAGAGGACCAGCTAGGGAGACCAAAAGAAAATCCATTTTGATGCCTTCAACAAAGGTAACAAAGGCATAAGTTACCTTATACCTTATACCTTATACCTTATTTCCTACTTTCCCTCTCAGAGTCCTGAAGAAATACAAACTCAGTTTTGCAGAGAAAACATCACTTGCTGACAGCAGCCAGAGGAGAACACTGAACTAAGAGCAACATCCCCAAAGAGAAGAATTAGCCCAGTTCAATTTAGTCAGAGAGACTGACAATTCTATTCCTGTCAATTTAGTGTCATCTCCTTAGAAGATGCAGTTGTGGAACAAGAAGGCCATCTTGAAAAGGTGGATGCTGTATTTGAAGTCAAACAGGCAACTTTGTGCCTGGAGAGGTGCGTGGGCCAAAAGGAGCCAGGGGTGGTGGCCTTGAGCAGCTGCATATGAGGCAGCGTGTGGCCAAGAAGGCCAAGGGCATGGTGGCCTGTGTCAGCAGCAGTGGGGCAGCAGGAGCAGGGCAGTGAGTGTGACCCTGTGCTGGGCAGCGCCACGGCCACAGCTGAGGTCATTCTTGGAGTTCCTCTTGGATCCCGTGAACAACAGGCTTCGGCCCACAAGGAGAATTTGTGCTGCTTTGTGACAGAGGAGACCTTCCCAGGCTCTTTTCTGTTTGCTGTAGGGAAGATTGGTTATTGCTTGGCATAAATTCACAGACCAACACAGAGTGTTTGCTTTGTCTTGTCGGGGCATGGTTACCACCTCATCGTAGTGACATCAGAAGGTTGCCTTGGTGCATGGAAGGCCTGAGCGCCAGAGCAGCCCTAGACTTTGCCCAGTGTAGGAGGAACCTCGTGTATGAGTCATTTTTCAGTGGACACTTGCACACTTTCAAACGCCTTGTTTTTTCTAGTGTTGCAGCACAGCCTGCAAACTTGCAGAGCAGTGCTATAATGATTCACCATCTTGCTCCTGCGCTTTTTGCTGTATATGGTGTTTCCTTGTCAATCTACTATTTGACTCTTTTTGCACATAAGTAGAGATAAGAAGATAAGAAGAGCAAGAGCCATTTTTCCTCTGAAAAATGAGGTGGATGACAACAACCCTAAAACGTTGTTCACACCTCCCTGTTCTAGACCTGTAAGTGCCACTTGTGTGTGGTGCTGTCTTTAGTGCAAGCCAGAGCTGCAAGTTTTGGAGCAGCCAGCACTTTGCTGTTGCAGGCTGAGGATGCTGGGTGCTGGAGTCCTGCCAGGAGCTAGGGATTTCCTCTAGGCAGTGACTGCAGAACTTGGCCTTTGACCTGTCCTGTTGGGGCAATGCAGAGCTGGGGGCTCCGGCTGTGCTTCTGGCTGCTTGGTTCAGGGAAGCTTCATCTCTGGACTTGTGCGGGGTCATGGTCAAGGGCACACGTGGTAGTGCTGGAGGTCTAAAGGCTTTCTTGATTTCTTTTCCCTTTTTGGAAAGGTGTCTTTGGCTTGTGCAAGTGTTCTGCAGTTTTCTTGAGTCGTTCTTCACTTGTAGAGTCACTGTTGACTCAATTGCCTTTTGGCTTTTGAGAAGCTGCAAACAGCAGAAGGGGAAAGTTTCTGCTGATCTATTTTGCACTGAAGTCTGCAACTTTTGCAAGTGCCTTGGAGCCATGAGTGGGGGTGAAGCTGCAAGTCCTTGACTGCTGTCTTGTGTTGCTCAGAAAAGGAAGGCCATCTTGAAATGGTGCCTGCTGTATCTGAAGTGAAATGGGCAACTTTGTGTCTGGGGAGCTGCGTGGGCAAAAACGAGCCAGGGTTGCTGCCGGTCTTGAGCAGCTGCAGATGAGGCAGCGTGTGGCCAGGGGGCCAAGAAGGCCAAGGGCATGGTGGCTTGTGTCAGCAGCAGTGGGGCAGCAGGAGCAGGACAGTGAGTGTGGCCCTGTGCTGGGCAGCGCCGCGGCCACAGCTGGAGTGCTGTGTGCACTTGTGGGCCCCTGGGAAGCAGAGAGTCATTGAGGGGCTGCAGCGTGTGCACAGAAGGACAGAGGAGCTGGGCAAGGGGGTGGAGAACAAGGCCAGTGAGGAGGTGCTGAGGAAGCTTCTGCTTGGACATGAGGAGCCTCATGAGGGACCTTCAGCATCTCTTCAGTGCATCCAAATATTTGAGCCGCTTTTGGAAGTGATTTTCCCCCCTTTTTTTCCTTAGTTTTTTGTTTTTGTTTGCTTGGAGGAAGAGGCTTTTTCATTTTCTTTTTCTCCCAACTAAAGTTGCTTTCATCATTATTTTCTGCCCTTTTATAGCACTGGGACTGAGTCTGCTAGAATTTTAATTTCCAATGTATCACTTCTGGAGAATGCAGTAGTTTTGCATGAGAACACATCATTCTCTGCAGGGACCTTGGTGCAGAAGGAGCTGTTGTGGTTCCAGGCCAGCCAGTATGGCCTCAAACATCACTTTGAGCTTAGTAGTGACTGTGCCTTTTTGCAGCCCAGGGAATCAGTGTGTGTTGTTTGGGAATTGAGCAAGAGGTCAATGCCCTTGCATTCCAGCTCTCCTCAGAGATCACAGGAGCTGGAGGGAGCTGGGCTTTATTTCTTATTCCAGCCACTTTAGCACCACCGGTGTGGTTGAGTCCAAGAGAAGAACTTGCCCAAGCATAGATGCACAAAGAGTGCAATTCCCAGTGCAAGGCTCTGGGTCTGATCCCTTTCTGTAAGGACCTACACGCTCCAGATTCCCCAAGCGTGTGCTTTTTTGAAGCAACAGGAGAGCAATCTCAGGATTGTAGTTGAGCGGGGCACTGACCACCAAGTTCTGATGTCTGTAGCAACACACAGGGCACAGTAAAGAGAGATTTCAGTAATGAAATCTGTCAATCTCTCTATCTATCTATCTATCTATCTATCTATCTATCTATCTGTCTATCTATGTAACATTTGCAGAATTGAATCTTCCTGGCTCTGGTCCAAGGCAGTTGGAGGTGCAAAGCTCACCTAAAGCATCCCTTTCTGGCTAGGATTAGACACATATTCCCTTGACTGATTCTGAGCAGGCAGAGATGTTTCTGCCTCCAGATAGGATGGTTTTCTCTTTAGAGTTGTTTCCCTCCTCTGGCCTCTTCTGCCCTGAAGTCTCCAGTTAATTCTTTCAATTTCTGCCTGTCCTAGAGAGGTGCAACAATTCCATGTTTAGGTGGTGTTTGGTGACTCTGCTCATACATGCATTACGTGACATGGTTTCCTTCACTGGCATCCCCAGGGCTGTGTAAGTGCATTCATTCATGGGGCCTTAGGAGAGTCTCTTTCCCTCAGCAGCAGCAGCAGCAGCAGCAGCAAGGAGCGGTGGCAGGGTCAGGACCAAGAGGGGGTGCCAGCCCTGGCCCTTTGCTCCCGGGCCCCAGGCCAGGAGGCCTCTGGCTGCAGCAGGGCGCTCTTCGGGCAGCCCCTGGCAGCCTCTGCACAGAGCATGGCACGCTGCCCTGTCCTGCTTGTGCCACTTTTCTTCAGCAATACCCTAGCTCCTCTTTACAAGGAAAAAACTCCAGCAATGTAAAAAGAGCTAATTCAAGTACACTTCTATCTGCCTTTGTATTGTGGTTCAGGGCATGTATTTTTTTGTCTAGAATTCCATGATTTTTACGAAAACATGCATTCATATCTGCACATTTTTGTGGTTTTAATTATTCATATATCAAAACATTCCTTTTTAAAGTCTTGATGTATTGCAATTGGTAATTTTGAGGTAGTATATTTTTATATGTCACAAAACAACACCCTTTGGGTAATTTTTCTCACTCTTAAATAAAAAACCCCCGTAAGCCATTTTAGTCTCTGTCTCTCCAAGTTGGTTCATACCGGCCTATTTTCAATCAGGGCTATAATACTTTCAGAGGATTGAGAGCGGTCCAATGAAATGCACACCAGTGATTCCTCTTGTGCAATGTCATGGCCCTGCCATAAAGCCTCTTTTCACTTTTTTGTTCTCTCATTAGCTCAACTGCAAACACACATTTAGTTGCAAACTTACACAAGATGAGCAAAATCAAAATGATGTGAGGGGCCTTTGGGAGCTCCTTGCTGATCTTTCTTCTTCTTCAGCTGTGCAAGGCTCTGATCCAGGCAAAGAGATTGCACTCAGAGCTACACAACCATTTGGCTGGAACTCTGCTGATTTCTAGGAACAGCTGAAGGCCTCTGTCTCCCCAGGATGTTTTGGCTGAGCCAAGCTTTGCTGGGTTTTGGCTGCAAATACCATTGCCCTTGCTGTCTTATATCCACAAGTACCATGGCTGGGCAAAAACTGCCACATGGGCCATCTTCCAAAGGCACTTTGGTCTGGAGTTTCTGACTGAACGAGAGCCTCATCCACTGCCAAACCACATGAAAAAAAAATCATGAAACAGAACTTCCCATCCTTAACAAACAACTGACAATTCAGAAATGGATCTAGAGCATCGGAATGAAAAGGAAGGCAATCTTCCAATGGAGTTGTGCTTTTGGAAGTTTTTCTTCTGACTCCCACTCACAGCTGGCACTGGAAAAAGTCACGTCTCTGCAAGCGTCAGTGTCTTCTGTCTGCCATCAGTTGTTTTGCTGCAACAATCAGAACAGGCAACAGGCTGGAGAGAGGCTCAGCTGATGCTAGCAACAGGAGCTGCCCCAAGGAGAAAAAAGAAATGAACTTTTACCTCCCAAACCCATCTCCCCAGAGGCTCAAGCAGGATTCCTCTGGTTCCCAGAAATACAAAGAAACAGGGCTGAAAAGACCCTCTGCAGCTATGTGCTCATGCACAAGACTTTGCTGATGCCATTTGCGTTTGGCCTTTTTTTCTTTTCTATTTTTTCTGTATTCCTTGCACATCAATTTAGAGCTCTGTAGGCTACTCGATTTGTGACTACTTTTCCCGGTCCTTTTCCATGGCCTTTGCCTAAGCAGAAAGACAAACTTCCAGAGCTCCAAGGGCCAGGGGGTAGAAGGCCCCAGTGTTATCCTTGTTCTTCCTGGGACAGACCCCTCTGGGGAGCTGGTGGACTCACCATCCCTGCAAGCCTTTACAAGAAGACTGGATGTGGCACGCGGTGCTGTGCTTTAGTTGACGTGTTAGGCCATGAGTTGGACTCGATGATCTTGAAAGTGTCTGTCTTCCAAGCCAGTGATTCTGTGATTCTGTGACTGAGGCAGCTTTTCCTGCAGCCCTGGAAAGGGCTGCGGGGACCCTTGGCCAAGGACGGGGATCAGGGCTCATGGAAAAGAAGCAAAGGGCTCAAGGCGAAGGCCGAGAGGGCAGAGCTGCCACAGCGTGGCCCAGAGAGAGCCCCATGTCCTCCTCCTCAACCTGCGCCCTCTGTGCTGCCATTTGTGGCACCGGCGGCTCCTCTCGCTGCGGGGCTCCAGGGCGTGCTGGGGACCGGGCCCCTCGTCTCCGGGAAGCGCCGGAGCCTCGCAGGCGAGCGGCGGCTATTGTGACCGGCAGGGGAGAGCTGCAGCTGCGGCTGCGGCCCTGGGCACGGCGAGCTGCCGCTATGGCCGGCTCCTGCCGCGGCTCCTGCCTCTGCTCCGGCCTCTGCTCCTGCCCTGTGCGCACAGACACGCCCGAGGGCTGCCCGGCAGCTCCCTGCCGCTCCGCAGCGGGCCCGGCCGGGCTGCTGCTCTCTGCGGCCTCTGCCCGCGCTCCCGCCGGCCCCGCCGCGCTCCCGCCAGCCTCTGCCGCAGCCGGGCCCACACGGGAGGCAGCACATTGCGGCCGGATCGGAAAAGCCCTGCCCGCAAACCGCCCGCCACGGCCTCGGCCTCAGGCCACAGGCTGCCGGCGTCCTCGCAGCTGCGAGCCGGCCCGGGCCGCCTGCCGGCCTCGGCCATAGCTCCCGTCTGTGTCTCCATGGCCGCGGCTGCTCGGCACAGCGGGCTGAGCACAGCCGGCGCCAGCAGCAGCTCCTCACGGGCCCAGGCTCCGGGCGCTCCGAGCCCGCCCTCCCCCGAATCCCAGCCCTGAGGGGCTTGGCGTCCCAATGCATCCCCTGGGGACAGCAGGGTCGGCCGCTGAGCTCAGCCCATGGTGACACCACCAAGTGACCAATGGAAAATTCACCAAATCCTCATCAGAGACAAGAGAAAACTCCCATGGTGCCTGACAGCCTGAAGCAACTGCCAATTACAGATCATTCCATCCATGTGGGAAAAAGAGACTTTTGCGTTAAAGCAAAACAGAGTTATCAAAAAGGAGGGCAGGAACAAACAACAAAGTGTTTTGGACTCATGCTTCTTGTCTCTGTTAGAAAGGCCAAGAAAATGCAATCCTTGCTCTTCTGACACAGCTCTCTCTGTTCATGGTGTGGGACAGCGAGTGCTGATGATGTGCAGGACCTGATGCAAGGGACAGGGACGAGGATGCAGCAGGCACAGTGCCAAGCTGACAGAGGGATGATCTCTGGCAGTGGCACTGAAGGAGAAGAGCTTGCAGGCAGCACAGAAAACTGCTCTTTGTCTCCCCTCTTCTTTCAGTGCTGCTAAGAATGTAGCCTGGAGCAAGCTGGGAACACCAGAACATGGAGCCCTTTACAGGCAGGGCTGCATCTGCTGAAGGGCAGAGGGAGCTCAGCAAGAATCACACACAAACCAGCAGGGGACTGAGGAGCCCCTCTGGTGGCAGTGAGCAGCCTTGGGCTCTGCTCACTGCTGCTGCCATTTTCTATTGAACCATCTCCAAGGACTTCTGTTGTGCTCTGTATTTCTAAGTGGTTTCCCCCTTGGTTTTTTTTTGTTTGTCTCCTGCACCTTGATTTCTCCAAATTTTCTTACCCTGTCAGCAGCAGCCCCTGTCCAGAACTGGCTCTAAAATATCAGCAAAGCAGCTAGGAAAAACAATGGGTGGTATCCTGTGGCTCAGGAATTCGTATGCCAGAGCCCTGCCTGTGCATTATGCTTTGTCAGGACCTCCTTTTCTGTGCAAAAACTAGTGAACAGTGATGGTTCTTTGCCTAATAGCTCCTGACAAGCAAATGTTGTGCTAGGTTTCTCATGAGTGTATCTGTTAAGTTCATTGCTGGCAAAGAGAAAGTAAGGCCAGGGTAGCAGAGCAGCTGGGAGCTGGTCACTCCCTGAAAAGGGCTGGTGTATGATGTGAGAACACCACGCTCCAGCATGGGCGAGCAGGGTAAATGTGCTCAAGGTGCTGCAGGCGAGGTTTGGGCTCACTTACAGGGCAGTCAGGGGTGGTGAGCACTGCAACATCCAGCTGCAGTCTCCATCCGCGTCCCTTTCAGTGCTGGCTTTAGTGTGTCTGCAGCCTGGATCCAGAGCCCCCTGGGGGACTCCTGAGGCTGCCTTTGCACTCAGGGTGAGGATGCCCAGGAGCCCCTGAGGCTGGCAGTGGGGACCAGGGCTGGGGCTTGTGGCCTGGCAGGTGTGGCTCTGAGGGCTGGGACATGCCAGGGCATGGGTCACTGTCACTGCCCTCAGCAGCCCTGGCTAGCTCTGTGATGTTCCAGGGACAATGCCAAGAGTGCAGAACTGGCTAGACTAGGGTTTGCCTGAGCCAGAACCTCTAGGTCAGCTGCCTAGCAGTAGAGACCCCTGGAGGATCAAGTGGAGCAGGCAGCAGAAGCTCTTCTGTGGTGTAAAATGCAATGAATTTCTTAGGAGAGGCAGAAAGAAGATACTTAGCAGAAAATCCCCAAAGGGAAGCAAAAGTTAAAAGGACCCACAGCACCCCTGTGCACGGGTTTTTAAAATCTTTCAAAACGGGGGGTGGACACCATATAGTAACCAATAAGCGACTGTTGGGGTGTGGTTTTGAGGGCCACAACAAATCAGAACAAGGGGAGGAGAGAGGGTTGGGACAGGGATTGGATCTTGGGGTAAGAGACGGGGAACTTTCTGGAACAAAGGGTAGGGTTTGGGCTGATGGATGGGCCAAAGGGACCGGGTTGTCTTGACAGACAGGGAAAAGTCTGGTAAGGAGGGAGGGGATTCCTTGAGGGATACTTAGGGAAGAGAATATAACACAGGGGAGAAATTAACTGTAATAACTCGGGGAACAGTGGAACGTACCACAAGCTAACAGAACATTTGGCTCAATAAACTAACACACTGCAACACAGAAATTCAGGCTTTCAGCATCTGAGAGGTGGCAATGTTGGAACCCGCAGCAGCTGGTGAAAGCCATCTCTCTCCTTCAGGTTCTTGCTGTGTGGGAAGGTGCTGCGGATTGTGGTGGCTGCACTCCCCCTTTGCTGGGAGGATGATCTGTACCAGGGGAGAGCAGAAAGCAGCCATGGTGAGCAGAACATGCTCAGAGCATTACAGTTCAGAGAATGGCACTGCCCCTGAAGGGCAAAAAGCTTGAAAGCATAGAATTCCGTGCAGAACCGTTGCACAAATTTTCTCTTTTAGAACGTGCTTATTTTTGTATACTGTAGGTGAATACTCTGGGTTTTATGGAATACGTGGGTTTTTTTCTTGAGGTTTTTGGGAGAACTCTCAAGTTTATTTCTATTTGCATTTTACATCCAGCAGGTGTACAGATTTTTTTTTAACTGTTCTTTTGTAAATACTTAGGGAAAAAATAACTAAGCATTTTTTAATCTTTTGGGATATTGTGGTTAATATCCTTAGAAAGAAAACCTTATTGAACAAGTGTGAAAACACAGAGAGATGGAAAATAGCATAAAAGTCTTCTAGTACAGAGTGTGTAATAAGGACTGCAGAACTGAGTAATTCCTCCAAGGGCAGAATTAGCAAGATATATCACCAAGATACTTCCTTAAAACAAGGGAAATGTGACCTGCAGCCATACGAAGTACAGCCAAAGCAAATGAAAACCTTTGGAAAAGAAGGAATTTTGCCAGTGACATGAGTCTGTCTGGATAATTGAGGGATGGCCATCAACCTTGCACTGCATTCCTCAATATTTGCAATGTCTTTTCTCCCAATTTCTGTGAAGTGAATAAGCTGCAGTTGTTTAACCATTAATTTAAGCTCTTTGGGGAATTACCAAGCACCATGTATGTTCTTTTGTAGCTGAGCGGGACTTGAGTTTCCCAAATCTTTTACAAAGCAGAAGGGAACCACAGAGTTACTTGTGCTAGTATTAATGAAGGGTTTCATGAAAGCAGGTGAATGAGAGCATTGCATTATAGAACTTCCACATTCAAGAAAACAGGAGTCCACTTAGAATAAAACCTATAAGGCTAGCATAACATCAGAACAGGATAAAATGAAATTACTAGAGAGGAAGTGATGCGTCAGAAATGAAGCGTGTCATTTCTGATACATCTGCATGCATTTGCAAGCTAAAACAGAAAAAGAAGGGCAGAGATAGAAAGGAACGAAGATTTTAAAATTGCACCGTGCAGAAGAGACACACGAACCAGCAGTGTGAACACAGATGAGAGATTCATCTTGGAGATGGATTAGAGTGGAATCCATTCACTGAAGATCTCTGGTGCACAGGAGTGCAAAGACTGAGGAAAAAAGGAGAAAAGTTTAATTTCTGAAATCTATTTAGATTCCTGGAAGCATTGTCTAGAGACGTAAAAATCTAAAGCCTCAGAGAATCTGAACCTAAAACTTCCCCAAATGGATTGATCAGGTATTATGGGCACATCTCTGCTGTTTTCAGGGTCAATGAAATTGGCAATGGGTTTCTGGAAATTAGGAATGCCCACCCAGATTTTACCTCCATTACTTGAAGGACACCTTAATAAGGCACTACAGGAACTGAACACTGACGTTCTCACCCTGCTCTGTTTACTTTCCGTTTGGGTACAGGCTGGTAGAAGGAGAGATCAGGCTTTGATTTCCAAGTGGAAGGTAAGGAGAAAGACAGGCAGCACAGGAAGCACAAGGCCCTGTCAGAGGACCTGTGGAAGGTAACTTTGTGCCCCAGCACTGTTAGAGGATGTTCCCTGTCATTGATGCAAGCAGCTGGAGACATAAATACTGATTTATTTGGGGGCCACAGTCTTGGTAAATGCAGAGGTGGTTCAGTAATGTGACATGAGGGAGTTCCCTCAGGGCAACTGGGATGCCTGAAAGAAGTGAACAGCTTGGCCCGCTTGCCTGCTTTTCTTTCTGACCCTCTTGGGGAGGCTCTGACATTTCCTCTTCCCTGATGGAAATGCAGCTGCTGCCAAGGGAAACGTCCCCATACTCACTCAGTGTTCCCTTTGCTTGCCGGATGCCCCAGCTGCTGTCGCTGTCCAGGAGAGCTGCTCTGCACGGGAGGAAGAGCCCGAGGGAGAGGCTTTGAAGACAGGGCAGCTGGGATCCCTGTGCTTGGAGCTCTGTTTAAAGATACACGGACTTGCATGTGAACAGGGATAATTATATGGACTTGCACATATGTAGCCTGCTATTTGTACAGGCCTATTTCTGTACATATGCGATCAGATTTATGAATGTACTGTGTATATATGCACCTATAGATACCTGCATACATACAGGTTTTCAGTCACATCTTTGTGTCTATATGTATCTAGTTCTTTATGTGTATTGTAATATCTGTGTTTAGATTTCCGTATGTATACGGTTGTGTAGGTATCTATTTCTATTGATGTATTGATGTAGTTTTTGGTATATGTCTTTTTAAATAGCTATATTGGTATTTGTTTTGGTATGTATGTATTTTTAAATTTTTTTAGATGTGTATTGATGTATTTCTATATATATTATATTTACATATATATCCAGATATATTGCTGTAAATTTGTATTGATGCGGTTGTACAGATATTTAGATTGGTACTGCTGTTTGTCTATTTAAAGATAGGTTTGTTTTATGTATCTCTTTCTTGAATGTAAGAGGTAACATTTAATCTGTATTCACATCTGTACATTGTAGTGGTTATTTATGTATTCAGTTCTATTTAAATGTGTCTGGAGTGGTATAGTGGTGGAATTCTATATGTAGAGTACTTGGTATTACAGGCAAATACTGATATATTCGTATTTGTATATGGGCTGTATGTTTGCCATAATATGCAATAAATTAAGTTGTTAATTTTCCCTTGATTGTGTATAGTGAGTGTTTGTAGAGTTTTGCAATAAATTAGTTTTTGTTATCAGAAATTGTTATTTGTATGGTTTTAAATAGTGTGGTGCAACAAATACATAAATTACTTTTTTAAAATTTAACAAAGATTTGTATAGTTCTGTTTTGTCAGCGCTGGTGTAGCAATTGGTAAGAAATGCCATTTGTCAAGTGAGATGGATGTGTTGTAATTTGTGCTACCCAAAGCCATGGGCAGATGTAAATGCTGGAGGATTTTGGCCATGCAAATCTCCAGCCATGCCCAGCACATGCCCCACCTGCACTCAGGCTGGGCAAAGGAAGCGCAGATTTGGGCTGGCAACAGAGCCCCAGGTTGGCTCAGAACTCGCTGCAAAGGCCTGCTGGCTGAGAAAAAGATCAGGGATACATTTTATATATTCTATTTATTACAGTACATATACTAAAATATATATTATGTAGTGTATTGTAGAAATCCTTAAAATCAGAGGAGTTTTGGAAAGCTGCTTCTCAGTGAAGAGGATTTCTAGGCTAGAAATATAAAATAGAATATAAAAATAAAAAGAAGACCATGGACAGTGCCATTGCCGGAGGCCCAGGCTGTTAAAAGGAGGAATGGATCGTCCCCTTTGCCATCTGTAGCTGATACCCCTGTCAGTAATAAGTAGCAACTCTGGGGGCAACGAGATGGGAAACCGTCTCTCTAAAGCAGAATGGGGCGTCTTTTAAACCAGCTTGAGGCAATTTTACAGGGTAAAGGACATTCAAACATCTCAAAGCGTGAACTAAAAGACTTACTAATCTGGGTAAAAGTGAATACTCAAAATGCAGACTTGAAGTCTGATTTTACCTTTGATTTCTGGGACCAGATAAAGTGGAAAATTCACAGTCTATTCTCTCTCAAAAAGGAAGAGTCTTTGGTCAAACTTATGCCTGTCTCCAGAGCTTTAATGGAGAGCTTTGATCAGAATGATTGTAACAGAGACTTTCTCAAACATCAGAACAGAACACCTGGCTCTGAGACTTTAATTCTGAGTGGTGTTGGACCTTCATCCTCCTCTGGGGAGAACTTGGATTTTGTTCAGGGTGTCCTGGCATGTCCGGGGTTTCTCCAGGCAGTGTGCACAGCACCCCGAAGCCCGGAAAAGGGGAATCAGATCAGCTTCCAGCTTTGGTCGTGTTCTCTGCTTTTTCCAGGATTCCCTGAGTCACTGAGGCTGCAACCAGGCATCGTCCCAACTCCTCCAGGAAATCATCCACCCCCAGAATTCCCAGAAAAGTCTTTGGGATTTTTCTTGCATTCCAAGAGTTTGGGGGGTCATGGGACATGTTCTAGGGAGGCTGGGAATCAAACGGGTCCAGGAGATTAATGTTTGGGGAAGCTTTGCAAAACAGGAGCTGCTGTTTCTGTGCTCTGCTGCTCTTCTGAAAAAGATGCGGCTGGATCTTATTCTGAAGTCGTGCAGGTGGGGTCAGCCAAGGGGGGGCCTGGATCCACTCTGCCTGGCCGAGGTGCTGCAGGGTCGCTCCTGTCACTGTTTGCCCTTCCCAGGAAGTCACCCCCTCGGATCGGGCTCAGGCTGGCAGTTTGCTTTGGAGCTCTGAGGACTCTTTTCATATAGATTCCTCTACCAAAACTTTCCGGGATTTTCACCACTTTTGGCTCCCCAGCCTCCAGTTACAGCAGGTGGGGGGGCTTTGGATTTGGCTGTGCCTGCAGGGGAGAGGGCAGGGGGGAGGACACAGGTGGAGGGGGGCGGCCAGGGCTTGAGCAGGGCAGGGATGGCTCTGCCCAGAGAGATAGATGGGATGGAGGTGGAAGAGCTCAGGAAAGTTGCTGTGGAGGCACAGACAGTTCGTTCAGAAGCCTTGAAGCCTGTCTCATTGGCTGCTGGAGTTGGGGTGGAAATCATGCTGAGATTGCAGATCAGACCTGAGAGTTTTCCAGCTGAATCCCTGCGGGCAGGGATACAGTGTGGAACCTGTCACAGTCCATTGGAAAGCATCACAAAGACAAAGTCGGGGTCTACAGCTGGAGAGCAGCCCAATTTGTATGAATCTAAAAAGATCCAGTTTAGTGAATCCAGACGTGAGATAGCAGCCTCTGGCTTTCTTCCTTCCACCAAGAACTTGGAGCTCTCCTCCCCAGCGCATCCTGGCAGGGCTCCCAGGAAAGTTGCTGCAGCAACACTGCTGCCAAGTGACGCCAGTCGGGGGCTATTTACAGACTACGAGCAAGACAGGGATGCTTTGGAAGGTGCCTAGAGCTGTTTATTTTTCAGCATCAGTCTCATTACATGATTATGATAATGGGAAGCTGCTAGCAGCTCACAATCCAGGCAGCAGGCCTGAAAACTTAATGTTACAACTTACTTTATAAGCTTCTTGACCAATCACACAAAGCAAAAGCATATTGACAGTAGTTCTATCCAATCACTAGAAGCTCACGTAGCTTTGGTTAAAACAGTGCTTGCTTATTTTGAATATAGTACCTGTTTGTAAGACACAATGCAAAGAGCTCCATTTTTAAGCATTAACCTTCCTAATATCTTCCCAGATAAACTTCCTGCAATTTAGAGAGCTATTCAGACAAGCATTAATACACAGGCTTATTGTTCGATTTGCCCTTGCCTTTTCTACAGTTTAAATAATTTTTCTGCTGACCTATCTCATGACTTTTGCTTTAGCTCTGCTCACAATTCTGCTGTATCTGAGGCCTGCCTTTTGCAGCTTTCCCAAAACCCTCTAATTTTATGGATTCCCTCAATTCCCTCTCTCTCTTCACCCAAAAAGAAACCTTACCAATCGTGTCATTTATTACTTGCGTTTTGTAGCCTTACTATAATAGGTTTGTTTCTTATCTGCTTAAAGCATGTTTTTGTTGGCATTAAGCATTGCTGTATTACAACACAGCAATTTAATGCTGTGAAGGTCCAGTCAGTGGAAAGGGCATAAATTATGCCTGACAATAGTTACAAGTCATTGTTCAAAAATCTCTAGTCGATTCCAGGGTCTTAACTCAAAACCTTCTTCAATTTCTATTCCTTCATCCACCACCTCCATGACCTTTTGAGCACCTGTCTGTGAATCCATTCCCTACCTCTCTCTCTTGTGTGATAAAAACTTCTTGGACAGTTTTGTTCATCATTTGTCACACACACTGAAGTGTTCAAGGTATTACTATTAATATCACTACCAAAACACCCAATACATGGAAACCTATCTTGCAAAGTTCCCTTAGCCAAGGTGCAAAGCTCTATTCTTGGAACAAATCATCTAACCAGGACCCATTATCTTCTTTAATTTGGGCTGTCAAATCTTTCAGTCTTTGTATGCTTTTGAGGATGGATTCAGAGTGATCAGACAGGTTCATAAAACACAATCCTTCAAATTCTTCACAACCATGTCCTTGTGCCAGTAAAAGAAAATCAATTGCTGCTCTATTTGGAAGGGTAGCATGTCTAACACTATTAACATCGGTCAACATGTCACTGATTGCAGTGGATGTGGCATTAGTTTGTTTACTCAGCCAATATCCAAACCAATCTAATTGTTTCAATGCCATTGCTGAAGCCAGTTGGGGTGAAAACAAACCTGCTGAAACCCTTTTCGCAGCCTTCCAAGGCGTGAAATCACTTCTACAGTTTTCACGATAATGACGACCAGATCTTGTTCCCCTTTGCTTCTTCTTAATGACCACTTTGGCAGTAGGCGCAATTACAGTGAGCATCCCATTGCTACATGGGCCACCTTCAGGGCATGATGGGATGCCCTGCCAGGGCCTATCTACACAGGTGAACCAACATCCTTTTGGTAATTGTCGGGGATATTGGTCCACCTTAGAAAGCACATCCCAGCATTCTTAATAATTGCACCTAAACCTTGAATTTCTATATGCACTATAATGGGGAGTAACATTGTACTTTGGAGGATCACTTTCTCACTAATCATTAGCTGTAAATGTAAGGCAAAAATCCATTGTTAAAGGACCAAGGATTTCTGATTCTTGGGGTTCAGGTACTGCTTTGGGAAGTTCTTTTTCCCAAATGTTACAAGCCTATACAGGGCTGCTCCCACTGTCAATTTCACCAGGCTTACTATTGAATTGCTTTTTGACCAAGGGCAAGTTCTTTACTGGCACACCGACTAGTCAGGTTGAGAAAGGCTTTTCTGTTCCAAATTAGACAAACACATGGTATCCGAGCATGCTGCCTTGGCTAAGGTCACCCAGACATTTGGTTTTGGTTGTTCCACAGACAAATCTACACTACAAATTGACTAAAACTCTGCACTATAAGAAGCAATCAAAACTAGCACCGTAGTAACATTTGATTTTGCAGCATCCTTTTTGTGAGCTAATTGTTGGCTAAAGCTCCTCCCATATCCTTCTCAATTCAAAAACATTACTTTTGACCTTTAATAAAAATTAACCAAACAAAACCTACGCTTTCTCCAATAGAGCTCTATGAAACCAAAAAGTGACACATTTACAAACCACATAAAATCAGTGTTTGCAGGTTCCACCGATGCACAAGGGACGTCAGGTGCGACCCGTGATCTCTCTGTTTGGCTCACGTCTGCGTACTTGCTTCTACGGTCTTGAACTCGTCAACTGTCCTGTGGTGCGATATGGTTTGACATTTTTTGCTGGGACCCACTTAATTCCTGCACCTGTAGAGACAGAAGCATACCCTTTGTCCCAAGGGATTAATCAGAAAGGACCTTCAATTGGTCCTGTCCCATGGTTTCTAATTAAAACAGGGGGATTTTCTTTCAGTTTTGCCTGTGTGTTATTGTAAAAATGCCTTGACATTGGTGGATCAGGTTCTGCAACAGAATTGTTTAAGAAATTAAAACCATGCAAAGCTTTGTTTAACCTCATCTGTGGTATGACTTCGACTCCCCCCTCTCTTGATCAAGAATGCGTTTTAATGTCTGATGTGTCCTCTCAGCAACTGCTTGGCTTGTGGGAGAATGTGGAATACCAAGGATATGACGAACACCCCAATCTTTAAAAATGTGGCCAATTTTTGAGATATATATGTGGGATCATTGTCAGTTTTTTCTTCTTGGGGCACACCCAGTGAAGCAAAAGCTCTGCTAAAAATGCTGACAGGCATGAATACCTGCTTCCCCTGTGTGAAGAGATGCAAAAACTGCACCAGAGAACGTGTCCACTGAAACATGAGTATTGGTAAATTTACCAAAGGAAGGCTATTTAGTGATATCCATTTGCCATAACTGCAGGCTTTGCAAACCCCGTGGGTTGAACAACTCTTTCTAGAAACAGGAGGCTGCACAAGCTGACAGTCAGGGCAAGTACTAATGATAGCTTTAGCTTGACTTTTGGAAGTTTGAAACATTTGCACAAGTGCTTGTGCGTTTTGGTGAAAAAAGGCATGACTCAGTTTTGCTTGTTCCAAAATGTTTGACAAAGTGTTTGAAATAACCACTGCCAGTTTGTCTGCTCTGGCGTTTCCTTCTACAAAAAATCCAGGAAGCGAAGAATGAGCCCTGATGTGAGAAACAAACTGTGGATTAGTTCGTTATTGTAAAGTTGTAAAAGGCCATGAAAGCCAATGATATCAAGTGTTATTACTAGGATTCTTTAGAACTGATCCTTCTAGTCTTTTAACCACATTAGCCACAAACGCAGAATGTGTGAATAAATTAAAAGGTTGTGGGAAGAACTGAGAAGCCTGATCCACAGCAGCAAGCTCAGCAATCTGAGGAGATCCCTCTACTATTTGAATACCTGATTCCCAAGTTTTAGTTGGGAACTTGGTTTGGTTCAACCAAGTAATCACTGATTGGTGACTTCTGCCAGATCCCATCAGTGAAAAGAGTTTTTGTGTTTAAAGGTTCTTTACTTAACAAAGGTTTCTCTCTAAAACTCAGTTTTGCCTGCAACAATTTGTGAGCCGGGTAATGAACAGAAGCAATATCTGCAAAATTTAATAATTCTCATTGCAAATCATCAGAATTTGCAGAATTTTGCATTGCCCAATCAAGATAATTTTTTTCAGTGGCAAATAGAGAACTGCAAATTCTTCACCTGCTAAACTTAACAACCTTGTTCTGGCCTTAATCAGAACTTGTGTTATCCTCTCTAAGACTGTAAAAATAGTCTTTGGAAACCTTGAGGGAAGAAAACCCCATTCTATTTTCAACAAAGGATCTCTCTCAGAAGGGTCTCCTTGAAAAATGACAGAACAAAGTTGCATCTTTCCTCCTAGAATCACAGAAAAGAATGGCTTTTCTGGAATACAGCGATGAGCTTGTTATCTTTGGAGAGCCTCCATGACCTTGTCATGCGCTGCACAAGCTTCAGGTATTAGAGTTCAGGAGAGTCGATGGCTCAGCTTCCTCTCAACAAATTAAAAAGTGGACCCAATTCATTGTTGGTGATTCCCAAAACAGATCTGACCCAATTGATTTCTTCTAGAAGCTGTTGTAAATCTTGCAGGGTGTTGACACTGGTCTGGAGCTGTATCTTCTGCAGTGTAATTGTTTTTTCAGTCATCTTCCATCCCAGATAGTTCCAAGGTGGAACTTCTTGAATTTTGGGTATAGAAATTTGAAGTCCAGCATTTTGGATTTCAGTAACAACACTAGGACAAGCTTGCTCCATCTCTGGCTTCATTGGAGCTGCGATGAGCAAATCATTCCTGTAGTGTGAAATCACGGATCTTGGATACTTCTGTTGAACTGGAGACAAAACTTGTGCGACAAAATATTGTCAAATTATAGGCGAATTCTTAATTTCTAGAGGCAATGTTTTCCAGTGCTATCTCTGCATGGGTTCTCTTTGATTGATGACTGGAACTGAAAAGGCAAATCTTGGAGCATCATTGGGATGAAGTGGGATGTGGAAAAAACAATCCTTTAAATCAATGACAATGAGAGGCCAGTATTTTGGGATCATTGATAAAAAAGGAAGTCCAGGTTGAAGAGGTCGCATGTCTTCAGTCACTACATTGATCTTCATGTCATGAAACAGACTCCAGGAGTCCAAGGTCTTCCTGTGGATGAGGAATACTGGTGAATTCCAGGGACTATTTGTGGGAGTGATGTGACCTTGTTGCAATTGCTCCTTTACCAATGATTTAAGGATATTTAAATTTTTCTCTGTTAAAGGCCATTGATCAGTCCATATAGGATGATCAGTTTTCCAGTTCAGCTTTCAAGTGGCAGGTTTTGACGTGGTTTCCATCACAGGCCCACCTCCAGTTCTGCTCCCCATTGGGACAGGACGTCTCTCCCCCAGATGGTGAGAAGCTTCTGGACAAGAAAAGGGCGCACTATTGCTGTCTTTCCTTCAGGACCTGTAATGTTAATCATGGATGCACTTTGCCAACATACAGTAGCACCTCCAATCCCTGTGAGGGAACCTGCAGGAGCTACTAAATCCGAATAGCTGGGACAAAACATGTGAGAGATTACAGTGACATCTGCACCAGTATCCAGCATGCCTGTAATTTAAATTGTTTTACCACAGTGAGTCAGGCAGCAAGTCAATTTTGCTTGGTTGCGGTCCAAAAATTGCACCCAAAAGACCTCAGGACCTGAGCTTCCAAATGGGACAGACAACACTGAATTCTCTGGAAAGTTGTTTTGCTTGGCTGTACTCATGGGTAGAAGAAATGCAATAGCTATAGGTGTTTTTGGTGGAGTCACTATAGGAACATGAAATGCAAGAGTTAAATATATTAGCTCTTTGTTGCAATTTATTGAAACAACCACTGGAAGGACTGAAAGTCTGAAAATTTTGGTGCTAGCTCTGCCTAGAATCAAAAGCTCTTGTCTTTGCTGAAAAAACCTGATAATTCCAGTAGAAATACTTTCATAACAGAAATTATTTAAAAGGTGTATCAATTTTTGAGGAGGCCAATTCAAACCTTGTACATGAGGGTATTGACCTGGGACCATTTGAGGGATGGATGACTGAGGGATAAATGACTGAGGTACCAATGCCATTTGACTGGGTAATTGACTGTAAGGAGGTCACTACTTGTGTCGAGGCGCGGTGATAATCCGAGCTCTTTTTTGAGTTTAATGACAAAGCTTTGCCATCGATGTCAAATTGAGAATGACAGTACTTGGCAAGATGCTTCCCTTTCCTACATTGAGGGCAAATAGAAAGAGGTTTAGGTTTGATTGTTGTTGTAGGACAATCTCTATTCATGTGTCCTGCTTTACCACAAGCAAAGCCACAAGCCTTTTTATCAGAGTCCAACTGTACCGTACCAGCAGATTTTTAGAAAATGTTTCTTTATGCTTCAAGGGTCTTTTCAAGCTTTTCCATTTTTTGTCCCAAATTTTCTCCCAGAGCCTTTCCCAAATTATCTCCCAATGGTTTCCTAACTTTTCTTAAGAATCTGCAATCTGCTTTCCAAAAGCATTGACTTGCACATTAGCAAGATGTTTTGGAGAGGTGAGCTTACTGCAAGCTGTTAGCATCTCTGTTACAGTTGGAGGCTGATCAGGTAAAGTTATAATAATTTTTTTTGCATTCTTCCTATAAGTTCTTTGATCTCATGGTGAGAAGGAATTTTGTATTGTGGATTTACATCATTATGACCATATCTTACAGGTAAGGCAAGGAAGTGTTTATTTGAATTCAAATTTTTTCTAAATTTTGAATAATATTAGACCAATTAGGTAGTTGCAATGGAAGGTCTACTGTCGATTTAGACCGTGTTTCTTTTCCTTTTCATCACTCCTGTATATGATCCATCAGAACAGGAAGTGTTTTCACAGCAATCAGCTATCCCATGAAACCTCCCAAAAAGCTCCAAGTTCTCATCATTAAGATGAGAACTGTAGAAGTGATTTCACGCCTTGGATGGCTGCGAAAAGGGTTTCAGCAGGTTTGTTTTCACCCCAGCTGGCTTCAGCAATGGCATTGAAACAATTAGATTGGTTTGGATATTGGCTGAGTAAACAAACTAATGCCACATCCACTGCAATCAGTGACATGTTGACCGATGTTAATAGTGTTAGACATGCTACCCTTCCAAATAGAGCAGCAATTGATTTTCTTTTACTGGCACAAGGACATGGTTGTGAAGAATTTGAAGGATTGTGTTTTATGAACCTGTCTGATCACTCTGAATCCATCCTCAAAAGCATACAAAGACTGAAAGATTTGACAGCCCAAATTAAAGAAGATAATGGGTCCTGGTTAGATGATTTGTTCCAAGAATAGAGCTTTGCACCTTGGCTAAGGGAACTTTGCAAGATAGGTCTCCATGTATTGGGTGTTTTGGTAGTGATATTAATAGTAATACCTTGAACACTTCAGTGTGTGTGACAAATGATGAACAAAACTGTCCAAGAAGTTTTTATCACACAAGAGAGAGAGGTAGGGAATGGATTCACAGACAGGTGCTCAAAAGGTCATGGAGGTGGTGGATGAAGGAATAGAAATTGAAGAAGGTTTTGAGTTAAGACCCTGGAATCGACTAGAGATTTTTGAACAATGACTTGTAACTATTGTCAGGCATAATTTATGCCCTTTCCACTGACTGGACCTTCACAGCATTAAATTGCTGTGTTGTAATACAGCAATGCTTAATGCCAACAAAAACATGCTTTAAGCAGATAAGAAACAAACCTATTATAGTAAGGCTACAAAACGCAAGTAATAAATGACACGATTGGTAAGGTTTCTTTTTGGGTGAAGAGAGAGAGGGAATTGAGGGAATCCATAAAATTAGAGGGTTTTGGGAAAGCTGCAAAAGGCAGGCCTCAGATACAGCAGAATTGTGAGCAGAGCTAAAGCAAAAGTCATGAGATAGGTCAGCAGAAAAATTATTTAAACTGTAGAAAAGGCAAGGGCAAATCGAACAATAAGCCTGTGTATTAATGCTTGTCTGAATAGCTCTCTAAATTGCAGGAAGTTTATCTGGGAAGATATTAGGAAGGTTAATGCTTAAAAATGGAGCTCTTTGCATTGTGTCTTACAAACAGGTACTATATTCAAAATAAGCAAGCACTGTTTTAACCAAAGCTACGTGAGCTTCTGGTGGTTGGATAGAACTACTGTCAATATGCTTTTGCTTTGTGTGATTGGTCAAGAAGCTTATAAAGTAAGTTGTAGCATTAAGTTTTCAGGCCTGCTGCCTGGATTGTGAGCTGTTAGCGTCTTCCCATTTTCATAATCATGTAATGAAATTGATACTGAAAAAATGAGTAGCTCAAGGCACTTTCCCAGTAGCCAGGGCAGGGAGCGGCGTGAGGGGCGCACGCTGGCGGGCCCGGCTGCGGCGTCGGGCAGGGGCACAGCTGCCAGCCCCAGCACGGGGGGCAGGGGACTTCTCCAGCCTTCGGATGGGCCTCCTGAGCTGTCCTTACCAGGCGCTCAGCGAACTTCATCCGCTGCTGCTTCATCAGCAGCTCCTCCAGGTCCCTCTTCCTCTGGAAGCGGGCTGCACAAAGCAGGGCTTGGAAAGAGGCCTGGAGAGCAGCAGAGAGCCGCAGGTGACACCACAGCCCAGGGCACGGGACCTGCATGCCTGTGGCAAGGCCAGCGAAGGCCGGAGCCTGCAAGCTGCCAGGGCAGGAGGCAGCCCAGCTCCTTGCCAGGGATGCAGCAGCGTCACACAAAACCTGACCTTTGCCACACTCCGGTTGTCATCGTGCCAGAGCAAGGAGAGAGGGAGCAGGCTCCGGCTCACAATTCTCATGCGAGGCTTTTCCCCCTCTTCCTCTACCAGCTCCATCACTTTGCAGAAGAGCCGAATGGAGAGCAGCTGCACCTGGCTGTCCTCTTGGAGGAAAGGAAAAGACCTCAGCACCAACTACTCCAGGCCCATCGGGGCAGAGGCCCAGATGTGCACAAGGCACAACATTTCTGGGCAGCGTCCAGTGCCCATGGCTGGGGGCACAGAGCCTTACATTCTCCAGGTATGGCAGGAGTTGCTCAGCCAGCTTCAGGGCGGTGGCGCTGGGTATCTTGAGGTCTTCCATGTGGAGCATGTGTGTGAGCACAGGGAGGATGATGGCGATCGTTGCTACATCTGCATGTGCCAGCTGCTCCAGCAGGTGTTGACAGAGGCCGCATATTCCTCCACCCTGTGTGCAAGGGCAGGCCATGCTGTGAAGCTGAGGACAGCCGCAGCACCAACAGCTGCTTGGGGCACTCGGGCAGCTGAAGAGAGAGGCGAGAGAGCTGGGAGCAGCTGCCTCTGCTGCCAAAGGCCAGCCAAGGCTAAAGGTCTGTGTTGGCCAGCCCCACGCCGTCAGCGTGTCTTCAGCCACTGCCCCTTCTCACCAGCGAGTGCTCCTTGCTGAGCACCACGAGGCCTCTGAGCTCCGGGTGCAGCCTGTCCCTGCACTCGCTCGGCAGGTGCCTGGACACAACCAACAGGGCACTGGCACTGTGCTTGGTCAAGTGCACACCCTGCAGGTCCGTGACAGCCTCCAGCCTTCCCTCAGCCACTGCCCTGACAGAGTCTGCTGCATGCTCTGGAGAGGCTGAGGTGACATCAGCCTCTGCCCGCAGCTCAGCCGTACCCTCAGTTGTTGCGGTGCTGGTGTTTCTGTGCCCAAGGCCCAGGAACCTCCGCAGTATCTGCAACATAAGGAAGGGCAGGAAGAGAGGGACATTCTGTGGCCTGCTCCGAGCGTGGCGCTGGGCCGAGCAGTGCCAGCAGGCCCAGCCCAGGTGGGGATGGCCGCAGGTGCCTGCGCTGCTCTGTGGAAGTGGCCGCGAGTGGGGTCCTGCTCTTGTGTCCCATCCTTGCCCGCATCTGGCAAAGAGCGAGTGCAGCCAGAGCTGAGGGGCTGCAGGAGAGGCCGGAGAACACGGCCCGGCCCTGCACGGCCCAGGCAGGGACAGCCTCCGGGCGCCCAGGGAACAGAGCACTGCCAGCGGGAGCAGCCCCAGCCCCTCTTCCATCCTGTCTGCGGGCACGTCCACAGGGGCACATAGAGGTTTGCAGTTACGTATGATCTTTTTCTCTGCCAGCAGGCCTTACTAGCAAGTTCTGAGCCAACGTGGGGCTCTGCTGCCAGCCCAAATCTGCGCTTCCTTTGCCCAGCCTGAGTGCAGGTGGGGCATGTGCTGGGCATGGCTGGAGATTTGCATGGCCAAAATCCTCCTGCATTTACATCTGCCCATGGCTTTGGGTAGCACAAATTACGACACATTCATCTCACTTGACAAATGTCATTTGTTATAAATTGCTACACCAGCACTGACAGCATATAACTATAGAGATCTTTGTTAAATTTTAAAAAAGTAATTTATTTGATTGTTTCACCATACTATTTAGAAACATACAAATATAAACTTCTTTTAATAAAAACTACTCTGCAAACCTCTACTACACACACAAAGATCAACTGAAATTACCAACTGAATTTATTGCATATTACAACAAGTGTACAGCCCATATAGAGATACAAAACTATCAGTATCTCCACGTAATACCAAGAAGTCGATAAATAGAATTCCTCCACTATACAACCCCAAACAAATTTAAATAGAACTATATACATATATAACCACCACAATATACAGATGTGAATATCGATTAAATGTTACATCTTACATTCAAGAATCAGATACAAAAAACCCCTTATTTATAAAGAGACACACAGCACTACCAATCTAAATAACTGTACAACTGCATCAATAGAAATATACAGCTATACATCTGGATATATATGTAAATATAGCAGATATAGAAATAGATCAATATACAGCTAAAACTACAAAACCAGACATATATGCCAATACAAATACCAATATAGCTATTTAAAAAGAGATATACCAACAACTACATCAATACAAATAGATACCTATACAACTATATACTTATGGAAATCTAAACACAGATATTACAACATACATAAAGAACTAGATACATATACACACAAATATGTAACTGCAAACCTCTATGTATGTATATGCGTCCATATATACATATAACATTCATAAATATAATATATATTAATAACTATATTATAATATAATATGTATGGAAGTAGGCCTGTACAAATAGCAGGCTACATATGTACAAGTCCATATAATTATCCCTGTTCACATGCAAGTCCGTGTATCTTTAAACAGAGCTCCAAGCACAGGGATCCCAGCTGCCCCATCTTCAAAGCCTCTCCCTCGGGCTCCTCCTCCCATGCAGAGCAGCTCTCCTGGACAGCGACAGCAGCTGGGGCATCCGGCAAGCAAAGGGAACACTGAGTGAGTATGGGGACGTTTCTCTTGGCAGCAGCTGCACTTCCATCAGGGAAGAGAAAATGTCAGAGCCTCCCGAGGAGGGTCGGAAAGAGAAAGCAGCCGAGCGGGCCAGGCTGTGGGGAGCGCAGCCGCGGCGGGACTGTCCCGCAGCCCCGGCAGCCCGGCAGAGCAGGCACAGCTCCCGGGCCCTGCTGGCACAGCTGCCTTGCCCAAGGACAGCCCCTGTGCCAGCCGGGGCAGCTGTGCTGAGGAGCCCCAGCACGGGCAGGGCCCGCTCCTGCCCCACCGGGCAGTGCCCACGGCCACAGCCCACGGCAGCCTCAGCCCCAGCCTGCCTCCCCGGGCCTGTGGCCTCAGCCGGGCTCTCTGCAGGCTGGCAGCAGCAGGGCCCCGTTCACTGCTCCTGCTGCTGGCCTTCAGCTCCTCCCTGCTGGCTCCCATCAGTCTCCGGCTGTCCTCTGCAGCTGTGGCAAAAGTGGAGGCTCTGGAATTGCTTCCAAGGCTTGGCAGAGCTGCAGTCCCAGAGCCCTCTGCGCTCCCTACTGTCCATCCGCTCAGCCCCGCCATGCTCTGGGTGAAGCCCTAGCCCCCTTCAGTTTCTTCAGCCCCTCACAGTCCTCTCACCCCCCTCAGTCCCTTCTGAGCCATCCCGTCCCCTGAGACCTGCCAGCCCTCAGCCTGTGCCACTTCCCTGTCACCTCAGTGCCACCATGGCCCTCGGCTGCCCCACAGCCCTCAGCCCCAGCAGCAGCTCAGGGTCACCGTCCCTTCGGCGCCACTGCCCCCTCAGCCCCCTCAGCCCCCTCAGTCTCACCATCCTTCAGCAGTTCCTCAGGGGACAGTGCCTGGGGCCAGCGGCAGCTCCCACCGCTCTAGGGACAGCTGGGGCTGGAAGTGCTGCTCCACCCGGCCCGGCCACCAGCTCGGACCCAGCACAGGGACAGGGGACACAGGGGGCACCAGGGGAAAAGCAAAAGGTGAAATCGGCAGCTGAGGGGGTGAAGAGGTAAAAATGCAGCCTAGGCTTACACAGCTCAATCTATGCATCTAAACTTCCACATACCTCTAACTAAATAACTATGCATATTTCTAGATCTATATCTAAGCATCTAAATTTAGGTATCTAAATGTAGGCATCTAAATGTAACTCTATTAATGTATGAATGTAAATCTCAAAATCTAGAAATGTAACTAATTCTATCCCATCTATAACAATATAGATCAATTTTACTATATAGATGTATATATATGCACATATAAACACACCTCTGTAAATCTATAAATACAACTATATGGATATAGAATTAGAATTGTGGAAATCTATAAATCTATGTGTAGACGAAGGGATTCCAGCTGTCTCATGCTCACAGGCTCTCCCTCTGATCCTTCTTCCCCTGCAGGGCAGCCCTCCTGGCAAGGCAGATCAGCTGGAAGTCTGGGAAGCAAAGGGAACACTGGGTCAATATTGGCCTTTGTGCATCATTTGTCCCTTTGGAAGTAACCGTCCTTCTATCAAAGTCTGTAAAAGATGGGCCGAAAGGCAAAATCTCACTTGGCAGTTTGAAGCCTGCTTTTCAAAGAGCCAGACTCCTTCCAAGAGTTTATAACTTCTGAAGTTTTGAAGTATCCCAATACACTGAAAGCCCTCGCAGTGCAAAGGGCTCCCATGAGAGCTTGAAACACAGACAGTGCCAGCTGCCACAAAGAAGCCCAGCCTGGTTCTTTCTCTGTGCTGACAGAGAGATCTCAGTCATCCCTGAAATGGCTGAAGCTGAAGGTGCTGGGAGCTGAGTTATGAACTAGCACCGTTCCCTGCCATCTGCAACCTGCCCTCTGCAGTGAGCCACAGCTCCTCCAAAACAACCACTAGCTCTGGGATGAACAGCTCTGTGACAAATGACCAGGTAATATTGATTTGGAATTTAGGTATTCGCTTATGGACGTTGTTAGTGATTATAAGTATTTAGAAATAACATCAGTTTGAACTCTTTTAGCTGCTTGTAATATAACAGAATCCATCAGCTTCAGTTTGCACTGTGTTGCTCATAGAAACATTAGTGTAACGAATATATTATCTATGGATCACTTATGGAAACAATTGTGTGATGAATGTATTGTGGTACAGAGCGTAGCAAAACATAAGGGGAAAAAAGGCTTGTGTGTAACTAAAAACAGTGTAAGGCTGTCCACTGACCAACCTGTTCAAGTGATAAAATAACCCCGACACAAACCAGAGCACCAGAGGACAATTAGAGAATACCATGTGAAATTTAGGGAGAAAATACTAATGCCTTATCAGAGGATGTGAAACAGCAGGAAAGAGACACAAGAAGAAATAAAATATGTTGACCTGACAAACAGGATGTCATGCAGTAAACCTGAGTGTGCAGAAGTCAAACAAAGGAGTTGCCAAAACATCAGAAAATTCCCAAGAATGCTTGAATAATTCATGAAACGCATGAATATGCTTGCATCTCAGCAATGTAACACCATAAATCTAACACTGTCGCTACACACCAGGTGTTGTTTGGGTGTTAGCCCCGAGCACCACAGTGCTGCAAATATTGTCTTTTTTTATCCTATTAGTATTAAACTTTAAAAATTCTAAGAAGTAAGTTCTGTTTTTCACAGCTGCAAAGGAAAGAGCTCCCTAACAGGACTGCAGGCAGCACCAGCTTTGCTCAAGGATGCAGACCCAAAGTGCTCTCTCTCTACTTTAGTTCTCACTAATTTAAAGGGGTAATTTCAGTTTTTCCTTGAGCTCCTGGATTTGTGACTAATGATTTCCTTGGCCTCAGAGCTTCTCCTGCTTGTATTTTTAATGTATCTCACTACAGCTATCAGCAGAGTGGCACTGCATTGATTTAATGCTTGGAGACAAAAAGCTCAGATTTCTACACTGACCTTTTTCTGGGCTTTTCCTCTCTTGCTTCAAGAGTCACTCAGTGTTGCCTCCAGAGCACTGACATCCTGCAGCAAACTTATCCACGGACATCAGCACAAAACCAGGACACCTGGCTTGGTGACACAACTGCCACAAGGTCAGGTTTATTCCCTGCTCTCTTGCCCCAGCACAGGACTCGGTGTCAGAGCCTCTGGAGAAGCGTGGAGGGCAGGGCTCAGGCAGCTTGTGCCTGTGCAGGATTTGAACTCAAGGCAGCAGGAAGCACCAAGCCTGCAGACAGGAACTCAACCCTTCTCATCTCCCTTCCTGCCAGAGGCAGGCTCAGAGCAGCCATCTCACCCCTCTCTAAACCAGTGGGGCCTCTGCCCTTACCAAGCTCCTCGGGCTCCTGGGAATTGTTCCTGCAGCTCTCAGTGCCAGGCAAAGCTCCCTCTGCTGCAGCTCTGTCCACAGGCTCCCCTCCTGAAGACTCAGGGGCAACATTAATATTCCCCTTGAAAGAGAAACAGAAATGAAGAAACCCTTCTCACCACCTACACAAAACACCTGGTCCACCAACTCCATGGCTCAGACACTTAATCCCTTCTTCCTAACAACAACTCGGGGCCCCAAAGCCATTCAACAGTCCGAAAAATTGACTTCTCAAACACAGTCCAAAAGCTGTCAGAGCTGACAGTGTTGAACATGGGGCTGACACTGAACACATGGAATGGCTGCTAAGGAGGAGTCCTGCCAGCTCCTGGCACAGGGATGTGCTCCTTCCTCCACAGCCCTGAGCACAGCAGTCTCATCCAGGCTGCAGCTTGGCAGGGACAGCATGGGAACACACATCTCTTGCCACAGAGATGCCCAAGAGCAAGGGGAATGAGCTCTGCAACATGGACAGCAAGACTGGCCAGTTTGCCCAGCTGGGGATTTCCCAGATGGAAACTGGACTGCAGGCAGCAGCTTACTGAGAGGACAAGAAAGCTGCAGCTGCAGCCAAGCCCCAGCCACGGCTCTGGGAGCGCCTACACGCACGGCAGGGCTCGCACTGCAGCAGCAGCTGCAGCCCAGCCCTTGCTTTGCCTTGGCCTTCCCACCCAAAAGAGGCACAGCCCACATCTGCTGCAGCTGCAACAGAGGCACCTCTGGCATGCCCCTCCCTGCATGGGACACTTGGCCTTCAGTGCCACTTCTCCAAACACTTCTCTTCTCTTCTTTCCCATCAAACAAAGCCTCTTAGAACCTACAAAGCTTCCACTTCCTCACCACAAATGCTCCTGCATCAGGGGTTCTTCCCAGGAAAAGGAGCACCCAAACTTGGCCAACACAAGCTCACACCTTTTCATCCTTACTCCGGGATGACATTTTCATTCCCTTTTCTTTAGGAAGTCATGCTTTACCAGGCAAAACCTGCCTTGTCCATTCACAACTGAACTCCAGAAGCTTTTCCTTCTCAGCCATGCAACAGCATTCCCAAGTTCTCAGTCCAGCCCCTTTCTTCCCAGTCCAATGCAGTTGCCCAAGCAGAGGGAGAAAACATCTCCAGTGTCTCAAGCACCATGTCCAGATCTGGCGGTGGCAATTCCTCTTTCCCAGGAATATTCCACAGCCAGCTGTGGCTGTCCATGCTGCAGAACCTGCACTGGCAGCTGGAGTGCTGGGGGCTGAAGTGTCTGGCCTGGCTGCAAGAATCCAAACACATTGGTCAGGCTCCACAACGTGTCTTTGGGATGCAGAGCTCTAGTGCTGCCTTGGATCAAACATCACAGGAAGCACACAGCAACCTCCGTTCCAGAAATGTATTCAGACTTCCCAGGGGATTGAAGAAGTGAGTTCTTCCTCTTAAAAATATTTATCCAAATTGACATGTACATAGATTAAAGCATGGACTGGAAATCTGATACAGACACACACAGAGACACAGACACACACAAACACCCTATCATCACAGCTTTTTGCATCTTCCCAGCAGCTTTGGGATTTGGCTACATTTGATTTCTCATCACAAAAGACCACAGAAAATGGATTCACCCAGGAAGAGCCCAGATCTGTAGACATGCATGCTAAACTTGTACTGTGAGTTTATTCTAGAAACAGCCTTGAGGGTGAGGCCATGTTCTTCAGCTGCAGCTGTTGTGGGGCACACGGAGCTCATTTCAATGGCATGGCTTGATTTGCAGGGCAGACAGTCTTAAACATCTGCAATGTCCTATCAGAGTCCCAGTTTGGCCTCATTCAAAGAAAGAGGAGAATGCACCTAACACTGGCCACTTGTTAGGCAATATCTTTCACCGTGCCCTTGTACCCCTACAGAGAGTCAGTCTACCAAATGCCCAGAACACCCTCCAAATCTGCAGCGAGGACAGGAAAATGAGGCAGAGAACCTTTCTGTTTTCAAGGTCCCCCTTCCTAGGCAACTTGGCACTTTCTACCTGCTTCTCACTTGAGATCTACCCATGATAGAGCACTGCAGGAAAACTCTTGAAAAGGGTCATTAACCAGGAGCTGCTTGGAAAGCAACGGTAGAAGCTCTTTCCCTCCCTAATGGGCTGCGGGCTGGCAACTGCTGCTCTGAAGATGTGCAGCTGCTCCTCTCTGGAGAGGCCATGGAAGGGTTGTGATGGTC
This sequence comes from Melozone crissalis, assembly GCF_028551555.1. Classification (NCBI taxonomy): domain Eukaryota; kingdom Metazoa; phylum Chordata; class Aves; order Passeriformes; family Passerellidae; genus Melozone; species Melozone crissalis. Next base: position 688,311 of record NW_026535830.1, read on the forward strand.
TATGGGTACCAGAGGAACGATGAGCTCAGGTTGGCATTTAAGCTCCACGGGAACAAGCAGAATGAAGAGCTCACAGTGGAGATGAAATTTGCCTGTTCTTGGCTCCTCTGGTGAAACGCCAAGAAGTCCAGATGAAGCAAACACCTTCTCCCAAGAAGCTAGGAAAACCTCAGAATCCTGAGCACCTGCACTTAGCCTGGAATGGCATGGAGGCAGCTCTAAATGCTCAGGTGAGGCAGCACTGAAGTCCTGGTATGAGAGCGCTGTGTAGCAGTGAGGGAAGGAAAAGGGAAGCAAAGGGAAGGCTGGGTCACTATTGGTCTTTGGGTGTGCTTCCCTTGGTGACAACTGTACTTCTGTCAGGGAAAACAAAAGCTCCCTGAATTGTTAAAACTGAAAATCACGGACAAAGACTTTCTAACTAGTCAAAGTTAGAAAGTGGTATGTTCATTACGCTGACGGCCGGCACAGCGGAGGGTCATTCCCGAAATGTGTGACCGCTGGCCGGGCTCGGCTCGGCACGGCACAGCACAGCAGGTTCCAGCAGGACAGGGAAGGGCAAGGCAGGCAGGGAAGGGCAGGGCAGGGCACTGGGAGCAGTGACAGGCTCTGTCCCCACGCTGCATCCCATGCCTGGGTAACCATCGGGGACACAGAGGAAGGACATTGCTCTGGCTTGGCTGGGGAAAGGATGAAAAGTCGGACTTGGAAAACATTAATTTGGACTCCTTTTTAGCAGACTAGCTGGTTTTATCTCAGCATGTCCTCCTGTCTTTGGCAGAGCTGGCGCATTTCTCGTGATTTGGAGTCAGCTACAGCAGCAGGAAGGGGCAGCAATTTTGTCAGCATAGATATCAAAGCCAAAGTGCTGCCCCGTGGATGGATGTTGCTTTCTTCAAAGCATTTCTGGCCTAGAGTTGTAGTGAAATCACACTGGTGTCTTCCCAAACAGCGTTGCTATTTTCTTTCCTCAGGAATCACCTTTTCCTTTTCTTCCCCCCATCTGGGGAGATCTCCAATGCAAATGCCTCCTGCAGCCAACTCCTGTCACTGTAGACTGACAAAGGAGATCTTGCAATAGAGAGAGACTCCCTAGAGCTGCTGTGGGGAGCTGAAGGGGGAAGCTTTGTCCCTTAGTCTTGAAGTCGTGTTGGGGAGCTGCTTGTGTTCTGGGGGACAGACACCAGTGATGTTTATCCAAGCCTTGCAGTTCATTCCTGAGCTTCTTGACACACCACAGAGACTTTGGGGTTGTCGTATTGGCAAACCAATTTCAGTCTGGGCACTTCTTGAAATGCTTCAATTATCCTTTTTTTCACTTTTCTGCAGAAATATTGTCATCATCTATTCCTTCCAGAGAATCTTTTCCTACTTTTTGGAGAATTCCTTTTTCTGCCCTCCCAGATCAGCCCAATTCCCAGGGCTCCTTCCCAAAGTGAGGTGTAGCCCGTGGCCTCCACTCTCCAGCCAGAACAGAAAGAAAGCACAGAGTTTGCTGTTGTGGGAGAGGAGCTTCTCGTTCCTGCCTGCTTTCCCTTTGGGACAGGTTGGTGTGTGCTCATTTGATAAAGGCAGGTTTAAACTCTGAAGCAGTTGTGTTTCGAACTGCTCCCTTCTCCAGCTCTTCTGTGGGTATCGTTGGACAAAAGGCCTCTTGGTGGGAACTCCCTGTGGCAGCCTAAGGAAGGAGGTTGATATTTCAGGGTTGTGACTGCTGAAAGCAGCTGGTTTTCGGAGGTGTCCAGAATTGGGAGTGGCTCCTTTTCTCACCTGCCTGCAGAAAAGGAAGTTGCAAAGTGGGAATTTCATTTGTGGAGATGGCCACCAGGGGTGTTTGCCAAGAGATGGGCTGGCAGAGAGGCAGGTCTCCTGCTAAACTGGCTGTGTGTTTGTTTTGATGGTGGGGAGGGTCAGAGATGCAGACACAGACACCAGCTGAAGGAACAGTGCAATTTACTGTAATGCAAAAGTGCAAAAAAGATTCAGAAAAGGATAAGCTAAGCAATGAACCTCAGCATTATCACAAAAGGGTGCCTCTGGTTATTAAGGAAGATACATCGCCAGGTACCCCAATGCTTTCCCCTTCATCCCCTTCCCCTGCACATCAGCTGGGGGAAGCTGTCCCAGCCAAGCCCTGCAGAGCCACGGCCGGGAACCGGGAAATCCTGCGGTGCCTCCACCTTTGCCGGCCACGAGGCTCCCAAGTGCGCTGTGAGAGTAGCCCGGCTCTGATCGTGCTGGATGAGCAATGTGCCAGAGCTTCTGCTGGGGGCACAGCTGGTTTCATTCTCCTCTTGGTTTTCTCCTCGAGCCTGCCCAGGGCTCAAGGAGGAACCAAGGCCAGGTGTGGCCGTGTCCATTTTCCTCATGCAGAAAGATGCAGACGTATTTCACCAGTGAATGAATGCAACAATATTTTTGGCAGTAATACTTGGTTAAGGAGCAGATACATAGAACATTGGGTTGGAAAGATCATCTAGAGGGCAGCTTTGGCTCAGGTCCTGTTGTTGAGGCTTCAGTCAGGGTCTGTTGTTCAGGCCTTAGTCCTTTGGTATTTTGTGGTGCAAATCAATGCTGTGCAGAGCTGGAAACAAACAAGTCTGTCTTTAGCACATTTGAGGCAGGGAACAGGATTAGCCCTGCAAGGCCAGGCTAGGGCCAAGAGCAGAAGGCCAGCACCCTGCTTTTGCCCACAGGCAGCCCTGCAGAGCAAGCAGCCCCTCCTGCCCAGGGGCTGAGGTGCCTGAAGCTGCCTCCCCGCTGTGCAGCTCTGCAGAGCCCACAGGACGCAGGGTCCTGGGCAGCCAGGGCAGCCCGGCTGCCTTGGAGCACAAGGAGTGGCCTAGAGAGAAGCTGCTGCCCTTTGCTTTGGAACTGTTCCTCAGAGTCTTGTCATTAATCCACAGTGTCTGATGTGTTTTCTTTTCCTCTCCCAACTTTAACAGAGCTTTTTGAGAAAATTGACTGAAGTAGCTTCTGCTGCTGCTGGTGGTGCTTTTGCCTGCAGGTGAGGGCAGGGGATTTGAACCAAGGATGGAGTCCATTGTTAACACCCCAGCTTTGCCAAGTCAAGAAAACCATTCACAATTGGGCAGCCAGTGCTGAGCAATTTTCCTAGTTTTTGGAAAGCTCCCACCTTAAGAAATCCAAGAGATTTTCCTCCATGAGGATACCAGCAGTACCATGATGCCAATGTTTTCCACCCCGTTGTCTGTATCTTTGGTTCTTTTGAGACTTCCTCAGTTCCCAGCAGGAATGAGATTACCTGTGATCATGTGATTTGAGAGCTCTGTGTTGTTCGTTGCCACATGAGTGTTCATGACAAGCTGGACACCCCAGTCGTGCCTCTGTTGAGTTAAATTCATCCCAATTCTGTGCAAACAGCAGCCCCGAGATGCTGAGAAGAGCAAGCACAGTGGGTGGGTGTGCATGCACATGCCTGGGGGCTGACTGCTGTGCGGGCAGAAGGTTTTGCACTGTTGTATTTCTTCACTCTCCCAAGCTGGAGGAAGAAACCAAATCTATATGAAATGAAAATATATAAACCTATATGAAATGAAAAAATATCAAAATGAATGAAATAATACCTATTAATTTCTCATAGATGTAATTTAACATCTATACACTATTGCCGGCTGGGGGTCTCTGTACGAATCACGAATGGGACGGGACTGCTGAGGAACGCGCCTCGAGCTGTTTGTTTTCCAGCATCAGTCTCATGACTTGGGTATGACTATGGGAAGATGCCAGCAGCTCACATCTGTGGCAGCAGGCATAGAACTTAATGGTACACCTTCCTTGAAAAGTTTTTTGACCTATCACACAAAGCAGAAGCATATTGACAGTAGTTCTATCCAACCGCTATACGCACACGTACCTTTTGTTAAAACAGTGCTTGCTTCTTTTGAATATAATACCTGCTTGTAAGCCTTAAAACACAATGCACTGAGCTCCATTATTAAGCTGAGAAGTTCCTAATATCTTGCTAGAGATACTTTTATGAAGGTTAGGGAGTTGTCCTAACCAAGCATTAATACACAGACCATTGTTCTTTTTGTCCTTACTTTTCTACTTCTTCTATAACTTTTCTGCTGACAAATCTTATGGCTGCTGCTTAGCTCTAATTGCAGGTCTGCTGTTTCTGAGGTCTGCCTTTTGCAGCTTTCCCAAAACTCTCTGATTTGAAGGATTCCCACAATTCCCCCTCACGGTACAACTAAAAAGAAACCTTTGTATCCGTGTAGTTTATTAATTACCTTGCATTTCATAGCTTTACTATAGTATACCTGCTTATTACTTGCCTAAAGCATCCTTTTTGCTCGCATTAAGCCTTGCTATATTCCAACACAGCAATTTTAATGCTGTGAAAGTCCAGTCAGTTCAAAGGGCAAAAGTCATGTCTGATAACAATTACAAGTCATTGTTCCAAAAAAGTCTCATCTATTCCAAGGTCTTATTCAAAACCTTCCTCCATGTCTATACCTTCCTTCACCATCTGTGTGAGATTTCAAGAACTCCCTGTGAATCCGTATCCTACCTCTCTCTCTTGTGTGATAAAAACTTCTTTGATAGTTTTGCCCATCATTTGTCACACACACCAATGTATCCAAGGTATTACTACTAGTACCACTACCAAAACACCCAATCCATAGAGACCTATGCTACAAGGTCCCCTTAGCCAAGATGCAAAGCTCCATCCTTGGAACAAATCATCTAACCATGGCCCACCATCTTCTTTAGATGGAGCTGTCAAATCTTTCAGCTTTTGTATGCTTTTGAGGATGGATTCAGAATGATCAGACAGGTTCATGCAACACAGTCCTTCAAATTCCTCACAACCATGTCCTTGTGCCAGTGAAAGAAAATCAGTTGCTGCTCTGTTCCGTAAGGTTGCATGTCTGACAACACTAACATCAGTCATCATGTCACTAATTGCAATGCAAGTAGCACTGTCTTCTCTCTTCAGCCAACACCCCAATCGCTATAATGGTTTCAGTGCCTCACCCGAGGCAAGTGGATGCAGAAATAAATTTGATGTAATTCATTTTGCAGGGCCCTAGGGTCTGAAATTGCTATGACACTTTTCTTTGTAATGATGGACAAATCTTTTTTCTCTGTGTTTTCTCTTGATGGCTTTTTAAACGATAGGTGCTATCACAGTGAGTTGTCTGATGCTACATGGGCCACCTTTAATTTTTGAGGAATTCCATGTCAGGCTCTACCTCCACAAATGAGCCAATATTCTGTTACTAATTGTTGTGGGGACTCATCTAGGTCATCTGCTTGTTAGCAGTTTCACCCTTAGGGGACACTGGGGTAGTACAATTGCACCACAAACTTGAGTACCTGTCCACAGGATGATGGGGAGTAACATGTAACTGTGGATCTCCCTGGTACTGAAAGGCAGCACAGAATTCCATTAGAAATGAACCAAGAATTCCAATTCTTGAGGTTCAGAAGGTGCTCTAAGAAGATCAGGGGCCCAATGATGCCAGCTGCTTATGGGATTGGTCTCGTTGGCAGCCTCACACCAATATTTGTCACGATTGGGTATTGGCCGTTCCTTGGCTGGCACTGGCACACCGACCAAACAGGTCACAAAGGGTTTGTCTGGGCTCAAATTGGTCAAACATATGGTGTCTGAGCCTGGTGACTTGGCTAAAGCAAGGTAAACATTCATTTTTGGTTGATCTACAGGCATATATGCACTGCAAAAGTAAGCAAGCAAAACCAACAAATGCCAGTATATCATTTGATCAAGCTCCATGTTCCTGTTCAGCTGCTTTTTGGCAAAAGCTTCCCCATCTCTTTCAGTTCTCAAGCAAATCTTTTAGCACTTGTTCAGGGAACTGGCCAACTATAGGGCACTAAACTGTCCCTCTGACCTTCAGTTTTTACAAATGTGGATATCTTAGAATTCTTTTGAACAAAATGGGCACCACACTTTTGCTGAAAGAGCTCTATGATACAAACAATTTTCACAGTCCAAAAATCAACAGTCAAACTCAAGATTTGTAGCTTTCACAGGTTGAACAGGGAACGTCTGGCATGAACCGTAGTTTCTCAGTGCGGCTCACGTCTGCGTGCTCATTTCCCTGCTGGTGGAATTGTCAGTGCGCTCTTGTGTATGAGACGGTTTCATGTCCTTCGCAGGGACCCACTTAGGTCTGGCACCTGTGCAAATAAATACAAGCATACCCTTTGCCCCAAGTGATTAGTGCAAATGGTCCTTCAATTTGTCCTAACTCAAGGTTTCTGATCAAAACCGGAGGATTTTCTTACAATTTTGCCTGTGTGCTGTTTGAAAAGTGCCTAAAAATTGGAGGATTATGTCCTGCAAATGAGCTATTCAAAGCATAAAGACATCTAAAGCTATGCTCAACAATTTATCAGAGGTGTTGCTTGGATCCCCCTTTTCTTGACCTAGAATGAGTTTTAGAGTGTGGTGCGTCCTTTCAACAATTGCCTGACCTGTGTGGGAATAGGGAATTCCAAAAGTGTGGCAAACACTCCAGTCCATCAGAAATGTCGCCAATTTTTGAGCTCTGCATGTGGGGCCATTTGTCGGTTTTTGCCTCGTGGAGGATCAGTTTGGCGAGCTCTGGACTCCAGTGACACTGACAAGGACAAAAGCAAAAGACGAGAGGCGCTCTTTCTTCTCGGGACCAAAGTCCCACAGCTTTAATGAAGAACAACTCCAGGAGAGAAAGGGGAGAAAGGGAGCATCCAGGAGAGGAAAGAGGATGTCCAGGAGAGGAAAGAGAGTGTCCACCTCATGGCAGGAGATTTTTAACCCTGGAGGAGGGGGGGTGGTAGAAATGAACTACCATAGGTCAACATACGTAAATCACCACACTGTAGTTTTCTGCATAAATTGCTGCACTTGTTGCAAACAAAATCCTAAAATCTCCCCAAATACAACCATTCAGTCCCAAATGATCACAATGAGGGAGAAAAATCACTCAACCCCCCTGTATACCCAGGCACCAGGTGTCACAGGGAGTACCAACCCCTGCAACTACAAAGTCCATACACACAAGCTCACCGGGAAAGGAGTATCTCTTTATGAGGGGACAGAGTGCTCACTTTTCTCAACACAACACACACCATAAATCACAGCAGCATCCACCCACATCATCTTCCTCAAACATTCTCACACTGAAAACACAACCACAATTACAACACACAGGAAAAATTGCAGCAATAAAACAGGATTTGCTCAATTCACCCCCAGAATTGCTAGCAGGTCCTTATTGAAACAGCAAATCCTTTCTGCCGGCGGCCAGACCCAAACCCAAACTGTACAGGTGTACTTTGTGCGCAGGACATCTCTCTGTGACTTAGGAACAGCCCTTCCCCTGCCTTCGCCGTCCGGGTTACTTTATACAGAGTTAAACGTTCCCTTTCTCCACAGTCCCAGCAGTCTTGTCTGTCCTCCACGAGGAACAGCCAAGAGCGGAGGTGCCTCCAGGAAAGGAATGTCCTGGCAGAGCCCAGAGACGTCCACAGCGTGGTTGTTCTCGCTGGAGCAGAGAAGCGCTCCTGGCGCAGTCACCGAATGAGGTGTGGAATAGAACTCACCACAGCTGAAGTTAGAAGGTGGTGTGTTTATTACAGCGCCAGGCACACGAGGAGTTGTCTCCTAAAGACATGTGTGAAGAATCACTGGCTCTCTACTCATCTAAAATATCTTACACATTCATATAATTCCCAAAAAACCTAACACATATTCATTAGGTAACACTGCCTACCCTCCTTTGTATTAAAATGTATTATAATTGAGTCCAAAGTTCCTTCACATTTCTGCAGTCTTTCACTTCAAATGGGTTGGTGGGTTTTAAAGTGGGGAATGGGATGAAGGCCAAGACGTCTTCCTCAATTTGACCTCTTTCCTTATGACCTGTTGGCCGGCTTTTGCACTTCTTGGCTATAGCTGAAGTTTCGGGGCCCAGGTGCAGGCTCTGGTCCTCTTCTTTGTCACAAAGAAATCCGCATCCCATCCTGCTTCTTTAAACATAGTAAAGACAGGCAAGGGATATATTACCCTAGCCTTAACTACCTTACCTGCAAAACATTAACTATCCCTTATTATTTCTACTCTTCTTGCTATACTCCTTCCCCCTAACTAAATCTTGCTGAAATTTTAACTCTTCCAGTTCTTTTAAATCCTTGATTCATTGGCCTCATCTCACCCGCCAGCCATGTGGGAGCCAATGATGTAACTGGGAAATTCCACTCCTGAGCAGGAGATATAGGGCCTGGTTCTGAGCTGGAACGGTGAGAAGGATGAGATGCACACCATTTTCATCCAGGGGATGTCCTGAAAGTGCACTGCCTACCTTCCCCTGCTGCCCAGCACCATGCTCCACCTCCTTCTTCTGCTCCACAGATTTTTAGGAATCCAGGGGTTGCTGTGTATTATTTGCTGTTGCAACTAATAGAATGAATTTGCTTTGCAAGCCCCGTTTTGTCCTGGGTTCTTTTGTGCATGGGGCTCCTCCTGAACCTGTGACAAAGGCCAGCAGGAACCTACAGGACACTCCTATACTCATGTCAGGAAATTCTGAGAAGTGCTTTAAGTATCAATAAGTCAAAAGGTATCAATCATTAAATCAAATAATTTGGGGGAATATTTAGCCTGTGAGTTTTAGCAAAGTATTGAAAATGTCTTAGATCCATGGGTACAAACAAGTAAGTGAGATTGCTGGGTGTGCACGTATCAGGGAAGTGATTCCCCACACACCCAGTGCTGAGATCAAGTATTGCCTCTCTTCTAACCCTGAGCTGGCAGCAGGAATCAGGCCCTGCTTGGTAGCATTCATTTTGAAGACTTCTGTTGAGCAGGTAAGAATGGTCCAAATTAAATCTTTTCCAGCTGTTTCCCTTTGGTTCACCTGTTTGAGGGTTAAAATTCTGTGCTGCAGGTGTCCTGAGTGTGTGCAGAGCAGAGCAGCCCCAGAAACCCCTTGGCTTGCCCACCATTTGTCATGCCTTGTTGCCAGGTGTGCCCAGCTGTGGCAGGAGAAGGAGCCCGCAGCGCAGTGGGCACCGTGCCCTGCCCAGCCGGGGCTCTCTGGCACAGAGCAGCAGCAGCGCCAGCACCGTTCAACCTGCTCCTGCCTTGGCTTCCCCTGGCACACAGAAGCCTCTGGAAATCAGCACCGCCAGCGGCGTTCCCAGCTTGGAGCAGCTGCTGCTGGCGGGCAGATGCTGCCAGTTCGACTGCTGCCAAAGGGGAAGAAAGGCAGAGATGTACATGCACCAGAGCTCTGGGCATGTCCAAGAAAGGTGCAAATGCGTGGAGGGATTTGTTAGGAAGGATTTCAGCTGCGATGCCAACAGTGCCTTCTCTCCTGGTTCTCTGTGTTCTAGACAAGTAATGCAATGGTTGGCTCTGACAATTAAGAAGCAGATGTTATGTGGATGTTCAAATGTGTAGTGATGATATTGTATATATCCTCCCATAGTCCTCTTTCTCCTCCCCTTTGTAATAGCCTTGGTAGTCAGGGCATTTGGGGAGGGCTGGCTTGTGACCAGCAGGCAGGGGGAAACAACATCTGTCCTCCAGTCAAGGTGCAAGAAAGTAATCTCCACCAATGGACAGCAGAGAAAAAGTTGACTGACAAAACTTTTGGAGGGGCTAAGGGTATAAAAGGTACAGCATACTCTTTGTAGATGAGTACATGTCTGCTAGTCATGGAGGCTCTCAATGCTGCAGTCATTCCTTATTCATTCCTTCTTTAATGTTTAATATACCTTTAAAATGTTTAAAGTGAGAGTCGTTTCTCACACTTGCAATGCTGTGGGCCATTGTCTTGGTCTGGTTTCCTTTGCTTGTGTCCCATCTGAGTGCTCAGTTGGGATACAGGCTGTAGGTGCTTGGGGCACTCCTGGAGTTCCTCTTGGATCCCCTGAACAACAGGGTTTGGCCCATGAGGGGAATTTGTGCTCCTTTGTGACAGAGGAGAACTTCCCAGGCTCTTTTGCGTTTGCTGTAGGGAAGGTTGGGTATTGCTTTGCATAAACTCACAGACCAACACAGAGCTGTTCCTTTGTGATGTCAGGGCATGGTTGCCACGTCGTCATAGTGACATCAGAATGTTGCCTTGGTGCGCAGAAGGCCTGAGTGTCAGAGCAGCCCTAGGCCTGCTCAGATCAGGAGAACCTTCCTGGTCAAAGCATCTGTCAGTAGGCAGCTGCCCACTGACAAGAGGCTTGTTTATTTAGCTTTTAGAAAAGTTGCAGAAATGCCAATAATTAACCATCTGGGCACTGCAGCTTTTGCTGCATATGGCATTGCTTATTCCATTTATTATTTTACGAATTTCACACGTAAGTAGAGGTTTCCCTTCCGCTCATGTTATGGTGTAACCTAACCTGGGTTTTCTATGTCTTCCTTCTCTTACTTAGTGACTGAGTGTCTGATTTTGAAACAGAAAGAGCATTAGGATGCCACTGCTTTGGTAAAGCTCCTGTCAAGGCGTTCATCTAAAAAGGGAGTATCTGTAGCCACAGGGGCAGCATTTGCAAGGGAACCTACAGGGCTTCCGTTCCCTCCACAGGAGAGTCTGTGGCAGCAGAGTCTGTCATTTCCTCAGTTTGGTGGGACAAGCAAGACACCTTGGAAAATGTAGACTGGCAGACCTTCTTGGAATACCTTTGAAAATCTCTGCAGTTGTTCCCAGAATTCAGAGAAAGCTTCTTTCTTTTTAAATTTTGTCATGAAAGGATTTGACTAACTTGACCTTTTACTGAGTGCTAAAATAGTTGTTCCCTTGGAAAGGAAGCGCAAACTCTAAAGCAATGAGTGTCTGCTCCTGAACCTCAGAGGTGCTGCTGTGCTCTTCCACAATAGAACTGACATAGCTCAGGGGGATTTTGGGGAAGCTTTTCTGGGCAACTGTTTCCTGCAAGTTAATCAGAATTAGTGCATGGCACTGATTGAAAAAAGAAGGAGTACCTGAAAGAGAGGATTTCAGAAGCTGTCTTATGTGTTTGGTAGAACAGGAGCATTGAGTGTTAAAGATCAATTTGCATTTTCTTGATCATATTTGTATTCATTTACTGGCTAAACTGGCTGCAGTGTAGGCACAAGCAAGAAGATTGTCCTGATCTCTTTCTGGCTGTGTGAATGAAATGTGTCTCCTGGAGGGATGTTGTGAAATGGGAAATCATCTCTGTTTGGGTTGACTTGCTCTGAGGGATTCAGCAGCCCAGGCAGTTTTATAAGAGCATCTGCTTCATTTCCCCTTCCAAATACAGGACACCTGAAGCATGTATTCAGCAGTGCTGAAGATCCTGAGGTGAGTGAGAAAGGAACATTTCAGGTTGCTGGTGTTTAAGAATTGTAGAGGAAGATGTGAGCTTGGCCAGTAGCAGTAGAGTGTAGATGGCCAGCTAGGAAGGCCGAAAGAAAATACATATTCATGCCTGCAAAAAACTAACAAAAGCATGAGTGGATATTTAAAAATTTCCATCTCAGAGCTTTGAAGAAGTACAAATCCAGTTTTGCAGAGAGAACCTTCCTTGCTGACGGCAGATAGGCTGGAATATTTACTTAACAGCAAATTCCTGTACAGTTGAATTAGACCATTTTAATTTAGTCAGAGTGCCTTACAATTCTATTCTTATCAAACTTTATGGTACCTACTTAGAAGATATCATTGTAGAACAGGAAGGCCATCTTGCAATGGTGTCTGCTGTATCTAAAGTAAAATGGGCACCACTGTGTCTGGGGAACTGCGTGGCCCAAAAGGACGCAGGGCTGGTGGCCTTGAGCAGCTGCAGATGAGGCAGCGTGTGGCCAGGGGGCCAAGAAGGCCAAGGGCATGGTGGCCTGTGTCAGCAGCAGTGGGGCAGCAGGAGCAGGGCAGTGAGCGTGGCCCTGTGCTGGGCAGCGCCGCGGCCACAGCTGGAGTGCTGTGTGCACTTGTGGGCCCCTGGGAAGCAGAGAGTCATTGAGGGGCTGCAGCGTGTGCACAGAAGGACAGGGGAGCTGGGCAAGGGGGTGGAGCACAAGGCCAGTGAGGAGGTGCTGAGGGAGCTTCAGCCTGGACAATGGGAGGCTCCTGAGGCACCTCCAGGCAGACTTCTTGCAATCCCTGCATGACAGTGCTCAGCACAAGGGCTGTTTCAGTGCCAAACATGCCATCACTGCATCCAAGGGCTTTAGACACTGGAGTGGGTGACACTTCCATCTTGTGGTTTGTTGGCTCCTTGGTTTGCAAGCATGAGATAGGCTGTTCATTTTCCTGTTTATCCAGCAAGCAAAGATGCTTCTGCACAGCGATTTCTGCTTTTTCCTGCCCTGGATGGGATTCTGATCCAGTTTTAAGTTTCCACATCTGCAGCAGCAGTAGCAAAGGCATTGCTGTCGCTTTCATTGTTTACCATTTCAGTGCTTTCAAGAACTAAAAGCTCCGTTTTTCTGAGATAACCTTGCTTGCTGATAGCAGCCAGGCAGAAGAATCAACTTCATATCCATCTAGAGTGCTGTTGAATTGTCCCTTTTGATTTGGTGGCCGTGACTTAGAAGCCCTCTGTTGCAGAGATAACCTTACTTGCAAATAGGAGCCAGGGAGGTATATCGAAGTCATAGCCATGTACTGTTTTTTTGAATGTGCCCATTTAAATCTGGTTGGAGTGACTTAGAATGCCATTGCTAACAATGTTGATGCATTCTCCTTAGAAGACGTGGCGGTGGGTGTGAGGAGAAACAAGGTTGTAAGCCCCAGGTAACGTCGTGTCCTCATGATTCGCTCTTGCCACAGGTTAGAAAAGCAAGAGCCGTCGTTCCCCTGGCTCTCTCTGCTATTGAAGAAGAAGCCAGAGATGAGGAAAATGAGAAAGACGACCACCGCCTTTGTCCAGCCATGGTCAGACCACGGCCTGCTCATCATTTCAAGAGAGTAAGTGCCCGTTGTAGGGGGCGCTGTCTTTAGTGCATGGCAGAGGTGCAAGTTTCTGAGCAGCCAGCGCTTGCTTTTTCTGGCTGAGAATGCTGAGTACCGGAGTCCTGCAGGACGTAGCCATTTCCCGCAGGCAGTGACAGCTAGAAATTGGCCTTTGACCTGTCCTGTTTGAGCAGTGCAGAGCTGGGGGCTCTGTCTGATCTTCTGGCTTCTTGGTTCAGGGAAGCTGCATCTCTGGACTTTTGCGGTGTTACTGCCAAGGGCACATGTGGTAGTGCTGGAGGTCAAAAGGCTTTCTTGGTTTCTTTTCCCTTTTTGGAAAGGTGTCTTTGGCTTGTGGAAGTGTTCTGCAGTTTTCTTGAGTCATTCTTCACTTGTAGAGACGCTGTTAGCCCAGCTGTGTTTTGGCTTTTGGGAAGGTTCAAACACCAGATGGGGAAAGTTTCTGCTGATCCGTTTAGTGGTATAGTATGCAGCTTTGGCAAGTGCATTGGAGCCATGAGTGCGGGTTAAGCTGCAAGACCTTGACTGCTGTCTTGTGTTGCTCAAAACACGAAAGCCAACTTGTGGTGGTGCCTGCTGTATATGAGGTGAAATGGGCACCTTTGTGTCTGGGGAGCTGCGTGGGCTTTAAGGACGCAGGGTTGCTGCCGGTCTTGAGCAGCTGAAGATGAGGCAGTGTGTGGCCAGGGGGCCAAGAAGGCCAAGGGCATGGTGGCCTGTGTCAGCAGCAGTGGGGCAGCAGGAGCAGGGCAGTGAGCGTGGCCCTGTGCTGGGCAGCGCCACGGCCACAGCTGGAGTGCTGTGTGCACTTGTGGGCCCCTGGGAAGCAGAGAGTCATTGAGGGGTTGCAGCGTGTGCACAGAAGGACAGGGGAGCTGGGCAAGGGGGTGGAGCACAAGGCCAGTGAGGAGGTGCTGAGGAAGCTTCAGCCTGGACAATGGGAGGCTCTTGAGGCACCTCCAGGCAGACCTTCATCAGTCCCTGCATGACAGTGCTCGGCACAAGGGCTGTTTCTCTTCCAAACATGCCATCACTGCATCCATGGGCTTAAGCTACTGGAGTGGTTGACACTTCCCCTCTTGTGGTTTGTGGTTTTCCTAGGAGGAGAAGCCCTGTTCATTTTCTCTTTTTCCAGCAAGCAAGGATGCTGCTGCACCATCTTTTCTGCCCTTATCAAGTTCTGGAAGGCATTTCGCAACCTTTTTGTACCTTGATGCAGATGGAGCTTTTGTGTTTCCAAGCCTTCATGCATGGCCTTAAAGATCACTTTGAGTTTAACACTGTGTCTGTCTTTCTACAGCCCAGAGAATCACTGTGTGATGTGTTTGGAAATTTAGCAGGAGGTCAATGCCCTTGCATTCCTGCTGCTCCTCAGAGATCACAGAAACTGGAAGGGGCTGGACTGCATTTCTGATTCCAGCCACTTGAGCACTGTCAGTGTGGTCGATTCCAAGAGAACTTGCCCGAGCACAGATGCACAAAGAGTGCAGTTCCCAGTGCAGTGCTCTGGGTCTGATCCCTTTCCATAAGGACCTACAATCTCCACATTCCCCAAGACTGTGCTTTTTTGAGGAACAGGAGAGCAATCTCAGGATTGCTGCTGATCGGGGCACTGGCTACCATGTTTTGATGCGTGCAGCAACAGAGAGGGCAGTAACTGGAGATTATAGTAGTGAGATCTATCCGTCTATCTTCCTACCTATCTATCTATGTAACATTTACATAACTGAATCTTCCTGGCTCTGGTCCAAGGCAGTTGGAGGTGCAAAGATCACCAAAAGCGTTCCTTTCTGGAGAGGATTAGAGACATGTTCCCTTGACCAATTCTGAGCAGGCAGAGATGTTTCCCCCTCCAGATATGATGGTTTTTCCATTCAGAATTGTGTTCCTCCTCTGGCCTCTTGTGTCCTGATGTCTCCAGTTAATTCTTTCAATTTCTGCCTGTCCTAGAGAGGGGGAACAATTCCATGTTTAGGTGGTGTTTGGTGACTCTGGTCATACATGCCATGCATTACATGACACATGGTTTCCTTCACTGGCATCCTCAGGGCTGTGTAAGTGCATTTGTTCATGGGACCTTAGGAGAGTGTCTGTTTCTGCTGGTCAGAATTCTCAGTTGACAAAAGAGGGAGAAGAAACACTTTGGTCCTCTTCCATGTACTGAGGTGGCCATAGTGACCACCTCCATCAGAGATCTTTGCATGCATCCTCATCTCCTGAATGACCAGGTTTTCTAACCAAGAGAGTGGATGTCAGAAAGGCAGAAATGCTGGTGCAGGCCTGAAGGGAACATGAACTCCACGAGTGTCTCTCACAAGGGCTGAGCTCACCCAGGATGCTGCCTGCAGAGCCAGGATGGAGCTGTGGGATATGGTTGGTGTCAGTCACTACTGAAAGACAAACAGGACATGGCAGAAGAAGAGGGAGGCCCTCACCAGACCCTTGAGAAATGCCACACCTTCCCTGTCAGCTGCCTGAGAGGCTGTTGGAGCTTCAATCCCAGATGGCCCCTCATTAAAAGACCAGGGTCACTTTGGAATCTGTGCCTCCCCTCGGGCAGAGAATGACCCAGCAGCGCAGCAGCACAGTGCTTTGGGAACGTGTGAGTCCAGCAGTCTTTGAGTCTTGGCTCACAAAGGTCATATGGGAAGTTGAAACCCATCTTCTCTTGCTTTCTGTTCAGGTGCTTCTAGAGAAAGAGCAGGAGCAGAGTGCTTCATCAGAGATGCCATGCCAGACTCAGGGAGAGCTGTTCCCAGCCCGAGAGCAGGAAAAGCAGCTCAGGCAGCAGGTGGAAGAGCCACAGGAGAATGGCCAGGTGAGCCTGACTGGCCAGGTGACAGAGGGAAGGGCAGGAAGAGGGGCATAAACCAGAGCTCTTGGGACTGAGGAGGCCAGGAGTCCCACAGGCACTGGAAGCACAGGGCCTTGGAATTTGCAGAGATCAGCCCTGGGACAGGAGGTTTGCAATGGAAGCAGATGTGGGGAGGGAAGCAGAAAAAAGTGGCTGAATAAATGTGATTTTGAGGCTGCAAGAGGAAAAAGCTGAGCTTGATGGCAGCTCCCAGTCATTTGCTCTGCATTTGTGTGCACAGAAGATCAAGGCAGAGACACAAGCAGAGCTGCCCGAAGCTCAGAGCGCCATCATGGATGTGAAAAGAAAGAACAAGGAAGACATGGGAAGAATTCAAGAGGAGAATCTCCATCAGCACAGGAGCCATCAACAAAACCAGGTGAGTGAAAGAGTGGCAGCCACTCCACTCATGAAATGTCCTCTCCCTTCTCCTTTCCAGTCTATCAAGGGACACGTGCAGGCAGAGCTGCAGGACTCTGAGCCTAGCAACAAGGCAAGGGAGAAGAGGCTGGAGGAAGAAATGAAAATTGTCAGAGAGAAACTTAATCACCTCCCTCAGGCTCTAGAATGAGTGAAAGTGGGATGCAATCACTGCAGTCACCAAACTGGTGGTTTCTGCCCTTCTTGCCTTTCCACTCAGAGCAGCAGGGAGTGGGGCCATGCCTCTGAGTGCCATCCTGCTGTAGCGTGTATCACAGTCACTCTGAAGGACATTTCCTGGTGTGCTCAATCTCCACTGCTGCTCTGTTCTTCTGGCCTATTCCTGCTCTCCTTGTTCCTTCAAGGGTTTTTACAGTGGAACTTGGTGACCCAGATGGAGGACTGAAACAAGCTCTCTGTATTCCTTGTGTTATGGTTTGACACTGGCACAATGCCAGTGCCCCCCCATGAAAATACACCTCCCTCCCATGCATCTGCTGTGAGGTGATACCCGGGAATAAGCAAAGCAGGCTCCTGCTTAAGGAAAAAAGGAAAAAAACTTTATTAACTAAACTACAAAAACTAAACTACAAAAGAAAAAGAAAAAAAACCACAAGGAAAATGAAAACTACACAGAAACACTTCCTTATCCTCCTCCCACCAAATTCCCAGTACATTTACATTTCCCAAAATTATCCACACTCAGTCTGGCACCACCCTTTAGAAAAATCAAATCTTCAGCTCATAAGGGATAGACGGAGTCCTTCCTTGTGCCACGGACTTCTTGTCACAATCAGCAACCGCCCAGAGTCTTGCTATCTTGTGACATCTCCTTTCCATGCCAAGGTGCTCTCACCACCAGGCATGGGATGGGGCAGGGGCCTGCTTTCAGGGCCTTTTAAGGATGCCTCGTCTCGTTCCAAGCAGAGCACAGTCTCATCTCTGGGACCTTTGTCCCCCCCATTTCTTTTATACCCCCGGGGGCCGAGGGGTCTCAAAACCAAACTCTCTTGACTCCGAGCCTCCGCTTCCCCCTGCAATGCAGCCTCTGTATCACCAGGAAACAGTCCATGACATACAACAAAAAAGAGTCCAGCAAAGATTGCCACTCCATCTTCCTCCATTCCTTCAACATCTCTCTTTCTCTTTGCCAGACCCCTTTACTGGCCTATTTCTTCCTTCATCTTCCACTCTTATCCCTTTTCTAGGAAAGGTAATGTTCTGTGAAGCTTTCACTATCCACAAGGGTTAAAAGCTCTCCCAGGCGGCCGAACTGCCCGCTGCCCCCCCTTCTCCTCCAGCCGTGCTGCCAGCACATGATATCAAGTTTCAAGGTAAACAGTTCAAGCATGGGCTGCATTCTCTCCATCTCCAAAAGGGGGGGGAGGGGGGAATCAACAGGTCGCTCAATGCTCCGCCACCCTTCCTCCGAATCCGGGCCTACGGTAGATGGGCCACGTGGCTTTCCCCTCCCCCAGGCCAGCCAGCAGCTGGGCCGGGGGAGAGGCCACACTCCTTCGCACCGGAAATCCCAAGAAGGCTCTGAAGGACAAGAGCCCTGCTTTTAACTCCTTGGGTTTGTAGTCTCAAGAGGCGGATCCAAATACCCAACTGGTCAAACCAGGTGCTCATCTTAAAATCCGACCACCCATTGGTAACCACAGCAAAAACAACATATCCCAGATGTCCCATTTCCGGTCAAACCACGACACCTTGTCAATCTCTTCTTTGCGTTTCCTCACAGTCGATGACTCCTGGCTGACAGGGACAAGCTATAGAGTCTGACTGCTTTGTTCTGTTTGACTTGAGGTGCGAGTGTTGACATCTCACCGGGCAGCCTGCAAAGAATTCCAGCCAATGTCTGGCAATGAAGGACCCCAAGTTTGGAGTGAGGCACAGGAACAGTGCCCACCAGAAGTGCTCCAGGTCCAGCACATCATGGGCTCTGATCCTGCTGCCGCAGCAGCATCATCCCAAGGAAGCCTTTCTGTCAAAGCTCGGAGCTCAAGCTCGGGCAGTTACTTCATCTCCCTGAAAGAGGAGACTGAGGAGAAGCACCTGGAGATGCTGGGTACGTCTGGGGTGTTTCTTGTCTGAGGGACAGTGTGTTGTGGGCAGGTGTCAGCAGAGCTGTACCAAATGCTCCTCCTGAGTTTGGTGTCACAGGGCCATTTAGGACTCCCCAGAGGAAGTGCTGTGCTCCGAGGCAGCGAGAGAGCGCTCTGGGTGTTCCTGCTGCCTCTGAGGGCACCTGGGACTGGCTTGGGTTTTCCTGTGCTTCCCTCTCTGCTAAAGGTTGAAGCAGGGATTGTTCTGGGATCAGCAGAAGGCTGTGATCTTGCAAATGATCTAGGCGAGTCCCGTGTGCTAGTGCCAAACTGAACAGAATTTTCAGCTCCCTAATTTCTCATTAGACTCCTGACTTCCAACCAGTAATCAGAGCAAAAAAACTTCACATAAATGGACTGGTTTTGGAGTTTTGTCTTTTTGGTTGGGGATTTTTTTTGGGAGGGGGGCGTTGGTTTTGTCTTGTTTATTTTTTGTGGGTGCCTTTTGTTTTTTTGTTTCTGTGGCGGGTTTTTTTGTGTTTTGGGTTTTTTCGGTTTATGGTTTGTGGGGCTTTTTTAGTGGAGTTGATTTTTCTCCATCCTGAAAGAACCCTTCTGCCCCATGTCTTACTGATGGCCTTTTTATGGCTGCTACTGTTACCACTACTACATCTGCAGTTTATTTTCACAAGAATGCTATCTTTTTGTCAATCAGAACTACTTTGAAAGAACATCAGGTTACAGGACAAATAGAGAGCAAGAGGTGTTTTCCATGTGCCCCCAAAGAAAAAAGCGATACTTTTGTAGCAACCTGTATTTAATCTTCTAGTTTTATGCTTATCAAGATATGTCCAAGAGATGCATCCAAGTGGCATGATCAGATAAAACTGTACTGCAGGCATTTCTCAGGAGAGAGCCTCCAGCCCAGCCATGGTATATCCCTCAGATCCATGGCACTTTTCCATACCCGATTCCTACTCTTTCCCATGACTGTTAGAATCCTACCCATTGGCCCAAGCCCTGCTCAGGTCAGTCTCTAGGAAAACACATCAAGTCCTTTGTGATTCTGCAGCACAACCCCAATGAATCTGCTTCTTGCCTGTAACAGCTGCCAGTGCTGTGCTCTCAGACAAGACCTGGTGGGGCTGAGACCAGAGCCCAGTGGATTCTGTGTCTGCCATCACCTGTTGGGACAAAAAGGGCACTGATCCACCCCTCGGTGTGGCTGATCTCAAAGCCCATCCTGTTGTGTCCTCAATGGGGGCAACAGCTTCTAAGAGGCTCAGGCTGGCTGTGGCTTCTTCCCACTGCTTGTCAGTGCTCATGCTTGGGCTTTGCCAGCCTTGTTGTGCTAGCTGCCCTGCCCCTGAGGGCTGGAGGGACTGCAGAGGCTGGAGCCTTCCTTAGCTGGGAGAGGGGCATCTTTGAGCTCAGCCCGCTCATAAACAGGTCAGGCTCCTGATGCTGAAAGCCTCTTCGGGATCAGGTATAGCATGAGCTGCTCTGGTTTACAAATGCAAATAAATTCCTTTGGCCAACTGCTGAAAGGTGGGGAAGATGTCCTTCTCTCCTGGGAATGCATCTCCCCGTGCTTTGTTTTCTGTCAAGAGAACTCTTCAAAGGACTGTACAAAATCAGTCTCTGTGCCAACCATCTGCACTTCAGGGCTGCCTGTCCTGTTGCTGTTGCTGTTGTGTTTGTTGTTGTTGCTAACCAGCTGACCACAAAGGGCTCAGAGCCCCAAACAGTGGGGCTGCCTTTTGTATCTCCTGGAAGCTGGGATCTCTGCTTTAAAGTCACCATCCTGCATTTTGTTTCCCTCAGAGAGAATGGTGAACCAGGAAAATCCCTTTAGGATATACACCGAAATGGAACACATTGGCAGCGGGTGAGTCCAACTGCAGTTACTCCTGCACAGGCATGGCCCAGGTATTTTTCTGGTGGAATGTCTATCCAGTGTGAAGTCAGGCCAGCTGCAAACATGTTCATACACTGGGGATAGATGACCCCATCTCTCAGTGCTGCTCAGAATTCGTGAGTGTGCTCAGAAGGCATTGTCAGTGA
This sequence comes from Melozone crissalis, assembly GCF_028551555.1. Taxonomy (NCBI): domain Eukaryota; kingdom Metazoa; phylum Chordata; class Aves; order Passeriformes; family Passerellidae; genus Melozone; species Melozone crissalis. The sequence continues at coordinate 708,611 of NW_026535830.1, forward strand.
CATCTTCATGCTGCCAAGGTCTTGCCTGCATCAAGAAACAGGACCTGGAAGATCTCCTTGTGTCTCAAGTGTGGGACAGCTCTGTGTTAATTTCCTTAGCATTTTTGTATGTCTCAAAATCATACTGCCCCATTAATGAGAAAAGAAGAAACTTGCTTGCCTGAAAGAGCAACCTAGCCTCTATCAAAGCTGTGTGAGATAACAGTTCCCAAGAACGTTTCTTTTCCCTGCTTTGCAGAAGGAAATACTCTGTGGTCAGGATAGGAACCACACAGTTTAGAAAGTGAAACCCAAGAGGAAAGACTAAACTCCCTTTAGAAGTTGAACCCCAGTGCTTCAGGAACAGGCCCAGTGCCCATGCACTTGAGAGGAAAATGCATCATCTGCCTTTGGCAGAGTCCTCCTGCCTCCCGCAGGTTCTTGACACTTCCAGCAGACATCTCCTGTGTGGGCTGGCTTTCACTCTAGGAGCTAAACAGCTTCTCCTTTCTCTGCTTCTGTTTTGTTTCTAGGGGTTTTGGACAAGTGGTCAGAGCACTAAACAATGCCACAGGAGGAGAGGTAAATGTCAACAAGCCCTGCAGACTCTGCTGCACATGAAGGCTTTCCCCTCTGGTGTGAGCTGTGGCTGGAGCTCTGGGCAGAGCTGTGCTGAAAAGGCACAAGAAGCACAGACTGGTGCCAGACTGCACAATACATTTGGGACTTTGTCCTCCTCAGCTGCTAGAAGGAAGGCACAGAGGGCAGTGGTTCCTTTCAGAGAAGGACGCGCTCACTCGCTCTCCATTGCTAAAACAAAGGTGGTGCCCCTGAGCACCTCACTGCTCTTTGGGGATACAGCTTCAGAGTCCTGAATTCTCATTTCTGGCTGCCAGCAAATCCATCTGAAAGTTACTGGTAGTTCCTTAGCCACCTGCAGTGCTGCACTTGGGAACTGCACGTAGGGAGAGATCTGCAAGGCGTCCCTAAAAGCCCTAAGCCATGCCCATAGCCCAAGATGTATGCACAGAGTATTAAGGCATGGATTACTTCTTCTGAATCCCAAACAAAGCAGCAGAGAGTGTGGTCAGTGGTTTGTGGGTGATAGCTGAGACACCACTGTTACCAAGTGGACAAGGCAAAACGTCAGTGGCCCCACGTGTCCTGTAACTGTCCCCCAAGGGAGCAGAGAAATGGGCTGTTGGAATGTCAGTTCCTAATTATTGCAGCGCCTAATCACAAGGCAGTTTGGCACAGCTCAGCTGTGTCACTGCAAAATCACTTGCTCCATGTGCGTTGTCCTCTCATGCCACCAGCTTCTCGAGTTACTGATTTTCAATGTCATTTTAGGTGGCTATAAAGAAATACATCTTCAAGGACTGAGAACGAAGGAACTAACTGTTAATGAAATCATGATCATGAAGAACTGTAGGAGTCCCAGTGTTGTGAATTATTTAGACAGGTGAGAGGTCATGGTCTTATCCCATCAATGGGCATTTACATACAGCAAACATGAGAGGTTAAAAACCCACTTTGATCAGTGGCAGAAAGTAGAGCTGTTAATTTTTATTTATTCATATTTCTCTACTCATCTCCAATGGATGAGAAGAGAGTGCATCTTGTCTGCATGAGTTTTCCCTGCCACTTGTCATTTGAAAATTATTCCAAAATTATTCAAACCTGGATCAGCTGTATCTTACTAAGTCAACACCCTCAAAGTACACTGCCTCCACATTTTTTCGGGATTGATTTTTTAAAGTTTCTTAAATGCTGATGAACCATCCTAAAGTGGATTTCCCTTAGATCGTTGCCCCTCTTTGTCATTGCTGTGCATGCCAGGAAGACTAAGTAGTTATTTCCAGAAATACCATGCCTGACAGGTTTTTACCTGGGCTGTTATTAAACTGCATTTTTCACCTGCTGGCTATCTAAGATATCTCTAAGACATCTCCTTTTTTACTGCTTTGCCTTTCTCCTCCAGACTGCACAGACTGCAGATTGTCTATTCCTTTGATTTTGTCGTAGTCACAAAGGCACCTGGAAACAAGAAACCCAGAAGCAAAACATCAAAGTCACCATGCGTGTTTATCTCCCCGGCCTTGTTTCCTTCTTTCAGCTACCTTCTGGATGAGGAACTCTGGCTGGTAATGGAGTACATGGATGGAGGCGCCCTGAGTGATGTCATCCGCAAGACCTTCCTGTCTGAAGACCACATTGCAGCCATCAGTCGGGAGGTCAGCAATCCCGTCTGTGCTTCTGAGGGCTCGGGCAGGATTGTCTGGGAACAGGGGCTCAGAACAGGAGTGATTTCATGTGCCAAGCTTTGTTTCTGTGTGGCTGGTATGCTATGGGCAAGTAAAAGCATCTCAAGTGAAAGGCCTGCCAGTGCCCCTGCAGTCACTGTACTCAGTGCCAGTACTCTTATCTCCTGCTGTTGTACTCTCGCTCCGCCTCTTGTGTTTGCTGTTCCCCATCTTCCCTCGCTAAACTTTTTTCTGTCTTCACTGCATTCCTTGCCTGTAAAAGCAAAGGTGCTGGTGGCAGGATTTGAAACAAACAGCAAAGAAAAAAGAGAGACTCGATTCTCTCAGTCCTCAGCTAAGAAGGATAGGAGTGCAGCCAAAATGCTCTTTGCTTCTGAGCACATCCACTGCAGCAGGAGTCATCCTGGCTGGTTTGCAGGGGACAGTCTAAAAGAGCAGGGGCTGTTGCTCTTTCCAAAGCTGACATGCCTTTCCTCAGAAAGGTCCTGCTCTGCAAGTGTTGGAGCAGCAAGCTCTTCCTCTCAGTGGCACTGTGTTCTGCCATTACTCCCCATTGCCCTGGAGAGGGAATCTTTTCGATTCTTTGTTTCTTTCTCGTGTGATGAAATCACATCACTCATTTTTGCCCTCCTCTTTCTGTTTCCTCTCTCAGTGCCTGCAAGGACTGGATTTTCTTCATTCAAACAACGTGATCCATCGAGATGTGAAGAGTGACAACATCCTTCTCAGAACCGATGGCTCTGTCAAGCTGAGTCAGTATATTCTTGGTCAGGTGCAGCGTTCCAGGGATGTGGGTGTGGGGCTGCTTGGAGTGACAGCCAGCTCCCCAAAAATGGTGCTGGTGGCAGCGCAGGGACACCCGCTGTGAGCTGAGGGCGCAGTTGCCAATGTGCACAGAGATAGGACAAGGAACAAGCAGTCAGGAGCAGTGTTGTCCTGTGTGTGTCCCTTCCAGAGGGAGGGAGCTACAAGTCTAAAGTTTCCAAAGAACAAAAGCCTCTGCTGGAGGCAGTGTAAAAAATCGGGGGATTTTTTAAGTTGCCATTGCCAGGAGATTCAACAGCACATTTTCAAGCCTCTACTGGGGAATTCTTTTGCTTGCTTTCCTAATTGCACAGAATTCAAATCAAACCAGTATTTTGCTTTCTCCTCAGCTGATTTTGGCCTCTCTACTCAGCTCAACTCTGAGCAGAGCAGACCGTGCTCGGTAGCCGGGACTCCTTGGTGGATGGCGCCTGAAGTGGCGACAGGTCAACCATATGGCCCCAAAGTGGACATATGGTCTTTTGGAATTGTGGGGATTGAAATGTTAGAAAAAGAACCTCCTTACTGGGACCAAAGTCATGCCTCAGTAAGCAGCAAATACTCACTGATCCCACTGTCTTTCTCACCTGTCCCCTGTCCTGCGTGACATTGGGCAAAATCCCATTGCCATCTGCTGGAACTACTTCCACCAAGGTCCCCTCTAAAAATGTCCCTGCAACACATCAGCATCTGCTGTAGATTTGGATACATCAGTGGTCGAACTCAAGCCTTACCACATGCAAACAAACTCCATTCTCAGGAAACACTTTCCTTTGGGTTATAAGTGGTTCCAGTTCTTTTGTCTGTGGAGATGGCCCCAGAAAAAGGAAACAAGCATCTTAGAACTCCTGTGATCTTTCCATAAATGAAGGGAGGAAACCCAAACCCAACAAAGTTTCTAAAACTGTGGTCTTTAGAGAGGAACCTAACCCAGTGTGCAGGTTCTTCTCACTGGGAAACATGCCTGCAACCTGGGCATGAGTGTGTAAAGGCCACTGAGTCTCTTCTGCTTCTTGTGCAGTGCTGCTGCACTGCATTTAGTGACCGTGTTTCTTTCACAGCCCAAGGCATGTTCTCTGTGTCACCAAGCCAGAGCCTGGTGATGTGGAGAGCCTGCCAAAACCTCCCGTTTGTTTCCTGGCACTTTCTGGGATGAGCCTACCACTAATGCATTGACTTGAGTAGCCAAATGAGCAGAGGGTGACCATAGGGATGGCACCTCTCCTTCTTCTGACCATGACAATTTCTCTTTTGCGGCAAAATGGGAAGCTGCAATTTTCAGACTGCTGAGAGACAGAGCTGCAGGTGGGTCCTGTGTGCCCAAGCAGGCATTTCCATCCCAATACACTGCTGCAGGCATCTTAATGTGGCTGTGTTGAAGATGAGTTTGTAAATCTTTATTTCCTTACCTGGGGATTACCTGATGGATTTTCTTTCTTTTCTTCCAGTTCCCATTGTTCTCTAGAACAGCACAAAAAGCTTGATGAGTTTTGTTCTAAGGCACGTGTGCTTAAAGGACCAACAAGCAGTGCAGAGATGCCTTTCATGTACTAACCCTTGAATTTAGTTAGTATAGCAAAGTCCCTCTTCCATAAAGCCTCTCAAGCTGGTATGAATCCTCAGAGAAGCAAACGTGCTTTTGCTGATGTAGTTCCCACTAACTAGGTCAGTCAATGAAATCAGCTGCCAAGGCAAGATCTGCGGGATGGTGGAAAAGCTGTGGCTGCATCAGGGTTTGGGTTTTTGGTCGGCAAAGGAAAGTCATCTCTGTGTCTCTGTCAGGGCAGTAACTGCCACTGAGGAAAAGAGGTTAAACAAAGGGATCTGGGAGAGCCTTAGAGATGTGAAAGCAGCAGGTGGAGCCTCGTGGGGTTTTTTTCCCCAGGCTCGACGCCTGATAGCCAAAGTAGGGACCCCAAAACTGCAGCATCCCAAGCTCCTCTCAGCTTTGCTGCGTGACTTCCTGAGCTGCTGCCTGCAGAGAGACGAGGAGCAGCGCTGGTCTGCCAAGGAGCTCCTGCAGGTAAAATGTGAAGGGGCTGCAGGTGAAACAGGCTCTGAGGGATGGGCTCCTCCTCCACTCAAGTCCAAGGCATCATATGAGCCCTCTTCTTCCTCACTTCCACTCTTGGTGCTCTTCAAATGAAAATGGTGAGGAATCCTAGACTGGGCTGGGCTGGCAGGCCCTGTCAAGGTCCTCTGGTCCAAGGGTCCTGCAATGAGCAGGGACATCTTCAAAGAGATCAGGTTGCTCAGAGCCCTTTTCCACCTGACTTGGAATGGTTGCAGGCATGGGGCACCTACAAGCTCTTGGGGCAACCTGTGCCAAGGTGGCACCATGCTCCGAGTAAACAAGTTCTTCCTTAGACCTACTCTGACTTCATCCCCATTTTGTTTAAAAATATTCACCCACATCCTATTGTAACTGGCCTAGTTAAAAAAGATGTCCCCCACTTTCTTCAAAACCACTCTGAAGTCTTGGAAAGTGGCAATAAAGTCTCCCTGGGGCCTGTTCTTCACAAAGCTGAATAACTCCACCTCTCTCTACATTTCCTGAGAGGAGAGGTGCTCTGTTTTCTGTTTCTGTCACCCTCTTAGTTTTTTAATTTGGTACTGTGTTCATTTTTTCCTAAAGGCAAAAGAATTGAAGTAGAGCAATGCAGGGTACAGAGACATGAAATGGAGGTGCAGGAACCCAAGGAAGCCAGTCCCAGCTGAGCAGTCAGAGATTTGGCTGTGGGCAGGAGGGGCTGTGGGGGTTCACTCTGAGCCTCTGAGGGGCCCTGGTTTGTGCCTCCCAGCCCACCCTCAGAAGTTTCTGCCACACAAACAGGGACAGCCAGGAGGGACTTGTCCCAGCCCCATCTGCTGCCTGGCACCCTCAAGCAGACAGGAACTGTGCCAGGGTTGCTGCCAGGTTGTGTGGCAGAGAGGGAACTACAGGACCCAGTGCCCCTGGGCTGGCCCTGCAGGGAAGGAAGGTGTCAACCAGCACACGAGGGGCAGGGCATGGGAAGGTAGACACTGCTCTGTCTCCCTGCGGAAATCAGCACAGTGCCTGTCTTACAAAGAGAGGGACCAATGAGAGGCTTTGGAGTTTCCTGAAAAGAAGAAACTCCAAGGACAGAAAACACCATTTCTAGAGCACTGGCAGAGCTAAAATCTCAGCAAGATGCAGACACCTGTATAAATGGATGAGTGGGATTCTGGGCCAGGTTTGCATGTGATGGCAAAATCCTGCACATAAAGATGGAGGTGTAGACGGTCCCATTGTTCCTCTTCCTGCATCCTTCTAGGGGCAGGAGGAATCCTGTGAAGCACTGAGCTTGGAAAGTCATGGTTCATTGTTTTTTGTTGATTTGGTTTTTTTCCCTTTGGGCAGCATCCATTTGTAAGATGTGCTGAGCCTGCGTCCAGCCTGGTGCCACTGATTGTTTCAGTGAAGAGGAAGGAGACAAAAATGTGACAATCACATCAGGACCATTTATTTATTCCTTAACAGGTTTAGAGTAGGATTGTAGGCTAGGACTAGGATTAGGATTAGGATTAGGATTAGGATTAGGATTAAATTAAGGATTAGGATAAGAATAAGGATAAGGATAATGATAAGGATAAGGATAAGGATAAGGATAAGGATAAGGATAAGGATAAGGATAGGCATAAGCATAAGCATAGGCATAAGGATAAGCATATGGATAAGGACAAGGATAAGGATAAGCATAAGCATAAGGATAAGCATAAGGATAAGGATAAGGATTAGGATTAGGGTAAAGGTTAGGGTTAGAGTAGGATTGTCTAATAGGACTGCAGAGTTGCATTGAAAATCAATAAAGTTTCTGAAACCACAACTCACCTTGAAGATCCCCTTCCTTCTCACTCTGCGAATAAACTCAAGAATTCCTTCTGAATTGTCTGTTGTTTCTTAAAGGTGGAAAGTGAAACGGTGTCTTTGGCATGGTGTGAAAGTGGGGAAGGAACTTCTTCATTCATCCTCTCCAGACCAGACTGCCTTTGGAATATGGTCCACAGGTCAGTTTTTGGCCATCTTTGGTACTTCTATTTGAGGCCGAAAGGACAATGGCATTTGCAGGCAAAAGCAAAGGAAGAATGGGGCAGCCCAAACATCTTATACAGATGCAGGCCTTCAGCTGTGACTCGAGAGCATTTGGGCTCCTGCCACTTGGACTTGGATCCCTAAATGCAATAATCTCTTTGGCTGGAGGAGAGCCTTGTTCAAGTGAGAAAGCAGACAGATCAGAGAGGGTGCTCAGAAAGGTCTCCTGTGGTGCAGAGCTGTCAGCGCCTGTGAGGTGAGAGCAGGCCCGGCCTTGCCCAGGCTGGAGCCCCAGCAGAGCCCCGGCAGAGGCCGGAGCAGCCTGAGCCCCAGCAGAGGCAGGCTGGAAGGAGGCCCTTGGAACTGCAAGAGGCAGCAGCCGGGCCCTGGGTGCCTCTTCCTGGGAGCGGGCGAATCCTCCGCCCTTACAGCCCAGCCTGGAGGCAACAGCCGTCTGCAGTGTGCCAAGGAGCAGAGAAAGGCCAAGGGCAACTGAGGGCCGCTGGGCTGGCTGAGGATTCCTCCTCTTCTGCCGGCTGCCCTGCAACTCCTGGCAAAGGTCAGCAGTGCCTGCAGCACTCTGGGCACCGGGGCAGGGAGCCGGGCTGCTCGGCAGGCTGGAGCACAGGGCAGTCTCCTTCAGGCCCGGCACTTGTGCCAGGGGAAGCGAGGCCAGCGTGAGGCAGGGACAGCTTGGCAGGGCCTATCAGCAGGAGCCAGCGCCTCACGCAGCTCTGGGAGGAAGCGCCTGCAAACCTGCAGTTCTGCACTGAGCCAGAGCAAAGGTGTGACATGCAGAGTGTTTGGCAGAAGTATGCAGGCCCACCAGGCCAGTCTGCTTTGTGCTCTCTGGCACACAGCAAGCGCTGTGCAATGCAACTCTCAGCTGCTGGGAGAGAGGCACATCAGGGATTTGCCTGAGGCTTGTGCTTGAGGAGTGAACTGATTTGGCAGGGGGCAGAAGGGTTTTAGTAGGCAATTTGTGTTTTCTTCATTAATTTCTGAAAGAAAGTCATAATGTGTTGCACACAGGTAGAGTTAGTAGAAAAGAAAGGCCTTATAAAATCAGGCCTTCCTATTGGTATGTTTGCCCAGTTATCCCATCATTAAAAAACCGCAAACAATAATAAAAGTAGTAGCAATTTTAATTTATTATTTAAAATAAAAAAATATAAAATTGGTTACAATATAATTTGATTAAAATAAGGGAGAATTTGGTTCCAATAATAGCACATAAGCAAAAGATAACCACGGGGTGTGGAGTGCAGAGCTCTGGGACCCTTGCCAAATCACGTACGAGCTTGCCAAGTGAAGATTCTTCCTTATATGCCATCTGTCAATGCCATCTCCTCCCATTTTCAATTCAGCACACTTCTACCTCCGCCCTCATTATCATCTTTACCACGCATGTGCCACCACCCAGTTTGGTGGTCGCACAAGTCTTAAGGGGTCATCTGAGGAAGATTTTGTAGTCTTCCTCTTTGTCCTTTAATTCACCTTTGGGTTACACATGCCCACCAAGCCAATACAATGTAAGCCAAAACTAACAAAATTACTGCATTTAGGCATCAAGGCAATAAATCCCTTATTTTCCTGGTACACAACCAGAGTGTCCCTTCTTTGTTAGCTTTTAGCAACCATTATCTCTTGCTTTCCTCCTGTTCCTGAACATCTGCCGGGAGGGGGGGGGGGGGTAGAGCCCCGCCTCTCCCTTTTTCTTTGGCATTACAACTTTTTACTGTTTTAATATTTCCAAATATTATTTACTATATCAAAATTGATTCTTGTTTCAATTTTTATCAGCACGAATCATACCTATTTACCACACTATGGTAAATTCCCAGCTGTCCTGTTGCATCTTCTACATGCAGCCAGCTAACTTCCCATGGGAATAGTCATGAGTGCATTTAGCACAACAAGCTATTGTGCTGAGAAAACTGTTTGCATCTATAATAAACAAGAAACCTGTCCCATGAGAGTCCACGAAAGAAAAATGTAATCACCTGAGTAAGAGTGAGTCTTAGAAAGTGTGAGTCTTAGCATGTACACACTAATACACCTTCTAAGCAATAAACTGTGTGGCAAGGAAATTACCAGCCAGCTGGAGTTGAACACGAGGTCTGTGAAAACAGTATAAAAATGAGTTATGTCAATAAAGAATTGGCTTTCCCTGCATGAAGAAACTGAGTCCTGGCTTCTTTATTGACACAGCAATGTGGCTTCACTCAGCAAGAGCACTTGCAGGGTGTATTGATGAAACACTTGTGTTTGATTCCCAGAATAGGATGGAGAGGCATTAAGCCCAACAAACAGGGCATAGTCTTTTCAATTCCTTTCGCTTTAACAGGAGTGCTGAACCATGTATTCCCCCACAGCAGTGCTTACTGTGTGCAAGTGGCTATCTTGGCCTTGAGAATAAGGAGAGTGGTCCTGCTAAGAAGGTAGCTGGAATGCATTCAAGGGGAAGAAAGTGTTTTTAGGAGGCTCTTGACCACCAAAGGAGAATTTGAGGAATGGGAATATTTCCCAAATGACTGTGTCAGGAACTGGAGTCGTGTCCCAGGCCCTGCCATATTTGATCCATGCTTGAGCAGGTTGACAAGACAATGAAGAAAAGTGTCTTGTTTAACAAGTGGGACCTTGAGCCTTGAAAGAGAAACAATGGATTGGTCAATGGGTGGGCAGTCAAGCTTTGAAAGGAGAGCAATGCACAATGGAGCCCTTGGTGGCAGGGAGTCATGGAGTCATCCTGAGCCATCATCTCACAGCCAGGCATGTGTGAGCTGATGCTGTAACTGGGAAAATTCCACTCCTGAGCAGGAGATACAAGGCCTAGTTCTGGGCTGGAGGGTTGAGAAGGACGAGATGCACAGCCTTTTGATCAAGGGGATGTCCTGCAAGTGCACTGCCTACCTGCCCCTGCTGCTGAGAACCAAGCTCCAATTCCTTCTCCTGTTCAGTGGATTTTTGGGAATCCAGAGGTCAGTATGTATTATATGCTACTGCAACTAATAGAATGAATTTGCGTTGCAAGCCCAGTTTTGTCCTGGGTTATTTTGTGCATGGGTCACCTGAACCTGTGACAATGACCAGCAGGGATCTACAGGACACTCCTACTCTGATGTCATCAAATTCTGAGAAGTGACTGAAATATGTCAATAAATTGGAAGTAATGCTTAGCCTGTAAGTTTCAGCAAAGTATTGAATATGTCTTAGTTCCATGGATACAAACTACTAGGTGAGATTGCTGGGTGTGCATGACTTAGGGAAGTTACTCCCTGTGCACCCAGCAATGAAATCAAGTAATGCCTCCTTTCTAACCCTGAGCTGGCAGCAGGGATCAGGCCCTGCTTGGTCACTTTCATTTTGACAACTTCTGTTAGCAGGGAAGAAAGGTCCAAATGAAACCTTCTCCAGCTGTTTTCCTCTGGTTGATCTTTTTAGGCACCAAAGCTCTGTGCCACAGGTGGCCTGGGTGTGTGCAGAGCAATGCAGCCCCCACAAAGCCCTTGGTTTCCCCACAAGTTGCCAGGTTGACTGCTTCCAAAGGGGAAGAAAGGCAGACTCCACAGGAGTCCTGGCCCTGTCCAATAAAGGTGCAAATATGTGGGGAGATTTGTTAGCAACGATTTCAGCTTTTATGCCAACCCAGTGCCTTCTTTCTTGCCTCTGTGCATTATAGGTGAGTAATGTAATAGTTGGGTCTCACAATTAAGAGATACATATTATGTGGATAGATATTCTGTTCAAATGTAAAGTGCTGTTATTGTATTATGTCCTCTCATAGTCCTCTTTCTTATCCCCCTTGTAATAGCCTTGGTAGTCAGGGCAGTTGGGGAGGGCTGGCTTGTGACCAGCAGGCAGGGTGTAACAACACCTGACCTCCAAACAAGATGCAAGAAAGTAATCTCCACCACTGGATAGCAGAGAAAGAGTTGACTGACAAAACATTGAGAGGGGCTAAGGGTATGAAAAGCAGAGCATCCCTTTTGTAGATGAGCATGTGGCTGCTAATCATGGAGACTTCCCAGAGCTTCAATCTTTCCTTATACAGCCTTTTCTTAAGGTTTAATAAATCTTTAAAAAGTTAAAAGAAGGGTAATTTCTCAGATGAGCAATGCTTTGGGCCATTTTCTTGGTCTCGTTTCCTTTGCTTGGGTGCCATCTGAGTGCTCAGTTGGGGCACAGGCTGTAGGTGCTTTGTGCACTCCTGGAGTTCCTGTTGGATCCCTTGAAAGACAGGATTTGGCCCACAAGGGGAATTTGTGCTGCTTTTTGACAGAGGAGAAGTTCCCAGGCTATTTTTGGTTTCCTGTAGGGAAGGTTGGTTATTGCTTGGCATAAATTTACAGACCAACATGGAGCATTTGCTTTGTGATGTCAGGGCATGTTTGCCACCTTGTCGTAGTGACATCAGAAGGTTACCCTGGTGCATGGAAGGCCTGAGTGTCAGAGCAGTCCTAGCACTTGCTCAGTTCAGGAGAATCCTCCTGATTGTGGCAATTTTCAGTGGGCTGTTGCACACTGACAGGAGCCTTGCTTTTTCCAGTGTGTAAGCACAGCCTGCAAACTTGCAGGACAGTGTTAAAATGATTGAGGGAATTGCTCCTTTGCTTTTCGCTGCCTATGGAATTACCTATGGTGCCTATTTTGTAGCACATTTCACACGTAAGTAGATGTTTCCTCTCTACTTAGGTTATGGTGTATCTTAATCTGGCTTTTGTATGTCTTCCTTCTCTTTCTTAGTAACTGAGTTTCTGGTTTTGAAACAGAAAGAGCATTAGGATACCACTGTTTTGGTAAAGCTCCTGTCAAGGCGTTCATCTTAAAAGTGGGTGTCTGTAGCCACAGGGGCAGCATTTGCAAGGGAACCTGCAGGGCTTCCAATGGCTCCATGGGAGAGTCTGTGGCAGCAGAGTCTGTCATTTCCTCAGTTTGCTGGGACAAGCAAGACATCTTTGAAAACGCAGACTGGCAGACCTTCAGGGAAGGCTGAATAGTTGGACTAGGACTACTGTTGTAGTGTAGCTTAGGATTTTGCGCTCTGCTAGTGTAAGGAAGGCTACTGCGATTAAGATTGGGAGGGCATAGGAGCGGGCTATGATGAGGTTAATAATGAGGGGGTAGTTGGTCATTGAGGGTGGTTTGGGTTAAGCTAGGGAGAGGATTGGAACCTCTGAGTTAAAGGACTGAAGTCTTTTGCATTTTCCGAGCTCTGCCACACTAGCTGGTCCTTTTCTTGGACGTGGTGTGGTGTGATAGCCTTTTGTAATTTAGTTGTTTTCATTACTTAAGGCGAAGGCTTGCTTCTGGTATTGGCCTCACTTTTCCTATCCTTTCGTACTGGGAAGAGTTCATCATAGATAGAAACCGACCTGGATTGCTCCAGAACTCAGATCACGTAGGACTGTTAATCGTTGAAAAAACGAACCCTTAGTAGCGGCTGCACCACTACAATGTCCTGATCCAACATTGAGGTCGTAAACCTCCTCGTCGATACGGACTCTCAGAGGACATTGCACTGTTATCCCCGGGGTAGCTTGGTCCATCGATCAATTGTATTGGGTCTGGATGCTATTAGCACGTTGAGGGGTTGCTCTTAATCTAGTGGTGTGGTCTAATTTTTGGAGGTTTTGTTTTGCTCCAAGGTCGCCCCAACCGAAAAACGCACACCAGAAGCTTATGTGTCAGTGAACCCAGTAGGTGAGTATGTGTTTTAAGGTGGTTGCTGGTTTTGAAGTTCCACAGGGTCTTCTTGTCTTACAGGCTTATCCCTGCTTTTGTACAGGGAGATCAATTTCACTGATTGCTGGTAAGAGACAGTTAAGACCTCGTTTAGCCATTCATACTAGTCTCAATTTGTGGGACAATTGATTCCGCTGCCTTTGCACGGTTAGGATACCACGGCCATTGAACGTGAGTCACCGGGCAGGCATCACCTTCAAAACTTGTTTTGGATTTGCTGAAGGCTATGCTTTTGGTAAACAGTCAGGCCTTGACGGGTTTGCCTAGTTCCTTTTACAGGTTTTAACCTTTTTAATGGACGCTCCTCTGTCAGGTTAACAAGATACTTAATACTGTGCTTGTTTGATTTGTCATATATTGGCGGCTTGTTCATAATGTACAGATGTAAGCTTGCGTCGTAAAGGGAGGACCCTGGTTACTCATTCTAGCATTATTTCTCCTATTTGAATATAGGTTAGCCTGTTAATGGGGAGGGAGTCATAAAGTTCTTATATTTTTGTAATGTAGAGCTTTAACGCACTCTTTGTTGATGGCTGCTTGAAGGCCCACAATGCAGTTGGAAAAACCAGTATTTATCTGCTCATAGAGATTGTATTCTTTTTTAAAGGAGCTGTACCTCCTTTAAATGACCCTTAATTCGCTTCATTAGGGTTTGTAGGTTTTCCTTGAAGAAGAATTAAGAGTGAACTTAGATTCATTTCACAGGCAACTTGCTATCACCCAGCTCAATTGGCTTTTCACCTCTACTGACAAGTCATCCCACTCTTTTGCCACAGAGACGGGTTCGCTCAATAATAGCTGCTCGTAAGCAACTCGCTTGGGTTTCGGGGTAGTAAACTTAAATTCATTTTGCATTATTTCTCTTGCTAGACCATGATGCAAAAGCTACAAGGGTTGATCTTTGCTGTTTATAGCTTAGTTTTCATTATTATTTCATCTTTCCATTACGGTACGTGGTCTCTATCGCGCCAATGGTGTCTTTTCTATTGCTAATACTGGGAATAGTGAATGGTTTAGTTGGGTGCGGGAGAGTAGCTTTGTTATTCCAGATCATGTTGATTGGGCTAGTATTTGGCATCAAGACAATCTGGTGTTAGCAGACATTTTTCAGGTGTAAGTTCAATGCTTTTGCTTAAGCTACGTCTTGGTAGCCTAAGTGCACCTTCTGGTACACTGACCTTGTTACAACTTACCTCATCTTTGGCCAAATAGCTTATTAGTTCATGGTGGGGGGCGGGGGGGGGACGTCTGCGAGGAGGGTGACGGACAGTATATATGTGGCCCAGGGCCAGCTCAAAGAGGCCTCCCTTGTCCCACTCTACTGCTAAATCCACCTTCCAGGGGTTATTTCATACCCCTTTGTCGCTATGTTCTAACTTAGAGAATGTAGCCCATTGCTACCATTCCATAGGCTATACCTTGACCTGTCTCGTTAGCGTGGTGGGGCTATTGAACTCACTGTTAAGCTTTCAGGGGAGGTGGGCTGGCGACGGCGGTATGTAGGCTGTTTTGGCAAGGAATGGTCAGGCATATCGTGGATCATCGATTAAAGAACAGGCTCCTCTAGGTGGCTTTGGGGCACCTCCAAGTCCTTAGAGTTTTAAGCGTTGGTGCTTAAAGCATCAGGCGGATGCTTTAGTAGGTGTAAGCATCAAGATTTAGGGCCAGGCATAGTGGGGTATCTAATCCCAGTTTGGGCCCAGGCTTTCGTGGAGTTCAATTAATCGTTGTTCTAAGATCTTCTTTGATGGGGAGGCCTTTTTGGCATCTTGGGCTTGTGACAACTCAGTTGCTTTTTAATCTTAGCTACTTGGATAGCATGTGACCACTCTTTATGCTGTTTTAAAGTTAATTTGGGTCTCCTGTATGACCGCGGTGGCTGTCACAGGATTTACCAACCCTTGATTTGCTATGGCTAAGTCAAGTTTACACTCATTGCATAATATTAACTACTGCTGATTACCCGTGGGGGTGGGACAATTGCAAGGTATCTTGGGCTACGGTTGTGGTGAGCCTGATGCCCGCTCCTATCTCCCTGATTGAGGTGTTCAGGGCATCTACACTGGAGCGTGGATACTTGCATGTATATACCTAGCAAAAACTAACAGTAAGGTTAGGACTAAGTCTTTTGTCCTTGGGTACGTGTGGCAGCCATCTTGACATCTTCAGTGTCATGCTTTCTATAAGCTACAAGGACAGGAAATTTGGTGGATAGTTGGTTGATGGTTTGTCATCATGGCTTGTGGTTTTGTTTGGTTTTTGAAGAGGGGCTAGCTTT
Source organism: Melozone crissalis (assembly GCF_028551555.1). Taxonomy (NCBI): domain Eukaryota; kingdom Metazoa; phylum Chordata; class Aves; order Passeriformes; family Passerellidae; genus Melozone; species Melozone crissalis. The sequence continues at coordinate 723,735 of NW_026535830.1, forward strand.
GGGATTAATATCATGTTTGTTTGAGGGTGGTTAGGGGAGTGATGATGGTGGCTAGTTATTATTTTTGACAGTAGGGAATATAGAGGAAAGTTAATTGAAAGTGTATTGATGGTAAGTAGTTTGGACAATGTAGGGATATGTGGCTTAGTTATTGGAAAAAAAAAAGTCTAGATAAAAAAATAGATGCATAAAATGGAATTTAAATGTTAATTCCTAGTGAATGATAAAATAATTTATATGTCTGGCAACCATTACACTATCTGTTGTCTAGAGGTAGGTAGCGCGCCCTCCATGAATGGGGTCAAAGTGCATCAGTGCCAAGTTTGCGACGACCTTATCCCTTAGATCATGACATTCTGGGTGTTAGGGGATTCATATGCTCGGCGGTCATGTGGTGGACATGTCAAGAGGAAGATAACACCTGCTCTGCACTTGAGGGGCTTATTGAAGAGACGCTAAAAGAAAACAAGTGCAAGAGGTCGGTGTTATGAACAAAATTCGGGTAATATTTTTTTTGTGAGAAAAAAGTTACAAAAAGCAGCCAGACCACGGGTAGCTGCTGAAGTTCTTCGTGTTTTGTTATTGTAATCACGAGTCGTTGTGGCTAATCGCTCCTTTTGTATCAGCAGAGCCTCGCCCGAGGCTAAGTTGTACCTTTCCCAGAAGGGTGGGAACCTTCCCGAACAGTAGAAGGTAGGGGGGGCTATGCAAAGTGACTCCAAGACCACAATGCAGCAGGGGTCCCCCGGTGTACGGAGAAAACCCCAAAACAACGAGCCACCTAAGAGTTGAGAGACTGGAGTGATGTCTAGACGTGAAGAGCCGAATGCTGAACCTGCAGAGATGCAAAACACCTTCAGAGCCTCTCGCCCTGACCAAGAGAGACGACCCCGGCGGTGAGACGAGGCTGACTGAGCCGGCAAAGGTACCATCTGACGGGATCAACAGGCCCTAAAAGCTCCCACGAGGACGTGATCCCCAGCTCTGCCCCTAGTGGACAGAGCTGTGCATATCCTCCTCCTCTGAGTCGCCCGGGAAGACGACGGGACCTGCAGACCTGTTGAGCTGCCCAATCCTGAGCTGATCACTTTTAATAAAGGCATTAAAAAGGAGAAGAAGTCTCCTGGCCCTGTTTATTTCAGCTGGGGGCTCGTCCGGGATAGCCACGCCGCAAGAAGACTCAAGACTAGCCATCTTAGATCTTCAGAGGACAGCTGGCTACTAGGACCAGGGATCGGCTCAGGACAGCGACGCAGAGGAGCACCGGAGCACCGGACTGGTGAGAAACTCGGTGGCGGGAGTGGGAGACGTGCGCATGTGTGTATGAGTGAGACGAGGGCCGGCAGCCGGACCTTCAAAGTGAGTGGGACCCCTCAGTACTGTGTTTCCGGTTTTTCGCGAGAAACCCGGCCAGAAACAGGGAGAAGCGAGTAGACTCAGTGTGAGTGAAGCCGTCTCCCAAGGGGGAATAAAGGGCCCCCCCCACTCCGGGCGTGCGGAGTGAATTACTGTGTATGAGTGGCACGCACCCCAAAGTCCTGACAAAGGGAGGTCAGGCAGTTTTGTAAGTCTCGAGAAGGATTCGCGTAAGATTTGTCAGTCCCGAGAAGGATTCGGGTGTTTTCGCAAGCCCTGCAGGCAAAGTAAGTCCTGACAAAGGGAGTCAGGCACAAACCCCAGCGAAGGAGGCTGTGGTTTGCTTTTAAGTCCTGATACGGTGAAGCCTAAAAATTGGCGAGTTAGGCAAACTAAAAATCAGGCAGTTGTTTTTCCTGACTGAGAGAGTCAGGCACGACCCGGATTCTTGGCCGAGGCATCGTGTGTTCAAGTCCCGATAGATATAAGACCTGACGAAAGTTGGGCAATCAAGAGATTAGGCAGTTGTTTCAGTATAAAGTCCTGAGCATCAGGCAGAAATTTGAAGTTCAGTGGAGGAGGCTGAAGCTCCTCAAACAAGGTTTTTTTGAAATTACCAGTCAGTTGAAGCACCTTTGAGACTTTGTTATTGAGACCTGAAAAATGGGATGTTGTAGTAGTAAAAAGACCGGCAAGAGACTGAGGTATGTACATCCCAATAGTCCCTTAAGAGAACTGTTAGAAAAATGGGATTCTATAGAGGCCACAGAGAGATTAGATAAAGTGAAAATGATCCATTATTGTATGGAAGTCTGGCCAGAATTAGAGGTGCAAGGAAGATAGCCTTGGTGTGGGACAAAGGATAAGTGGATGTGCCAACAATTAAATAATTATCTGACAGCTCGAAGAGATACTGATCCTGAGCAATTACTGTATATATCTTGCTGGGTAAAGAGCGCTATTGGGGATGAAGGGGTGCGAATTTGTAAGGTACAGAGGAAGAAAGAAGGGAATGAAGGAGGGGATGATAGAACTAGTGAAAGATGGGACCCCCTGGATTATTTGCCTCCTTCTGCCCCTCCACCTTATAATCCTCTTCTACAAGCACCTCAAAGGGCAGGTCCGGTTCCTCCCCCGGCTGCCATCTCACTACCACCTGCTCAAACTCCTCCTTCTACCTCTTCAGCTTCCGCTATGGTAAACCCAGTATCTCCTCCAACCACTCCCTCACCGCCCCCTTCAGCTCCTCCAGATCCTTCTGCATCACCACAAGCGCCTACTCCACCTGCTGCATTCTCCACCCCTTCTCCAGCTCCGCTGAATATTCACTCAGGCTCTTCTCCCCCTCCTATTGCTGTCCCTTTACCTCCTCCTAGTTGGGACACAAATGCCTCCTCGCCTGATAAACAGCTATCATCAAATACACCTGCTGATGGGCAGGAAGTTCACGGTAACCCAGATATTCCTCAAAGTAGTTTGGCATCTGAAGATGGGCCATACTGTAGCACCAGATCCAAGACCTCCAAGGCAGAGAGACTCTTTCCCCTCAGAGAGGTTCCTATGGGAAGAGTAGCGAGAGGTGTTGGCTTTGTGAATGCTCCCCTAACTGCTTCTGAGGTGAGAGGATTCAAGAAAGAGTTGGGGCATTTAGTGGAGGACCCAGTGGGCATAGCCAACCAAGTAGAACAATTTCTAGGTCCAAATATCTACACTTGGGGGGAGATGAATTCCATCCTGAGTATATTATTTTCCCCAGAAGAAGTCCAGATGATAAGGGCGGCTGGCATAAGAATATAAAAGAAAGATAACAGTCCAGGACCCCAGGTGCCATCAGGTGAACAGAAATTGCCACTAACGGAGCCCAGCTAGAACCCTAACCAAGAGGAGGGGAGGAAGGCCATGAGGGAATATAAGTCTTTGATAATACGGGGGATCAAAGAATCAGTTCCCAAAGGAACTAACACCCAATTGGCGTTTGAGGGTGCACAAGAGAAGGATGAAGCTCCTGCTGCCTGGCTTAATCGCCTAAGGCGGAACTTCCAGTTGTACTCTAGAATAGACTCAGACACCCGAGAAGGTCAAATGCTACTGAAAGTCCAATTTGTTACCAAATCTTGGCCTGATATAAAGAGAAAACTAGAAAAGATGGAAGATTGGCAAGAGAAGGACATAAATGAATTGTTAAAAGAGGCATTGAAGGTGTATTTAAGGAGGGAAGAAGAAAAAGCAAAGGCCAAGGCTAAAGTAATGGTTGCTGTAGCTAGAGAAAGTGCAGGGTGGGCGGGTCCACCACCAGGAGGAAGCAAGGATAGGCCAGTACTGTCAGGTGCAAGAGAGATGGAGACACCTCAAAGCTCTTTGAGAGAACGACATTGTTATTACTGTGGAGAGCCAGGACACGTCAGGAAGTTTTGTAGAAAGCTCAGTCTTGATGCTGCAATAGCCAGGGAACAAGAGAATTTAAGTAAGATCCTTAAAGGTGACGATTAGAGGGTCAGGGGCTTTACACTTTAGGGGACCCAATGCAACATCTAGAAGAGCCCCTTGGTAAACTTTGAGGTGGGACCCCTAAATGAAGAATTTGAATTTTTGAGTAGATACAGGAGCAAGTAAGTCCTGTCTCAACAAAGAAACATCTGAAGTTAGACAAAAAACAGCTAAGTAGAAAAGATATCCAATAGCACCAAAACTGGCCAGTAATACTTAACGTGTAATTATGTGAAAGTAAAAGGTACCTTTTTGTTGTCTTGTGTGTGTGAGAGTGAGTCACGAAGTCAGCCTCAACTTCCCGGGCAGGTGGGAAGGGGGCAGTCCAAGTGTGTGTATGTATGACCTGCAAACCAGGCTTGTGTCCCCCGGGCGAGTGGGGGCTGTGGCCAAAGAGTGTGTGTGACCTGCAAACCAGACTAGTGCTCCTCAGGTGTGGGAGGGAGCCATAGCTGTAAGAGCGTGAGTGACACACAGACAGCCTCACAGGTGAATGTGCACCAGAAGCAACCAGAGTCAGGGCCCTTCCAAGAGGCCCAGGGATACTGAGACCTGAGGGCCAACCCCAAGGTGAGGGGGGGCTACAGGGACCCGTGATTTTCTAGCAATAATGATCCAGTTTGTGTCTTGAAGGTGTGAAAAAAATAGACAAATTAGAATAGAAGTAATGTAGATTGTGCATTATAAGTTTTACCACATTACCTTAGAAGGAAGTGTATTGTGTAGAAGAATGGTGTAAGAAAAAACCCCAAATTTTAAGTGTAAAGAGTTGAAAGAAATATTTAAGCTCTAAGTGAAAGTAAGAAACAGAAGCAAGAGATAAATAAGATCTTGAAAATAGAACAGAAAACCAGTGAATTAAATACACAGAGATATAAGAAAATAAAAGTACTTTGAGAGTTAAGTTAGCTGAGAAATACAACTCCTTGCAAAATACAGAGTATGTAGAAGTTGATGAGAGAACCAATAACATTAAACAGAGAAACTGAGTTTTGATAAAATCATTAAATAGCAGACCATTAATGCCTGTGTTTGAAAGCCTGTTTCAAGTATTCTTCATTACTAATTCGACTGTGCAGACCAAAAGGAAAAAGGTTGGACTCACATCACTCTCACCCCTGGCATTAGACCAGGATTCAACATCAAGTTTTTTTTCCTCTGGCATTAGACCGGACTCCACCCCTTTCTCCTTCTGGCATTGGGCCAGACTCCCAGTTTTTCCCTCTGGCATTAGGCCAGAGTCCACACCACTCTCACCTCCGGGCACTAGACAAAGATTCATCTGCTTCACAAGCTAAATCACCTGAGTATACTGTGGTAAAAAGACCAAAAGATTTAAAGTTGACTCTCAGAAAGAAGAGTCAAATAGACTGAACTGTGTGAGAAAAAACTGGTATCAAGAGTTCTAATATTGCTTAAAATGTTTCAAAACTGTTCTGTGTAAACTATGTTGGTAAAAAGTTTAAGACTGTAAATAAGAAATTCTAGTTAAGCTCCTTAAGTTAATTCTAAAGACTCCAAGTTAATCCTCTACAGAGCACTCCCCTAGGAGGGGAAACCAAAATTGGTAGGGAACAGACCAAGAGAAGTTTAACCAGAGAAGCGGGTAGAAGGGACTCTAAAGAGCTTGGAAGCTTTTCCTCAATAAAATTCCCCAAGAGGCAAGGCCGGGTGGGCAGGCTCTGCAAGATGACCCATACCAGACTCTTGGGAAGGGTAGTACTGATAGCTCTGATTGCTAGTGGTACTCTGAGAAGCCCAGCTGAGCGGTGCAGTGAATGCTACCAACTTCTCTGTGCGGAGGAAGTGAGCTCCTTGTCGAGAGTCCACATCAGTTCTGACCCTGATCGTGTTAACCCCTCCCAATTAGTCCTTTATCAGAAAAATAAGAGAGTGTATTGGAGAGCATACAATACTGCCACTTTCGGGCAGCCACTCCTAGGAGAGTGTACTGTAAGGGAAGCCTAGTTGTGCTTTGAATGTGATGCTGCTGAAACAAGCTCAGCAGATCTAGTAAAAAGTAAAGAAATGGTGAAAATAGTAAGAAAAATTGTTTGTTACAAGTATTTATATAAGTGTACTAGAAAAGAGATCAACCCCTTTTAGAACACATTTCAAGAGAGCCCAAAATCCCTAAGTTTGATCTCATCTGGCAACTGCATTGCTAGAGCGATAAAACCAATTCTCTTATTACCCAAAGAAACTGGATCAAGTTTGAGAGTTCCTATATATAATTATTTGGGAGAAAATAAACAGAACCAGGAAAGTGAAATAGAAATTGAGAAAATCCAAAATTGTAAAAGCCAAATTGAGATCTCAATATCTATGTTAAACAAATTAATCCAGCTCCAGGCAGTATTAAAAATAAAGAATTCAATTATTAAGAACATTTCAAATGAAATAAAAAGATTAGCATGTGTAAATAATCAAGATCAAACTCCTACACTTGATCCCAGTGGGTGGGAGAACCTGAAAATTTTCAAAAAAGATATATGGGAAAAGGTAGTTTTTCTCACTGTGTGTGTACTTAGAAGATTGCTTTTTTTACTATGCTTATTTATCTGTTTTAGTAGAATAGTACTTGCCGTGCAGACCAACCTGAAGAAACCAAAGAAAGTAACAAAGTTTAGTAACCATGATTACCAAAGTGCACAAGAGATTTATAGTAGATTCAAAACAAAAAAAATTGTGAGTTGATGCGAGCTTAGAATTTAAGCTCGATCAAAGAAAAAGAGGGGGGACTGTTATGAACAAAATTCGGGTAATATTTTTTTTGTGAGAAAAAAGTTACAAAAAGCAGCCAGACCACGGGTAGCTGCTGAAGTTCTTCGTGTTTTGTTATTGTAATCACGAGTCGTTGTGGCTAATCGCTCCTTTTGTATCAGCAGAGCCTCGCCCGAGGCTAAGTTGTACCTTTCCCAGAAGGGTGGGAACCTTCCCGAACAGTAGAAGGTAGGGGGGGCTATGCAAAGTGACTCCAAGACCACAATGCAGCAGGGGTCCCCCGGTGTACGGAGAAAACCCCAAAACAACGAGCCACCTAAGAGTTGAGAGACTGGAGTGATGTCTAGACGTGAAGAGCCGAATGCTGAACCTGCAGAGATGCAAAACACCTTCAGAGCCTCTCGCCCTGACCAAGAGAGACGACCCCGGCGGTGAGACGAGGCTGACTGAGCCGGCAAAGGTACCATCTGACTGGATCAACAGGCCCTAAAAGCTCCCACGAGGACGTGATCCCCAGCTCTGCCCCTAGTGGACAGAGCTGTGCATATCCTCCTCCTCTGAGTCGCCCGGGAAGACGACAGGACCTGCAGACCTGTTGAGCTGCCCAATGCTGAGCTGATCACTTTTAATAAAGGCATTAAAAAGGAGAAGAAGTCTCCTGGCCCTGTTTATTTCAGTCGGTATGCCGAGGTAATGAAGTTAGGGAGGAGTATTCAACCGACCACCTGTATCTGTGAAGGGCAAGGAGGAAGGAATGAAGCAAGTTATGATCCTGAAGTTACAACCAATAGTGCAAAAGAGCAAGTATAGGAGAGGTATGTGCTTGAGGGCAATAAACTAAAGCACATATGACGTTGAGTAGCTCAGTTCTCGCGAGAAGCGCGATCAAAAGATAACCGTGTCTGGCTTGGGAGTGCTTGAAGGCTGTTGGCTGAGAATATTACCTAGGAGGTGGGCAAATCCTGAAGACTAGGGGAATTCAAAGGTGTACTGGGACATTCCTCGTTCTCTAGGTTGGGTGTTGTGTACATTAGGTAAGATCCTGGGTCTTTGGGTGACACTTGTGGCTTGGCCTTGGGTAGAAATACTTGGGTTGCATGGTACCTGAAGCAAGAATGTGCCTGGTAGGTAGGCTGGCTGAATACCATCCGTTTGGGTTTTTGGTGGAAGAGCTTGAGGTGTAATGTGGATTATCCTACATTTCATGAGCTGTCTGATGGGGCAGAGAGTGCGATGCATTATTATACATACCCTGAAAGCAAAAAGAAAACGTGCTTGGGGGGGGGGGGGGGGGCGGCTAAGAGGATGGGGGAGGGAATGAAGGACGTATTTAGGTGTTCTTATAGTTAAATTTTGTAACGACGGATTTTCAGGCCGTAAATCTCAGAGAGAGGCCAAGTGGGAATTTATGATAGAATCTGTTTTGTTTTTAGGGCTGTGTTTTGTTCTAGGGGGGTTGGCGGTTGCATCTAACCTGTCTCCTTACTATGGGGTGTTGGGCTGGTCGTAGCAGCGGTTGCGGGGTGCAGCTGACTAGTGAATTTGGGGGTCCTTTTTGTTTCTTTGGTACTTGTTATGGTTTATTTAGGGGGAATGTTGGCAGTGTTTGTGTATTCAGTGTCGCTGGCAGCGGATCCTTATCCGGAGGCTTGGGGTAGCTGGGGTGTTGTTGGTTATGGTTTTGGGATGGGGTTGGTTGTGATGGTGGGGCTTGTTATAGGGGGTGTGTTGGGGTTGTTGACGGACGAGGGGATGGTGAATAGTGGAGATTTGTTGTCGGTCCGGTTGGATTTCAGTGGGGTGGCTGCATTGTATTCAGAGGGGTTGGGATTGCTTTTGATTAAGGGATGAGGGTTCTTGTTGACTCTGTTTGTGGTGTTGGAGCTTGTGCGGGGGTTGTCTCAGGGGGCGATTCGAGCTCTTTAGCAGTAGGGTCAGGAAGTAGTTTAGTTAAAAATGCCAGGTTTGGGAATTGGAGCAGAGGGTTTGAGTCCTTTCTTCCTGAGGTGGGTGGTGGGGTAACTCTAAGAAGGGGTTTAGTCTTCAATCTTTGGCTTACAAGACCAATGTTTTTATAAATTATTAGAGTCAATTAAAGTTTAAGTAGCTTGTTTTCTAGGGTGGCCGCAAGGGGGAACAGAACTAGAATGATTGTGAAGTATATGAATGAGGCTAGTTGGCCGATGATGATGAAGGGGTGTTCTACTGGCTGGCTGCCTACTCAAGTTAGGATGAGGACGTTGGCGACTAGGGTTCAGAACAGGGTTTGTGATAGGGGACGGACGGGTATTGATCATAGTTTTGATGTATGTAGTAGTGGGGTGAGGAACAGGATGAGGATTGAGGCGGCTAGAGCTACTACGCATCCTAGTTTGTTTGGGATGGATCGGAGGATGGCGTAAGCAAATAGGAAAGATCACTCGGGTTTGATGTGAGGAGGGGTGACTAGCGGGTTGGCTGGGGTGAAGTTTTCTGGGTCACCTAGGAGGCTGAGGGAGAATAGGGCTAGTGAGACAAGTAGGGAGAGCATTAGTACGAATCCTAGGATGTCTCTGATGGTGTAGTATGGGTGCAAGGGGATCTTGTCACAGTCTGAGGGAATGCCTAGCAGGTTGTTTGAGCCTGTTTCGTGGAGGAAGGTGAGATGGATGAGAGTGAGGCCTATGATGACGAAGGCAAGGAGGAAGTGGAGAGCAAAGAATCGGGTCAGTGCGGAGTTGTCAACAGAGAACCCGCCTCAGGCTCACTTGACTAGTGTTTGCCCGATGTAAGGGATGGCAGAGAATAGGTTTGTGATTACTGTAGCTCCTCAGAATGACATTTGGCCTCATGGTAGGATGTATCCTACAAAAGCAGCTGCTATGAGGGTGAGGAGGAGGATGACTCCAATGTTTCAGGTTTCTTTGTTTAGGTATGAGCCGTAGTAGAGTCCTAGGCCGATGTGTAGGTAGATGCAGATGAAGAAGAAGGAGGCTCCGTTTGCGTGGAGGTTGCGGATGAGTCAGCCAAATTGTACGTCTCGGCATATGTGAGCGACAGAGGAGAAGGCTAGATTGGTATCTGCTGTGTAGTGCATAGCTAGCAGAAGACCTGTGACGATTTGAGTAATTAAACAAACGCCCACTAGATAGCCAAAGTTTCATCATGTTGAGATGTTTGATGGCGCTGGGAGGTCGATTAGGGCGTTGTTGATGATTTTGAGGATTTGGTGGTTTTTACAAAGGTTGACGGCCATTGGTTATTTCTGTATGCGGATATGAGGATGATGAGAATGGATAAGGCAAATGATCGTAAGTAAGCTTTGATCAGGCCTGAGTGGAGGGTGGTGGCAGTTTTGGTTGCTATTAGTTGTAGGCTGGCTAGCCCCTCTGGATCTAGTATTTTGTATCAGGAGAGGTCAATTAGATGGCATGCGATGTTTTCTCCTCCTTTGAGGAAGTTGGTTATACTTAGGCGGTGGGTTAGGGGGTCAAAGTATCCTAGGGATGTTGAGAAGTTTCAGAAGGGAGCTTGTTTTGTTAGGATGAATGTTTGGTCTATTTTTGAAGTTTCTAGAACTAAAGCGATGCCTAGGGCTGTTACGATTAGGGAGGTTATTTTAATAGAGGGTGGCATGGTTATTGGAGGGGTTTTTGTGGGGATGATGAATGAGGTGATGAGGAATCCTGCCAGGATGCTTCCCAGCACAAGGCGAGTGATAGGGGAAGTTACTGCGGGGTTGTTTTCACTTACTGGGGTCAAGGGTGGAACTCAAACGAAGTCGGTCTGTACTAGTACGGTTATGCGGATTGTGTGTACTGTGGTGAATGATGTGGCTAGAAGGGTTAGGAGTAGGGCTCAAGTGTTTAGTAGGATGTGTTTAGGCTTTCAATGATTTGGTCTTTTGAGTAGAATCCTGCTAGGAATGGTGTTCCTATTAGGGCGAGTTTGCCGATGGTAAGGCATGCAGTGGTTGTGGAGAGTATTTTTTGGAGTCCTCCTATTTTTCAGATGTCCTGTTCTCCATTTAAGTTGTGAACGATGGAGCCTGAGCATAGAAAGAGCATGGCTTTGAAGAATGTGTGAGTTGAGATGTGGAGGAAGGCTAGTTTGGGCAGGTTTAGTTCAATTGTGACTATTATTAGTCCTAGTTGGCTTGAAGTGGAGAAGGCAATGATTTTTTTAATGTTGTTTTGGGGGAGGGCGCACGTGGCTGCAAATAGTGTGGATAAAGCTCCTAGGCAGAGGCATAGGGTTAGGGCGGTTTGGTTATTATTGAATAGAGGGTGGGTTTGGATAAGTAGGGAAATTCCGGCAACTACTATTGTGCTGGAGCGGAGTAGGGCGGATACGGGCGTTGGCCCTTCTACTGCAGCTGGGAGTCATGGCTGGACGCCAAATTGAGCGGATCTTCCGGTTGCAGAAAGGATGAGACCTAGTAGGGGTAGTGTAGGAGATTGGGATGGGGGAGGAAGTTGTTGGATTTCTCAGGTGTTTCTGCTGGAGCCTAGTCATGCTATGTAAAGGATAAGTCCGATGTCTCCGATTCGGTTGTAAAGTACGCCTTGGAGGGCGGCAGTGTCGGCCTCTGCTCGGCTGTGTCATCAGCTGATTAGCAGGAAGGTTATGAGTCCAACTCCTTCTCAGAAAATGAACAGGACAAATAGGTTGTTCGTGATGATTAGGATGAGTATGGTGATTAGGAAAAATAGTAGGTAGTTGTTCCCAGAATTCAGGGGAAGATTCTTTCCTTCTACAGTTTCTCCTGAAATAATCTGACTGTCTACCTTGACCCTTGACTGAGTGCTAAAATAGTGATCTTCCCATTGCAATGAAATGCAAATTCCAAAGTAGTGAGTGTCTGCTCAAGAACCATGGAGATGCTGCTGTGCTGTTTCACAACAGAAATGCCAGAGCTCAGAGGGATTTTGGGGAAGCTTTTCTGGGCAACAGTTTCCAGCAAGTTTAGAAGAATTGGTGCATGCAACTGATTTTTTTAAAAAGTACCTGAAGGAGAGGATTTTAGAAGCTGTTTTATGTCTTTGGTAGAACAGTAACATTGAGTGTGAAAGAAAAACCGGCATTTTCTTGGTTATGTTTTTAGTCATTTACTGGCAAAACAGGCCAAATTGTAGGCACAACCAAGAACATTGTCCTGATCTCTTGCTGGCTGTGTGAATGAAACATGTCTCCTGGAGGGAAGTTGGAAAACAGGAAATCATCTCTGTTTGGGTTTACTTGTTCTGTGGGATTCAGCAGCCCAGGCAGTTTTCTCACAGCATCTGACTCATTTCCTGTGCCCACTACAGGTCACCTCAAGCACGTATTCAGAGGTGCTGATCCTGAGCTGAGTGAGAAAGGGACATTTAATGTTCCTGGTGTTTAAGAATTCTAGAGCTAGCTGTCACCTTGGCCAGCAGCAGTAGAGGACCGGCTAGGGAGACCAAAAGAAAATCCATTTTGATGCCTTCAAAAAAGGTAACAAAGGCATAAGTGGATAGTTCCTAGTTTCCCTCTCAGAGTCCTGAAGAACTAAAAACTCCGTATTGCAGAGAAAATGTCACTTGCTGACAGAAGCCAGAGGAGAACACTGAACTAAGAGAAACATCCCAGAGAGTAGAATTAGCCCAGTTCAATTTAGTCAGAGACACTGAGAATTCTATTCCTGTCAATTCAGTGCCATCTCCTTAGAAGATGCAGTTGTGGAACAAGAAGGCCATCTTGAAACGGTGGATACTGTATTTCAAGTCAAACAGGCAAATTTGTGCCTGGAGAGCTGCGTGGGCCAAAAGGAGGCAGGGGTAGTAGCCATGAGTAGCTGAAGATGAGGCAGCGTGTGGCCAGGTGGCCAAGAAGGCCAAGGGCATGGTGGCCTGAGTCAGCAGCAGTGTGGCAGCAGGAGCAGGGCAGTGAGTGTGGCCCTGTGCTGGGCAGCACCGCGGCCACAACTGAGGTCATTCTTGGAGTTCCTCTTGGATCCCGTGAACAACAGGCTTCGGCCCACAAGGAGAATTTGTGCTGCTTTGTGATGCAGGAGAACTTCCCAGGCTCTTTTGCGTTTGCTGTAGGGAAGACTGGTTATTGCTTGGCATAAGTTCACAGACCAACACAGAGCGTTTGCTTTGTCTTGTCGGGGCATGGTTGCCACCTCGTCGTAGTGACATCAGAAGGTTGCCTTGGTGCACGGAAGGCCTGAGCGTCAGAGCAGCCCTAGGCCTTGCCCAGTGCAGGAGGAACCTCGTGTATGAGTCATTTTTCGGTGGGCACTTGCACACTTTCAAAAGCCTTGTTTTCTCTGGTGTTGCAGCACAGCCTGCAAACTTGCAGAGCAGTGCTATAATGACTCACCATCTTGCTCCTGCGCTTTTTGCTGTATATGGTGTTTCCTTGTCAATCTACTATTTGACTCTTTTTGCACATAAGTAGAGATAAGAAGATAAGAAGAGCAAGAGCCGTTTTTCCCCTGGCTGTCTCTATTATTGCAGAAGAAGCCAAAGACGAGCAAAATGAGGTGGATGACAACAACCCTCCAACATTGTCCACACCGCCCTATTCCAGACCTGTAAGTGCCAGTTGTGTGTGGTGCTGTCTTTAGTGCAAGGCAGAGCTGCAAGTTTTGGAGCAGCCAGCACTTTGCTGTTGCAGGCTGAGGATGCTGGGTGCTGGAGTCCTGCCAGGAGCTAGGGATTTCCTCCAGGCAGCCACCGCACAACTTGGCCTTTCACCTGTCATGTTGAGGCCGCAAAGGGCTGCTGCCTCTGGGAGAGCATCTGGCTGCTTGGCTCAGGGAAGCTCTATCTCTTGGCTTCTGCAGTGCAATGGCCAAGGGCAAAGGAGGAGGTGCTGGAGGTGCCAGGGCTTGGTTTGTTTGTTTTCCCTTTTTGGCAAGGTGTGTTTGGCTTGTGAAAGTGGTCTGCACTTTCCTTCAGCAGTTCTTCACTGGTAGAGTCTAATTTGGGCACTCTGTCTTTTGGCTTTTGATAAGCTGCAAAGGGAGGATTGTGTTGTCCATGCAGCTGTGGGGGGCCATTCTTGTCCCATGTGGAAAAGAAACAAAGTGCAGAGTTGCGAAGCCTCCTTGTGAGGCCAAAAGCAGAAGCGGCCAGTTTCTGTTGGGGCATATTTTGGTGTAGTCCGCAGCTTTGGCAAGTGTCTTGGAGCCATGAGTGCGGGTTAAGCTGCAAGTCCTTGACTACTGTCTTGTGTTTCTCGGAAGAGGTAGGCCATCCTGAAACGGTGCCTGCGGTATCTGAAGTGAAATGGGCACCATTGTGTCTGGGCAGCTGCGTGGGCAAAAATGAGCCAGGGCTGGCGGCCTTGAGCAGCTGCAGAGGAGGCAGCGTGTTGCCAGGTGGCCAAGAAGGCCAAGGTCATGGTGGCCTGTGTCAGCAGCAGTGGGGCAGCAGGAGCAGGGCAGTGAGTGTGGCCCTGTGCTGGGCAGCGCCACGGCCACAGCTGAGGTCATTCTTGGAGTTCCTCTTGGATCCCGTGGACAACAGGCTTCAGCCCACAAGGAGAATTTGTGCTGCTTTGTGATGCAGGAGAACTTCCCAGGCTCTTTTGCGTTTGCTGTAGGGAAGACTGGTTATTGCTTGGCATAAGTTCACAGACCAACACAGAGCGTTTGCTTTGTCTTGTCGGGGCATGGTTGCCACCTCGTCATAGTGACATCAGAAGGTTGCCTTGGTGCACGGAAGGCCTGAGCGTCAGAGCAGCCCTAGGCCTTGCCCAGTGCAGGAGGAACCTCGTGTATGAGTCATTTTTCGGTGGGCACTTGCACACTTTCAAAAGCCTTGTTTTCTCTGGTGTTGCAGCACAGCCTGCAAACTTGCAGAGCAGTGCTATAATGACTCACCATCTTGCTCCTGCGCTTTTTGCTGTATATGGTGTTTCGTTGTCAATCTACTCTTTGACTCTTTTTGCACATAAGTAGAGATAAGAAGATAAGAAGAGCAAGAGCCGTTTTTCCCCTGGCTGTCTCTATTATTGCAGAAGAAGCCAAAGACGAGCAAAATGAGGTGGATGACAACAACCCTCCAACATTGTTCACACCGCCCTATTCCAGACCTGTAAGTGCCAGTTGTGTGTGGTGCTGTCTTTAGTGCAAGGCAGAGCTGCAAGTTTTGGAGCAGCCAGCACTTTGCTGCTGCAGGCTGAGGATGCTGGGTGCTGGAGTCCTGCCAGGAGCTAGGGATTTCCTCCAGGCGGCCACCGCACAACTTGGCCTTTCACCTGTCCTGTTGGGGCAGTGCAGAGCTTGGGCTCCGGCTGAGCTTCTGGCTGCTTGGTTCAGGGAAGCTCCATCTCTGGACTTGTGCGGCGTCATGGCCAAGGGCACACGTGGTAGTGCTGGAGGTCTAAAGGCTTTCTTGGTTTCTTTTCCCTGTTTCGAAAGGTGTGTTTGGCTTGTGCAAGTGTTCTGCACTTTTCTTGAGTCGTTCTTCACTTGTAGAGTCACTGTTGACTCAATTGCCTTTTGGCTTTTGAGAAGCTGCAAACAGCAGAAGGGGAAAGTTTCTGCTGATCCATTTTGCACTGAAGTCTGCAACTTTGGCAAGTGCCTTGGAGCCATGAGTGGGGGTGAAGCTGCAAGTCCTTGACTGCTGTCTTGTGTTGCTCAGAAAAGGAAGGCCATCTTGTAATGGTGCCCGCTGTATCTGAAGTGAAATGGCCAATTTTGTGGCTGGGGAGCTGCATAGGCCAAAACAAGCCAGGTTGTCTGCCGGTCTTGAGCAGCTGAAGATGAGGCAGCGTGTTGCCAGGTGGCCAAGAAGGCCAAGGGCATTGTGGCCTGTGTCAGCAGCAGTGGGGCAGCAGGAGCAGGGCAGTGAGCGTGGCCCTGTGCTGGGCAGCGCCACGGCCACAGCTGGAGTGCTGTGTGCACTTGTGGGCCCCTGAGAAGCAGAGAGTCATTGAGGGGCTGCAGCGTTTGCACAGAAGGACAGGGGAGCCGGGCAAGGGGGTGGAGTACAAGGCCAGTGAGGAGGCGCTGAGGAAGCTTCTGCTTGGACATGAGGACCCTCATGAGGGACCTTCAGCATCTCCTCAGTGCATCCAAATATTTGAGCCCCTTTTGGAAGCGACTTTTCCCCCTTTTTTCCTTAGTTTTTTGTTTTTGTTTGCTTGGAGGAAAAGGCTTTTTCATTTTCTTTTTCTCCCAACTAAAGTTGTTTTCATCATTTTTTTCTGCCCTTTTATAGCACTGGGACTGAGTCTGCTAGAATTTTAATTTCCAAGGTATCACTTCTGGAGAATGCAGTAGTTTTGCATGAGAACACATCACTCTGTGCAGGGACTTTGGTGCAGAAGGAGCTGTTGTGGTTCCAGGCCAGCCAGTATGGCCTCACACATCACTCTAAGCTTAGTAGTGACCGTGCCTTTTTGCAGCCCAGGGAATCAGTGTGTGTTGTTTGGGAATTGAGCAGCAGGTCAATGCCCTTGCATTCCAGCTGCTCCTCAGAGATCACAGGAGCTGGAGGGAGCTGGACTTTATTTCTCATTCCAGCCACTTTAGCACCACCAGTGTGGTTGAGTCCAAGAGAAGAACTTGCCCGAGCACAGATGCACAAAGAGTGCAATTTCCAGTGCAATGCTCTGGGTCTGATTCCTTTCCCTAAGGACCTACACTCTCCAGATTCCCCAAGCGTGCGCTTTTTTGAAGCAACAGGAGAGCGATCTCAGGATTGTAGTTGAGCTGGGCACAGACTACCAAGTTCTGATGTCTGTAGCAACACACAGGGGACAGTAAAGAGAGATTTCAGTAACGAAATCTGTCAATCTCTCTCTCTCTCTCTCTCTCTCTCTCTCTCTATCTATCTATCTATGTAACATTTGCATAATTGAATCGTCCTGGCTCTGGTCCAAGGCAGTTGGAGGTGCAAAGCTCACCTAAAGCATCTCTTTCTGGCTAGGATTAGACACATATTCCCTCGACCAATTCTGGGCAGGCAGAGATGTTTCTGCCTCCAGATAGGATGGTTTTCCCTTTTAGAGTTGTTTCCCTCCTCTGGCCTCTTCTGCCCTGAAGTCTCCAGTTAATTCTTTCAATTTCTGCCTGTCCTAGAGAGGTGCAACAATTCCATGTTTAGGTGGTGTTTGGTGACTCTGGTCATACATGCATTACGTGACACATGGTTTCCTTCACTGGCATCCCCAGGGCTGTGTAAGTGCATTCGTTCATGGGGCCTTAGGAGAGTCTCTTTCCCTCAGCAGCAGCAGCAGCAGCAAGGAGTGGTGGCAGGGTCAGGACCAGGAGGAGGTGCCTGCCCTGGCCCTTTGCTCCCAGGCCCCAGGCCAGGAGGCCTCTGGCTGCAGCAGGGCGCTCTTCGGGCAGCCCCTGGCAGCCTCTGCATGGAGCATGGCACGCTGCCCCGTCTTGCTTGTGCCACTTTTCTTCAGCAATACCCTAGCTCCTCTTCACAAGCAAAATACCCCAACAATGTAAAAAGAGCTAATTCAAGTACACTTCTATCTGCCTTTGTATTGTAGTTCAGGGCATGTCTTTTTTTGTCTAGAATTTCATGATTTTTATGAAAACATGCATTCATATCTGCACATTTTTGTGGTTTTAATTATTCATATACCAAAACACTCCTTTTTAAACTCTTGATTTATTGCAGTTGGTAATTTTGACGTTGTATATTTTAAAATGTCACAAAACAACACCCTTTGGGAAGTTTTTCTCACTCTTAAAAAAAAAAAAGCCCGTAAGCCATTTTAGTCTCTGTCTCTCCAAGTTGGTTCATACTGGCCTATTTTCAATCAGGGCTACAATATTTTTAGAGGCTTGAGAGAGGTCCAATGAAATGCACACCAGTGATTCCTCTTGTGCAATGTCCTGGCCCTGCCATAAAGCCTCTTTTCACTTTTTTTTTCTCTCATTAGCTCAACTGCAAACACACGTTTAGTTGCAAACTTACACAACATGAGAAAAATCAAAATTATGCGAGGGGCCTTTGGGAGCTCCTTGCTGATCTTTCTGCTTCTTCAGCTGAGCAAGGCTCTGATCCAGGCAAAGCGATTGCATTTAGTGCTACACAACCATTTGGCTGGAACTCTGCTGATTTCTAGGGACACTGGAGGCCTCAATCTCCCAAGGATGTTTTGGCTGAGCCAAGCTTTGCTGGGTTTTGGCTGCAAATACCATTGCCCTTGCTGTCTTATATCCACAAGTACCATGGCTGGGAAAAAAATGCCACGTGGGCCATCTTCCAAAGGCACTTTGGTCTGGAGTTTCTGACTGAACGAGAGCCTCATCCACTGCCAAACCACATGAAAAAAATCATGAAATAGAACTTCCCATCCTTAACAAACAACTGACAATTCAGAAGTGGATCTAGAGCATCGGAATGAAAAGGAAGGCAATCTTCCAATGGAGTTGTGCTTTCGGGAGTTTTTCTTCTGACTCCCACTCACAGCTGGCACTGGAAAAAGTCATATCTCTGCAAGCGTCAGTGTCTTCTGTCTGCCATCAGTTGTTTTGCTGCAACAATCAGAACAGGCAACAGGCTGGAGAGAGGCTCAGCTGATGCTAGGAACAGGAGCTGCCCCAAGGAGAAAAAAGAAATGAACTTTTACCTCCCAAACCCATCTCCCCAGAGGCTCAAGCAGGATTCCTCTGGTTCCCAGAAATACAAAGAAACAGGGCTGAGAAGACCCTCTGCAGCTATGTGTTCATGCACAAGATTTTGCTGATGCCATTTGGGTTTGGCCTTTTTTTCTTTTCTATCTTTTCTGTATTCCTTCCACATCAATTTAGAGCTCTGTAGGCTACTCTATTTGTGACTCCTTTTCCCAGTCCTTTTCCATGGCCTTTGCCTAAGCAGAAAGACAAACTTCCAGAGCTCCAAGCGCCGGGGGGTAGAAGGTCCCAGTGTTATCTTGGTTCTTCCTGGGACAGACCCCTCTGGGGAGCTCGTGGACTCACCATCCCTGCAAGCCTTTAAAAGAAGACTGGATGTGGCACTCGCTGCTGTGCTTTAGTTGAGGTGTTAGGCCATGGGTTGGACTCTATGATCTTGAAAGTGTCTCTCTTCCAAGCCAGGATTCTGTGATTCTGTGACTGAGGCAGCTTTTCCTGCAGCCCTGGAAAGGGCTGCGGGGGCCCTTGGCCAAGGACGGGGATCAGGGCTCATGGAAAAGAAGCAAAGGGCTCAAGGCAAAGGCCGAGAGGGCAGAGCTGCCCCAGCGCGGCGCAGAGCGAGCCTCATGCCCTCCTCCTCAACCTGCGCCCTCTGCGCTGCCCTTTGCGGCGCCGGCGGCTCCTCTCGCTGAGGGGCTCCAGGGCATGCTGGGGACCGGGCCCCTCGTCTCCGGGAAGCGCCGGAGCCTCAGAGGCGAGCGGCGGCTGCTGTGGCCGGCAGGGGAGAGCTGCAGCTGCGGCCCTGGGCACGGCGAGCTGCCGCAATGGCCGGCTCCTGCCGCGGCTCCTGCCTCTGCTCCGGCCTCTGCTCCTGCCCTGTGCGCACAGACACGGCCCAGCGCTGCCCGGCAGCTCCCTGCCGCTCCGCAGCGGGCCCGGCCGGGCTGCTGCTCTCTGCAGCCTCGGCCCGCCGCTGCCGGCCCCACCGCGCTCCCGCCGGCCTCTGCCGCAGCCGGGCCCACACGGGAGGCAGCACATTGCGGCCAGCTCGGAAAAGCCCTGCCCGCGAACAGCCCGCCACGGCCTCGGCCTCAGGCCACAGGCTGCCGGCGTCCTCGCAGCTGCGAGCCGGCCCGGGCCGCCTGCCGGCCTCGGCCACAGCTCCCGCCTCTGTCTCCATGGCTGCGGCTGCTCGGCACAGCGGGCTGAGCACAGCCAGCGCCAGCAGCAGCTCCTCACGGGCCCAGGCTCCGGGCGCTCCGAGCCCGCCCTCCCCCGAATCCCAGCCCTGAGGGGCTTGGCGTCCCAATGCATCCCCTGGGGACAGCAGGGTCGGCCGCTGAGCTCAGCCCATGGTGACACTACCAAGTGACCAATGGAAAATTCACCAAATCCTCATCAGAGACAAGAGAAAACTCCCATGGTGCCTGACAGCCTGAAGCAACTGCCAATTACAGATCATTCCATCCATGTGGGAAAAAGAGACTTTTGCGTTAAAGCAAAACAGAGTTATCAAAAAGGAGGGCAGGAACAAACAACAAAGTGTTTTGGACTCATGCTTCTTGTCTCTGTTAGAAAGGCCAAGAAAATGCAATCCTTGCTCTTCTGACACAGCTCTGTTCATGGTGTGGGACAGCGAGTGCTGATGATGTGCAGGACCTAATGCAGGGGACAGGGACCAGGATGCAGCAGGCACAGTGCCAAGCTGACAGAGGGATGATCTCTGGCAGTGGCACTGAAGGGGAAGAGTTTGCAGGCAGCACAGAAAACAGCTCTTTGTTTCCCCTCTTCTTTCAGTGCTGCTAAGAATGTAGCCTGGAGCAAGCTGGGAACACCAGAACATGGAGCCCTTTACAGGCAGGGCTGCATCTGTTGAAGGGGCAGAGGGAGCTCAGCAAGAATCACACACAAACCAGCAGGGGACTGAGGAGCCCCTCTGGTGGCAGTGAGCAGCCTCGAGCTCTGCTCACTGCTGCTGCCATTTTCTATTGAACCATCTCCAAGGACTTCTGTTGTGCTCAGTATTTCTAAGTGGTTTCCCACTTGGTTTTTTTTGTCTCCTGCACCTTGATTTCTCCAAATTTTCCTACCCTGTCAGCAGCAGCCCCTGTCCAGAACTGGCTCTAAAATATCAGCAAAGCAGCTAGGAACAACAATGGGTGGAATCCTGTGGCTCAGGAATTCGTGTGCCAGAGCCCTGCCTGTGCATTATGCTTTGTCAGGACCTCCTTTTCTGAGCAAAAACTAGTGAGCAGTGAAGGTTTTTTGCCTAAGAGCTCCTGAGAAGCGAATGTTGTACTAGATTTCTCATGAGTGAATCCATTAAATTCATTACTGGCAAACAGAAAGTAAGGCTAGGGTAGCAGAGCAGCTGGGAGCTGGTCACTCCCTGCAAAGGGCTGGTGTATGATGTGAGAACACCACGTTCCAGCATGGGCGAGCAGGGTAAATGTGCTCAAGGTGCTGCAGGCGAGGTTTGGGCTCACTTACAGGGCAGTCAGGGGTGGTGAGCACTGCAAGATCCAGCTGCAGTCCCCATCCATGTCCCTTTCAGTGCTGGCTTTAGTGTGTCCGCAGCCTGGATCCAGAGCGCCCTGGGGGGCTCCTGAGGCTGCCTTTGCACTCAGGGTGAGAATGTGCAGGAGCCCCTGAGGCTGGCAGTGGGGACCAGGGCTGGGGCTTGTGGCCTGGCAGGTGTGGCTCTGGGGGCTGGGACATGCCAGGGCATGGGTCACTGTCGCTGCCCTCCAGAGCCCTGGCTAGCTCTGTGATGTTCCAGGGACAATGCCAAGAGTGCAGAACTGGCTAGACTAGGGTTTGCCTGAGCCAGAACCTTAGGTCAGCTGCCTAGCAGTGGAGACCCCTGGAGGACCAAGTGGAGCAGGCAGCAGAAGCTCTTCTGTGGTTAAAGTGCAATTGAATTTATTAGGAGAGACAGAAAGAAGATACTTAGCACAAAATCCCCAAAGGGAAGCAGAAGTTAAAAGAACCCTCAGCGCCCCTGTGCACGGGTTTTTAAAATCTTTCAAAACGGGGGGCAGACACCATACAGTAACCAATAAGCGACTGTTGGGGTGTGGTTTCGAGGGCCACAACAAATCAGAACAAGGGGAGGAGAGAGGGTTGGGACAGGGATTGGATCTTGCGGTAAGAGACAGGGAACTTTCTGGAACAAAGGGTAGGGTTTGGGCTGATGGATGGGCCAAAGGGGCCGGGTTGTCTTGACAGACAAGGAAAAGTCTGGTAAGGAGGGAGGGGATTCCTTGAGGGACACTTAGGGAAGAGAGCATAACACAGGGGAGAAATTAACTGTAATAACTCGGGGAACACTTGAACATACCACAAGCTAACAGAACATTTGGCTCAATAAACTAACACACTGCAACACAGAAATTCAGGCTTTCAGCAGCTGAGAGGTGGCAGTGTTAGAACCCGCAGCAGCTGGTGAAAGCCATCTCTCTCCTTCAGGTTCTTGCTGTGTGGGAAGGTGCTGCGGGTTGTGGTGGCTGCACTCCCCCTTTGCTGGGAGGATGATCTGTACCAGGGGAGAGCAGAAAGCTGCCATGGTGAGCAGAACATGCTCAGAGCATTACAGTTCAGAGAATGGCACTGCCCCTGAAGGGCAAAAAGCTTGAAAGCATAGAATTCTGTGCAGAACTGTTGCACAGATTTTCTCTTCTAGAATGTGCCCATTTTCGTATTCTGTGGATGAATACATGGGGTTTTTTTCTTAAGGTTTTTGGGAGAACTCTCAAGTATATTTCTGTTTGCATTTTCCATCCAGCATGTATACAGATTTTTTTTAATTGTTCTTTTGTAAATATTTAGGGAAAAAATACCAAAGCATTTTTTAATCCTTTGGAATATTGTGATTAATATTCTTAGAAAAAAAACCTTGTTGAACAAGTCTGAAAACACAGAGAGAAGAAAAATAGCATAAAAGTCTTTTTAAAAAGGGTGTATAATGAGGACTGCAGAACTGAATAATTCCTCCAAGGGCAAATTCTTCAAGAATGGCCAAGATATTTCCTTAAATCAAGGGAAATATGACCTGAAGCCATACAAAGAGCAGCCAACACAAATGAAAACTCTTTGGAAAAGAGGGCATTTTTCCAGTGACATCAATCTGTCGGGATAACTAAGGGATGTCTATCATTTTTGCACTGCATTCCTTGATATTTATAGTGTGTTTTCTCCCAGTTTCTGTGAAGTGAATAAGAAACTGCAGTTTTTTACGGTGTGAATCCTCAAAATTAGAGGGTTTTAGGGAGGCTACAAAATGCAGGCCCCAGAGACAGCAGAACTGTGATTAGAGCTAAGCAGCAGCCGTGAGATAGGCAGAGTTCCTGGAACAGCTATGTCGGTGACAATCCTCCCTGTTCCTCTGAATCAGACACAAGAGTACTGAGAGGGAAAAATAAAGCACAATCTAAATGAGAGGTGAACCCTCCATTGCAATTACCTAATTGGTCTAATATTAATAAAAATTTAGAAAAATATTTGGATTCAAAGAAACAACTCTTTGCATTACCTGGAAGATATGGTCGTAATGATGTAAATCCACGATTTGAAAGTCTTTCTCACCATGATACAAAAGAACTCCGTCAATCTTTGGGAGAAAGTGGGTTCTCTTCTCCTTATTTTAATAATGTGTTGAAAAGTATTTTTTATTCTTATGACCTAGTCCCTGCTGATTGTCGAAATGTGGCTTCCCTAATTTTAACCAATTCACAATATCTGTTATGGGAATTACAATGGAAAAAACTTCTTAATAAATTGGTTGAAAGATATGAAAATACTCCTTATGAGAATATAGATGTTACCCAACCTAGCAGGTGATCCATTTTACCATAGACCAGAAAATCAAGCGGCAGAATTACCTTGGCCTGTATTACCAGATATTAAAGGTGCTGCTAGAAAAGCTTTATTTTCAGTTAAGCCAGCTGGTACCCATGTAAATGCTTATACTACTATCAGACAAGGTGGAACAGAGACAAGGTGGAACAGAATCCAGTGGTTCTTTTCTAGCCAGATTAACCCAAGCAGTCGAAAAGCAATGTCCAGATGAACAAGCTCGCTCCTATATTGTTCAAAACCTTGCCTTTGTAAATGCTAATGAGGAATGTAGAAAAAATGTTTTAACTTTGCCTGATCAGCCTCCAACTATTACACAGATGCTAACAGCTTGCAGCAGGCTCACTTCTCCACAACATCTTGCTAACATACAAGTCAATGCATTAGGAAAAACATTGGAAGATAATCTGACACAATGAATGGATAAATTTGAAAAGCTCCTAGTAAAACAAGAAAAAATTTGGGAAAAATCTGTTGGTACTTTACAGTTGGACTCTGATAAAAAGACTTGTGGTAAACCAGGTCACATTAAAAAGCATTGTCCTATGAAAACAACCCAACCTAAACAACTTTCTATTTGCCCTCAATGTTGAAAAGGGAAGCATCTTGCTAAGTACTGTCACTCTCAGTTTGACATTGATGGCAGACCTTTGTCGTTAAACTTAAAAAAGAGCATGGATTACCACCGCACCTCGACACAAGTAGTGGTATCCCCTGGCAGGCAGTTACCCAGTCAAGTGGTGTTAGTACCTGAGTCATTTATCCCTCAATCAACCAATGCTCAAATGGTTCCAGCTCAATACTCTCAAGTGCAAGGTTTGAATTAGCCTCCTCAAAATTGATTCATCTATTAAATAATTTGTGTTGTGTAAGCCTTCATACTGGAATTGTTAATCTTTTTCAACAAAGACAGTATTTTTTGATTCTAGGCAAAGCCAACAAGAAGATTTTTAAACTCTCAATCCTTCCTTCTGTTGTTTCAGTAAATTGTAATGAAGAACTAGTGATTTTAGCTCTTGCACTTGATGTTCCCATGGTAATTCCACCAAAAACACCTATTGCTGTCGCAGCTGCCCATTTGTCTCGGTGCAGGGAAGGCTCGAGACCCTCAATATGAGTGTTCAGCAAGCTCCATTTGTTGAAGAGAGCATCAGACACTTATACAGCAAGTAATAAGCTCATGAATATTCTGTAATTTACACCGTCTATTGGCCACACTACAACATCAGCTCTTTCTCATTCTTTAGGGGTTACATCTCTGTCATGGTTTGGGCCTGGCACAGAGCCAGTGCCCCCATGAGAATACCTTCTCCCTGGTGTCTGCTGTGAGATGTGACCAGGAATAAGCAAAGCAGGCTCCAGCTTAAACATAAAGAAAACTTTATTACCTAAACTAGAAGAAAAGAAGAAAAAACCTATAAGGGAAAAAAAAAATTGAAAACCTTACAAAAAAGCACTTTCCTCCTCCCCACCACCCAAAAATTTCCCAATCCAATACATTCCCCCAAATCACCAACTGCCCAGTCTGGCACCACCCTTTAGGATATTCAAACTGCAGTCCATGAAGAGGAGAGGAGTCATTCTTGCACCATAGGCTTCCCCTGGAAACACGCTGAAACTTCGTGTGCTTCCATGTCACTCGGCACCGCCCGGAAAGTCCTTTTGCCGCTTGTGACATCTTCCTTCCATGCCCAGTGCTCTCACCACTGTGCATGGACCAGAGCTGCTTTTATGGTTGTCTTTTAAGGATGCCTTGTCTCATTCCAAAAAGGCACAGTCTCTGCTTTGGGACATCTGTCCCCCCCATTTTTCCCAACCCCCTGGGGCCGAGAGGTCCCCACAATGAACCCTCCTGGTTCTGAGGCACTGCCTCCCCCTAAGTGCAGTCTCTGTGTCACAGGAATAAAACTGAGTCTATGGCTACACAAGAAAAGTCCAGCCAAAAGGCCACTCCAATCATCTCTCCCCACTCAGCCAGGCTTCTTCACATCCTTCGGGCCAGGTCCTTGTCTCATCTCATCTCTTATCTCCCTTCTTATTCAGCTCCGAGGAGGATCAGCATTTTTGCGAGGTCCCAATCATGAAAGAAAGGGGTTAAAAATTTCAGTCTCTGCCTGTCCCAGAGCTCCGGCACTCCCACACTTGCTGCTGCTTCGGCCGGGCACCTCCTCCCTCGCTGCATTAAGCCCCCCTTTCTCCTCCTGGGCCAGCTGCTATCACATTCGTCCTCGCCGGCTCTCCCTCTCTCTCTCCTGGGGGGGTGTGGCTGCCCGATGTCTCTTGGGGCTCCTCCACCCTTCCATCCTCAAGGGCCTCCTCACCCCCCATCTCTGTCCAGGCCCAGGCCTACCACATGGCTGCCCCTCCCCCGCCCAGCAGCAGCGGCTGGACGGGGGAAGGGAGATCCGACCTCCGTCCCTCAAAGTTCCAAGAGAGCCTCCCAGGGCCGAAGCTCTGCTTTTAACCCCTGTGTGTTCTCAGAGGTGTGTCCAAACCCCACTGGCTACACCAGGTGCCAATATCAAAATCCGAGCACCCATTGGTTTGACCACAGCATCCCAGAATTCCCACTCTTTCCTGGTCAAACCACCACAATCTCTCTTTTCTCATGTCTCTTTCTGTCAACCACAGCACTTTGTTATGGTAATACAGCTAGGCTCAAGGACACGCTATCTTGCAGGTGCAGGACTTGGAATTAGCCATGGCCTTGTACTTTTCCAATTCCAAGCTACTCTCCCAACATATTGCTATTGTATTTCTGTTACCAATGAATATACCCAAGCAAAACAACTTTCCAAAGAATTCAGTTGTGTCTGTGCTCTCTAGTACCTCAGGTCCAGAGGTCTTTTGGGTGCAATGTTTGGACAGTAACCAAGCAAAATTGACTTGCTGCCTGACTCACTGTGGTAAAACAATTTATGTTACAGGCATGCCGCATACTGGCACAGATGTCACTGTAATTTCTCACATAGTCTGGCCCATTGATTGGGATTTGGTGGCTCCTTCAGGTTCCCTCATAGGGATTGGAGGTGCTGCCGTGTGTTTGCAAAGTGCATCCATTGATTAACATTACAGGTCCTGAAGGAAAGACAGCAATAGTGCGCCCTTTTCTTGTTCAGAAGCTTCTCACCGTCTGGGGGAGAGACGTCCTGTCCCAATGGGGAGCAGAACTGGAGGTGGGCCTGTGATGGAAACCACGTCAAAACCTGCCACTTGAAAGCTGACCTGGAAAACTGATCATCCTATATGGATTGATCAATGGCCTTTAACGGAGAAAAAAATTAAATATCCTTAAAAAGTTGGTAAAGAGCAATTACAACAAGGTCACGTCACTCCCACAAATAGTCCCTTGAATTCACCAGTGTTCATCATCCACAAGAAGACATCGGACTCCTAGATGTTGCTTCATGACCTGAAGAAGATCAAGTGATTGAAGACATGCGACCTCTTCAACCTGGACTCCCTTCTTTATCAATGATCCCATAACAGTGGCCTCTCATTGTCATTGATTTAAAGGACTGTTTTTTCCACATTCCACTTCATGCTGATGATGCTCCAAGATTTGCTTTTTCAGTTCCGATCATCAATCGAAGAGAGCCCATTCAGACATATCACTGGAAATCATTGCCCCAAAAAATGAAGAACTCGCCTTTAATTTGCCAGTATTTTGTTACCCAAGCTTTTTCTCCAGTTCAATGTAAGTTTCCCAGCTCCTTGATTCTGCACTACATGGATGATTTGCTCATCGCGGCTCCAACGCAGGCAGAGATAGAGAAAACCCGTGCTAGTATTGTTACTGAAATCCAAAATGCTGGACTTGCAATTTCTGCTACAAAAATCCAAGAAGTTCCACTCTGGAAGTATCTTGGATGGGAGATGACTGAGAAAACAATAACACCACAGAAGATACAGCTCAGAAGCAGTGTCAGCAATCTGCAAGGCTCACAGCAGCTTTTGGGAGAAATCAGTTGGGTCAGACCTGTTTTGGGAATCACCAATGTTGAACTGGGTCCACTTTTCGATTTACTGAGAGGAAGCTGCAACATCAACTCTCCAAGAACCTTAACACCCAAAGCTCGTTCAGCCCTTGACAAGGTCATGGAAGCTCTCCAAAGACAGCAAGCTCATCGCTGTATTCCAGAAAAGCCTTTCTTTTTTGCAATTTTAGGAGAAAAAATGCAACTTTGTAGCCTCATTTTTCAGTGGGACCCTTCTGAGAGAGATCCTTTGTTGATAATAGAGCGGATTTTTCTTCCCTACAGGTTTCCAAAGACTATTTTCACAGTTTTAGAGATGAGAGCAAAAATTGTAATTAAGGCCAGGACCAGATTGTTAAGTTTAGCAGGTCAAGAACTTGCAGTTATCTATTCACCATTGAAAAAATATTATCTTTGTTGGGCAATGCAAAATTCTGATGATTTGCAGTATGCAATGTTGGACTTCCCAGGTGTTTGTTCTGTTCATTACTGTCACGGTCCATTCTGGTTAACGGGTAACGCAATGATTTTTTGGTGCAAAAATATCCAACAAGGCACAGGGGATTTGCAGTAACAAATCAACAAAATGCAGTTTTATTGAAATAACCACAACTGAAAAGTGTTGGTGAGGGGAACTGGGGAAGAAAGGGAGAAAATAAGGAAAGAGGGAGGACAGGAGGGTAGAGGGGTTATAGCTGCCGAGATGTGGTGCCACTTTTGTCCTTCGGGGTCCAGCCGTCGAAGCTCACTGGGTCACGTCTGGGGAGATCTCGAAAAGCACGGCTAACCAGGGCTCCAATTATATGATTTTTTTGTTGGGGGGAAGGGAAGCCAAAACCAAGGTCTCCGATGAGGGGGAAAGAACAGAAAAAGGGGGGTACACAGAGTCCTAGCCAAGCAACAGGCAAAATCATTGTTTTCATGGCCCAATGCTCGCAGGTGTGTTTATTCTGGGCAGCTTTTCCCCCTTCGTGCACACCTCCCCCGAGCTCGGGGGGGGTGTTCAGTCCCAGTCTCTGGAAGAAGGTGAGAGGGGGGTTTTCTTGCACGGGGATTTCTTGTCTTGGTTCCTTGATGAAGAGGCTCACATCTCTGCTTGTCTGTCACAGTGTGTGAAGGCAGACAAGAGGGGTCTTCTTTTGGAGGGGGGCACCACCCTAGAGCTCAGACCAGCCAGGCCAGGAGGCAGGGAGAAGGTCCAGATCCATTGTTCAGAAAGGGCAGAATGCCCCCTTCAAGTTCAGCATGGCGTGTTCTGCAAACAACACCTGTGGAAACAGTGAGCTGAGAAGAACCTGACCTCCCCTCCCCACTGGCTCAACAGTTTTTAACTTTTCGGTGGTCTTTTCTTCATGGCAATTGTGAGGCAAGAATGAAGGACATTTTGGACAGACTCTCACACGACCCCGTGACTCACAATTGTCTTGAGGGATCTTCATCAGCAGAACTCTGGAGTGTCGTTGATGAATCTTCAGAACTCATTGCATGTCGGTAGCATAACCCGGAAAAAATAGGGATGACAGAAAAGACGCGGATAAAAAGAAGAGAGAGGGAAAAGAAAAGAAAAAGATAGGGGAAAGAGAAGCAATAAGCAAACATAATTAATATTGATTATCATAACAATTTAAAATGGCTAATTATAATAATTTCAAAAAAAATGGCTAATTAATTAAAGCAATATCATTTGTATAACAATTTCAAAAAATGGTTGAAACAAATCACAAATTTTCAAAACAAAAACAACAAACAAATCATAATATAAGCATTGTCTTTTAAAAATTATTTTCTAAAATAATCTACTAAAGATCAAAATAACCTTCTGTAAATCATACTTGAGAATCAAAAATTGCTGTAAAGCACATATGCTCAATTCGTAATTGTTTTGTGTCAAATGTTTTGGGGATGTCTATAGTGTAGAGGACATCGGCTAAGCGGTGTGCATTGGCTACAGACATCAATCTCCTTAGCCTTTTCATCATGTTCCAATTCATAATGAATAGGGCTGCTGACAAGATAAAACCAAGCGTAATTAGAATCAAAAGAACAACAATTGGGTGGCACACACTGTTCAGGACACCTGTGGCAGTAGGTGACCATCCAAAGACCGTATCCCACCACCTATGCTCAGCATCTTGCTTTACCCTCTCCATAACCCGGTGTATTTGTTCTCGAGAATTTCAACCAGCTCCTGATGGAGCAGCAGTTGTCTCACCAGGGTAAAGTTCATTCCGATAGGAGTGGGCATCAGCTTGTGAATCAGTGTGTATTTGGATTGCAATAGGTAGTGAGAGGTAACTGGAGCTTCATAAGAGAAATCACATCCTACAATCTTAGTAAAGTTACAAACACAAAAGTTTGAGTGGTTCTTTGTGTCTACCACAACATCATCTACAAACACAAAATCACAAATGGTTCTAAAGCATGCACACCCATTGCCTATGTATATAAGAACTGTTCCAGTAGCCTCATTAGGACGAATCTCAAAATGACAGATGTTTTGCTCTGTGTCTAAACAGATATCCTGAGCTACGATTACATTGCTTTCACAGATGAACCCTTGTTTTTCTCGGACAATACAAGATTCCAGATTAACAGTTTGCCATTTGTCATTGACCTGACGGGCCCATCCCCTATGTTCTGTGGGATAGAGAACAGCTCCGTCATGGTTTAATCCTAATGCAAGAACAGGGAATGATAGTGGAACCCTGGAAAAAGTTAAAGATAGAATCTAAAATGTTAGGCTTTGTGCTTTCCCAGATCAACTGCACCTGCGTAAGCAGTATGATAAATTATATAATTGTTAGATGTGATGATTGTTTAGTAATTAAATGTAATTATTATATAACCATAAGAAGAATAGTGAGAAACTATGTTGGAAATTCAGAGAGGGGCTAAATTTATGTATACAATAGAACAATATAAGTTTAATGATTAACATGAAAGTTATGTAACGATAGAGTATAAAACATGATAATTTCAGATGTATGGTCGGAGTCAGATTTGGGTTGAATATACCCCGATTCCCAGAGCTCTTAATAAAAAGCACCGCATATAATCGCTCCGTGATTATGTGTTTTTGAACGCTAACAGGAAGACCAAATGTACAGAAGAATTGCATATGGTTAAAACAAAAGCAGTGGCTGTGTTTGAAATGGGATCATAAGTAAAGTTCACCAGATTCCACCAGGATTGGAATTCTCTTTCAAACTCAGTGGCACTGTCCCAGATTATTTTCTGAATTTCTGTGGGGAAAGTGCCTTCCTCGCCCTCTCTTATAATTGAAGCAGAGTCTGACTGCATCCATAATTGTGCCTGGATACAGCTGAGGGCTAAGGAAACACTGTTTTGTGTAGCACCAAGTGCATCAATCACCAATTTGTGATCATTCACGTTCACTCTTTCCCAATTTGGCAAAATGTTTGACAGCAGCCACTGGTGTGTCCCCAAGGGTAACAGTGATGACCTCAGTGGTTGCTGTAATTTGATCAGATCTCTAGTTGTAGCAGCCAATTTGTACTTCAGAATCAATGCTATTCAGAATTCCCAATCCTGTACCCACAACACCGGTCACGTCCCTTGGTGTTCTAATTTTAAAAGAGCTTCGTTTCCGAAGCAAAGTGGTCCAACCTTCAAAAGAAGTTTGCAGAAGCAGAGAACAAGCTGGCTGAATATCTGAAACATTGTTCTGCATTAGCAATTTGACCTGTTTGAGAGACCATGCTGGACTGAACAATATTTGTTGTTGGCCAGTTTTCCTGATTATATAAGGTCCAATCTTGAAAATTCTTGGGATGAGTATGACCGGTGGTACGGGTGAAGTGGTGACAGTGGTAAAGTAGGTTTCAGCATTTATTACAAATTTAAAAGAAAGGTCTTGAGTATCCTTAGACCAGAGGCAAACTACCTCCGCAGTGTGAGTTAATGTAAAACTGTGCCAGCAGTCTCGTATGCTTGGGTGCGTACAGACTTGCTCCTGTTTGTTTTCCAGATCTGTGGAAACACTGATTGCAATTGCTTTGCTATAGTCAGACCCATTAACCGTTCAACACCCAATGCTAATTTGTTCTCCCACTACTCCTTGAAGCTGCCAGGTTTTGTGTTTCTCCCATTCTCGTGTAGTATACAACTTGTCTTCATGTGTAACTACTTTTAGTAAGTTTAGACCCGTGACATCTCCCATAGATCCGGTAAATTGCAGGAAGGCTTGAGACCAGGGCCATGTAAAGGGGCTTTTTGTTGCCTCTGCCAATTGGGGTGTGATTGCCGTGTTTACCGTGCTCAGTGCAGGCCTTGCAGTGTCTGCCCTTTGAGATGTGTTAGAAAAGGGCTTCACACCTTGCGTCTGAGAGAGCGTAATTACAACACTTGGTGTGGGTTTTGGTACAGTGTTTATCTTAAATGTGTAAACCAAGCCTCTTAATCCGAATGGACTAGCTGTGTCATTCTGCCAACGACATGTCACGTAAGTAGGTTTGACCAAAGTAAAACTGTACCAGCAATCAAGTGATTCATCATTACAACCTCTTCTAATTGCAACATTGTTAGTTTTGGGACCTAAAGCATAACTACCAATATGTTCCTGGGGGCAGCAGCACAGAGTGAGGGGACTTTTTATTTTGGAACACCCTCATTTCTTCGTGGGACATAATTTTGCTGAAGGGACCTCCAGATGATTCCTTCCACCTGTTTCCATAAAATTTCCAGCAATTATGATGGAGGTGGCCTTTTCATGGAGAGTTCTTTCCACCTTTCTGCATGTTACCACAATTGACTCACCAACCGTTCCTGTCAGGGTTCTGATCAATTCGTTCTGGTCCCATCTCCACTCATTCGGGCGGTACCCCTTGGAGTCGTGCAGCACTAGGGTTGCCAGGCTCGGGTAATGACCCTTGGGATAGGATTCAAGAACATTGGTGTGCTGAATGGTGGCTTCGGGCCACAGCTGCTCACCAGGGGGTTGTCCATGAAATTGTGGTAATATGCAGAAAAGTATTAGCAAGGTTATCATGTTTCGGATGATTCTCACGTCCCTCGGGGTTCTCCTGTAAAAGCAAAAACAACAAAAAGTCCTGCCACTGAGAGGCAGAAAGGAGTTTAAAATGAAGGGATTATCCAGCGTGTATGTATGCGGTGCTCTTTTCCAAGAGCATCAGAGGCTACCCATGCATGTTTGTTCAGAGGGGTTTTCAGCACAAGTGGTACCTCGCCCACCGTGGGGAGGTCACTAAGACAGGTTGTCCAGGGTAATGTGATGGATTATTTGGATCGTCAGGACCCTCCAGCGAAGGGACGATGCTTGGAGGTGTAGGGTAAAAAGCAGTGACTTTGGGGCAGCCGTTCACCCCCCACCTGCCATTTACCTCCTTAACAGCCTCCCACAGTCAACAGTCCCAGTTTGCTTTCTGTGCCTTAAGGAATCACTTCAAAAGGCCATTTGTCCTTTCCACAATCCCATTAGCCTGAGGGTAGTAAGGAGTATGAAAGTTCCACTTTATGCCTTCGGTTCTGGCCCAATCCTGTACCACTTTAGCAGTAAAGTGAGACCCGTTGTCAGACTGAATTTCTTGCGGCTTTGGAAAAGTTCCAAACCACCCCTGCAAAGCTTTAACTGTATTATCTCCTGTGGCCCTTTTAAAAGCGTCAGCTTGTACCAACCCAGATACAATTTCCACTCCTACTACACAAAATGCTTACCTCCTGACTTCTTAAAAGGACCAATATAATCTACCTGCCACGCTTCCCACAAGCCTTTACCTTTCCTCAAATGCAGAGGGTCATCCTCTAAAGGGTGCCTTTCCAGTCGCTTGCAGCACTGTTCGCATGCATGTTTTACACATTTCACAGGTAACTGGCCAGCCACGGGCGTGTGCTTCCTGGTACAGATCTTTTGCACCTGTGTGCTGTCTTTTTACATGTAACCATTCTAATAGTTGATTCCAATCCTCTGAGATAGTTTCCTTTTTCAGGTGGCTAAGCCTTGCTAGTTCATCAACTCTGTTGTTCCATTCTCCTGCTTGATTCCCATCTGTTTGGTGAGAAGCTACCCAACCAACCAGAAAGTTTCCTTTACTGGCGATTTCTAGGATTTCTTGCCATTTGTCTTTCTGCCACACTGGGATTCTCTTAACTTCCCAGCCATTCTGTTGCCAGAAAGGGAGCCACTCAGTGCAGCCTTTGTATACTGCATATGAATCAGTGTAGATGTAAACAGGAGAAGTGTTCTGTGCCTCACATTGGAAAACACTCCAGAGAGCTACGAGTTCTCCAACCTGAGCGCTGCCCTCCCCTTCTGTGATAATCTTTTCACCAGATGAAATATGTAAGGTAGCCACCTTATATTTCCAAGTCTTTCCTTCCCACTTTGAAGAAGCATCTGTAAACCAACAGTTTGCTGCTATCTCAGGTGAGAAGGGTGGTGCTACTTTTATTACAGAAGCAGGTTTGTCTTGGCTGGTGTCCAGGCTCTCAGTGTTTTGTATTGCCAAGAATTTTGCAGCACCTTCTGTGACAGGAAAGCTATTGCAATAGTACTCTATTTGGGCATACCATTTCCTGACTGACGACTTTTGGGCTATGCCATCGGGTGGAGGGGTCCCATTTGTGACAGCTTTAATTACCTTGAAGGGACCTCTCAAGATGATCGCTTGCTGCCGTGTGATTTTTCTACTTCAATGAGAGCTAAGCTAACAGCAAACGATCCCTTTTCCCAAACAGTGTATCTTTTCTCAGCATCCTTAAAACCACGGGAAAAGAAGCTGACAGGCCCTGTCGGACCCTCAGGACCTCGCTGCCAAATGTGTATTGATAGCCCTGAGGAGGCAAATCCCCATTCCACTTGGAAAGGGTCTTTAGGATGAATGGGCTCCAATGCCTGATGTGCTGTGGCTTCAAAAATCAGTAATTGTAATGCTTCCTCCTGAGAAGGAGTCCAATCCCATTTGACTCCTTTCCTTAGTAAATTGTAAAGGGGCCTAGCAATGATTGAGAAATCTGGGATATGTTTCCTCCAGAATACTAACAGTCCTAAGGCTTGCTGGAGGTCCTTTTTGTTTTTAGGCATTTTCATCTGCTCTAAAGAAGTTAAAGTGTCAGGTGGGATACATGTGCTTCCGGATCACCACCAAATTCCCAGAAATTTTACTTCCTGAGAAGGCTTTTGGATTTTCTCTGGGGGAATCTTTGAATCTAGGCTCTCCAGATGAGAGATTATATTCTGCTGGAGATCCCCCACCCCCTTAATTTCCTCTCCTCCTACCAAAATGTCATCAATGTATTGGTAAACAGCTACAGTGTCAGTTTGAGGTATTTTTTCTAATTCCATAGCTAAAGCATTGTGTGCAAGAGTTGGAGAGTGTTTGTATCCCTGAGGGAGTCTAGTGAATGTGCACTGTTGTCCCTCCCATGTGAATGCAATGTGGTCCATGTCCTCTGGCTGTGTAGGTATCAGGAAGAACATGTCTTTGACATCTATCGTTGCCATGATTGTGTGAGCTTTTTCTTGTACTGATGTTATTAATTCAGCTAAATTTGGCACTGCTGCAGTCAGGGGTCAGTGTTGGCATTGAGCCTACGATAATCAATCGTGAGCCTCCACGTCCCGTTGGGCTTTTGGACTGGCCACACGGGTGAATTGTATGGGGAGTGTGTGTTAATTATTACTCCTTGGTCACGCAAATCTTGAATAACCAGTTTGATGCCTTCCCTAGCTCCAGAAGGCAAAGGATATTGTTTCACATTGATTGTTTTACTGCAAGGCAGTGCGGGTGCGGTCTGAAGCAGCCTAATGTTAAGTGGTGGAGTGTCAAAACACCACAGAAAACCCTCAGTGTCTTCCCACTGCCTTCCTGCAAGGACATCCATCCCTAGCAGATTGTTCAGAATGTCCCCAATTACCATTTTGACAACTAATTGATTTTCCTCTCCAGGGAGTGTTACTTTGACTAAAGCAACATTCATGGGTTCTATAGTTCCTAAAGCATTATGAACGCAGCATTGCCTTTTTGTTGGAACAACTCCACACTTCTGGGCACCTTTATGTGTTAGTGTGGAGATCTGGGCTCCCGTATCAACTATGAAGGTTACCAGAACTTATTTGGGGCCCATGATAGCTGTGATTAATATATCTCCTGATTTGTTTTTTGTGAGCATTCGTAGGTAAACCCAACCTCCGTCCCTTCGTCACCTGTAAGCAGCGGAGATATCAGTTTCCTGAAAGCTCTGTTGGTGTGGATTCAGTGTTTGTGTTTTGGGGTACGGGCGGGTGGACAGTTATGTTGCTTAGGCTCTATGAAAGAAGTTGTGAAAGGGTTACTTCTGGCTTACTGCCAGTGCTTTTTAAGAGACATGCAGCCAGGGTTTCACTGTCCAAGTTCTGAGAAAGAAGCTGAGAAAGAGTTAGCTTTGGCTCACTGGCTGTGTTCTGTGGGAGGGACTGAGATGCAGTTTCACTGCCCAGATTCTGAGGGAGAAACTGGGGAAGGGTTAACTTTGGCTCACTGGCTGTGTTCTGTGGGATGGAATGAGATGTACTGTGTGTACTGTACTGTGTATTAGAATGGGGACCTTAGGGCATCGGCCTGGCCACGGCCCTGCAGCTCACCAGGGACCCCCAGAAGCGACACCTGGGTGAGAGGTGTGTCCCCAAATGTCCCCAGGGCAGGGAGGGTGACGAGGGACACACAGGGCGGGGAGGGGTGGATATGGCGGATCTGTCGCGGGGCGCTGAGTCCCGGCTGGATGATAACAGGGGTGCAACAGAGCCCCCGTTGGAGCTCCGCAGAATCCCAGCTGCCAGTGGAGGTTCGGTGCAGAAACAAAAAGGCAGCAGCACGGGCCCTGGGGTGGAACTGGGGGAACTTTATTCAATGGTAAAACTCCCTGAGTCTGTAGCAGGCTCCATGGAATTGGCCAGGGCCCCATGGAGGGCTGAGGCTTAGCGACAGGAATTGCTGAGTCATGATGAAATAGCAAAATAAGCTCCTGTCTTCCACCTCTCGGACCCCAGCTTATCTCTGTAACCCCATAGGTCACTTTCCCCCAATCCCTACTATTGGACAAGTTTGGATCCTTTTGTACCCTATAAAAAGGGGCTATTTTAGACCATTTGGCAGAAGAAGAGCGTCGCTGGAACCCTTTACACACCCCCCAATAAAACCATCGCTGTGGAACGCCAGGACCTTTCTTCTCCTCTCTCGTCTGCTTCCCCCGATAGCCTGCCAGGCACCTTAGCAAGCAAGGAGCTGGAATTCCAAGAGAGCTGATAATCACTAAAGAGCTGATATCCACTCAGCTTGCTTAAGGTAGCCATGGCCACGAGCAGCCTGGGTATTTGGGCTCTCTGTCCCCAGCAGGGACTGAGCTATCCGGCCCGTGCTGCCTTGCTCGGGGGCAAAACCTGCCCTGCGGGCTGAGGGGCAATGCGAGTCCAGGATCCCAGGACCCTAAACAGACAACAGCTTATAAACGGGGGGGGTCTCGGGGAGGATAAAATCTCTAGCTAATCGGGGGAACTGGGGGTGGGACACAAGGCAGGGAATACAATGAGTAAACCAATGAAGGACTTCAAGGGAGGAGAACAGCTTGAGTAAACCAATGGGGTTTCGAAGGATACAAAACTGACAGGGAAGTTTCTAGAGGGGAGGGCAGGTTCGGGCAGGGATTGACATTGAAGCCATTTATTACAATGAACAATAGTTTCTGAGAAATAAAAGAATTAAAAGACACTTAAAGTATATCAAGGGAATCGCAGAAGTTAATAAATAACCTAAAATACACTGTTAGGGAGAACTTTGATCAGATATCTAGATAAGTTAATAAATAATCTAAAATACACTCACAGAAGAAACTTTGGAATTAGAATATTTGAAGAAGCAGAAGTGGAAGCCAATAAGTTAAAGTGACCTGCCAAGCCGTTAGAATCAAGCCAAGTACAACAGTAACTTCTGCCAAGCCATGGAAAAACATGCCAAGGATAACAGGAAGATATCCAAATTAGGAAAAGCTTAAAATTTAACTAAGGAAGACCCAGAGTTCCCGGAAGACTCCGCCTATACTCCTGCCTGCCTATGAATATGCATGTAATAAATGATGTAATCCTTGTTCAAAATTGTATAAAAACCTGCTTTTGCTGTACATAATTTAGAAATCCATTTAGTGATTTCTCCAACGCGTTGTCAATAAATACCTCCTGCCTATAGACCTTAAATCCAGTCTCTGGGCAGCTTATTATCGCCTTTTGGGGCAAAATTCGGTATCAACATTCAATGGAAGGAGGAGTAAGGAAGGGTCTGGGGCAAAGGTAGGGGCAGGAGGGGTTAACAGCTGGGAAAGGGTGGAGGTTTGAAACTTGGCAGGGAGTAGCTGGGTAACAAACAGAACTAAACTGAATAACGGGGAGGACAATACAGAGGGGTTGCAAACCCACAAATTACACAGAGAACCTGCCAAATAAAGAAAGCACGCTTCAACAGGTGGACATCCTGGGAGTGTCCTCAACTCCTTAAGGGACACACCAGGATTGTCCCCAGCAGGGGATTTCGGGATCCTTGATGGATTTTTGAGATCCCTGATGAATTTTGGGAGGTTTTGGGATCTGTGATGAATTTTTGGGGTCGCAGTACCGGTCAGCATGCGAAACCTGTCACGATGGATTTGGGGCCAGGGCTCTCTAATGGGGTTTTTGAGATCCCTGGTGAAGTTTTGGGATCCCTGATGAATTTTCGGGGTCACTGACTGATGTTTGGGGTTGCAGTCCCGGCCACCATGAGGGCCCTGTTGCAGCAGGGGCCACTGGAGGGGCCATCCTTGGGGACAGCCTGTGGATCCTGTGGCTCAATGTCACCAGCAACAGTTCCGTGGCCGAGAGCCTGTGGGGAGTTCCAGGGGGATGCGTGGACATCATGGGTGAGGAGTTTTGGGGGGTTCTGGGGTGGTTTAAAGTATGACCCATAGCACAGGAAATGGACCCAAAATGGAGGGGGAAGGACTCAAAATCAAAGGGTGTCATGGGATGTCGTGGGGTGTCACAGGTGCCGTGGCATGACTCTGCCTGTGCCAGGGTGGGCACAGACACTCAGTGCCAGGAGCAGCCATGGGAACATCCTGAGGGACACGGGGACACCCCGCAGGACACAAAGAGACCCTGCAGGACAGGAACCCAAGACCTCGGGGACTTCAGCCCCACCAGGGGTGGGGACAGGGACATAGGGGGAGGGACAGGGACACACAGAGGGGTGACAGGGACACACGGGACAGGATGGGGACACAAAGAGGGGTGACAGGGACACACGGGACAGGACGGGGACACACAGAGGGGTGACAGGGAGCCATGGTGGGGGATAGGGACATACAGAGGGGAGGAGGGGACATGATGCAACCATGACAAACATCAGGGGACAATGTTGCCACATCTGTGTGGATGCTGCCACCAGGACGCCTCTGGTGACACCCAGTGCAGGACAACCCGACCTGCCAGGTGACACTGACCTTTTCCCCTGTCCCCAGCCTGTCCCCAGGGGCAGCTGAGGTCCCCTGAGTGCAGTGGCCCTGGGACACCCTGGTGGCTGTCACTCGCTTACGGGCCGCTTGTCATCAGCTGAACAATGGCCCCATCCTGCCCTGATGGGTGGTGACATTCAGCTGGGACACCGCGGTGGTGACAGTGGGGATGTGGTGGCAGGAATTGCATCAGGCAGCGCTTTGCCATGGCCCAGATGAAGGTGCTGGTGGCACTGTGGTGGTGGCATTGATGCTGTCCCAGTTCATGTCCCTATGCATGTTTGCCATGTTCCCATCCATGTCTGTGTTCTGCCATGTCCCCCCATGGCCCTACACATGTCATTGTACCCCACATGTCCTCATGCACGCCTTAGTTCAACACCTTTATTTCTACCCCAGTTTCAGGGCTTTGAAAGGAATGAACAGAAACCTTTTAGTTTCAAGGCAAAAAAAAAAACCAAACTATTTATATATCACTGCTGGCAGAGCAACCATGTGCTTGGCGGGTGGGAAGCACCTCTTTGGAGGGGTTGCCACCCAACTGTCTTGACAATTGGAAAATTGAGGGTTTTGCCCCAGTCCCTCCAAATTGGGCTGTGGAAGATATCTGTGGGCCAGAGAGAATTAAAACGATGGATTTATGTTGGAGAAGACTTCCAAGGCTATCCAGTGTTGTTAAGGCCACCAG
This sequence comes from Melozone crissalis, assembly GCF_028551555.1. Classification (NCBI taxonomy): domain Eukaryota; kingdom Metazoa; phylum Chordata; class Aves; order Passeriformes; family Passerellidae; genus Melozone; species Melozone crissalis. The sequence continues at coordinate 762,877 of NW_026535830.1, forward strand.
AAGAGGCAAAAAGTGATTTTTTTCTGGGGTCAGGAGTGGACAAATCAGCTCTACAAAATGGATTTTGGATGTTGGTCCATGGATGTGTGCAGGTACCCACAGGCAGCCAGGAGGATGTGGAGCCCCCCAGCCAGGTGTCTTCCCAACAGGGATCACTGGCACCACAGATCACTGGGGGTCACTGGGGATCATCCAGGGTGGACCTCCCATAGGGGATGGAGCTGGAGCAGCGCAGGAAGCTCTTCCTGCACTCAGGGCACTCACAGGGCTGCCCTTAGTGGTGCCTCCGTTGATGGTGGGTCACGGCTGAGCTTTGCCGGAATCTCTTCCCACACTCGGGACACTCATAGGGCGTCTCCCCGGTGTGGATGTGCCGGTGGCTGGTAAGGTGGGTGTTGCGCTGGAAGCCCTTCCCGCAGTCGGGGCAGCGGAAGGGCCTCTCGTCTGTGTGAGTGCGCAGGTGAAGCAGGAGATGGGAGCTGGTCTTAAATGCCTTCGAGCATTGATCACACACGTACGGCCTCGCCCCAGGCCCCTCTCCGCTGTGGATGCGGCGGTGCCTGACGAGGGTGGAATTGTCATTGAAGCCCTTCCTGCAGTCAGGGCAGCGGAAGGGTCTCTCATCTGAGTGAATGCGCTGGTGCTGGCGGAGATGAGAACTGGTCTGAAACCTACTCCTGCATTTATCACACTTGTAGGGTCTCTCTCCAGTGTGGATCCGCAGGTGGACAGGCAGGTAGCAGCTCCTCCTGAAGCTCTTCCCACACTCGGGACACTCATATGGCTGAACCTCTGTGTGGATTCTCCAATGGCGGACCAGGTAGGATCTCTTGCTGAAGCTCTTCCCACATTCCGAGCACTTGTGGGGCTTCTCCCCAACCTGAAGCTGCTCATGGACCCCCAGCTCTGAGCTCTGGCCGCCTTCCTGGCCCTGGGTGGAACTTTCCTCCTCAGATCCCCGAGATCTGTGTTTGCAGCCCCTCCTCATGCGGGTTCTCCAAGACTTTTCCTCCCCATTGGATTCCTGCGCTGTGGAGTTGCTCAAAACAGCCTCTTCCATGAGGTTCTGCTGTGGGGATTTGTCCTCCCTGCTCTCCATCCTCAGCTCCTGCTCTGGGGGAGGAAGGACAAGGAGAGGATGGGATTTGCCTCTGTACCACAGGGAAGGGCAAGGAGATGCCCCCAGTGCATCCCCAGCAGGACAGCTTTGGCAGCAGGGTTGTCCTGCAGCCGGGGACCGTGCTGGGCTGGGAGATGGAGCAGGAGAGAGAGGGAAAGGGGCACTGACTTCCTCCTCACCTGCCTGGGGCTCCCGGGCCATCTTCCTCTTCTTCTTCCTCACGGCCTTGAAGCCCCAAAACGGATAGCCTTCAAGAAATAATGAGTTAAAACATGGAATGTGAAACATTCGAAGAAAGCATAGCACTTAGGAAACATATAGAGCAATAAATCGGCTAAGGCATGGAACACAATGACAGGAAAGAGAGATAGGGATAGGGGAATTGATGGGCTAAGCATGTTCAGAGCCAACAATGTCAAACTGACCCTAAGAGCCTTGCCAAGCCATGGGGACCAAGCCAAGTACACTGGGAATTGGCCATATTAGGATAGGAGTTCAAAAGTTTAAGGAGGAAGACTCATCAGGTGACCCCTGTCCACGATGAAGGCAACCGGAACGACCACCAAAATGATCCTCAAAAGAGATGTCTCCGCCCACGCTCCGCCTACACCACGCCTCTTATGAATATGCATGAAAAAACATGATTATGCATGTGATATGATGTAACTTTATATTCAAAACTGTATAAAAGGCTTGCTTTTGTTACGAGATAGGGAGAAATCCCTTTTGTGATTTCTCCGACGTGTCGTAATAAAATACCTCCTGTCTATGCTGACTTAAATTGAGTCTCTTAGGCAGTTATTCTCGCCTTTTGGGGCAAAATTCGGCATCAGCCTCCTGCATCGGGCCAAGGTTTGAGAATGGGAAATCCTGGTTTGGGGGAAAACAAGGGCTGAGCGCGTTGGGTTTCATGGTCCCGCTGCCCAAGTATAGCTGGAGAAGTCAGCGCCCCTTTCAGCCTCAGGAGGCCCGGAGCCCGCTCATCCCCAGCATCCCGCACCCCTCCAGGCAGCCGGTTTGTCCCCCGGCTCCGGGATCGCCCCTCTGCGCTCTCCCCGCTCCGGGGCTCCCGAGCTCCCCCCAGCTCTCCAGGGCATCTCCCAGCCCGAGATCGCCCCCGTGCCCGCCGGTACCAGGCGAACGTGAGACCGCCCATGCTCTCTCCACGGGAAATTTACGGTTCGGGTTTGGGGTCCTGCAAGAGTCAAACATCCCCTGCCCCACGAAAAAACCCTCCCGGAGACCCCCCCACGATGGATCTGGTGCGAGCTCCCCCATCCCGCTCACCTGCGGCTGCTGGAGGGGGCGATGCAGCAGGAGCCGGGGGAGCTTCGGCCTGAGGGGCGGGGGAAGGCGGCGGGGAAACCAGCGTAGTTCTGCCGCTCGTCTTCCTCCCGGTCCTCCTCTTCCTCCTCCTCCTCCTCTGTCCCTCCTCTTCCTCCCGCTCCTCCTCCGCTCCCAGCCCGGCCCGGACAGTGCCGACCCCCAAAAGCAGCCGCGCTCTGTCCTGGGCGCGCGTTCCGAAACAACACCGCCCCGCGCGGCACTGGGAGTGATCCTGGGAGCACCGGGAGCGATCCTGAGAGCAGCGGGAAGGAACTGGGAGCGCTTTCCCTGCCAGTGCCGCTCTTACCAGGAGCACTGGGAGGGAACTGGGAGCAAAGAGCGCCCGGAGGCGGCCGCAGCCGGCGGTGGGCGGAACCACGGTGGAAGGCGTGGTTATGCAAATACAGGAGCGATCGCGCGCTGGGATTGGTGGACGGGAGCAGCGCGGGGTTTATTCGGTTGTGTGAGGGCCGGGGGAGCCGGAACGATGGCGGTGGCGTGCGGTGAGAGGGGACGGAGAGCGGGAATGGGGACAGGGAGTGGGAACGGGACCAAGAATGGATATAGGGACCGAGAATGGGACCGGGGAAGGGGACCGGGACTAGGGACAGAGACTGGGAATGGAGACCGGGAATGGCACCGGGAATGCGGGCAGGGACCAGAAATGGCACCGGGAATGGGGACAGGAGCCGAGAATGGGGGCCGGGAGTGGGACCGGGGAAGGGAATAGGGACCAGGAATGAGACCAGAGATGGGGACAGGGTCCGCAAATGGAGACAAGGACCAAGGAGGAGAATATGGGAACGGGACGGGGAACATGGAAACAGCAACCGCAGAGAGAATATGGGCTGGGGATTGGTGCTCCAAAGTGTCCCACTGAAAGCCAGCAGGGGCTGTGAGCTCTGCAGCTGGGCCTCCCCTGCGCTGCTGCGGCCCAGGGCCCAAAGGCGGGAACTGCAGCCTCGCTCCTGTCTCAAGAACAGGAGCCTCCTCCAGGCCCATGGCCCCTGCCTGGCCCCAGCGTGAGGGAGGGCTCTGAGGCACAGCGGCTGCTGGCAGGAGGGGCTGCTCTGGCCAGCCGGGGGCCTCTGAGAAATGCCCAAAGCCTTGTGCTCTCTGCAGCTGGCCAAGGACAGCAGCGGGGCTGAACGGTTTGTGTGGCACAGCCAGCCCGAGCTGTGCAGCCCTCAGGAATGGGACCAGGACAGGACCGGGATTGGGAACAGGGCCAGGAATGGGGACAGGGACTGGGAATAGAACCAGGAATTAGACTGGAAATAGGAGATAGGGACAGGGACCAGAACAAGGACCAGGCTATTGGGACTGCAACCGGAAATGGGAACAGGGACAGGGACTGGGATATGATTGAGAAAATGGGAGAGGGACCTGGAATGGGACTGGGGATGAGAATATTGGAATGGGACAGGGAATATGGAAACAGGAACCAGAGAGAGAATATGGGACGGGGATTAGGAAGATGGTATCGGGATTGGGAACAGGAATAGAGGAGTGAGAGTGGGAATGGGAATATGGGAGTGAGACAGGGAATACAGAAATGGAAATGCGGGACCAGTAGTAGGATTGGGAATATGGGAACAGGACGGGGAATATGGGATTTGGAATATGGGAACGGCAATGTAAGGTTGACCCAGGGCCTTTGTGGGGTCTGGTTTGGCAGCTCTGGACCCCCGGGCCTCACTATCTCACAAGGACCAACGTAAAGGACGGGAGGCGCTTTTCTCCTCGGGACCAAAAATCCCACCTTAACTGTGGAATCACTCCAGGCAGGTCCAAGAGGGGAAAAGAGATCAAGTGTCTGATCGCGGGTGATTTTAAACCCAGGGAAAGGGGGGCGGAGGAGAGAGGCCACGGCCAATGGGATACAACTGATGGGAGGGCTGAGGGGAGGAGTAACCCAGGGCAAGAGCAGCACCGGGGCTTTGGGGGAGAGGGGTGTGTGCGGGACAAACCATGTGATACAACATCAACTATTCCCTGCAAAATAACAAGACCAGCCAGTGCAGAACAATAACTAAAGAAACAACTTAGTGCAATACAACCAGACAGACAGGACAGGGACAGGGAATGAGACTGGGGATGGGATTCAGACTGGCATGGAAGCAGAATGGGCCCAAGAGTGGGGTGACATGGGAATGGGCCAGAGGAAAGGAGGGTGACAGCAGGGAGAGGGGGATCCTGTACAGGGAACTTCAGGAACCAGGATGGGGGAGATGGGAACAGTCCCAGGGCAGGGGGGCCTTGATCAGCTGCCCCAGAACTGCGACCAGGGCCTCCCAGCACAGCTGGAGCCACTCAGCCTGGGGTGCCCAAAGCCCTGAGCAACCCCCAGATCCCTCCCAGGAACCCTCAAATCCCTTGGACCCAGCATCCCCCACATCCCCTGGAATATCCCCCCATGTTCCCATCAATGTCTCCGTTCAATGTCTTTATTTTTTTACTCCAGTTTTGGGTGTTTTGAAGGGACAAAGAGAAATGACAAGAAAACCCAGGCCATGGGGACCCAGGAGGATGTGGAGCCTGCAGGCAGGTGCCTTCCCAACACGGATCACTGGGCTCTGCCCACCGGGGGTCACTGGGGATCATCCAGCGTGGATCCTCCCGTGGGGCTTGGAGCTGGAGCAGCACAGGAAGCTCTTCCCGCACTCAGGACACTCTCAGGGCTTCTCTTAGCGGTGGCTCTGTTTGTGTTGGGTCGAGCTACAGCTGTGCCTGAAGGTCTTCCCACACTCGGGACACTGGTGTGCTGTGCTTGAGGAGATCCAAACTGCTCCGAGCCTTTTTCCCACACTCGGAACACTCGTGGGGCTGTTCCCCAGTGCGGCCCTTCTGGTGGGAGGTCAGAGTGGATCGAACACTGAAGCTCTTCCCACATTCCAAGCACGTGTAGGGCCGTTCTGTGGTGTGCACCCGCTGGTGGTAGAGGTGGGAGCTGTGCCTGTACCTCTTCCCACATTCCCTACACTCCCAGCGCCGCTGCCCCGTGTGCACCTGAAGGTGGGTGAGGAGCCTGAAGCTCTGTCTGAAGCTCTTTCCACATTCCAAGAACTTCTGGGGCTTCTCCTCATCTTGAAGTTGCTCCCAGCTCTGAGCTCCGGCCGCCTCCCCAGCCTCGGGTGTGTCTTTCCCCCTCAGATCCCTGTGATCTGTGTCTGCAGCCTCTCCTTGTGCCCGATGTCCGGGGCTTTTCCTCCCCGTTGGGTTCCTGTGCTGTGGAGCCGCTCAAAACAGGCTCTTCCACGAGGTTCTGCTGTGGGGATTTGTCCTCCCTGCTCTCCATCCTCAGCTCCTGGTCTGGGGGAGGAAGGACAAGGAGGGAAAGGGATTTGCCTCCGTTGCCACGGAGGGAAGGGCAAGGAGATCCCCCCAGTGCGTCCCCAGCAGGACAGCTTTGGCAGCAGGGTTGTCCTGCAGCCGGGGGCCGTGCTGGGCTGGGAGATGGAGCAGGAGAGAGGGGGAAAGGGGCACTGACTTCCTCCTCACCTGCATTAAGCTCCCGGGACATCTTCTTCTTCCTCGCAGCCTCCTCCTCCTTTTGCATTGGGCCAAGGTTTGGGAATGGCAAATCCTGGTTTGGGGATGAAAACAAGGTGTGAGAGCTGGGGATTCCTCCTGCCCAAGCCCATCTCTAGAAGTCACAGGAGCAGGGATTGAGCTGGGAGAGACCGGGATGGGCAGTGTGGGGCTCTCAGCTTCTCCCATCTGATGGGGGCAGGGGGAATCCAACGTGGGGAAAAGGAGAGGCAAACTGGGAAAATTGTGGGTTGCAAATCCACACTTGGGCTTGGTGGGAACCCTGGGTAGGAAATTCCATCCCTTTGGGCTGATGCCCGAAATATAAGCTGGAAATAAATCCCCACAGAGCGGTGTTTTTAGATGTCACGTGCTATGGTATATTCATGCAGTAGGTGTTGCTCAGTGTCACTGTGTCACTACAACATCATCACCTACCTGCAGGACTCACTTACATTGTATGAGCTCATGGGTATTAGATAGTTCTTCTGCAGTGCACTTGCACTTTCCTAATCTGGGGTCTGTCAGGAGTCTGTGATTGTCCTGGTTTTGCAGGGAGGGCATTTTAGGAAAGGCTTCCAAGGCTTTCTTCACATCTGAAGTTTTCAACTTGGTCTTTGGAGCATGTGCTGTTATGGTGTTCCTTGGTGTGTCTGGTCCTAACCAGCCTAAATTATTTGTTTTGTGGCTCATTGGCTTTGCACAATTTCTCATTAGTACTATCCCTATCTATCTCTGAAGCTCTCCACCTGGTGAGGTTTTTTTCTTCTTTTTTCTGTCTATTCAGCATTAAGCAAATAGTTAATCATAAAAAAGCCATTGCACTGTACAAAGTTATTTATATCAGGTTATATAGGCACAAAAAAAGGATGATTCAGGTTATCTAAGTATATTTATATAGATATATAAAAAGTCATGATTTAGGTTCTATTGATATCAGGTTATATAGATCTATCAGGTTATACTGATATAACTCAAGCTATATCATCACTTTGTAACTTTGATCTAAGTTCTGTCGGCATCAGGGCCCTTCCCAAAGGCCTGGAGGTGTTGGAGCAGGGACTACAAAGACAGGTGAGGGATCCCAGGAGTGAGATTTTGGGGATGGGATCCGTGGGGATGGGAATGTCCCGGGGCAGGGTCACACGTGAGCCAGGTGTGCAGGGCAGGACCTTGCCCTGACCCCAAGCACTGTCCCAGCTGCAGGATCTGCTTCCCATCAGCCTCTTCCTCCTGCGGCCCCAGGCCCAGCTTGGTGCTGAACAAAGGGGCTGGGCCGGCGTCATCCCCTGGTGGGGGCTGTGCACTCCCTGTGCCCCCTCCCCAAATTCCCTCTGGGGGGAGCAGGAGCTGGGGCAGGAGCCCTGTGGGGAGGGACAAGGGGGTGACACCAGGATGGGAGGGTCACACACAGCCCAGGGGGATCCCCCCTCACTCCCAGGGTGCCAGGAAGACAAACCCCTACATGAAGCCCCTGTCCCCCAGCAGCACCTTGTGGGCAGGGTCTGGTGGCAGCTCTGGGGGTCTGGGGGGTCATGACTGCCTAAAAGCCCCTCCCAGCCCCCTCAAACCACCCCACAGATCTCTGCTCACTCCCCAAACCACTCCATACAACAGAAATGGCCTCAAGATCCATCAAAACTCTTTTCCACCCCTCCAAAGACTCACCCAAATTCTTTCCAAGCTGCACAGCCCTTCCAGAACTCCCAAAACTCCGCCACAGACCCCTCAAAAGCCCCCTACACCCTCCTAGCACCAGAAATGCCCCCAAGAGCCACCAAAAGCCCCTTCCAATCCCCTCAGGATCCCCTAAATATTTTCCCTGCCCCCCTGTGGCACTGACCAGGGGAGGTCTGTGGACAGGAACATCCACAGCTGGGAGCAGCTCAGGCACTTCATCACCGTTTTAGGCACTTCCATCCCTTTGGGCTCTTGCCAGAGGCCTGCAGATGTTGGAGAGGGGACTGCAGGGAGGGATGAGGGATGCCAAGGGTGGGGTTTTGGGCACAGGAGGAGGGGCTGTGTGAGCCACTTGCTGGGGTGTCCATCTGGAGGCCCCCCTGGTGGTCCCAGGCCCCAGGCTGCAGAGCTGTTACCACCTCCTACTTGGGGTGGTGGCTCTGGTGGCACCTCTGCTCCTTGGGGCTCTTCCTGCAGCCAGAGAACTTGGAGGGACCCTCCTCTGGCTGGGTCCTCCAGGCGTTCCATGAGCTTTGCTCCATGAGCTCCTACTGGAAGTGACTGGGCTCTCCTGGGATCATACGGAGATCATACTGGGAGTGACTGGGAATGACTCCAAGCATGCTGGGGCAACTGGGATATACTGGGAGTGTCTGTAACCCTATTGGGAGTGACAGAGACCACACTGGGAACAACAGGGACCATGCTGGGGACAACAGGGACCATGCTGGAGGCAACTGGGAGCAAGTGGGAGTGACTGGGTCTACACTGAGGGCAACTGGGCATGACTGGGACCCTGGTGGAAGAGACTGGGATCATACAGGGAGTGACTGGGACTATACTGGAGGCCACTGGAAGCAACAGGGAGCAATTGGAACCATGCTGAGGGCAACAGGAATCATACTGGGAGTGACTGGGCTCTGGGAAGCACAGGACGGTGAGGAGCAGGAGGACAGCTCCCATCCCAGCCCCACAGATAACCCCTATTGCTGTGGATCCCGCAGCCCCTGGCTCCCCCAGCTCAGCCCTGCTCTGGCTGTTCTGGACTTGCAGCAGCTCTGGGCCAGTGGGGGATGTGCTGGGTGCACTCACCAGGCTGGCTCTGGGACTCCCAATATTCTGGCTCAAATCTGGCCCTGCTCAAAGGGGGTCCCAGCCAGGTGCATGCAAAGGTGGGTGAGGAGGCTGGAGCACTGCCTGAAGCTCTTCCCACATTCCAAGCACTTGTAGGGCTTCTCCCTGCCATGAAGGTGCTCAGGAACCAACAGCTCCAAGCTGCATCCCGGCTGCTTTCCCAGCACAGGGTGGGTCTTTCCTCCTCATGGCTTCCTGGGCTGGGTTTGCAGCCCCTCTTCATGTGGGATCTCCGGGGCTTTTTGTCCCCATTGAATTCCTGCACTGTCAAGCCTCTCAGAACAGCCTCTTGCATGAGGTTCTGCTGTGGAGATTTGTCCTCCCTGGTCTCTGGCCTCAGCTCCTTTTATGGGGGAGGAAGGACAAGGAGAGAAAGGAACAAGAAAAAGGAAGGAAGTGGAGGAAGGAAGTGGCGGAAGGAAGGAAGTGGCGGAAGGGAGTGGCGGAAGGAAGGAAGTGGCGGAAGGAAGGAAGTGGCGGAAGGAAGGAAGTGGCGGAAGGAAGGAAGTGGCGGAAGGAAGTGGCGGAAGGAAGTGGCGGAAGGAAGTGGCGGATGGAAGTGGCGGAAGGAAGGAAGGAAGGAAGGAGGGAAGGAGGGAAGGAAGGGAGGGAGGGAGGAAGGATGGAAGGAAGGAAGGATAAAAGGAAGGAAGGAAGGAAGGAAGGAAGGAAGGAAGGAAGGAAGGAAGGAAGGAAGGAAGGAAGGAAGGAAGGAAGGAAGGAAGGAAATTTATTTTTGTGCCACAGGGAGAAAGAGATTTCTCCAATCCACTCCTGGCAGGATGGCGTTGGCAGTGGGGTTGTCCTGCTGGGCTGGGAGATGGAGCAGGAGAGAGGGGGAAAGGGGCACTGACTTCTTCCTCACCTGCCTGGGGCTGCCAGGGCATCTTCATCTTCCTCATGGTCTCCTCCTCCATCTGGTCAAACTTTGGGAACTGAAATTCCTTTTCTGGGGAATAAACAAGGTGTGAGTGTGTTGGCTTGGGTGTTCCTCCTGCCCAATTCCATCTCCAGAAGTCACCAGGTGTCTGGTGTCCATAAAAACCTCCAGACCAGCAAGGTTCAGCCACCCTCATAAAAACCCAAACCACCAGGATTCACCAAACAACCATTCACCCAGGAGTTCCCCGCTCTGGTCTCTCCACTTTGGGGTTCAGGGGTCCCTCCTGCCTGGCCTTCTGCAGCTCCAGTGTGTATTGGTGTCCCCTCTCTCTGGGCTGCAGGGGCTCCTGGCAATCCCAGAGGTTCCCTTCCCTGGGCTCCCAGGTGGGTGTCAGAGGGGCTCCAGGGGTACCAGCTGTGCAGGGTCCCCGTTTCAGGGCCCCGGGGTACCCATGGGTCTCTCTTGTCCATGGTCCCAACATCTCCTGCAGAGGGTCCCCCTTATCCGGGCTCCACGTTCCAGGCTCCCGGGGTCCCCCTTATCGGGATGTCCGACCCCGCAGGCTGCAGAGGCTCCTCCAGCTCCGGTGCCGCTGAGGCACTGCGGATTCTGCCGCAAGGCTGAATATTCAGCTCATGGAATCTTTGTTATCTCTGCTTACATGTGCAAAACCAGCTGCTGCTGAGACAATCCTAGCTCCGACTGAAGGTTTCCCACCCAAAATGCTGCATTCAGTTCTGACACACTGTGGGATTTCTGGGCTGTTCAGATGGTCTGGGGAAAAGCCCAAAGATGGCCTTGGGCCCCCGGGTTCGAAAGGACGAGAGGAAGCTTCGGATTTGTTCTCGGTCTTGGTGTTTATTAATTGCTTATCTAAAAGATTTTCTCTTGGCCTGACAGAGTTCTGCTCAGCAGTCAGCCATGGGCACACACTGAAAGCCCCTGGGGCGGTCACCTATCTTTATACCCGGAGTTACGTATACAATATTTATCATTTTTCTCCAATACCCTCTACCCTTATTAACCAGTGTTCCCCTAGTAAGGTCCAATCCCGGAGTGCCAACATCACCACAGAAGATGGAGGCCCAGAGGAAGAAGAAGAAGGAGAAGGGCACGCCCCAATCCCTCCATCTTGCCTCTCTAGACCCCCCTGTACAGGGATCTTAAACCCTGTATCTCACACTCCAATTAACTTGTCCCTTCACCATTCACCCCAGTGAAATCCTCCCGTCCTCATACTGATGTCATCTCCCATGTGGGATCAAAGTCCAGCCACCAGACATCTCTGGCAGCATTCCAGGACTCCCGAGCCCCCCAGGGGGGGTCTGGTTCACCCTGCACCCCAGTTCTGAGAGACTGAGATCCCACAACACACCATTAAGAAATCCCAGAGCAAAACTGAACACTGATTACAGAATCTTGCAAAATCCCATCCCAGAACATTTTGTCATAAAATCACAAATATTAACAGGTGCTGAGAAAGTCAGCAACATTACAAAACAAGCTTCCAACACTGGGACTAGAAGAGTTCAGGCAATGCATTTGATTGGAATGAGCCCTCTCTTTCTGACATGTGAGCAATGCCATCGAATTTCCCAAACCAGGGAAATGGGGAGCCCTGGCAGCAGCAGCTTCACACACAGCAATGACACAGAACAGGGCAGGGCAAGAGGCTGGAAAAATGATAACTTCTACTTGCAATTAAGAACTCTTGTTTCAAGTTCTACTAAAGACACTCTTAATATAGAGTCAAAAAGATTAAAAAATACTAGTAATAACTGTAATATTAAGAGCAAAAGTAGCCAAAATAGCAATAAAAAGAATGAATAATGGTAATAAAATCCTATCACACTTATACTAGGTTTGCATGGCTAGGTTTTGGTAAGAGGGGGCCCTAGGAGCACTTTCTGTGAGAGGATGATGGAAGCAGCTGCTCCTCCATGTCCCACAAAGGCAATTCCAGCCAGCTCCAGGACAGACCAGCCGCTGGCCAAGGCTGGGCCTGTTAGAAATGGTGGTAACACCTTTGGGATAAGAGATGTACGAAAATCGGTTATCATGTAGTTGTAGCTGTGACCAGGGTGAGAACATGAGAGAGGAACAACTCTGCACACCCCAGGGCAGGGCAGGACAAGGGGCAGGAGCTGCTGCAGGGGCTGGAGCTGATTGCCCTGAAATTCCCTGGGGCAGCCCCTGGGGAGGCAGCTGAGCCCCTGCAGCCCATGGAGGGCACGGAGAGCAGAGATGCACCTGCAGCACCTGGAGGAGCCCGTGCTGGAGCAGGGGGTGTCTGAGCAGGGGCTGTGACTCCATGAGAAACCTGTGCTGGAGCAGGGACCAGGCAGGGGCCTGCAAACCCATGGAGAGAGGAGCCCACGCTGGAGCAGGGTCCTTCCATGTGAGCCCATGGGAGAGTGAGGCACGCTGCAGCAGTTTGTGAAGAGCTGCTGTCCCTGAGATGAACTCACCTTGGAGAAGTTCATGGAGAAGTGTCTCCAGGAGGGACCCCATGGTGCAGCAGGGGAACGACTCCTCTCCTTGAGCAGCAGGAGAAACAACAGGAATGAACTGAGCAGAACCCCCATGCCTGTCTGCCTGCACCACTGGGGGAGGAGGCAGAGCTGGGAGGGAGGGGCAGAAGGTGTTTCTAAAACTTTATTTTACTTCTCACTATCCTGCTCTGATTGATAGTAATAAATTCAATTAATGTCTCTAATTTTGAACTGTTTTGCCCATGATAGCATTTGCTGAATGATCTGTCCCAGTCCTTAACCCATGAAGATTTCATTCTATTTTCTCTCTCCTCTCCATCTCTGGAAGGGAATGAAAGCAGCTTTGGTGGGCGCCTGACACCCATCTCTGCTCCTTGTGATGTCACAGGCCCATGAGTGTCCCAAGTGTGGGAAGAGCTTCTGCCAGAGCTCAGCCTTGACCCAACACCAATGGAGGCACCACTAAGGGCAGCCCTGTGAGTGCCCTGAGTGCGGGAAGAGCTCCGTGCACTGCTCCAGCTCCATCCCCCATGGGACAGTCCACGCCAGATGATCCCCAGTGACCCAAGGTGGGCAGAGCCCCGGTGATCCTTGGTGCTGGTGATCCATGTTGGGAAGACACCTGCCTGGGGGGCTCCAATTCTTCCTGGCTCCTGTACCCTTGATATTCTTTTAATTTCTCTTTGTCCTTTCAAAAAACCTAAAAACTGGGTAAAAATAAAGATGTTGAACCAAGGCAAGGATGGGGACATGGGGGAATCTTGCAGGGGATGTGGGGGATGCTGGGTTTGAGGGAGCTGAGGGTTCCTTGGAGGGACTTGGGGGTTGCTCAGGCCTTTGGGCACCCCAGGCCAAGCAGCTCCAGCTGCACTGGGAGATCCCGGTGGAGGTTCTGGGGCAGCTGATCAAGGAGTCCCTGGCCCAGGACTGTCCCCATGTCCCCCATCTCAGTTCCCGGTGTCCCTTGTGCAGGATCCCTCTCTCCCTCCCATTCCCATGTCACCCTGCTCTGGGACACGTTGTGCTCCCATCCCAGCGTGAATCCCACTCCCGGTCTCAATTTCTGTTTCTGTCCCACATTCCCTGTCCTGTTCCTACTCCTGGTCCCAATGCTCCTCTGAGATTTCCATTCCTGTATTCCCTGTCCCGTTCCCATATTCCCATTCCTGGTCCCATTCCAGGTCCCTCTCCCATATTCCTGGTCCTAGTCCTGGTCCCTGTCCCCATTCATGTCCTTGTCCCCAGTCCCGTATTTCCTGTCCCTGTATCCATGCCTGATCCCAGTATTGGTCCCAGTCCCGTACTCCCGGTCCCATTCCCGAGGGCCGCCTCTCCCATGGGGCCCTGAGGGCTGCACAGCTCGGGCTGGCTGTGCCACACGAACCGTTCAGCCCCGCTGCTGTCCTTGGCCAGCTGCAGAGAGCACAAGGCTTTGGGCATTTCTCAGAGGCCCCCAGCTGGCCGGAGCAGCCCCTCCTGCCAGCAGCCGCTGTGCCTCAGAGCCCTCCCTCACGCTGGGGCCAGGCAGGGGCCATGGGCCTGGAGGAGGCTCCTGTTCTTGGGACAGGAGCGAGGCTGCAGCTCCCGCCTTTGGGCCCTGGGCCGCAGCAGCGCAGGGGAGGCCCAGCTGCAGAGCTCACAGCCCCTGCTGGCTTTCAGTGGGACACTTTGGAGCACCAATCCCCAGCCCATATTCTCTCTGCGGTTACTGTTTCCATGTTCCCCCTCCCGTTCCCATATTCTCCCCCTTGGTCCTTGTCTCCGTTTGTGGACTCTGTCCCCATCTCTGCTCCCATTTCTGGTCCCTATCCCCTTCCCCGGTCCTGCTCCCTGTCTCCATTCCCGCTCCCAGTCCGCATTTCCAGTCCCATTCACGCTCCCTGTTCCCATTTCCATTCCCTGTCCCCATTCCCGCTCCCTGTCCCCTCTCACCGGACGCCACCGCCATCGCTCCGGCCCCTCCCGGCCCTCACACAACCGAGCAAACTCCGCGCTGCTCCCGTCCACCAATCCCAGCGCGCGATCGCTCCTGTATTTCAATAACCACGCCTTCCATCGTGGTTCCGCCCAGCGCCGGCTGCAGCCGCCTCCGGGCGCTGTTTGCTCCCCGTTCCCTCCCAGTGCTCCTGGTAAGAGCGGGGCTGGTAGGGAAAGCGCTCCCAGTTCCTTCCCGCTCATCTCAGGATCGCTCCCGGTGCTCCCAGGATCGCTCCCAGTGCCGCGCCTGGGGCGGTTGTTTCGGAACCCGCCCAGGGCAGAGCGCGGCTGCTTTTGGGGGTCGGCACTGCCCGTGCCGGGCTGGGACGGAGGAGGAGCGGGAGGAAGAGGAGGGAGACCGGAACAAGAGAAGGAAGATGAGCATCCCAAACACCACGGGACTCCCCCGCCCGCACGCTCCGGCCGCAGCTCCCCCGGCTCCGGCTGCATCGCCCCCTCGGAACCCGCAGGTGAGCGGGGAGGGGGAGCCCCAAATCCATCGGCGGGGGCGGGGGGGGGGCGTTCCGGGAGGATTTTTTTGTGGGACAGGGGATGTTTGGGTCTTGCAGGACCCCAAAGCTGGTCCGGAAATGCCCCTGCAGGGATCTTGTGGGGGGTCCCACTTTGCGATCGCCCCGGACCGCCAGGGAGGAGGGGATGTCGGGTTTGGGGGTACCCGGGAGAGCCGGGACGAACGTGGGAGCCCCTGTTATGTTTGCCCAATTATCCCATCATCAGAAAACCCAAACAATATTAGAGGTAGGAGCAATTTTAATTGAATAGTTTAGAAAACATATAAAATTGGATACACTTGAAATATTGACAATATAATTTGATTAAAAGAAGGGATAATTTGGTTCCAATAATAGCGCATAAGTAAAAGATAACCGCAGGGTACGGAGTGCAGGGTTCTGCACCCTTGCCACCTCACGTACAAACTTGCCAAGTGAAGATTCCCCCCTTATATGCCATGTGTCAATGCCATCTCTTCCCATTTTCGATTCATCACGCTTCTACCTCCGCCCTCATCACCTTTACCGTGCAGGTTCCACCACTCGTTTTGGTGGTTGCACAAGTCTTTGGGGGTCATTTTTGATGAAGACCTCTCCTCTTCTTCGATGTCCTTCAACTCACCCCTGGCTTACACATGTGCCCCAAGCCATACGATGTAAGCCAAAAGTAACATACTATTACATTTAAGTATCAAAGCAATAAATCTCTTATAGCTGGCTTTTTCCTGAGACCCAACCAGATATTCCCTTCTTTCTGTTAATTTGTAGTAACTGTTATCTCTTGCTTTTTCCTGTCCTTGAACATCTGCAGGAAAGGGGTGGGGGGGTGGAACCCCTCCTCTCCTTTCTTTCTTGGCATTACAACTTTTAACTGTTTTATTGTTATTTTGAAATATTAATTACTGTATCAATATTGATTACTGTTTCAATTTTGTCAGCACGAATCATACCTATTTACCACAGCCCGGAGCGGGGAGAGCGCAGAGGGGCGGTCCCGGAGCCGGGGGACAAACCGGCTGCCTGGAGGGGTGCGGGAGGCTGGGGACGAGCAGGTTCCGGGCCCCCCGAGGCTGAAAGGGACGCTGACTTCTCCAGCTGCACTTGGGCAGCGGGAACATCAAACCCAACACACTCAACCTTGTTTTCCCCCTGTTATAAATGATCAACGAGAAAGCCAAATTTATAAATGGGAAAGATTTTATTTTTGCGACCAGAAATACGGTCCTCTAAAAGCCACAGTCAAAGAGAGCGTCGAACCCAGGGTCGGCTCTGGGTGAACCTGGACCCGACCTCTATCGCATCGGATCTCCCTGTGTTCACAAATACCGTCTCTGATGGGGCTGTTTTTTACAGTTTTTTCTGCCCGAGTCAGAGGTGTCCCAATTTCTTGTCACCCCGCATAAGTATGAAGTTTCTTTTTACTGTGCAGGGCTGGACAATTGCTATTTCTTGGGCGGTGGCAGGTGCTGATCATGTCAGGAGAACTCATGTATTCAGATGTATTTTTTTGACTGTTACGCTGGCAGTTTATATACAGACACGAACAGGACGGGGCCACTGGAAACAGTGTCTTGAGCTTTTATTTTTCCAGCATCAATCTCATTACATTGTTATGACAATGGAGAGGAAAGATGCTACAGCTTGCTGGTCCAGCAGGCAGAAAGCCAAAGAAACTTAGTGTTACAACATACCATAAGACAGTCTCAATCTCAGTCTCAGCCAATCACATAGAGCAAAAGTATATTGACAGTAGTTCTGTCCAATAATCTGAAGCACACATAATTCTGGTTAAAACAATAGCGACCTATTCTCCATCACAATGGCTCGTTTATAAGAGACAAAGCACAGAGCTCTATTCATAATTAACCTTCTAAAATATACACTAAATAAACTTGTTGCAACTTAGAAGGCCCATCTACACAGCTCTTATTGTTCTACTTCCCATGTCTTCCCTACAGCTTAGAAAACTTTTCTGCTGCCTTAGCACTGTTCACAAATCTGCTGTCTGAGGCCTGTATTTAACCACCTTCCTAAAACCTTCTGATTTTTATGGATTCCCACATTTGACAACTTTGGTTATCTTTATTGATGATACTTATCAAGTACTGATGGTCCTGGGGTGTTCCCGGGTGGTTCCAGGGGAAGCTCATCTCTGCACCAGCCACGTTCTTTTATTTGATAAGGAGGCATCTTTTCCTGCTGCCACCAGGAGTTTCACAACTTTAGTGAGGTAATCTGTCTCTAGGTTGTCCATGGTCAGAGGCTCCTGTGCTGTTTAATTTATTTTACAATTTTATTTTTATACATTTTCCCCCTACACATGAATTACTTTACATTACATATTGCACCTCCACAACAGGATTTCCCATTCCCAAACCTTGGCCTGATGCAGGAGGAGGAGGAGGCTGTGAGGAAGATGGCCCGGGAGCCCCAGGCAGGTGAGGAGGAAGTCAGTGCCCCTTTCCCCCTCTCTCCTGCTCCATCTCCCAGCCCAGCACGGCCCCCGGCTGCAGGACAACCCTGCTGCCAAAGCTGTCCTGCTGGGGATGCACTGGGGGCATCTCCTTGCCCTTCCCTGTGGCACGGAGGCAAATCCCATCCTCTCCTTGTCCTTCCTCCCCCAGAGAAGGAGCTGAGGATGGAGAGCAGGGAGGGCAAATCCCCATGGCAGCAGAACCTCGTGGAAGAGGCTGTTTTGAGCGGCTCCACAGCACAGGAACCCAACAGGGAGGAAAAGCCCCGGAGATCCCTCACGTGGAGGGGCTGCAAATGCAGATCACGGGGATCCGAGGAGGAAAGACCCACCCTGGGCCAGGGAGGGAGCTGGAGCTCAGAGCTGGGGGTCCATGAGCAGCTTCAGGATGAGGAGAAGCCCCACAAGTGCTCAGAATGTGGGAAGAACTTCAAGTTCAGATCCAAGCTGATCCGCCACATGAGAATCCACGTTGGGGAAGGGCCCTACATATGTGGGGAGTGTGGGAAGAGCTTCAGGATGAACTCTGAACTGACCATCCACCAGAGAAACCACACCGGGGAACAGCCCTACAAGTGTGATAAATGCAGGAAGAGGTTTCAGACGAGTTCCTGTCTCGTCAGGCATCAGCGGAGTCACACAGATGAGAGGCCCTTTTGCTGCCCCCATTGTGCAAAGAGCTTCAAGGACAAGTTTGTCCTTGTCACCCACCTGCGCATCCACAGCGGGGAGAGGCCCTACGAGTGTCCTGAGTGTGGAAAGAGCTTCGCCCAGCACTCCACCCTGACTGCCCACCTGAGGACCCACACGGGGGAACGGTCCTACGAGTGTGCAGAGTGTGGGAAGAGCTTCAGGACGAACTCTGAACTGACCATCCACCAGAGAAACCACACTGGGGAACGGCCTTTTGAGTGTGGGGAATGTGGGAACAGCTACCAGAGGAGGTGCCACCTGGCCCGCCACATGAAAGTCCACACAGGGCTGGAACGGCCATACAAGTGTGGGGAGTGTAAGTGTGGGCAGTGTGGGAAGAGCTTGAGGTCGAGGTCTGAACTGATTTTCCACCAGCGGAGCCACACCGGGTAGAGGCCCTTCGAGTGTGGGGAGTGCGGGAAGAGCTTCATGTCAAAGTCCCACCTGGTTGGCCACCAGAGGATCCACACTGGGGAGAGGCCCTTCGAGTGCGATAAATGCAAGAAGACGTTTCCAATCAGCTCCAGTCTCATTCTGCACCAGCAGCTTCACACAGATGAGAGGCCCTTCCGCTGCCCTGACTGCGGGAAGGGCTTCACCCGCAACTGCAATCTCGTCACCCACCGGCGTACCCATACCGGGGAGAGGCCCTATGAGTGTTCTGAGTGTGGGAAGGGCTTCTCAGAGAGGTCTGCCTTGACCAGACACCAACAGAGCCACCACTAAGGGCAGCCCTGTGAGTGCCCCAAGTGCAGGAAGAGCTTTGTGCCCGTGACACCCTTTGTCTTCTGATTTTGGGTCCTTTCCCCCCACTTTGATATGTTTACCTCTGTTTTGGATCCTCTCCCCCTCTTTTGCGTCCCTTCTCCCTATTTTGTGTCTTTTCCTCCCTATTTTGGATTCTTTCTCTGTCCTTTGGGTCCTTTCGCTGTTTTGGGTCACTTCCCCCCTATTTAGGGTCTGTTCCCCCCTATTTTGGATCCTTTCCCTATTTTCCATCCTTCCTCCCAATTATGGGCATCCTCCCCTTTGACTTTGGCAAATTTTTGGGTGCATCCCGCCCTCCAACCCTCTCCCTACCCCTTAACCCCTCACCCCCTTCCCCTCAGGTGTGTCCTCAGTTGTGTCCCCAGCTGCCCCTCCACACCACATGGACTCAGTGCTCGCTATCCTGGATGCCCTTGAGTCCCCAGCCCAGGACTGTGGATCTCCTTTTCCAGGAGTTCCAGAGCTGGCCTGGCTTCCAGGGCACACCAGTGGCACTGGGGCTCGGGGTGGGTGGCCTGGTAGGGTTGCTGGGACGGGGTTTGGGGTCATCTTGGCACTGACCGAGGGTCTTGTCCACTCTGCAGTGAGGACTGGCCCTGGCTGGAGAGTATGGGATGGATGGGGGCAGGAGAGGTTGGACCCTGGTCCAGATGGACACGAGACCATGGATCCCACTCTGGATGGACACTGGTTCAGATGGACACCAGAGCCATGGATCCCAGCTGGATTCTGATCTGGACAGCCCCGACCCTGCAGCCCCCCAGCCTGGCCTGCCCCCAGGCCAGATGACCACCAGCCTGGCCACAGCCTGGCCCATCCCACTGTCCCACCAGCCCATCCCAGTAGCCCCCAACCCAAAATCCCCCAAAATAAACCCAATGCTATAACATCAGCTCCACATAGTCCCTGCAGAGCGAGAGGGAAACTGAGGCAAGGGCTGGGGAGGTGACTTTGTGGTGATGAGAGGGGACTTTGGGACCCACCCTGGAGACCCCAAAAAGAGCACCCACCCCCCAAATTGTCACCACAGCATTGGTGTCACCCAGCTGTCACTGCAGGAGCCATCAGCTGTCACTCCAGGACCCACTGTGACCCTGTGGTCCCTTTGAGGGGTGACCCACGGTGTCCCCTCGGTGTCACTGGCACGTCCCCAGTGGGAGCAGCGGCATCACCTCCTGGGGCACAGGTGAAGGAGGAGGAGGAGGTGTGGGGGGGTGGTGCAGAGTCGCACAGCATCCTCGGGGGGATGGAAGTGGTGAGGGAGACACCAAAAATGTTGCTGTCCCTTCCCCCCCACCATAGGATGTGGGCCACCCCCTGTTTTGGGGCACTGGTGACAAATTGGCAAGTGGCGGTGACAAAAAGCACAGGTGCCACCTCAGGGATGGCACAGAGAGGGGTCCTGCGGTGCCACCAAGCCCTGCCCCAGGCTGAGGAAGTGACAAAGGGGGAGTCGGCAGGGGGGAGGGGAAGCGTGGCAGGGGTGCCACGGAAATGCCCCCGGTTTGCCTGTGCCCGGGATGGGGGGGTGGCAGAGCTCCGGTCACCCTGTCTCCCTGGCAGCCTGTCACCGTGACCCCGTGTTCACAGGGGTCTTAGGATGAGGGAAGAGATGAGGATTTGACTCCAAGTTTCAGAAGGCTTGATTTATTATTTTCTTATATATATTATATTAAAACTATACTAAAAGAATAAAAGAAAGGATTTCATCAGAAGGCTGGCTAAGAATAGAATAGCAAAGAATGATAACCAAGGCCTGTGGCTCGAACTCTCTGTCCGAGCCAGCTCACTGTGATTGGCCATTAATTGGAAACAACCAACATGAACCAATCAAAAATCCACCTGTTGCATGCCACAGCAGCAGATAACCATTGTTTACATTTTGTTCGTGAGGTCTCTCAGATTCTCAGGAGGAAAAATCGTAAGGAAAGGATCTTTCATAAAAGATGTCTGTGACATATCACCCTTTTTGTTTTAGTTAAATTAAAAAGGAAACTGTTTGTAATTTCGTCTGCCATACCCATGCAGAGGAAAGAACAAACACTTGACGGGTTATCTGTTGCCAATGAAAAACCTCAATCAAGTCCTGATGTGGAATGATCAGGGAAATTCTTCACTTGTAGAATATAAAATTCTATCATATCACTAAAACAATCTTACAACATAAGAAAATGCAAAAACAATGCAAAGAAATTCATTGCTTCAACTCCAAACAGCTGAGTTTCAGGAGAAAGTCCATGGACTGAAGATGTTCCTCTTTGACATTTCTGAAAGTACATTTTGGTCCTGAAACAGGCTTGCAGGATCCTGAAACAACAAATTGCTGAAGAAAAATCATCAATGATTATCAAAAATCCATTGACAGTTAACAAACAATTTTGAGAAAATTTCTTGAATGCCTTGGCCACACTCCTTTATTGAACTACTTGTAAGTTTTGGCTCTTCAATGCTTATCAGCTGCTACTAGCTCTTTCAACTCTTTTTTTTTTTTTTTTTTTTTTCTGGAAAGAGCAGCAGCAGCAGAGAGGAGCCTGAGAGGCCCTGAGTGGGTCCTGGCCCACGTGGAAGGATCAGGAACCCCAGAGCTGTCCTACAGAACAGTGGTCCAGGTCCTGACGGGGGACGCAAAGCCCCCAAACCCAACAGCCGGCCAGGCAGTGGCCCTGGGCCAGGGAACTGAGCCAAACAGCCAGGCCTGGCCCGCAAGGTGGGCTCTGTGTTGTCACAGCCTGGCACCACACTGCCAGTGCAATGGCAGAGCAAGTGACCAAACGCTTCCTTCCCCCAAAATCACCGATGCCTGCTGGCAGTGGGGGGCAGAAGCTGCCCCGAGAATCTCCATCTCGGGTCTGGGAATGTTTGTTCCCTACAGAAAACAAGCGATGATGGCTTTTCGCCATTCCCTTGCCTCTGCAATGCAAATGCAAAAGGTCTTCCCCCCCATCTGCCTCCTAGTACCACCCCCACCCCATCTGGGCTGGGGACCAAAGGCAGAACTTAAAGGACCCACCTTCCCCTTGCTGCTGGGGCACGCGGGACAGCAGAGAGATTCGCACCCCCCAAGGGGAAACAACCGACCAAACACCCCCAACCCACCAAGAACGCTGAGCTTGAAAGAAGGCAGCCGGGCTGCACCTGCACTCAGCTGTTGAGCCATGCCTCTCCACGGAAGGAGAGGCCGGCCGCTGAATCTGCTGTCACAAGGGCAAACGGCCCGGGACAGTCTGAGCTTGGATATGCTGCCAGTTCCAGGGCAGCCTCTGACGCAGACCCGGAGGACAGAGTGCCAGAAGGCAGCAGAACTCCCAGGGTGGCCGGTGGGGGCGGCGAGGCCAGAGAGAATGCAGTCGCAGCCGTGGCGCCGGGTCGCTGGTCTCAACTGCAACCTCCAGCATCGGCACTGCGGGCGAAGGCAGGGCCGCCACGAGCGGGGCTGTGGGGACCAGCACAGGGGCGGCTCTTGGCACATCTGCAAGAGACGCAGCCTCGGACACACGCTGGCAGCGACCACCATTTTCACTGAGTGCGTCGCCTAGCATCACCGGCGCAGCCGCGGGAAGCAGTGGGAAGCAGTGTGTCTGAGCTCGCAGGCGCAGACGGAGCTGCCGCAACCACAGGCTCTGCGGGAGGGACGGCCATGGGAGGTGCCCGCACCCGCGGGGAGGGTTCGGGAAGCCCCGCAAACTCGGGAGGTGAGACGTCGGGCACCGATGCCGCCCCCAGGTCTGAGCGATGCGGGGTCCGAGAGGCCGGCCGGGGCGATGCCTGCAGAGCTTCCAGGGCCGGCTCAGCCCACTCAAACCCCTCTGAGAGCAACGCAGGGGGAAAAAGCGGCTCCATCTGAGCATGCTCCGAAAACACAGGGAAAAAACTTCTTCGTCTGCGGGGAAGACTTCACCCCCCCGCTGCAAGCCAGGGGGGCTGGAAAGCAGCAGATCGTCTCCCCCAAAAGGAACTTCTCCCGTGGGAATTTGGGGGAATAGGGCTTGCCTCCCACAGTCAGCAATCCAGGGAAAGGCAGCCGCTCTCCGTTTCAAAACCGAGAAGAGTGCCCTGAACACTGGATAAATGCAGGAGGACCCGAATCCAAGGTTTAAAATGGCTTGGAAAATGGATTCCATGCATTCCCATACGAACATATCAAGGGCATAGAGCCATTCTTTAAAAACCCAAAGAAATTTGCCCATCAAAAAAACTCATAGAAATGTCTCCAAGAGGAGAATTCTTCACCCCGTTTTTTTCACAGGGCAATAAGTTTCTCCTCTGAGGGGGAGAAATGAACATCTGTCTCTGTGGGAGAGGTCCCCCACATGTGCAGCCACAATCTGCGAATGGCAACATCTTCAGGAAGGGAAAAGCTAATAGTACCTTGTGACAGTGTCCAGCACGCTCTGGCCAGCTGCTTGGTGCTTCTGGGCTTTCCAAACATCTTCCCGGAGGCTTTTCAAAAGGTTCTCTCTGTGATCAGTGTTGCCTTCTGAAGCAAGGCAGGCGACCTGGTTCTGAGGAAACGGCACGGCAGCCCTCTCACTAGGGCCACTCGGGCCAATGACACACGCAGACATCAATGTGATGGACGGTCAAAAGGCGTTTATTGTCTCATCTCTTGGGTTTTTATAGTCTAAGGGGTCTCTACGTCAATGTGGGTCTGTCTTTACCATCTATGGTTAGTAAGAGGTGGACTGTTACTGGGTAGGGGATGGAAAGTTACTGGAATTTGGTTAGGAGGGTTACATTCCTATGTTAGTTTCTTATCTATGGGAAGCAGATGGTCTTATCTGAGGGGATCTGAGGGTCCTGGCTTTCCGTGACATCGCGAGATCTTCCGCAGCGCCTTTCCCTGTCTACCACATCTCCCCCCCCCTTTTCACAAATGAATGAGGTAGACATGCACATAGGTACTTAAGTGAGGTATAAGGTTGTAGCTTGACAAGGGAAAAGGGTCTTGGGAGTCCTGAGTTAGCTTTTGTCAGACAAGTTCGGAGGAGCTTGTGACTGACGTTGTTCCCTGGTTGAATTCTCTGGTTGAATTCTCCGGTTGATTTCACAGCAATTGTCGTCGGCCTAGGTACCGGATGCTGGTCCGTTCCAGGCGGATCTGAACGAACGAGACCAGCTTGTTCAGCAGGCATGGTCCGAAGGTGACTGTTAGAAACCTGTCTATATTTCTCTTTTGTGGATCTGGCTGGGTCCCTCAAGAAGATGGTGCACTTCTTCGTCTGAGTGGTACAGGACCCTAGGAACAATCTGAACTTGGACACAGAAGTCGTTAGAGTCATTGAATTTGGGAAGGAACACACAAGGACTCACTCCGGATCGCTGGCAAACCCACCTCCCAGATGCGGATGGGACTGCCCACTTATTGTTTTTCCTGTTAGGCTTGACCATTTTGGTGCAGATGTTGCCTCCCCGCTTAGCTAGGGTTGCATTGCCAAAGCGTCTGCCTCGGCCTGTGACTTGACTCCGGGTGATTCCCTTGCGAGGGGTGTCCCATCTGCACTGGTGAGGGGCGTTGGCCGAGGAATAACTGAAGGGAGTGTTTAGAGCGACTCCTTCGAAAAAAGGGGGGTTTGACATCGTAACAAAGCCAGCAGGATTCGGTTAGGTTAGGGTTGGATTCGTTCGGGGATACAAAGGTAGCTTCTAACATACGAAGGATTGGGTCTGAGTCTGACTCGGTTAAGCGGCTCATCTGAAAGGTCTCCGCTTGACCGGTCGGGACTTTGCTGACCCCTGTGGGTAAGGTTTTGGGGTAGATTACGTTTCTCCCTTTCGGCACGCTTTTAATCGCTTTGTTGGGTCCGACCGCTCGGGGTGCTGACGGTTGAAGCCTGATAATTCGCACGTTCTCCCTCTCTTTTGACCCTTGAAGGACTACCGTCCTGTGGCCCAGCTAGGGTGATCTGGCTGCAAGACCGTCCTGTTGTAATCGGTGCATGCCTGAAATCTAGGGATTTTATGCGGGTTTCGATGGAAGTTCCCGTGAAAGAAGAGGGGTATTCTGCAACCGATGGGTGCCCTGGTGAACTGTAGGAATTTGTCTGGCTCTTGTGGATCCCACCCAGGCCCCGACGGCCTGGCATCTGTAACTATGGTTTCGCAGCCCCAGTGCCCACAGTGTCCCCACCCTGGGTGATTGCAGTAGCTTTTCCCGGGGTTTGAAGCTGGGCGCCAGTAGGATAGGTACGAGTGTTTGACGTGTGGGGAATAGGGGTGTACCTTTGGCTGTCCTGGAAACCCGTCGGTGATGCGGAGCACGGTGTGGCGATTTCTCTGAGTGCTTTGCCCCTACTAAGGTGTCGCATGACCCACCTGAAGGGCTGATGGGGGTAGTGATCTGGGCTGGCTTGCCCTCTGGCAACTAGCCCCAACAGCAAAATCCCACAGAAACTCCCTTGGTGCTTGGGTCTCACCCGTGCGGGTCTCTCGGGTGCTGCCTGGCGGCTTGGTGGTCTGTCGCTTTCGTCCGGAACCGGGAAGTACGCATCACGAGGGCGTCCCACGAGCAGGTCCTGTAAACAAATACTCGCAATTCTCGTCAGTCTCATTCTGCTCGCCCTGAAGGTCCGGTTTAATCGACTTAAGTGGACACCACCTGATTTTGCCGTCCTTTTTGACCGCTGCGTACCCTCGCCCTGTGAGCATCAGCCTCCAACCCCGTTCCCACTCGCCTAGCTCGTTTCTGATTACCACCTGCGGGCCCTCTTCTAGCGTTCGAGTGACCCAGTGTTTTTGAACGGGACTGTTTGTTTCATCCCCCCTAGGGAATTGATTCAGTGCCAGCAAGGCGGTTGCCAGCATACGTGCCTGATCTCCTGGGGGAATGGCATTGGCAAAGCCCTCTGCTTTTGCCAACACTTCTATCTTGGCTTTCAGGGTCTGGTTTGCTCTCTCTACTATGGCCTGTCCGGTACTGTTATGTGGGATGCCATGCACTAGCGTAATACCCCATTTCGAGGCGAATTCCTGTACTTGTTTGGAGGTGAAATTGGAGCCGTTGTCCGTTTTGATCTGCTTGGGGATACCTAGCCAAGCCATGGCTGTCAGCCAGTGCTGGATTGTGGCTTTGGAGTTAGTTTTGGGGTGCTGTGTAGCTACGATCGCTCCGCTATAAGTGTTTACTGTCACTGCAAGCATGCTCGGGGCCTCAGTATTTCGCACCAGGTGAAGTCCGACTGCCAGATTTCTGAGGGCTTGAGACCTCTCAGGTTGACTCCGTAGGTCCAAAGGGGTGACTTCTGGCAATGAGGGCAGGTGGCTACCACATGTCTGGCGTCCGCCGTCGAGATTCCGCATCTCCTCGCCAGTGCTTTGACTCCGATGTGGAGCGACTCGTGCAGTTGACGGGCTCTTTGCAAGGTCCCAACGCCTTTTGCTGCGGCGTCCGCTTTGTCGTTGCCGATCTGGAAGTAACCTTTGACTGGGTCATGGCTGTTGATGTGGATGACTGACGCGGTGCCCTGTCGCGAGGAGAGTGCTTCTTCCAGCATTAGGGCTGCTGCTGATGTTGACACTCCTGGTCCTACCATGGCTAGGCTGAGCCTTGCCACGAATATGGAGTCCGTTACGATGTTGAGGTGTTCGTCTTGGAAGAGTCTGCACGCCAAAACCACTGCTGCTGCTTCCAGTTGTTGCACTGACCGCGTGGGGTCACACGCTTTGACACAGTGCCATTGCTCTCCTGCCTGCCACGCTGCTGCTGCGGTTGAAGTCGTGGAGGAAGCGTCTGTGAAGACCGTTGGTCCTGGCTGCGGTCTGTCCTTGACCTTCGGTGGCATGTCCATGTCGACTATGGTCAGCAGCTTAGTCCAGGGTGGCTTGGAAGAGTAGGAGATTTCTCCTCCGAAGCCGGAGAGAGCAAGGGCCAGGTACTCTGATTTTGCGGCTGACTCTATGGTCGGCTGCTTGCGAAATGGAAGGTGGATGCTTGTCGGCTCCGTCCCTAGGTGTTTCAAGGCGAGTCTCCTGCCTTTCATGATGAGGTTGGCGATGCACTCGATTCCTGGGGAAAACGCACGAGCGGGTCTTCCGAGGACCACCCATTGGATCGGTCGGGCCTTTTCTGCAAGTCCTTGGGCCAGTGCTCCCACTCCCCCCTTCGGTGTAAAGTGGACGTACAGGTCCAGTGGCATGGCTGGGTTCCACCTGGCAAGCGTGCCAGTGGCCACCCGGTTTTCGATGAAGTCGAGGGAGCTCGTTGCTTGCAGTGTCAGCTCCTTGGGTTCCCAGGGGTTCTTTCCTTTCAGGAGGTCGTACAGAGGGTCCATGACCTCGGGAGGAATCTGGACGATGTTGCGAAGCCACTGCAGCGATCCCACCAGGCGTTGCACGTTGTGGAGTGTCTCGATGTCTCGGTTGATCTTCATTTTGGGGGGTGTCACGTGGGAGCTTGTGATGCCTACTCCCAGGAAGGTCACGCAGGGTCCTCTCTTGATCTTTGCGCTCGCGATCTCGAAGCCGTTGGCTTGAAGGGTTTCCGTGACTGTGGTCACCAGGTGATCTACTTGGCTTGTCGATGGTGCTGCGACCAGGATGTCGCCCTTGTACTGGATGATGGTTGCGGTGGGGTAGGAGTGTCGGACTGGCGTCAGTGCTTTGTCCACGGTGATTTGGCATATGGTCTGGCTGTCGACCCGGCCTTGCGGAAGTACTTTCCATTGGAAGCGAAGGTTGGGCCGCTCACCGTTCCGAAATGCCCCCGAAAAGGCGAATCGCTCTCTGTCCTCAGGGTGCAGAGGTATTGAAAAGAAGCTGTCCTTGATATCCAGTACTGCACACGGCTGCCCTTCGGGGATGGCTGAGTTCGTGGGTAGCAGTGTCTGGACTGGACCCATGGGTCTGATCATCTTGTTCACTTCTCTCAGGTCGTGGACGAGACGATAGCCTTGTCCGGGCCTTTTGGGGACCACGAATACCGGGGTGTTCCAAGGGCTGGTGGAGGGTTCTATGTGACCCTTTTGCAGTTCTCGATCGACCTGTTCCTGCAAGGCTGCCATTCGAGGCTCTGTCAGGGGCCTCTGCTCAACCCATACAGGGTCTGATGATTTCCAAGTCAATTTGATTGGCAGCGGGGGGTGTACAGCAGTGGCCCTCGTGGTAAATTTGTGATCCGAAATCCGAGCATGGAAAGGACGTCCTTTCCTAACAGGGGTGGAGAATTCTGCAAAATTGACTGCTCCCTGTGGGGGCATAGGGGTTGAGGGTCCCCTGCCCCACTGGGGGTTGCTGTAGCTGGGCCGTCTCGCATTTGCAGCGGGAGGAGGCTGAGTGTGGCCCGCGCGCCCCCTCCCTCTCCCGTTTCCCCGGGGCTGGGATGGTTGGAGTGAGGGTGCTGCCAGGGAAAGCTGTGCTCGCTGACTAGCTGTCCTTCCCCGGAAGCCTGGGCTAACACGGTCGTCTTGCCATTCCTGCTTAAATGCAATCCGCCCCGCCCCATCAAAAAGCATGCGGCTTATTTGCGTAATATCAAAATTGAGCAGATCGTTATTGCTAGAAAGGCCGTCCTCAGGAGTGGGTACTACAACTGAGTTGATCCCTATTTCTGAAATCCCTTTGGCTTCTTTTGGGTTAACTGGGGTATATGCCCTTTGTTGGTTCCCCCGCGCTCCGGCAACCCCCCCTGGGAAAGCGTGCATGGAGGCTGCCGGTGCCCGGTCCCCACAGGCTGCTTTTATTTTTCCCCCATCGGTGAGTTTGTGTTGCGATTGTTTCCCGATATTGTTTAAAGCTTTATTCGGTTTCGCTCGAAACCGCATTAATTCTGCTCTCTCGGTTTCCGAGTCCCAGCCGGGCTCGGTCGGCACTTCCGAGCTGTCTGAGCAGCTGTTACTTGACTCTGAGCCGGAAGCTGAATGCCAGTACACTTCCAGCGCTCCGTGCCGTTTTGTGCGGCTCCGACCCCGCTCCTCCCTTTGGGGGTGGTGCCGCTCCCTCCCCCTGGGGTCCCCCCGCCTCCTGCCGGCGGAGGTCCTTGCCCTATAAGGACCTAATTTGAATAGAGCGCTCTGGTTGGTCTGACACTCTACCGCGGGGACCGCCCCCCCTCCCCGCTCGCCCGCGCATGCGTTGTTAAGCAGTCTGACGGTATTTCCGCCCTTCTCCTCCTCCTTTCCGCCCTCGCCATGTGGTTCGGCGCCATTTTTAAACGCACATGGCGGGGGCGAGTTTTTACCGATCCCGGCAGGGTCCGACCATCCGGCCGCGTTCCGCGCCTTCTCCGCGGGTCCCTGCCAGAAGCATCGCGCGCGCTGCTCTGCCTCTTCTGCTGGATCGGCGACCGGCGGGGAAGGGACGGATAGAGAAACTGCGGTTTTCTCGGATGGTTCCGCGGGGGGGCTAGGACCCGGCGGGCTCCGTGGGAAGGTCGGGGGGTTCCCTGGGGGTTCCGGGGGGTCTCCTGGGGGCTCCGGGGGGTCTGGGCTCGGGCTCGGAAAGGGATGGAACGCGCCCGGCCCCCGCATGTTCCCGCCTTCAATCCGATCGCTCTCTGAGGCGGTTTGTGTCGCGGCCCCCACCCCCAGCTTTGGTGTAGCTAATAAACCTGTACACGCGGCTTTCCGCGTCTCCTGTTCTTCTAACGTCTCGCGTAGGGTCTCTTCTACTTTCCCCCACGCTCTGAGGTTTTTACCTCTGCCTGCGGACTTAGAGTCCTCTGCTGAGGCGGCAGTACACTTCTCCCGCGCTCCCGAATATAATATATTTACCGGACGTCCGATCGTCCCCAGCTCTAGGAGCCTTGCAATAGCAAGATTAGAGTTCCTGAGCTCACCTTTAATTCCCCATTGCTCATGAGCCTGACTTACGACCTTCGCTGTGGATTCCATGGTCCACGCTGGT
The DNA here is from genome assembly GCF_028551555.1 of Melozone crissalis. NCBI lineage: Eukaryota > Metazoa > Chordata > Aves > Passeriformes > Passerellidae > Melozone > Melozone crissalis. Next base: position 792,302 of record NW_026535830.1, read on the forward strand.
CCGGAGGCGTCCCTCCCGCTGTAGTCGGACCCGCCGCTACAGCCGCCGCCCTCTGACCAGGAGAATTCCCGTTCCCCGGGCGCTGCAGCAGTCCCGGGTTTGGCACCAGTATGTTGCCTTCTGAAGCAAGGCAGGCGACCTGGTTCTGAGGAAACGGCACGGCAGCCCTCTCACTAGGGCCACTCGGGCCAATGACACACGCAGACATCAATGTGATGGACGGTCAAAAGGCGTTTATTGTCTCATCTCTTGGGTTTTTATAGTCTAAGGGGTCTCTACGTCAATGTGGGTCTGTCTTTACCATCTATGGTTAGTAAGAGGTGGACTGTTACTGGGTAGGGGATGGAAAGTTACTGGAATTTGGTTAGGAGGGTTACATTCCTATGTTAGTTTCTTATCTATGGGAAGCAGATGGTCTTATCTGAGGGGATCTGAGGGTCCTGGCTTTCCGTGACATCGCGAGATCTTCCGCAGCGCCTTTCCCTGTCTACCACAGATCAGCCTTGCTGTGAACTCTGTCCAAATCAGGATCTTCAGTTCTTCACCTCCTGGCTAGAATCCACTTCTGTGGTCACTTGTGAAGTGACCATCAATGCCACATACCCGGGGTTTACCCAAATGTAGCAATGCCCCTCTGGTGGTCTCACCAAGTGATGAATTTCTTCCTCTTCCACTCGACGGTCACCATCTGTGACCATGGTCACAGAGGTTTTCAGGTGAAGGGAGACACGACAATGTTGACTACATGTTCAGAAGGCTTGATTTATAATTTTATTATATATATATATTACATTATAATTATACTAAAAAGAAATAGAAGGAAAGGTTTCCTCAGAAGCTAGCTAAGCTAAGAATACAAAAGAATGAATAACAAAGGCAGCTGGCTCGGAGAGAGAGGGAGAGACATCTCGGCCATGACTGGTCAATCAATCTAAACATCTACAGGAGACCAATCATGGATCCACCTGATGCATTCCAGAGTAGCAGATAACCATTGTTTACATTCTCTTTCTGAGGCCTCAGATCCTCAAAAGGGAAAAAATTCTAAAGAAAAAATTTCACAAAAATATGTCTGTGAAACCTGGGAAAATCCTAGCTGGTCCATCCACGCATAGATGAGGTCTCCAAATTTGCCCCAAAAGTGGGTCCAGCTTTTATAGGCCAAAAAGAGCAAGTCCAAGTGACTGGATGATATTTTTAGCCCAGATAGCCCTTCAGCTGATGGCACACTTCACAATCAGCAGGGGACACAGCTAGGCCAAAGCCCAGACCTCTGCTGGGAGGCTTTCTCTTCAAAGACCCTTCAAACAAGCCTCCATGCAAGTCAGTTGGGAAAGTTTCTTCAAATGATCCATTTCTGGCACCTAACTACACAGGGTGTTGTGAAAGATTCTAAAGCAGCCGCTCTGGAGTCAAAGAGGCAGCCCTAAGAGTCCTTGTCATCTGTTTGTAGCTAAATCCCACTTTGGGGGAGTTGAAGGAGTTTGGAACGAGCTAGAGAGCGGACCTCTGAGTTTTTTAGATGATGCCATTGCTTTTTCTTCTCTTCTACATAGGCAGGAAGGGTGAGTTGGGCTCACATCTCCGCCGCAGGGCTCACAGGGCCGCAAGACTTGTAGTTACAAGAGCTTTGAAGGATTTCTTGGCCAAGAAGACATGGCCAACAAGGATTTTTATGTTTTGGACCCAATCTTCAAGATTTCATCTTATGGACTCATGCTCTCGGGGTCTCTAGCTGGTCAGAGTGACCCTGAGATAAGTTTGAAAATCTCTTTTCTCAGCCCGGTGGTCGAAGAAGGAGTCAGAGCTCTTCATTTCTCAGTCTCAAGGTTGTTTATTGTATCTTATCTATAAAATTCTTTCTCCTGTCCCGCCGAGGTCCGCTCAGCAAGACAGTCTAAGGCACTCTGCCTCCCCTGGGGTGGTGTTATCTTTTTATACTAACAACTACCTGTACAATATTTACAATTACTTTCCAATCCCTATCATCTATGTTAGACAGTGAGCTTCTACTCTAGACCAATCTCAAAGTGCCAAGATCACAGCAGAAGAGGGAGGCCAAGAAGAAGAGGGAGAAAGGCTGCACATGCCCAGATTCCTCCATCTTGCCCCCTGAAGCCCCATTCTAAAAACCCTCAACATCTATTTTTCCACTCTGGGATAAATTCACTATCATTCTACTTCAACTTTTGTGGCTGGTCATTCTTCATACAAGGTTGGTCATTGTTTTTTCCAAGGGCTAAATCAAAGGCACGGGGGTCTTGGGCTCTGTGCCAAGGTCTCTGAGCCCTCTGACAGGGTCTGGAGTCCTGCAGGGCAGTCAGAGGCCTTTCCTGGCTTCCCACATCATGCTACAGTGTAAGCTTCCTTAGCCAATCACGCTATGACACACAAACCTACAGCCCTGCATCCTAAACTTCTTGTTTACCATTGTAACTACTTTGATTTCTTCCTAGATCTTGAACTGGAAAACTCTAAACTTTCCTCCACTTCAACTTTCCTCCCCGTGTCGCTGCTATAAACTAGAAATCCGCATTCTTGCTCCTAGCACCTAAGTTTGGGAGCCCTTTCCAAGGTCTCAGATCAAATCCTGTGTTTAATTCTAAGCTTTGCTGACAAGACCAAAGGTCTGAGATTTCTCTGCATTTGGGTTTCCAACAACACTGATGCTGTTAGTTGCAGAGTGCCCAGGATGCGTCTTGCAAGTCAACTCTGGCAGGAACAAGGCGGCTGCCAGAGGGCTGCTTGTGGCCTCTGAGAGCCCATTGCCCAGGGCTTGCCAGTGCCCCAGCCCCTCAGGGGCTGCCCCAGCCCGGCCCAAGCTGCCCGGCAGCAGCGCCGCAGCCCCACAGCAGCTCCAGAGCAGCCCCATGCAGAGGCACCTGGGAGCCCTCAGCAAGGCAGGCAGCAGCACACGAGCAGGAGGACATGGCTGGCGCTTCCTGCCTGGCACAGGGCTTGTGGCCATCTCCAGGCACTGCTCTGGCAGGGATCCCCGCAGCTCCAGCCCCTGCCCAGCCCCTCTGTGGGCAGCACAAAGGCTTCAGCAGAACCACCAAAGGCCAAGGGGCTTCTGGCCATTTCCCCTGGCCCACTGCACACCTGGGCAGCTGGCTGAGCGCGGGCATCCTTTTCCCCCTCCTCCCCTATGCCCTACGGACCCTGGGCAGCAAAAGAAAGATCCTGGGAGTCTGTGGATGTTAACATAGTCTATATTTACATGGTCAAAGAAAAAAAAAATGAAAAGAAAATTCTTGAAGAAAAACCAAATAAAACCTGACTCAGGTGGCCCCAGCAAAAAGAGCTTCTGGGATCAATTCTCCACAGAGCTCTGGCAGGGCAGGCAGCCGAGCCGTGCCAGACGAGGCCATGTCTTCCACGCCCTGCGCAGGTGATTTTGGAGCCACTGGAACCTGGAGATGGGAGCCCACTGTCCTGACCTGAGGATCCACAGGGTTTGAATTGCCAGGCTTCCGATGGCGAGGCTGATGTCGTGTGCTTTGTCTTCAAGGGCTGCGAGAGAGAGGAACAGAGGCACGGTCAGAAGCTGGAGCCACAGGGAGCCGAGGAGGAGCCCCTTGCAAGGGCCATCCCGGCCGGCTCTTGCCATGGCCAGGAGGGAGATGGGAGCAAGGGGATCAGCCCGAAGCTGCTGGCCACGAATGGCCCGCGTGGCCCTGAAATCTCTGTGTGCTCTGCCCACGGGAGCAGAGCCCTCCGCAGCCGGGGCAGGGCTTGCAGCTCCCCCCGGCAGCCCCCGCTGTCAGCCTGCTGCCCTCACTCACCAGTGCAGATCAGCTGCAGCTCTTGCTGCTGCCCCCTCAGGTGCCGCCCGGCCATGCCTGTGAACACAGAGCCTGTCACGGCCCCAGTGGCACAGCTCCCTGCCAGTGGTGCTGCCGGCGCTGTGGCCACACGGGCTGCTGGCCCGGCAGCGCTCAGCTCAGCCCATGCAGCACGCTGTCGCCCCAGGGCGCGGCTGTCAGAGGGCGGCAGCAGCAATGCCCAGGCCAGGCGGGGCTGCACGGCGCCGGGCCTGGCTGCCGCTGCCGGGGCAACAGGCGGGGCTGGGGCCGAGCTGCGGCGGGCTGGGGAGGGAGCCTGGGCTCGTAACTCACCCATGAACCTGATGGCCGCCTCTCGCAGGGGCTCTTGTGGGCTCTCCAGGTAGCGCAGGGCCCGGCGCAGGTGCTCGGCCGCTCTGCTCCTGTCCTCTGCCAGCTGCAGAGAGCGGCAGGAGGGAAGGGTTGGTGCGGGCTCAGCCCCTGGGCCGGGCGCTGCCTGCGCCCAGCCCCAGCCTCCCCTGGCCGCACAGCCCTGAGGCGCGGCCAGCAGCCGCTGGTTGCGGGCTCCCGAGGGGAGGGGGAGAGGGCCGGCTGCTGCCCGGGGAGCCGCGGTGCCACCCCTGCCCCGCAGCCCCGCCGGGCCGGGGCTCCATGGGCACCCGGCTCGGGCCCACGGGAGCCTGGAGAAGAGCCCGCGCGGCCTCTGGCTGCAGCAGCGCGCAGGGGCACAGCTGCCCGGCCCGCACACTGAGCACCGCCCTCAGGGGCCTTCTCCTGGCTGAGTTGGGGATTCCAGGCCGTCCTTACCAGGTACTTGCTGAACTTCCACAGTTTCTGCTCCTTCAGTAGCTTTTTGAGATCCCTCCTCTTCATGAACTTGACCGCATAAAGCAGTGTTTCCCGAGAAGCCTGGAGAGCAGCAGAGACGTGGAGATGGCCCCACAGCCCAGGGCACGGGACCCGCCTCCCCCTGCCATGGCCTGGAGGAGGCTGCGGTCCAGCAGGCGCAGGGCAGGAGGCAGCCGAGCCCCTGCCAGGCGGACAGCAGCCCACAGCTGCAGCCCAGGAGTCCTCACCTCTGCCACATGCTGATTCTCATCATTGCAGTGGAAGAAGAGTGGAAGCAGGCTCTGTTGCACAGGGCTTTCCAAAGGTTTTTCTCTCTCTTCCAAATACTCCATCATGTCTCGGAAGAGTTTTATGGAGAGCAGCTGTACCTGGCTATTATCCTAGATGAAAAAAAAAACGAAAAAACACCTCAGCATGGGCTCCTCCAGGGCGCCCTGGGCACGGGGCTGGAAATGCACAGGGCGCACAGTTTCCAGGCAGCAGCCAGTGGCTGTAGCTGGGGGCACGGAGCCTTACGTGGTCAAAGAGCGGCAGGAGTGCCTCAGCCAGCTGCACGGCAATGGGGGTTGACATCAGAAGGTGTTTGTGCAGGAGTATAAAGCTGAGTGTGATGAGTGTCATGCCAGCTATCTCTGCTTCATTGTCCCCCAGTAGGTGCATGAGGCTTTTGGTCAAGCTCCACATTCTTTCGGCCTGTGCGGAACACAAGGCTGTGAAGTCCCACCCTACTGCCACAGGGCCCAGAGGCCAAAGGACTGTCCTGAAGCACTGGGGCAGCTGAAGCAGGAGGCAGGAGAGCTGGGAGCAGCTGCCCCAGTGCCCAAAGCCCAGGCCAGGCCAAGTGACTGCGTTCCCAGCGCAGCTTCAGCCACCGCCCCCTTCTCACCATTGAGGGATCATCAATGAGCTCGAGAAGGGCCCTGAGCGCCAGGCGACGCCTCTCCCTGCACTCGCCCTGCAGGTACCTTGAAGAGACCTTCACAACACTGTCGCCACATTCACTAGAATCCAGGCACACGAGGACCTGAAAGGCACAGGCCAGTGATGGGGGAGCCGGCCGGCAGGAGCCCGCAGCCACACAGGGCTGGGCCCAGGACGCAGCAGCAGCAGCACAGGGTGCGGGCACCGTGCCAGGCGGCTGCGGCCACGAGAGGGCAGAGAGCTGGGAGGCAGCACAGCCAGGCAGCGCTGGACACCCGGCTCACCTCCACAAGGAATGCCAGGGCGGGCAGATCCCAGTGTGGCTCCTGTGTGCTGAGCAGCCAGAGGAGGTGGAGTGCAATACTGGAACACAAGCGATGACAAGCATGGCGCATCTCCCTAGGAGGGCAAAAAAGGGAGCAGGAAGCTGAGCAAATCTCTCCAAGGACAGGCTTACAGAGCCTGGTGGTCTTTTACCACCACCCTGCAAGGGGACCTGGGCCCTTTAGGAGGTGTCTCCTCCTGTGCTCTCTCCCCTGCCAGCCTTTTCCAGTCTGCTTGGCCGTCCCTCAGTGTGTCGTTAGCCGTCCCTCATTGTGTCCCAGGGCCTCGGGGAATGTGTGAGACAGCTCGGGCACAGAGCACAAATGGCAGGATCAATGGGGAGAAAGAGAGTCTCACCTGGCCAGCAGACCCACAGCATAGTGGCGGGTGTCAGCACAGAGCAGCGTGTCCCAGCCACGCTTGCGTTCCACTGACACCACCACATCCTTGTACTGCTTTTGGCAGAGCAGGGACTTCAGGCTCTGCACTGCAAACCTGTGTGCACAGCAAAGCCCGGGTCACACTGGCAGCACTGGCTCCTTTGCAGGCCACGTGCCAAGGACAGGAGGAGTGGGATGGAGCAGCTGTTGGGGCTGGTGGCAAGACCGTGCTCTTCCAGGCAATCCTTCCAGAAGGTTTGCACCTCCTCTGGCATCTCTTCTGTGCTGGAGAACACTTGAAAGAGCAGATGAACAAAAAGGCGGGGGAAATATGGCCTCACTACACGTGGGACAGGGGACTCCTGGAGGACCTTCCACATCACCACGGTTGCCTGCAAAGGACAAAGCCCCCCGAGACAGCGCTCAGTGCCCAGGTGTCCGTGTGGCAGGGCCCGAGCGTGGCAGGGAGAGGCCCGGAGAGACCTTGGCAGGGGGAGCACGGGGCCTGGTGGGCCTGAAGCTGCCCCTGGGCCAGGTTTCCGGGCAGCGCCTGAGGCAGGCAGATGCAGTGGGGGAAGGAGGATGGAGAGCTGCTGGAGAGGCGGCCTTGGGGCCAGCAAAGGCCAGTTGTGGAAACTCACAGCCAGGGCAAAGACAGCCGTTTTGTCCCCATCCGAGGTGCACGTGCTGTACTCTGGCCAGCTCCCCAGCACGTCCAGGAGGATCAGCTGCACTGGCTCGGCAGTCCTGGACGAGCACATGATGGTCTTCCACATGGAGATGGCAGCTCTGTGGGGTTAGAGCTCTGTCTCATGGCGGGTCTCAGACACAGCATGGTGGCCTGGGCATCCCTAGGGGCCCGGGCTGACCACCGGCACTGCCTCTGTCCACTGGCCCTTGCCAGCAGCAGCCAGGCAACCCAGCCCTGTGAGGACAGGCCCTGAGGGGCAGCAAGGCAGCATGGCAGCAGGCTCAGGGGCTGACGTGCCAGGGCTGGGAACGGCAGCAGCCAGAGGGTTCTGGAACTGTCTTTTGCTCCGACACCTGGGCCAGGCGGTACAGGGTGATGGGCTGGGGAGGCCTGAGCCCTCTGGACAGGTGGGCCCCATACCTGTCACAGGACGGGGCCACACGCAGGAGCGTCACGACTGCGTCAGGCGGGTGTGCTTTGGTGAGTTTCAGCAGGGCCTTGTCCAGCCTGTGCTCGGCAGAATCGTTGGCCAGGAGCCATCGGTGAATGTACCTGACCATGGCAGGCACCTGGAGGAGGCACGGGGAGACTTGGAAAGCTGCCAGAGAGAGCAATGTCCCCAGGCTCCCCAGAGAAGCGCTTCCCTTGCCAGTGCACTGCCATGGCCTCAAAGGCTCTGAGGGACCAGCAGGCGTGGCTGGGGAAGCCACATGACTCATGGGGGAATGTGAGCCTGGCCCCAGGCTGCTTACTTGTTCTGGCCGGGCAACACCCTTCTCCAGGAGCAAATCCAGCAGGGCGGCACTGGTCTCATGCTTGAGGAGCTCGGAGTGAGCTCTGAGCCCAGTGCCCATGGTGTGGGTCTCTTGCTGCCGAATGCTCCGGATGAAGTCGCAAATGAGCTGTAGGAGAAGGGCAAGAAGCCGGGGATGTTGCATGGAGTGCTGCACACACGGTGCTGGGCTGAGCAGAGACAGCAGGCCCAGCCCAGGTGGAGGTGGCTGCAGGTACCTGCGCTGTTCTGTGGAAGCGGCCACGGCTGGATTCCTGCTCTTGTGTGCGCTCAACAGCTTCATCTGGCAAAGAGGGAGCGCAGCCAGAGCTGAGGGGCTGCGGGAGAGGCCGGAGAACACAGCCCAGCCTTGCGCTCCCCAGGCAGGGAGAGCCCCGGGATGCCCCAGGGGGATGGAGCGAGGCCGCTGTGGGGTGTCTGCCCGGCCCCTCTTCCCGCCTCTCCTTGGGCATTTCCCCAGGGGATTGCATGGCATGGCATGGCATGGCATGGCATGGGGCCAGGTTGGCTGCAGGCTCCAGCCCTGCAGCCCAGCTCTGCCACTCACCCTCCTGCGGTGGATGGAAGGGCACCACCCTTTCAGTCTCCTGTGCTGGGGCTGCTCCAGGTCCTTCTTCCTCCTCCTCCTCCTCCTCCTCCACCCAGGCCATCTTGGGCATTCTCGGGGGTCTCTGCTCCATGTCTGTGACTGGAGCTACTTGCAGGAGAGACGCCTTGGGAAAGCTCTGGGGCACCAAGTCCCACACTCTGCCCTGGAGGGCAGCTGCAGAATAGAAGCCTCGGAAGGCCACGGGTCACCGAGTGCTGTGCTCTGGCCTGGAGCTCAGCTGCAGGAACAACGCTGCAGAAAAGCTCCTGGTCAGACGGGAACGAGTGCACTGTGTGGGGGCTCCTCACAGCACTGCTCTGTCCCGTTGTGCCCCGTTGCTTGTTCCCAGCACCCGGGCAAGCTTCTATTTCCCACGTGTCACAAAGGGGCCTTGGAGACCGGGTTCCGTTCCATGGCACGGTGACCGTGCTGCAGTGTGCCAGCCAGGGGCCTTGCACACACTGCCTCCTGCCCTGGGGCCGGCCCCAGCCCAGCCAAAGTGGCCCAGCTTGGAAGGAATCCCTGGCCCCAGCCTGACAGGATCTTTAGGAAGGCCTCAGACCATAAGCCAGCGCCGCCTGGCTCTGCGGGCTCACTCCTATCCCCATATCTTTCCCTGAGAGCATTTGAATTTCTAAATGAGAATCATTTGAAGAGAGGGGATTTACATTTTCCATTTCAGAGAAGACTTCTGCCTTGCTTAGCTGACACCTCTCTCTTCAAACCAAGACAATTATTTGTCATCTTGCAGATGCGCAGTTGCTGGGCAGCCCCGTTTTCCACCAGGGACCTGGGGAACCATTTCAGCAACTGGGAAAATCCTAGCTGGTCCATCCACGCATAGATGAGGTCTCCAAATTTGCCCCAAAAGTGGGTCCAGCTTTTATAGGCCAAAAAGAGCAAGTCCAAGTGACTGGATGATATTTTTAGCCCAGATAGCCCTTCAGCTGATGGCACACTTCACAATCAGCAGGGGACACAGCTAGGCCAAAGCCCAGACCTCTGCTGGGAGGCTTTCTCTTCAAAGACCCTTCAAACAAGCCTCCATGCAAGTCAGTTGGGAAAGTTTCTTCAAATGATCCATTTCTGGCACCTAACTACACAGGGTGTTGTGAAAGATTCTAAAGCAGCCGCTCTGGAGTCAAAGAGGCAGCCCTAAGAGTCCTTGTCATCTGTTTGTAGCTAAATCCCACTTTGGGGGAGTTGAAGGAGTTTGGAACGAGCTAGAGAGCGGACCTCTGAGTTTTTTAGATGATGCCATTGCTTTTTCTTCTCTTCTACATAGGCAGGAAGGGTGAGTTGGGCTCACATCTCCGCCGCAGGGCTCACAGGGCCGCAAGACTTGTAGTTACAAGAGCTTTGAAGGATTTCTTGGCCAAGAAGACATGGCCAACAAGGATTTTTATGTTTTGGACCCAATCTTCAAGATTTCATCTTATGGACTCATGCTCTCGGGGTCTCTAGCTGGTCAGAGTGACCCTGAGATAAGTTTGAAAATCTCTTTTCTCAGCCCGGTGGTCGAAGAAGGAGTCAGAGCTCTTCATTTCTCAGTCTCAAGGTTGTTTATTGTATCTTATCTATAAAATTCTTTCTCCTGTCCCGCCGAGGTCCGCTCAGCAAGACAGTCTAAGGCACTCTGCCTCCCCTGGGGTGGTGTTATCTTTTTATACTAACAACTACCTGTACAATATTTACAATTACTTTCCAATCCCTATCATCTATGTTAGACAGTGAGCTTCTACTCTAGACCAATCTCAAAGTGCCAAGATCACAGCAGAAGAGGGAGGCCAAGAAGAAGAGGGAGAAAGGCTGCACATGCCCAGATTCCTCCATCTTGCCCCCTGAAGCCCCATTCTAAAAACCCTCAACATCTATTTTTCCACTCTGGGATAAATTCACTATCATTCTACTTCAACTTTTGTGGCTGGTCATTCTTCATACAAGGTTGGTCATTGTTTTTTCCAAGGGCTAAATCAAAGGCACGGGGGTCTTGGGCTCTGTGCCAAGGTCTCTGAGCCCTCTGACAGGGTCTGGAGTCCTGCAGGGCAGTCAGAGGCCTTTCCTGGCTTCCCACATCATGCTACAGTGTAAGCTTCCTTAGCCAATCACGCTATGACACACAAACCTACAGCCCTGCATCCTAAACTTCTTGTTTACCATTGTAACTACTTTGATTTCTTCCTAGATCTTGAACTGGAAAACTCTAAACTTTCCTCCACTTCAACTTTCCTCCCCGTGTCGCTGCTATAAACTAGAAATCCGCATTCTTGCTCCTAGCACCTAAGTTTGGGAGCCCTTTCCAAGGTCTCAGATCAAATCCTGTGTTTAATTCTAAGCTTTGCTGACAAGACCAAAGGTCTGAGATTTCTCTGCATTTGGGTTTCCAACAACACTGATGCTGTTAGTTGCAGAGTGCCCAGGATGCGTCTTGCAAGTCAACTCTGGCAGGAACAAGGCGGCTGCCAGAGGGCTGCTTGTGGCCTCTGAGAGCCCATTGCCCAGGGCTTGCCAGTGCCCCAGCCCCTCAGGGGCTGCCCCAGCCCGGCCCAAGCTGCCCGGCAGCAGCGCCGCAGCCCCACAGCAGCTCCAGAGCAGCCCCATGCAGAGGCACCTGGGAGCCCTCAGCAAGGCAGGCAGCAGCACACGAGCAGGAGGACATGGCTGGCGCTTCCTGCCTGGCACAGGGCTTGTGGCCATCTCCAGGCACTGCTCTGGCAGGGATCCCCGCAGCTCCAGCCCCTGCCCAGCCCCTCTGTGGGCAGCACAAAGGCTTCAGCAGAACCACCAAAGGCCAAGGGGCTTCTGGCCATTTCCCCTGGCCCACTGCACACCTGGGCAGCTGGCTGAGCGCGGGCATCCTTTTCCCCCTCCTCCCCTATGCCCTACGGACCCTGGGCAGCAAAAGAAAGATCCTGGGAGTCTGTGGATGTTAACATAGTCTATATTTACATGGTCAAAGAAAAAAAAAATGAAAAGAAAATTCTTGAAGAAAAACCAAATAAAACCTGACTCAGGTGGCCCCAGCAAAAAGAGCTTCTGGGATCAATTCTCCACAGAGCTCTGGCAGGGCAGGCAGCCGAGCCGTGCCAGACGAGGCCATGTCTTCCACGCCCTGCGCAGGTGATTTTGGAGCCACTGGAACCTGGAGATGGGAGCCCACTGTCCTGACCTGAGGATCCACAGGGTTTGAATTGCCAGGCTTCCGATGGCGAGGCTGATGTCGTGTGCTTTGTCTTCAAGGGCTGCGAGAGAGAGGAACAGAGGCACGGTCAGAAGCTGGAGCCACAGGGAGCCGAGGAGGAGCCCCTTGCAAGGGCCATCCCGGCCGGCTCTTGCCATGGCCAGGAGGGAGATGGGAGCAAGGGGATCAGCCCGAAGCTGCTGGCCACGAATGGCCCGCGTGGCCCTGAAATCTCTGTGTGCTCTGCCCACGGGAGCAGAGCCCTCCGCAGCCGGGGCAGGGCTTGCAGCTCCCCCCGGCAGCCCCCGCTGTCAGCCTGCTGCCCTCACTCACCAGTGCAGATCAGCTGCAGCTCTTGCTGCTGCCCCCTCAGGTGCCGCCCGGCCATGCCTGTGAACACAGAGCCTGTCACGGCCCCAGTGGCACAGCTCCCTGCCAGTGGTGCTGCCGGCGCTGTGGCCACACGGGCTGCTGGCCCGGCAGCGCTCAGCTCAGCCCATGCAGCACGCTGTCGCCCCAGGGCGCGGCTGTCAGAGGGCGGCAGCAGCAATGCCCAGGCCAGGCGGGGCTGCACGGCGCCGGGCCTGGCTGCCGCTGCCGGGGCAACAGGCGGGGCTGGGGCCGAGCTGCGGCGGGCTGGGGAGGGAGCCTGGGCTCGTAACTCACCCATGAACCTGATGGCCGCCTCTCGCAGGGGCTCTTGTGGGCTCTCCAGGTAGCGCAGGGCCCGGCGCAGGTGCTCGGCCGCTCTGCTCCTGTCCTCTGCCAGCTGCAGAGAGCGGCAGGAGGGAAGGGTTGGTGCGGGCTCAGCCCCTGGGCCGGGCGCTGCCTGCGCCCAGCCCCAGCCTCCCCTGGCCGCACAGCCCTGAGGCGCGGCCAGCAGCCGCTGGTTGCGGGCTCCCGAGGGGAGGGGGAGAGGGCCGGCTGCTGCCCGGGGAGCCGCGGTGCCACCCCTGCCCCGCAGCCCCGCCGGGCCGGGGCTCCATGGGCACCCGGCTCGGGCCCACGGGAGCCTGGAGAAGAGCCCGCGCGGCCTCTGGCTGCAGCAGCGCGCAGGGGCACAGCTGCCCGGCCCGCACACTGAGCACCGCCCTCAGGGGCCTTCTCCTGGCTGAGTTGGGGATTCCAGGCCGTCCTTACCAGGTACTTGCTGAACTTCCACAGTTTCTGCTCCTTCAGTAGCTTTTTGAGATCCCTCCTCTTCATGAACTTGACCGCATAAAGCAGTGTTTCCCGAGAAGCCTGGAGAGCAGCAGAGACGTGGAGATGGCCCCACAGCCCAGGGCACGGGACCCGCCTCCCCCTGCCATGGCCTGGAGGAGGCTGCGGTCCAGCAGGCGCAGGGCAGGAGGCAGCCGAGCCCCTGCCAGGCGGACAGCAGCCCACAGCTGCAGCCCAGGAGTCCTCACCTCTGCCACATGCTGATTCTCATCATTGCAGTGGAAGAAGAGTGGAAGCAGGCTCTGTTGCACAGGGCTTTCCAAAGGTTTTTCTCTCTCTTCCAAATACTCCATCATGTCTCGGAAGAGTTTTATGGAGAGCAGCTGTACCTGGCTATTATCCTAGATGAAAAAAAAAACGAAAAAACACCTCAGCATGGGCTCCTCCAGGGCGCCCTGGGCACGGGGCTGGAAATGCACAGGGCGCACAGTTTCCAGGCAGCAGCCAGTGGCTGTAGCTGGGGGCACGGAGCCTTACGTGGTCAAAGAGCGGCAGGAGTGCCTCAGCCAGCTGCACGGCAATGGGGGTTGACATCAGAAGGTGTTTGTGCAGGAGTATAAAGCTGAGTGTGATGAGTGTCATGCCAGCTATCTCTGCTTCATTGTCCCCCAGTAGGTGCATGAGGCTTTTGGTCAAGCTCCACATTCTTTCGGCCTGTGCGGAACACAAGGCTGTGAAGTCCCACCCTACTGCCACAGGGCCCAGAGGCCAAAGGACTGTCCTGAAGCACTGGGGCAGCTGAAGCAGGAGGCAGGAGAGCTGGGAGCAGCTGCCCCAGTGCCCAAAGCCCAGGCCAGGCCAAGTGACTGCGTTCCCAGCGCAGCTTCAGCCACCGCCCCCTTCTCACCATTGAGGGATCATCAATGAGCTCGAGAAGGGCCCTGAGCGCCAGGCGACGCCTCTCCCTGCACTCGCCCTGCAGGTACCTTGAAGAGACCTTCACAACACTGTCGCCACATTCACTAGAATCCAGGCACACGAGGACCTGAAAGGCACAGGCCAGTGATGGGGGAGCCGGCCGGCAGGAGCCCGCAGCCACACAGGGCTGGGCCCAGGACGCAGCAGCAGCAGCACAGGGTGCGGGCACCGTGCCAGGCGGCTGCGGCCACGAGAGGGCAGAGAGCTGGGAGGCAGCACAGCCAGGCAGCGCTGGACACCCGGCTCACCTCCACAAGGAATGCCAGGGCGGGCAGATCCCAGTGTGGCTCCTGTGTGCTGAGCAGCCAGAGGAGGTGGAGTGCAATACTGGAACACAAGCGATGACAAGCATGGCGCATCTCCCTAGGAGGGCAAAAAAGGGAGCAGGAAGCTGAGCAAATCTCTCCAAGGACAGGCTTACAGAGCCTGGTGGTCTTTTACCACCACCCTGCAAGGGGACCTGGGCCCTTTAGGAGGTGTCTCCTCCTGTGCTCTCTCCCCTGCCAGCCTTTTCCAGTCTGCTTGGCCGTCCCTCAGTGTGTCGTTAGCCGTCCCTCATTGTGTCCCAGGGCCTCGGGGAATGTGTGAGACAGCTCGGGCACAGAGCACAAATGGCAGGATCAATGGGGAGAAAGAGAGTCTCACCTGGCCAGCAGACCCACAGCATAGTGGCGGGTGTCAGCACAGAGCAGCGTGTCCCAGCCACGCTTGCGTTCCACTGACACCACCACATCCTTGTACTGCTTTTGGCAGAGCAGGGACTTCAGGCTCTGCACTGCAAACCTGTGTGCACAGCAAAGCCCGGGTCACACTGGCAGCACTGGCTCCTTTGCAGGCCACGTGCCAAGGACAGGAGGAGTGGGATGGAGCAGCTGTTGGGGCTGGTGGCAAGACCGTGCTCTTCCAGGCAATCCTTCCAGAAGGTTTGCACCTCCTCTGGCATCTCTTCTGTGCTGGAGAACACTTGAAAGAGCAGATGAACAAAAAGGCGGGGGAAATATGGCCTCACTACACGTGGGACAGGGGACTCCTGGAGGACCTTCCACATCACCACGGTTGCCTGCAAAGGACAAAGCCCCCCGAGACAGCGCTCAGTGCCCAGGTGTCCGTGTGGCAGGGCCCGAGCGTGGCAGGGAGAGGCCCGGAGAGACCTTGGCAGGGGGAGCACGGGGCCTGGTGGGCCTGAAGCTGCCCCTGGGCCAGGTTTCCGGGCAGCGCCTGAGGCAGGCAGATGCAGTGGGGGAAGGAGGATGGAGAGCTGCTGGAGAGGCGGCCTTGGGGCCAGCAAAGGCCAGTTGTGGAAACTCACAGCCAGGGCAAAGACAGCCGTTTTGTCCCCATCCGAGGTGCACGTGCTGTACTCTGGCCAGCTCCCCAGCACGTCCAGGAGGATCAGCTGCACTGGCTCGGCAGTCCTGGACGAGCACATGATGGTCTTCCACATGGAGATGGCAGCTCTGTGGGGTTAGAGCTCTGTCTCATGGCGGGTCTCAGACACAGCATGGTGGCCTGGGCATCCCTAGGGGCCCGGGCTGACCACCGGCACTGCCTCTGTCCACTGGCCCTTGCCAGCAGCAGCCAGGCAACCCAGCCCTGTGAGGACAGGCCCTGAGGGGCAGCAAGGCAGCATGGCAGCAGGCTCAGGGGCTGACGTGCCAGGGCTGGGAACGGCAGCAGCCAGAGGGTTCTGGAACTGTCTTTTGCTCCGACACCTGGGCCAGGCGGTACAGGGTGATGGGCTGGGGAGGCCTGAGCCCTCTGGACAGGTGGGCCCCATACCTGTCACAGGACGGGGCCACACGCAGGAGCGTCACGACTGCGTCAGGCGGGTGTGCTTTGGTGAGTTTCAGCAGGGCCTTGTCCAGCCTGTGCTCGGCAGAATCGTTGGCCAGGAGCCATCGGTGAATGTACCTGACCATGGCAGGCACCTGGAGGAGGCACGGGGAGACTTGGAAAGCTGCCAGAGAGAGCAATGTCCCCAGGCTCCCCAGAGAAGCGCTTCCCTTGCCAGTGCACTGCCATGGCCTCAAAGGCTCTGAGGGACCAGCAGGCGTGGCTGGGGAAGCCACATGACTCATGGGGGAATGTGAGCCTGGCCCCAGGCTGCTTACTTGTTCTGGCCGGGCAACACCCTTCTCCAGGAGCAAATCCAGCAGGGCGGCACTGGTCTCATGCTTGAGGAGCTCGGAGTGAGCTCTGAGCCCAGTGCCCATGGTGTGGGTCTCTTGCTGCCGAATGCTCCGGATGAAGTCGCAAATGAGCTGTAGGAGAAGGGCAAGAAGCCGGGGATGTTGCATGGAGTGCTGCACACACGGTGCTGGGCTGAGCAGAGACAGCAGGCCCAGCCCAGGTGGAGGTGGCTGCAGGTACCTGCGCTGTTCTGTGGAAGCGGCCACGGCTGGATTCCTGCTCTTGTGTGCGCTCAACAGCTTCATCTGGCAAAGAGGGAGCGCAGCCAGAGCTGAGGGGCTGCGGGAGAGGCCGGAGAACACAGCCCAGCCTTGCGCTCCCCAGGCAGGGAGAGCCCCGGGATGCCCCAGGGGGATGGAGCGAGGCCGCTGTGGGGTGTCTGCCCGGCCCCTCTTCCCGCCTCTCCTTGGGCATTTCCCCAGGGGATTGCATGGCATGGCATGGCATGGCATGGCATGGGGCCAGGTTGGCTGCAGGCTCCAGCCCTGCAGCCCAGCTCTGCCACTCACCCTCCTGCGGTGGATGGAAGGGCACCACCCTTTCAGTCTCCTGTGCTGGGGCTGCTCCAGGTCCTTCTTCCTCCTCCTCCTCCTCCTCCTCCACCCAGGCCATCTTGGGCATTCTCGGGGGTCTCTGCTCCATGTCTGTGACTGGAGCTACTTGCAGGAGAGACGCCTTGGGAAAGCTCTGGGGCACCAAGTCCCACACTCTGCCCTGGAGGGCAGCTGCAGAATAGAAGCCTCGGAAGGCCACGGGTCACCGAGTGCTGTGCTCTGGCCTGGAGCTCAGCTGCAGGAACAACGCTGCAGAAAAGCTCCTGGTCAGACGGGAACGAGTGCACTGTGTGGGGGCTCCTCACAGCACTGCTCTGTCCCGTTGTGCCCCGTTGCTTGTTCCCAGCACCCGGGCAAGCTTCTATTTCCCACGTGTCACAAAGGGGCCTTGGAGACCGGGTTCCGTTCCATGGCACGGTGACCGTGCTGCAGTGTGCCAGCCAGGGGCCTTGCACACACTGCCTCCTGCCCTGGGGCCGGCCCCAGCCCAGCCAAAGTGGCCCAGCTTGGAAGGAATCCCTGGCCCCAGCCTGACAGGATCTTTAGGAAGGCCTCAGACCATAAGCCAGCGCCGCCTGGCTCTGCGGGCTCACTCCTATCCCCATATCTTTCCCTGAGAGCATTTGAATTTCTAAATGAGAATCATTTGAAGAGAGGGGATTTACATTTTCCATTTCAGAGAAGACTTCTGCCTTGCTTAGCTGACACCTCTCTCTTCAAACCAAGACAATTATTTGTCATCTTGCAGATGCGCAGTTGCTGGGCAGCCCCGTTTTCCACCAGGGACCTGGGGAACCATTTCAGCAACTGGGAAAATCCTAGCTGGTCCATCCACGCATAGATGAGGTCTCCAAATTTGCCCCAAAAGTGGGTCCAGCTTTTATAGGCCAAAAAGAGCAAGTCCAAGTGACTGGATGATATTTTTAGCCCAGATAGCCCTTCAGCTGATGGCACACTTCACAATCAGCAGGGGACACAGCTAGGCCAAAGCCCAGACCTCTGCTGGGAGGCTTTCTCTTCAAAGACCCTTCAAACAAGCCTCCATGCAAGTCAGTTGGGAAAGTTTCTTCAAATGATCCATTTCTGGCACCTAACTACACAGGGTGTTGTGAAAGATTCTAAAGCAGCCGCTCTGGAGTCAAAGAGGCAGCCCTAAGAGTCCTTGTCATCTGTTTGTAGCTAAATCCCACTTTGGGGGAGTTGAAGGAGTTTGGAACGAGCTAGAGAGCGGACCTCTGAGTTTTTTAGATGATGCCATTGCTTTTTCTTCTCTTCTACATAGGCAGGAAGGGTGAGTTGGGCTCACATCTCCGCCGCAGGGCTCACAGGGCCGCAAGACTTGTAGTTACAAGAGCTTTGAAGGATTTCTTGGCCAAGAAGACATGGCCAACAAGGATTTTTATGTTTTGGGCCCAATCTTCAAGATTTCATCTTATGGACTCATGCTCTCGGGGTCTCTAGCTGGTCAGAGTGACCCTGAGATAAGTTTGAAAATCTCTTTTCTCAGCCCGGTGGTCGAAGAAGGAGTCAGAGCTCTTCATTTCTCAGTCTCAAGGTTGTTTATTGTATCCTATCTATAAAATTCTTTCTCCTGTCCCGCCGAGGTCCGCTCAGCAAGACAGTCTAAGGCACTCTGCCTCCCCTGGGGTGGTGTTATCTTTTTATACTAACAACTACCTGTACAATATTTACAATTACTTTCCAATCCCTATCATCTATGTTAGACAGTGAGCTTCTACTCTAGACCAATCTCAAAGTGCCAAGATCACAGCAGAAGAGGGAGGCCAAGAAGAAGAGGGAGAAAGGCTGCACATGCCCAGATTCCTCCATCTTGCCCCCTGAAGCCCCATTCTAAAAACCCTCAACATCTATTTTTCCACTCTGGGATAAATTCACTATCATTCTACTTCAACTTTTGTGGCTGGTCATTCTTCATACAAGGTTGGTCATTGGTTTTTCCAAGGGCTAAATCAAAGGCACGGGGGTCTTGGGCTCTGTGCCAAGGTCTCTGAGCCCTCTGACAGGGTCTGGAGTCCTGCAGGGCAGTCAGAGGCCTTTCCTGGCTTCCCACATCATGCTACAGTGTAAGCTTCCTTAGCCAATCATGCTATGACACACAAACCTACAGCCCTGCATCCTAAACTTCTTGTTTACCATTGTAACTACTTTGATTTCTTCCTAGATCTTGAACTGGAAAACTCTAAACTTTCCTCCACTTCAACTTTCCTCCCCGTGTCGCTGCTATAAACTAGAAATCCGCATTCTTGCTTCTAGCACCTAAGTTTGGGAGCCCTTTCCAAGGTCTCAGATCAAATCCTGTGTTTAATTCTAAGCTTTGCTGACAAGACCAAAGGTCTGAGATTTCTCTGCATTTGGGTTTCCAACAACACTGATGCTGTTAGTTGCAGAGTGCCCAGGATGCGTCTTGCAAGTCAACTCTGGCAGGAACAAGGCGGCTGCCAGAGGGCTGCTTGTGGCCTCTGAGAGCCCATTGCCCAGGGCTTGCCAGCGCCCCAGCCCCTCAGGGGCTGCCCCAGCCCGGCCAAGCTGCCCGGCAGCAGCGCCGCAGCCCCACAGCAGCTCCAGAGCAGCCCCATGCAGAGGCACCTGGGAGCCCTCAGCAAGGCAGCCAGCAGCACACGAGCAGGAGGACATGGCTGGCGCTTCCTGCCTGGCACAGGGCTTGTGGCCATCTCCAGGCACTGCTCTGGCAGGGATCCCCGCAGCTCCAGCCCCTGCCCAGCCCCTCTGTGGGCAGCACAAAGGCTTCAGCAGAACCACCAAAGGCCAAGGGGCTTCTGGCCATTTCCCCTGGCCCACTGCACACCTGGGCAGCTGGCTGAGCGCGGGCATCCTTTTCCCCCTCCTCCCCTATGCCCTACGGACCCTGGGCAGCAAAAGAAAGATCCTGGGAGTCTGTGGATGTTAACATAGTCTATATTTACATGGTCAAAGAAAAAAACAATGAAAAGAAAATTCTTGAAGAAAAACCAAATAAAACCCGACTCAGGTGGCCCCAGCAAAAAGAGCTTCTGGGATCAATTCTCCACAGAGCTCTGGCAGGGCAGGCAGCCGAGCCGTGCCAGACGAGGCCATGTCTTCCACGCCCTGCGCAGGTGATTTTGGAGCCACTGGAACCTGGAGATGGGAGCCCGCTGTCCTGACCTGAGGATGCACAGGGTTTGAATTGCCAGGCTTCCGACGGCGAGGCTGATGTCGTGTGCTTTGTCTTCAAGGGCTGCGAGAGAGAGGAACAGAGGCACGGTCAGAAGCTGGAGCCACAGGGAGCCGAGGAGGAGCCCCCTGCAAGGGCCATCCCGGCTGGCTCTTGCCATGGCCAGGAGGGAGAAGGGAGCAAGGGGATCAGCCCGAAGCTGCTGGCCACGAATGGCCCGCGTGGCCCTGAAATCTCTGTGTGCTCTGCCCACGGGAGCAGAGCCCTCCGCAGCCGGGGCAGGGCTTGCAGCTCCCCCCGGCAGCCCCTGCTGTCAGCCTGCTGCCCTCACTCACTAGTGCAGATCAGCTGCAGCTCTTGCTGCTGCCCCCTCAAGTGCCACCCGGCCATGCCTGTGAACACAGAGCCTGTCACGGCCCCAGCAGCACAGCTCCCTGCCAGCGGCGCTGCCGGCGCTGTGGCCACACGGGCTGCTGGCCCGGCAGCGCTCAGCTCAGCCCATGCAGCACGCTGTCGCCCCAGGGCACGGCTGTCAGAGGGCGGCAGCAGCAATGCCCAGGCCAGGCGGGGCTGCACGGCGCCGGGCCCGGCTGCCGCTGCCGGGGCAACAGGCGGGGCTTGGGCCGAGCTGCGGCGGGCTGGGGAGGGAGCCGGGGCTCCTAACTCACCCATGAACCTGATGGCCGCCTCTCGCAGGGGCTCTTGCGGGCTCTCCAGGTAGCGCAGGGCCCGGCGCAGGTGCTCGGCCGCTCTGCTCCTGTCCTCTGCCAGCTGCAGAGAGCGGCAGGAGGGAAGGGTTGGTGCGGGCTCAGCCCCTGGGCCGGGCGCTGCCTGCGCCCAGCCCCGGCCTCCCCTGGCCGCACAGCCCTGAGGCGCGGCCAGCAGCCACTGGTTGCGGGCTCCCGAGGGGAGGGGGAGAGGGCCGGCTGCTGCCCGGGGAGCCGCGGTGCCACCCCTGCCCCGCAGCCCCGCCGGGCCGGGGCTCCATGGGCACCCGGCTCGGGCCCACGGGAGCCTGGAGAAGAGCCCGCGCGGCCTCTGGCCGCAGCAGCGCGCAGGGGCACAGCTGCCCGGCCCGCACACTGAGCACCGCCTTCAGGGGCCTTCTCCTGGCTGAGTTGGGGATTCCAGGCCGTCCTTACCAGGTACTTGCTGAACTTCCACAGTTTCTGCTCCTTCAGTAGCTTTTTGAGATCCCTCCTCTTCATGAACTTGACCGCATAAAGCAGTGTTTCCCGAGAAGCCTGGAGAGCAGCAGAGACGTGGAGATGGCCCCACAGCCCAGGGCACGGGACCCGCCTCCCCCTGCCATGGCCTGGAGGAGGCTGCGGTCCAGCAGGCGCAGGGCAGGAGGCAGCCGAGCCCCCTGCCAGGCGGACAGCAGCCCACAGCTGCAGCCCAGGAGTCCTCACCTCTGCCACATGCTGATTCTCATCATTGCAGTGGAAGAAGAGTGGAAGCAGGCTCTGTTGCACAGGGCTTTCCAAAGGTTTTTCTCTCTCTTCCAAATACTCCATCATGTCTCGGAAGAGTTTTATGGAGAGCAGCTGTACCTGGCTATTATCCTAGATGAAAAAAAAAACGAAAAAACACCTCAGCATGGGCTCCTCCAGGGCGCCCTGGGCACGGGGCTGGAAATGCACAGGGCGCACAGTTTCCAGGCAGCAGCCAGTGGCTGTAGCTGGGGGCACGGAGCCTTACGTGGTCAAAGAGCGGCAGGAGTGCCTCAGCCAGCTGCACGGCAATGGGGGTTGACATCAGAAGGTGTTTGTGCAGGAGTATAAAGCTGAGTGTGATGAGTGTCATGCCAGCTATCTCTGCTTCATTGTCCCCCAGCAGGTGCATGAGGCTTTTGGTCAAGCTCCACATTCTTTCGGCCTGTGCGGAACACAAGGCTGTGAAGTCCCACCCTACTGCCACAGGGCCCAGAGGCCAAAGGACTGTCCTGAAGCACTGGGGCAGCTGAAGCAGGAGGCAGGAGAGCTGGGAGCAGCTGCCCCAGTGCCCAAAGCCCAGGCCAGGCCAAGTGACTGCGTTCCCAGCGCAGCTTCAGCCACCGCCCCCTTCTCACCATTGAGGGATCATCAATGAGCTCGAGAAGGGCCCTGAGCGCCAGGCGACGCCTCTCCCTGCACTCGCCCTGCAGGTACCTTGAAGAGACCTTCACAACACTGTCGCCACATTCACTAGAATCCAGGCACACGAGGACCTGAAAGGCACAGGCCAGTGATGGGGCAGCCGGCCGGCAGGAGCCCGCAGCCACACAGGGCTGGGCCCAGGACGCAGCAGCAGCAGCAGCACAGGGTGCGGGCACCGTGCCAGGCGGCTGCGGCCACGAGAGGGCAGAGAGCTGGGAGGCAGCACAGCCAGGCAGCGCTGGACACCCGGCTCACCTCCACAAGGAATGCCAGGGCGGGCAGATCCCAGTGTGGCTCCTGTGTGCTGAGCAGCCAGAGGAGGTGGAGTGCAATACTGGAACACAAGCGATGACAAGCATGGCGCATCTCCCTAGGAGGGCAAAAAAGGGAGCAGGAAGCTGAGCAAATCTCTCCAAGGACAGGCTTACAGAGCCTGGTGGTCTTTTACCACCACCCTGCAAGGGGACCTGGGCCCTTTAGGAGGTGTCTCCTCCTGTGCTCTCTCCCCTGCCAGCCTTTTCCAGTCTGCTTGGCCGTCCCTCAGTGTGTCGTTAGCCGTCCCTCATTGTGTCCCAGGGCCTCGGGGAATGTGTGGGACAGCTCGGGCACAGAGCACAAATGGCAGGATCAATGGGGAGAAAGAGAGTCTCACCTGGCCAGCAGACCCACAGCATAGTGGCGGGTGTCAGCACAGAGCAGCGTGTCCCAGCCACGCTTGCGTTCCACTGACACCACCACATCCTTGTACTGCTTTTGGCAGAGCAGGGACTTCAGGCTCTGCACTGCAAACCTGTGTGCACAGCAAAGCCCGGGTCACACTGGCAGCACTGGCTCCTTTGCAGGCCACGTGCCAAGGACAGGAGGAGTGGGATGGAGCAGCTGTTGGGGCTGGTGGCAAGACCGTGCTCTTCCAGGCAATCCTTCCAGAAGGTTTGCACCTCCTCTGGCATCTCTTCTGTGCTGGAGAACACTTGAAAGAGCAGATGAACAAAAAGGCGGGGGAAATATGGCCTCACTACACGTGGGACAGGGGACTCCTGGAGGACCTTCCACATCACCACGGTTGCCTGCAAAGGACAAAGCCCCCCGAGACAGCGCTCAGTGCCCAGGTGTCCGTGTGGCAGGGCCCGAGCGTGGCAGGGAGAGGCCCGGAGAGACCTTGGCAGGGGGAGCACGGGGCCTGGTGGGCCTGAAG
The DNA here is from genome assembly GCF_028551555.1 of Melozone crissalis. NCBI lineage: Eukaryota > Metazoa > Chordata > Aves > Passeriformes > Passerellidae > Melozone > Melozone crissalis. The sequence goes on from NW_026535830.1 coordinate 815,206, forward strand.
CTGCCCCTGGGCCAGGTTTCCGGGCAGCGCCTGAGGCAGGCAGATGCAGTGGGGGAAGGAGGATGGAGAGCTGCTGGAGAGGCGGCCTTGGGGCCAGCAAAGGCCAGTTGCGGAAACTCACAGCCAGGGCAAAGACAGCCGTTTTGTCCCCATCCGAGGTGCACGTGCTGTACTCTGGCCAGCTCCCCAGCACGTCCAGGAGGATCAGCTGCACTGGCTCGGCAGTCCTGGACGAGCACATGATGGTCTTCCACATGGAGATGGCAGCTCTGCGGGGTTAGAGCTCTGTCTCATGGGGGGTCTCAGACACAGCATGGTGGCCTGGGCATCCCTAGGGGCCCGGGCTGACCGCCGGCACTGCCTCTGTCCACTGGCCCTTGCCAGCAGCAGCCAGGCAGCCCAGCCCTGTGAGGACAGGCCCTGAGGGGCAGCAAGGCAGCATGGCAGCAGGCTCAGGGGCTGACGTGCCAGGGCTGGGAACGGCAGCAGCCAGAGGGTTCTGGAACTGTCTTTTGCTCCGACACCTGGGCCAGGCGGTACAGGGTGATGGGCTGGGGAGGCCTGAGCCCTCTGGACAGGTGGGCCCCATACCTGTCACAGGACGGGGCCACACGCAGGAGCGTCACGACTGCGTCAGCCGGGTGTGCTTTGGTGAGTTTCAGCAGGGCCTTGTCCAGCCTGTGCTCGGCAGAATCGTTGGCCAGGAGCCATCGGTGAATGTACCTGACCATGGCAGGCACCTGGAGGAGACACGGGGAGACTTGGAAAGCTGCCAGAGAGAGCAATGTCCCCAGGCTCCCCAGAGAAGCGCTTCCCTTGCCAGTGCACTGCCATGGCCTCAAAGGCTCTGAGGGACCAGCAGGCGTGGCTGGGGAAGCCACATGACTCATGGGGGAATGTGAGCCTGGCCCCAGGCTGCTTACTTGTTCTGGCCGGGCAACACCCTTCTCCAGGAGCAAATCCAGCAGGGCGGCACTGGTCTCATGCTTGAGGAGCTCGGAGTGAGCTCTGAGCCCAGTGCCCATGGTGTGGGTCTCTTGCTGCCGAATGCTCCGGATGAAGTCGCAAATGAGCTGTAGGAGAAGGGCAAGAAGCCGGGGATGTTGCATGGAGTGCTGCACACACGGTGCTGGGCTGAGCAGAGACAGCAGGCCCAGCCCAGGTGGAGGTGGCTGCAGGTACCTGCGCTGTTCTGTGGAAGCGGCCACGGCTGGATTCCTGCTCTTGTGTGCGCTCAACAGCTTCATCTGGCAAAGAGGGAGCGCAGCCAGAGCTGAGGGGCTGCGGGAGAGGCCGGAGAACACAGCCCAGCCCTGCGCTCCCCAGGCAGGGAGAGCCCCGGGATGCCCCAGGGGGATGGAGCGAGGCCGAGGTGGGGTGTCTGCCCGGCCCCTCTTCCCGCCTCTCCTTGGGCATTTCCCCAGGGGATTGCATGGCATGGCATGGCATGGCATGGCATGGGGCCAGGTTGGCTGCAGGCTCCAGCCCTGCAGCCCAGCTCTGCCACTCACCCTCCTGCGGTGGATGGAAGGGCACCACCCTTTCAGTCTCCTGTGCTGGGGCTGCTCCAGGTCCTTCTTCCTCCTCCTCCTCCTCCTCCTCCACCCAGGCCATCTTGGGCATTCTCGGGGGTCTCTGCTCCATGTCTGTGACTGGAGCTACTTGCAGGAGAGACGCCTTGGGAAAGCTCTGGGGCACCAAGTCCCACACTCTGCCCTGGAGGGCAGCTGCAGAATAGAAGCCTCGGAAGGCCACGGGTCACCGAGTGCTGTGCTCTGGCCTGGAGCTCAGCTGCAGGAACAACGCTGCAGAAAAGCTCCTGGTCAGACGGGAACGAGTGCACTGTGTGGGGGCTCCTCACAGCACTGCTCTGTCCCGTTGTGCCCCGTTGTTTGTTCCCAGCACCCGGGCAAGCTTCTATTTCCCACGTGTCACAAAGGGGCCTTGGAGACCGGGTTCCGTTCCATGGCACGGTGACCGTGCTGCAGTGTGCCAGCCAGGGGCCTTGCACACACTGCCTCCTGCCCTGGGGCCGGCCCCAGCCCAGCCAAAGTGGCCCAGCTTGGAAGGAATCCCTGGCCCCAGCCTGACAGGATCTTTAGGAAGGCCTCAGACCATAAGCCAGCGCCGCCTGGCTCTGCGGGCTCACTCCTATCCCCATATCTTTCCCTGAGAGCATTTGAATTTCTAAATGAGAATCATTTGAAGAGAGGGGATTTACATTTTCCATTTCAGAGAAGACTTCTGCCTTGCTTAGCAGACACCTCTCTCTTCAAACCAAGACAATTGTTTGTCATCTTGCAGATGCGCAGTTGCTGGGCAGCCCCGTTTTCCACCAGGGACCTGGGGAACCATTTCAGCAACTGGGAAAATCCTAGCTGGTCCATCCACCCATAGATGAGGTCTCCAAATTTGCCCCAAAAGTGGGTCCAGCTTTTATAGGCCAAAAAGAGCAAGTCCAAGTGACTGGATGATATTTTTAGCCCAGATAGCCCTTCAGCTGATGGCACACTTCACAATCAGCAGGGGACACAGCTAGGCCAAAGCCCAGACCTCTGCTGGGAGGCTTTCTCTTCAAAGACCCTTCAAACAAGCCTCCATGCAAGTCAGTTGGGAAAGTTTCTTCAAATGATCCATTTCTGGCACCTAACTACACAGGGTGTTGTGAAAGATTCTAAAGCAGCCGCTCTGGAGTCAAAGAGGCAGCCCTAAGAGTCCTTGTCATCTGTTTGTAGCTAAATCCCACTTTGGGGGAGTTGAAGGAGTTTGGAACGAGCTAGAGAGCGGACCTCTGAGTTTTTTAGATGATGCCATTGCTTTTTCTTCTCTTCTACATAGGCAGGAAGGGTGAGTTGGGCTCACATCTCCGCCGCAGGGCTCACAGGGCCGCAAGACTTGTAGTTACAAGAGCTTTGAAGGATTTCTTGGCCAAGAAGACATGGCCAACAAGGATTTTTATGTTTTGGGCCCAATCTTCAAGATTTCATCTTATGGACTCATGCTCTCGGGGTCTCTAGCTGGTCAGAGTGACCCTGAGATAAGTTTGAAAATCTCTTTTCTCAGCCCGGTGGTCGAAGAAGGAGTCAGAGCTCTTCATTTCTCAGTCTCAAGGTTGTTTATTGTATCCTATCTATAAAATTCTTTCTCCTGTCCCGCCGAGGTCCGCTCAGCAAGACAGTCTAAGGCACTCTGCCTCCCCTGGGGTGGTGTTATCTTTTTATACTAACAACTACCTGTACAATATTTACAATTACTTTCCAATCCCTATCATCTATGTTAGACAGTGAGCTTCTACTCTAGACCAATCTCAAAGTGCCAAGATCACAGCAGAAGAGGGAGGCCAAGAAGAAGAGGGAGAAAGGCTGCACATGCCCAGATTCCTCCATCTTGCCCCCTGAAGCCCCATTCTAAAAACCCTCAACATCTATTTTTCCACTCTGGGATAAATTCACTATCATTCTACTTCAACTTTTGTGGCTGGTCATTCTTCATACAAGGTTGGTCATTGGTTTTTCCAAGGGCTAAATCAAAGGCACGGGGGTCTTGGGCTCTGTGCCAAGGTCTCTGAGCCCTCTGACAGGGTCTGGAGTCCTGCAGGGCAGTCAGAGGCCTTTCCTGGCTTCCCACATCATGCTACAGTGTAAGCTTCCTTAGCCAATCATGCTATGACACACAAACCTACAGCCCTGCATCCTAAACTTCTTGTTTACCATTGTAACTACTTTGATTTCTTCCTAGATCTTGAACTGGAAAACTCTAAACTTTCCTCCACTTCAACTTTCCTCCCCGTGTCGCTGCTATAAACTAGAAATCCGCATTCTTGCTTCTAGCACCTAAGTTTGGGAGCCCTTTCCAAGGTCTCAGATCAAATCCTGTGTTTAATTCTAAGCTTTGCTGACAAGACCAAAGGTCTGAGATTTCTCTGCATTTGGGTTTCCAACAACACTGATGCTGTTAGTTGCAGAGTGCCCAGGATGCGTCTTGCAAGTCAACTCTGGCAGGAACAAGGCGGCTGCCAGAGGGCTGCTTGTGGCCTCTGAGAGCCCATTGCCCAGGGCTTGCCAGCGCCCCAGCCCCTCAGGGGCTGCCCCAGCCCGGCCAAGCTGCCCGGCAGCAGCGCCGCAGCCCCACAGCAGCTCCAGAGCAGCCCCATGCAGAGGCACCTGGGAGCCCTCAGCAAGGCAGCCAGCAGCACACGAGCAGGAGGACATGGCTGGCGCTTCCTGCCTGGCACAGGGCTTGTGGCCATCTCCAGGCACTGCTCTGGCAGGGATCCCCGCAGCTCCAGCCCCTGCCCAGCCCCTCTGTGGGCAGCACAAAGGCTTCAGCAGAACCACCAAAGGCCAAGGGGCTTCTGGCCATTTCCCCTGGCCCACTGCACACCTGGGCAGCTGGCTGAGCGCGGGCATCCTTTTCCCCCTCCTCCCCTATGCCCTACGGACCCTGGGCAGCAAAAGAAAGATCCTGGGAGTCTGTGGATGTTAACATAGTCTATATTTACATGGTCAAAGAAAAAAACAATGAAAAGAAAATTCTTGAAGAAAAACCAAATAAAACCCGACTCAGGTGGCCCCAGCAAAAAGAGCTTCTGGGATCAATTCTCCACAGAGCTCTGGCAGGGCAGGCAGCCGAGCCGTGCCAGACGAGGCCATGTCTTCCACGCCCTGCGCAGGTGATTTTGGAGCCACTGGAACCTGGAGATGGGAGCCCGCTGTCCTGACCTGAGGATGCACAGGGTTTGAATTGCCAGGCTTCCGACGGCGAGGCTGATGTCGTGTGCTTTGTCTTCAAGGGCTGCGAGAGAGAGGAACAGAGGCACGGTCAGAAGCTGGAGCCACAGGGAGCCGAGGAGGAGCCCCCTGCAAGGGCCATCCCGGCTGGCTCTTGCCATGGCCAGGAGGGAGAAGGGAGCAAGGGGATCAGCCCGAAGCTGCTGGCCACGAATGGCCCGCGTGGCCCTGAAATCTCTGTGTGCTCTGCCCACGGGAGCAGAGCCCTCCGCAGCCGGGGCAGGGCTTGCAGCTCCCCCCGGCAGCCCCTGCTGTCAGCCTGCTGCCCTCACTCACTAGTGCAGATCAGCTGCAGCTCTTGCTGCTGCCCCCTCAAGTGCCACCCGGCCATGCCTGTGAACACAGAGCCTGTCACGGCCCCAGCAGCACAGCTCCCTGCCAGCGGCGCTGCCGGCGCTGTGGCCGCACGGGCTGCTGGCCCGGCAGCGCTCAGCTCAGCCCATGCAGCACGCTGTCGCCCCAGGGCACGGCTGTCAGAGGGCGGCAGCAGCAATGCCCAGGCCAGGCGGGGCTGCACGGCGCCGGGCCCGGCTGCCGCTGCCGGGGCAACAGGCGGGGCTTGGGCCGAGCTGCGGCGGGCTGGGGAGGGAGCCGGGGCTCCTAACTCACCCATGAACCTGATGGCCGCCTCTCGCAGGGGCTCTTGCGGGCTCTCCAGGTAGCGCAGGGCCCGGCGCAGGTGCTCGGCCGCTCTGCTCCTGTCCTCTGCCAGCTGCAGAGAGCGGCAGGAGGGAAGGGTTGGTGCGGGCTCAGCCCCTGGGCCGGGCGCTGCCTGCGCCCAGCCCCGGCCTCCCCTGGCCGCACAGCCCTGAGGCGCGGCCAGCAGCCACTGGTTGCGGGCTCCCGAGGGGAGGGGGAGAGGGCCGGCTGCTGCCCGGGGAGCCGCGGTGCCACCCCTGCCCCGCAGCCCCGCCGGGCCGGGGCTCCATGGGCACCCGGCTCGGGCCCACGGGAGCCTGGAGAAGAGCCCGCGCGGCCTCTGGCCGCAGCAGCGCGCAGGGGCACAGCTGCCCGGCCCGCACACTGAGCACCGCCTTCAGGGGCCTTCTCCTGGCTGAGTTGGGGATTCCAGGCCGTCCTTACCAGGTACTTGCTGAACTTCCACAGTTTCTGCTCCTTCAGTAGCTTTTTGAGATCCCTCCTCTTCATGAACTTGACCGCATAAAGCAGTGTTTCCCGAGAAGCCTGGAGAGCAGCAGAGACGTGGAGATGGCCCCACAGCCCAGGGCACGGGACCCGCCTCCCCCTGCCATGGCCTGGAGGAGGCTGCGGTCCAGCAGGCGCAGGGCAGGAGGCAGCCGAGCCCCCTGCCATGCGGACAGCAGCCCACAGCTGCAGCCCAGGAGTCCTCACCTCTGCCACATGCTGATTCTCATCATTGCAGTGGAAGAAGAGTGGAAGCAGGCTCTGTTGCACAGGGCTTTCCAAAGGTTTTTCTCTCTCTTCCAAATACTCCATCATGTCTCGGAAGAGTTTTATGGAGAGCAGCTGTACCTGGCTATTATCCTAGATGAAAAAAAAAACGAAAAAACACCTCAGCATGGGCTCCTCCAGGGCGCCCTGGGCACGGGGCTGGAAATGCACAGGGCGCACAGTTTCCAGGCAGCAGCCAGTGGCTGTAGCTGGGGGCACGGAGCCTTACGTGGTCAAAGAGCGGCAGGAGTGCCTCAGCCAGCTGCACGGCAATGGGGGTTGACATCAGAAGGTGTTTGTGCAGGAGTATAAAGCTGAGTGTGATGAGTGTCATGCCAGCTATCTCTGCTTCATTGTCCCCCAGCAGGTGCATGAGGCTTTTGGTCAAGCTCCACATTCTTTCGGCCTGTGCGGAACACAAGGCTGTGAAGTCCCACCCTACTGCCACAGGGCCCAGAGGCCAAAGGACTGTCCTGAAGCACTGGGGCAGCTGAAGCAGGAGGCAGGAGAGCTGGGAGCAGCTGCCCCAGTGCCCAAAGCCCAGGCCAGGCCAAGTGACTGCGTTCCCAGCGCAGCTTCAGCCACCGCCCCCTTCTCACCATTGAGGGATCATCAATGAGCTCGAGAAGGGCCCTGAGCGCCAGGCGACGCCTCTCCCTGCACTCGCCCTGCAGGTACCTTGAAGAGACCTTCACAACACTGTCGCCACATTCACTAGAATCCAGGCACACGAGGACCTGAAAGGCACAGGCCAGTGATGGGGGAGCCGGCCGGCAGGAGCCCGCAGCCACACAGGGCTGGGCCCAGGACGCAGCAGCAGCAGCAGCACAGGGTGCGGGCACCGTGCCAGGCGGCTGCGGCCACGAGAGGGCAGAGAGCTGGGAGGCAGCACAGCCAGGCAGCGCTGGACACCCGGCTCACCTCCACAAGGAATGCCAGGGCGGGCAGATCCCAGTGTGGCTCCTGTGTGCTGAGCAGCCAGAGGAGGTGGAGTGCAATACTGGAACACAAGCGATGACAAGCATGGCGCATCTCCCTAGGAGGGCAAAAAAGGGAGCAGGAAGCTGAGCAAATCTCTCCAAGGACAGGCTTACAGAGCCTGGTGGTCTTTTACCACCACCCTGCAAGGGGACCTGGGCCCTTTAGGAGGTGTCTCCTCCTGTGCTCTCTCCCCTGCCAGCCTTTTCCAGTCTGCTTGGCCGTCCCTCAGTGTGTCGTTAGCCGTCCCTCATTGTGTCCCAGGGCCTCGGGGAATGTGTGGGACAGCTCGGGCACAGAGCACAAATGGCAGGATCAATGGGGAGAAAGAGAGTCTCACCTGGCCAGCAGACCCACAGCATAGTGGCGGGTGTCAGCACAGAGCAGCGTGTCCCAGCCACGCTTGCGTTCCACTGACACCACCACATCCTTGTACTGCTTTTGGCAGAGCAGGGACTTCAGGCTCTGCACTGCAAACCTGTGTGCACAGCAAAGCCCGGGTCACACTGGCAGCACTGGCTCCTTTGCAGGCCACGTGCCAAGGACAGGAGGAGTGGGATGGAGCAGCTGTTGGGGCTGGTGGCAAGACCGTGCTCTTCCAGGCAATCCTTCCAGAAGGTTTGCACCTCCTCTGGCATCTCTTCTGTGCTGGAGAACACTTGAAAGAGCAGATGAACAAAAAGGCGGGGGAAATATGGCCTCACTACACGTGGGACAGGGGACTCCTGGAGGACCTTCCACATCACCACGGTTGCCTGCAAAGGACAAAGCCCCCCGAGACAGCGCTCAGTGCCCAGGTGTCCGTGTGGCAGGGCCCGAGCGTGGCAGGGAGAGGCCCGGAGAGACCTTGGCAGGGGGAGCACGGGGCCTGGTGGGCCTGAAGCTGCCCCTGGGCCAGGTTTCCGGGCAGCGCCTGAGGCAGGCAGATGCAGTGGGGGAAGGAGGATGGAGAGCTGCTGGAGAGGCGGCCTTGGGGCCAGCAAAGGCCAGTTGCGGAAACTCACAGCCAGGGCAAAGACAGCCGTTTTGTCCCCATCCGAGGTGCACGTGCTGTACTCTGGCCAGCTCCCCAGCACGTCCAGGAGGATCAGCTGCACTGGCTCGGCAGTCCTGGACGAGCACATGATGGTCTTCCACATGGAGATGGCAGCTCTGCGGGGTTAGAGCTCTGTCTCATGGGGGGTCTCAGACACAGCATGGTGGCCTGGGCATCCCTAGGGGCCCGGGCTGACCGCCGGCACTGCCTCTGTCCACTGGCCCTTGCCAGCAGCAGCCAGGCAGCCCAGCCCTGTGAGGACAGGCCCTGAGGGGCAGCAAGGCAGCATGGCAGCAGGCTCAGGGGCTGACGTGCCAGGGCTGGGAACGGCAGCAGCCAGAGGGTTCTGGAACTGTCTTTTGCTCCGACACCTGGGCCAGGCGGTACAGGGTGATGGGCTGGGGAGGCCTGAGCCCTCTGGGCAGGTGGGCCCCATACCTGTCACAGGACGGGGCCACACGCAGGAGCGTCACGACTGTGTCAGCCGGGTGTGCTTTGGTGAGTTTCAGCAGGGCCTTGTCCAGCCTGTGCTCGGCAGAATCGTTGGCCAGGAGCCATCGGTGAATGTACCTGACCATGGCAGGCACCTGGAGGAGACACGGGGAGACTTGGAAAGCTGCCAGAGAGAGCAATGTCCCCAGGCTCCCCAGAGAAGCGCTTCCCTTGCCAGTGCACTGCCATGGCCTCAAAGGCTCTGAGGGACCAGCAGGCGTGGCTGGGGAAGCCACATGACTCATGGGGGAATGTGAGCCTGGCCCCAGGCTGCTTACTTGTTCTGGCCGGGCAACACCCTTCTCCAGGAGCAAATCCAGCAGGGCGGCACTGGTCTCATGCTTGAGGAGCTCGGAGTGAGCTCTGAGCCCAGTGCCCATGGTGTGGGTCTCTTCCTGCCGAATGCTCCGGATGAAGTCGCAAATGAGCTGTAGGAGAAGGGCAAGAAGCCGGGGATGTTGCATGGAGTGCTGCACACACGGTGCTGGGCTGAGCAGAGACAGCAGGCCCAGCCCAGGTGGAGGTGGCTGCAGGTACCTGCGCTGTTCTGTGGAAGCGGCCACGGCTGGATTCCTGCTCTTGTGTGCGCTCAACAGCTTCATCTGGCAAAGAGGGAGCGCAGCCAGAGCTGAGGGGCTGCGGGAGAGGCCGGAGAACACAGCCCAGCCCTGCGCTCCCCAGGCAGGGAGAGCCCCGGGATGCCCCAGGGGGATGGAGCGAGGCCGCTGTGGGGTGTCTGCCCGGCCCCTCTTCCCGCCTCTCCTTGGGCATTTCCCCAGGGGATTGCATGGCATGGCATGGCATGGCATGGCATGGGGCCAGGTTGGCTGCAGGCTCCAGCCCTGCAGCCCAGCTCTGCCACTCACCCTCCTGCGGTGGATGGAAGGGCACCACCCTTTCAGTCTCCTGTGCTGGGGCTGCTCCAGGTCCTTCTTCCTCCTCCTCCTCCTCCTCCTCCACCCAGGCCATCTTGGGCATTCTCGGGGGTCTCTGCTCCATGTCTGTGACTGGAGCTACTTGCAGGAGAGACGCCTTGGGAAAGCTCTGGGGCACCAAGTCCCACACTCTGCCCTGGAGGGCAGCTGCAGAATAGAAGCCTCGGAAGGCCACGGGTCACCGAGTGCTGTGCTCTGGCCTGGAGCTCAGCTGCAGGAACAACGCTGCAGAAAAGCTCCTGGTCAGACGGGAACGAGTGCACTGTGTGGGGGCTCCTCACAGCACTGCTCTGTCCCGTTGTGCCCCGTTGCTTGTTCCCAGCACCCGGGCAAGCTTCTATTTCCCACGTGTCACAAAGGGGCCTTGGAGACCGGGTTCCGTTCCATGGCACGGTGACCGTGCTGCAGTGTGCCAGCCAGGGGCCTTGCACACACTGCCTCCTGCCCTGGGGCCGGCCCCAGCCCAGCCAAAGTGGCCCAGCTTGGAAGGAATCCCTGGCCCCAGCCTGACAGGATCTTTAGGAAGGCCTCAGACCATAAGCCAGCGCCGCCTGGCTCTGCGGGCTCACTCCTATCCCCATATCTTTCCCTGAGAGCATTTGAATTTCTAAATGAGAATCATTTGAAGAGAGGGGATTTACATTTTCCATTTCAGAGAAGACTTCTGCCTTGCTTAGCAGACACCTCTCTCTTCAAACCAAGACAATTGTTTGTCATCTTGCAGATGCGCAGTTGCTGGGCAGCCCCGTTTTCCACCAGGGACCTGGGGAACCATTTCAGCAACTGGGAAAATCCTAGCTGGTCCATCCACCCATAGATGAGGTCTCCAAATTTGCCCCAAAAGTGGGTCCAGCTTTTATAGGCCAAAAAGAGCAAGTCCAAGTGACTGGATGATATTTTTAGCCCAGATAGCCCTTCAGCTGATGGCACACTTCACAATCAGCAGGGGACACAGCTAGGCCAAAGCCCAGACCTCTGCTGGGAGGCTTTCTCTTCAAAGACCCTTCAAACAAGCCTCCATGCAAGTCAGTTGGGAAAGTTTCTTCAAATGATCCATTTCTGGCACCTAACTACACAGGGTGTTGTGAAAGATTCTAAAGCAGCCGCTCTGGAGTCAAAGAGGCAGCCCTAAGAGTCCTTGTCATCTGTTTGTAGCTAAATCCCACTTTGGGGGAGTTGAAGGAGTTTGGAACGAGCTAGAGAGCGGACCTCTGAGTTTTTTAGATGATGCCATTGCTTTTTCTTCTCTTCTACATAGGCAGGAAGGGTGAGTTGGGCTCACATCTCCGCCGCAGGGCTCACAGGGCCGCAAGACTTGTAGTTACAAGAGCTTTGAAGGATTTCTTGGCCAAGAAGACATGGCCAACAAGGATTTTTATGTTTTGGGCCCAATCTTCAAGATTTCATCTTATGGACTCATGCTCTCGGGGTCTCTAGCTGGTCAGAGTGACCCTGAGATAAGTTTGAAAATCTCTTTTCTCAGCCCGGTGGTCGAAGAAGGAGTCAGAGCTCTTCATTTCTCAGTCTCAAGGTTGTTTATTGTATCCTATCTATAAAATTCTTTCTCCTGTCCCGCCGAGGTCCGCTCAGCAAGACAGTCTAAGGCACTCTGCCTCCCCTGGGGTGGTGTTATCTTTTTATACTAACAACTACCTGTACAATATTTACAATTACTTTCCAATCCCTATCATCTATGTTAGACAGTGAGCTTCTACTCTAGACCAATCTCAAAGTGCCAAGATCACAGCAGAAGAGGGAGGCCAAGAAGAAGAGGGAGAAAGGCTGCACATGCCCAGATTCCTCCATCTTGCCCCCTGAAGCCCCATTCTAAAAACCCTCAACATCTATTTTTCCACTCTGGGATAAATTCACTATCATTCTACTTCAACTTTTGTGGCTGGTCATTCTTCATACAAGGTTGGTCATTGGTTTTTCCAAGGGCTAAATCAAAGGCACGGGGGTCTTGGGCTCTGTGCCAAGGTCTCTGAGCCCTCTGACAGGGTCTGGAGTCCTGCAGGGCAGTCAGAGGCCTTTCCTGGCTTCCCACATCATGCTACAGTGTAAGCTTCCTTAGCCAATCATGCTATGACACACAAACCTACAGCCCTGCATCCTAAACTTCTTGTTTACCATTGTAACTACTTTGATTTCTTCCTAGATCTTGAACTGGAAAACTCTAAACTTTCCTCCACTTCAACTTTCCTCCCCGTGTCGCTGCTATAAACTAGAAATCCGCATTCTTGCTTCTAGCACCTAAGTTTGGGAGCCCTTTCCAAGGTCTCAGATCAAATCCTGTGTTTAATTCTAAGCTTTGCTGACAAGACCAAAGGTCTGAGATTTCTCTGCATTTGGGTTTCCAACAACACTGATGCTGTTAGTTGCAGAGTGCCCAGGATGCGTCTTGCAAGTCAACTCTGGCAGGAACAAGGCGGCTGCCAGAGGGCTGCTTGTGGCCTCTGAGAGCCCATTGCCCAGGGCTTGCCAGCGCCCCAGCCCCTCAGGGGCTGCCCCAGCCCGGCCAAGCTGCCCGGCAGCAGCGCCGCAGCCCCACAGCAGCTCCAGAGCAGCCCCATGCAGAGGCACCTGGGAGCCCTCAGCAAGGCAGCCAGCAGCACACGAGCAGGAGGACATGGCTGGCGCTTCCTGCCTGGCACAGGGCTTGTGGCCATCTCCAGGCACTGCTCTGGCAGGGATCCCCGCAGCTCCAGCCCCTGCCCAGCCCCTCTGTGGGCAGCACAAAGGCTTCAGCAGAACCACCAAAGGCCAAGGGGCTTCTGGCCATTTCCCCTGGCCCACTGCACACCTGGGCAGCTGGCTGAGCGCGGGCATCCTTTTCCCCCTCCTCCCCTATGCCCTACGGACCCTGGGCAGCAAAAGAAAGATCCTGGGAGTCTGTGGATGTTAACATAGTCTATATTTACATGGTCAAAGAAAAAAACAATGAAAAGAAAATTCTTGAAGAAAAACCAAATAAAACCCGACTCAGGTGGCCCCAGCAAAAAGAGCTTCTGGGATCAATTCTCCACAGAGCTCTGGCAGGGCAGGCAGCCGAGCCGTGCCAGACGAGGCCATGTCTTCCACGCCCTGCGCAGGTGATTTTGGAGCCACTGGAACCTGGAGATGGGAGCCCGCTGTCCTGACCTGAGGATGCACAGCGTTTGAATTGCCAGGCTTCCGACGGCGAGGCTGATGTCGTGTGCTTTGTCTTCAAGGGCTGCGAGAGAGAGGAACAGAGGCACGGTCAGAAGCTGGAGCCACAGGGAGCCGAGGAGGAGCCCCCTGCAAGGGCCATCCCGGCTGGCTCTTGCCATGGCCAGGAGGGAGAAGGGAGCAAGGGGATCAGCCCGAAGCTGCTGGCCACGAATGGCCCGCGTGGCCCTGAAATCTCTGTGTGCTCTGCCCACGGGAGCAGAGCCCTCCGCAGCCGGGGCAGGGCTTGCAGCTCCCCCCGGCAGCCCCTGCTGTCAGCCTGCTGCCCTCACTCACTAGTGCAGATCAGCTGCAGCTCTTGCTGCTGCCCCCTCAAGTGCCACCCGGCCATGCCTGTGAACACAGAGCCTGTCACGGCCCCAGCAGCACAGCTCCCTGCCAGCGGCGCTGCCGGCGCTGTGGCCACACGGGCTGCTGGCCCGGCAGCGCTCAGCTCAGCCCATGCAGCACGCTGTCGCCCCAGGGCACGGCTGTCAGAGGGCGGCAGCAGCAATGCCCAGGCCAGGCGGGGCTGCACGGCGCCGGGCCCGGCTGCCGCTGCCGGGGCAACAGGCGGGGCTTGGGCCGAGCTGCGGCGGGCTGGGGAGGGAGCCGGGGCTCCTAACTCACCCATGAACCTGATGGCCGCCTCTCGCAGGGGCTCTTGCGGGCTCTCCAGGTAGCGCAGGGCCCGGCGCAGGTGCTCGGCCGCTCTGCTCCTGTCCTCTGCCAGCTGCAGAGAGCGGCAGGAGGGAAGGGTTGGTGCGGGCTCAGCCCCTGGGCCGGGCGCTGCCTGCGCCCAGCCCCGGCCTCCCCTGGCCGCACAGCCCTGAGGCGCGGCCAGCAGCCACTGGTTGCGGGCTCCCGAGGGGAGGGGGAGAGGGCCGGCTGCTGCCCGGGGAGCCGCGGTGCCACCCCTGCCCCGCAGCCCCGCCGGGCCGGGGCTCCATGGGCACCCGGCTCGGGCCCACGGGAGCCTGGAGAAGAGCCCGCGCGGCCTCTGGCCGCAGCAGCGCGCAGGGGCACAGCTGCCCGGCCCGCACACTGAGCACCGCCTTCAGGGGCCTTCTCCTGGCTGAGTTGGGGATTCCAGGCCGTCCTTACCAGGTACTTGCTGAACTTCCACAGTTTCTGCTCCTTCAGTAGCTTTTTGAGATCCCTCCTCTTCATGAACTTGACCGCATAAAGCAGTGTTTCCCGAGAAGCCTGGAGAGCAGCAGAGACGTGGAGATGGCCCCACAGCCCAGGGCACGGGACCCGCCTCCCCCTGCCATGGCCTGGAGGAGGCTGCGGTCCAGCAGGCGCAGGGCAGGAGGCAGCCGAGCCCCCTGCCAGGCGGACAGCAGCCCACAGCTGCAGCCCAGGAGTCCTCACCTCTGCCACATGCTGATTCTCATCATTGCAGTGGAAGAAGAGTGGAAGCAGGCTCTGTTGCACAGGGCTTTCCAAAGGTTTTTCTCTTTCTTCCAAATACTCCATCATGTCTCGGAAGAGTTTTATGGAGAGCAGCTGTACCTGGCTATTATCCTAGATGAAAAAAAAAACGAAAAAACACCTCAGCATGGGCTCCTCCAGGGCGCCCTGGGCACGGGGCTGGAAATGCACAGGGCGCACAGTTTCCAGGCAGCAGCCAGTGGCTGTAGCTGGGGGCACGGAGCCTTACGTGGTCAAAGAGCGGCAGGAGTGCCTCAGCCAGCTGCACGGCAATGGGGGTTGACATCAGAAGGTGTTTGTGCAGGAGTATAAAGCTGAGTGTGATGAGTGTCATGCCAGCTATCTCTGCTTCATTGTCCCCCAGCAGGTGCATGAGGCTTTTGGTCAAGCTCCACATTCTTTCGGCCTGTGCGGAACACAAGGCTGTGAAGTCCCACCCTACTGCCACAGGGCCCAGAGGCCAAAGGACTGTCCTGAAGCACTGGGGCAGCTGAAGCAGGAGGCAGGAGAGCTGGGAGCAGCTGCCCCAGTGCCCAAAGCCCAGGCCAGGCCAAGTGACTGCGTTCCCAGCGCAGCTTCAGCCACCGCCCCCTTCTCACCATTGAGGGATCATCAATGAGCTCGAGAAGGGCCCTGAGCGCCAGGCGACGCCTCTCCCTGCACTCGCCCTGCAGGTACCTTGAAGAGACCTTCACAACACTGTCGCCACATTCACTAGAATCCAGGCACACGAGGACCTGAAAGGCACAGGCCAGTGATGGGGCAGCCGGCCGGCAGGAGCCCGCAGCCACACAGGGCTGGGCCCAGGACGCAGCAGCAGCAGCAGCACAGGGTGCGGGCACCGTGCCAGGCGGCTGCGGCCACGAGAGGGCAGAGAGCTGGGAGGCAGCACAGCCAGGCAGCGCTGGACACCCGGCTCACCTCCACAAGGAATGCCAGGGCGGGCAGATCCCAGTGTGGCTCCTGTGTGCTGAGCAGCCAGAGGAGGTGGAGTGCAATACTGGAACACAAGCGATGACAAGCATGGCGCATCTCCCTAGGAGGGCAAAAAAGGGAGCAGGAAGCTGAGCAAATCTCTCCAAGGACAGGCTTACAGAGCCTGGTGGTCTTTTACCACCACCCTGCAAGGGGACCTGGGCCCTTTAGGAGGTGTCTCCTCCTGTGCTCTCTCCCCTGCCAGCCTTTTCCAGTCTGCTTGGCCGTCCCTCAGTGTGTCGTTAGCCGTCCCTCATTGTGTCCCAGGGCCTCGGGGAATGTGTGGGACAGCTCGGGCACAGAGCACAAATGGCAGGATCAATGGGGAGAAAGAGAGTCTCACCTGGCCAGCAGACCCACAGCATAGTGGCGGGTGTCAGCACAGAGCAGCGTGTCCCAGCCACGCTTGCGTTCCACTGACACCACCACATCCTTGTACTGCTTTTGGCAGAGCAGGGACTTCAGGCTCTGCACTGCAAACCTGTGTGCACAGCAAAGCCCGGGTCACACTGGCAGCACTGGCTCCTTTGCAGGCCACGTGCCAAGGACAGGAGGAGTGGGATGGAGCAGCTGTTGGGGCTGGTGGCAAGACCGTGCTCTTCCAGGCAATCCTTCCAGAAGGTTTGCACCTCCTCTGGCATCTCTTCTGTGCTGGAGAACACTTGAAAGAGCAGATGAACAAAAAGGCGGGGGAAATATGGCCTCACTACACGTGGGACAGGGGACTCCTGGAGGACCTTCCACATCACCACGGTTGCCTGCAAAGGACAAAGCCCCCCGAGACAGCGCTCAGTGCCCAGGTGTCCGTGTGGCAGGGCCCGAGCGTGGCAGGGAGAGGCCCGGAGAGACCTTGGCAGGGGGAGCACGGGGCCTGGTGGGCCTGAAGCTGCCCCTGGGCCAGGTTTCCGGGCAGCGCCTGAGGCAGGCAGATGCAGTGGGGGAAGGAGGATGGAGAGCTGCTGGAGAGGCGGCCTTGGGGCCAGCAAAGGCCAGTTGCGGAAACTCACAGCCAGGGCAAAGACAGCCGTTTTGTCCCCATCCGAGGTGCACGTGCTGTACTCTGGCCAGCTCCCCAGCACGTCCAGGAGGATCAGCTGCACTGGCTCGGCAGTCCTGGACGAGCACATGATGGTCTTCCACATGGAGATGGCAGCTCTGCGGGGTTAGAGCTCTGTCTCATGGGGGGTCTCAGACACAGCATGGTGGCCTGGGCATCCCTAGGGGCCCGGGCTGACCGCCGGCACTGCCTCTGTCCACTGGCCCTTGCCAGCAGCAGCCAGGCAGCCCAGCCCTGTGAGGACAGGCCCTGAGGGGCAGCAAGGCAGCATGGCAGCAGGCTCAGGGGCTGACGTGCCAGGGCTGGGAACGGCAGCAGCCAGAGGGTTCTGGAACTGTCTTTTGCTCCGACACCTGGGCCAGGCGGTACAGGGTGATGGGCTGGGGAGGCCTGAGCCCTCTGGACAGGTGGGCCCCATACCTGTCACAGGACGGGGCCACACGCAGGAGCGTCACGACTGCGTCAGCCGGGTGTGCTTTGGTGAGTTTCAGCAGGGCCTTGTCCAGCCTGTGCTCGGCAGAATCGTTGGCCAGGAGCCATCGGTGAATGTACCTGACCATGGCAGGCACCTGGAGGAGGCACGGGGAGACTTGGAAAGCTGCCAGAGAGAGCAATGTCCCCAGGCTCCCCAGAGAAGCGCTTCCCTTGCCAGTGCACTGCCATGGCCTCAAAGGCTCTGAGGGACCAGCAGGCGTGGCTGGGGAAGCCACATGACTCATGGGGGAATGTGAGCCTGGCCCCAGGCTGCTTACTTGTTCTGGCCGGGCAACACCCTTCTCCAGGAGCAAATCCAGCAGGGCGGCACTGGTCTCATGCTTGAGGAGCTCGGAGTGAGCTCTGAGCCCAGTGCCCATGGTGTGGGTCTCTTCCTGCCGAATGCTCCGGATGAAGTCGCAAATGAGCTGTAGGAGAAGGGCAAGAAGCCGGGGATGTTGCATGGAGTGCTGCACACACGGTGCTGGGCTGAGCAGAGACAGCAGGCCCAGCCCAGGTGGAGGTGGCTGCAGGTACCTGCGCTGTTCTGTGGAAGCGGCCACGGCTGGATTCCTGCTCTTGTGTGCGCTCAACAGCTTCATCTGGCAAAGAGGGAGCGCAGCCAGAGCTGAGGGGCTGCGGGAGAGGCCGGAGAACACAGCCCAGCCCTGCGCTCCCCAGGCAGGGAGAGCCCCGGGATGCCCCAGGGGGATGGAGCGAGGCCGCTGTGGGGTGTCTGCCCGGCCCCTCTTCCCGCCTCTCCTTGGGCATTTCCCCAGGGGATTGCATGGCATGGCATGGCATGGCATGGCATGGGGCCAGGTTGGCTGCAGGCTCCAGCCCTGCAGCCCAGCTCTGCCACTCACCCTCCTGCGGTGGATGGAAGGGCACCACCCTTTCAGTCTCCTGTGCTGGGGCTGCTCCAGGTCCTTCTTCCTCCTCCTCCTCCTCCTCCTCCACCCAGGCCATCTTGGGCATTCTCGGGGGTCTCTGCTCCATGTCTGTGACTGGAGCTACTTGCAGGAGAGACGCCTTGGGAAAGCTCTGGGGCACCAAGTCCCACACTCTGCCCTGGAGGGCAGCTGCAGAATAGAAGCCTCGGAAGGCCACGGGTCACCGAGTGCTGTGCTCTGGCCTGGAGCTCAGCTGCAGGAACAACGCTACAGAAAAGCTCCTGGTCAGACGGGAACGAGTGCACTGTGTGGGGGCTCCTCACAGCACTGCTCTGTCCCGTTGTGCCCCGTTGCTTGTTCCCAGCACCCGGGCAAGCTTCTATTTCCCACGTGTCACAAAGGGGCCTTGGAGACCGGGTTCCGTTCCATGGCACGGTGACCGTGCTGCAGTGTGCCAGCCAGGGGCCTTGCACACACTGCCTCCTGCCCTGGGGCCGGCCCCAGCCCAGCCAAAGTGGCCCAGCTTGGAAGGAATCCCTGGCCCCAGCCTGACAGGATCTTTAGGAAGGCCTCAGACCATAAGCCAGCGCCGCCTGGCTCTGCGGGCTCACTCCTATCCCCATATCTTTCCCTGAGAGCATTTGAATTTCTAAATGAGAATCATTTGAAGAGAGGGGATTTACATTTTCCATTTCAGAGAAGACTTCTGCCTTGCTTAGCAGACACCTCTCTCTTCAAACCAAGACAATTGTTTGTCATCTTGCAGATGCGCAGTGGCTGGGCAGCCCCGTTTTCCACCAGGGACCTGGGGAACAATTTCAGCAACTGGGAAAATCCTAGCTGGTCCATCCACGCATAGATGAGGTCTCCAAATTTGCCCCAAAAGTGGGTCCAGCTTTTATAGGCCAAAAAGAGCAAGTCCAAGTGACTGGATGATATTTTTAGCCCAGATAGCCCTTCAGCTGATGGCACACTTCACAATCAGCAGGGGACACAGCTAGGCCAAAGCCCAGACCTCTGCTGGGAGGCTTTCTCTTCAAAGACCCTTCAAACAAGCCTCCATGCAAGTCAGTTGGGAAAGTTTCTTCAAATGATCCATTTCTGGCACCTAACTACACAGGGTGTTGTGAAAGATTCTAAAGCAGCCGCTCTGGAGTCAAAGAGGCAGCCCTAAGAGTCCTTGTCATCTGTTTGTAGCTAAATCCCACTTTGGGGGAGTTGAAGGAGTTTGGAACGAGCTAGAGAGCGGACCTCTGAGTTTTTTAGATGATGCCATTGCTTTTTCTTCTCTTCTACATAGGCAGGAAGGGTGAGTTGGGCTCACATCTCCGCCGCAGGGCTCACAGGGCCACAAGACTTGTAGTTACAAGAGCTTTGAAGGATTTCTTGGCCAAGAAGACATGGCCAACAAGGATTTTTATGTTTTGGACCCAATCTTCAAGATTTCATCTTATGGACTCATGCTCTCGGGGTCTCTAGCTGGTCAGAGTGACCCTGAGATAAGTTTGAAAATCTCTTTTCTCAGCCCGGTGGTCGAAGAAGGAGTCAGAGCTCTTCATTTCTCAGTCTCAAGGTTGTTTATTGTATCCTATCTATAAAATTCTTTCTCCTGTCCCGCCGAGGTCCGCTCAGCAAGACAGTCTAAGGCACTCTGCCTCCCCTGGGGTGGTGTTATCTTTTTATACTAACAACTACCTGTACAATATTTACAATTACTTTCCAATCCCTATCATCTATGTTAGACAGTGAGCTTCTACTCTAGACCAATCTCAAAGTGCCAAGATCACAGCAGAAGAGGGAGGCCAAGAAGAAGAAGGAGAAAGGCTGCACATGCCCAGATTCCTCCATCTTGCCCCCTGAAGCCCCATTCTAAAAACCCTCAACATCTATTTTTCCACTCTGGGATAAATTCACTATCATTCTACTTCAACTTTTGTGGCTGGTCATTCTTCATACAAGGTTGGTCATTGGTTTTTCCAAGGGCTAAATCAAAGGCACGGGGGTCTTGGGCTCTGTGCCAAGGTCTCTGAGCCCTCTGACAGGGTCTGGAGTCCTGCAGGGCAGTCAGAGGCATTTCCTGGCTTCCCACATCATGCTACAGTGTAAGCTTCCTTAGCCAATCACGCTATGACACACAAACCTACAGCCCTGCATCCTAAACTTCTTGTTTACCATTGTAACTACTTTGATTTCTTCCTAGATCTTGAACTGGAAAACTCTAAACTTTCCTCCACTTCAACTTTCCTCCCCGTGTCGCTGCTATAAACTAGAAATCCGCATTCTTGCTCCTAGCACCTAAGTTTGGGAGCCCTTTCCAAGGTCTCAGATCAAATCCTAATCTTTGCTGACAAGACCAAAGGTCTGAGATTTCTCTGCATTTGGGTTTCCAACAACACTGATGCTGTTAGTTGCAGAGTGCCCAGGATGCGTCTTGCAAGTCAACTCTGGCAGGAACAAGGCGGCTGCCAGAGGGCTGCTTGTGGCCTCTGAGAGCCCATTGCCCAGGGCTTGCCAGCGCCCCAGCCCCTCAGGGGCTGCCCCAGCCCGGCCAAGCTGCCCGGCAGCAGCGCCGCAGCCCCACAGCAGCTCCAGAGCAGCCCCATGCAGAGGCACCTGGGAGCCCTCAGCAAGGCAGGCAGCAGCACACGAGCAGGAGGACATGGCTGGCGCTTCCTGCCTGGCACAGGGCTTGTGGCCATCTCCAGGCACTGCTCTGGCAGGGATCCCCGCAGCTCCAGCCCCTGCCCAGCCCCTCTGTGGGCAGCACAAAGGCTTCAGCAGAACCACCAAAGGCCAAGGGGCTTCTGGCCATTTCCCCTGGCCCACTGCACACCTGGGCAGCTGGCTGAGCGCGGGCATCCTTTTCCCCCTCCTCCCCTATGCCCTACGGACCCTGGGCAGCAAAAGAAAGATCCTGGGAGTCTGTGGATGTTAACATAGTCTATATTTACATGGTCAAAGAAAAAAAAATGAAAAGAAAATTCTTGAAGAAAAACCAAATAAAACCTGACTCAGGTGGCCCCAGCAAAAAGAGCTTCTGGGATCAATTCTCCACAGAGCTCTGGCAGGGCAGGCAGCCGAGCCGTGCCAGACGAGGCCATGTCTTCCACGCCCTGCGCAGGTGATTTTGGAGCCACTGGAACCTGGAGATGGGAGCCCGCTGTCCTGACCTGAGGATGCACAGGGTTTGAATTGCCAGGCTTCCGACGGCGAGGCTGGTGTCGTGTGCTTTGTCTTCAAGGGCTGCGAGAGAGAGGAACAGAGGCACGGTCAGAAGCTGGAGCCACAGGGAGCCGAGGAGGAGCCCCCTGCAAGGGCCATCCCGGCCGGCTCTTGCCATGGCCAGGAGGGAGATGGGAGCAAGGGGATCAGCCCGAAGCTGCTGGCCACGAATGGCCCGCGTGGCCCTGAAATCTCTGTGTGCTCTGCCCACGGGAGCAGAGCCCTTCGCAGCCGGGGCAGGGCTTGCAGCTCCCCCCGGCAGCCCCCGCTGTCAGCCTGCTGCCCTCACTCACCAGTGCAGATCAGCTGCAGCTCTTGCTGCTGCCCCCTCAGGTGCCGCCCGGCCATGCCTGTGAACACAGAGCCTGTCACGGCCCCAGCAGCACAGCTCCCTGCCAGCGGCGCTGCCGGCGCTGTGGCCACACGGGCTGCTGGCCCGGCAGCGCTCAGCTCAGCCCATGCAGCACGCTGTCGCCCCAGGGCACGGCTGTCAGAGGGCGGCAGCAGCAATGCCCAGGCCAGGCGGGGCTGCACGGCGCCGGGCCCGGCTACCGCTGCCGGGGCAACAGGCGGGGCTGGGGCCGAGCTGCGGCGGGCTGGGGAGGGAGCCTGGGCTCGTAACTCACCCATGAACCTGATGGCCGCCTCTCGCAGGGGCTCTTGTGGGCTCTCCAGGTAGCGCAGGGCCCGGCGCAGGTGCTCGGCCGCTCTGCTCCTGTCCTCTGCCAGCTGCAGAGAGCGGCAGGAGGGAAGGGTTGGTGCGGGCTCAGCCCCTGGGCCGGGCGCTGCCTGCGCCCGGCCTCGGCCTCCCCTGGCCGCACAGCCCTGAGACGCGGCCAGCAGCCGCTGGTTGCGGGCTCCCGAGGGGAGGGGGAGAGGGCCCGCTGCTGCCCCGGGAGCCGCGGTGCCACCCCTGCCCCGCAGCCCCGCCGGGCCGGGGCTCCATGGGCACCCGGCTCGGGCCCACGGGAGCCTGGAGAAGAGCCCGCGCAGCCTCTGGCTGCAGCAGCGCGCAGGGGCACAGCTGCCCGGCCCGCACACTGAGCACCGCCCTCAGGGGCCTTCTCCTGGCTGAGTTGGGGATTCCAGGCCGTCCTTACCAGGTACTTGCTGAACTTCCACAGTTTCTGCTCCTTCAGTAGCTTTTTGAGATCCCTCCTCTTCATGAACTTGACCGCATAAAGCAGTGTTTCCCGAGAAGCCTGGAGAGCAGCAGAGACGTGGAGATGGCCCCACAGCCCAGGGCACGGGACCCGCCTCCCCCTGCCATGGCCTGGAGGAGGCTGCGGTCCAGCAGGCGCAGGGCAGGAGGAAGCCGAGCCCCCTGCCAGGCGGACAGCAGCCCACAGCTGCAGCCCAGGAGTCCTCACCTCTGCCACATGCTGATTCTCATCATTGCAGTGGAAGAAGAGTGGAAGCAGGCTCTGTTGCACGGGGCTTTCCAAAGGTTTTTCTCTCTCTTCCAAATACTCCATCATGTCTCAGAAGAGTTTTATGGAGAGCAGCTGTACCTGGCTATTATCCTAGATGAAAAAAAAAACGAAAAAACACCTCAGCATGGGCTCCTCCAGGGCGCCCTGGGCACGGGGCTGGAAATGCACAGGGCGCACAGTTTCCAGGCGGCAGCAGCCAGTGGCTGTAGCTGGGGGCACGGAGCCTTACGTGGTCAAAGAGCGGCAGGAGTGCCTCAGCCAGCTGCACGGCAATGGGGGTTGACATCAGAAGGTGTTTGTGCAGGAGTATAAAGCTGAGTGTGAT
This sequence comes from Melozone crissalis, assembly GCF_028551555.1. NCBI lineage: Eukaryota > Metazoa > Chordata > Aves > Passeriformes > Passerellidae > Melozone > Melozone crissalis. Next base: position 837,852 of record NW_026535830.1, read on the forward strand.
GAGTGTCATGCCAGCTATCTCTGCATCATTGTCCCCCAGCAGGTGCATGAGGCTTTTGGTCAAGCTCCACATTCTTTCGGCCTGTGCGGAACACAAGGCTGTGAAGTCCCACCCTACTGCCACAGGGCCCAGAGGCCAAAGGACTGTCCTGAAGCACTGGGGCAGCTGAAGCAGGAGGCAGGAGAGCTGGGAGCAGCTGCCCCAGTGCCCAAAGCCCAGGCCAGGCCAAGTGACTGCGTTCCCAGCGCAGCTTCAGCCACCGCCCCCTTCTCACCATTGAGGGATCATCAATGAGCTCGAGAAGGGCCCTGAGCGCCAGGCGACGCCTCTCCCTGCACTCGCTCTGCAGGTACCTTGAAGAGACCTTCACAACACTGTCGCCACATTCACTAGAATCCAGGCACACGAGGACCTGAAAGGCACAGGCCAGTGATGGGGGAGCCGGCCGGCAGGAGCCCGCAGCCACACAGGGCTGGGCCCAGGACGCAGCAGCAGCAGCACAGGGTGCGGGCACCGTGCCAGGCGGCTGCGGCCACGAGAGGGCAGAGAGCTGGGAGGCAGCACAGCCAGGCAGCGCTGGACACCCGGCTCACCTCCACAAGGAATGCCAGGGCGGGCAGATCCCAGTGTGGCTCCTGTGTGCTGAGCAGCCAGAGGAGGTGGAGTGCAATACTGGAACACAAGCGATGACAAGCATGGCGCATCTCCCTAGGAGGGCAAAAAAGGGAGCAGGAAGCTGAGCAAATCTCTCCAAGGACAGGCTTACAGAGCCTGGTGGTCTTTTACCACCACCCTGCAAGGGGACCTGGGCCCTTTAGGAGGTGTCTCCTCCTGTGCTCTCTCCCCTGCCAGCCTTTTCCAGTCTGCTTGGCCGTCCCTCAGTGTGTCGTTAGCCGTCCCTCATTGTGTCCCAGGGCCTCGGGGAATGTGTGGGACAGCTCGGGCACAGAGCACAAATGGCAGGATCAATGGGGAGAAAGAGAGTCTCACCTGGCCAGCAGACCCACAGCATAGTGGCGGGTGTCAGCACAGAGCAGCGTGTCCCAGCCACGCTTGCGTTCCACTGACACCACCACATCCTTGTACTGCTTTTGGCAGAGCAGGGACTTCAGGCTCTGCACTGCAAACCTGTGTGCACAGCAAAGCCCGGGTCACACTGGCAGCACTGGCTCCTTTGCAGGCCACGTGCCAAGGACAGGAGGAGTGGGATGGAGCAGCTGTTGGGGCTGGTGGCAAGACCGTGCTCTTCCAGGCAATCCTTCCAGAAGGTTTGCACCTCCTCTGGCATCTCTTCTGTGCTGGAGAACACTTGAAAGAGCAGATGAACAAAAAGGCGGGGGAAATATGGCCTCACTACACGTGGGACAGGGGACTCCTGGAGGACCTTCCACATCACCACGGTTGCCTGCAAAGGACAAAGCCCCCCGAGACAGCGCTCAGTGCCCAGGTGTCCGTGTGGCAGGACCCGAGCGTGGCAGGGAGAGGCCCGGAGAGACCTTGGCAGGGGTAGCACGGGGCCTGGTGGGCCTGAAGCTGCCCCTGGGCCAGGTTTCCGGGCAGCGCCTGAGGCAGGCAGATGCAGTGGGGGAAGGAGGATGGAGAGCTGCTGGAGAGGCGGCCTTGGGGCCAGCAAAGGCCAGTTGCGGAAACTCACAGCCAGGGCAAAGACAGCCGTTTTGTCCCCATCCGAGGTGCACGTGCTGTACTCTGGCCAGCTCCCCAGCACATCCAGGAGGATCAGCTGCACTGGCTCGGCAGTCCTGGACGAGCACATGATGGTCTTCCACATGGAGATGGCAGCTCTGCGGGGTTAGAGCTCTGTCTCATGGGGGGTCTCAGACACAGCATGGTGGCCTGGGCATCCCTAGGGGCCCGGGCTGACCGCCGGCACTGCCTCTGTCCACTGGCCCTTGCCAGCAGCAGCCAGGCAGCCCAGCCCTGTGAGGACAGGCCCTGAGGGGCAGCAAGGCAGCATGGCAGCAGGCTCAGGGGCTGACGTGCCAGGGCTGGGAAAGGCAGCAGCCAGAGGGTTCTGGAACTGTCTTTTGCTCCGACACCTGGGCCAGGCGGTACAGGGTGATGGGCTGGGGAGGCCTGAGCCCTCTGGACAGGTGGGCCCCATACCTGTCACAGGACGGGGCCACACGCAGGAGCGTCACGACTGCGTCAGCCGGGTGTGCTTTGGTGAGTTTCAGCAGGGCCTTGTCCAGCCTGTGCTCGGCAGAATCGTTGGCCAGGAGCCATCGGTGAATGTACCTGACCATGGCAGGCACCTGGAGGAGGCACGGGGAGACTTGGAAAGCTGCCAGAGAGAGCAATGTCCCCAGGCTCCCCAGAGAAGCGCTTCCCTTGCCAGTGCACTGCCATGGCCTCAAAGGCTCTGAGGGACCAGCAGGCGTGGCTGGGGAAGCCACATGACTCATGGGGGAATGTGAGCCTGGCCCCAGGCTGCTTACTTGTTCTGGCCGGGCAACACCCTTCTCCAGGAGCAAATCCAGCAGGGCGGCACTGGTCTCATGCTTGAGGAGCTCGGAGTGAGCTCTGAGCCCAGTGCCCATGGTGTGGGTCTCTTCCTGCCGAATGCTCCGGATGAAGTCGCAAATGAGCTGTAGGAGAAGGGCAAGAAGCCGGGGATGTTGCATGGAGTGCTGCACACACGGTGCTGGGCTGAGCAGAGACAGCAGGCCCAGCCCAGGTGGAGGTGGCTGCAGGTACCTGCGCTGTTCTGTGGAAGCGGCCACGGCTGGATTCCTGCTCTTGTGTGCGCTCGACAGCTTCATCTGGCAAAGAGGGAGCGCAGCCAGAGCTGAGGGGCTGCGGGAGAGGCCGGAGAACACAGCCCAGCCCTGCGCTCCCCAGGCAGGGAGAGCCCCGGGATGCCCCAGGGGGATGGAGCGAGGCCGCTGTGGGGTGTCTGCCCGGCCCCTCTTCCCGCCTCTCCTTGGGCATTTCCCCAGGGGATTGCATGGCATGGCATGGCATGGCATGGCATGGCATGGCATGGCATGGCATGGCATGGCATGGTATGGCATGGGGCCAGGTTGGCTGCAGGCTCCAGCCCTGCAGCCCAGCTCTGCCACTCACCCTCCTGCGGTGGATGGAAGGGCACCACCCTTTCAGTCTCCTGTGCTGGGGCTGCTCCAGGTCCTTCTTCCTCCTCCTCCTCCTCCTCCTCCACCCAGGCCATCTTGGGCATTCTCGGGGGTCTCTGCTCCATGTCTGTGACTGGAGCTACTTGCAGGAGAGACGCCTTGGGAAAGCTCTGGGGCACCAAGTCCCACACTCTGCCCTGGAGGGCAGCTGCAGAATAGAAGCCTCGGAAGGCCACGGGTCACCGAGTGCTGTGCTCTGGCCTGGAGCTCAGCTGCAGGAACAACGCTACAGAAAAGCTCCTGGTCAGACGGGAACGAGTGCACTGTTTGGGGGCTCCTCACAGCACTGCTCTGTCCCGTTGTGCCCCGTTGCTTGTTCCCAGCATCCGGTCAAGCTTCTATTTCACACGTGTCACAAAGGGGCCTTGGAGACCGGGTTCCGTTCCATGGCACGGTGACCGTGCTGCAGTGTGCCAGCCAGGGGCCTTGCACACACTGCCTCCTGCCCTGGGGCCGGCCCCAGCCCAGCCAAAGTGGCCCAGCTTGGAAGGAATCCCTGGCCCCAGCCTGACAGGATCTTTAGGAAGGCCTCAGACCATAAGCCAGCGCCGCCTGGCTCTGCGGGCTCACTCCTATCCCCATATCTTTCCCTGAGAGCATTTGAATTTCTAAATGAGAATCATTTGAAGAGAGGGGATTTACATTTTCCATTTCAGAGAAGACTTCTGCCTTGCTTAGCAGACACCTCTCTCTTCAAACCAAGACAATTATTTGTCATCTTGCAGATGCGCAGTTGCTGGGCAGCCCCGTTTTCCACCAGGGACCTGGGGAACCATTTCAGCAACTGGGAAAATCCTAGCTGGTCCATCCACCCATAGATGAGGTCTCCAAATTTGCCCCAAAAGTGGGTCCAGCTTTTATAGGCCAAAAAGAGCAAGTCCAAGTGACTGGATGATATTTTTAGCCCAGATAGCCCTTCAGCTGATGGCACACTTCACAATCAGCAGGGGACACAGCTAGGCCAAAGCCCAGACCTCTGCTGGGAGGCTTTCTCTTCAAAGACCCTTCAAACAAGCCTCCATGCAAGTCAGTTGGGAAAGTTTCTTCAAATGATCCATTTCTGGCACCTAACTACACAGGGTGTTGTGAAAGATTCTAAAGCAGCCGCTCTGGAGTCAAAGAGGCAGCCCTAAGAGTCCTTGTCATCTGTTTGTAGCTAAATCCCAGTTTGGGGGAGTTGAAGGAGTTTGGAACGAGCTAGAGAGCGGACCTCTGAGTTTTTTAGATGATGCCATTGCTTTTTCTTCTCTTCTACATAGGCAGGAAGGGTGAGTTGGGCTCACATCTCCGCCGCAGGGCTCACAGGGCCGCAAGACTTGTAGTTACAAGAGCTTTGAAGGATTTCTTGGCCAAGAAGACATGGCCAACAAGGATTTTTATGTTTTGGACCCAATCTTCAAGATTTCATCTTATGGACTCATGCTCTCGGGGTCTCTAGCTGGTCAGAGTGACCCTGAGATAAGTTTGAAAATCTCTTTTCTCAGCCCGGTGGTCGAAGAAGGAGTCAGAGCTCTTCATTTCTCAGTCTCAAGGTTGTTTATTGTATCTTATCTATAAAATTCTTTCTCCTGTCCCGCCGAGGTCCGCTCAGCAAGACAGTCTAAGGCACTCTGCCTCCCCTGGGGTGGTGTTATCTTTTTATACTAACAACTACCTGTACAATATTTACAATTACTTTCCAATCCCTATCATCTATGTTAGACAGTGAGCTTCTACTCTAGACCAATCTCAAAGTGCCAAGATCACAGCAGAAGAGGGAGGCCAAGAAGAAGAAGGAGAAAGGCTGCACATGCCCAGATTCCTCCATCTTGCCCCCTGAAGCCCCATTCTAAAAACCCTCAACATCTATTTTTCCACTCTGGGATAAATTCACTATCATTCTACTTCAACTTTTGTGGCTGGTCATTCTTCATACAAGGTTGGTCATTGGTTTTTCCAAGGGCTAAATCAAAGGCACGGGGGTCTTGGGCTCTGTGCCAAGGTCTCTGAGCCCTCTGACAGGGTCTGGAGTCCTGCAGGGCAGTCAGAGGCATTTCCTGGCTTCCCACATCATGCTACAGTGTAAGCTTCCTTAGCCAATCACGCTATGACACACAAACCTACAGCCCTGCATCCTAAACTTCTTGTTTACCATTGTAACTACTTTGATTTCTTCCTAGATCTTGAACTGGAAAACTCTAAACTTTCCTCCACTTCAACTTTCCTCCCCGTGTCGCTGCTATAAACTAGAAATCCGCATTCTTGCTCCTAGCACCTAAGTTTGGGAGCCCTTTCCAAGGTCTCAGATCAAATCCTAAGCTTTGCTGACAAGACCAAAGGTCTGAGATTTCTCTGCATTTGGGTTTCCAACACCACTGATGCTGTTAGTTGCAGAGTGCCCAGGATGCGTCTTGCAAGTCAACTCTGGCAGGAACAAGGCGGCTGCCAGAGGGCTGCTTGTGGCCTCTGAGAGCCCATTGCCCAGGGCTTGCCAGCGCCCCAGCCCCTCAGGGGCTGCCCCAGCCCGGCCCAAGCTGCCCGGCAGCAGCGCCGCAGCCCCACAGCAGCTCCAGAGCAGCCCCATGCAGAGGCACCTGGGAGCCCTCAGCAAGGCAGCCAGCAGCACACGAGCAGGAGGACATGGCTGGCGCTTCCTGCCTGGCACAGGGCTTGTGGCCATCTCCAGGCACTGCTCTGGCAGGGATCCCCGCAGCTCCAGCCCCTGCCCAGCCCCTCTGTGGGCAGCACAAAGGCTTCAGCAGAACCACCAAAGGCCAAGGGGCTTCTGGCCATTTCCCCTGGCCCACTGCACACCTGGGCAGCTGGCTGAGCGCGGGCATCCTTTTCCCCCTCCTCCCCTATGCCCTACGGACCCTGGGCAGCAAAAGAAAGATCCTGGGAGTCTGTGGATGTTAACATAGTCTATATTTACATGGTCAAAGAAAAAAAAAATGAAAAGAAAATTCTTGAAGAAAAACCAAATAAAACCTGACTCAGGTGGCCCCAGCAAAAAGAGCTTCTGGGATCAATTCTCCACAGAGCTCTGGCAGGGCAGGCAGCCGAGCCGTGCCAGACGAGGCCATGTCTTCCACGCCCTGCGCAGGTGATTTTGGAGCCACTGGAACCTGGAGATGGGAGCCCGCTGTCCTGACCTGAGGATGCACAGCGTTTGAATTGCCAGGCTTCCGACGGCGAGGCTGATGTCGTGTGCTTTGTCTTCAAGGGCTGCGAGAGAGAGGAACAGAGGCACGGTCAGAAGCTGGAGCCACAGGGAGCCGAGGAGGAGACCCCTGCAAGGGCCATCCCGGCCGGCTCTTGCCATGGCCAGGAGGGAGATGGGAGCAAGGGGATCAGCCCGAAGCTGCTGGCCACGAATGGCCCGCGTGGCCCTGAAATCTCTGTGTGCTCTGCCCACGGGAGCAGAGCCCTCCGCAGCCGGGGCAGGGCTTGCAGCTCCCCCCGGCAGCCCCCGCTGTCAGCCTGCTGCCCTCACTCACCAGTGCAGATCAGCTGCAGCTCTTGCTGCTGCCCCCTCAGGTGCCGCCCGGCCATGCCTGTGAACACAGAGCCTGTCACGGCCCCAGCGGCACAGCTCCCTGCCAGCGGCGCTGCCGGCGCTGTGGCCACACGGGCTGCTGGCCCGGCAGCGCTCAGCTGAGCCCATGCAGCACGCTGTCGCCCCAGGGCACGGCTGTCAGAGGGCGGCAGCAGCAATGCCCAGGTCAGGCGGGGCTGCACGGCGCTGGGCCCGGCTACCGCTGCCGGGGCAACAGGCGGGGCTGGGGCCGAGCTGCGGCGGGCTGGGGAGGGAGCCTGGGCTCGTAACTCACCCATGAACCTGATGGCCGCCTCTCGCAGGGGCTCTTGTGGGCTCTCCAGGTAGCGCAGGGCCCTGCGCAGGTGCTCGGCCGCTCTGCTCCTGTCCTCTGCCAGCTGCAGAGAGCGGCAGGAGGGAAGGGTTGGTGCGGGCTCAGCCCCTGGGCCAGGCGCTGCCTGCGCCCAGCCTCGGCTTCCCCTGGCCGCACAGCCCTGAGGCGCGGCCAGCAGCCGCTGGTTGCGGGCTCCCGAGGGGAGGGGGAGAGGGCCCGCTGCTGCCCCGGGAGCCGCGGTGCCACCCCTGCCCCGCAGCCCCGCCGGGCCGGGGCTCCATGGGCACCCGGCTCGGGCCCACGGGAGCCTGGAGAAGAGCCCGCGCGGCCTCTGGCTGCAGCAGCGCGCAGGGGCACAGCTGCCCGGCCCGCACACTGAGCACCGCCCTCAGGGGCCTTCTCCTGGCTGAGTTGGGGATTCCAGACCGTCCTTACCAGGTACTTGCTGAACTTCCACAGTTTCTGCTCCTTCAGTAGCTTTTTGAGATCCCTCCTCTTCATGAACTTGACCACATAAAGCAGTGTTTCCCGAGAAGCCTGGAGAGCAGCAGAGACATGGAGATGGCCCCACAGCCCAGGGCACGGGACCCGCCTCCCCCTGCCATGGCCTGGAGGAGGCTGCGGTCCAGCAGGCGCAGGGCAGGAGGCAGCCGAGCCCCCTGCCAGGCGGACAGCAGCCCACAGCTGCAGCCCAGGAGTCCTCACCTCTGCCACATGCTGATTCTCATCATTGCAGTGGAAGAAGAGTGGAAGCAGGCTCTGTTGCACGGGGCTTTCCAAAGGTTTTTCTCTCTCTTCCAAATACTCCATCATGTCTCAGAAGAGTTTTATGGAGAGCAGCTGTAGCTGGCTATTATCCTAGATGAAAAAAAAACGAAAAAACACCTCAGCATGGGCTCCTCCAGGGCGCCCTGGGCACGGGGCTGGAAATGCACAGGGCGCACAGTTTCCAGGCAGCAGCCAGTGGCTGTAGCTGGGGGCACGGAGCCTTACGTGGTCAAAGAGCGGCAGGAGTGCCTCAGCCAGCTGCACGGCAATGGGGGTTGACATCAGAAGGTGTTTGTGCAGGAGTATAAAGCTGAGTGTGATGAGTGTCATGCCAGCTATCTCTGCATCATTGTCCCCCAGCAGGTGCATGAGGCTTTTGGTCAAGCTCCACATTCTTTCGGCCTGTGCGGAACACAAGGCTGTGAAGTCCCACCCTACTGCCACAGGGCCCAGAGGCCAAAGGACTGTCCTGAAGCACTGGGGCAGCTGAAGCAGGAGGCAGGAGAGCTGGGAGCAGCTGCCCCAGTGCCCAAAGCCCAGGCCAGGCCAAGTGACTGCGTTCCCAGCGCAGCTTCAGCCACCGCCCCCTTCTCACCATTGAGGGATCATCAATGAGCTCGAGAAGGGCCCTGAGCGCCAGGCGACGCCTCTCCCTGCACTCGCTCTGCAGGTACCTTGAAGAGACCTTCACAACACTGTCGCCACATTCACTAGAATCCAGGCACACGAGGACCTGAAAGGCACAGGCCAGTGATGGGGGAGCCGGCCGGCAGGAGCCCGCAGCCACACAGGGCTGGGCCCAGGACGCAGCAGCAGCAGCACAGGGTGCGGGCACCGTGCCAGGCGGCTGCGGCCACGAGAGGGCAGAGAGCTGGGAGGCAGCACAGCCAGGCAGCGCTGGACACCCGGCTCACCTCCACAAGGAATGCCAGGGCGGGCAGATCCCAGTGTGGCTCCTGTGTGCTGAGCAGCCAGAGGAGGTGGAGTGCAATACTGGAACACAAGCGATGACAAGCATGGCGCATCTCCCTAGGAGGGCAAAAAAGGGAGCAGGAAGCTGAGCAAATCTCTCCAAGGACAGGCTTACAGAGCCTGGTGGTCTTTTACCACCACCCTGCAAGGGGACCTGGGCCCTTTAGGAGGTGTCTCCTCCTGTGCTCTCTCCCCTGCCAGCCTTTTCCAGTCTGCTTGGCCGTCCCTCAGTGTGTCGTTAGCCGTCCCTCATTGTGTCCCAGGGCCTCGGGGAATGTGTGGGACAGCTCGGGCACAGAGCACAAATGGCAGGATCAATGGGGAGAAAGAGAGTCTCACCTGGCCAGCAGACCCACAGCATAGTGGCGGGTGTCAGCACAGAGCAGCGTGTCCCAGCCACGCTTGCGTTCCACTGACACCACCACATCCTTGTACTGCTTTTGGCAGAGCAGGGACTTCAGGCTCTGCACTGCAAACCTGTGTGCACAGCAAAGCCCGGGTCACACTGGCAGCACTGGCTCCTTTGCAGGCCACGTGCCAAGGACAGGAGGAGTGGGATGGAGCAGCTGTTGGGGCTGGTGGCAAGACCGTGCTCTTCCAGGCAATCCTTCCAGAAGGTTTGCACCTCCTCTGGCATCTCTTCTGTGCTGGAGAACACTTGAAAGAGCAGATGAACAAAAAGGCGGGGGAAATATGGCCTCACTACACGTGGGACAGGGGACTCCTGGAGGACCTTCCACATCACCACGGTTGCCTGCAAAGGACAAAGCCCCCCGAGACAGCGCTCAGTGCCCAGGTGTCCGTGTGGCAGGACCCGAGCGTGGCAGGGAGAGGCCCGGAGAGACCTTGGCAGGGGTAGCACGGGGCCTGGTGGGCCTGAAGCTGCCCCTGGGCCAGGTTTCCGGGCAGCGCCTGAGGCAGGCAGATGCAGTGGGAGAAGGAGGATGGAGAGCTGCTGGAGAGGCGGCCTTGGGGCCAGCAAAGGCCAGTTGCGGAAACTCACAGCCAGGGCAAAGACAGCCGTTTTGTCCCCATCCGAGGTGCACGTGCTGTACTCTGGCCAGCTCCCCAGCACATCCAGGAGGATCAGCTGCACTGGCTCGGCAGTCCTGGACGAGCACATGATGGTCTTCCACATGGAGATGGCAGCTCTGCGGGGTTAGAGCTCTGTCTCATGGGGGGTCTCAGACACAGCATGGTGGCCTGGGCATCCCTAGGGGCCCGGGCTGACCGCCGGCACTGCCTCTGTCCACTGGCCCTTGCCAGCAGCAGCCAGGCAGCCCAGCCCTGTGAGGACAGGCCCTGAGGGGCAGCAAGGCAGCATGGCAGCAGGCTCAGGGGCTGACGTGCCAGGGCTGGGAAAGGCAGCAGCCCGAGGGTTCTGGAACTGTCTTTTGCTCCGACACCTGGGCCAGGCGGTACAGGGTGATGGGCTGGGGAGGCCTGAGCCCTCTGGACAGGTGGGCCCCATACCTGTCACAGGACGGGGCCACACGCAGGAGCGTCACGACTGCGTCAGCCGGGTGTGCTTTGGTGAGTTTCAGCAGGGCCTTGTCCAGCCTGTGCTCGGCAGAATCGTTGGCCAGGAGCCATCGGTGAATGTACCTGACCATGGCAGGCACCTGGAGGAGGCACGGGGAGACTTGGAAAGCTGCCAGAGAGAGCAATGTCCCCAGGCTCCCCAGAGAAGCGCTTCCCTTGCCAGTGCACTGCCATGGCCTCAAAGGCTCTGAGGGACCAGCAGGCGTGGCTGGGGAAGCCACATGACTCATGGGGGAATGTGAGCCTGGCCCCAGGCTGCTTACTTGTTCTGGCCGGGCAACACCCTTCTCCAGGAGCAAATCCAGCAGGGCGGCACTGGTCTCATGCTTGAGGAGCTCGGAGTGAGCTCTGAGCCCAGTGCCCATGGTGTGGGTCTCTTCCTGCCGAATGCTCCGGATGAAGTCGCAAATGAGCTGTAGGAGAAGGGCAAGAAGCCGGGGATGTTGCATGGAGTGCTGCACACACGGTGCTGGGCTGAGCAGAGACAGCAGGCCCAGCCCAGGTGGAGGTGGCTGCAGGTACCTGCGCTGTTCTGTGGAAGCGGCCACGGCTGGATTCCTGCTCTTGTGTGCGCTCGACAGCTTCATCTGGCAAAGAGGGAGCGCAGCCAGAGCTGAGGGGCTGCGGGAGAGGCCGGAGAACACAGCCCAGCCCTGCGCTCCCCAGGCAGGGAGAGCCCCGGGATGCCCCAGGGGGATGGAGCGAGGCCGCTGTGGGGTGTCTGCCCGGCCCCTCTTCCCGCCTCTCCTTGGGCATTTCCCCAGGGGATTGCATGGCATGGCATGGCATGGCATGGCATGGCATGGCATGGCATGGTATGGCATGGGGCCAGGTTGGCTGCAGGCTCCAGCCCTGCAGCCCAGCTCTGCCACTCACCCTCCTGCGGTGGATGGAAGGGCACCACCCTTTCAGTCTCCTGTGCTGGGGCTGCTCCAGGTCCTTCTTCCTCCTCCTCCTCCTCCTCCTCCACCCAGGCCATCTTGGGCATTCTCGGGGGTCTCTGCTCCATGTCTGTGACTGGAGCTACTTGCAGGAGAGACGCCTTGGGAAAGCTCTGGGGCACCAAGTCCCACACTCTGCCCTGGAGGGCAGCTGCAGAATAGAAGCCTCGGAAGGCCACGGGTCACCGAGTGCTGTGCTCTGGCCTGGAGCTCAGCTGCAGGAACAACGCTACAGAAAAGCTCCTGGTCAGACGGGAACGAGTGCACTGTTTGGGGGCTCCTCACAGCACTGCTCTGTCCCGTTGTGCCCCGTTGCTTGTTCCCAGCATCCGGTCAAGCTTCTATTTCACACGTGTCACAAAGGGGCCTTGGAGACCGGGTTCCGTTCCATGGCACGGTGACCGTGCTGCAGTGTGCCAGCCAGGGGCCTTGCACACACTGCCTCCTGCCCTGGGGCCGGCCCCAGCCCAGCCAAAGTGGCCCAGCTTGGAAGGAATCCCTGGCCCCAGCCTGACAGGATCTTTAGGAAGGCCTCAGACCATAAGCCAGCGCCGCCTGGCTCTGCGGGCTCACTCCTATCCCCATATCTTTCCCTGAGAGCATTTGAATTTCTAAATGAGAATCATTTGAAGAGAGGGGATTTACATTTTCCATTTCAGAGAAGACTTCTGCCTTGCTTAGCAGACACCTCTCTCTTCAAACCAAGACAATTATTTGTCATCTTGCAGATGCGCAGTTGCTGGGCAGCCCCGTTTTCCACCAGGGACCTGGGGAACCATTTCAGCAACTGGGAAAATCCTAGCTGGTCCATCCACCCATAGATGAGGTCTCCAAATTTGCCCCAAAAGTGGGTCCAGCTTTTATAGGCCAAAAAGAGCAAGTCCAAGTGACTGGATGATATTTTTAGCCCAGATAGCCCTTCAGCTGATGGCACACTTCACAATCAGCAGGGGACACAGCTAGGCCAAAGCCCAGACCTCTGCTGGGAGGCTTTCTCTTCAAAGACCCTTCAAACAAGCCTCCATGCAAGTCAGTTGGGAAAGTTTCTTCAAATGATCCATTTCTGGCACCTAACTACACAGGGTGTTGTGAAAGATTCTAAAGCAGCCGCTCTGGAGTCAAAGAGGCAGCCCTAAGAGTCCTTGTCATCTGTTTGTAGCTAAATCCCAGTTTGGGGGAGTTGAAGGAGTTTGGAACGAGCTAGAGAGCGGACCTCTGAGTTTTTTAGATGATGCCATTGCTTTTTCTTCTCTTCTACATAGGCAGGAAGGGTGAGTTGGGCTCACATCTCCGCCGCAGGGCTCACAGGGCCGCAAGACTTGTAGTTACAAGAGCTTTGAAGGATTTCTTGGCCAAGAAGACATGGCCAACAAGGATTTTTATGTTTTGGACCCAATCTTCAAGATTTCATCTTATGGACTCATGCTCTCGGGGTCTCTAGCTGGTCAGAGTGACCCTGAGATAAGTTTGAAAATCTCTTTTCTCAGCCCGGTGGTCGAAGAAGGAGTCAGAGCTCTTCATTTCTCAGTCTCAAGGTTGTTTATTGTATCTTATCTATAAAATTCTTTCTCCTGTCCCGCCGAGGTCCGCTCAGCAAGACAGTCTAAGGCACTCTGCCTCCCCTGGGGTGGTGTTATCTTTTTATACTAACAACTACCTGTACAATATTTACAATTACTTTCCAATCCCTATCATCTATGTTAGACAGTGAGCTTCTACTCTAGACCAATCTCAAAGTGCCAAGATCACAGCAGAAGAGGGAGGCCAAGAAGAAGAAGGAGAAAGGCTGCACATGCCCAGATTCCTCCATCTTGCCCCCTGAAGCCCCATTCTAAAAACCCTCAACATCTATTTTTCCACTCTGGGATAAATTCACTATCATTCTACTTCAACTTTTGTGGCTGGTCATTCTTCATACAAGGTTGGTCATTGGTTTTTCCAAGGGCTAAATCAAAGGCACGGGGGTCTTGGGCTCTGTGCCAAGGTCTCTGAGCCCTCTGACAGGGTCTGGAGTCCTGCAGGGCAGTCAGAGGCATTTCCTGGCTTCCCACATCATGCTACAGTGTAAGCTTCCTTAGCCAATCACGCTATGACACACAAACCTACAGCCCTGCATCCTAAACTTCTTGTTTACCATTGTAACTACTTTGATTTCTTCCTAGATCTTGAACTGGAAAACTCTAAACTTTCCTCCACTTCAACTTTCCTCCCCGTGTCGCTGCTATAAACTAGAAATCCGCATTCTTGCTCCTAGCACCTAAGTTTGGGAGCCCTTTCCAAGGTCTCAGATCAAATCCTAAGCTTTGCTGACAAGACCAAAGGTCTGAGATTTCTCTGCATTTGGGTTTCCAACACCACTGATGCTGTTAGTTGCAGAGTGCCCAGGATGCGTCTTGCAAGTCAACTCTGGCAGGAACAAGGCGGCTGCCAGAGGGCTGCTTGTGGCCTCTGAGAGCCCATTGCCCAGGGCTTGCCAGCGCCCCAGCCCCTCAGGGGCTGCCCCAGCCCGGCCCAAGCTGCCCGGCAGCAGCGCCGCAGCCCCACAGCAGCTCCAGAGCAGCCCCATGCAGAGGCACCTGGGAGCCCTCAGCAAGGCAGGCAGCAGCACACGAGCAGGAGGACATGGCTGGCGCTTCCTGCCTGGCACAGGGCTTGTGGCCATCTCCAGGCACTGCTCTGGCAGGGATCCCCGCAGCTCCAGCCCCTGCCCAGCCCCTCTGTGGGCAGCACAAAGGCTTCAGCAGAACCACCAAAGGCCAAGGGGCTTCTGGCCATTTCCCCTGGCCCACTGCACACCTGGGCAGCTGGCTGAGCGCGGGCATCCTTTTCCCCCTCCTCCCCTATGCCCTACGGACCCTGGGCAGCAAAAGAAAGATCCTGGGAGTCTGTGGATGTTAACATAGTCTATATTTACATGGTCAAAGAAAAAAAAAATGAAAAGAAAATTCTTGAAGAAAAACCAAATAAAACCTGACTCAGGTGGCCCCAGCAAAAAGAGCTTCTGGGATCAATTCTCCACAGAGCTCTGGCAGGGCAGGCAGCCGAGCCGTGCCAGACGAGGCCATGTCTTCCACGCCCTGCGCAGGTGATTTTGGAGCCACTGGAACCTGGAGATGGGAGCCCGCTGTCCTGACCTGAGGATGCACAGCGTTTGAATTGCCAGGCTTCCGACGGCGAGGCTGATGTCGTGTGCTTTGTCTTCAAGGGCTGCGAGAGAGAGGAACAGAGGCACGGTCAGAAGCTGGAGCCACAGGGAGCCGAGGAGGAGACCCCTGCAAGGGCCATCCCGGCCGGCTCTTGCCATGGCCAGGAGGGAGATGGGAGCAAGGGGATCAGCCCGAAGCTGCTGGCCACGAATGGCCCGCGTGGCCCTGAAATCTCTGTGTGCTCTGCCCACGGGAGCAGAGCCCTCCGCAGCCGGGGCAGGGCTTGCAGCTCCCCCCGGCAGCCCCCGCTGTCAGCCTGCTGCCCTCACTCACCAGTGCAGATCAGCTGCAGCTCTTGCTGCTGCCCCCTCAGGTGCCGCCCGGCCATGCCTGTGAACACAGAGCCTGTCACGGCCCCAGCGGCACAGCTCCCTGCCAGCGGCGCTGCCGGCGCTGTGGCCACACGGGCTGCTGGCCCGGCAGCGCTCAGCTGAGCCCATGCAGCACGCTGTCGCCCCAGGGCACGGCTGTCAGAGGGCGGCAGCAGCAATGCCCAGGTCAGGCGGGGCTGCACGGCGCTGGGCCCGGCTACCGCTGCCGGGGCAACAGGCGGGGCTGGGGCCGAGCTGCGGCGGGCTGGGGAGGGAGCCTGGGCTCGTAACTCACCCATGAACCTGATGGCCGCCTCTCGCAGGGGCTCTTGTGGGCTCTCCAGGTAGCGCAGGGCCCTGCGCAGGTGCTCGGCCGCTCTGCTCCTGTCCTCTGCCAGCTGCAGAGAGCGGCAGGAGGGAAGGGTTGGTGCGGGCTCAGCCCCTGGGCCAGGCGCTGCCTGCGCCCAGCCTCGGCTTCCCCTGGCCGCACAGCCCTGAGGCGCGGCCAGCAGCCGCTGGTTGCGGGCTCCCGAGGGGAGGGGGAGAGGGCCCGCTGCTGCCCCGGGAGCCGCGGTGCCACCCCTGCCCCGCAGCCCCGCCGGGCCGGGGCTCCATGGGCACCCGGCTCGGGCCCACGGGAGCCTGGAGAAGAGCCCGCGCGGCCTCTGGCTGCAGCAGCGCGCAGGGGCACAGCTGCCCGGCCCGCACACTGAGCACCGCCCTCAGGGGCCTTCTCCTGGCTGAGTTGGGGATTCCAGACCGTCCTTACCAGGTACTTGCTGAACTTCCACAGTTTCTGCTCCTTCAGTAGCTTTTTGAGATCCCTCCTCTTCATGAACTTGACCACATAAAGCAGTGTTTCCCGAGAAGCCTGGAGAGCAGCAGAGACATGGAGATGGCCCCACAGCCCAGGGCACGGGACCCGCCTCCCCCTGCCATGGCCTGGAGGAGGCTGCGGTCCAGCAGGCGCAGGGCAGGAGGCAGCCGAGCCCCCTGCCAGGCGGACAGCAGCCCACAGCTGCAGCCCAGGAGTCCTCACCTCTGCCACATGCTGATTCTCATCATTGCAGTGGAAGAAGAGTGGAAGCAGGCTCTGTTGCACGGGGCTTTCCAAAGGTTTTTCTCTCTCTTCCAAATACTCCATCATGTCTCAGAAGAGTTTTATGGAGAGCAGCTGTACCTGGCTATTATCCTAGATGAAAAAAAAACGAAAAAACACCTCAGCATGGGCTCCTCCAGGGCGCCCTGGGCACGGGGCTGGAAATGCACAGGGCGCACAGTTTCCAGGCAGCAGCCAGTGGCTGTAGCTGGGGGCACGGAGCCTTACGTGGTCAAAGAGCGGCAGGAGTGCCTCAGCCAGCTGCACGGCAATGGGGGTTGACATCAGAAGGTGTTTGTGCAGGAGTATAAAGCTGAGTGTGATGAGTGTCATGCCAGCTATCTCTGCATCATTGTCCCCCAGCAGGTGCATGAGGCTTTTGGTCAAGCTCCACATTCTTTCGGCCTGTGCGGAACACAAGGCTGTGAAGTCCCACCCTACTGCCACAGGGCCCAGAGGCCAAAGGACTGTCCTGAAGCACTGGGGCAGCTGAAGCAGGAGGCAGGAGAGCTGGGAGCAGCTGCCCCAGTGCCCAAAGCCCAGGCCAGGCCAAGTGACTGCGTTCCCAGCGCAGCTTCAGCCACCGCCCCCTTCTCACCATTGAGGGATCATCAATGAGCTCGAGAAGGGCCCTGAGCGCCAGGCGACGCCTCTCCCTGCACTCGCTCTGCAGGTACCTTGAAGAGACCTTCACAACACTGTCGCCACATTCACTAGAATCCAGGCACACGAGGACCTGAAAGGCACAGGCCAGTGATGGGGGAGCCGGCCGGCAGGAGCCCGCAGCCACACAGGGCTGGGCCCAGGACGCAGCAGCAGCAGCACAGGGTGCGGGCACCGTGCCAGGCGGCTGCGGCCACGAGAGGGCAGAGAGCTGGGAGGCAGCACAGCCAGGCAGCGCTGGACACCCGGCTCACCTCCACAAGGAATGCCAGGGCGGGCAGATCCCAGTGTGGCTCCTGTGTGCTGAGCAGCCAGAGGAGGTGGAGTGCAATACTGGAACACAAGCGATGACAAGCATGGCGCATCTCCCTAGGAGGGCAAAAAAGGGAGCAGGAAGCTGAGCAAATCTCTCCAAGGACAGGCTTACAGAGCCTGGTGGTCTTTTACCACCACCCTGCAAGGGGACCTGGGCCCTTTAGGAGGTGTCTCCTCCTGTGCTCTCTCCCCTGCCAGCCTTTTCCAGTCTGCTTGGCCGTCCCTCAGTGTGTCGTTAGCCGTCCCTCATTGTGTCCCAGGGCCTCGGGGAATGTGTGGGACAGCTCGGGCACAGAGCACAAATGGCAGGATCAATGGGGAGAAAGAGAGTCTCACCTGGCCAGCAGACCCACAGCATAGTGGCGGGTGTCAGCACAGAGCAGCGTGTCCCAGCCACGCTTGCGTTCCACTGACACCACCACATCCTTGTACTGCTTTTGGCAGAGCAGGGACTTCAGGCTCTGCACTGCAAACCTGTGTGCACAGCAAAGCCCGGGTCACACTGGCAGCACTGGCTCCTTTGCAGGCCACGTGCCAAGGACAGGAGGAGTGGGATGGAGCAGCTGTTGGGGCTGGTGGCAAGACCGTGCTCTTCCAGGCAATCCTTCCAGAAGGTTTGCACCTCCTCTGGCATCTCTTCTGTGCTGGAGAACACTTGAAAGAGCAGATGAACAAAAAGGCGGGGGAAATATGGCCTCACTACACGTGGGACAGGGGACTCCTGGAGGACCTTCCACATCACCACGGTTGCCTGCAAAGGACAAAGCCCCCCGAGACAGCGCTCAGTGCCCAGGTGTCCGTGTGGCAGGACCCGAGCGTGGCAGGGAGAGGCCCGGAGAGACCTTGGCAGGGGTAGCACGGGGCCTGGTGGGCCTGAAGCTGCCCCTGGGCCAGGTTTCCGGGCAGCGCCTGAGGCAGGCAGATGCAGTGGGAGAAGGAGGATGGAGAGCTGCTGGAGAGGCGGCCTTGGGGCCAGCAAAGGCCAGTTGCGGAAACTCACAGCCAGGGCAAAGACAGCCGTTTTGTCCCCATCCGAGGTGCACGTGCTGTACTCTGGCCAGCTCCCCAGCACATCCAGGAGGATCAGCTGCACTGGCTCGGCAGTCCTGGACGAGCACATGATGGTCTTCCACATGGAGATGGCAGCTCTGCGGGGTTAGAGCTCTGTCTCATGGGGGGTCTCAGACACAGCATGGTGGCCTGGGCATCCCTAGGGGCCCGGGCTGACCGCCGGCACTGCCTCTGTCCACTGGCCCTTGCCAGCAGCAGCCAGGCAGCCCAGCCCTGTGAGGACAGGCCCTGAGGGGCAGCAAGGCAGCATGGCAGCAGGCTCAGGGGCTGACGTGCCAGGGCTGGGAAAGGCAGCAGCCCGAGGGTTCTGGAACTGTCTTTTGCTCCGACACCTGGGCCAGGCGGTACAGGGTGATGGGCTGGGGAGGCCTGAGCCCTCTGGACAGGTGGGCCCCATACCTGTCACAGGACGGGGCCACACGCAGGAGCGTCACGACTGCGTCAGCCGGGTGTGCTTTGGTGAGTTTCAGCAGGGCCTTGTCCAGCCTGTGCTCGGCAGAATCGTTGGCCAGGAGCCATCGGTGAATGTACCTGACCATGGCAGGCACCTGGAGGAGGCACGGGGAGACTTGGAAAGCTGCCAGAGAGAGCAATGTCCCCAGGCTCCCCAGAGAAGCGCTTCCCTTGCCAGTGCACTGCCATGGCCTCAAAGGCTCTGAGGGACCAGCAGGCGTGGCTGGGGAAGCCACATGACTCATGGGGGAATGTGAGCCTGGCCCCAGGCTGCTTACTTGTTCTGGCCGGGCAACACCCTTCTCCAGGAGCAAATCCAGCAGGGCGGCACTGGTCTCATGCTTGAGGAGCTCGGAGTGAGCTCTGAGCCCAGTGCCCATGGTGTGGGTCTCTTCCTGCCGAATGCTCCGGATGAAGTCGCAAATGAGCTGTAGGAGAAGGGCAAGAAGCCGGGGATGTTGCATGGAGTGCTGCACACACGGTGCTGGGCTGAGCAGAGACAGCAGGCCCAGCCCAGGTGGAGGTGGCTGCAGGTACCTGCGCTGTTCTGTGGAAGCGGCCACGGCTGGATTCCTGCTCTTGTGTGCGCTCGACAGCTTCATCTGGCAAAGAGGGAGCGCAGCCAGAGCTGAGGGGCTGCGGGAGAGGCCGGAGAACACAGCCCAGCCCTGCGCTCCCCAGGCAGGGAGAGCCCCGGGATGCCCCAGGGGGATGGAGCGAGGCCGCTGTGGGGTGTCTGCCCGGCCCCTCTTCCCGCCTCTCCTTGGGCATTTCCCCAGGGGATTGCATGGCATGGCATGGCATGGCATGGCATGGCATGGCATGGCATGGTATGGCATGGGGCCAGGTTGGCTGCAGGCTCCAGCCCTGCAGCCCAGCTCTGCCACTCACCCTCCTGCGGTGGATGGAAGGGCACCACCCTTTCAGTCTCCTGTGCTGGGGCTGCTCCAGGTCCTTCTTCCTCCTCCTCCTCCTCCTCCTCCACCCAGGCCATCTTGGGCATTCTCGGGGGTCTCTGCTCCATGTCTGTGACTGGAGCTACTTGCAGGAGAGACGCCTTGGGAAAGCTCTGGGGCACCAAGTCCCACACTCTGCCCTGGAGGGCAGCTGCAGAATAGAAGCCTCGGAAGGCCACGGGTCACCGAGTGCTGTGCTCTGGCCTGGAGCTCAGCTGCAGGAACAACGCTACAGAAAAGCTCCTGGTCAGACGGGAACGAGTGCACTGTTTGGGGGCTCCTCACAGCACTGCTCTGTCCCGTTGTGCCCCGTTGCTTGTTCCCAGCATCCGGTCAAGCTTCTATTTCACACGTGTCACAAAGGGGCCTTGGAGACCGGGTTCCGTTCCATGGCACGGTGACCGTGCTGCAGTGTGCCAGCCAGGGGCCTTGCACACACTGCCTCCTGCCCTGGGGCCGGCCCCAGCCCAGCCAAAGTGGCCCAGCTTGGAAGGAATCCCTGGCCCCAGCCTGACAGGATCTTTAGGAAGGCCTCAGACCATAAGCCAGCGCCGCCTGGCTCTGCGGGCTCACTCCTATCCCCATATCTTTCCCTGAGAGCATTTGAATTTGTAAATGGGAATCATTTGAAGAGAGGGGATTTACATTTTCCATTTCAGAGAAGACTTCTGCCTTGCTTAGCAGACACCTCTCTCTTCAAACCAAGACAATTATTTGTCATCTTGCAGATGCGCAGTTGCTGGGCAGCCCCGTTTTCCACCAGGGACCTGGGGAACCATTTCAGCAACTGGGAAAATCCTAGCTGGTCCATCCACCCATAGATGAGGTCTCCAAATTTGCCCCAAAAGTGGGTCCAGCTTTTATAGGCCAAAAAGAGCAAGTCCAAGTGACTGGATGATATTTTTAGCCCAGATAGCCCTTCAGCTGATGGCACACTTCACAATCAGCAGGGGACACAGCTAGGCCAAAGCCCAGACCTCTGCTGGGAGGCTTTCTCTTCAAAGACCCTTCAAACAAGCCTCCATGCAAGTCAGTTGGGAAAGTTTCTTCAAATGATCCATTTCTGGCACCTAACTACACAGGGTGTTGTGAAAGATTCTAAAGCAGCCGCTCTGGAGTCAAAGAGGCAGCCCTAAGAGTCCTTGTCATCTGTTTGTAGCTAAATCCCAGTTTGGGGGAGTTGAAGGAGTTTGGAACGAGCTAGAGAGCGGACCTCTGAGTTTTTTAGATGATGCCATTGCTTTTTCTTCTCTTCTACATAGGCAGGAAGGGTGAGTTGGGCTCACATCTCCGCCGCAGGGCTCACAGGGCCGCAAGACTTGTAGTTACAAGAGCTTTGAAGGATTTCTTGGCCAAGAAGACATGGCCAACAAGGATTTTTATGTTTTGGGCCCAATCTTCAAGATTTCATCTTATGGACTCATGCTCTCGGGGTCTCTAGCTGGTCAGAGTGACCCTGAGATAAGTTTGAAAATCTCTTTTCTCAGCCCGGTGGTCGAAGAAGGAGTCAGAGCTCTTCATTTCTCAGTCTCAAGGTTGTTTATTGTATCTTATCTATAAAATTCTTTCTCCTGTCCCGCCGAGGTCCGCTCAGCAAGACAGTCTAAGGCACTCTGCCTCCCCTGGGGTGGTGTTATCTTTTTATACTAACAACTACCTGTACAATATTTACAATTACTTTCCAATCCCTATCATCTATGTTAGACAGTGAGCTTCTACTCTAGACCAATCTCAAAGTGCCAAGATCACAGCAGAAGAGGGAGGCCAAGAAGAAGAAGGAGAAAGGCTGCACATGCCCAGATTCCTCCATCTTGCCCCCTGAAGCCCCATTCTAAAAACCCTCAACATCTATTTTTCCACTCTGGGATAAATTCACTATCATTCTACTTCAACTTTTGTGGCTGGTCATTCTTCATACAAGGTTGGTCATTGGTTTTTCCAAGGGCTAAATCAAAGGCACGGGGGTCTTGGGCTCTGTGCCAAGGTCTCTGAGCCCTCTGACAGGGTCTGGAGTCCTGCAGGGCAGTCAGAGGCATTTCCTGGCTTCCCACATCATGCTACAGTGTAAGCTTCCTTAGCCAATCACGCTATGACACACAAACCTACAGCCCTGCATCCTAAACTTCTTGTTTACCATTGTAACTACTTTGATTTCTTCCTAGATCTTGAACTGGAAAACTCTAAACTTTCCTCCACTTCAACTTTCCTCCCCGTGTCGCTGCTATAAACTAGAAATCCGCATTCTTGCTCCTAGCACCTAAGTTTGGGAGCCCTTTCCAAGGTCTCAGATCAAATCCTAAGCTTTGCTGACAAGACCAAAGGTCTGAGATTTCTCTGCATTTGGGTTTCCAACACCACTGATGCTGTTAGTTGCAGAGTGCCCAGGATGCGTCTTGCAAGTCAACTCTGGCAGGAACAAGGCGGCTGCCAGAGGGCTGCTTGTGGCCTCTGAGAGCCCATTGCCCAGGGCTTGCCAGCGCCCCAGCCCCTCAGGGGCTGCCCCAGCCCGGCTCAAGCTGCCCGGCAGCAGCGCCGCAGCCCCACAGCAGCTCCAGAGCAGCCCCATGCAGAGGCACCTGGGAGCCCTCAGCAAGGCAGGCAGCAGCACACGAGCAGGAGGACATGGCTGGCGCTTCCTGCCTGGCACAGGGCTTGTGGCCATCTCCAGGCACTGCTCTGGCAGGGATCCCCGCAGCTCCAGCCCCTGCCCAGCCCCTCTGTGGGCAGCACAAAGGCTTCAGCAGAACCACCAAAGGCCAAGGGGCTTCTGGCCATTTCCCCTGGCCCACTGCACACCTGGGCAGCTGGCTGAGCGCGGGCATCCTTTTCCCCCTCCTCCCCTATGCCCTACGGACCCTGGGCAGCAAAAGAAAGATCCTGGGAGTCTGTGGATGTTAACATAGTCTATATTTACATGGTCAAAGAAAAAAAAAATGAAAAGAAAATTCTTGAAGAAAAACCAAATAAAACCTGACTCAGGTGGCCCCAGCAAAAAGAGCTTCTGGGATCAATTCTCCACAGAGCTCTGGCAGGGCAGGCAGCCGAGCCGTGCCAGACGAGGCCATGTCTTCCACGCCCTGCGCAGGTGATTTTGGAGCCACTGGAACCTGGAGATGGGAGCCCGCTGTCCTGACCTGAGGATGCACAGCGTTTGAATTGCCAGGCTTCCGACGGCGAGGCTGATGTCGTGTGCTTTGTCTTCAAGGGCTGCGAGAGAGAGGAACAGAGGCACGGTCAGAAGCTGGAGCCACAGGGAGCCGAGGAGGAGACCCCTGCAAGGGCCATCCCGGCCGGCTCTTGCCATGGCCAGGAGGGAGATGGGAGCAAGGGGATCAGCCCGAAGCTGCTGGCCACGAATAGCCCGCGTGGCCCTGAAATCTCTGTGTGCTCTGCCCACGGGAGCAGAGCCCTCCGCAGCCGGGGCAGGGCTTGCAGCTCCCCCCGGCAGCCCCCGCTGTCAGCCTGCTGCCCTCACTCACCAGTGCAGATCAGCTGCAGCTCTTGCTGCTGCCCCCTCAGGTGCCGCCCGGCCATGCCTGTGAACACAGAGCCTGTCACGGCCCCAGCGGCACAGCTCCCTGCCAGCGGCGCTGCCGGCGCTGTGGCCACACGGGCTGCTGGCCCGGCAGCGCTCAGCTGAGCCCATGCAGCACGCTGTCGCCCCAGGGCACGGCTGTCAGAGGGCGGCAGCAGCAATGCCCAGGCCAGGCGGGGCTGCACGGCGCTGGGCCCGGCTACCGCTGCCGGGGCAACAGGCGGGGCTGGGGCCGAGCTGCGGCGGGCTGGGGAGGGAGCCTGGGCTCGTAACTCACCCATGAACCTGATGGCCGCCTCTCGCAGGGGCTCTTGTGGGCTCTCCAGGTAGCGCAGGGCCCGGCGCAGGTGCTCGGCCGCTCTGCTCCTGTCCTCTGCCAGCTGCAGAGAGCGGCAGGAGGGAAGGGTTGGTGCGGGCTCAGCCCCTGGGCCAGGCGCTGCCTGCGCCCAGCCTCGGCTTCCCCTGGCCGCACAGCCCTGAGGCGCGGCCAGCAGCCGCTGGTTGCGGGCTCCCGAGGGGAGGGGGAGAGGGCCCGCTGCTGCCCCGGGAGCCGCGGTGCCACCCCTGCCCCGCAGCCCCGCCGGGCCGGGGCTCCATGGGCACCCGGCTCGGGCCCACGGGAGCCTGGAGAAGAGCCCGCGCGGCCTCTGGCTGCAGCAGCGCGCAGGGGCACAGCTGCCCGGCCCGCACACTGAGCACCGCCCTCAGGGGCCTTCTCCTGGCTGAGTTGGGGATTCCAGACCGTCCTTACCAGGTACTTGCTGAACTTCCACAGTTTCTGCTCCTTCAGTAGCTTTTTGAGATCCCTCCTCTTCATGAACTTGACCACATAAAGCAGTGTTTCCCGAGAAGCCTGGAGAGCAGCAGAGACATGGAGATGGCCCCACAGCCCAGGGCACGGGACCCGCCTCCCCCTGCCATGGCCTGGAGGAGGCTGCGGTCCAGCAGGCGCAGGGCAGGAGGCAGCCGAGCCCCCTGCCAGGCGGACAGCAGCCCACAGCTGCAGCCCAGGAGTCCTCACCTCTGCCACATGCTGATTCTCATCATTGCAGTGGAAGAAGAGTGGAAGCAGGCTCTGTTGCACGGGGCTTTCCAAAGGTTTTTCTCTCTCTTCCAAATACTCCATCATGTCTCAGAAGAGTTTTATGGAGAGCAGCTGTAGCTGGCTATTATCCTAGATGAAAAAAAAACGAAAAAACACCTCAGCATGGGCTCCTCCAGGGCGCCCTGGGCACGGGGCTGGAAATGCACAGGGCGCACAGTTTCCAGGCAGCAGCCAGTGGCTGTAGCTGGGGGCACGGAGCCTTACGTGGTCAAAGAGCGGCAGGAGTGCCTCAGCCAGCTGCACGGCAATGGGGGTTGACATCAGAAGGTGTTTGTGCAGGAGTATAAAGCTGAGTGTGATGAGTGTCATGCCAGCTATCTCTGCATCATTGTCCCCCAGCAGGTGCATGAGGCTTTTGGTCAAGCTCCACATTCTTTCGGCCTGTGCGGAACACAAGGCTGTGAAGTCCCACCCTACTGCCACAGGGCCCAGAGGCCAAAGGACTGTCCTGAAGCACTGGGGCAGCTGAAGCAGGAGGCAGGAGAGCTGGGAGCAGCTGCCCCAGTGCCCAAAGCCCAGGCCAGGCCAAGTGACTGCGTTCCCAGCGCAGCTTCAGCCACCGCCCCCTTCTCACCATTGAGGGATCATCAATGAGCTCGAGAAGGGCCCTGAGCGCCAGGCGACGCCTCTCCCTGCACTCGCTCTGCAGGTACCTTGAAGAGACCTTCACAACACTGTCGCCACATTCACTAGAATCCAGGCACACGAGGACCTGAAAGGCACAGGCCAGTGATGGGGGAGCCGGCCGGCAGGAGCCCGCAGCCACACAGGGCTGGGCCCAGGACGCAGCAGCAGCAGCACAGGGTGCGGGCACCGTGCCAGGCGGCTGCGGCCACGAGAGGGCAGAGAGCTGGGAGGCAGCACAGCCAGGCAGCGCTGGACACCCGGCTCACCTCCACAAGGAATGCCAGGGCGGGCAGATCCCAGTGTGGCTCCTGTTTGCTGAGCAGCCAGAGGAGGTGGAGTGCAATACTGGAACACAAGCGATGACAAGCATGGCGCATCTCCCTAGGAGGGCAAAAAAGGGAGCAGGAAGCTGAGCAAATCTCTCCAAGGACAGGCTTACAGAGCCTGGTGGTCTTTTACCACCACCCTGCAAGGGGACCTGGGCCCTTTAGGAGGTGTCTCCTCCTGTGCTCTCTCCCCTGCCAGCCTTTTCCAGTCTGCTTGGCCGTCCCTCAGTGTGTCGTTAGCCGTCCCTCATTGTGTCCCAGGGCCTCGGGGAATGTGTGGGACAGCTCGGGCACAGAGCACAAATGGCAGGATCAATGGGGAGAAAGAGAGTCTCACCTGGCCAGCAGACCCACAGCATAGTGGCGGGTGTCAGCACAGAGCAGCGTGTCCCAGCCACGCTTGCGTTCCACTGACACCACCACATCCTTGTACTGCTTTTGGCAGAGCAGGGACTTCAGGCTCTGCACTGCAAACCTGTGTGCACAGCAAAGCCCGGGTCACACTGGCAGCACTGGCTCCTTTGCAGGCCACGTGCCAAGGACAGGAGGAGTGGGATGGAGCAGCTGTTGGGGCTGGTGGCAAGACCGTGCTCTTCCAGGCAATCCTTCCAGAAGGTTTGCACCTCCTCTGGCATCTCTTCTGTGCTGGAGAACACTTGAAAGAGCAGATGAACAAAAAGGCGGGGGAAATATGGCCTCACTACACGTGGGACAGGGGACTCCTGGAGGACCTTCCACATCACCACGGTTGCCTGCAAAGGACAAAGCCCCCCGAGACAGCGCTCAGTGCCCAGGTGTCCGTGTGGCAGGACCCGAGCGTGGCAGGGAGAGGCCCGGAGAGACCTTGGCAGGGGTAGCACGGGGCCTGGTGGGCCTGAAGCTGCCCCTGGGCCAGGTTTCCGGGCAGCGCCTGAGGCAGGCAGATGCAGTGGGAGAAGGAGGATGGAGAGCTGCTGGAGAGGCGGCCTTGGGGCCAGCAAAGGCCAGTTGCGGAAACTCACAGCCAGGGCAAAGACAGCCGTTTTGTCCCCATCCGAGGTGCACGTGCTGTACTCTGGCCAGCTCCCCAGCACATCCAGGAGGATCAGCTGCACTGGCTCGGCAGTCCTGGACGAGCACATGATGGTCTTCCACATGGAGATGGCAGCTCTGCGGGGTTAGAGCTCTGTCTCATGGGGGGTCTCAGACACAGCATGATGGCCTGGGCATCCCTAGGGGCCCGGGCTGACCGCCGGCACTGCCTCTGTCCACTGGCCCTTGCCAGCAGCAGCCAGGCAGCCCAGCCCTGTGAGGACAGGCCCTGAGGGGCAGCAAGGCAGCATGGCAGCAGGCTCAGGGGCTGACGTGCCAGGGCTGGGAACGGCAGCAGCCAGAGGGTTCTGGAACTGTCTTTTGCTCCGACACCTGGGCCAGGCGGTACAGGGTGATGGGCTGGGGAGGCCTGAGCCCTCTGGACAGGTGGGCCCCATACCTGTCACAGGACGGGGCCACACGCAGGAGCGTCACGACTGCGTCAGCCGGGTGTGCTTTGGTGAGTTTCAGCAGGGCCTTGTCCAGCCTGTGCTCGGCAGAATCGTTGGCCAGGAGCCATCGGTGAATGTACCTGACCATGGCAGGCACCTGGAGGAGGCACGGGGAGACTTGGAAAGCTGCCAGAGAGAGCAATGTCCCCAGGCTCCCCAGAGAAGCGCTTCCCTTGCCAGTGCACTGCCATGGCCTCAAAGGCTCTGAGGGACCAGCAGGCGTGGCTGGGGAAGCCACATGACTCATGGGGGAATGTGAGCCTGGCCCCAGGCTGCTTACTTGTTCTGGCCGGGCAACACCCTTCTCCAGGAGCAAATCCAGCAGGGCGGCACTGGTCTCATGCTTGAGGAGCTCGGAGTGAGCTCTGAGCCCAGTGCCCATGGTGTGGGTCTCTTCCTGCCGAATGCTCCGGATGAAGTCGCAAATGAGCTGTAGGAGAAGGGCAAGAAGCCGGGGATGTTGCATGGAGTGCTGCACACACGGTGCTGGGCTGAGCAGAGACAGCAGGCCCAGCCCAGGTGGAGGTGGCTGCAGGTACCTGCGCTGTTCTGTGGAAGCGGCCACGGCTGGATTCCTGCTCTTGTGTGCGCTCGACAGCTTCATCTGGCAAAGAGGGAGCGCAGCCAGAGCTGAGGGGCTGCGGGAGAGGCCGGAGAACACAGCCCAGCCCTGCGCTCCCCAGGCAGGGAGAGCCCCGGGATGCCCCAGGGGGATGGAGCGAGGCCGCTGTGGGGTGTCTGCCCGGCCCCTCTTCCCGCCTCTCCTTGGGCATTTCCCCAGGGGATTGCATGGCATGGCATGGCATGGCATGGCATGGCATGGCATGGCATGGCATGGGGCCAGGTTGGCTGCAGGCTCCAGCCCTGCAGCCCATCTCTGCCACTCACCCTCCTGCGGTGGATGGAAGGGCACCACCCTTTCAGTCTCCTGTGCTGGGGCTGCTCCAGGTCCTTCTTCCTCCTCCTCCTCCTCCTCCTCTACCCAGGCCATCTTGGGCATTCTCGGGGGTCTCTGCTCCATGTCTGTGACAGGAGCTACTTGCAGGAGAGACGCCTTGGGAAAGCTCTGGGGCACCAAGTCCCACACTCTGCCCTGGAGGGCAGCTGCAGAATAGAAGCCTCGGAAGGCCACGGGTCACCGAGTGCTGTGCTCTGGCCTGGAGCTCAGCTGCAGGAACAACGCTACAGAAAAGCTCCTGGTCAGACGGGAACGAGTGCACTGTGTGGGGGCTCCTCACAGCACTGCTCTGTCCCGTTGCGCCCCGTTGCTTGTTCCCAGCACCTGGGCAAGCTTCTATTTCCCACGTGTCACAAAGGGGCCTTGGAGACCGGGTTCCGTTCCATGGCACGGTGACCGTGCTGCAGTGTGCCAGCCAGGGGCCTTGCACACACTGCCTCCTGCCCTGGGGCCGGCCCCAGCCCAGCCAAAGTGGCCCAGCTTGGAAGGAATCCCTGGCCCCAGCCTGACAGGATCTTTAGGAAGGCCTCAGACCATAAGCCAGCGCCGCCTGGCTCTGCGGGCTCACTCCTATCCCCATATCTTTCCCTGAGAGCATTTGAATTTCTAAATGAGAATCATTTGAAGAGAGGGGATTTACATTTTCCATTTCAGAGAAGACTTCTGTCTTGCTTAGCAGACACCTCTCTCTTCAAACCAAGACAATTGTTTGTCATCTTGCAGATGCGCAGTGGCTGGGCAGCCCCGTTTTCCACCAGGGACCTGGGGAACCATTTCAGCAACTGGGAAAATCCTAGCTGGTCCATCCACCCATAGATGAGGTCTCCAAATTTGCCCCAAAAGTGGGTCCAGCTTTTATAGGCCAAAAAGAGCAAGTCCAAGTGACTGGATGATATTTTTAGCCCAGATAGCCCTTCAGCTGATGGCACACTTCACAATCAGCAGGGGACACAGCTAGGCCAAAGCCCAGACCTCTGCTGGGAGGCTTTCTCTTCAAAGACCCTTCAAACAAGCCTCCATGCAAGTCAGTTGGGAAAGTTTCTTCAAATGATCCATTTCTGGCACCTAACTACACAGGGTGTTGTGAAAGATTCTAAAGCAGCCGCTCTGGAGTCAAAGAGGCAGCCCTAAGAGTCCTTGTCATCTGTTTGTAGCTAAATCCCACTTTGGGGGAGTTGAAGGAGTTTGGAACGAGCTAGAGAGCGGACCTCTGAGTTTTTTAGATGATGCCATTGCTTTTTCTTCTCTTCTACATAGGCAGGAAGGGTGAGTTGGGCTCACATCTCCGCCGCAGGGCTCACAGGGCCGCAAGACTTGTAGTTACAAGAGCTTTGAAGGATTTCTTGGCCAAGAAGACATGGCCAACAAGGATTTTTATGTTTTGGACCCAATCTTCAAGATTTCATCTTATGGACTCATGCTCTCGGGGTCTCTAGCTGGTCAGAGTGACCCTGAGATAAGTTTGAAAATCTCTTTTCTCAGCCCGGTGGTCGAAGAAGGAGTCAGAGCTCTTCATTTCTCAGTCTCAAGGTTGTTTATTGTATCCTATCTATAAAATTCTTTCTCCTGTCCCGCCGAGGTCCGCTCAGCAAGACAGTCTAAGGCACTCTGCCTCCCCTGGGGTGGTGTTATCTTTTTATACTAACAACTACCTGTACAATATTTACAATTACTTTCCAATCCCTATCATCTATGTTAGACAGTGAGCTTCTACTCTAGACCAATCTCAAAGTGCCAAGATCACAGCAGAAGAGGGAGGCCAAGAAGAAGAAGGAGAAAGGCTGCACATGCCCAGATTCCTCCATCTTGCCCCCTGAAGCCCCATTCTAAAAACCCTCAACATCTATTTTTCCACTCTGGGATAAATTCACTATCATTCTACTTCAACTTTTGTGGCTGGTCATTCTTCATACAAGGTTGGTCATTGTTTTTTCCAAGGGCTAAATCAAAGGCACGGGGGTCTTGGGCTCTGTGCCAAGGTCTCTGAGCCCTCTGACAGGGTCTGGAGTCCTGCAGGGCAGTCAGAGGCATTTCCTGGCTTCCCACATCATGCTACAGTGTAAGCTTCCTTAGCCAATCACGCTATGACACACAAACCTACAGCCCTGCATCCTAAACTTCTTGTTTACCATTGTAACTACTTTGATTTCTTCCTAGATCTTGAACTGGAAAACTCTAAACTTTCCTCCACTTCAACTTTCCTCCCCGTGTCGCTGCTATAAACTAGAAATCCGCATTCTTGCTCCTAGCACCTAAGTTTGGGAGCCCTTTCCAAGGTCTCAGATCAAATCCTGTGTTTAATTCTAAGCTTTGCTGACAAGACCAAAGGTCTGAGATTTCTCTGCATTTGGGTTTCCAACAACACTGATGCAGTTAGTTGCAGAGTGCCCAGGATGCGTCTTGCAAGTCAACTCTGGCAGGAACAAGGCGGCTGCCAGAGGGCTGCTTGTGGCCTCTGAGAGCCCATTGCCCAGGGCTTGCCAGCGCCCCAGCCCCTCAGGGGCTGCCCCAGCCCAGGCAAGCTGCCCGGCAGCAGCACCGCAGCCCCACAGCAGCTCCAGAGCCGCCCCATGCAGAGGCACCCGGGAGCCCTCAGCAAGGCAGGCAGCAGCACACGAGCAGGAGGACATGGCTGGCGCTTCCTGCCTGACACAGGGCTTGTGGCCATCTCCAGGCACCGCTCTGTCAAGGATCCCCACAGCTCCGGCCCCTGCCCAGCCCCTCTGTGGGCAGCACAAAGGCTTCAGCAGAACCACCAAAGGCCAAGGGGCTTCTGGCCATTTCCCCTGGCCCACTGCACACCTGGGCAGCTGGCTGAGCGCGGGCATCCTTTTCCCCCTTCTTCCCCTATGCCCTACGGACCCTGGGCAGCAAAAGAAAGATCCTGGGAGTCTGTGGATGTTAACATAGCCTATATTTACATGGTCAAAGTAAAAAAAATTAGAAGAGAATTCTTGAAGAAAAACCAAATAAAACCTGACTCAGGTGGCCCCAGCAAAAAGAGCTTCTGGGATCAATTCTCCACAGAGCTCTGGCAGGGCAGGCAGCCGAGCCGTGCCAGACGAGGCCATGTCTTCCACGCCCTGCGCAGGTGATTTTGGAGCCACTGGAACCTGGAGATGGGAGCCCGCTGTCCTGACCTGAGGATGCACAGCGTTTGAATTGCCAGGCTTCCGACGGCGAGGCTGATGTCGTGTGTTTTGTCTTCAAGGGCTGCGAGAGAGAGGAACAGAGGCATGGTCAGAAGCTGGAGCCACAGGGAGCCAAGGAGGAGCCCCCTGCAAGGGCCATCCCAGCCGGCTCTTGCCATGGCCGGGAGGGAGAAGGGAGCAAGCGGATCAGCCCGAAGCTGCTGGCCACGAATGGCCCGCGTGGCCCTGAAATCTCCGTGTGCTCTGCCCATGGGAGCAGAGCCCTCCGCAGCCGGGGCAGGGCTTGCAGCTCCCCCCGGCAGCCGCCGCTTTCAGCCTGCTGCCCTCACTCACCAGTGCGGATCAGCTGCAGCTCTTGCTGCTGCCCCCTCAAGTGCCGCCCGGCCATGCCTGTGAACACAGAGCCTGTCACGGCCCCGGCGGCACAGCTCCATGCTGCCGGCGCTGTGGCCACACGGGCTGCTAGCCCAGCAGGGCTCAGGTCAGCCCATGCAGCACGCTGTCGCCCCAGGGCTTGGCTGTCAGAGGGCGGCAGCAGCAATGCCCAGGCCAGGCGGGGCTGCACGGCGCCGGGCCCGGCTGCCGCTGCTGGGGCAACAGGCGGGGCTGGGGCCGAGCTACGGCGGGCCGGGGAGGGAGCCCGGGCTCGTAAGTCATCTGTGAACCTGATGGCCGCCTCTCGCAGGGCTCCTGTGGGCTCTCCAGGTAGCGCAGGGCCCGGCGCAGGTGCTCGGCCGCTCTGCTCCTGTCCTCTGCCAGCTGGAGTGAGCGGCAGGCGGGAAGGGTTGGAGCGGGCTCAGCCCCTGGTCTGGGTGCTGCCTGTTCCCAGCCCCAGCCTCCCCTGGCCGCACAGCCCTGAGGCGCGGCCAGCAGCCGCTGGTTGCGGGCTCCTGAGGGGAGGGGGCAGAGGGCCAGCTGCTGCCCGGGGTGCTGCGGTGCCACCCCTTCCCTGCAGTGCCGCCGGGCCCGGGCTCCATGGGTACCTGGCCCGGGCTCACTGGAGCCTGGAGAAGAGCCCGCACGACCTCTGGCTGCAGCAGTGCGCAGGGGCACAGCTGCCCGGCATGCACTCTAAGCAGCACCCTCAGGGGCCTTCTCCTGACTGAGCTGGGTATTGCAGGCCATCCTTACCAGGCACTTGCTGAATTGTGCTGCTTCTGATCCTTCACCAGCTTTCTGAGATCCCTCCTGTTATGAACAAAAATTCTGCCAATTTTGTTTTTTGAGAAAAATGATGCTACTCTTGCTGCTGTGGTGCTGCTTGTGTGTTATGTTAATTACCGTCGTTGTCGTTAACAGTTGTTTTTGTACCCATAGATGCCTCTTTGGGGCTGAGTTAATGGCTCTTCTCTGGGACAGTGAAGGGTGGAGACCTCCCCAAACAGTGACAAGAAGAGAATTGGGTGGGGAGGTATGAAAAATAACTCCAGGACCAGCATGCCATGAGAAGCTACTGCTTCTGTCTTTTTAAACAAGACCCCGAAAACAACGAGCCAACATAGAGTTGAGAGATTGGAGTGATGTCTGGAGGTCAGGAACAGAGTGCTGGAGCCTGCAGAGATGCTGAACACCTTCGTAGTCCCTCTCACCCTTAGCACAGAAGTCGTCCCGACACCGGGAGCAGACAGGGCGAAGCTGCGAACAACAACATCCGAAAGGGTCACCACGCCCTAAAGGCTCCCATGAGGACCAGACCCCCAGCTCTGCCCCTAGTGGACAAAGCTGCGCATACCCTCCTCCTCCTCGTCGCCCTGGGAGAGACGACGGGAAGCTGCAGCCCCGCTGAGCTGCCCAATCCTGAGCTGATCACTTTTAAAAAAGGCATTAAAAGGAGAAACAGTCTCCTGCCCTGTTTATTTCAGCAGGGCTGCTCGTCCGGGATAGCCACGCCGAAAGAGGACACAAGGACTGGCCATCTTGGACCTCCAGGACAGCTCGCTACAAGGACTAGAGAGATCGGTTCAGGACCAGCGACGCAGAGGAGCACCGGAGCACCGGACTGGTGAGAAATCCGGTGGCGGGAGTGGGAGACGGGCGAGTGTGTGTGTGAGTGAGACGAGGGCCGGCAGCCGGACCTTTGGAGTGAGAGTGGACCCCTCAGTACCGCGTTTCCGGACTCCTGCTAATGGGCCGGCCGGGAACAGTGGGAAGTGCGTGGAACTTGTCTGCGTGAGTCGTCTCCTAAGGGGGACATGAGGCCCCCCACTCTGGGCGTGTGGAGGGAATAGTTGTATGAGTGGCACGCACCCAAAGTAAGTCCTGACAGAGGGAAGTGAGGCAGATTGTAAGTCCTGAGAAGGATTCGGGTAAGCTCACAAGCCCTGCAGGCAAAGTAAGTCCTGACAAAGGAGTCAGGCACAAATCCCAGCGAAGGGGGCTGCAGTTTGTTTTTAAGTCCTGATACGGTGAAGCCTCAAAATTGGCAGGTTAGGCAAACTAAAAATCAGGCAGTTGTTTTTCCTGACAGATGGTGTCAGGCACGACCCGGATTCTTAGGCCGAGGTTTCATGTGTTCAAGTCCTGATAGATGTAAGACCTGACGTTAGGAAAGTCAGGCAATCAAGAGATCAGGCAGTTGTTTCAGTATAAAGTCCTGAGCATCAGGCAAAAATTTGAAGTTCGGTGGAGGAGGTTGAAGCTCCTCAAACAAGATTTTTCTTGAAATTATCTGTCAGTAGAGGCACCTTTGGGATTTTTTACTGTTGAGACCTGAAAAATGGGAGGGTGTAATAGTAAAAAGACCGGCAAGAGACTGAGGAATATACCTCCCAATAGTCCCCTAGGAGAACTGTTAGAGAAATGGGATTCTATAGAGGCCACGGAGGGATTAGATAAAGTGAAAATGATCCACTCTTGTGTAGAAGTCTGGCCAGAATTTGAGGTGCAAGGAGGATGGCCTTGGTGTGGGACAAAGGATAAGTGGGTGTGCCAACAACTAAATCATTATCTGACAGCTCGAGAAGATACCGATCCTGAGCAATTACTGTATGTATCTTGCTGGTTAAAGAACGCTATTGGGGATGAAGGGGTGCAAATTTGTAAGGTACAGAAGAAGAAGGAGGGGAATGAAGGAGGGGATGATGGAATTAGTAAAAGATGGGACCCCCTGGATTATTTGCCTCCTTCTGCCCCTCCACCTTATAATCCTCTTCTTCAAGCACTTCAAATGGCAAGTCCGGTTCTTCCCCTGGCTGCCATCTCATTACCACCTGCTCAAATTCCTCCTTCTATCTCTTCAGCTTCCCCTGTGATAAACCCAGTATCTCCTCTAGTAACCACTCCCTCACCACCTTCAGCTCCTCCAGTTCCTTCTGCATCACCACAAGTGCCTACTCCACCTGCTGCATTCTCCACCCCTTCTCCAGCTCCACTTAATATCCACTCAGGCTCTTCTCCCCCTCCTATTGCTGTCCCTTTACCTCCTCCTAGTTGGGACACAAATATCTCCTTGTCCAGTAAACAGCTATCAGCAAATACAGCTGCTGATGTGCAGAAAGTTCAGGGTAACCCAGATATCCTTCAAACTAGTAGTTTGGCATCTGAAGGTGGGCCGTACTGTAGCACCAGATCCAAGACCTCCAAGGCAGAGAAACTCTTTCCCCTCAGAGAAGTTCCTATGGGAGGAGTAGCAGGAGGTGTTGGCTTTGTGAATGCTCCTCTAACCGCTTCTGAGGTGAGAGGATTCAAGAAAGAGTTGGAGCATTTAGTCGAGGACCCAGGGGGCATAGCAAACCAAGTGGATCAATTCTTAGGTCCAAATATCTACACTTGGGGGGAGATGAATTCCGTCCTCAATGTATTTTTTTTCCCCAGAAGAGGTCCAGATGATTAAGGCCGCTGGCATAAGAATTTGGGAGAAAGAGAACCATCCAGGACCCCAGGTGCCAACAGGTGAACAGAAATTGCCACTAATAGATCCCAGCTGGAACCCTAACCAGGAGGAAGAGAAGGCGGCCATGATGGAATATAGGTCTTTGATAATACGGGGGATCAAAGAGTCAGTTCCCAAATGAACTAATACCAAATTGGCATTTGAGGGTGCACAAGAGAAGGATGAAGCTCCTGCTACATGGCTTAACCGCCTAAAGCGGAACTTCCAGTTGTACTCTAGAATAGACCCAGACACCCCAGAAGGTCATGTGCTACTAAAAGTCCAATTTGTTACCAAATCTTGGCCAGATGTATGGAGAAAACTGGAAAAGATTGAAGACTGGCAAGAGAAAGACATAAATGAGTTATTGAGAGAAGCATTGAAGGTGTATTTAAGGAGGGAGGAAGAAAAAGCAAAGGCCAAGGCTAAGATCATGGTTGCTGTAGCTAGAGAAAGTGCAGGGTGGGTGGGTCCACCACCAGGAGAAGGCAAGGATAGGCCAGTACTGTCAGGTACAAGAGGGATGGAGAGACCTCAAGTCCCTTTGAGAGAAGGACATTGCTATTACTGTGGAGAGGCAGGACACATCAGGAGATTTTGCAGAAAGCTCATTCTCGATGAAGCAATAGCCAGGGAACAAGATAATTTAGGGAAGATCCTTAGAGGTGACAATTAGAGGGTCAGAGGCTTTACACTTTAGGGGACCCAATGCAACATCTAAAAGAGCCCTTGGTAAACTTTGAGGTGGGACCCCTAAATGAAGAATTAGAATTTTTGAGTAGATACAGGAGCAAATAAGTCCTGTCTCAACAAAGTACTAAAAAGTATAGTATAGTGAAAAAACATTTGAAGTTAGACAAAAACAGCTAAGTAGAAAGGATATCCAATAGCACCAAAACTGGCCAGTAACACTAAACTTGTAACAAGTGATGCGAAAATAAAAGGTACCTTATTGTTATCTTGTTGTGTGTGTGAGAGTGAGTCACGAAGTCAGCCTCAACTTCCCGGACAGGTGGGAAGGAGGGCAGTGGAAGCGTGTGTGTGACCTGCAAACCAGGCTTGTGTCCCCTGGGAGGGTGGGGGCTGTGGCTGAAGTGTGTGTGTGACATGCAAACCAGACTAGTGCTCCCCAGGTGTGTGAGGGAGACGTAGCTGTAAGAGCATGAGTGACACGCAGACAGCCTCACAGGTGAATGTGCACCAGAGGCAACCAGAGTCAGGGCCCTTCCAAGAGGCCCAGAGATACTGAGACCTGTGGGCCAACCCCAAGGTGAGGGGAGCCACAAAGACCTGTGATTTTCTAGCAATAATGATCCAGTTTGTGTCTTGAGGGTGTGAAGGAATGTGTGAAAGTGAATGAGAAATGAAGGAGAGTGAATGCAGACAAATTAGAATAGAGGTAATGTAGATTGTGCATTATAAGTTTTTACCACATCTCCTTAGAGGGAAGTGTATTGTGTAGAAGAACAGTGTGAGAAAAAAAAATTAAATGTAAGGAGTTGAAAGAAAAGTAGTATTTAAGCTGTAAGTGAAAGTAAGAAACAGAAGCAAGAGATAAATAGATAAGATCTTGAAAATAGAACAGAAAACCAGTAAGTTAAATACACAGAAAAATAGGAGAATAAAAGCACTTTGGGAGTTAAGTTAGCTAACAGAAATACAACTCCTTGCAAAATACAGAGTTTGCAGAAGTTGATGAGAGAAACAAACAAGTTATGAAAAAAGACAAATTAACCAATAACGTTAAACAGAGAAACTGAGTTTTGATAGAATCATAAAATAGCAGACCAATAATGCCTGTATTTGAAAGCCCGTTTCAGGTACTCTTCATTACTAATTCGACTGTGAAGACCAAAAGAAAAAGGTTGGACCCACATCCCTCTCACCCCCTGGCATTGGACCAAGATTCAACATCAGTTTTTTCCCCTCTGGCATTCTGTCATTGGACCGGACTCCACCCCATTCTCCCTCTGGCATTGGGCCAGAGTCCCAGTTTTTCCCTCTGGCATTGGGCCAGAGTCCACACCACTCTCACCTCCAGACACTGGATAAAGATTCATCCACTTCACAAGTTAATTCACCT
Source organism: Melozone crissalis (assembly GCF_028551555.1). NCBI lineage: Eukaryota > Metazoa > Chordata > Aves > Passeriformes > Passerellidae > Melozone > Melozone crissalis. The sequence continues at coordinate 874,329 of NW_026535830.1, forward strand.
GAGTGTACTGTGATTTAAAGTTGACTCTCAGAAAGAAGAGTCAAAAAGACTGAACTGTATGGGAAAATAATTGGTATCAGAGCTCTAACATTGCTTAAAATGTTTCAGGACAGTTTTGTGTAAAGTATGTTGGTAAAAAGTTTAAGACTGCAATTAAGTAATTCTAGTTAAGTTCCCCAATTTAGTTCTAAAGACTCCAGGTTAATCCCCTACAGAGCACTCCCCTAAGAGAAACCAAAATTGGTAGGGAACAGACCAAGAGAGGTTTAACCAGAGAAGCGGGTAGAATGGACTCTTAAGAGCTTGGAAGCTTCTTCTCAGTGAAATTCCCCAAGAGGCAAGGCCAGGTGGGCAGGCTGTACAAGATGACCCATATCAGACTCTTGGGAAGGGTAGTAATGATGGCTCTGATTGCTGGTGGTGCTCCGGGCAGCCCAGGAGAGCCGTGCAGTGAGTGCTACCAACCCCTCTATGAGGAAGAAGAAGTGAGCTCCTGGTCTAGAGTCCACATCAATTCTAACCCTAACTGTGTTAACCTCTCCCAATTGGCCCTTTATCAGAAAAATAAGAGAATGTATTAGATAGAACACAATACTGTCACTTTCAGGCAGCCACTCCTGGGAGAGTGCCCTGTAGGAGAAGCCTGGTTGTGCTTTGAATGTGATGCTGCTGAAACAAGCTCAGTAGATCTAGTAAAAAGAAAAGAAATGGTAAAAACAGTAAGAAAGATGGTTTGTAACAAGTATTTTGTAGTAAAGAGACAAGTGTACCCACTATGAAGTATATGAATGTTATGAGTGTACTGAAAAAGGGATAAACTCCTCTTAGAAAATGAAAGAACTGTGTAAATATAAGGAATGCCCAACAGAAACTGATAACACAATTCGGGAGAGCTCTAAACACCTGGTTTTGATCTCCAGTACTACAGCATACACTAGATTGTCAGGAGACTGGTCTGGCAGCTACACAGCTAGAATAATAAAACCAGCTTTCTTCCTATTACCAAAAGAAACTAGATCAAGTTTAGGAGTTCCTATATACAGTGATTTAGGAGAAACCAAACAGAAGAAGCAAAGTGCAATAGAAATTGAGAAAATTCAAAATTGTAAAAGCCAAGTTCAGACTCCAATATCTATGTTAAACAGAATCATCAAGCTCCAAAGAGTATTAAAAATAAAGAATGCAATTATCCGAAAATCCTTCATTTTTGCCTCACAATTGTCATGAGAAAAGACCACCGAAAGGTTAAAAACTGCTGAGCCAGTTGGGAAGTCTCATGCTTATTCAGTGTGTTCACAGGTGGTGTTTGCAGAACATGCCATGCTGAACTCGAAAGGGGCATGCTGCCCTTTTCTGAACAATGGAACTGGACTTTCTCAATACCTCCTGACTTTGTTGGTCTGAGCTCTAGGATGGCTCCCCCCTCCAAGAGAAGACCCTCTTGCCTGCCTTCAACCACCGTGACAGACAAACAGAGATGCGAATCCCCTCATCAAGGAACCAAGACAAGACAAGAAACCCCCTTGGCACCCTCTTGGCACCCCCCTGGCACCCCCCTGGCACCCCCCTGGCAATCCCCTGCCAGAGACTGGGACTGACCCCCCCCCCCAGCTCGGGGAGGGGGGGAAAAACTGCCCAGAATAAACGTACCTGCAAGCATTCGGCCCTGAAAACAATAGAAATAAACACCCCTCCTTCAGTTCCTATTCTTTTCTCTGGTTGGAAACCTAATTTCGACCACCCTTCCCCCAACGAAAAACGGTATATTTTGGGGTGCAGTCCGACCGTCCTCTGAGATCTCCCCGAGACGTACACCAGTGAGCTTCGACGGCAGGACCCTGAAGACATCACATTTCGGTAGCTATAGCCCCTCCCTGACCTTCTTTCCTCCCTCTTCCCTTGTCTTACCCTTTTCTTCCCCAGATTCCCTAACCAAATGCATATTCAGTTGTGGTTATTATCAATAAAATTACATTTTGTTGATTTGTTACTGCAAAGCCCCTGTGCCTTGTTGGTTATTTTTTGCACCAAAAAATCATCCATCACCTGTTCACTTGGGTGGACCTCGACAGGAGACATGCAAAATAATCCCAAGACCAGCATGCCATGAGAAGCTACTGCTTCTATCTTTTTAAACAAGACCCCCAAAACAACGAGCCAACATAGAGTTGAGAGATTGGAGTGATGTCTGGACATCAGGAACAGAGTGCTGGAGCCTGCAGAGATGCTGAACACCTTCGTAGTCCCTCTCACCCTGAGCACCGGAGTCGTCCCAACACCAGGAGCAGACAGGACGAAGCTGTGAACAGCAACATCCGAAAGGGTCACAACGCCCTAAAGGCTCCCACGAGGACCAGACCCCCAGCTCTGCCCCTAGTGGACAAAGCTGCGCATACCCTCCTCCTCCTCGTCGCCCTGGGAGAGACGACGGAGACTGCAGCCCCGCCGAGCTGCCCAATCCTGAGCTGATCACTTTTAAAAAAGGCATTAAAAGGAGAAACAGTCTCCTGCCCTGTTTATTTCACTGAGGAGAGACCCTGAGTCAATATCAATCACAGAATGCTGCAATCACCTCTGCTCTAAGGAGAAATAAAAATTACCAACATCATTTATAATAGGAATGTGTATTTCTGACAAGGCATTTGAAATCTCTGTCCATAACTGGACTAAAAAAACTTTATTGACCCTCTCAGGGTTTTGTGTTGTTTACATCAGACTCAGTCCCTGAGAGAGTGTTCAGAAAACTTCTCAACAACTCAAAATTAAATTTAAACTCTGAAGGTTATATAAGTTTTAATGGGTTCCACTGAGGGACACAACTGAGAAAGTGTCCCCAGGTTCCAGTTAGAGCAGAACACTGGAGGCAGTGATGGCAGCTGGGGACAAACAAGGCAAAGGTGTCTCTGGTGCTGAGCAAAGCTGGATGTGGTTCAGGAATGCAAAAGGCCAAGGCCTGAGCCCCAGCCCCTGGCCAGGCAGATCCTGTCCCTCCCTCCTTGCTCAGGGCTCTTCCCAGGATGGGCACTGGCAAGTGGGGATGTGCAATGCCAAGGGCAGGAGCATGGGGCGGCCCCTGCCAGGCTGCTGAGCAGGGACAAGGAGGCAATGAAGCCCCAGGCCTGCAAGGGTCACTTGTCCCCTCATGGCCTCAGGCCCAGGGCCAGTAGCCATGGCCAAAGTGCTGCCCAAGTTGGCTCTGGCAGGGCTGTCTTGCAGCTGCTGCCCATCCCTGCGCCCTGTGCAGCCCAGGCTGTGCTACGGTGTCCCTGCCCTGCGCCTCTGTCCCAGCAGGCTGTCGGCATCCCCCGGCTGCCCCACCTGGCTGGGCCCTTCCATTGCTGACAGCTCTGCCTCCTGCCTGCCTCTGCCTGCCCACACAAAGGCCTGGGGCTGATACCAAAAGGGTTCATTCCATTTTTACCCTGCCTGTGAACTTTCAGCACAGGAACAAGGCATGCAGGGGCTGCTTTCCCAGCAAGGATGGCTGGAAGAGAAGAAGAAGACATCTGGCTCAAGGGTGCAGGGATAGAGAAAATAAGGAGTGTATCTGGGAACTTGGGGTGGGTTTTATGGAAATAGGTAAATTGTAATTCATATTTAGTGACTGTATATAAGCAACACACTGGTAGAATTACATGTCCACATAAGGTTGGGAGTTATCCCATGTTGGTCCTCAGGCCTGAATAAATTATGCTCTCTCAAACACAAAATGAGTGTTAAGGAGCCTCAGCCTTCCCTGCTCTGGCTGGAGGAGCCCACCTCCTTCAGCCTCTGCTCACAGCCCAAGGGCTCCAGCCCCACCTTGGAGGCCCTTCCCAGGCCAGGTGAGTTGAGCAGACCACTGCGGACCTACAAGCAGTAAGATGGTGAAGCCAGGCAGACTAGGAGCCTGGGATCTGAGCAGGGTGGACCAAGAGCCAGATGAGCTATAGCCAGGCAGACCTGAGACTCTGAAAGAAATGTAGGTGGATCTGAGAGCCTAGAAGTCTGTACAATATATGAGACACGACGCCCAAGAGGAAGGGTGCTGGATATGAGGACAGGCACTACACACTTTGCTTATTTGGTGTGCAAGAAATAGAGTGAGGCTATGCAATTTGCTTGTTTGGAAGGAGATGGCTTGGGGGGTAATGTACAAACTGCTTTTTTTATTAAAATGTGGGAGAGTACCAGCCACACTTTCACTTGTGCCGCTGCCTGCTGCTCTCTGCAGGTGCATTGGATCGAGCCTTGCGCCTTTGCCAAGGTATGGCCACAGTCAGGCGGGGACCAAGGATGGTGCTGAGTTCCCCCTAAATGGCAGTGCATGCAGTGGGACACAGAAACGGTGCAATGGAAGTGGCAAATGGCATGGCCACAGCAGCAGCCGGTGCCTCAGCAGCAGCAGCACGGCCCTGAGGAGTGTGAGGGAGGCTTGCTAAATCGCTGCTGTACAAGCACTGGAACAAAAACAACATCAAACTCTGAGAGGCAGAGCCAAGAGCTGCACAGAAAGCACATAAGAGAAGCCTTCTGAAATTCTATGGTGGCCAACTCCACAGTGACCCGATGTGATTTGGGATTGGGCTGTAGAGTGAGGTGCAGCTGGAGATGGAGCCTGGCGTAGCGTTGAGAGCAGCGGGGGATGCTGCTTGGTCTGGACCAGACTGATTTTGACACCTGGGGTACAGGTGAGTCCCTGGGGACAGAATGGGAAATAACCTATCAAGTGAAGAACAGATTGTTTTGTCTGCATGGAAAGCTTTGTTGAAAAGAAAAGGCATTAAGACTACTGACTACACCCTTTGCAGTGTTTTACTATGAGCAAAGTCACAAGATTTTGAGACTGATGCAAGTACTGCTTTTAGTGTTAGGACATAGAAAGAAGTTGGGAAAAGACTATGGGATATAGTATAAAAAGGGACAAGGCAGCTGCAAATTTGGCTACCACCTGGAGATTGCTCCATGAGATTTGAAAATAATGGAAAACAGAGCAGGACAAGAGAGGCTTGCAGTGACCAATTAATACAAAAGAACTGTAAAAGGAAGAACAGAAATATTAAAGTAGCAGTGGGAGCTGGGGACAGAGTAGCTCTATTGTTCAGTGCAGTGTATTTGTTTGCTGATAGAATGTGTATTTTGTTTGTGAATTGCAGCTACTAATCTTTGATTAGGCATAAGTGTAAAAGTTTATATTCTATATGCATATGTACACTCGACAGATATGGAGTTCAGTGGATGCCCGCTTGTTGCATTCAGCTTGTGTTGCATCACAGCTCTCAAAGCAAAGAACCCAGCTATGGCACACTTGACTCCCTGAAATAAGCAAAAATGTGTGGGTGATAGGAACATATAGACTCTCTCTTATCCTTGTATGTTACTTGATGAAATTGTATAGTTATTGATGTTCAAGTTGTATAGCCTTTGGTAAAATTATGTGGCTGTTGATTTTGTTACTATCCTAATATATGGCCTTCAGCTTATTCTTGTGTGTTGCCTTATAAAGTTGCACAACTACTGGTATTGTCAATAGTCTAGAAGTGGAGGTATAAGGATTTTTGATGATAGATAATGTAAGTTTGGGGAATAAATCAAGGTCAGCTCATGGATGCATTCCAGAGTTAGTGGAATCTACACAAGGGATACTTGTACCATGTTTGCTATTTCTTCTGCAAGGGCCCTGTAGGGGGATGGTAGACATGGCATTTATTTAAAAGAAAACAAAAAGGGGGGAATTGTAGGCACACAGTTTGTGGTAATTGGGAGTGGAGCTGTGGCTGAGCCTCATCCCTAAGGGCTACAACCATGCAGGACAGGTGAACAGTATTCAAGGCAATGAGACATGGAGTGCTGAGGTGTACTGACAAATCACAAAAGGGTACAGAGGGCACACAGGTGCAATGCATGTAAGATGAAGGATATAAAAGGTTGTACTGAAGGACAATAAAGGGCTGATGCTTGAAGCCTTCTTTGGTGTCAGTTGTACCCCCAACAGCAACAAGTGATGTCACAAAGCCCCCCCGTGTGATGTCACAGCCCTTTCTCTAATGTCACACAGCTGGTCTCTGATGTCACAGCCAACTCTGTGTTGTCATAGTCTGCTCTGTGGTGTCACACCTGGCTCTGTGATGTCACAGAGACAGCCTATGATGCTGTAGTTGCTCAGTGACCTCACATAACCCATTCTGTGATGTCACAGCCCACTCTGTGATCTCATGTTACCAGATGATAAATTGCCTACACCAGGTGAGCACACACAGTGCTGGTTCTCCAAAACCCAGGCCTATGGAAACCACATAATGCCCATTGTGTGAGAAGGGGAACTGAAACTCACCAGCCTCAGTGTCCTGCCAGCTCCGCCAGCCTGACTGAAACATTGGGGTCCATGAGCACCAGGGACCACCAGAGAGACCCTCAGGACAGAAGAACGCATGCAAAAGGGGAAATATGTTAATGATTTTGGGGTAATGATGATCCTATGTATGTTTAGTCCAGGACAATCAATGAATATGTGTGCAAAATACAGAATATAAACAGAAACTTTCCTGTACTCAGCATGCAGGACTTTGGGAGGAGCTATCCCCTGTGCATCCAGCTGAATAAAGAATGCTGCTTCTTAATGCTACATTGGTATCAATGATTTTCTATTTAACTGAATATTTGCTAACACTCCCACTCCCAAGGAAAGTTCTGTCTCCTGCTGGTCACAAACAGAGAAGGGCTGGTGGGAGATGTGGGGGTTGGAGTCTGCCTGGGGTACAGTGACCATGAAATTAATGAGTTTTCAATATTCTGTGAAAGGAGGAGAGGCATCAACAAAACTTCTACGCTGGACTTACAGAGAGTAGAGTTTGGCCTTTTTATGATGCAGATTTGGGGAATATTATATCAGATACTGATTTTTTAAAAGGAAATCAACCCTAAAAAACAAAGGGATCCAGGAAGGATGGACACACCTCAATAAAATAATCCTAAGGGGGAAGGAGAAGCCTGTGCCTCTGTGACAAAAGATGAGAGCAGGAAAATGACTGGCCTGGCTGGACATGGAGCTTTTGTGAGAACTTGGGGGAAAAAGAGGGCGCATCACCTTTCCACAGAAGGTCAGGCAACTCAGGAAGTGTTTAAGGATGTTGTTAGGTCATGGAGAAAGAAAAGTAGTGTGGTGAAAGCTCAATTAAGACACAACCTGGCCACTTCAGTGAAAAAGAATAAAAATTTTTTCAGAAATAAATTAAGAGCAAAAGAAGGGAAAAGGAGAATCTCTGCTCTCTATTGGATGCAGTGGGGAATGATAGTAACTAAATATAAGGAAAAGGCTGAACTGCTTAACACCTTGTTTGTCTCAATTTTCAGCAATAAGTCAAGTTGTCCTCAGGACAAGTGTTCTTCTGAGCTGTAGATGGGCACAGGGAGCAGAACAGCCCCCTGTAATACAGTAGGAAGCAACTGCAGACCTGCTAAGCCACTCAGATGATCACAGGTGTCTCTGGGAGCAGATGGGATCCATCCCAGGGGGATGAGGGAGCTGGTGGATGAGCTCCCCAAGCTGCTCTCCATCATTTACCATCAGTGCTGGCTCAGCAGGGAGGTCCCAGAGGACTGGAGGTGCCAAAAAATGAGTTTTATTACAAGTGACTTGCAAGAACTGCCCAGCAGTTTAATGTTTCTTAAATTGTCCAGTTTTCAGTCTCCACACTGCAGCCTTGAATTCCTGGTTCCTCAGGCTGTAGATGAGGGGGTTCAGGGCTGGAGGCACCACGGAGTACAGAACTGACAGGGCCAGATCCAGGGATGGGGAGGAGATGGAAGGGGGTTTCAGGTAGGCAAAAATGACAGTGCTGAGAAACAGGGAGACCACAGCCAGGTGAGGGAGGCAGGTGGAAAAGGTTTTGTGCCGTCCCTGCTCAGAGGGGATCCTCAGCACAGCCCTGAAGATCTGCACATAGGAGAAAACAATGAACACAAAACAGCCAAATGCTAAAGAGGCACCAGTCACAATAAGACCAAGTTCCCTGAGTTTGGATTTGGAGCAGGAGAGCTTGAGAATCTGAGGGATTTCACAGAAGAACTGGCCCAGGGCATTGCCATGGCACAGGGGCAGGGAAAATGTATTGGCTGTGTGCAGCAGTGAATAGAGAAGGGCACTGGCCCAGGCAGCTGCTGCCATGTGGGCACAAGCTCTGCTGCCCAGGAGGGTCCTGTAGTGCAGGGGTTTGCAGATGGACACGTAGCGGTCATAGCACATGATGGTCAGGAGGGAAAATTCTGCTGACATGAAAAATACATACAGAAATAGCTGTGCAGCACATCCTGTGTAGGAGATGTCCCTAGTGTCCCAGAGGGAATTGTGCATGGCTTTGGGGACAGTGGTGCAGATGGAGCCCAGGTCGCTGAGGGCCAGGTTGAGCAGGAAGAAGAACATGGGCATGTGCAGGTGGTGGCCGCAGGCTACGGTGCTGATGATGAGGCCGTTGCCCAGGATGGCAGCCAGGGAGATGCCCAGCAAGAGGCAGAAGTGCAGGAGCTGCAGCTGCCGCGTGTCTGCCAGTGCCAGCAGAAGGAAGTGCCTGATGGAGCTGGTGTTGGACATTTGCAGCCTTGTGTACGGTTATTTATGGAGGAATAACACCTGTCAGGGAAGGAAATGGCAGTGCCAGATTACTTTTGATGTCACAGAATAAAATCTATTCCAGGTGTCATGTAAATCCCCCTGCAGTCACTTCTCCTGTCTCACATAAACCTTTAATGGCCCATTTTAAGAACTCTGATGAGGACTTGCTCAGAAAGCTCTAAGGAGCAAGGGGCTCTGCTGAATCTCTGGAGAAGTCAGTTCTGCTCTATAAAAACAGATAAATAGGAACTGGCAGTGATGTTTGATTAAATGCACCCAGGGTATTAAACAGCTTTTCATCACTGTCACTCCCACCTCACCCGACTGCAGAGCAGAGCTCTGGGGATGTTCTTTTTGTTGTTTGCTTCTACTTGCCCCAGCACAGACAGTGGAATTTTTAAGGCAGAAATCCTTGGCATTTCCAGTTCTGCCTGAGGGACACCTGGTGGGTGCTGTGAGGCACAGAGATCATCCCTTGGTGCAGGATGGGGCAGACCCTCTGTCCATCAGCCCTGCTCCCAGTGCCCAGGGCTGTCCCCTCTTGGGGCTGGGGGGCACCCCAGGGCTCCCTGAGGAGAAACTGGACCCTGTGGAGAGCTGGTGAATCCAGTCTCAAGGGCAGGACTCCAAATTCCTGCTCCTGTCTCATCCTGCTCAAGGCAGAGCTGGGCTCTCCCCTCGCAGCCAGGGGCACAGAGGGCTCATGGCAGTGCCTGCACAGCCCTGCCAGCACCACTGCCCTGGCCTCAGTGCCGAGGGGCTGTAGGAACACAGAGCTGCAGGGGAGAGCTGAGCCCATCAGAAACAGAGCCTGCAGGACAGCAGAAGCATCCAGAGTGTCTCAGAGATATTCCTGAGTGTCCCAGAGATATTCCATCCTGAATGGAGAGTGCGGAACTCTCAGTGCCCAGAGCTCCCACCTGAGCTGGGATCAAAGGCAGCTGGAAGAGGAGGGGAAAAAGGAGAAATTGCCCAGCACTGCTCTGGAGGCCATACGGGAACATCAGATGGGCCTTGGGAGTGTCCCCTGATCAGGGGGATCTGCAGGGAGGGAACTCCTGCCACTGACCCCATGGCCTTGGAGGGGAAGGCTTTGATGGGTGGTGCAGGAGATCAAGGGCTTGTGCTGGGGAAGAAATCTGCAGTGCAGGGCTGACCCAGAGCTGCCCTAACCCCCCAGCCACGGAATTTCAGCAGCAGCTCCCTCTCCCTGCCTGCCCAGGGCTCTGCTGCCTGGATCTGGTCCTGCCAGCAGCTGCTCCCTGTGCCCAGGGCTGGGCCCTGCCAGTGCTGCCTGAGCCCAGCCCAGCCCTGGGGGCTCAGCTCTTCCCTGCACACCCCTCCCAGCACAGGGTACTGCCCAGGGGCATCTCCCTGGCAGCAGGGCTTAAGGGCAGGCCAGACAAGCAGAGATGCTGCAAGTCAAGGTGCTGCTGCTGCTGTCTGTAGGGATAGGAGGCTGAGGAGGCACTTTCTGAGGGAGATCTGAGGCACATCTGCTGATGCCCAGGCTGACAGTGCAGGAGTCTCAGTGACACAGCCAAAGCTGACAGCCCCTTTCCCTTCCCTTTAGAAGAAAGCTGAGAGCAGCCCTGGCCATGCAGCACCATCTCCACAGCAGGAGGAATCTGCCCTGATGGGGGTGGCTCCTTCCACCTCCAACTTGTCCCCTGCAGTGTCCATGGGGAGCTGCCAGGCAGGCTGAGAGCTGCTCCTGGCAGGTGGCACATGCCCTGGGCTGGCCAAGAGCCCTGAGGGCTGCAGGAGCTGCTCTGCAGGACAGCCCTGGGCAGCCCTGGCTGCAGCCCCAGCTTCACCCCCTGCAGCCGTCCCTGGCAGCAGGAACCGTCCAGCCCTGTCCCTCTGATGGTGCCCAGGGCAGCCCCGCTCTGCAGCACATCCTCCTCCTCCTGTGCCACAGAGAAACTGGGAGAGTCCTCCTGACACATCCCCCAGGCTGTGGGGTGTGCTGGCTTCAGGAGATCCCTCCAGGAGCACAGGGGACATTGCCCTGCACTCACACACTCACCATGCAGAAGGCTGTGAAGATGTTTCCCCAAGTGAAGTCTCAGCTCAATGTCTTCCCAATCCTGATTGCCTTCAGCCTGTCTCTGCCTGGCTCCTGTCCCCTCAGTCCCTGCAGGCAGAGCCCTCAACCCTGCTGGGCTGGGAGAGGAGCTGGCCCTGGGAAGAGCTGTTCCTTTAAAGCTCAGCAGCACAGACTCAGCACAAGGACTTTAATGAGCCTCTTGGGGATTTTGTGTTGTTTACATCAGACTCAGTCCCTGAGAGGGTCTTCAACAACTTCTCAAGAACTCAAAATGAAATTGAAACTCCAAAGTTTCTTGAAGTTTTAATGGGTCCCACTTAGAGACACAACTGAGAAAGTGTCCCCAGGTTCCAGTTAGAGCAGAACACTGGAGGCAGTGATGGCAGCTGGGGACAAACAAGGCAAAGGTGTCTCTGGTGCTGAGCAAAGCTGGATGTGGTTCAGGAATGCAAAAGGCCAAGGCCTGAGCCCCAGCCCCTGGCCAGGCAGATCCTGTCCCTCCCTCCTTGCTCAGGGCTCTTCCCAGGATGAGCACTGGCATGTGGAGATGTGCAATGCCAAGGGCAGGAGCATGGGGCGGCCCCTGCCAGGCTGCTGAGCAGGGACAAGGAGGCAATGAGGCCACAGGCCTGCAAGGGTCACTTGTCTCCTGCTCCTGCCTAAGGCCCAGGGCCAGTAGCCATGGCCAAAGTGCTGCCCAAGTTGGCTGTGGCAGGGCTGTCTTGCAGCTGCTGCCTATCCCTGTGCCTTGTGCAGCCCAGGCTGTGCTATGGTGTCCCTGCCCTGCTCCTCTGTCCCTGCAGGCTGTCAGCATCCCCTGGCTGCCCCACCTGGCTGGGCCCTTCCTTTGCTGACAGCTTTGCCTCCTGCTTGCCTCTGCCTGCCCACACAAAGGCCGGGGCTGACCCGGACTCCTTCTGGGAGATGTGTTGCCCCACAGCTCTGCCCTGGGAGGGAAATTCCTTTCTCCTTGTGTCTAGTCTGGGCCTCTCCATCTGCCCTTGGCATTATTTTTTTTTGTTTTTCCAGCTGTTCTCTACTATGTAAAAAGGATCCACCATCTCTGAAACCACCCTTCAGTCCCTCCCAGGGCTTTCCTCTGCTCTCCTCAGTCTCCACCTCACTGAGCACAGAGCTCCTCTGTCCCTGCACAGTGCTCACGTGCTTGAGGCCATGGGCACCTGGACAAGAAGGACGGTTCTTTTCTACAGGAAGGAAACTGCAGAGCCCCAGGGTTTGGAAGGCAGATCAGAGGCAGTCACCAGAGGCCAAGGCAAGCCAGACCTGTCTGTCCTTGCAGCTTTTGTCTGAAGGCTATCCTTGGATATTTGTGGAGTTTTGGAGGTGGAATTCCATTTCAGCCATGAGTGCCTGGACCAGAATGACAGTTGTTCTCCACAGGAAGGAAAGGGCAGAGCCCCAGTGTTTCAAAGGCTGATTAGAGGCAGCCCCAAGGAGGCCAAGGCCAGCCAGACCAGCTACAATGAGCCCTTGGTTAAATGAGGCCCTGCAGTGTCACAATTGCCCCTTGGTTCCAGTGGGTTCTGAAGTGTCATAATGGTCTCCATGGTTCCATGAGGCCCCAGAAAGTCATGATGGACTTTTGACACCATAAGTTTCAATACTGCAAACATCAGTCTCCTTGGTTCCACAGTGTCATAATGGACCCTTGGTTCCATGAAGTGCCTGGCCTCCCACAGCCTCTCAGAGACCCTTGTCTCCCTCAAGGACCCCAACAGCCTTTCATGGCCCCTCATGACTCGTCATGGCCCCTCACGACTCGTCATGGCCCCTCGTAATCTGTCACAGTTTGTTGAGAGTTTTTTGCAGATTGAGGAGTTTTTGTTAGGCAGTGACCATATTCAGACGATGCATAATCCAGCCTGCTTTTAATAATGGACAATGGACACGTTCACAAACAAGAATAATGGACATATTCAGAAATGGCGTTTGTATATCCTTGAAAAAGATACAAAAAGAAGAGTCATCAGGACTCAGCAAGTTTGTCAGCAAGCTTGGGAAAGTTAGAAAAAAGTGAGCCATGGGTGGACCAGATGCGTGAGAGACCTGTGAAAAATTAGGTGATCCAATCAGAATTCATTTTAGATGCGTGAACAGCTAGGATTAACCAATTATGTATTAGCTACAGATGCATGGACAATAGAGATTTATTATAAATATAGTCTTTTTAGGGATAATAAATTTGCCTTCACTGGATCATATTGTTCATGGTGTGATGTCCATGAACTTCCACATTGCGCATCCTCCTCCTGCTCCTCCTTCTCCTTGTCCTCCTCCTCCTCTTCCTCCTCCTCATACTCGTTGTCCTCCTCCTCCTTGTCCTCATCCATGTCTTCCTCCTACTCCTCCTCATCATCATCCGCCTCCTCATCCTCATCCTCCTCCACATCCTCGTCCTCCTCATCCTCCTCGTCCTCCTCGTCCTCCTCCTCATCCTCTTCCTCCTCCTCCTTTTCCTCCTCCTCGTCCTTCTCCTCATCCTCCTCATTGTCCTCCTCCTCATCCTCCACATCCTCCTGATTCTCCTCGTCCTCCTCCTCCTAGTCCTCCCCTTCCCCTCGCCCTCGTCTTCGTCCTCCTCCTCCTTGTCCACGTCCACCTGCTCTTCTTCGTCATCATCCTCCTCCTCATACTCTTCCTCCTCCTCCACGTCCTCCTCCTCCTCCTGCTCCTCCTCCTCATCCTAGTCGTCATCCTCCTCCTGCTCCTTCTTGTCCCCCTCATTGTCGTCCTCCTCCTTCTCCTTGTCCTCTTTCTCGTCCTCCTCCTACTCATCTGTTGAAGGAAGGGGACCAGGACACCAGATGGTTCATCACAGGTCCAGTTTATTGAAGAAAGCATCAAACACTTATACAGCAAATAATAAGCTTATGAATATTCTGTAAGCCAAGCAATCTATTGGTTAAACTATACCATGAACTCTTCCTCATTCCTTTGGGCCTACGTTCTCTACTTCTCACGTCTCGCTGTCTATTTCTTTATCATACCCAGCTAGGCCCAAGGACACACTATCTTGCAGGTGTAGGACTTGGAATTAGCCAAGGCTTTGTACTTTTCCATTCTCTAGTCAGCTAAATTCCCAACATTTCCCCTGTTTTTATTTTTTTTGGAAAAAGCAAAGTTCTATGGGCAAACTGTGTCACACTCTTTGCAACACAAAAATAGGCAATTCTAACAACTATTCTATTACAAACAGTATTCTTAGCTAGCAAGGTTTCTCTCTTACAAGGGATCTAAGCCAGGGAAACAAACCGAAAAGGCTATCACTATTTATAGGATATGCTATATGACAGATACAAAAAGGATTCTATGTGCTACAAGGCTCAAGCAAAACTCAGGTGTGCTAATACAACCTACAAAAAAAAGCTAAAGGAACAAAATGTGCGCAGGTTTCACCTGCGTTGATTGTCTGGTAAGTTTGCTTTCCATTCTCAAACAGCAGATATATTTCAAACAGGAATGGCTCTACTCACAAATGCTTCTGATTGTCCTTTTTAAGTAAAGTTTCTCTGATGTTCACAATAACACTTTGCACGCAAGTCATAAAATAAACGCCTAGCATAAATCTATCAAACATTACTTAAACTTAATAGCACTTAAACTTAAAATACTTAATCTTAAAATATTTAAATTTAACAGAACTTAACATCACTTAAACCTATCTTTACTTAAACTTAACAAAACTTAGCCTTAACAAAACCTAAACTTAACAAAACTTAAACTTAACAGATTTTTAAATCAACAGAACTTACATGTAAAATCACTTAAATCTAACAAAACTTGACTTTAACAAAACTTAACTGACTTTAAATTCTACATAACTTAAACCTAATATAATTTGAACTTAACAGAATCTAACTTTACTTAAACTTAATAACACTTAAACTTGACAGAAATTAAACTGAACAGCACTTAAACCTAACACGACATAAACTTAACAAAACTTAACCTTAACAGTATTTAACATTTAATGGCACTTAATAGATAATTTAACTTAAACTACTTAGCAACGGATAAAACTTACTATAAAAATAGAATACAGCTTTTACTATAACTTACTTACAGGCCTGATTCTAAAATACTAAGCTAAAACAACTTTCTTCACGTGTTTGCTGCAGTATTTTTATACTTGAATGCACTTAAACATAAAAAGTTTGTTCAAGGTATACCTGTGGAAAAATTCTTTTAAATTCAGTGCTTGCTTTTACTTTTACCATGTCTAAACAAAGCTCAAAAAATACAAAAAGCATACTTATTACATCTTACTTATACAATCACTTTAACACATCTTTAACATTTTTAAATTTTTCAAAATACAATTTCAGGGTTTGATGTTCCACCGAGTGAGTTATTTATGCTTCTGATGTTTAGAGTCTATGATAATACAGGTGATTTTAAGACAGCATAACGGATGCTAAGCCAAATCGGCCAAAATTTGACCCACGCCTTCACACTACGCTGATTTCTCTTTCACAGTCTCTGCCAGGAAGAACAAAAAGTCTTTTTAACTTAGGCGAGAAACATCTTGACAGCAATGCTCTTTGGTGTCGCTTGTTTATTATCACTGGTTTCTTAATTGCAGTAATGATCTTTTGTTGACAAGAGTCACATTTATTACGGCTGTTAGGTTTAAAACTGAAGCTTTTTGCCGGCCATGGGGCGGAGGGAGAAACGCTGGTGCTGGAAAAGGGCTCTGGTCCCGCACCGCTTGTGTCGGAGTGGGCGACCCCCCCGCGCTGGGCTCTTTGTTTCACAAGACTCGCTGGCGGGCTGAATCACTGCGTGCGCCGCAGCCACCGCTGCAGCCGTGGCAGCGCAGGTCGCTCCCCCCACGGCGGCTCAGCTCCCCCGTGGCTGCCGCCGCTACCGCCGCTGCGCCCATGCCGAGTTTGGAGCGGCACAGCCCCGCAGGCGCCCCGAGCCGCGGCTGCTGCCTTGCGCTCAGAGACATGCTGAAGCAGTGTATTGCGCAACACCCGCCATGGCTTGCTCAGTTTCATTGCTGTCTTATCATCTTCTAACACTGCTTCCCACAGTATATCCCCAAATTTTCTCCATTCCGAGAGTTCATGGACCGTATGAGGGTTAGGAAAATTTCTTTAGCGTATCCGTAGGCTAATAACAAATCTATCCCCTTTACCCCTCGCCATTCTAGATACACGGTGGATAAAATATGTGCTGCTTGCCTATTCATACCTATTTGTTGAGCGCGCTCTTTGCAGCTTTCCAGTCTCCGGCAGATACGTATGGCTCGAGACACCGATGTGAACCCCGAGGGTGCTTCAAAATTCCGGCACCGTCCTGGCTGCAAACAGGACCCAACTCCAACTTCCTGGACTGTGGTGTGTTCTCCCCCTTTTTCTTTCAGTGCGAGACAAGGGGTCAACGTTCGAGGTCACCATTTGTCGAAGGAAGGGGACCAGGACACCAGATGGCTCATCACAGGTCCAGTTTATTGAAGAAAGCATCAAACACTTATACAGCAAATAATAAGCTTATGAATATTCTGTAAGCCAAGCAATCTATTGGTTAAACTATACCATGAACTCTTCCTCATTCCTTTGGGCCTACGTTCTCTCCTTCTCACGTCTCGCTGTCTATTTCTTTATCATACCCAGCTAGGCCCAAGGACACACTATCTTGCAGGTGTAGGACTTGGAATTAGCCACGGCTTTGTACTTTTCCATTCTCTAGTCAGCTGAATTCCCAACACTCATCCTCCTCCTCCTCTTTGTCCTCCTCCTCCAAGTCCTCCCCCTCCCCCTAGTCGTCCTCCTTATCCTCCCCATCCCATTCGTCCACGTCCTCCTCCTGTTCTTTGTCCTCGTCCTCCTCCTCCTCATCATTCGCCTCCTCGTCGTCCTCCTCCGTGTCCTTCTCCTCCTCATCCTCCTCATCCTCTTCCTCCTCGTTTTCCTAGTCCTCTTTATTCTCCTCATCCTCCTCCTAGTCCTCCTGCTCATTCTTCTCCTCCCATTCGTCCATTTCCTCCTCCTCTTCTTCATCCTCCTCCTCGCCCTCCTTCTCCTCCACCTCCTTGTACTCTTCATCCTCCTCATTGTCCGCCTCCTCGTCCTCCTCGTCCTCCTCATCCTCATCCTCCTCCTCGTCCTCCTCATCTTTGTCCTCCTCCTCCTTCTCCTCCTTGTCCTCCTCTTCCTCAGCCTCCTCCTCCTCTTTGTTGTCATCCCCCTCCTCCTCCTCCATGTCCTCATCGTCGTCCTCCTCCTACACGTCCTCATCCTCATCCTCTTACCCCTCTTTCTCTTCATCTTCATCCTCATCATCCCCCTCATCCTCGTTCTCTTCCCCCTCCTTGATGTCCTCCTTCTCCTCCTCGTCCTCCTCTACCTCCTCCATGTCCACCTCCTCATTCTCTGCCTCCTTCTCTTCCTCCTCCTCCTTGCCCTCCTCCTCCCTGCTCTTCTCTTCATCCTCATGACTCCTCCTCATCCTCAACCTCTCTCTCCTCTTCCTCCTCCTACCCCTCTTTTTTCCCCTCCTCCTCCTCTTCCTCCTCCTCCTCGTCATCCTCGTCGTCCCCCTCATCCTCGGCCTCCTCCTCGTCCTCCTCCTCCTCCTCATCCTCCTCCTCCCCATCCTCCTTCTCCTCCTGCTTCTCCTCATCGCCCTCCTCCTCCTCATCCTCTTTCTCATCATTGTCGTCATCCTCCTTATCCTCCTCTTCCTCGTCCTTCTCCTCTTTCTCCTTGTCCTTGTCCTCCTCGTCCATGGTGTTGTCCTCCTCCTCCTTTACGTCGTTCTCCTCCTCCTCCTCTTTTTCCTCGTCTTCCTCCTTGTCCTCCTCCTCCTTCTCTGTGTTGTCCTCCTCCTCTTCCTCCTTCTACTCGTCGTCCTCATCCTCCTCCTTCTCCTCGTCCCTTTCCTCCTTCTCCTCCTCCTCCCCCTTGTCCTCCTTGTCCACAGCCTCCTCCTCATCTGCCTCCTCCATGTCTCCTCAATTTTTGTCCTCGTCCTCCTCCTCCTCGTCCTCCTCCTCTTTCATCCTCTTTCTCATCCTCCTCGTCACATTCCTCCTCCTCGTCCTCTTCCTTCTTGTCATCATCGTCCTCTTCGTCCATGGCCTCATTCTCCTCTTAATTTACATCCTCTTCCTCCTCCTCCTTCTCGTCAACAGGATAGGAGATTTTTCCCCCACTCTTTTCTGTGGAAGGATGAAGCCCAGCTGCCCTTTTCCTCTGGTGCCTCCTCCTCTCCTCAGCTGAAGATGTCAAACTCACCAGGAGCAGGAAAATCCCCGTTCCCTTTTTGCTTGTGGCTGCAGCCTGGAACATCCACTCAGAACAAAACCTTTTTGACAGCCCTGCTGAATGACACAGGGAGGAGGTTTGTGAGAAATGGAGGAAATTGTGTTTTGATAAGAAATCAAGTTACAAAATTATTTCTTTTTGTTCCATTCATTTTCAGTCAGTTCTGGTTTGTTTTTCAGAGTGCCACCTTCTCAGCTGATTGTGTTTGTGTTCTCCTTTCTCTCCTGCCTCTCTTTGTCTGCTCTGTTTCTCTCTGTGTCGCCCTTTACCCAGGGGAGCTCCCACCAAAGACCCTGCCCTGATTTAATTCCCAGTCTTGGAGCTCCAACAACCATGGGTGAAGTTATGAAGTCTGGCAGTGAAATGTCACTGTAAGATCTTGCTCCATTTGGCTTTTGGCTCCTTCTTAGGAGCTTTGACTCCCAGGGCAGGAACATCTTTTTCTGGCTGGGAACTGGAATTCCAGCCCCAGGGAATGTGTGCCATGGATTCCAAAGGGGCATTTCCAAGGCTCCCAGGGTGCTGCGCCTGCCGTGCCTCCCAAGGAGCTGTGCAGAGCCAGGGGACAAGGTCAAGCAGCTCTGTTGGTTCTTCAGTGCCACAAGGGCCCCTGGTTCAATGAGTTTCCCTACTGCCAACAGCATTTCCCTGGTTCCCATGATGCCCTGCTGTGTCACCATGGATATTTGCTGCCATGAATTTCTTCAGTGTCATAATGGCCTCCCTAGCTCCATGAACTTCCACAGTGTCAAAATAGACTCCTTGGATGGGCAGTGTCACCATGGACCATTGGCTCCATGCAGCCCCGCTGGGTCACCATGGACCATTGGTTCCATGAGGTTCTGGGGGTGTCTCCATGGTCTCCTTGGATCCACAGCATCACAATAGACCACTGGATCCACAAGACCCTGCTGTGTCACCATGGTCCCTTTGTTCCATGGCACCCCAGTGTCACAATTGACTCCTTGCTTCCATGTCACCCCATCAGTGACAAAACGGCCCCTTTGTTCCATGAGGAACACAGAAGTTTTGAGGAAACATTGAGCAAATCCTGCTTAACACACCTGGGAACATCTGTTTGCATTCAAAAGAGAGGCTAAAGGTGAGGATGGCACCAGCAGCTTCCATCTGCAACAGACAGCCAGGGAAAGGACAGGGACAGAGAATTCAGCTGCAAGACTCAGAGAATTCTGCTTCCAGATATCATTTCTGCTCACACTGTTCCTTGTAGAAAGGTGACACCATTCCAGGCAGCCTGTAGGGAGCAGGTGGTTCCTGAGTGGGGGTTGTTGTTTAGGAAACCTGCTCTTCCATTCTTTCCTTCCCAACAGGGAAACTTCTCCTGGGCCTGTGTGCAGGCAGAGCCCTGAGGAGAGCAGGTGGGACATGGTGCAATGGGCTGGGACATGGAGCTGCAGAGCTCAGGGGACAAGGTTCTGCTGCAGGGCACAGGGATGTCAGTGCCAGGTGGGCCATGTCAGACATGGTGAGGCTGGGGGTGAGGAACAGCTTGTCCAAACAGGGTCAGCCTGCATGGGGCTCATCATTCTCCGTGCCCAGACCTCCTAAGGAGAAATTCAGCATCAAGATCTCTTGGGGAATGCTTCCATTCCCTCTTCTCTGGAATGAAAAGTAAAAAAATATTTCCTTGACCTAAATCAAAAATCATGAGGTGCACTTTGGAATCTCTCTCCTGAAGAGAACTCCAAACTGACTCCAATCACTGCACAAGCTCTGGAGACTGGAAAACAATGCAAGGGAGACAAAGAGGTCCTGAGGGCTTTCTGTATTTTAATCAAACCCATGGTGGATTTGGGGCTGGCTCCAGGAGCCTCAGGCACAGAGAGAAGAATGAAGAAGCTGCTCAAGGAGTCAGCAGTAAAACTCCAAGTGCCTTGGAGCATGTCTGGGCCCCAGTGAGGGCAGGGAGTGCCAAAGGCTGCCCAGGCCCTGGTGAGAGCAGATCCTTGAGGCCAGGATTGCAGGCAGCCCAAGGCTCTGAGCAGGGAACTGCAATGCTGAGCAAGGCCTGGCTTGGCTGCAGGAAGCAGAAAGGCCAAGCCCTGAGCCCAGCCTGGGCCAGCAGGGCCTGTCCCTCACGGCTGCCTCGGGGCTCTTGGTGGGCCAGGGATATGTGAGGGGCAGCAAGGATAAATGCCACAAACCCGTGTGACACTCCAGATTCTCAGGGAGCCGAGGGCCAGTGTGACACAGTGGGGCCTCATGGAAACAAGAGGCCGTTGTGAGCCTGCGGGGCTGGGACACCCCAGAACACTCAAATGCTGGGGGTGACCAAAGGCTCCTTTACTTGAGTTTGGTGCACAACAGAAATACCAACCAGATATTCTCAAGAGATCAAAATGACACAAAGTTTTACTGGTAAAATACAGAAAGTCAAGGAAGTTTGGCAAAGAATTTAACAGAACATCCAATTCAACACAAAACTCTCAATACAGCATTAACTTCATTAACTTGCCTGTTTATCCTGGATACCT
The DNA here is from genome assembly GCF_028551555.1 of Melozone crissalis. NCBI lineage: Eukaryota > Metazoa > Chordata > Aves > Passeriformes > Passerellidae > Melozone > Melozone crissalis. The sequence continues at coordinate 894,756 of NW_026535830.1, forward strand.
CTAACCCTTAAGATGCTAAGTTACTCAAAAATGTTCAAGGTAAAGAGGAAAATAAGAAAAAACAAAGAGAGAGAATGGCAGAAAGACACATTTACAGACAGACACAGATACAGCTACTAACTGCTTGGGTTCCAGTGTGAATGAGACACAAACCCCAGGAGAAGGAGGGTCCAGACCATGGACTGAGCTCGTGCTCTGTTCTTTTGAACCCTCAGGCCTTCGTGCAGCCATTGTGACACTGCAGAAACAAGGAGACCATTGCTGACAGCGCAGAACCTCCTGGAACCAAGGGGCCTTGGTGACACCGAGGTGCTTCATGGAATCAAAGAGACCATTGTGAATTGTGGGGGCCCCATGGAACCCAGGGGACATGGAACAGGTCTGGATGGTTTGGCCTTCTGGGGACCGCCTGACAAGTCCAGCTGACCTTGGCATGTTGAGGGCTGCTGCTCTCTGCCCCTGGAGCACTGGGGCTCTGGGCTTTCCTTTCTGTCCTTTTCCTCCAGGTACCCATGGCTAAAATGGAACAGAAGATATTTCCCAGAGGGAGGATTAGTTTGTGGGAGATAAAAAAACCTGCCCAATTAACAGAAGATAACTGCCCTACCTCTAACAGATGGCAAATAGAATACACACATTACCTTGCAATCTGGAACATTATCCATCCTTTATTCTATTTCCATGTGCATCACAATGAATCCTTACACACAGTTCTCACTCAAGACTAGGTTTCACTGTGGTACACAACGGCTTTCTCCATCTTTCTGCATTACCCACTGTCACGGTTTGAGAGGAATTGAGTTTTTTGGGATGCTGTGGTTACACCAATGGGTGCTCGGATTTGAATATTGGCACCTGGTGTGGCCACTGGGGACATGGATACGCCTCTGAGAACACAGAGGGGGTTAAAAGCAGAGAACTCCCAGGGGAAGCTCTCTTGGGTTCTGGCAAGGGAAGCAGGTCAGACCTCCCCTGCCCAGCTGCCATCTGGACGCCATGCGGCCAGGTGAGGAAGGCCTGGCCCCAAGGATGGAAGGGTGGAAGAGTGGAAGAGCACTGAGAGGCATCGGGCAGCACCCCTCCCCCCCTGCCTCGGACTGAGAGAGAGAGAGAGAGAGCGCGCCAGCCTGTGCCTGTGACTGTGCTACCTTGAAACTTGATAACATATGCCCACAGCAGGGGCCAAGAAGGAGACGGGGGTGGGGTGCAGCAACAAAGTTTCCAGCCGCTGTGGGAGTTCTGGGCAGGCAGAGCCTGAGATTTTAACCCTTATTTTGGATAATGAAAACTTTGCAGAACATTAACCTTCCTAGAAAGTCCCTGTGAGTGAAAGATGTCAGAAGAGTGGAGAAGAATCATAGGTGGGAGGAAATGATGCAGTGGCCTTAGGTGGACTATCTTGTATAGCCATGGACAGAACCATGTTTCCTGTGACACAGAGACTGCATCCAGGGGGAGGCAATGGCTCAGAGCCAAGCGGGTTCAGTGTTGAGACCCCTCAGCCTCAGAGGGTGAAATTTGGGGGGGACAGGTGTCCCGAAAGTGAGAGACTGCGCTCTTTTTGGAACGGGACAAAGCATCCTTAAAAGGAAAACCCTAGAAGCAGCTCTGGTCCATATGCAGTGGTGAGAGCACTGGACATGGAAGGAAAAGGTCACAATGGCAGATATTCTCCGGGTGCTGCCATGAGTGACATGGAAACACACGAGATTTCAACGATGTTTCCTGGGGAAGCCTATGGCACAAGAACGACTCCTCTCCTCTTGATGAACTGATAATTGATTATCTAAAGGGTGGTAATGGACTGAGAGTTGGTGATCTGAGGGATGGATGCATTGGAAATTTGGTGGGGGGAGGAGGAAATGTTTTTGGAAGGTGTCCTGGTTTAGGGCAAATTTGTTAAAGAATCTGCAAAGGAGGGCCCCTCCAGAAAGCAAACCCACATGGCCCCTCCCCCTAACCGGTTTGGGAAAAAATTCCTTGGAGAGAAGTGGAAAGAACCTGTTTATTTACCAGACACAGCACACAAAATGAACAATACCAGATGACACCGCTCTGAGAAAGATGACAAAATCAGAAAGTCTCTTTCAGGGGTGGTTGCTCTGTTCTCAATCCCTCTGGCGCTGGGGCAGCTGCTGCAGCCAAACGGTGCAAATCCTCAGTGTTCCCAGGTCCCAGTCCAGAGCAGGTTCGAGATTGTCACAGAAACAGGAGAGGAGAAACAGTCCAAGAAGGAATTTGGACTGTTTAGCTAAACTAGCTAATAAGCAGAAGCAAAAGTGAGAGCAGAAGCAAGAGCAGAAAAGAGAGCAAGCAAAGCAGCAAGCTGAAAGCAAGAAGCCAAAACAGCCCTATGTACTGCCCGTCTCTGTGTCCCTGATAAGAGAAACCCAAACAAAACTTCCACTCTTCAGAGCCGGTCTTAAAGGCACAGAACAGATGAATGGGGATACAAGCATCATAACGTCACCCCAGGACAGAAAGTTCTCATTTTTCCTGTGTGTTTCTTTTTACATATAGTTGTAGTTTCATTAATAAAGTTTTCTTTTCTTTATTTCTAAGTGGGGGCTTACTTTGCTTATTCCTGGTCACATCTCACAGCAGACATCAGAGAGAGTGTATTTTTGTTGGGATTGGCGGGAGAAATGCGGCACACAATATGAGTGATCAGCAAATCTCAAACTTTATTGATAGGTACACATATTTATATCGGTGTTAATGAAGCTCATACATATTGCAAAGGCGAGCTTACTACTGGTTAGTTACTTATCAGCCAACTACGCCTACTTTTGCATTCTTGTGGATATTTTATTGAAACTATGCTTCATATTTCTGCCAAAGATGTTCTTCCCTATCCTGTTGTTGCACCAAGGGCACAATGTCCTTGTCTGTTATTGGACACTGACTGCTGACTCCTATACTTGTCCCCTTCTAGCTTAACCAGCGGCATTATGTCGACGTGACCTTTCTCACCTAACCAACTGTCCACAAAGCTCTCCACATATTTTCATGGGGGCACTGGCATTGCGCTAGCGTCAAACCTTGACACTCGTGGTTAGTGGTGTCTGAGCTATCTTGGTCTTGGTGTGGGTGCTCAACGCTGCTTAGGAGATCTTCTTCTGTCCTTCTTTTCCAGGCTGCTGTTGTCTCTCTTAGGCTTTCATTCTGTTCTTCTGATGGTGGCTCGGGTGTTTGCCTCACCATTCCCAATAACAGTTTTATGATTTTGCTGGGATCCATCTTGGGTCTGTTCCTGTAGAGACAAGGGCATCTTCTCTTCCCCAAGTAATTAGTAGGAAAGGGCCCATAATTTGTTTAGATTCAGTCTTTGATCAACACAGGTGGCTTTTCTTTTAATTGAGCTGCAGTTGAATTAGTAAAATGCCTGATGACTGGGGGAGTTGGCTCCATAAATGAGTTTTTCAAAATGCTGAACACTTAAAGGGCCTTGACCAGTCTCTCAATGGGAGATAATATCTGCGCTCACCCTCTCTGTTGATCAAGGATCCTTTTGATGGATCAGTGGGCCCTCTCGACTATGGACTGTCCTGTGGTGGAGTGTGGTATGCCTGTGACATGTTTTATACCCCAGTGGTCAGAAACTTGTTGGAATCAGTGCAAGGTATAAGCAGGAGCATTATCAGTTTTAATTCCCTGTGGAACTGCTAAGGTGCAAAAAAGTAAAAAGTAATGTTTTGTAGCATCTTTTGATTTTTCACCAGCATGGTCAGAGGCACAACCGCACGGAAAAAGGTGTTGATTGAGACGTGGATGTATTTTAGTCTGCCAAAAGGGGCTTAGTGTGTGATGTCTGATGGCCAGATGTGGTGACTCTCTCATCCTCTTGGATTGACTTCAGCTCTGACAGAAGCAAGGGCATGTTCCTGACAGTTTGGGCAGGTGGCTACAATGGATCTTGCTGGCTCTCGGGTAATTTTAAACATCATGAGCAGTGCAGGAATGTTTTGATGGTAGAATTGGTGGCTGATCCTAGCCTGTGTAAAAACTATCAAAGGCATATTGCAGTGGTTCAGATGTTTGAAGTAGCCAATTGAGGTGCTCTTGAGTGAGAAGTAAGTATATATTCACAAAGTCTGTTCCTGCAAGGAAGCACAGACACTTTCTACCTTTCCTGATTAGTTGTACAATAATTTTTGGTAGGGTTGTAATCATTTTAGTAGGTTGGTGTGCTCTGAAAACACATTCAATTATTATCAGGGCATCTGAGATATTTGAGTTCCACTGAAACAATAATGCATGGAATTTTGGTCTTACATCAAGGGTTGCCAGGGAGAAAGGAAAATTAGGGTGGTATGGAATATGATCTCAACATTAGCGGGTAGAATGTGCCTGGGCTCATCTGACCCTTGCTGCTGGACCAAAGGCGGCAGCTGTGGTGTTTCACCTCAGAGACACCTTTGGGTAGCTGGAAATTGCAGCTAGCGCTTGGAACAAGTGCAGGCTTGTAGGAATTCAGTTATTACCTCTGATGAAAAGGCTCTAGGCGAGGTGAAGAAGAAAAGGAGACAGATTCTGCTGGAGGATAAATCCAGAGTTTTATTCCAGGGTCACAGATATCTGAATCTTGGTAATGGCTCCAACAGAATCCCGACCGCATGTTCTGAGTGTCCTTTTAAGCCCAGGGGGAGTGGGGAGGGAAAGGATAGGTGAGCCACCAACCAGGTGGGAGGGGGCGAGTCTCAGGGGACAATGACACTTAGGCCAATGACCCCAGGTCTGAGGGGCATCTTTTGAACCTCTGTTAATCACACGATGCCCATGCTGGAATGTTAAGCCTGATGGACAGCACCCAGCAGGAGAGCAAGGGGGAGAGGAAAGGAGAGGTTGGCACACCTGAGGGGTTGGGATAGTTGAAACAGGAAATGGCATCACACTGCAACATCTCCCCCTAGTTTTGTTTTAAAAGAAGAGGACTGGGTTTGTGGTGCAGAGTGCTTGCCAAACCATGGTTGGTAAATCGGTTCCTCTTCTACAGGCGGGTCAGTGTTCTCCACTGAGGCTTCCATGTCATCCATTGGAGCACTAAGGGCTTCCAAATGGTAAACTTCCAAAGGGGGAGATGAGCTTGAAATCAACTTGAGAACCATGTGTTTGATTAGTCCAAAAACAATGCTAACAACTACAATACCAATAACTAAAATAAACAGTACTAAAACCACAATTTTCAGAATAGATCCCAACCAGCCCAAGAGTCCCCATCCTTCGAACAGTCCACTCAGCCAGTCGTCAGTTCCTCTCTTGATGTCGCTCACCATGGTTTTCATCTTGTCGATCGTGGCATGGACGTTCTCTGCTTTTGATGACAAGTTGAGGCAGCAGAGACCTTCAAATTCTTCACAGCAATGGTTGTGCAGAAGGAGCAGATAGTCTATGGCTGCACTATTTTGAATGGTGGCTTGCCTGGTAATTTCCTCATCGGATAAGAGGTCAGTGAGGGCAGTAGAAGTGAGGTCTGGCTGTTTTGCAACCCAACATTCCAATTGGCCTAATTCTCCCATGCTTTTTACTGCCGAGATCCATGGCAGAAGGACTGTAATTGCGATGGCCTTAGGTCTGGACCAGTGAACAATTTCTGAATTACAATCACGGTCTAATTGCCTTAGGTCTCTTTTTTGGATAGCCAATGCATGTGTGTTGTTTTTTATTTGCCAGTGTATTAGGTTTGTACGATTTGGGGTTAACAGGCTCAACTTGCCAAAGGTACATGGACCTCTGAGCAGACGAGGAGGGAGACCTGCCCATGCTTTGTCTCCACACAGTAAAAACACACCTTTTGGGAGTTCATGAGGCTTGTAATCACCACTTGATGAGTGCATGACTAGGACTGAATTTTCACACCAGTTTTTGTCTGTGTAGTGTGGGTTGCTAGGGTCAGGATAGGTGTTTCATTTAGCTTCATGATATGGTAAGTGGGAATTAAATTTAAAGTGAGCGCAAAAGGTTGCATTCATGGAGCCTAAGAGATGGAACTCTTGTGGCTCCCTTTTTGGCACTGGTAACTTTCTCACCCACTCCTGCCAAAACAGTAAAGGATTGTCAGCAGGATAGCGGCCAGGAGAAGGTGCGAGTAAGTTAACTTCATTTAAAGCATGCCACATTTCATTTGGGAACTCTGAGGATTTAAAGGGAATTCCCACCAGGCAAGTTGACAGGGCGTCAGAGGCCATCGCTGTGGAGAGACAAATGTGATCCTGTCCAAGGTCTCTGGCCAAGGTGGTCCATACATTTGCTTTGGGCTGAGGGACTATCCAGGAGACCACTAGAGAAATGACCACAAGTAGGACGAGAAGCAGGCTCGGTCTCATGGCGTCTCGAGACTGGACACGAACAGCAGGATCTAAACTGGTAGAAGGAACTTGAGACAAACATATATTACAAACTATTCCAGATAGGAGGCTTAAATGGAATTTCCTCCAGAGAACACGTGTGGCGTTTCCTTCTCCAGGTAGCGTTAGCAACGTGGGGCGCTTCTGTAGATATCTTTGAGACCTTGGGAACATAGGGCTTTATCCATTTGGAAGGAATCCACTTTAAACCAGAGGGGGTAGACACACAGGCATATCAACATCCCCAAGTAACTAATTTGTTATGTCCCACTGTCTTCCAAGTCTCAGGGTCCTTTACTAAGACCAGAGGCTTTTCTTTCATCAATGTATGACTGCTCCCCACAAAGTGGCGTAGGATGGGCGGGTTCAGGCTGCCAAAGGAACATTTCAGAAAATTGACTGTGAACAGTGCCGTGGACAACCGGATGTGGGGAGGTTCCACCTTCAGAACCTGTTGTTTCTGGTCCAGGACTCTTTTGATATCACAGTAAGTCTTTTCTACTATGGCTTGACCTGTAGGGGAGTAGGGGATGCCAGTTTTGTGCTCTACTCCCCATTGCTGCAGGAAGCTCCCAAATTCCTTGGATTTGTAGGCAGGCCCATTATCAGTTTTCAATTTCTTGGGGATGCCCATTCAAGAAAAAGCCTGTAAGAGCTGCTTAATGGCATCGATAGATGATTCTCCTGTGTGGGCAGAAGCATAGACCAGAAAAGGTATCTACACTAACATGAACGTATTTCTGCCATCCAAATGACTGTATGTGCGTTACATCTGTTTGCCACAGTTCACAACTGTTCAACTCCCTTGGGTTTGCTCCCGCACTCACTGTAGGGAGTGCATGTTGTTGGCAATTTGGGCATGTGGCCACAATCGCTTTGGCCTGTTCTCGAGTGATGTGAAACTGACAAACTAGGCCAGGTGCATTTTGGTGGAAAAGCTGGTGGCTGATTTTTGCCTGTTCAAAAACATTTGGGAGAGTGGCCATCACTGCAGGTGCAGCAAGAGCCTCTGCCCTTCTGTTGCCTTCAGCGATAAACCCTGGCAAGTCAGTGTGTGACCTGACATGCATCATATAAAATGATTGCTCTCGGTGAGTGACTAACTTTACCAGTTTTGAGAGCAATTCCAAAAGTGTGGTATTAGACACTTCTTGCAGTATTGCATGATCTGCCCTGGATACTACTCCTGCCATATATGCAGAGTCTGTAATCAGATTGAATGGTTCTGAGAACCTTTCAAAAGCCCTAACAACTGCAGCCAACTCAGCAACCTGAGGTGAACCTCCCACCTCAGCAATGTCCGTCTCCCACTGCTGGGTTTGAGGATCCTTCCAAGTCAGAACGGACTTGTGGGACCTCCCAGATGCATCTGTAAAGGCAGTCAGAGCCTTTTATAAAGGTCTCCTACTCTGAGCACTTCTCAATTTCAGAGTAAATTGAACATCTTTTTCGAACATTTTGTGGGCAGGCACTCTACAGAAATTTGTCCTGAGTAGGAATCCAGAGCAAACTGCAACACTTTCTTTTCTCGAAACAACTGTTCCAATATTTGCATAGTATTTTGACCCGATTTTAACTCAATTGGAATGTGAATGCACTCAAAGTCACATCCTGCAAACTCCCTGATCCGGGTCCTTGCTTTCCGGATCAGGTCTGCTACCAGCTCCTGAGGCTTTGTCATTCTCTTGGACCTTTTCTGACTGAGGAAAACTCATTCTATGATCAAGAGAGGGTTCCTCTGGTCCTGGTCCTTTTTAGGTGTATCCTTTGCCTTAGGTGTTTGTTTTTCCTCCCACTGGAAAATGATTCCATGGAGGTGAGGCAACTTCCCTAAGATGATAAATTTGAATGGCAGGTCAGGCCGGCATCAGTTGGCCTGTCTTGGGGACATTGCAATCTGAACCTTTTCTAGAGCCTTCTGTGCCTCTGGGGTAATAGACCTAGGAGCACTTGGGTACTCTCCCCCTTTCAATAAATTGGAAAGAGGGGCAAGGTCGTCATTAGTCAGACCCAGTCATGGCCTTACTCAATTTAAAGACCCACAAAACTTGTGGACATCTGCAAGGGTCTTGATCTTTGGACTGATTTCTAGTTTTTGAGGAACAATGGTCTTATTTCCAATTTCTAAGCCCAAATATTTCCAAGGTGGCATCTTTTGAATTTTCTTTCCCTGGAGCTTCAACCCTGCAACAATCAATGCATCGATCGTTAGGTCAAGCGCATGTGTGAGTAAATCATCATTGGGGGAACACACGAGGATATCATCCATATAATGATAGATGATGGCCTTCTCTGCAGCTGCACGCACTGGGGAAAGGAGGGAAGAGACATACCACTGGCAGATCGCTGGCAAGACCTGTAGTCCCTGAGGAAGAACTTTCCAATGGTACCTTTTCATAGGGGCTTCCATTTTGATGGTGGGGACCGAGAATGCAAAATGCGGTTCATCGTCAGGGTGTAGGGAAATTTGGAAAAAACATACTTTTATATCAATAACAGCTAATTTCCAATCCTGGGGAAGCATTATTGGGGATGGCATACCAGGTTGGGAGAGTCTATATCCTCAATGACATTATTAATTTGTCAGAGGTCGTGGAGGGGCCGCCATCTCTTTTTGTCAGCCTTCTGGACGACAAGCACTGGAGAGTTCCACGGGGACATGGTCTCCACAATGTGACCCTTTTCCAGTTGCTCTTCCACTAGCTCCTCCAGCACCTTTTTTTTTTGTTTACTGAACGACCACTGTTTCAGCTGAACTGGTTTGTCTCTTTTCCACTTCAGTTTTTGGGTGGGGCGCTGTTCAATCACCGCTGTACAAAAATGCTGTTGAGAGTCTGGAATATCAATTGTGACACCCCACTGGGCCATTAAATCCCCCCCTAACAAAGGTTCCAAATAATCTAACACAAATGGACAGATATTTGCCAATTGTCCATTTGGTCTCTCAATTTGGATGATGCTTTTGGATTGTCTCACCAATTGCAGGCCTCCTACACCTCGAACGTGACCAGCAACGTATTGCAAGGGCCAGTGTGCTGGCCAGTCTTGTACTGGGATCACCACTCAGTCTGCACCCGTGTCTACAAGCATCTCAATGCATTTTGACTCCCCACCCCCACTGACATTACACCATAATTTGGGTTTGTCTTTCCCAATAATTTGGACCTGGGCGACTGTGAGCCCTTGTTTTTTGGTGCCTTCAGGTAAACACGGCACAGGGATAGCTTGTGCAACAATTTGTCCTTTGGGAAGAAACAGGGATGGGTGGAAACAGTGCAGCCCGAGAACAAATTGCTCAGGATCTGATGTTGTCATTCCTGGACCAATTTCAATCTCTTGTGGTGCATGTTTGGTGTCCCCAATGAAGATGTACTTACAAATTAATTCGGTGCCAAGTACCTTTCTGTTCTGGATTAACAGAGGCAAAATGCCAGTCAGTGTCTTTCAGGTGGAGTGAAAGACAGCTGCAACCTCTAAAGCTCATTGACAGAAGACGTGGTTAACATAGGTTCACCTAAATCATAACAAAGGTTACTTCGTTTAACTTTCAACAGTGGACCAGCAGACGTGGCCTTTGAAGCATCTGCTTCACTTACGGAAATATTAATATTATCGTGCGCTTGGTTTATTTTGCTTCCCTTATTCCCTTGGCCTGCTTTCTTTGTGTCTGCACGCCTGGCAGGCCGGCACTCCCCATTCAGTTTTTTGTTGTTGTTGACCCCCTGGGAGTGCTTGTAGTTCACCTCCCCTGCCATTTCTAAATTCATCAAATTGCTTTTTCAGGGGGCACTGGTTACTCCGGTTCCCAAGGTTGTTGCAAAGCAGGCATGGCTTTGTGGGATCAACCATTGCTGGTCTTCGCTGCTGCCCAGGGTACTGCTGTGCTGAGGGAATAGGTGCAGGGCTGGCAACGGTGATGCGCTGAGGGAGTCTTGGCAGCAGCCTTGGTCTGGGGTCTTCAGCAACACTCATCAGAGGCACTTTCCTGTTACAGACTAGAAGCATATCTTTTAGTGTTGGGGAGGTTCAAGACGAAGACTCAACATTGCCACTCGACACTGTTTATCTGCATTTGTAAATGCCATTTCCTCTAAAATCTCTTCCCTTGCAATCTCTTTTTAACTTGTATTTCAATAGCTCCAGTTAACCTTCCTACAAATTTCAGAAAAGGCTTTGATGGTAGCAGCTTGATCTTACTATGGGGCTCAAACGGGCCCTCAGGTTGGAGGGAAAAGAATGCTTTTTTAGCTGCTTCCCTTACTTTCTCGAGTGTTTCTACAGGAATTGCAGTAGCTTGGGTTGAGGTTGAAGACCATTGGCCCTCACCAGAGAGATGCTCAATGGCATGCCATTAGTATCTTTCGCTGTGTTTGGATCAGCATGCAAGCCTGGGAGAGCATCTTTTAGCAGTTGTTTCCATGCTAATTCTCATAATTTGAATTCTGTGGAGGTCATGAGGCATGAAAAAAGCTGTTTTAAATCATGTGGGACTACTACACTCCTACTCAGTTCAGAAATTAAAAGGCCACACAAATATTGATTGTTTGAACCATAGTCTTTATGAGATTTACAGATCTCTTTAACCAATTGTCATCCAAAAGAGTTCCAATTAGCAGTTGGGGCCGCCCCCTCTTGTGTTGCAGGCTGAAACGTAACAGGAGCAAATGACAAAATGGGACCCTGTATTAGGTCTGAGGTTCCCTGCCCTGTATCCTTTGAATTGGAAGCATTGGGATAACAGATACAGGTTTGGGGACAGGCAGTGTGTGGGCCCCCACCATGGGAACCCGGGGAGGGGGCGGGGATGCAATGGGCACAGGGGGCGGAGACAGGGGGCTGGCAAGGGGCGGGGATAGTGTAGGAACAGGGGGCGGGGAAAGGGGGCTGGGAGGGGGCGGGGACGCCTGGTGACATCACGGCAGCAGAAGCCCCCTGGGAGGAGGAGAGGGGTGCAGCTGAGGGTACTGCAGGAAAGGGAGGGGGAGGGGGGAAGGTATCATGAGGAACAGGAGGGGAGGAGGATGGGGATGGAATTTTGGGATGCTTAAGAGCATCTTGGGAAGAAGAAGACCAGGTTTGGGATGATGCCACGTGGCAACCTCCATCCTGTGGACCCCCTAGGGACTGGGGGCCATTTTGGACATCACTGCTCTCTGAAAAGCTGACACGTGCTCTGGGTTTCAGAGCAGGGGGCACAGGGTTTTAGGAAAGGTTCCATGCAGCCTGGCCAGGGCCTTGTGGACAGGACAACTCAGGCATTTTAATGAACTCTGGGAGTCGACTTCCCACTGAGTGTGCTCTCTTTAAAATACCAAGTTTTGGGGTAAGAGGTTTAGGGGTTTTAGAGCTAGGAGAGGGAGAAACAGGGAGAGCAGAGGTACATGGCTTGACAATTGGCTTTTTCTCCAATTCCTTTTGTTTGAGCAAGGCTGTTTGAATTTCTAAACTCCAGAACACAAATGTAGCTGAAGATGTATTCCCAGACTGTCCTAAGGTTATCAATTAATTCCCTACTTTATCTCAAAATTGAATATTGTGGATTTCTTCAGGGGAGATTTGTGGGAAGTCTAGAAAAAGCCATCTTATAAACCGTTTTAGAGAACTTCACATTACCACTGACTGAAATATTAGCAATATGATAATACACTCCTTTTTGTGCAATGCTCAACTTCGAGCCCATGTTAGATGTAAAAGGCAAAGTAAAAAATCCTGCCTGACCAAAAACAAAGCCAAAATCAACTACCGATTTCTAAAAAAACCCCACAGATAGGAAAGCGATAACGAGCAGACAAAGGCTTTCCAATGCAGCTGTACATACTGCTTTTAAAATTGCCGGGCAGCAGCAGCAGGACACATCCTGCGGAGCCGTGGAAGAGAGCAGCCTCCCCCTGGCCGAGAATGCAGCCCCCCCGCAGTACTGAGAGAGAGCACCCTTCCCCCCACCACGCGGCAAGCCGAAACCGGGGCCGGCCCACACCGCCTGTACAGAGCATCCCCTGCCCCACGCCAAGTGTAGAGAGTTGCCCCTCCCCCGCACAGAGAGAGAGCAGCGTCCCCTGCACTGAGAGAGCTCCCCCCGCAGAGGGAGCCGAGCACGCTGCGCTGCCGAGCCGGGGGGAAGGGCAGGGAGAACACCCCCGCTCCTCCACCGGCGCCGCGAATTCCAAAAGATGGTGAAACATGCTGCAGAAAGCTGAAGCCTAGAACGCAATGGTTTCCATCTGTGGGGCTGCGCAGCCTAAAAGCAAGAGGAAAAAGGAACAGAACTCACGGCAGAGCCTGTTTTTTTTAACGTCTACTCCACCCAAGAGCAGAGATACTTACCCGAAATGGAAACTGTGGCTGGCCGGTCCAAGCAGGCTGGTCTCTTCACCGGAATAGGACCCCGGGCCAGGGAAGGCTCTCCTATTCTCCCCTGGAAAATCAGCTCACCAGAAAGGAGCTTCACTTTCCAAAGGCGCCGAACAGGTCACGAAACATTTCTGGGTCAGTTCCAAAGTCTCTGCTGAGAGCAATGCAGTGAGAGCTCTTCAGCTGGGTGCACGGCTGCCAAAGCCTGTGCGAGGTGATGAGATTCCTTCTTGGGGCTGCAGAGTCGCTCTGCCCCACGGTTGGGTGCCAAAATATTGGAATAGATCCCAATATTACCAGGTAGATTGTGCCTTGGCTCATCTGACCCTTGCTGCTGGGCCAAAGGCAGCAACTGTGGTATTTCACCTCAGAGACACTTTTGGCTGGCTGGATATGTTGCAGCTGGGCACTGAAACAAGTCCAGGCTTGTAGAAACTCAGTTTACCTTTGGTGGAAAGGCTTCAGGCTAGGGTGAAGAGGAAAAGGAGATGGATTCTGCTGGAGGGTTAATATCCAGAATTTTATTCCATGACCACAGATGTCTGAATCTGGTAACAGCTCCAACAGAATGCTAAGCACATGGTCCTTGCTCAATTTAAGCCCAGCGACAGGGGGAGGGGAAAGGACAGGTGAGGCACCAACCAGGTGGGAGGAGGAGGGTCTCAGGGAATGAGGGACACAAAGACAAGCCAATGACCCCACTCTGGAAGGGCATCCTTTGAACTTGACCAACCACACGAGACCTTGCTGGAATGTTAAAAGTGATTGACAGCCCAGCAGGGTATGAGGGGGGAAGAGAGGTATTGCCACACCTGGGAAGGGACTGGGAAGTAAAACAGGAAATTGCAACACACTGCAACAGTGGGCCCCTGGGAAGCAGAGAGTCATTGAGGGGCTGCAGCGTGTGCACAGAAGGACAGGGGAGCTGGGCAAGGGGGTGCAGCACAAGGCCAGTGAGGAGGTGCTGAGGAAGCTTCAGCCTGGACAATGGGAGGCTCTTGAGGCACCTCCAAGCAGACCTCCAGCAATCCCTGCATGATAGTGCACAGCACAAGGGCTTTTCTCTTCCAAACTTGCCATCACTGCATCCAAGGGCTTAAGATACTGGAGTGGTTGACACTTCCCCTCTTGTGGTTTGTGGGTTTCCTAGGAGGAAAAGCCCTGTTCATTTTCTCTTTTTCCAGCAAGCAAAGATGCTGCTGCACCATCTTTTCTGCCCTTATCAAGTTCTGGAAGGCCTTTCGAGCCCATTTTGTACCTTGATGCAGATGGAGCTTTTGTGTTTCCAAGCCTTCATGCATGGCCTTAAAGATCACTTTGAGTTTAACACTGTCTCTGACTTTCTACAGCCCAGAGAATCACTGTGTGATGTGTTTGGGAATTTAGCAGGAGATCAACGCCCTTGCATTCCAGCTGCTCCTCAGAGATCACAGAAACTGGAAGGGGCTGGACTGCATTTCTTATTCCAGCCACTTGAGCACTGTCAGTGTGGTTGAGTCCAAGAGAACTTGCCCAAGCACAGATGCACAAAGAGTGCAGTTCCCAGTGCAATGCTCTGGGTCTGATTCCTTTCCATAAGGACCTAGAATCTCCACATTCCCCAAGAGTGTGCTTTTTTGAGGAACAGGAGAGCAATCTCAGGATTGCTGCTGATCGGGGCACTGGCTACCATGTTTTGATGTGTGCAGCAACAGAGAGGGCAGTAACTGGAGATTATAGTAGTGAGATCTATCCGTCTATCTTCCCACCTATCTATCTATGTAACATTTACATGACTGAATCTTCCTGGCTCTGGTCCAAGGCAGTTGGAGGTGCAAAGATCACAAAAAGCATTCCTTTCTGGAGAGGATTAGAGACATGTTCCCTAGACCAATTCTGAGCAGGCAGAGATGTTTCCCCCTCCAGATATGATGGTTTTTCCATTCAGAATTGTGTTCCTCCTCTGGCCTCTTGTGTCCTGATGTCTCCAGTTAATTCTTGCAATTTCTGCCTGTCCTAGAGAGATGGAACAATTCCATGTTTAGGTGGTGTTTGGTGACTCTGGTCATACATGCCATGCATTACATGACACATGGTTTCCTTCACTGGCTTCCTCAGGGCTGTGTAAGTGCATTCATTCATGGGACCTCAGGAGAGTGTCTGTTTCTGCTGGTCAGAATTCTCAGTTGACAAAAGAGGGAGAAGAAACACTTTGGTCCTCCTCCATGTACTGAGGTGGCCATAGAGGCTCTGTGACCTCCATCAGAGATCTTTGCATGCATCCTCATCTCCTGAATGACCAGGTTTTCCAAAAAGAGAGTGGATGTCAGAAAGGCAGAAATGCTGGTGCAGGCCTGAAGAGAACGTGAACTCCAGGAGTGTCTCTCACAAGGGCTGAGTCACCCAGGATGCCACCTGCAGAGCCAGGATGGAGCTGTGGGACATGGTCGGGTGTCAGTCAGTACTGAAAGACAAAGAGGACATGGCAGAAGCAGAGGGAGGCCCTCACCAGACCCTTGAGAAATGCCACCCCTTCCCTGTCAGCTGCCTGAGAGGCTGTTGGAGCTTCAATCCCAGATGGTCCCTGACTGTAAGGCCAGGGTCACTTTGGAATCTTCGCCTCCCCTCGGGCAGAGAATGACCCAGCAGAGCAGCAGCACAGTGCTTTGGGAACGTGTGAGTCCAGCAGTCTTTGAGTCTTGACCCACAAATGTCATATGGAAAGTTGAAACCCATCTTCTCTTGCTTTCTGTTCAGGTGCTTCTAGAGAAAGAGCAGGAGCAGAGTGCTTCATCAGAGATGCCATGCCAGACTCAGGGAGAGCTGTTCCCAGCCCGAGAGCAGGAAGAGCAGCTCAGGCAGCAGGTGGAAGAGCCACAGGAGAATGGCCAGGTGAGCCTGACTGGCCAGGTGACAGAGGGAAGGGCAAGAAGAGGGGCATAAACCAGAGCTCTTGGGACTGAGGAGGCCAGGAGTCCCACAGGCACTGGAAGCACAGGGCCTTGGAATTTGCAGAGATCAGCCCTAGGACAGGAGCTTTGCAATGGAAGCAGATGTGGGGAGGGAAGCAGAAAGAAGTGGCTGAATAAATGTGATTTTGAGGCTGCAAGAGGAAAAAGCTGAGCTTGATGGCAGCTCCCAGTCACTTGTTCTGCATTTGTGTGCACAGAAGATCAAGGCAGAGCCACAAGCAGAGCTGCCCAAAGCTCAGAGTGCCATCATGGACGTGAAGAGAAAGAACAAGGAAGACATGGGAAGAATTCAAGAGGAGAATCTCCATCAGCACAGGAGCCATCAACAAAACCAGGTGAGTGAAAGAGTGGCAGCCACTCCACTCATGAAATGTCCTCTCCCTTCTCCTTTACAGTCTGTCAAAGGACACGTGCAGGCAGAGCTGCAGGACTCTGAGCCTAGCAACAGGGCAAGGGAGAAGAGGCTGGAGGAAGAAATGAAAATTGTCAGAGAGAAACTTAATTGCCTCCCTCAGGCTCTAGAATGAGTGAAAGTGGGATGCAGTCACTGCAGTCATCAAACTGGTGGTTTCTGCCCTTCTTGCCTTTCCACTCAGAGCAGCAGGGAGTGGGGCCATGCCTCTGAGTGCCATCCTGCTGTAGTGTGTATCACAGTCACTCTGAAGGACATTTCCTGGTGTGCTCAATCTCTACTGCTGCTCTGTTCTTCTGGCCTATTCCTGCTCTCCTTGTCCCTTCAAGTGTTTTACAGTGGAACGTGGTGACCCAGATGGAGGACTGTAACAAGCTGTCTGTGTCCCTTGTCAATCTCTTCTTTGCCTTTCCTCACAGTTGATAACTCCTGACTGACAGGGACAAGCTGTAGTGTCTGACTGCTTTGTTCTGTTTGACTTGAGGTGCGAGTGTTGACATCTCACCGGGCAGCCTGCAAAGAATTCCAGCCAATGTCTGGCAATGAAGGACCCCAAGTTTTGAGTGAGGCACAGGAACAGTGCCCATCAGAAGTGCTCCAGGTCCAGCACATCATGGGCTCTGATCCCGCTGCCGCAGCAGCATCATCCCAAGGAAGCCTTTCTGTCGAAGCTGGGAGCTCAAGCTCGGGCAGTTACTTCATCTCCCTGAAAGAGGAGACTGAGGAGAAGCACCTGGAGATGCTGGGTACGTCTGGGGTGTTTCTTGTCTGAGGGACAGTGTGTTGTGGGCAGGTGTCAGCAGAGCTGTACCAAATGCTCCTCCTGAGTTTGGTGTTACAAGGCCATTTAGGACTATCCCAGAGGAAGTGCTGTGCTCTGAGGCAGCGAGAGAGCGCTCTGGGTGTTCCTGCTGCCTCTGAGGGCACCTGGGACTGGCTTGGGTTTGCCTGTGCTTCCCTCTCTGCTAAAGGTTGAAGCAGGGATTGTTCTGGGATCAGCAGAAGGCTGTGACCTTGCAAATGATCTAGGCAAG
Source organism: Melozone crissalis (assembly GCF_028551555.1). Lineage (NCBI taxonomy): Eukaryota > Metazoa > Chordata > Aves > Passeriformes > Passerellidae > Melozone > Melozone crissalis. The sequence continues at coordinate 911,851 of NW_026535830.1, forward strand.
TCCTGTGTGCTAGTGCCAAACTGAACAGAATTTTTACTTTCCTAAATTCTCATTAGACTCCTGACTTCCAACCAGTCATCAGAGCAAAACAACCTCACAGAAATGGACTGGTTTTGGAGTTTTGTCTTTTTGGTTGGGGATTTTTATTTTGGTGGGGGGGGGAGTGTTTTTGCATTGTTTATTTTTTGTGGGGGCCTTTTGTTTTTTTGTTTCTGTGGCGAGTTTTTTTGTGTTTTGGGTTTTTTCGGTTTATGGTTCTTGGGGCTTTTTTGGTGGAGTTGGTTGTGCTCCATCTAGAAAGAGCCCTTCTGCCCCCCATCTTACTGATGGCATTTTTATGACTGCTACTGTTACCACTACTACATCTGCAGTTTATTTTCACAAGAATGCTATCTTTTTGTCAATGAGAACTACTTTGAAAGAACATCAGGTTACAGGACAAATAGAGAGCAAGAGGTGTTTTCCATGTGCCCTCAAAGAAAAAAGCAATACTTTTTTACCAAACTTTAGTTAATCTAGTTTTATGCTTATCAAGATATGTCCAAGAGACGCATCCAAGTGGCGTGATCAGATAAAACTGTACTGCAGGCATTTCTCAGGAGAGAGCCTCCAGCCCAGCCATGGTATATTCCTCAGATCCATGGCACTTTTCCATACACAATTCCCACTCTTTCCCATGACTATTAGAATCCTACCCATTGGCCCAAGCCCTGCTCAGATCAGTCTCCAGGAAAACACATCAAGTCCTTTGTGATTCTGCAGCACACCCTAATGAATCTGCTTCTTGCATGTAACAGCTGCCAGTGCTGTGCTCTCAGACAAGACCTGGTGGGGCTGAGACCAGAGCCCAGTGGATTCTGTCTCTGCCATCACCAGTTAGGACAAAAAGGGCGCTGATCCACCCCTCAGTTTGGCTGATCTCAAAGCCCATCCTGTTGTGTCCTCAATGGGGGCAACAGCTTCTAAGGGGCTCAGGCTGGCTGTGGCTTCTTCCCACTGCTTTTCAGTGCTCATGCTTGGGCTTTGCCAGCCTTGTTGTGCTAGCAGCCCTGTCCCTGAGGGCTGGAGGGACTGCAGAGGCTGGAGCCTTCCTTAGCTGGGAGAGGGGCATCTTTGAGCTCAGCCTGCTCATAAACAGGTCAGGCTCCTGATGCTGAAAGCCCCTTTGGGATCAGGTATAGCATGAGCTGCTCTGGTTTACAAATGGAAATAAATTCCTTTGGCCAACTGCTGAAAGGGTCGGGAAGATGTCCTTCTCTCCTGGGAAGGCATCTCCCCATGCTTTGTCTCCTGTCAAGAGAACTCTTCAAAGGACTGTAAAAAATCAGTCTCTGTGTCAGCCATCTGCACTGCAGGGCTGCCTGTCCTGTTGCTGTTGTGGTTGTGGTTTTTGCTACCCAGCTGACTACAAAGGGCTCAGAGCCCCAGACAGTGGGGCTGCCTTTTGTATCTCCTGGAAGCTGGGATCTCTGCTTTAAAGTCACCATCCTGCATTTTGTTTCCCTCAGAAAGAATGGTGAACCAGGAAAATCCCTTTAGGATATACATCGAAATGGAACACATTGGCAGCTGGTGAGTCCAACCCAGTTACTCCTGCACAGCCATGGCCCAGGTGTTTTTCTGGTGGAATGTCTATCCAGTGTGAAGTCAGGCCAGCTGCAAACATGTTCATACACTGGGGATAGATGACCCCATCTCTCAGTGCTGCTCAGAATTTGTGAGTGTGCTCAGAAGGCATTGTCAGTGACATCTCCATGCTGCCAAGGTCTTGCCTGCATCAAGGAACAGGACCTGGAAGATCTCCTTGTCTGTCAAGTGTGGGACAGCTCTGTGTTAATTTCGTTAGCATTTTTGTATGTCTCAAAATCATACTGCCCCATTAATGAGAAAAGAAGAAACTTGCTTGCCTGAAAGAGCAACCTAGCCTCTATCAAAGCTGTGTGAGATAACAGTTCCCAAGAACATTTCTTTCCCCTGCTTTGCAGAAGGAAATACTCTGTGGTCAGGATAGGAACCACACAGTTTAGAAAGTGAAACCCAAGAGGAAAGACTAAACTCCCTTTAGAAGTTGAACCCCAGTGCTTCAGGAACAGGCCCAGTGCCCATGCACTTGAGAGGAAAATGCATCATCTGCCTTCTGGCAGAGTCCTCCTGCCTCCCGCAGGTTTTTGACACTTCCAGCAGACATCTCCTGTGTGGGCTGGCTTTCACTCTAGGAGCTAAACAGCTTCTCCTTTCTCTGCTTCTGTTTTGTTTCTAGGGGTTTTGGACAAGTGGTCAGAGCACTCAACAATGCCACAGGAGGAGAGGTAAATGTCAACAAGCCCCGCAGACTCTGCTGCACATGAGGGCTTTCCCCTCTGGTGTGAGCTGTGGCTGGAGCTCTGGGCAGAGCTGTGCTGAAAAGGCACAAGAAGCACAAACTGGTGCCAGCCTGCACAATACATTTGGAACTTTGTCCTCCTCAGCTGCCAGAAGGAAGGCAGGGAGGCAGCGGTTCCTTTCAGAGAAGGACGCGCCCACTCGCTCTCCATTGCTAAAACAAAGGTGGTGCCTTAGAGCACCTCACTGCTCTTTGGGGCTACAGCTTCAGAGTCCTGAATTCTCATTTCTGGCTGCCAGAAAATACATCTGAAAGCTACTGGTAGTTCCTTAGCCACCTGCAGTGCTGCACTTGGGAACTGCACGTAGAGAGAGATCTGCAAGGCGTCCCTAAAAGCCCTAAGCCATGCCCATAGCCTGAGATGTATGCACAGAGTATTAAGGCATGGATTACTTCTTCTGAATCCCAAACAAAGCAGCAGAGAGTGTGGTCAGTGATTTGTGGGTGATAGCTGAGACACCACTGTTACCAAGTGGACAAGGCACAACGTCAGTGGCCCCACGTGTCCTGTAACTGTCCCCCAAGGGAGCAGAGAAATGGGCTGTTGGAATTACTGCAGTGCGTAATCACAAGGCAGTTTGGCGCAGCTCAGCTGTGTCATTGCAAAATCACTTGCTCTATGTGCATTGTCGTCTCGTGCCACCAACTTCTCCAGTTAATGATTTTCAATGTCATTTTAGGTGGCCATAAAGAAAATACATCTTCAAGGACTGAGAACGAAGGAACTAACTGTTAATGAAATCATGATCATGAAGAACTGTAGGAGTCCCAGTGTTGTGAATTATTTAGACAGGTGAGAGGTCATGGTCTTATCCCATCAATGGGCATTTACATACAGCAAACATGAGAGGTTAAAAACCCACTTTGGTCAGTGGCAGAAAGTAGAGCTGGTAATTTTTATTTATTCATATTTCTCTACTCATCTCCAATGGATGAGAAGAGAGTGCATCTTGTCTGCATGAGTTTTCCCTGCCACTTGTCATTTGAAAATGATTCTAAAATTATTGAAACCTGGGTCAGCTGTATCTTACTAAGTCAACACCCTCAGAGTACACTGCCTCCACATTTTTTCGGGATTGATTTTTTTAAAGATTCCTAAATGCTGATGAATCATCCTAAAGTGGATTTCCCTTAGATCGTTGCCCCTCTTTGTCATTGCTGTGCATGTCAGGAAGACTAGGTGCTTATTTCCAGGAACACCATGCCTGACAGGTTTTTACCTGGGCTGTTACTGAACTGCATTTTTCACCTGCTGGCCATCTAAGACATCTCCTTTTTCACTGCTGTGCATTTCTTCTCCAGACTGCATAGACTGCAGATTGTCTATTCCTTTGATTCTGTCCTAGTTACAAAGGCACTTGGAAACAAGAAACCCAGAAGCAAAACATCAAAGTCACCATGCACGTTTATCTCCCTGGCCTTGTTTCCTTCTTTCAGCTACCTTCTGGGTGAGGAACTCTGGCTGGTAATGGAGTATATGGATGGAGGCGCCCTGAGTGATGTCATCCTCAAGACCTTCCTGTCTGAAGACCACATTGCAGCCATCAGTCGGGAGGCCAGCAATCCCATCTGTGCTTCTGAGGGCTTGGGCAGGATTGTCCAGGAACAGGGGCTCAGAACAGGAGTGATTTCATGTGCCAAGCTCTGTTTCTGTGTGGCTGGTATGCTATGGGCAAGTAAAAGCATCTCAAGTGAAAGGCCTGCCAGTGGCCTTGCACTCACTGTACTCAGTGCCAGTACTCTTATCTCCTACTGTTGTACTCTCGCTCCGCCTCTTGTATTTGCTGTTCCCCATCTTGCCTCGCTAAACTTTTTTCTGTCTTCACTGCATTCCTTGCCTGTAAAAGCAAAGGTGCTGGTGGCAGGATTTGAAACAAACAGCAAAGAAAAAAGAGAGATTTGATTCTCTCAGTCCTCAGCTAAAAAGGATAGGAGTGCAGCCAAAATGCTCTTTGCTTCTGAGCACATCCACTGCAGCAGGAGTCATTCTGGCTGGTTTGCAGGGGAAAGTCTAAAAGAGCAGGTGCTGTTGCTCTTTCCAAAGCTGACATGCTTTTCCTCAGAAAGGTCCTGCTCTGCAAGTGTTGGAGCAGCAAGCTCTTCCTCTCAGTGGCACTGTGTTCTGCCATTACTCCCCATTCTCCTGGAGAGGGAATCTTTTCGACTCTTTGTTTCTTTCTCGTGTGATGAAAGCACATCGCTCATTTTTGCCCTCCTCTTTCTGTTTCCTCTCTCAGTGCCTGCAAGGACTGGATTTTCTTCATTCAAACAATGTGATCCATCGAGATGTGAAGAGTGACAACATCCTTCTCAGAACCGACAGCTCTGTCAAGCTGAGTCAGTAGATTCTTGTTCAGGTGCATCGTTCCAGGGATGTGGGTGTGGGGCTGCTTGGAGTGACAGCCAGCTCCCCAAAACTGGTGCTGGTGGCAGCGCAGGGACACCCGCTGTGAGGTGAGGGCACATTTGCAATGTGCCCAGAGATAGGACAAGGAACAAGCAGTCAAGAGTGGCCTTGCTCTATGTGTGTCCCTTCCAGAGGGAGGGAGCTACAAGTCTAAAGTTTCCAAAGAACAAAAGCCACTGCTGGAGGCAGTGTAAAAAATGGGGGCATTTTTTAAGTTGCCAATGCCAGGAGATTCAACAGCACATTTTCAAACCTCTACTGGGGAATTCTTTTGCTTGCTTTCCTAATTGCACAGAATTCAAATCAAACCAGTATTTTGCTTTCTCCTCAGCTGATTTTGGCCTCTCTACTCAGCTCAACTCTGAGCAGAGCAGACCGTGCTTGGTAGCCGGGACTCCTTGGTGGATGGCGCCTGAAGTGGCGACAGGTCAACCATACGGCCCCAAAGTGGACATATGGTCTTTTGGAATTGTGGGGATTGAAATGTTAGAAAAAGAACCTCCTTACTGGGACCAAAGTCATGCCTCGGTAAGCAGCAAATACTCACTGATCCCACTGTCTTTCTCACCTCTCCCATGCCCTGCGTGCCATTGGGAAAAATCCCATTGCCATCTGCTGGAACTGCTTCCACCAAGGTCCCCTCTAAAAATGTCCCTGCAACACATTAGCATCTGCTGTAGATTTGGATACATCAGTGGGGGAACTCAAGCCTTACCACATGCAAACAAACTCCATTCTCAGGAAACACTTTCCTTTGGGTTATAAGTGGTTCCAGTTCTTTTGTTTGTGGAGACGGCCTCAGTAACAGGAAGCAAGCATCTTAGAACTCCTGTGATCTTTCCATAAATGAAGGAAGGAAACCCAAACCCAACAACGTTTCTAAAACTGTGGTCTTTAGAGAGGAACCTAACCCAGTGAGCAGTTTCTTCTCACTGGGAAACATGCTTGCAACCTGGGCATGAGTGTGTAAAGGCCACTGAGTCTCTTCTGCTTCTTGTGCAGTGCTGCTGCACTGCATTTAGTGACTGTGTTTCTTTCACAGCCCAAGGCATGTTCTCTGTGTCACCAAGCCAGAGCCTGGTGATGTGGAGAGCCTGCCAAAACCTCCTGTTTGTTTCCTGGCCCTATCTGGGATGGGCCTACCACTAATGCATTGACTTGAGTAGCCAAATGAGCAGAGGATGACCATAGGGATGGCACCTCTCCTTCTTCTGACCATGACAATTTTTCTTTTGCTGCAAAAGGGGAAGCTGCAATTTTCAGACTGCTGAGAGACAGAGCTGCAGGTGGCACCTGTGTGCCCAAGCAGGCATTTCCATCCCAATACACCGCTGCAGGCATCTTAATGTGGCTGTGTTGAAGATGAGATTGTAAATCTTTATTTCCTTACCTGGGGATTACCTGATGGATTTTCTTTCTTTTCTTCCAATTCCCATTGTTTTCAAGAATAGCACAAAAAGCTTGATGAGTTTTGTTCTAAGGCACATGTGCTTAAAGGACCAACAAGCAGTGCAGAGATGCCTTTCATGTACTAACCCTTGAATTTAGTTAGTATAGCAAAGTCCCTCTTCCATAAAGCCTCTCAAGCTGGTATGAATCCTCAGAGAAGCAAACGTGCTTTTGCTGATGTAGTTCCCACTAACTAGGTCAGTCAATGAAATCAGCTGCCAAGGCAAGATCTGCGGGATGGTGGAAAAGCTGTGGCCGCATCAGGGTTTGGGTTTTTGGTTGGTAAAGGAAAGTCATCTCTGGGTCTCTGTCAGGGCAGTAACTGCCACTGAAGAACAGAGGTTAAACAAAGGGATCTGGGAGAGCCTTAGAGATGTGAAAGCAGCAGGTGGAGCCTCGTGGGGTTTTTTTTCTCCAGGCTCGACGCCTGATAGCCAAAGTAGGGACCCCAAAACTGCAGCATCCCAAGCTCCTCTCAGCTTTGCTACGTGACTTCCTGAGCTGCTGCCTGCAGAGAGACGAGGAGCAGCGCTGGTCTGCCAAGGAGCTCCTGCAGGTAAAATGTGAAGGGGCTGCAGGTGAAACAGGCTCTGAGGGATGGGCTCCTCCTCCACTCAAGTCCAAGGCATCATAGGAGTCCTCTTCTTCCTCACTTCCACTCTTGGTGCTCTTCAAATGAAAATGATGAGGAATCCTAGACTGGGCTGGGCTGGCAGGGCCCTGTCAAGGTCCTCTGGTCCAAGAGTCCTACAATGAGCAGGGACATCTTCAAAGAGATCAGGTTGCTCAGAGCCCTTTGCCACCTGACTTGGAATGGTTGCAGGCATGGGGCACCTACAAGCTCTTGGGGCAACCTGTGCCAGGGTGGCACCATGCTCCGAGTAAACAAGTTCTTCCTTAGACCTACTCTGACTTCATCCCCATTTTGTTTAAAAATATTCACCCACATCCTATTGTAACTGGCCCTGTTAAAAAAGATGTCCCCCACTTTCTTCAAAGCCACTCTGAAGTCTTGGAAAGTGGCAATAAAGTCTCCCTGGGGCCTGTTCTTCACAAAGCTGAATAACTCCACCTCTCTCTACATCTCCTGAGAGGAGAGGTGCTCTGTTTTCTGTTTCTGTCACCCTCTTAGTTTTTTAATTTGGTGCTGTGCTCAGTTTTACCTAATGGCAAAAGAATTGAAGTAGAGCAATGCAGGGTACAGAGACATGAAATGGAGGTGCAGGAACCCAAGGAAGCCAGTCCCAGCTGAGCAGTCAGAGATTTGGCAGGAGGGGCTGTGGGGGTTCACTCTGAGCCTCTGAGGGGCCCTGGTTTGTGCTTCCCAGCCCACCCTCAGAGGTTTCTGCCACACAAACAGGGACAGCCAGGAGGGACTTGTCCCAGCCCCATCTGCTGCCTGGCACCCTCAAGCAGATGGGAACTGTGCCAGGGTTACTGCCAGGTTGTGTGGCACAGTGGGAACTGCAGGACCCTGTGCCCCTGGGCTGGCCCTGCAGGGAAGGAAGGTGCCAACCAGCACACGAGGGGCAGGGCATGGAAAGGTAGACACTGCTCTGTCTCCCTGCGGAAATCAGCACAGTGCCTGTCTTACAAAGAGAGGGACCAATGAGAGGCTTTGGAGTTTCCTGAAAAGAAGAAATTCCAAGGGCAGAAAGCACCATTTCTAGAGCACTGGCAGGGCTAAAATCTCAGCAAGATGAAGACACCAGTATAAATGGATGAGTAGGATTCTGGGCCAGGTTTGCCTGTGATGGCAAAATCCTGCACATAAAGATGGAGGTGTAGACGGTCCCATTGTTCCTCTTCCTGCATCCTTCTAGGGGCAGGAGGAATCCTGTGAAGCACTGAGCTTGGAAAGTCATGGTTCATTGTTTTTTGTTGATTTGGTTTTTTTCCCTTTGGGCAGCATCCATTTGTAAGATATGCTGAGCCTGCGTCCAGCCTGGTGCCACTGATTGTTTCAGTGAAGAGGAAGGAGACAAAAATGTGACAATCACATCAGGACCATTTATTTATTCCTTAACAGGTTTAGAGTAGGATTGTAGGTTAGGACTAGGAATAGGATTAGGATTAGATTAAGGATTAGGATAAGAATAAGGATAAGGATAACGATAAGGATAAGGATTAGGATTAGGATAAGGATAAGGATAAAGATAAGGATAAGGATAAGGATAAGGATAAGGATTAGGATTAGGATTAGGATAAGGATAAGGATAAGGATAAGGATAAGGATAAGGATAAGGATTAGGATTAAGGTAAGGGTTAGGGTTAGAGTAGGATTGTCTAATAGGACTGCAGAGTTGCATTGAAAATCAATAAAGTTTCTGAAACCACAACTCACCTTGTAGATCCCCTTCCTTCTCACTCTGCGAATAAACTCAAGAATTCCTTCTGAATTGTCTGTTGTTTCTTAAAGGTGGAAAGTGAAACGGTGTCTTTGGCATGGTGTGTAAGTGGGGAAGGATCTTCTTCATTCATCCTCTCCAGACCAGACTGCCTTTGGAATATGGCCCACTGGTCAGTTTCTGGCCATCTTTGGTACTTCTGTTTTAGGCAGAAAGGACAATGGCATTTGCAGGCAAAAGCAAAGGAAGAATGGGGCAGCCCAAACATCTTATGCAGATGCAGGCCTTCAGCTGTGACTGGAGAGCATTGGGGCTCCGGCCACTTGGACGTGGATCCCTAAATGCAATAATCTCTTTGGCTGGAGGAGAGCCTTGCTCAAGTGAGAAAGCAGACAGATCAGAGAGGGTGCTCGGGAAGGTCTCCTGTGGTGCAGAGCTGTCAGCACCTGTGAGGTGAGAGCGGGCCCGGCCTTGCCCGGGCTGGAGCCCCAGCAGAGCCCCGGCAGAGGCCGGAGCAGCCTGAGCCCGGCAGAGGCAGGCTGGAAGGAGGCCCTTGGAGCTGCAAGAGGCAGCAGTCGGGCCCTGGGTGCCTCTTCCTGGGAGCGGGCGAATCCTCCGCCCTCAGAGCCCAGGTGGCAGCTGGCTGCTGCCGAGGGGAAGAGCAGCCATGCTGGGCACAGCCCAGCCTGGAGGCATTGGCCATCTGCAGTGTGCCCAGGAACAGAGAAAGGCCAAGGGCAACGGAGGGCTGCTGGGCTGGCTGAGGATTCCTCCTCTTCTGCCAGCTGTCCTGCAACTCCTGACAAAGGTCAGCAGTGCATGCAGCACTCTGGGCACCGCGGCAGGGAGCTGGGCTGCTCGGCAGGCTGGAGCACAGGGCAGCCTCCTTCAGGCCCGGCACTTGTGCCAGGGGAAGCGAGGCCAGCGTGAGGCAGGGACAGCTTGGCAGGGCCCATCTGCAGGAGCCAGCGCCTCACACAGCTCTGGGAGGAAGCACCTGCAACCCTGCAGTTCTGCACTGAGCCAGAGCAAAGGTGTGAGATGCAGAGTATTTGGCAGAAATATGGAGGCTCACCAGGCCAGCCTGCTTTGTGCTCTCTGGTGCACAGCAAGCGCTGTGCAATGCAGCTCTGAGCTGCTGGGAGAGAGGCACATCAGGGATTTGCCTGAGGCTTGTGCTTGAGGAGTGAACTGATTTGGCAGAGGGCAAAAGGGTTTTAGTAGGCAATTTGTGTTTTCTTCATTAATTTCTGAAGGAAAGTCATAATGTGTTGCACACAGGTAGGGTTAGTAGAAAAGAAAGGCCTTATAAAATCAGGCCTTCCTATTGGTATGTCGGCTCAGTTACCCTGTAGAAAGCGAAGGGAGATGACCCATCCTCTGATCAGCATCGAACTCCAATTTATTGATCCACCAGGCACATTTTATAACAGTGTTAATTAAGTTCATACATATTGCAAAACCCGAGCTCATTATAGCTGCAGATTAAACATCAACCCCTCCTTTTGTTTTCAATACCTGTGGTTTGGTTTTGAAACCATGATTTGTTTTCTCACCCTGATATGAACGGTTCTCAAGGCTTCCATGTTTTGTCACTTTTGCTTTCCCATAATTTATCCAAGGACAAGATATTTACTTGTTATGAAAAAAAACAACCTGAGAACTTCTGCTGTTTACATAAATGTGCCTGAGAACCTTGTTGTTTACAGAAACAGGCTTTCAGAATTTGCTCCTCACAGCTGCCTTTTACATTTCCATCAGCTGTATATGATTATGGCATGTCTGAAGAAAACTCCATAAGCCATTTCTGAGCAAAATTCTCCAACATTATCCCATCATAAAAAACCCCAAAACAATATTAAAAGTAGTAGTAATTTTAATTTATTATTTAAAATAAAAAAATATAAAATTGGTTACAATATAATTTGATTAAAATAAGGGAGAATTTGGTTCCAATAATAGCACATAAGCAAAAGATAACCACGGGGTGTGGAGTGCAGGGCTCTGGCACCCTTGCCAAATCACGTACGAGCTTTCCAAGTGAAGATTCTTCCTTATATGCCATCTGTCAATGCTGTCTCCTCCCATTTTCGATTCAGCACACTTCTACCTCTGCCCTCATTATCATCTTTACCACGCATGTGCCACCACTCGGTATGGTGGTCGCACAAGTCTTTGGGGGTCATCTGAGGAAGATTTTGTAGTCTTCCTCTTTGTCCTTTAACTCACCTTTGCGTTACACATGCCCACCAAGCCAATACAATGTAAGCCAAAACTAACAAAATTACTGCATTTAGGCATCAAGGCAAAAAATCCCTTATAATTAGCATTTTCCTGGGACACAACCAGACTGTCCCTTCTTTGTTAGTTTTTAGCAACCATTTTCTCTTGCTTTCCTCCTGTTCCTGAACATCTGTCGGGAGGAGGGGGGAGGTAGAGCCCCGCCTCTCCCTTTTTCTTTGGCATTACAACTTTTTACTGTTTTAGTATTTCCAAATATTAATTACTGTATCAATATTGATTCTTGTTTCAATTTTTATCAGCACGAATCATACCTATTTACCACACTATGGTAAATTTCCAGCTGTCCTGTTGCGTCTTCTACATGCAACCAGCTAACTTCCCATGGGAATAGTCGTGAGTGCAGTTAGCACAACAAGCTATTGTGCTGAGAAAACTGTTTGCATCTATAATAAAAAAGAAACCTGTCCCATGAGAGTCCACAAAAGAAAAATGTAACCACCTGAGTAAGAGTGAGTCTTAGAAAGTGTGAGTCTTAGCATGTACACACTAATACACCTTCTAAGCAATAAATTGTGTGGCAAGGAAACTACCAGCCAGTTGGAGTTGAACACGAGGTCTGTGAAAATAGTATAAAAATGAGTTATGTGACTAAAGAATTGGCTTTCCCTGCATGAAGAAACTGAGTCCTGGCTGCTTTATTGACACAGCAATGTGGCTTCACTCAGCAAGAGCACTTGCAGGGTGTATTGATGAAACACTTGTGTTTGATTCCCAGAATAGGAATAAGAGGCATTAAGTCCAACAAACAGGGCATAGTCTTTTCAATTCCTTTAGCTTTAACAGGAGTGCTGAACCCTGGATTCCCCCACTGCAGTGCTTACTGTGTGCAAGTGGCTATCTTGGCCTTGAGAATAAGGAGAGTGGTCCTGCTAAGAAGGTAACTGGAATGCATTCAAGGGGAAGAAAGTGTTTTTAGGAGGCTTTTGACCACCAAAGGAGAATTTGAGGAATGGGAATATTTCCTATATGACTGTGTCAGGAACTGGAGTCGTGTCCCAGGCCCTGCCATATTTGATCCATGCTTGAGCAGGTTGACAAGACAATGAAGAAAAGTTTCTTGTTTAACAAGTGGGACCTTGAGCCTTGAAAGAGAAACAATGGATTGGTCAATGGGTGGGCAGTCAAGCTTTGAAAGGAGAGCAATGCACAATGGAGCCCTTGGTGGCAGGGAGTCATGGAGTCATCCTGAGCCATCATCTCACATGCCAGGCATGTGTGAGCTGATGCTGTAACTGGGAAAATTCCACTCCTGAGCAGGAGATACAAGGCCTAGTTGTGGGCTGGAGATTTGAGAAGGACGAGATGCACAGCCTTTTGATCAAGGGGATGTCCTGCAAGTGCACTGCCTACCTGCCCCTGCTGCTGAGCACCAAGCTCCAACTCCTTCTCCTGTTCAGTGGATTTTTGGGAATCCAGAGGTCAGTATGTATTATACGCTACTGTAAGTAATAGAATGAATTTGCTTTGCAAGCCCAGTTTTGTCCTGGGTTATTTTGTGCATGGGTCACCTGAACCTGTGACAATGACCAGCAGGGATCTACAGGACACTCCTACTCTGATGTCAATAAATTCTGAGAAGTGATTGAAATATGTCAATAAATTGGAGGTAATGCTTAGCCTGTAAGTTTCAGCAAAGTATTGAATATGTCTTAGTTCCATGGATACAAACTACTAGGTGAGATTGCTGGGTGTGCATGACTTAGGGAAGTTACTCCCTGTGCACCCAGCAATGAAATCAAGTAATGCCTCCTTTCTAACCCTGAGCTGGCAGCAGGGATCCGGCCTGCTTGGTCACTTTCATATTGACAACTTCTGTTAGCAGGGAAGAAAAGTCCAAATGAAACCTTCTCCAGCTGTTTTCCTCTGGTTGATCTTTTTAGGCACCAAAGCTCTGTGCCATGGGTGGCCTGGGTGTGTGCAGAGCAATGCAGCCCCCACAAAGCCCTTGGTTTTCCCACAAGTTGCCAGTTTGACTGCTTCCAAAGGGGAAGAAAGGCAGACTCCACAGGAGTCCTGGCCCTGTCCAATAAAGGTGCAAATATGTGGGGAGATTTGTTAGCAATGATTTCAGCTGTTATGCCAACCCAGTGCCTTCTTTCTTGCTTCTGTGCATTATAGGTGAGTAATGTAATAGTTGGCTCTCACAATTAAGAGATAGATATTATGTGGATAGATATTCTGTTCAAATGTAAAGTGCTGTTATTGTAATATGTCCTGTCATAGTCCTCTTTCTTATCCCCCTTGTAATAGCCTCGGTAGTCAGGGCATTTGGGAAGGGCTGGCTTGTGACCAGCAGGCGGGGTGTAACAACCCCTGACCTCCCATCAAGATGCAAGAAAGTAATCTCCACCACTGGACCGCAGAGAAAGAGTTGACTGAAAAAACATTGGGAGGGGCTAAGGGTATGAAAAGCAGAGCATCCCTTTTGTAGATGAGCATGTGGCTGCTAATCATGGAGACTTCCCAGTGCTTCAACCTTTCCTTATACAGCCTTTTCTTAAGGTTTAATAAATCTTTAAAAAGTTAAAAGAAGGGTAATTTCTCAGATGAGCAATGCTTTGGGCCATTTTCTTGGTCTCGTTTCCTTTGCTTGGGTGCCATCTGAGTGCTCAGTTGGGGTACAGGCTGTAGGTGCTTTGTGCACTCCTGGAGTCCCTGTTGGATCCCTTGAAAGACAGGATTTGGCCCACAAGGGGCATTTGTGCTGCTTTGTGACAGAGGAGAACTTCCCAGGCTATTTTTGGTTTCCTGTAGGGAAGGTTGGTTATTGCTTGGCATAAATTTACAGACCAACATGGAGCGTTTGCTTTGTGATGTCAGGGCATGGTTGCCACCTTGTCGTAGTGACATCAGAAGGTTACCCTGGTGCATGGAAGGCCTGAGTGTCAGAGCAGTCCTAGCACTTGCTCAGTTCAGGAGAATCCTCCTGATTGAGGAAATTGTCAGTGGGCTGTTGCACACTGACAGGAGCCTTGCTTTTTCCAGTGTGTGAGCACAGCCTGCAGACTTGCAGGACAGTGTTAAAATGATTGAGGGAATTGCTCCTTTGCTTTTCGCTGCCTATGGAATTACCTATGGTGCCTATTTTGTAGCACATTTCAGACGTAAGTAGATATTTCCTCTCTGCTTAGGTTAGGGTGTATCCTAACCTGGCTTTTGTATGTCTTCCTTCTCTTTCTTAGTGACTGAGTTTCTGGTTTTGAAACAGAAAGAGCATTAGGATACCACTGTTTTGGTAAAGCTCCTGTCAAGGCATTCATCTTAAAAGTGGGTGTCTGTAGCCACAGGGGCAGCATTTGCAAGGGAACCTGCAGGGCTTCCGATGGCTCCATGGGAGAGTCTGTGGCAGCAGAGTCTGTCATTTCCTCAGTTTGCTGGGACAAGCAAGACATCTTTGAAAATGCAGACTGGCAGACCTTCAGGGAAGGCTGAATAGTTGGACTAGGACTACTGTTGTAATGTAGTTTAGGATTTTGCGCTCTGCTAGTGTAAGGAAGGCTATTGCGATGTGGTAGATAGGGATTGGCGTTTGCAAAATCTCGTGATGTCATGGAAAGCAGCAAGATTCCTCTCCCCCTAATGCCTAGTGATAAGAGATCACCCAAGAATGTAGATCCCCCTAACACTAGTAACTTTCTACTCCTTATTAACCAATTACAGTAAAGTAAGACCCCCTGACGTAGAGAAAACCTCCCCGATTATAAAACCCGACGGGATGAGACAATAAAAGCCTTTGGACCGTCCACCACGTTAGTGTTTGCATGTGTTCTTGGCCCGAGCGACCCTGGAGAGTTTGGGTCGCCGTGCCGTTTCCTCAGAACCAAGTCACCTTGCCTTGCATCAGAAGGCAACATGCGATTAAGATTGGGAGGGCATAGGAGCGGACTATGATGAGGTTAATAATGAGGGAGTAGTTGGTCATTGAGGGTGGTTTGGGTTAAGCTAGGGAGAGGATTGGAACCTCTGAGTTAAAGGACTGAAGTCTTTTGCATTTTCCGAGCTCTTCCACGCTAGCTGGTCCTTTTCTTGGACGTGGTGTGGTGTGATAGCCTTTTGTAATTTAGTTGTTTTCATTACTTAAGGCGAAGGCTTGCTTCTGGTATTGGCCTCACTTTTCCTATCCTTTCTTATTGGGAAGAGTTCATCATAGATAGAAACTGACCTGGATTGCTCCAGAACTCAGATCACGTAGGACTGTTAATCTTTGAACAAACAAACCCTTAGTAGCGGCTGCACCACTACGATGTCCTGATCCAACATCGAGGTCGTAAACCTCCTCGTCGATACAGACTCTCAGAGGACATTGCGCTGTTATCCCCGGGGTAGCTTGGTCCATCGATCAATTGTATTGGGTCTGGATGCTATTAGCACGTTGAGGGGTTGCTCTTAATCTAGAGGTGTGGTCTAATTTTTGGAGGTTTTGTTTAGCTCCAAGGTCACCCCCACTGAAAAACACAGACCAGAAGCTTATGTGTCAGTGAACCCAGTAGGTGAGTATGTGTTTTAAGGTGGTTGCTGGTTTTGAAGTTCCACAGGGTCTTCTTGTCTTACAGGTTTATCCCTGCTTTTGTACAGGGAGATCAATTTCACTGATTGCCGGTAAAAGACAGTTAAGACCTCGTTTAGCCATTCATACTAGTCTCGATTTGTGGGACAACTGATTCCGCTACCTTTGTACGGTTAGGATACCGCAGCCGTTGAACGTGAGTCACCGGGCAGGCATCACCTTCAAAACTTGTTTTGGATTTGCTGAAGGCTATGCTTTTGGTAAACAGTCGGGCCTTGACGGGTTTGCCTAGTTCCTTTTACAGGTTTTAATCTTTCTTAATGGATGCTCCTCTGTCAGGTTAATAAGATACTTAATACTGTGCTTGTTTGATTTGTCATATATTGGCGGCTTGTTCATAATGTACAGATGTAAGCTTGTGTCATAGAGGGAGGACCCTGGTTACTCATTCTAGCATTATTTCTCCTATTTGAATATAGGTCACCCTGTTAATGGGGAGGGAGTCATAAGGTTCTTATATTTTTGTAGTGTAGAGCTTTAACGCACTCTTTGTTGATGGCTGCTTGAGGGCCCACAATGTAGTTGGAAAAACCAGTATTTATCTGCTCGTAGAGATTGTATTCTTTTTAAAAGGAGCTGTACCTCCTTTAAATGGCCCTTAATTTGCTTCATTAGGGTTTGTAGGTTTTCCTTGGAGAAGAATTAAGAGTGAACTTAGATTCGTTTCTCAGGCAACTAGCTATCACCCAGCTCAACTGGCTCTTCACCTCTACTGACAAGTCATCCTGTTAGCTTTCAAAAACACATAATCACGGAGCGATTATATGCGGTGCTTTTTACTAAGAGTTCTGGGAATCGGGGTATATTCAACCCAAATCTGACTCCGACCATACATCTGAAATTATCATGTTTTATACTCTATCATTACATAACTTTCATGTTAATTATTAAACTTATATTGTTCTATTGTATACATAAATTTAGCCCCTCTCTGAATTTCCAACATAGTTTCTCACTATTCTTCTTATGGTTATATAATAATTACATTTAATTACTAAACAATCATCACATCTAACAATTATATAATTTATCATACTGCTTACACAGGTGCAGTTGATCTGGGAAAGCACAAAGCCTAACATTTTAGATTCTATCTTTAACTTTTTTCAGGGTTCCACTATCATTCTCCCCCCTTTGAAAGCATTTTCACTTCACTATAGGTGTAAATGTTTTCACTTGATACAGTCCTTTATTCCTCAGTTCGTACTCGGTTCTTCAAATCCAGGGTTGATGTAAACGTTGTCGTGGATGCTGTTACGAACTGGAGAACCAGAAGATGGTGGGCGTGGATCTCGTGTTAGTGCCTTTATTATCCTCTAGTTCCAAGATGTTTTCTTCTCTATCTCTCCCTTTAAGATGCTGTAAACTAACCAAATTGCTAAGAATACAATTAGTAAGATTACCACACTCTCAATGCTAGATTTAATCCATGAACTCACATTCCACCCTAATCCTTTAAAGATTTTTCCTAACCAGCTTGTAGCCAAATCCTTTTGCTCTTCTTGTGCTTCATGATCTGTTTGTTTCAACTGATTGATGTCATATTCCACATCTGCAGTTACATTTGGGATATGAACGCAGCAATGATCAACTTGTCCCTTTAAAAATCCACATACTCCATGCTCCTTCAGGAGTAACATATCTAGGGCCAATCCATTTTGTAAAGTCATTTTTGTGGTGGCTTGTAACTGTATATTTAATTCTTTAAATCCTTCCCGGGTGACTCTTGCCAGTCTACCTACCTGACCTGTAAGTTTGTACAGCATCTCTCTGCTCTTACAGTTTGCTATAGGACCAAGCAATGACTCTAGGGCCCATCCAAATTTCACTCCACTAGAGGGTTCTTGCCAAGTGTCATCTGGATTTTCATTGTCTAGAACTTCTCGTCTTGCCCTTATCTGCAGAAGTTCATGTTTTCCATTAAATGGGGACTTTTTCCAAATTGGACATAAGGTTGGGAGGCCTAAAGTAATCTCCTTTACTGTCCCGTCTACAGGCAGATGTGTTGTCCAGGTACCATCACTTGCTGCCCATACAAATTGTACTGGACCTCGGATTGTAATCCTGGTACACCCTATAATCACTTTATAATTCACTCTGCCTTGTTTATGTTTGATCCCTCTGCAAGCACAACCAATTTGTAGGGCTATTGCCAGGGGTGGCATCTGTTTTATCTCTTCATCATCTGAAGTGCAGTCGTAAGTTTTATTACATGCCCACCAACTTACTTTGTCTGCCCTCGTTCTGCTACTAGTGTCAGTGTTCGTTATTGCTGGATCTGTTTCATTCTCGGGGCCTTCCCACTTAATACACCAAGGGGTGTTTGCCATATATTGGAATCTTTGAAGAATACTGACAGACCACGCACTGTCCCAAGGTTCTATCTGATCTTTCTTATCCTCGGCCTCACATTCCCATACCTGAGTTGTTTCTGTAACTTGCCTTGATTCGGGTACCAGTTTACATGTAATTGTTTTGTTCTTTTGTATTTCAGGTAGTTTTGATGTTATAATTCCCCAATTTACTGGGTCTCCTGCTGCCTTTGGTATTGGCAGACAGGCAGTTATTCGGCTGGTGTTTTGCATTTTGGCAAAATCTTTGACTAATCTGATCATTACATTCTCAGCCCGAACTGCATTAGAAACCTTTATCACCTGTGTTTCCGTTTGTACCTCTCTCTTCATTCTAGAATGAAGAGTGGTTGGTTGATCATTTTGCATTCCACAACCCAAAGATATTAATAACCATAACATTAGCACAATTACTGATAGCATTCTGAAAGCAATTAAACACATCTTATCTGCAGCCTTTGTTCATTCCAGAGTTTATACAGTCTGTGATCCAGGATGGACTTTCTTCACTCAGGTATAGTGGATCCAGGGGTCCACGCCGGCTACTTTGACTGCTGTAAAGGTGGCCAGTAGTACCTGATGGGGTCCACTCCACTTTTCTTTCAGCAGTTCCTCGTTCCAGTTCTTGATGTACACCTCGTCTCCTGGATGTATGTTATGGACTGGGTTCTCAAGAGTCAGTGGTCTATTCCACACGAGGATACTCCGGAGCTGAGTGCATATCCAGTGTATCTGGTTCCGTTTTCCATGAAGCTGCTCCCATCTGTAAACAGCTCCCACTCTGGCTGCTCTAGTGGGACGTCTTTCAGGTCTTCTCTTGCTGAATAGGTGTACTCTATTACTTCTACCCAGTTGTGTTCTAATGGCCTTCTTCAGTTGTGGCGTCTAGGAACAAAGCTGGATTCAAAAGGTTAGTTGTTTTTAATGTGACATCATCCTGTTCAGTCAGGACTACCTGGAATTTCATCATCCTGCTGGGAGATAGCCAATGGCTCCCCTTTTGTTCTAAGACAGTGGTTACCATGTGTGGTACATAGACATCTATGTGCCTTCCCGTAGTAAGTTTCCTGGCTTCTTGTATCAGGATCACAGTAGCTGCGACTGCCCGCAGACATGGGGGCCACCCGGCACTTATGTTGTCGAGTTGTTCGGAAAAGTAGCCCACTGGCGTTTTCCAGCTTCCCAGATGTTGGGTCAGGACTCCTAGTGCTAGGCGCAGCCTTTCATGTACAAACAGCTGAAAATCTTTAGACAGATCGGGTAACCCTAGTGCTGGAGCAGTTGTCAGTGCTTCCTTTAATTTTAGGAAGGCTTCTTTCTGTGGTTTGCCCCAGGTGAATGGCTGTGTCTTTTGAGCTTCATACAGGGGTTTCGCAATCAGTCCATAGTCCATGATCCACAAGCGACACCATCCTGCCATCCCGAGGAAGACTCGCAACTCATGTAAATTCTGGGGCTCTGGAATAGCACAAATAGCTTGGATACGGTTAGAACCTAGTTTTCGTTGCCCTTGTGAAATTTCACATCCCAGGTAAATCACAGTCTGTAGCTATTAGTATATCATCAACATACTGCAAGAATAAGTATTGGTCTCTTGGAACTTGCCCATTTTTGGTCCAAATCTCCAGTTCCTTTGCCAGTTAGTTTCCAAATAGGGTCAGCGAGTTCTTTTCATGTCCAGGTGAGCTGGGTCTTTCTTCCGTTCCCTGGGTTTTTCCCACTCAAAGGCAAACAATTTCCTACTTTCTTTGTCAAGGGGGATGCAGAAAAAGGCATCTTTTAAATCAATTACGGTAAACCATTTATTTTTCTCCTTTACGGATGTTAGCATTGTATAAGGATTTGTTACCACTGGATAAATGTCCTTTGTTATTTTATTTATTGCTCTCAAATCCTGCACTAATCAATATTCAGCATTTGGCTTCTTTACTGGAAATACTGGTGTATTAAATTCTGATTCACATTCTTCTAAAATTTGGTACTTCAAGAATTTCTCAATAATCTTTACTATTCCTTGTTGTGCTTCTGGTTTTATGGGATATTGCTTGACTTGTACAGCACTTGCCCCTTCTTTTAAATCTACATGCACTGGTTGTGCCAATTTAGATTTCCCTGGTATATCCGTCTCCCATACAGAGGGAATCACTGCATCTTCTACCTCCCTAGGGATAGAGGGGACAGGTTTTTCTTTGATCATTAATATCTGTCCTGTCTTTGATTCAGGTATTTTCATTATAAGCTCTCCATTTTCAAAGGTTATTACCGCATCAAGTTTTGCTAGCAAATCTCTCCCTAAAAGCGGAATTGGACACTCAGGTACATATAAAAATTTGTGTGTTATAATCTTGTTTCCAAAACACAAATCTAGGGGTTGCAGGAAAGGCCATTTTTCCTCTTTCCCTGTAGCGCCGACTATTGTTGTTTCCTTGTCCCCAATTTGTCCTTGCAAATCATTCAAGACAGAAAAACTAGCTCCCGTATCTATTAGAAATCTGACCTCTTTATGCCCTAACTGTATATTTACAACAGGTTCCTTAACTTGTTCTCCCGGTTCTACATCTAGTCAGCTGGTATACTCCCCCAGGACCATCTCCAGCCTGCTGGAACTGATTGCCCTGGTCAAACTGGTTATTCAAACTTGGGCAATTTCGCTTCCAATGCCCCTCCTGCTTACAATATGCACATTGATTCAGGCTTAACCCCTGGGAAACTGGTCTCCTACCCCAACCAGTCCTGTTATGCCCCCTGAAATTTAGATTCCCTCTCCCCTGTATTACTTCCAAAAGATTCTGCTGCTGCCTTTTACTAGCTTCTTTTTCCCGATTGTTATATACCTTCCAAGCGACCTCGAGTAACTTATCCAAATTCCTTAATTCTTCCCCTTCTAATTTTTGCAATTTTCTACGAATGTCATCCTGTGGTTGACCCAAGAATATGAGAGCAAGCTGAACCTTTGCTTGCTCTGTATCCATTTGAAGGTCTGTATATTTCCTCGCTACCTCCTTAAGCCTCTCCAAAAATGCAATGGGAGATTCCTTCTTTTCTTGTCGAACCTCATATAGTTTGGACCAATTTATAGTTTTGGGCACAGCATTCTGAACTCCTATTTGGATGCACTCTT
The DNA here is from genome assembly GCF_028551555.1 of Melozone crissalis. Taxonomy (NCBI): domain Eukaryota; kingdom Metazoa; phylum Chordata; class Aves; order Passeriformes; family Passerellidae; genus Melozone; species Melozone crissalis. The sequence continues at coordinate 932,781 of NW_026535830.1, forward strand.
GATATTTCCGTAATCTCCTCATATCGCACAATAAATTAGGGTCCCAATTTGGATCCTCAGTTGGGAAATTCAGATCTAAATTCCCTGTTACCAGCCCATTTCTAATATCTTCTCTTGCCCTCTCTTTGGCTGCCTTAAGTACCATTTCTTTTTCAGTAGAATCCATCAGAGTATCTAATATCACTTGTATGTCATCCCAGTCAGGATTTTGAATTTTCATAACCATTTTTACTACGTGTGCCACTTTATCAGGATTTTCTTTATAAGTTCCGGCTGGCTGTTTCCAAATTACTAAGTCTGCCGGGGAAAAAGGCACTTTTACAAATACTGGCCCTTCCACTCCGACACCTTGTCGCAAGGGGGCAATCACAGTCTGTTTTTGTTTCCTTATGCCATCTCTATGCACAACTGGAGCAAGCTTTGCCCGATCCTGGGTTCTATGGGCTATTGGGGTCACTGATTCATTACCATTGCTATCTTTTTCACTCACATACCTCTTTCCCCTTTCTATCACAGTTAGGTTTTGCTCATCTTCCGAGGAAGAGGGATAGGGTGACGATGGGAGAGGAGGATAAAGAGGGAAAGGTGTACTAGATGAAATAGGTTCAGGGGTAGGTGGGTGAGGAGCAGGTAGTGGGATAGGGACAGATGAAACAGGTGGGATAGGGTTAGGTTCTCTTGTTCCTATTGGAGCTACTTGTAAATCAATATCTGTATAATTTTCCCTACTCAAGCTTTCTCTTAACGCCAAGTGTTCTAAACAACGTTCCTCACAAACCACACACTTTGCAGATGTTTTAACCATTAATAATCCACATTCATTCTGCCATTCTGGCTTTCCCCGTAAGTAGAAAAACAGATTAACATATGGGACTTCATCCCATTTTCCTTCTTGTTTACAAAACGACATTAACTGCGAAATAGTGTTATATTGCAGAGTACCGTATTTTGGCCATTTTTCACCATTCTCCAAGGCATATTCTGGCCACCATGAATTACAATAATCAATCAACTTAGTTTTACGTAATCCTTCCCCAAAGTTACCTTGTTTCCAATGTGCTAATAAGCACCCCAAAGGAGAATTTTGCGGGATAGGGGTGTTACTGCCCAAAATCCCTTTAAGTTTCTCCATTTCAAAAATACCACAAATGCCGAACCCGCAACGCTTTCGCGATTGTCTTACGGAACGGCGCCTAGGCTTACACCAACAGGAAGTCCTTTAGCCCAACCAAGTGTAGCTTTCGCTGCGTCTTATTGGCAGGCACCCAAAACCAAAGTAAAAAGCACTTTACCTTTCTCCCAGGGATGTTTGTGAGCGGCGGAAGCGGTCGCGGCCGATGGGCTCCCCGAGAATCCCTCGGTGCCGGCTGGAGCGTGATCGAGTCGCGAACTCGCTCAGCAGCACTCACAAGGTTCCCTTCTGGGTTCGCCAAAATATTAGCGTTCAGAAACACATAATCATGGAGCGATTATATGCGGTGCTTTTTATTAAGAGCTCTGGGAATCGGGGTATATTCAACCCAAATCTGACTCCAACCATACATCTGAAATGATCATGTTTTATACTCTATCATTACATAACTTTCATGTTAATTATTAAACTTATATTGTTCTATTGTATACATAAATTTAGCCCCTCTCCGAATTTCCAACATAGTTTCTCACTATTCTTCTTACGGTTATATAATAATTACATTTAATTACTAAACAATCATCACATCTAACAATAATATAATTTATCATACTGCTTACGCAGGTGCAGTTGATCTGGGAAAGCACAAAGCCTAACATTTTAGATTCTATCTTTTACTTTTTCCAGGGTTCCACTATCAATCCCACTCTTTTGCCACAGAGACTGGTTGGCTCAATAATGGCTGCTCGTAAGTAGCTCACTTGGGTTTCGGGGTAGCAAACTTAAATTCATTTTGCATTATTTTTCTTGCTAGACCATGATGCAAAAGGGTTGATCTTTGCTGTTTATAGGTTAGTTTTCATTATTATTTCATCTTTAGCTTACGGTACGTGGTCTCTACCGCGCCAATGGTGTCTTTTCTATCGCCTATACTGGGAATAGTGAATGGTTTAGTTGGGTGCGGGGGAGTAGCTTTGTTATTCCACATCATGTTGATTGGGCTAGTTTGGCATCAAGACAATCTGGTGTTAGCAGACATTTTTCAGGTGTAAGTTCAATGCTTTTGCTTAAGCTACGTCTTGGTAGCCTAAGTGCACCTTCTGGTACACTGACCTTGTTACAACTTACATCATCTTTGGCTAAATAGCTTATAAGTTCATGGTGGAGGGGGTGGGGGGGGCGCCTGTGAGGAGGGTGACAGGCAGTATGTATGTGCCCCAGGGCCAGCTTAAAGAGGGCTCCATTGTCCCACTCTGCTGCTAAATCCACCTTCCAGGAGTTATTTCATACCCCTTTGCCGCTATGTTCTAACTTAGAAAATGTAGCCCATTGCTACCATTCCATAGGCTATACCTTGACCTGTCTCGTTAGCATGGTGGGGCTATTGCACTCACTGTTGAGCTTTCAGGGCAGATGGGCTGGTGACAGCGGTATGTAGGCTATTTTGGCAAGGAATGGTCAGGCATATCGTGGATCATCGATTACAGAACAGGCTCCTCTAGGTGGCTTTGGGGCACCGCCAAGTCCTTAGAGTTTTAAGCGTTGGTGCTTAAAGCATCAGGCGGATGCTTTAGTAGGTGTAAGCATCAAGATTTAGGGCCAGGCATAGTGGGGTATCTAATCCCAGTTTGGGCCCTGGCTTTTGTGGAGTTCAATTAATCGTTGTTCTAAGATCTTCTTTGATGGGGAGGCCTTTTTGGCATCTTGGGCTTGTGACAACTCAGTTGCTTTTTAATCTGAGCTACTTGGATAGCATGTGACCACTCTTTATGCCGGTTTAAAGTTAATTTGGGTCTCCTGTATGACCACGGTGGCTGGCACAGGATTTACCAACCCTGGATTTGCTATGGCTAAGTCAAGTTTACACTCATTGCATAATATTAACTACTGCTGATTACCCGTGGGGGTGGGGCAATTGCAAGGTATCTTGGGCTACGGTTGTGGTGAGCCTGATGCCCACTCCTATCTCCCTGATTGAGGTGTTCAGGGCATCTACACTGGAGCGTGGATACTTGCATGTATATACCTAGCAAAAACTAACAGTAAGGTTAGGACTAAGTCTTTCGTCCTTGGGTGCGTGTGGCAGCCATCTTGACATCTTCAGTGTCATGCTTTCTATAAGCTACAAGGACGTGAAATTTGGTGGATAGTTGGTTGATGGTTTGTCATCATGGCCTGTGTTTTTGTTTGGTTTTTGGAGAGGGGCTAGCTTTGGGATTAATATTATGTTTGTTTGGGGGTGGTCAGGGGAGTGATGATGGTGGCTGGTTAATTTTTTTGACAGTAGGGAATATAGAGGAAAGTTAATTGAAAGTGTATTGATGGTAAGTAGTTTGGACAATGTAGGGATATGCGGCTTAGTTACTTGAAAAAAAAAAGTCTAGATAAAAAAATAGATTCATAAAATGGAATTTAAATGTTAATTCCTAGTGAATGATAAAATAATTAATATGTCTGGCAGCCATTACACTATCTGTTGTCTAGAGGTAGGTAGCGCGCCCTCCATGAATGGGGTCAAAGTGCATCAGTGCCAAGTTTGCGACCACCTTATCCATTAGATCATGACATTCTGGGTGTTAGGGGATTCATATGCTCGGCGGTCATGTGATGGACATGTCAAGAGGAAGATAACACCTGCTCTGCACTTGAGGGGCTTATTGAAGAGACGCTAAAAGAAAACAAGTGCAAGAGGTCGGTATGCCGAGGTAATGAAGTTAGGGAGGAGTATTCAACCGACCACTTGTATCTGTGAAGGGCAAGGAGGAAGGAATGAAGCAAGTTATGATCCTGAAGTTACAACCAATAGTGCAAAAGAGCAAGTATAGGAGAGGTATGTGCTTGAGGGCAATAACCTAAAGCACATATGACGTTGAGTAGCTCAGTTCTCGTGAGAAGCGCGATCAAAAGATAATCACGTCTGGCTTGGGAGTGCTAGAAGGCTGTTGGCTGAGAATATTACGTAGGAGGTGGGCGAATCCTGTAGACTAGGGGAATTCAAAGGTGTACTGGGACATTCCTCATTCTCTAGGTTGGGTGTTGTGTACATTAGGTAAGATCCTGGGTCTTTGGGTAACGCTTGCGGCTTGGCCTTGGGTAGAAATACTTGGGTTGTATGGTACCTGAAGCAAGAATGTGCCTGGTAGGTAGGCCGGCCGAATACCATCCGTTTGGGTTTTTGGTGGGAGAGTTTGACGTGTAATGTGGATTATCCTACATTTCATGAGCTGTCTGATGGGGCAGAGAGTGCGATGCATTATTATACATACCCTGAAAGCAAGAAGAAAATGTGCTGGGTGGGGGGGGGGGGGGGCGCGTAAGGGGATGGGGGAGGGAATGAAGGACGTATTTAGGTATTCTTATAGTTAAATTTTTTAACGACGGCTTTTAACGACGGCCGTAAATCTCAGAGATAGGCCAAGTGGGAATTTATGATAGAATCTGTTTTGTTTTTAGGGCTGTGTTTTGTTCTAGGGGGATTGGCGGTTGCATCTAACCTGTCTCCTTACTATGGGGTGTTAGGCTGGTTGTAGCAGCGGTTGCGGGGTGCAGCTGACTAGTGAGTTTGGGGGTCCCTTTTGTTTCTTTGGTACTTGTTATGGTTTATTTAGGGGGAATGTTGGCAGTCTTTGTGTATTCAGTGTCGCTGGCAGCGGATCCTTATCCGGAGGCTTGGGGTAGCTGGGGTGTTGTTGGTTATGGTTTTGGGGTGGGGTTGGTTGTGATGGTGGGGTTTTTCATAGGGGGTGTGTTGGGGTTGTTGACGGACGAGGGGATGGTGAATAGTGGGGGTTTGTTGTCGGTCCCGTTGGATTTCAGTGGGGTGGCTGTGTTGTATTCAGAGGGGGTGGGATTGCTTTTGATTGGGGAGTGAGGGTTGTTGTTGACTTTGTTTGTGGTGTTGGAGCTTGTGCGGGGGTTGTCTCGGGGGGCGATTCGAGCTCTTTAGCGGTAGGGTCAGGAAGTAGTTTAGTTAAAAATGCCAGGTTTGGGAATTGGAGCAGAGGGTTTGAGTCCTTTCTTCCTGAGGTGGGTGGTGGGGTAACTCTAAGAAGGGGTTCAGTCTTCAATCTTTGGCTTACAAGACCAATGTTTTTATAAACTATTAGAGTTAATTAAAGTTTAAGTAGCTTGTTTTCTAGGGCGGCTGCAAGGGGGAACAGAACTAGGATGATTGTGAAGTATGTGAATGAGGCTAGTTGGCCGATGATGATGAAGGGGTGTTCTACTGGCTGGCTTCCTACTCAGGTTAGGATGAGGACGTTGGCAACTAGGGTTCAGAATAGGGTTTGTGATAGGGGATGGAAGGGTATTGATCATAGTTTTGATGTATGTAGTAGTGGGATGAGGAACAGGATGAGGATTGAGGTGACTAGAGCTACTACGCCTCCGAGTTTGTTTGGGATGGATCGGAGGATGGCGTAAGCAAATAGGAAAGATCACTCGGGTTTGATGTGAGGAGGGGTGACTAGCGGGTTGGCTGGGGTGAAGTTTTCTGGGTCACCTAGGAGGTTGAGGGAGAATAGGGCTAGTGAGACAAGTAGGGAGAGCATTAGTACGAATCCTAGGATGTCTTTGATGGTGTAGTATGGGTGGAAGGGGATCTTGTCACAGTCTGAGGGAATGCCTAGCAGGTTGTTTGAGCCTGTTTCGTGGAGGAAGATGAGATGGATGAGAGTGAGGCCTACGATGACGAAAGCAAGGAGGAAGTGGAGAGCAAAGAATCGGGTCAGTGCGGGGTTGTCGACAGAGAACCCGCCTCAGGCTCACTTGACTAGTGTTTGCCTGATGTAAGGGATGGCAGAGAATAGGTTTGTGATTACTGTAGCTCCTCAGAATGATATTTGGCCTCATGGTAGAATGTATCCTACAAAAGCAGTTGCTATGAGGGTGAGGAGGAGGATGACTCCAATGTTTCAGGTTTCTTTGTTTAGGTATGAGCCGTAGTAGAGTCCTCGGCCGATGTGTAGGTAGATGCAGATGAAGAAGAAGGAGGCTCCGTTTGCGTGGAGGTTGCAGATGAGTCAGCCGAATTGTACGTCTCGGCATATGTGAGCGACAGAGGAGAAGGCTAGATTGGTATCTGCTGTGTAGTGCATAGCTAGCAGAAGACCTGTGACGATTTGAGTAATTAAGCAAATGCCTACTAGATACCCAAAGTTTCATCATGTTGAGATGTTTGATGGCGCTGGGAGGTCGATTAGGGCGTTGTTGATGATTTTGAGGATTTGGTGGTTTTTACAAAGGTTGAGGGCCATTGGTTATTTCTGTATGTGGATATGAGGATGATGAGAATGGATAAGGCGAGTGATCCTAAGCAAGCTTTGATTAGGCCTGAGTGGAGGGTGGTGGCAGTTTTGGTTGCTATTAGTTGTAGGCTGGCTAGCTCCTCTGGACCTAGTATTTTGTATCAGGAGAGGTCAATTAGGTGGCATGCAATGTTTTCTCCTCCTTTGAGGAAGTTGGTTATACTTAGGCGATGGGTTAGGGGGTTAAAGTATCCTAAGGATGTTGAGAAGTTTGAGAAGGGGGCTTGTTTTGTGAGGATGAGTGTTTGGTCTATTTTTGAAATTTCTAGAACTAAAGCGATGCCTAGGGCTGTTATGATTAGGAAGGTTATTTTAATAGAGGGTGGCATGGTTATTGGAGGGGTTTTTGTGGGGATGATGAATGAGGTGATGAGGAATCCTGCCAGGATGCTTCCCAGCACAAGGCGAGTGACAGCGGAAGTTACTGCGGGGTTGTTTTCACTTACTGGGGTCAAGGGCAGAATTCAAACAAAGCCGGTCTGTACTAGTACGGTTATGCAGATTTTGTGTACCATGGTGAATGATGTGACTAGAAGGGTTAGGAGTAGGGCTCAAGTGTTTGAGTAGGATGTGTTTAGGCTTTCAATGATGTGGTCTTTTGAGTAGAATCCTGCTAGGAATGGTGTTCCTATTAGGGCGAGTTTGCCGATGGTAAGGCATGCAGTGGTTGTGGAGAGTATTTTTTGGAGTCCTCCTATTTTTCAGATGTCCTGTTCTCCATTTAAGCTGTGAATGATTGAGCCTGAGCATAGGAAGAACATGGCTTTGAAGAATGTGTGAGTTGAGATGTGGAGGAAGGCTAGTTCGGGTAGGTTTAGTTCGATTGTGACTATTATTAGTCCTTGTTGGCTTGAAGTGGAGAAGGCAATGATTTTTATAATGTCGTTTTGGGTGAGGGCACACGTGGCTGCAAATAGTGTGGATAAAGCTCCTAGGCAGAGGCACAGGGTTAGGGCAGTTTGGTTATTATTGAATAGAGGGTGGGTTCGGATAAGTAGGAAAATTCCGGCAACTACTATTGTGCTGGAGTGGAGTAGGGCGGATACGGGCGTTGGCCCTTCTATTGCAGCTGGGAGTCATGGCTGGAGGCCGAATTGAGCGGATTTTCCGGTTGCAGCTAGGATGAGACCTAGTAGGGGTAGTGTAGGAGATTGGGATGGGGGAGGAAGTTGTTGGATTTCTCTGGTGTTTGTGGTGGAGGGTAGTCGTGCTATGCAAAGGATAAGTCTGATGTCTCCGATTTGGTTTTAAAGTACGGCTTGGAGGGCGGCAGTGTCGGCCTCTGCTTGGCCGTGTCATCAGCTGATTAGTAGGAAGGATATGATTCCAACTCCTTCTCAGAAAATGAACAGGACAAATAGGTTGTTGGCGATGATTAGGATGAGTATGGTGATTAGGAAGAATAGTAGGTAGTTGTTCCCAGAATTCAGGGGAAGATTCTTTCCTTCTACAGTTTCTCCTGAAATAATCTGACTGTCTACCTTGACCCTTGACTGAGTGCTAAAATAGTGATCTTCCCATTGCAATGAAATGCAAACTCCAAAGCAGTGAGTGTCTGCTCAAGAACCATGGAGATGCTGCTGTGCTGTTTCACAACAGAAATGCCAGAGCTCAGAGGGATTTTGGGGAAGCTTTTCTGGGCAACAGTTTCCGGCAAGTTTAGAAGAAGTGATGCATGCAACTGATTTTTTTAAAAATACCTTAAGGAGAGGATTTTAGAAGCTGTTTTATGTCTTTGGTCGAACAGTAGCATTGAGTGTTAAAGAAGAACCTGCATTTTCTTGGTTATGTTTGTAGTCATTTACTGGCAAAACAGGCCAAATTGTAGGCACAACCAAGAACATTGTCCTGATCTCTTGCTGGCTGTGTGAATGAAACGTGTCTCCTGGAGGGAAGTTGGCAAACAGGAAATCATCTCTGTTTGGGTTTACTTGTTCTGTGGGATTTAGCAGCACAGGCAGTTTTCTCACAGCATCTGACTCATTTCCCGTGCCCGCTGCAGGTCACCTCAAGCATGTATTCCGCAGTGCTGATCCTGAGCTGAGTGAGAAAGGGACATTTCATGTTCCTGGTGTTTTAAGAATTCTAGAGCTAGCTGTCACCTTGGCCAGTAGCAGTAGAGGACCGGCTAGGGAGACCAAAAGAAAATCCATTTTGGTGCCTTCAACAAAGGTAACAAAGGCATAAGTGGATAGTTCCTAGTTTCCCTCTCAGAGTCCTGAAGAACTACAAACTCAGTTTTGCAGAGAAAATGTCACTTGCTGACAGCAGCCAGAGGAGAACACTGAACTGAGAGCAACATCCCAGAGAGTAGAATTAGCCCAGTTCAATTTAGTCAGAGAGACTGAGAGTTCTACTCCTGTCAATTTAGTGCCATCTCCTGAGAAGATGCAGTTGTGGAAGAAGAAGGCCATCTTGATAAAGGTGGATGCTGTATTTGAAGTCAAACAAGCAACTTTGTGCCTGGAGAGCTGCGTGGGCCAAAAGGAGCCAGGGGTGGTGGCCTTGAGCAGCTGCAGATGAGGCAGTGTGTGGCCAGGTGGCCAAGAAGGCCAAGGGCATGGTGGCCTGAATCAGCAGCAGTGGGGCAGCAGGAGCAGGGCAGTGAGTGTGGCCCTGTGCTGGGCAGCGCCGCGGCCACAGCTGAGGTCATTCTTGGAGTTCTTCTTAGATCCCGTGAACAACAGGCTTTGGTCCACAAGGACAATTTGTGCTGCTTTGTGATGCAGGAGAACTTCCCAGGCTCTTTTGTGTTTGCTGTAGGGAAGATTGGGTATTGCTTGGCATAAATTCACAGACCAACACCGAGCGTTTGCTGTGTCTTGTCGGGGCATGGTTGCCACCTCGTCGTAGTGACATCAGAAGGTTGCCTTGGTGCATGGAAGGCCTGAGCGTCAGAGCAGCCCTAGACCTTGCCCAGTGCAGGAGGAGCCTCGTGTATGAGTCATTTTTTGTTGGGCACTTGCACACTTTCAAAAGCCTTGTTTTTTCTGATGTTGCAGCACAGCCTGCAAACTTGCAGAGCAGTGCTATAATGATTCACCATCTTGCTCCTGCGCCTTTTGCTGTATATGGTGTTTCCTTGTCAATCTACTATTTGACTCTTTTTGCACATAAGTAGAGATAAGAAGATAAGAAGAGCAAGAGCCGTTTTTCCCCTGGCTCTCTCTATTATTGCAGAAGAAGCCAAAGACGAGCAAAATGAGGTGGATGACAACAACCCTCCAACGTTGTTCACACCGCCCTATTCCAGACCTGTAAGTGCCAGTTGTGTGTGGTTCTGTCTTTAGTGCAAGGCAGAGCTGCAAGTTTTGGAGCAGCCAGCACTTTGCTGTTGCAGGCTGAGGATGCTGGGTGCTGGAGTCCTGCCAGGAGCTAGGGATTTCCTCCAGGCAGCCACCGCACAACTTGGCCTTTGACCTGTCCTGTTGGGGCAGTGCAGAGCTGGGGGCTCCGGCTGAGCTTCTGGCTGCTTGGTTCAGGGAAGCTCCATCTCTGGACTTGTGCGGGGTTATGGCCAAGGGCACACGTGGTAGTGCTGGAGGTCAAAAGATTTTCTTGATTTCTTTTCCCTTTTTAGAAAGGTGTCTTTGGCTTGTGGAAGTGTTCTGCAGTTTTCTTGAGTCGTTCTTCACTTGTAGAGTCACTGTTGACTCAATTGCCTTTTGGCTTTTGAGAAGCTGCAAACAGCAGAAGGGGAAAGTTTCTGCTGATCCATTTTGCACTGAAGTCTGCAGCTTTGGCAAGTGCCTTGGAGCCAAGAGTGGGGGTGAAGCTGCAAGTCCTTTACTGCTGTCTTGTGTTGCTCAGAAAAGGAAGGCCATCTTGAAATGGTGCCTGCTGTATCTGAAGTGAAATGGGCACCTTTGTGTCTGGGGAGCTGCATAGGCCAAAACGAGCCAGGGTTGCTGCTGGTCTTGAGCAGCTGAAGATGAGGCAGCGTGTGGCCAGGTGGCCAAGAAGGCCAAGGGCATGGTGGCCTGTGTCAGCAGCAGTGGGGCAGCAGGAGCAGAGCAGTGAGTGTGGCCCTGTGCTGGGCAGCGCCGCGGCCACAGCTGGAGTGCTGTGTGCACTTGTAGGCCCCTGGGAAGCAGAGAGTCATTGAGGGGCTTCAGCGTGTGCACAGAAGGACAGAGGAGCTGGGCAAGAGGGTGGAGCAGAAGGCCAGTGAGGAGGCGCTGAGGAAGCTTCTGCTTGGACATGAGGAGCCTCATGAGGGACCTTCAGCATCTCTTCAGTGCATCCAAATATTTGAGCCGCTTTTGGAAGCGACTTTCCCCCCTTTTTTTCCTTAGTTTTTTGTTTTTGTTTGCTTGGAGGAAGAGGCTTTTTCATTTTCTTTTTCTCCCAACTAAAGTTGTTTTCATCATTATTTTCTGCCCTTTTATAGCACTGGGACTGAGTCTGCTAGAATTTTAATTTCCAATGTATCACTTCTGGAGAATGCAGTAGTTTTGCATGAGAACACATCATTCTCTGCAGGGACCTTGGTGCAGAAGGAGCTGTTTTGGTTCCAGGCCAGCCAGTATGGCCTCAAACATCACTTTGAGCTTAGTAGTGACTGTGCCTTTTTGCAGCCCAGGGAATCAGTGTGTGTTGTTTGGGAATCGAGCAGGAGGTCAATGCCCTTGCATTCCAGCTGCTCCTCAGAGATCACAGGAGCTGGAGGGAGCTGGGCTTTATTTCTCATTCCAGCCACTTTAGCACCACCGGTGTGGTTGAGTCCAAGAGAAGAACTTGCCCGAGCATAGATGCACAAAGAGTGCAATTCCCAGTGCAATGCTCTGGGTCTGATCCCTTTCCGTAAGGACCTACACGCTCCAGATTCCCCAGGCGTGTGCTTTTTTGAAGCAACAGGAGAGCAATCTCAGGATTGGAGTTGAGCGGGGCACTGACTACCAAGTTCTGATGTCTCTAGCAACACAGAGGGGACAGTAAAGAGCGATTTCAGTAATGAAATCTGTCAATCTCTCTATCTCTCTATCTATCTATCTATCTATCTATCTATCTATCTATCTACCTATCTATCTCTCTATCTCTCTATCTATCTATCTATGTAACATTTGCAGAATTGAATCTTCCTGGCTCTGGTCCAAGGCAGTTGGAGGTGTGAAGCTCACCTAAAGCATCCCTTTCTGGTTAGAATTAGACACATATTCCCTCAACCGATTCTGAGCAGGCAGAGATATTTCTGCCTCCAGACAGGATGGTTTTCCCTTTAGAGTTGTTTCCCTCCTCTGGCCTCTTCTGCCCTGATGTCTCCAGTTAATTCTTTCAATTTCTGCCTGTCCTAGAGAGGTGCAACAATTCCATGTTTAGGTGGTGTTTGGTGACTCTGCTCATACATGCATTACGTGACACACGGTTTCCTTCACTGGCATCCCCAGGGCTGTGTAAGTGCATTCATTCATGGGGCCTTAGGAGAGTCTCTTTCCCTCAGCAGCAGCAGCAGCAGCAGCAGCAAGGAGCGGTGGCAGGGTCAGGACCAGGAGGAGGTGCCTGCCCTGGCCCTTTGCTCCCGGGCCCCAGGCCAGGAGGGCTCTGGCTGCAGCAGGGCGCTCTTATGGGAAGCCCCTAGCAGCCTCTGCATGGAGCATGGCACACTGCCCCGTCCTGCTTGTGCCACTTTTCTTCAGCAATACCCTAGCTCCTCTTCACAAGGAAAAAACTCCAGCAATGTAAAAAGACCTAATTCAAGTACACTTCTATCTGCCTTTGTATTGTAGTTCAGGGCATGTATTTTTTTGTCTAGAATTCCATGATTTTTACGAAAACATGCATTCATATCTGCACATTTTTGTGGTTTTAATTATTCATATATCAAAACATTCCTTTTTAAAGTCTTGATTTATTGCAGTTGGTAATTTTGAGGTAGTATATTTTTATATGTCACAAAACAACACCCTTTGGGTAGTTTTTCTCACTCTTAAATAAAAAACCCCCATAAGCCATTTTAGTCTCTGTCTCTCCAAGTTGGTTCATACTGGCCTATTTTAAATCAGGGCTATAATATTTTTAGAGGCTTGAGAGAGGTCCAATGAAATGCACACCAGTGATTCCTCTTCTGCAATGTCATGGCCCTGCCATAAAGCCTCTTTTCACTTTTTTGTTCTCTCATTAGCTCAACTGCAAACACACGTTTAGTTGCAAACTTACACAAGATGAGCAAAATCAAAATGATGTGAGAGGCCTTTGGGAGCTCCTTGCTGATCTTTCTTCTTCTTCAGCTGTGCAAGGCTCTGATCCAGGCAAAGAGATTGCACTCAGTGCTACACAACCATTTTTCTGGAACTCTGCTGATTTCTAGAAACAGCTGAAGGCCTCTGTCTCCCCAGGATGTTTTGGCTGAGCCAAGCTTTGCTGGGTTTTGGCTGCAAATACCATTGCCCTTGCTTTCTTATATCCACAAGTACCAGGGCTGGGCAAAAACTGCCACGTGGGCCATCTTCCAAAGGCACTTTGGTCTGGAGTTTGTGACTGAATGAGAGCCTCATCCACTGCCAAACCACATGAAAAAAAAATCATGAAACAGAACTTCCCATCCTTAACAAACAACTGATAATTCAGAAGTGGATCTAGAACATTGGAATGAAAAGGAAGGCAATCTTCCAATGGAGTTGTGCTTTCAGGAGTTTTTCTTCTGACTCCCACTCACAGCTGGCACTGGAAAAAGTCACATCTCTGCAAGCGTCAGTGTCTTCTGTCTGCCATCAGTTGCTTTGCTGCAACAATCAGAACAGGCATCAGGCTGGAGAGAGGCTCAGCTGATGCTAGCAACAGGAGCTGCCCCAAGGAGGAAAAAGAAATGAACTTTTACCTCCCAAACCCATCTCCCCAGAGGCTCAAGCAGGATTCCTCTGGTTCTCAGAAATACAAAGAAACAGGGCTGAGAAGACCCTCTGCAGCTATGTGTTCATGCACAAGATTTTGCTGATGCCATTTGGGTTTGGCCTTTTTTTCTTTTCTATTTTTTCTGTATTCCTTGCACATCAATTTAGAGCTCTGTAGGCTACTCTATTTGTGACTACTTTTCCCAGTCCTTTTCCATGGCCTTTGCCTAAGCAGAAAGACAAACTTCCAGAGCTCCAAGCGCCGGTAGAAGGTCCCAGTGTTATCTTGGTTCTTCCTGGGAAAGACCCCTCTGGGGAGCTGGTGGACTCACCATCCCTGCAACCCTTTACAAGAAGACTGGATGTGGCACTCGGTGCTGTGCTTTAATTGAGGTGTTAGGCCATGAGTTGGACTTGATGATCTTGAAAGTGTCTGTCTTCCAAGCTAGTGATTCTGTGATTCTGTGACTGAGGCAGCTTTTCCTGCAGCCCTGGAAAGGGCTGCAGGGGCCCGTGGCCAAGGATGGGGATAGGGCTCATGGAAAAGCAGCGAAGGGCTCAAGGTGAAGGCCGAGAGGGCAGAGCTGCCACAGCGGGGCCCAGAGCGAGTCTCATGTCCTCCTCCTCAACCTGCGCCCTCTGCACTGCCCTTTGCAGCGCCGGCGGCTCCTCTCGCTGCGGGGCTCCAGGGTGTGCTGGGGACCGGGCCCCTCGTCTCCGGGAAGCGCCGGAGCCTCGGAGGCGAGCGGCGGCTATTGGGACCAGCAGGGAAGAGCTGCGGCTGTGGCCCTGGGCACGGCGAGCTGCCGCAATGGCTGGCTCCTTCCGCGGCTCCTGCCTCTGCTCCTGCCCTGTGCGCACAGACACGGCCGAGGGCTGCACCGCAGCTCCCTGCCGCTCCGCAGCGGGCCCGGCCGGGCTGCTGCTCTCTGCGGCCTCTGCCCGCCGCTGCCGGCCCCGCCGCTGCCGGCCCCGCCACGCTCCCGCCGGCCTCTGCCGCAGCCGGGCCCACACGGGAGGCAGCACATTGCGGCCGGATCGGAAAAGCCCTGCCCGCAAACCGCCCGCCATGGCCCCGGCCTCAGGCCACAGGCTGCCGGCGTCCTCGCAGCTGCGAGCCGGCCCGGGCCGCCTGCCGGCCTCGGTCACAGCTCCCGCCTGTGTCTCCATGGCCACGGCGGCTCGGTACAGCGGGCTGAGCACAGCCAGCGCCAGCAGCAGCTCCTCACGGGCCCAGGCTCCGGGTGCTCCGAGCCCACCCTCCCCCGAATCCCAGCCCTGAGGGGCTTGGCGTCTCAATGCATCCCCTGGGGACAGCAGGGTCGGCCGCTGAGCTCAGCCCATGGTGACACCACCAAGAGACCAATGGAAAATTCACCAAATCCTCATAAGAGACAAGAGAAAACTCCCATGGTGCCTGACAGCCTGAAGCAACTGCCAATTACAGATCATTCCATCCATGTGGGAAAAGAGACTTTTGCGTTAAAGCAAAACAGAGTTATCAAAAAGGAGGGCAGGAACAAACAACAAAGTGTTTTGGACTCTTCTTGTCTCTGTTAGAAAGGCCAAGAAAATGCAATCCTTGCTCTTCTGACACAGCTCTCTCTGTTCATGCTGTGGGACAGCGAGTGCTGATGATGTGCAGGACCTGATGCAAGGGACAGGGCGGAGGATGCAGCAGGCACAGTGCCAAGCTGACAGAGGGATGATCTCTGGCAGTGGCACTGAAGGAGAAGAGTTTGCAGGCAGCACAGAAAATGGCTCTTTGTTTCCCCTCTTCTTTCTGTGCTGCTAAGAATGTAGCCTGGAGCAAGCTGGGAACACCAGAGCATGGAGCCCTTTCCAGGCAGGGCTGCATCTGCTGAAGGGGCACGGGGAGCTCAGCAAGAATCACACACAAACCAGCAGGGGACTGAGGAGCCCCTCTGGTGGCAGTGAGCAGCCTCGGGCTCTGCTCACTGCTGCTGCCATTTTCTATTGAACCATCTCCAAGGACTTCTGTTGTGCTCTGTATTTCTAAGTGGTTTCCCCCTTGGTTTCTTTTGTTTGTCTCCTGCACCTTGATTTCTCCAAATTTTCTTACCCTGTCAGCAGCAGCCCCTGTCCAGAACTGGCTCTAAAATATCAGCAAAGCAGCTAGGAACAACACGGGTGGTATCCTGTGGCTCAGAAATTCATATGCCAGAGCCCTGCCTGTGCATTATGCTTTGTCAGGACTTCCTTTTCTGTGCAAAAACTAGTGAACAGTGACAGTTTTTTGCCTAAGAGCTCCTGAGAAGCAAATGTTGTGCTAGGTTTCTCATGAGTGTATCTGTTAAGTTCATTGCTGGCAAACAGAAAGTAAGGCCAGTGTCGTAGAATGAGGCCTTTGTTGTGGATGAGCCATTTGTCAGGTGAAGGGAAAACTCAGGGCTCAATATGAGACATCAGCAAGTTCCGTTTACTGAAGAGAGCATCAGACACTTATACAGCAAGTAATAAGCTCATGAATATTCTGTAATTTACACCATCCATTGGCCACACCACAACATCTGCTCTTCCCCATTCCTTAGGGGTTACATCTCTCTTTTCTCATGTCTCTTTCACTATTTGTTATCATACTCAGCTAGACCCAAGGACACACTATCTTGCAGGTGCAGGACTTGGAATTAGCCACGGCTTTGTACTTTTCCAGTCTCTAGTCAGCTAAATTCTCAACAGGCCAGGGTAGCAGAGCAGCTGGGAGCTGGTCACTCCCTGCAAAGGGCTGGTGTATGATGTGAGAACACCACGCTCCAGCATGGGCGAGCAGGGTAAATGTGCTCAAGGTGCTGCAGGCGAGGTTTGGGCTCACTTACAGTGCAGTCAGGGGTGGTGAGCACTGCAAGATCCAGCTGCAGTCTTCATCCACGTCCCTTTCAGTGCTGGCTTTAGTGTGTCTGCAGCCTGGATCCAGAGTGCCCTGGGGGGCTCCTGAGGCTGCCTTTGCACTCAGGGTGAGGATGCGCAAGAGCCCCTGAGGCCGGCAGTGGGGACCAAGGCTGGGGCTTGTGGCCTGGCAGGTGTGGCTCTGGGGGCTGTGACATGCCAAGGCATGGGTCACTGTCACTGCCCGCTGGAGCCCTGGCTAGCTCTGTGATGTTCCAGGGACAACAGCAAGAGTGGAGAACTGGCTAGACTAGGGTTTGCCTGAGCCAGAACCTCTAGGTCAGCTGCCTAGCAGTAGAGATTCCTGGAGGACCAAGTGGAGCAGGCAGCAGAAGATCTTCTGTGGTGTAAAGTGCAATGAACTTATTAGGAGAGGCAGAAAGAAGGTACTTAGCGGAAAATCCCCAAAGGGAAGCAAAAGTTAAAAGAACCCTCAGCACCGCTGTGCACGGGTTTTTAAAATCTTTCAAAACGGGGGGTGGACACCATACAGTAACCAATAAGCGAGTGTTGGGGTGTGGTTTTGAGGGCCACAACAAATCAGAACAAGGGGAGGAGAGAGGGTTGGGATAGAGATTGGATCTTGGGGTAAGAGACAGGGAACTTTCTGGAACAAAGGGTAGGGTTTGGGCTGATGGATGGGCCAAAGGGACCGGGTTGTCTTGACAGACAGGGAAAAGTCTGGTAAGGAGGGAGGGGATTCCTTGAGGGATACTTGGGGAGGAGAGCATAACACAAGGGAGAAATTACCTATAATAACTCGGGAAACAGTGGAACGTACCACTGTTGCCCGATTGATAAATGACACAAAACTCGGATAAGTTTTGTGGGTGCTTTATTATGGGCCCGGGGTGCTGGGGAACTCACGTCCCAAAAACCCAAGCCCCCGATTTCACATATGGGTGCTTCCCTCTTATACATGCGATTCACAACAAAGTCTCCAAGAAACAGTTCCCTTGTGATACATTCCTTAGTTCACAGGCAAGATCATAAATCTTCTGCTTATCTTATTCTAAGAGCATTGTATGCTGCCTTCAGACAGGTTAGCATTCTTACTCTCCTGCACTAGTTTAATTATTTACTAAATTCCTAAGACTACCTGCTAGGTTATACGCAAACCCAACACACACACTATCAACGGCTACAAAACTGCAAAACTGCTTTTAACAAACCAATTCACACACAACTCATAACTAAACTATAATTACACATTTTGCTAAATTTCATTTCTTTTCCAACATTTCCCCCCTTTTGAGCATCCTTCAGTCCTGCTGCAAGGATGCTCAATCAACAGTATTGACAGTAACATCTTCATAACGAGGTGGGGAGTGTTCTTCATTCTGCCGCCCGCGGGTCATCGCCTTCAGCAACCGGAGAGATCGCTTCTTTTCCTTTTCGATCACTCCTAAGAGGCATCTATATACAATCCATATAGTCACTAAAAATACTAAAAACATTAGTGCATACTGTATAGCAGATGTAATCCAGCCAGACAGGTGAAGCCCCAAAGAATCAAATACTGCTCCTATCCAGTTATGCTGTGCTTCCTTTTCAATTTCCTTGGTTTTTGTTTCCACTTCTGCCAGTTGAGAAATATCTTTCTCAACTTCAAGTGTAACATTTGGAATGTGTACACAGCAATGATCTATTCTCCTACTCAGGTAACCACAAACTCCATGTTCTCTTAACAGTAGCAAATCCAATGCCATTCTGTTTTGTAGGGTCATTCTTGATGTAGCTTGCAATTGCAAATTTAGATCTTTAAATCCCTTCTTAGTAGCTGCTGCCAACCTTTCTGTCTGTCCTAACAAGTTGTTGAGCATTTCCCTATTTCGATATGTCGCTACCGGAGGGAATAATGATTCTAATATCCATCCAAAGTGTACTCCTGAGCCTGGTTCATGCCACTGCTCCTCTAGGGATTCTTCCCTCTTTCTGAGTCCTTTCCTTTGGATCAATCTATTCTGTTTCCAATATGGACACAATGTGGGAACCCCTAGGGTGATTTGTGTTACTGATCCATCTAGAGGTAAATGTGTGGTCCACTGTCCATGTCCCAACACCCAGACTAGATTTCCAGGGCTATGCACAGTAGTACATCTGCAATCTATAGGTCCCTCCATGGACTCTTTGCTAACCGTATGATCATATCCCCTACACTCGCATCCCCACTTTAATGCCATTTTCACCGGTACCAATCCAATTCGGTCTTCCGGTGTATCACATGTAAAAACCTCAGTACAATTCCAATCCTCTTTCTGCGGTCTGAACTCTCGGGAAGATGTAGACGTGATGAGGGCCCTATAATGTGACTGATTCTTTACTCCTGACCATTGGATGCACCATTGTACTTCCCCAAGGTAATTATAGTGTTCCAAAACACTAGGTCCCCATAGTGTCTTCCAACTATTCCAGGTGTCAAAATTCTGTGTGACATTCTGACAACTAATCTCATTTCGGTGGGATTTCGTTCTTATTCGTACTGTATTGCATGGCTCATCTATTGGGGTTGCAATCAAACACCTCCTGGTATTTTGAATCCAACCATAATGATTGGGTTTCTTTTCACATTCCTCTCTAGTCATAGCCCGAATGGTCATACACAAATCTCTCCATACATCTACTGGTTTGGGAACTGACTGGCAGGACCATGAAACATTCTTAAATGTTTCAGGCATTTTGGTTACCGGTATTATTTCCCAGGGGATTGGTTCACCTGCAGCCTGTGGAAATGGTAGGCAAGCTGTTATTTTAGTCACGTTCTGCATGATCCCAAAATCTCTAATTAATCCTACCACTAAGTTTTCCTGTTCAGTATTCCGTTCTATTGTATCATTAGCCTCCCGTCTACTCCTTCTACCGTGTCTCTGTAAGGATAACATCATTCTGTCATGCCTCCACCATGCATTTCCTATTCTAGGATTAGTGACATTCAACCACCCACAACCTTTGCCTTCCTTCTCCCACCAACTGGTCCTGTCCTCTATTCTGTCCCAGGTCAGTTCCCTATTTTGCCTCCACCTTTTGACCCGTAGGTTCCTTTGATATCTTGATCTTACTAGGAAGGAACAATTTATTCTAAGGGGTGACCCATCCCACATGTCCGCTGCCATTGATACTGGATCAACCTTTATGTTTTCAGCACGATCCCCTGTCCATGGCAAAACCCTCATACTCACTCTTTTGTAATCAAAGCTATCCCATATCTTGACCAAACATGTATATTCTCCTGTATCGTTTGTGGTTACCTTAGTAAGATTCAGTACCGTGTTTCCTTGTTGTTTATCCTGATCCCAACCGACTCTGATCTTGCCTCGGCTTCTTTCAGCCCCCCGTTGCCATATTGCAATAACTTCACCGGCCTCAACTTTCTGGCTGTCAAATATAACACAAGTTAATTGAACATCCATCCCTTCCATGACTGTAACCTTTGTTTCTTCAACCTGTACTAGAGTAGACCCTTGAACGGGTAATAGTCTCATGATCACTAGCAGTAATATAATTAAGAAGGCGGCTTTGCGCGGAAGATCATCTGGGTTGGAGACACTATCTGGGTTTCCCATTGGAACGGTGCCTTCTTTACCCTGGTGTAATGGATCCAAGCATCCATCCCCTGGACCTTCACCGCCGTGTAGGTCGTCATCATCACCTGGTGGGGTCCACTCCATGATTCCCATAGCGGATCCGTGATACACTTCTTGACGTACACCGGGTCCCCAGGCTGAATGTCGTGGACCGAATTCTCCAGCGTGAGCGGTCTATTCCACTGTAAAGTATTTCTTAAAGAATTCAAGATCTTATTAAGTGACATAACATACTCTGCAATTGCCTGGTCCCCACTCACATGTACCTCCCCTTTTAATACAGTTGCATGATATGGTTTGCCATATAGTATCTCATATGGACTTACGCCTACCTTTTCCCTTGGCTTAATTCGAATCCTGAGTAGGGCCAAAGGCAAAGCTTGAGGCCAGTGCAGTTTAGCTTCCTGGAAAATCTTTTTGATTTGTACTTTCAGGGTTTGATTCATCCTTTCCACCTGCCCACTAGACTGAGGTCTCCAGGGGGTATGCAAATTCCATGTTATATCTAACAGTCGTGCTAATTCCTGTACTACCCCGGCTATAAAATGCGGACCCCTATCTGATGACAATCCTAAAGGTACTCCAAATCTTGGTATTATTTCTTTTAACAAGGTTTTTACCACCTCCTTAGCCTGATTAGTTCTACATGGAAAAGCTTCTGGCCAGCCTGAAAACGTACATACATACACTAACAAGTATCTGTATCCCTGTGCCCTAGGCAATTCGGAAAAATCAACTTGCCAGTAATCTCCCGGTTGTGGCCCGACTTGCAGCTTTCCCATTTGTATTTGTCTCCTAACTACTGAATTATTTTTCAAACATACCGGGCACATTGCATTAACTCTTTTTGCCATTGTTAACATCTGATTAGAGATTATCTCATTTTTCAAAAATTTTACCAATACTTCTGCCCCCCAATGACATTTGTTATGTTCTGATTCCAAAATAAATTTCATTATGCGAGTAGGTACCACTGTTTGTCCCATTGGTGTAACATACCACCCAAGTTGATTCCTCTGTGCCCCTAGCAAGTTTATTAGTTTTCCATCTTCTATTGAATATTTGGGCTCCTGATTCAGGTAAGGGGTAGCCGGATTCGTTCTTACCGGTACCAATGCCATTTGAGTCCATATTTCCCGTGCCACTTGCCGTGCTGTAACATCAGCAAATCGGTTTCCTCTGTAAACGTCTCCTTCCGCAGTCTGATGTCCTCTAACATGCATAACTGCAACTGCTTTGGGACTATGTACCACATCCAGTAGCTGTAGCACTTCTTCCCGGTGCTTGATGTTGGTTCCCTGTGAATTCAAAAACCCCCTTTCCTTCCATAACGCCCCATGTACGTGAACCACACCAAAGGCATATTTAGAATCTGTCCAGATATTAACCCTTTTGTCCTTGCTCAAATACAGGGCTCTGGTGAGTCCAATCACCTCTGCCTTCTGGGCTGAAGTTCCAGGTAACAAAGCCTTTGCCTCTATTACCTGATCCAATGTTACCACTGCATACCCGGCATAGCGAGTCCCATTCTTGACAAAACTGGATCCATCAGTGTATAGTTCCCATTCAGGGTCTTCCAATGGTTCATCCTTTAAGTCGGGTCTGCTGGCATATACTTGTTCAATTACCTCTACGCAATCGTGCACCAGTCCCCCAGCCTCCTGGTCACTGCGTAAAAATTCTGCTGGATTAACATGATTAGTAGTCTTTATTTCAATATCATCCTGTTCTCTCAGGATGGCCTGGTATTGCAACATTCGACTGGATGATAGCCAGTGACGCCCCTTTTGCTCCAAAACAGCCATGATCATATGGGGAACAAACACTTTCATTTTTGCCCCCAAAGTCAATTTCTGGGCCTCTTGAATAAGAATTATTGTTGCCGCCATGGCTCGTAAACATGAGGGCCACCCGGAACTTACCGAATCCAGTTGTTTAGAGAAGTATCCCACTGGCCTCTTCCAGGATCCCACCTTCTGGGTGAGGACCCCCAATGCCAGTTTTTGCCTCTCATTCACGTACAACTGGAATTCCTTGGTCAGGTCAGGGAGTCCTAGGGCTGGGGCCTCCTTTAGTGCCTGCTTCAATTCCTGGAAGGCCTTCTTTTGCTGTGTCGTCCACTCCAGCCGATGCTGCTTCAAGGCCTCATACAGTGGCTTGGCTAGGAGACCGAAATTCATGATCCACAGTTGACACCATCCCACCATTCCTAGAAAAGATCTCAATTCCTGATGGTTATGAGGCAAAGGAATAGCACATATTGCCTCTATTCGGTTTACTCCCAAACGTCTCTGCCCTTGTGTGATCTCACAACCAAGATAAATAACGCTATTTTTGACCAATTGAGCTTTTCCTTAGAAACCTGATACCCTGCTTGGCCCAGCATGTTGAGTAATTTAATTGTTAATTCCACACACATTTCCCTTTCCTTAGTAGCCAGAAAGATGTCGTCCACGTACTGCAGGACTACATACAAGGATGGGGATATTGTTACCTGGGTTATCTTCCATTCCTCCAGCTCGTAAGCTGCTTCTTTCTCCCAAAATCAGGACTCTCCCACTCGAAGGCAAAATATTTCCTACTGTCTACTGCCAGTGGGATGCAGAAGAAGGCATCTTTAAGGTCAATCACTGAGAACCATTTAAACTCCTCCGATACAGATGTTAACAAGGTATAAGGATTAGCAACAACTGGATGTATGTCTTTCACTATTTCATTAATAGCCCTTAAGTCCTGTACCAAACAGTACTTACCATTAGGTTTCTTTACTGGAAAAATTGGAGTATTATACTCCGATTCACATTCCTGTAATATTCCTTGAGCCAAAAATTGTTTAATTAACGGGGCTACTCCCCTCCTTGCCTCAAGCTTCAAGGGGTATTGCTTTACCCTCACTGGTTGGGCCCCTTCCTTTAGTTCCACCTTTACTGGCTGTGCAGCTTTAGATTTTCCAGGGACCCCTGACTCCCATACCCAGGGTACTACAGCCTGCTCAATTTCTTCTGGAATAGGAGAGGCATCCATTTCCTTGATCACAAAAATGCCTGCTATTTGTTCCTCAGGTATTTCCAATTTCACCCTTCCCCCCTCAAATATTATTTTCACATTAAGTCGGGACAACAGGTCTCTGCCAAGAAGGGGTGTGGGGCAATTTGGCATATACAAAAATTGGTGATCCAATTCCTTCCCCCCAAACCTAAGATTTAAAGGTTGTAAAAATGGTTGTTCCTCTAGCTTCCCTGTTGCCCCCACCACCTGTACTGTTGTGTCACTCAAAGGTCCCAATCGTCTATTAAGTACAGAATAGGTTGCTCCAGTGTCTACCATAAATTCTTGATCCTTTCCATCTATTTCCAGAACTACCCTAAGATCCTTTTCTAGTCAGCTTTGATTCTGATAGTTTCCCAAAACTAGTGCTTGAGCGACTTCGGCTGGTCCTCCCGTGAATCCTCCCACAGGAGCATTCCCCATTGGACCTGTCCTTAATCCTATGTTTCCCATGCCCATACCTCCTCTAACCGGGCATTCATTTTTCCAGTGTCCCAACTGTCGGCAAAATGCACACTGGTTTGGATCCAACCTCCCCGTGTTAGGTGCAAACCCAAATCCTCCCCGACCTCTTGCCAGCCCCCTCTGTCCGCGATTAGCTCCTCCCCAACCTCGACACCTAATGGGTCTTCCTCCTGCCCCGGTCTGTTGCATTACAGCCAGAATACTAGCTTGTTGTCTTTTTGCAGTTTCTTTTTCCCTGTTGTTGTATACCTTCCACGCTACCTCCAACATTTTATCCAAACTCCGAGTGTCCTCTCCTTCCAGATTTTGTAACTTTTTCCTAATATCCTCTTGTGATTGCCCCATAAACAACAATGCCAATTGAAGTTTTCCTGATTGATCCTCTACATCTAAATTAGTAAACTTCCGAGCCATGTCTTTTAATCGTTCTAAAAAGGCAGACGGTGACTCATTCTTGTCCTGCTTGACCGAATACAGCTTAGACCAGTTCATAGTCTTAGGTATTCCTGTCCTAATTCCTTCCACCAACAATTCCTGATATCGTTTTACAGCCCTTATTCCCCCCGTAGAATTTGGGTCCTCACTAGGTACCAATTCATCAACTGTCTCATTTAGTTGTCTCAACCGAATTTCCTCACGAGCCTTTTCTTTAGTGGCTTTAATAACCATTTCCTTTTCCGTGGAATCCATTATAGTATCTAATAATACCTGTAAATCATTCCAGTCTGGATTCTGAGTCTTTATTACCATTTTAACCACCCTTGCCACCCTTTCAGGATCCTCCCGATAACTCCCCGCTGATTGCTTCCATATTACCAAATCCCCGGGGGAGAAAGGCACCTTTATAAGTATCCTTTCTCCCTGTGGTCCCACAGCTTCCCTTAATGGCGCAATTAACTGTGGCCCCTTCTGCCCCTTCCTCCCCTTGCGAGTCTGCCCTGCTAACGGAGTTCTTTTAACACTCTCATTCTTTTCACCATCATCACCATCACTATCACTCTCACTAGATCCCGTTTTTATAGCTATATCCGCAGGGGGAGCAGGGGGCACATTAGGAGCAACTGGAGCACTCGGGCATGCTATACAATAAGAAAAATCTTCCTCAACTGAAGGATACAAATTACGCTCCTTTCTTTCTTTATATCCCACACACTCCCTTTCATCATTCGCTTCTAAAACCAAAATACCACACTCCTTTTGCCATTCATCTTTCCAGTACAAAACGAAAAACAAATCCAAATATGGTATTTCATCCCATTTCTCATTTCGCCTTAAAAATTGCATCAAAGATTAAATTATCTCCAATTCCAGTGTACCATTCACCGGCCATCCTGCTTGCCCAATCTCATATTCAGGCCACCAATGATTACAATAATCTATCATTTTACTTTTATCCAATTCTTGATAATACCCCTCACTTTTCCACCGTTTCAATATACAACCTAATAGCGTATTTCCAGGTATTTTACCATTGACTTGCACTAAGGTTTTAAAAGTTTTAAAAGACATCATATTACAGCCTTTAATTCCTCCTTTAGTTCCAGTAAACCAATACACCTTAAACCAATATACCTTCTCGCCGTCCTTCCCAAACAAAACAGGAGGCGAGTTCCGGTCCTGCATCCTTAGACATCTTATGGCCGGAGCCTAGGCTTTTTACCAACCACCAAATCCAAATCCAATTATCACCTTTTTCCAATATAAAGCACCTTCGGGCTTACCTTGGCAGTTGTCCAACAGGCGCGGGGTCAGGTACAACCGATGTCTCCCCGAGAAGTGCTCGGTGCCGGCTTGGAGTGGATCGGGATGCGGAACCGCCCCAGCTGCCTTTGGAGTCCTGCCGCAGTCGCCAGAAAAACTGTTGCCCGATTGATAAATGACACAAAACTTGGATAAGTTTTGTGGGTGCTTTATTACGGGCCCGGGGTGCTGGGGAATTCACGTCCCAAAAACCCAAGCCCCCGATTTCACATATGGGTGCTTCCCTCTTATACATGCGATTCACAACAAAGTCTCCAAGAAACAGTTCCCTTGTGATACATTCCTTAGTTCACAGGCAAGATCATAAATCTTCTGCTTATCTTATTCTAAGAGCATTGTATGCTGCCTTCAGACAGGTTAGCATTCTTACTCTCCTGCACTAGTTTAATTATTTACTAAATTCCTAAGACTACCTGCTAGGTTATACACAAACCCAACACACACACTATCAACAGCTACAAAACTGCAAAACTGCTTTTAACAAACCAATTCACACACAACTCATAACTAAACTATAATTACACATTTTGCTAAATTTCATTTCTTTTCCAACACCACAAGATAATAGAACATTTGGCTCAATAAACTAACACACTGCAACACAGAAATTCAGGCTTTCAGCAGCTGAGAGGTGGCAGTGTTAGAACCTGCAGCAGCTGGTGAAATCCATCTCTCTCCTTCAGGTTCTTACTGTGTGAGAAGGTGCTGCGGGTTGTGGTGGCTGCACTCCCCCTTTGCTGGGAGGATGATCTGTACCAGGGGAGAGCAGAAAGCTGCCATGGTGAGCAGAACATGCTCAGAGCATTACAGTTCAGAGAACGGCACTGCCCCTGAAGGGTAAAAAGCTTGAAAGCATAGAATTCTATGCAGAACCGTTGCACAAATTTTCTCTTCTAGAACGTGCTCATTTTTTTTTACTGTAGGTGAATACTCTGGGTTTTATGGAATACGTGGGTTTTTTTCTTGAGGTTTTTGGGAGAACTCTCAAGTTTATTTCTATTTGCATTTTACATCCAGCAGGTGTACAGATTTTTTTTTAACTGTTCTTTTGTAAATACTTAGGGAAAAAATAACTAAGCATTTTTTAATCCTTTGGAATATTGTGGGTAATATCCTTAGAAGGAAAACCTTATTGAACAAGTGTGAAAACACAGAGAGAGAGAAAATAGCATAAAAGTCTTTTAGTACAGGGTGTGTAATAAGGACTGCAGAACTGAGCAATTCCTCCAAGGGCAGAATTAGCAAGATATATCACCAAGAATACCTGCCAAGATACTTCCTTAAAACAAGGGAAATGTGACCTGCAGCCATACGAAGTACAGCCAAAGCAAATGAAAACCTTTGGAAAAGAAGGAATTTTGCCAGTGACATGAGTCTGTCTGGATAATTGAGGGATGCCCGTCAACCTTGCACTGCATTCCTCAATATTTGCAATGTCTTTTCTCCCAGTTTCTGTGAAGTGAATAAGCTGCAGTTGTTTAACCATTAATTTAAGCTCTTTGGGGAAGTACCAAGCACCATGTATGTTCTTTTGTAGCTGAGCAGGACTTGAGTTTCCCAAATCTTTTACAAAGCAGAAGGGAACCACAGAGTTACTTGTGCTAGTATTAATGAAGGGTTTCATGAAAGCAGGTGAATGAGAGCATTGCATTATAGTACTTCCACATTCAAGAAAACAGGAGTCCACTTAGAATAAAACCTATAAGGCTAGCATAACATCAGAACAGGATAAAATGAAATTACTAGAGAGGAAGTGATGCGTCAGAAATGAAGTGTATCATTTCTGATATATCTGCATGCATTTGCAAGCTAAAACAGAAAAAGAAGGGCAGAGATAGAAAGGAACAAAGATTTTAAAATTGCGCCGTGCAGAAGAGACACACAAACCAGCTGTGTGAACACAGCTGAGAGATTCATCTTGGAGATGGATTAGAGTGGAATCCATTCACTGAAGATCTCTGGTGCACAGGAGTGCAAAGACTGAGGAAAAAAGGAGAAAAGTTTAATTTCTGAAATCTATTTAGATTCCTGGAAGCATTGTCTAGAGACGTAAAAATCTAAAGCCTCAGAGAATCTGAACCTAAAACTTCCCCAAATGGATTGATCAGGTATTACGGGCACATCTCTGCTGTTTTCAGGGTCAATGAAATTGACAATGGGTTTCTGGAAATTAGGAATGCCCACCCAGATTTTACCTCCATTACTTGAAGAACACCTTAATAAGGCACTTCAGGAACTGAACACTGACGTTCTCACCCTGCTCTGTTTACTTTCTGTTTGGGTACAGGCTGGTAGAAGGAGAGATCAGGCTTTGATTTCCAAGTGGAAGGTAAGGAGAAAGACAGGCAGCACAGGAAGCACAAGGCCCTGTAAGAGGACCTGTGGAAGGTAACTTTGTGCCCCAGCACTGTTAGAGGACGTTCCCTGTCATTGGTGCAAGCAGCTGGAGACATAAATACCGATTTATTTGGGGGCCACAGTCTTGGTAAATGCAGAGGTGGTTCAGTAACGTGACATGAGGGAGTTTCCTCAGGGCAACTGGGATGCCTGAAAGAAGTGAACAGCTCAGCCCGCTTGGCTGCTTTTCCTTCTGACCCTCCTGGGGAGGCTCTGGCATTTCCTCTTCCCTGATGGAAGTGCAGCTGCTGCCAAGAGAAACGTCCCCATACTCACTCAGTGTTCCCTTTGCTTGCCGGATGCCCCAGCTGCTGTCGTTGTCCAGGAGAGCTGCTCTGCATGGGAGGAGGAGCCCAAGGGAGAGGCTTTGAAGATGGGGCAGCTGGGATCCCTCTGCTTGGAGCTCTGTTTAAAGATACACGGACTTGCATGTGAACAGGGATAATTATATGGACCTGTACATATGTAGCCTGCTATTTGTACAGGCCTATTTCTGTACATATGCTATCAGATTTATGAATGTACTGTGTATATATGCACCTATAGATACCTGCATACATACAGGTTTTCAGTCACATCTTTGTGTGTATATGTATCTAGTTCTTTATGTGTATTGTAATATCTGTGTTTAGATTTCCGTATGTATACGGTTGTGTAAGTATCCATTTCTATTGATGTATTGATGTAGTTTTCGGTATATGTCTTTTTAAATAGCTATATTGGTATTTGTTTTGGTATGTATGTATTTTTAAATTTTTTTAGATGTGTATTGATGTATTTCAATATAAATTATATTTACATCTATATCCAGATATATTGCTGTAAATTTGTATTGATGCAGTTGTACAGATATTTAGATTGGTACAGCTGTTTGTCTATTTACAGATAGGTTTGTTTTATGTATCTCTTTCTTGAATGTAATAGGTAACATTTAATCTGTATTCACATCTGTACATTGTAGTGGTTATTTATGTATTCAGTTCTATTTAAATGTGTCTGCAGTGGTATAGTGGTGGAATTCTATTTGTAGAGTACTTGGTATTACAGGCAAATACTGATATTTTCGTATTTGTATATGGGCTGTATGTTTGCCATAACATGCGATAAATTAAGTTGTTAATTTTCCCTTGATCTCTGTGTATAGTGAGTGTTTGTAGAGGTTTGCAATAAATTAGTTTTTGTTACCAGAAGTTGTTATTTGTATGTTTTTAAATAGTGTGGTGTAACAAATACATAAATTACTTTTTTAAATTTAACAAAGATTTGTATAGTTCTGTTTTGTCAGCGCTGGTGTAGCAATTGGTAAGAAATGCCATTTGTCAAGTGAGATGGATGTGTTGTAATTTGTGCTACCCAAAGCCATGGGCAGATGTAAATGCTGGAGGATTTTGGCCATGCAAATCTCCAGCCATGCCCAGCACATGCCCCACCTGCACTCAGGCTGGGCAAGGGAAGCGCAGATTTGGGCTGGCAGCAGAGTCCCACATTGGCTCAGAACTCGCTGCAAAGGCCTGCTGGCTGAGAAAAAGATCAGGGATACATTTTATATATTCTATTTATTATAGTACATATACTAAAATATATATTATGTAGTGTATTGTAGAAATCCTTAAAATTAGAGGAGTTTTGGAAAGCTGCTTCTCAGTGAAGAGGATTTCTAGGCTAGAGGAATATAAAAATAAAAAGAAGACCATGGACAGTGCCATTGCCAGAGGCCCAGGCTGTTAAAAGGAGGAATGGATCGTCCCCTTTGCCATCTGTAGCTGATACCCCTGTCAGTAATAAGTAGCAACTCCGGGGGCAACGCGATGGGAAACCATCTCTCTGAACCAGAATGGGGCGTCTTTTACCAGCTTGAGGCAATTTTACAGGGTAAAGGACATTCAAACATCTCAAAGCGTGAACTAAAAGACTTACTAATCTGGGTAAAAGTGAATACTCAAAATACAGACTTGAAGTCTGATTTTACCTTTGATTTCTGGGACCAGATAAAGTGGAAAATTCACAATCTAGTCTCTCTCAAAAAGGAAGAGTCTTTGGTCAAACTTATGCCTGTCTCCATAGAGCTTTAATGGAGAGCTTTGATCAGAATGATTGTAACAGAGACTTTCTCAAACATCAGAACAGAACACCTGGCTCTGAGGCTTTAATTCTGAGTGGTGCTGGACGTTCATCCTCCTCTGGGGAGAACTTGGATTTTGTTCAGGGTGTCCTGGCATGTCCGGGGTTTCTCCAGGCAGTGTGGACAGCATCCCGAAGTCCGGAAAAGGGGAATCAGATCAGCTTCCAGCTTTGGTCGTGTTCTCTGCTTTTTCCAGGATTCCCTGAGGCACTGATGCTGCAACCAGACATCGTCCCAACTCCTCCAGGAAATCATCCATCCCCAGAATTCCCAGAAAAGTGTTTGGGATTTTTCTTGCATTCCAGGAGTTTGGGGGGGCCATGGGACATGTTCTAGGGAGGCTGGGAATCAAACAGGTCCAGGAGATTAATGTTTGGGGAAGCTTTGCAAAACAGGAGCTGCTGTTTCTGTGCTCTGCTGCTCTTCTGAAAAAGATGCGGCTGGATCTTATTCTGAAGTTGTGCAGGTGGGGTCAGCCAAGGGGGGGCCTGGATCCACTCTGCCTGGCCGAGGTGCTGCAGGGTTGCTCCTGTCACTGTTTGCCCTTCCCAGGAAGTCACCCCCTCGGATTGGGCTCAGGCTGGCAGTTTGCTTTGGAGCTCTGAGGACTCTTTTCATATAGATTCCTCTACCAAAACTTTCCGGGATTTTCACCACTTTTGGCTCCCCAGCCTCCGGTTACAGCAGGTGGGGGGGCTTTGGATTTGGCTGTGCCTGCAGGGGAGCGGGCAGGAGGGAGGACAGAGGTGGCGGGGGCCAGCCAGGGCTTGAGCAGGGCAGGGATGGCTCTGCCCAGAGAGATGGATGGGATGGAGGTGGAAGAGCTCAGGAAAGTTGCTGTGGAGGCACAGACAGTTCATTCAGAAGCCTTGAAGCCTGTCTCATTGGCTGCTGGAGTTGGGGTGGAAAGCATGCTGAGATTGCAGATCAGACCTGAGAGTTTTCCAGCTGAATCCCTGCGGGCAGGGATACAGTGTGGAACCGGTCACAGTCCATTGGAAAGCATCACAAAGACAAAGTCGGGGTCTACAGCTGGAGAGCAGCCCAATTTGTATGAATCTAAAAAGATCCAATTTAGTGAATCCAGACATGAGATAGCAGGCTCTGGCTTTCTTCCTATCACCAAGAACTTGGAGCTCTCCTCCCCAGCGCTTCCCGGCAGGGCTCCCAGGAAAGTTGCTACAGCAACACTACTGCCAAGTGACGCCGGCCGGGGGCTATTTACAGACTACGAACAAGACAGGGCTGCTTTGGAAGGTGCCTAGAGCTGTTTATTTTTCAGCATCAGCCTCATTACATGATTATGATAATGGGAAGCTGCTAGCAGCTCACAATCCAGGCAGCAGGCCAAAAAATGTAAGGTTAAAACTTACTTTATTAGCTTCTTGACCAATCACAAAAAGCAAAAGCATATTGACAGTAGTTCTATCCAATCACCAGAAGCACACGTAGCCTTGGTTAAAACAATGCTTGCTTATTTCGAATACAATACCTGTTGGTAAGCCTTAAAACACAACGCACAGAACTCCATTATTAAGCTTCAACCTTCCTAATATCTTGCTAGATAAACTTTCTGTGGCTTAAAGAGCTATTCAGACAAGCATTAATACACAGGCTTATTGTTTGATTTGCCCATGCTTTTTCCACTGTTTAAATATTTTTTTCTGCTGACCTATCTCATGACTGTTGCTTTAGCTCTGCTCACAGTTTTGCTGTATCTGAGGCCTGCCTTTTGCAGCTTTCCCAAAACCCTCTAATTTTATGGATTCCCTCAATTCCCTCTCTCTCTTCACCCAAAAAGAAACCTTACCAATCGTGTCATTTATTACTTGCGTTTTGTAGCCTTACTATAACAGGTTTGTTTCTTATCTGCTTAAAGCATGTTTTTGTTGGCACTAAGCATTGCTGTATTACAGCACAGCAATTTAATGCTGTGAAGGTCCAGTCAGTGGAAAGGGCATAAATTATGCCTGACAATAGTTACAAGTCATTATTCAAAAATCTCTTGTCAATTCCAGGGTCTTAACTCAAAACCTTCCTCCACTTCTATTCCTTCATCCACCACCTCCATGACCTTTTGAGCACCTGTCTGTGAATCCATTTCCTACCTCTCTCTCTTGTGTGATAAAAACTTCTTGGACAGTTTTGTTCATCATTCGTCACACACACTGAAGTGTTCAAGGTATTACTATTAATATCACTACCAAAACACCAAATACATGAGACCTATCTTGCAAATTTCCCTTAGCCAAGGCGCAAAGCTCTATTCTTGGAACAAATCATCTAACCAGGACCCACTATCTTCTTTAATTTGGGCTGTCAAATCTTTCAGTTTTTGTATGCTGTTGAGGATGGATTCAGAGTGATCAGACAGGTTTATCCAACACAATCCTTCAAATTCCTCACAACCATGTCCTTGTGCCAGTAAAAGAAAATCAGTTGCTGCTCTATTTGGAAGGGTAGCATGTCTAACACTATTAACATCGGTCAACATGTCACTGATTGCAGTGGATGTGGCATTAGTTTGTTTACTCAGCCAATATCCAAACCAATCTAATTGTTTCAATGCCATTGCTGAAGACAGTTGGGGTGAAAACAAACCTGCTGATAACCCTTTTTGCAGCCTTCCAAGGCGTGAAATCACTTCTACAGTTCTCATGAAAATGATGAGAACTTGGAGCTTTTTGGCAGTATTCATGGGATAGCTGATTGCTGTGAAAACACTTCCTGTTCTTATGCATCATATACAGGAGTGATGAAAAGGCAAAAAAACCACGGTCTAAATCGACAGTAGACCTTCCATTGCAACCACCTACTTGGTCTAATATTTTTTAAAATTTAGAAAAAATTTGAATTTAAATAAACACTTCCTTGCCTTACCTGTTATTGAAGTGAAGGGAGATGACCATCCGATTGATGAGCATCGACTCCGATTTATTGATCTCACTTACACACTTTTATAGTGGTATTAATTAAGCTCATGCATATTGCAAAATCCGAGCTCACCATAGGTCACAGATTACACATCAACCCCTCCTTTTGTTTTCAATACCTGTGGTTTGTTATTGAAACCAAGATTTGTGTTCTCACCCTGATATGAAAGTTCTCATGGCCTCCATGTTTGTCAACTTTTGCTTTCCCAAAACTTATCCAAGGACAAGATATTTACTTGTTATTAAAAACAACCTGAGAACCTCTGCTGTTTACATAAACGTGCCTGAGAACTTTTGTTGTTTACAGAAACAGGCTGTGAGAATTTGCTCCTCACAGCTGCCTTTTACTTTTCCATCAGCGGTATATGATTATGGCATGTCTGAACAATACTCTATAAGCTATTTCTGAGTAATATTCTCCAACAAATTCCCCGTTTTTTCTGTTATGCAAAAGGTTAGTCTGCTAGGGTTTTTCTATTTATCTACTGACCATATCTTGAACACAACCAAAAATACAAAGCAAAATAAGCAAAAGCATTTAAACTTAAAGCACTTAAAATATTGAAACTGTCGGAGGAAGGAGACCCAGACACCAATTGGTTCATCCAAATCCAATTTATTGATTGAATACGGCGGATTAAATATAGTTCTTAATAAGCTTCATATATATTGCAAAAGTTGAGCTCAGGATTGGTTAGTTACATATCAGCAACTACACCTACTTCTACATTCTTGTGCTTATTCTTTTGTTACATTCTGCAGATATTCAGGACTAATCTCACCTCCCTTTCCTCATGTTGCAGCAAGGTCATCCGGCATTCTTGCCTGTCAGCAGTCACTGAATCAAAGACTGCTGTCCTCCCTTTCGAGCTTAACCAGCGGCATTATGTCAGGATGATTTTTCTCACTTAACCATTTATTAACAATATTCTCCACATTTCCCCCGTTTTCTTTTTGAGCAAGGAGATTAGTGTGCCAAGTTTTTGCTATCATACGGCCAACCATGCTTTGAATACAAGTAAAAATACAAGGTAAAATAAGCAAAAACAGTAAAATTACACCCAGTAGTCCTATAGCATAAATCACAAGGTTTCTCAGCCATGGCCCAAGTCCTAAGTTTTTAAGCCACTCGTCAATTCCTAAACCTTCTTCTTCCTTGAGATTGTGAAGTCCCTGTTGCAGTTCTTTTATCTTGGTATGAATGGACACCGAATGATCAGACAGATTCATGCAACACATTCCCTCAAATTCTTCACATCCATGCCCTTGTGCTAAGAGCAAAAAGTCTACAGCAGCTCTATTTTGTAAAACAGCATGGTTAACACTCTACACATCGGCAGTTAACATGTCCAGAATTTGGGGTGTCTTGTTTAGCTCATCTCTTGCCCAGCACCCTAATTGCTTCGCTAAATTCACAGCCTTATTGGC
The DNA here is from genome assembly GCF_028551555.1 of Melozone crissalis. Lineage (NCBI taxonomy): Eukaryota > Metazoa > Chordata > Aves > Passeriformes > Passerellidae > Melozone > Melozone crissalis. The sequence continues at coordinate 966,694 of NW_026535830.1, forward strand.
AGATCCTCCTGGCAATATAGTGGAAACTACTACTTGCCTGAATGTACCCCAAAACTGTGGATGTCCTATCTGGCTGCAGTCTAAGTCATGTATGCTACGCCTCTTTCTATTTGAATTTTGACTCAACCATATTAGCAAGGACACATTAGGGTGAAACAAGGACAATTTTCCCAAATAACAGGGTCCACCTCGTGGTTTAGCTGGTACACCATTCCATGCTCTATCTCCACAGATCAAAAATATTCCTGTGGGTAATTTCATTGGTGCTGTGATGTTTGTGCCGTTACATTGACTGTAATGCTGTGGAGAAAATTCACTCGAATTCAGAGATGAATCTAAGGTGGCCCATGTGTTTTTAGGTTTATTTAAATTCTGGGCATCTAAGGGCTTGAAACTGAACCATCCTCCAACTGTAGTGTTAGGCATACTGGCATTTGCACTTCCAAAAAGATCCAATTCTTCAGGAGGAGAATGCAAAGAAATGTTAAGTGATTGGACTAGTAAACACTGACGATAGCCATCACTCTGACCTGCAACAATACCCTTGTTGCACTGGCAATGTGATGTTTGACATGTTAGACATACATAAGGTTCAATTATTTATCAAACCGCAAAATTCTCCAGGAGACCACACTGGAAGTCCCACCAGGCATGTTCAGAATGGGTTAGTAACTCCTCCAAGACTAAGACAAAGCGATGATTGATTAATTTGATTAGCAAGTGTTACCCATAGATTTTCTCTTGGCTGACTGAAACGTGTTATCCCTATTGCTTCACTCGCTACAGCATTGAGCAGTACAATAAGAACAAGCTTCATTTTTCTCCCTTTCTTTTCTGTCTTTTATCTGGCTTGTTAGAACGGTTAATGTAGACCTAAGTCAGTTTTTGAATACACTGGTCTAATTCCAAATCAGCATCCTTGCTTACAGGTATAACGTGTGGTAGATTTAAAGGCGAATCAGCTTTACAGCGAGCTGCTATAGTGCGTGAGGCACTAGTAATTTCAAACTCTCTAAGTACTTGCTGCAACTTCCATCTAATATATGCTATAGCCACTTGTTCTGCGCTCTCAAAAAGCTCTAATCCTGCCCTTCCTGGCAGGCCAGTACTTTGTTCAAGAGCTCTAACCCAAATGAGATCTTGAATCCACTTCCCAAAACAAGGTCTACACCATAAATTTGCTATTGTCTTTTGTGAGTACCAATAAACCTTATTACAACCCGCACAATGCAGAGCTATCCATGCATAGCACTTATCAGCATCCCTTTTGCAAACATAACAAGGAAGTGAATGTAAGTAAAGACCAGTGTAAAAATCTCTCTTCGATCCAATGTAACCAGTTTAATGGTGGTGTTTGCAAGGCCTCTTCACCTTTTTTACTATATAAGGCTAATAGTTCAAGCTCTTTCTTTAGTGCAAGGCGCATTTTATTTTGTAATCGTTGTTTGTATTGTTGGTTGTCTTCATCAACTATACCTTCCTGAGGGTCCCACAAATATAAAAATGTTCTAACCATAGAAACTAATTAGCCTTATTTAGAAGAGGTTGTTCCCTTTCTAGCCTTCTTTTTCTTATCAGTTTTCAGTTTTGCTGCTCCTAATTTCACTGGTCCTGTCACTTGCAAACTCAATTTTTGTAATTTTTCAATGCAATGATCTAATGCTCTTTCAGGATTCCCCCTGAAAGGCCCTACAATAGAATGTTGCGTTAAAGGTACTAATTTTCTACACCTTACAGAGACTATACGTGATTTACTTTGAACCTTAATTCTATTCACAACACATTGTACTTCCCAACGATAATAAGCAAGAATTTTTTGTTCAGGAGACTCATAAAGATTTAAAGCTACATATGCATTTTGCCCCGTCTGTCTCCTTAATTCATCTTGCCAGTTTTTACCCCACGTGTGTTCGTGCTCACAAGTGTGACACCATAAATCCCATAATAATGATTGTTCTATCCAAAAAGTATTATCACAACCCCTACAACGTAGGGCTATCCAGGCAGCACAATGTGGATCATAACAGTAAAGGCAAGGTGCCTTTGCTGGATTTGCTAAATGAAAAGTTGATAATGAGTCAATAAAACCAATCAACTCCTGGGCCGTCCGATAGTGACGTGTCAGTGCTTTGTCCAACACTTCTGAGTGTCCCTTCAATTGTAGCAGTAGCGGTTGTAGGACTAGGGGCAGTTTCTTCTTCAGTCGCTCCTTGTCCTCCTCCGTGAGGCGGTCCACCAGACGCTGCATCAAAAACAGGTTTAGTCCACTTAGCAGGCACCCACAAAGGTCCTGTAGGTGAGGAAACACAAAGATACCCCCGACCCCAATATAATACTTTTGCAGGTTTTTCCCATAATCCTGTACTCGGGTTCTTATACTTAACCCAGACCTCCGTCTCCTCAGTATTTTTCTGACCTGACCTCGGATGATGTTTAATCGCAGGAGGGGTATCATCTTCCCCAAAAATACATAAATGATTGATCACATACAGAATCTTAGCCAAGCATGATTGTGGGTCTCTTAAATCTTGATGTTTCTCAATATATCGTTTAAGGGTGCTGTTTGCTCTTTCTACTATTGCCTGTCCAGTAGAAGAGTGTGGAATACCTGTCACATGCTTAATGGACCACCGATTTAAGAATTTCTGAGCCCTAGCACATACATAAGCTCGACCATTATCCATTTTGATACTTCTTGGAACTCCCATAACAGCAAAGCAACTTAACAGGTGCCTGATAACATGTGTAGCTTTCTGTCCCGCCTGAGCCGTAGCCCATGTATAGTGACTATATGTATCTATAGTGACATGCACATACTTAATTTTACCAAATCTAGGTACTTGTGTAACATCCATTTGCCATTTTTCATTTATTTCTAAACCTTGAGGATTAACTCCCATGCCTAAACCTATTCCCCCATTATGATAACTACATATTGGACATGCTCTAACAATGGCCTTAGCTTCTGACAAACTCAGCTCAAAGTGTTTTGCTAACCCTCTTGCATTTTGATGATATCTGCTATGTGCCTCTCTGGCCAATGTATGCTTGTCAATAGGACAAGAGTTATCAATGGGTAAGGTAACCAATTTGTCTGCACGTTCATTTCCTTCTCCTAAATCTTCAGACCATTTATGACTCCTAATAGGAATCACAGAATATGCTGCATTTCTCTCTTCTAAAGCTGTCCTCAATTGTATCAATAACTCATACAATCGTTTATTATTCACTTCCTTAATTTCTGCTTCCTCTATTCGTCTGGCTACTCCTGCAACATACATAGAGTCTGTGACCACATTTAAAGGCTCCTGTAAATTAGACACTGCCCATACTACTGCTAACAATTCCAAGGTTCGTAAACTATCTGCAGGATCTGCTGTAAGGAGTTGATGCTTCCATTGTCCTTTTTCTTGCCAGGTGACAGCAGTACGCCTTGATTTCTTTCCCGCATCTGTAAAAGCTGTAATAGCTCCTTCTATAGGGCGTTCTTCTCTCAATGGTCGAGTAATCCAGTTCCATTCTGTCATCCATTGCAAAACTTTAGGCACTAATTTACTAGTTTCTACTTTAGCAGATGATGCTAATAATGCTTCCTGCAAATTCTTGGAATTAATCAAGTACCAGTCCAAAGTTTCTTTTTCCATAGGCAATCTAATGGTAGCAGGTTCTCGACCATCCACTTCAATAATTCTAAGACGCCCTTTTTTGATTAACGCAGCCAATTGTTCAATTTTTGAAAATATTGTTTTCTTGTGTTGCAATGGTGGTGACAACCATTCCAAAACCCGTATCTCCTCCGTTTTCTCCTGTTGTTGAGAGAGAGCACCAAGTAAATGACAAGGACTATTCCAGATAGTAAGGTCAATAGGGCAGTCGAGTTGTCGACGAGACACATACCCTTGTTGTACACAGTTACTAATTTGCTGCAAGGTAAGATGGTGCTCCTTTGTCAGATGTACAGGAGTAGTAGGATCAATACCCTTTAACAAAGGTCATAGGGCTTCTAACAAATGATTTGGTATTCCCACAATAGGTTTTAACCACTGTAAGTCTCCCAACAATTTCTGTACATCATGCAAAGTCTTAATATCCAATTGTAATTCCAATTTTTGTGGTATTACTTTTTGATCTGTTAAAGTCCACCCTAAGTATTTCCATGGCTTTGTAGTTTGAATTTTTTCTGTAGCAATAACAAGTGAATATGCTGCAAGAGTGTTCCTAATGATGTTAATCTGCAAAGAGGAAAATGGTTGTTGTTGTGCAAACAAAATATCATCCCTGTAATGATATATTATAGTTGCTGGCCATTTGTGACGTAATGGCTGTAATGCAGCATCAACATAAAGCTGACATAATGTGGGCGAGTTGCGCATCCCTTGTGGAAGTACCGTCCATTCAAATCTTTTATCCGGTTCTCCCCGATTTATTGCTGGTAAAGTAAAAGCAAATCTTTTCATATCATCAGGGTGTAACCCAATAGTGAAAAAACAATCCTTTAGATCAATAATTAAAAGCGGCCAATGTTCTGGGATCATAGCTGGATTTGGAAGACCAGGCTGTAAAGCTCCCATAGGTTCCATTTGTTCGTTTACAGCTCGTAAATCATGTAACAAACAATATTTCCCTGATTTCTTCTTGATAACAAAAATAGGTGTATTCCAAGGGCTCATAGAAAGTCGTAAGTGTCCCTGTGAATATTGTTCTTTTACCAATTCATGGGCATGCATAAGACTCTCCCCTTTTAATGGCCATTGCTTAACCATCACCGGTGTATCTGTTTTCCAGGTGAGTGGAATGGGGAAAGTCCAAGCAATGGCAATCACCCCAAAGGGTGATGATTAGTTAACACCACTCCCAACTGTGTTAAAATGTCCCTTCCAATTAAACAAGAAACTGTAGGAGGTAATTGAACAACTGAAAACACAGCAGATACTTGTTGATCATCAATACACACTAACAAAAGTGGTGATCTACTTGCTAATGTAAATCCTCCTACTCCGGTGAGCATGTTTGATGATGCGAATAGAGGCCAATGTTGTGGCCATGCTTCTGGAGAAATAATGCTGGTATCTGCTCCTGTATCCAATAATCCATAAAGGGTTATGCTTTGATGTCCATGGGTAATTTCCACCTTTTGTTTTGGTCTATTTTGTAAATCCACAGTCAAAAGTGTAACACCAGTAGAGCCAAAACCCTTTTCATCCCGCGTTTGTCCAGTAAATGATGGTATACCAGATGTCATTTGTGATAATGGTATTAATTGTGCAATGCGTTGTCCTTTTGTTATTTTAATAGGAGGATAAAGGGTGTAAACCATAATTTGTATTTCCCCTGTATAATCCGCATCAATAACACCAGGTAATACAAATAATCCAAGCATAGTTATTGAAGAACGTCCTAATAACAATGCTCCACATTTTTGTTCATTTAAAATGAGAGGACCCTTTACTCCAGTTGATATCCTCTCTGGCCGATTCGTCATTAATGTGACGTCTACTGCTGCTGATAAGTCCAAGCCGAGGCTCCCTGCTGTGGCTGGTTGCAGACAGGAGGTGGCAGCGATGTTGCGTCGGCAGCTGGTGTCTCCGATGCCACGGCGGCTACTTGTGTCTGGGCGCGGCTCGCCTGCTGTGTGCTCCTGGGATAGTTTCCCGACCGGTGCTTACAAGCTGCAGAGTTGTGGGAACCGGATCGGCAGTTGTGACACCATATCCCAGTTGCTCGACATATTCGTCGCGTATGTCCCTCACTGCCGCATCTGTAGCACTTGAGGAATGGTCTCGAGCCCTGCGTAACCGCCAGTGAGCCACTTCGGAGAGGAGCAAGAGCAGCTAACACTTGACTTTGAGTAGACTCTGCTTGCTTTTGTAATCCTAACCCTAGCTCCTTTAATGCATCTATTATAAATGCCTGTGAAGCTGTTGGCATTAATGCCATTGGCTCTAATGCTTCCTCAATGGTCCAATTTGCCCCTAAAGTAGCAAACACTCTTTGTGTTGCCGGATTACTATTTTGAAGGGTACACTGCTTCAATAGCGCCCCCTTCATATAATCTGCAACACCAGCCCTATCTATAGCAACAGCTGCCCTATCTATAAAACTCCCAAATGATTCTTCTCTACCTTGTTTAATACCCATATAAGCCGGTAACCGTCCTGGTTCTTTAACCATATCTATTGCTGCACGCACTGATCGCATAGCCTCTCTAAGCTTATCAGCTCCTGCTATCATCTGCGCCTCTGTACGCAAATATGCTCCTAAGCCCATAAGCTCATCCATTGTCACTCCATGTAATGGATCTCCTTGAGCTCGCTGCGCAGCAACTGACTCATTGACCAATGCCTGCCAATGTGCATTAAACAATAACTGCTGATGTTGAGGAAATATCAACCAAATTATTCCTCTTAAATCATTTGGACATAAAATCTGAGTATTAAAAAGATAATCTAGCATTTGCCTAACAGGTTCACTTTTTACTCCAAAGTGACTAACTGTAGAAGGTAACTGAGCTAACAACTTCCAGTCTAAAGGCTCATATGCTGCCAAATTATGCATAAGGTTCCCCTGAGCATCATACTGTGGTGTATAAGTAACCGGACATGCAAGGCTAGAAGCTACTTCCATTGCCTCACCATCCCCCATTTGCATTACTTCTTTTGCCACAGCAGCCCAAGCTTCCCTTCTCTGTTTAGCCATCTCCCCCCATAGGTCACTCTGTGCCCTCGGGATAGGATCTGGCCCTTTAAGGGTGCTATGCTGCTGGCACTTTGATACAGACACTGAGGCTTCTTGCGGGGGAAGCGGCCCCCCCGCTGGAGCTACCTCATTCTGGGGGAGTGGCGGAGACAAGGCTGGTGAAACCGGAGCCGATGAGACCGGAGCCGGCTCGTGCGAGGGAAGCGACCCCCCCACCGATGCCGACTCTCGTGGGGGAAGCAGCGGAGGCAAAGCTGGAGGCGGAGGTGAAGCTGGCTTGCTCCCACCCCCACCATCCAACCCGCCTGAAACTGGCGGTGGAGGCGAGCTCTTACCTCCACCATCCAGCCTGCCCTCCTCCCCCAACAATAAGGGTGCAGACGGTTCCACACTATCTATAGGAAAATCTTGCACACCACTCTGCTGGGGACTCTTAGGCATAAGTATCTGAGTTACAGAAGGTGCCAGGGGATCATCCTCACGACCATACCCTATATTCTTCTTATAAGCTTCTGTTGCCCTTTCTGCTGCCTTTCTCTCAGAAATCTGCTGAAGCAACGTGTTATATACCACCTGCCATAACTTACCAAATTTCTTTGCTGACTTATCATCATCTAACACGGTATCCCACAGGATATCCCCAAACTTTTTCCACTCTGCTATCTCATGAACTGTATATGGGTTAACAAAAATTCCTTTAGAATAACCATAAGCTAATAACCCTGGTAATTCCTTTTTTAAATCTATCCCTTTTACTCCTTGCCTTTCTAAATATGAGGAGAAGAGATCGTATGCCGCTTGCCTATCCATACCTTATATATCAGCGCGTGCTGTTGCAGCCCTCCAGGCTCCGGCGGCACGTAGAGACTTGAGTCACTGTTGTGATCCTCAAGGGTGCTTTTAAAATCCGGCACCGTCCTGGCTGCAGGGACTCTCACCCAACTTCCCCGACCGTTGCGAGTTTCTTTGTAATCCAAGAAAGCAAGCGTTCAGGGGTTTGCCCGCATTCTCCACCATTTGTCAGAGGAAGGAGACCCAGACACCAATTGGTTCATCCAAGTCCAATTTATTGATTGAATATGGCGGGTTAAATATAGTTCTTAATAAGCTTCATACATATTGCAAAAGTTGAGCTCAGGATTGGTTAGTTACATATCAGCAACTACACTACTTCTACATTCTTGTGCTTATTCTTTTGTTACATTCTGCAGATATTCAGGACTAATCTCACCTCCCTTTCCTCATGTTGCAGCAAGGTCATCCGGCATTCTTGCCTGTCAGCAGTCACTGAATCAAAGACTGCTGTCCTCCCTTTCGAGCTTAACCAGCGGCATTATGTCAGGATGATTTTTCTCACTTAACCATTTATTAACAATATTCTCCACATGAAACTTAATAGGACTTAGCATTACTTAAACTTACAGAACTTAATTTTAACAGAACTTAACTGACTTTAAATTCTACATAACTTAAACCCAATATAATTCAAACTCAACAGAATCTAATTTAACTTAATAACACTTTCTAGGTAATTTAACTTAAACTACTTAATAATAAACAAAACTCACTATAAAAATAGAATACAGCATTTACTATAACTTACTTACAGGGCTGATTCTAAAATACTAAGATGAAGCAACTTTCTTCATATGTTTGCTATAGCATTTTTTCACTTGAATGGACTTAAACATAAGGAGTTTGTTTTTAAGGTATACCTGTGGAAAATTCCCTTGAATTCAGTGCTTGCCCTTACATCCATCACATCCAAGCAAATCTCAAAGAACACAAAAAGCACACTCACTACATTTCACCCATATATTCGCTTCCACACATTTTTAAAAATTTTCAAAATACAATTTCGGAGTCTGATGTTCTACCGACTGAGTTATTTTGGGCTTCTGATGTTTAAAGTCTCTGTTAAGAAGAACAAAACAACCTTTAACTTAGGTGAGAAACGTCCTGATAGCCCTTGGTGTCGTTTGTTTATCATCACTGGTCTCTCAATTTCAGCAGGGATCCTTTCCTTTTGTTGACAAAAGTTACATTGCCGGCTGCGGGGCGGAGGGAGAAGCGCTCCCGCTGGAAAAAGCGCTCCGGTCCCACGGCACGTGTCGGAGCGGGCGAAGCCCCCCGCCCGCGCTGGGCTCTTTGTTTTGCAAGACTCGCCGGCAGGCTTTGTCACTGCGTGTGCTGTACCTGTGGCTCCCCCCGCGGCGCTTGTGTCGGCTCCCCCCGCAGCACTCCCTGTGGTGTCGGGTTGGAGACAGGAGAGGGTGCTGATGCTGCAGCAGCGGAGACTTGTGTCTGGGCGCGGCCACTGTGATGCACGCTCCTGGGGAAGTTTCCCGACTTCTGTCTACAAGCGCATGTGTTATGAGTGTCCAAAAGGCATTTTTGGCACCAGAGTCCTACAGCCTGGCATTCCCGGCGCATGTGGCCCATGCCTCCGCATCGGTAGCATTTCATGCGGCCTCCTCTATTTGCTGGTGCCAATGCAGCTGATGCTTGGAGCGGTGCAAGAGCAGCTAACACCTGACTCTGAGAGGACTTTGCCTGTTCTTGCAAGCCTATTCCTAACTGTTTGATCGCATCTACCACAAAAGCCTGCTGTCCGGTAGGTATTAGGGCCATCCTCTCTAATGCCTCTTCTATAGTCCAATTGGCACCTAGGGTATTAAGTACGCTATTAGTAGTAGAATTACAATTTTGAAGTGTGCACTGTTTGAGTAGGGCCCCACGCATATATTCGGGTACCCCAGCTCTTTCAATTGCAGAAGCAGCTTTATCAATAAAAGAGCCAAACGATTCTTCTCTGCCTTGTTTGATTCCCATATATACAGGTACCCCTCCTGGTTCTTTCACCCTTTCTATAGCAAGTCTAACTAACCTCAGAGCCTCCCGGAACTTCTCCTGGCCCAGTAGAGCTTGTGCCTCAGTACGAAGAAAAGGTCCCAAGCCCAAAAGCTCATTACAGTGACGCCATGGAGAGGGTTACCCGGCTGCCTCTGAACTGCCACACACTCGTTAACAAGCGCTTGCCAATGAGCATTAAACAACAGTTGCTGATGTTGGGTAAAAATCAATTTAGCTAATCCACGACAATCATTAATGAGAAGGATGCTAGTGTCAAAAATATAATCGAGCATTTGTTTGGCTGGTTCACTTTTAACTCCAAACTGACTAACAGTAGCTCGTAGTTGAGACAGCAATTTCCAATCAATAGCAGTAATGGTCGCCTGCATGCCGCCCCCGTCCTGTGGACTGAAGATAACCAGACAAACTGGCTCACTAGCCACACTTATAAGCTCCTGATCTCCCTTTTCCATTGCATCTCTTGCCAAGGCAGCCCACGCATCCCGTCTTTCCCCCGCAATAGCCGCCGCTAGGTTGTTTTCCGCCCCAGGGATCGGCTGATTGATTTTCGGGAGCTGATCGGGGGGTCCTGGCCATCGCTGCTGTTGTTCAGGGGTTGTGGAAGCCTCAGAAGCGCTCTGTGTAGCCTAGCTTGCTAAAGAGGGCGGCAAAGCCGGTAATAAAACCGCCCTCATTGCAGGGGCCAATGGTAATCCCCTGTCCGGATCATATCCTTTATTACACCCCTGAGCGGCGTTAGCCTGCTGGGCAGCCTCTTTTTTGGCCTGAAATTGCAGTAATTCATTACGAACAATGCACCATAATTTACCTAACTTCTTGGCAGTTTTATCACCCTCTAAAGTAGCCTCCCATAAAAAATCACCGAATTTACGCCATTCCGTTAACTCGTAAACCATATGGGGGTTAAGGAAAACCCCTCCAGCATAGCCGTCATCTAAAAGTCCTTGTAAATCCTTTTGCCAATCTACCCCCTTAATTTGCTTTTTCTTGTAAAAAGACAGTCAATAATTCATACGCTGCTTGCCTTTCCATACCTAATTAATCAGCGCTGAATGCAGCCTCTTCAAGGTTGCGTGCAGCACGTATCAGTCGGGCTCATCTTTACGATCACCCAAGGCATGACGCATCTTCAGCTTCTTTTTCATCCCTTTTGTCGCGTTTCTGCCGTCCCGCTGCTTAGGACCTGACCTGTTTCTTCACTTCCCGTGGTGCGTCGCAGTATCACATCGGAGAGGTCACCATTTGATGAAGTGAAGGGAGACGACCATCCGATTGATGAGCATCGACTCCGATTTATTGATCTCACTTACACACTTTTATAGTAGTGTTAATTAAGCTCATGCATATTGCAAAATCCGAGCTCACCATAGGTCACAGATTACACACCAACCCCTCCTTTTGTTTTCAATACCTGTGGTTTGTTATTGAAACCAAGATTTGTGTTCTCACCCTGATATGAAAGTTCTCATGGCCTCCATGTTTGTCAACTTTTGCTTTCCCAAAACTTATCCAAGGACAAGATATTTACTTGTTATTAAAAACAACCTGAGAACCTCTGCTGTTTACATAAACGTGCCTGAGAACTTTTGTTGTTTACAGAAACAGGCTGTGAGAATTTGCTTTTCACAGCTGCCTTCTACTTTTCCATCAGCTGTATATGATTATGGCATGTCTGAACAAAACTCTATAAGCCATTATGAGCAAAATTCTCCAACAACCTGTAAGATATGGTCATAATGATGTAAATCCACAATACAAAATTCCTTCTCACCATGAGATCAAAGAACTTATAGGAAGAACGCAAAAAAATTTATTATAATTTTACCTGATCAGCCTCCAACTGTAACAGAGATGCTAACAGCTTGCAGTAAGCTCACCTCTCCAAAACATCTTGCTAATGTGCAAGTCAATGCTTTTGGAAAGCAGATTGCAGATTCTTAAGAAAAATTAGGAAACCATTGGGAGATAATTTGGGAAGGGCTTTGGGAGAAAATTTGGGACAAAAAATGGAAAAGCTTGAAAAGACCCTTGAAGCATAAAGAAACATTTTCGAAAAATCTGCTGGTACAGTACAGTTGGACTCTGATAAAAAGGCTTGTAGCTTTGCTTGTGGTAAAGCAGGACACATGAATAGAGATTGTCCTACAACAACAATCAAACCTAAACCTCTTTCTATTTGCCCTCAGTGTAGGAAAGGGAAGCATCTTGCCAAGTACTGTCATTCTCAAAGCTTTGTCATTACACTCAAAAAAGAGCTCAGATTATCACCGCGCCTCGACAGAAGTAGTGACCTCCTTACAGTCAATTACCCAGTCAAATGGCATTGGTACCTCAGTCATTTATCCCTCAGTCATCCATCCCTCAAATGGTCCCAGGTCAAAAACCTCATGTACAAGGTTTGAATTGGCCTCCTCAAAAATTGATACACCTTTTAAATAATTTCTGTTATGAAAGTATTTCTAAGGGAATTATCAGGTTTTTCAGCAAAGACAAGGGCTTTTGATTCTAGGCAGAGCTAGAACCAAAATGTTCAGACTTTCAGTCCTTCCAGTGGTTGTTTCAATAAATTGTAAGAAAGAGCTAATATATTTAACTCTTGCATTTCATGTTCCTATAGTGACTCCACCAAAAACACCTATAGCTATTGCATTTCTTCTACCCATGAGTACAGCCAAGCAAAACAACTTTCCAGAGAATTCAGTGCTGTCTGTCCCATTTGGAAGCTCAGGTCCTGAGGTCTTTTGGGTGCAGTTTTTGGACCGCAACCAAGCAAAATTGACTTGCTGCCTGACTCACTGTGGTAAAACAATTTACATTACAAGCATGCTGGATACTGGTGCAGATGTCACTGTAATCTCTCACATGTTTTGTCCCAGCCATTCAGATTTAGTAGCTCCTGCAGGTTCCCTCACAGGGATTGGAGGTGCTACTGTATGTTGGCAAAGTGCATCCATGATTAACATTACAGGTCCTGAAGGAAAGACAGCAATAGTGCGCCCTTTTCTTGTCCAGAAGTTTCTCACCGTCTGGGGGAGAGACGCCCTGTCCCAATGGGGAGCAGAACTGGAGGTGGGCCTGTGATGGAAACCACATCAAAACCTGCCACTTGAAAGCTGAACCGGAAAACTGATCATCCTATGTGGACTGATCAATGGCCTTTAACAGAGAAAAATTTAAATATCCTTAAATCATTGGTAAAGGAGCAATTACAACAAGGTCACATCACTCCCACAAATAGTCCCTGGAATTCACCAGTATTCGTCATCCACAGGAAGACATTGGACTCCTGGAGTCTGTTTCATGACATGAAGATCAATGTAGTGACTGAAGACATGCGACCTCTTAAACCTGGACTTCCTTTTTTATCAATGATCCCAAAATACTGGCCTCTCATTGTCATTGATTTAAAGGATTGTTTTTTCCACATCCCACTTCATCCCAATGATGCTCCAAGATTTGCCTTTTCAGTTCCAGTCATCTATCAAAGAGAACTCATGCAGAGATAGCACTGGAAAACATTGCCTCTAGAAATTAAGAATTCGCCTATAATTTGACAATATTTTGTCGCACAAGTTTTGTCTCCAGTTCAACAGAAGTATCCAAGATCCGTGATTTCACACTACAGGAATGATTTGCTCATCGCAGCTCCAATGAAGCCAGAGATGGAGCAAGCTTGTCCTAGTGTTGTTACTGAAATCCAAAATGCTGGACTTCAAATTTCTATACCCAAAGTTCAAGAAGTTCCACCTTGGAACTATCTGGGATGGAAGATGACTGGAAAAACAATTACACTGCAGAAGATACAGCTCCAGACCAGTGTCAACACCCTGCAAGATTTACAACAGCTTCTAGAAGAAATCAGTTGGGTCAGATCTGTTTTGGGAATCACCAACAATGAATTGGGTCCACTTTTTAATTTGTTGAGAGGAAGCTGGGCCATCGACTCTCCTGAACTCTAATACCTGAAGCTTGTGCAGCACGTGACAAGGTCATGCATGCATCTCCAAAGATAACAAGCTCATCGCTGTATTCCAGAAAAGCCATTCTTTTCTGCAATTTTAGGAGGAAAGATGCAACTTTCTTCTGTCATTTTTCAATGAGATGCTTCTGAGAGAGATCCTTTGTTGATAATAGAATGGGGTTTTCTTCCCTCAAGGTTTCCAAAGACTATTTTTACAGTCTTAGAGAGGATAACACAAATTCTGATTAAGGCCAGAACAAGGTTGTTAAGTTTAGCAGGTGAAGAATTTGCAGTTCTCTATTTGCCACTGAAAAAAATTATCTTGATTGGGCAATGCAAAATTCTGCAAATTCTGATGATTTGCAATGAGAATTATTAAATTTTGCAGATATTGCTTCTGTTCATTACCCGGCTCACAAATTGTTGCAGGCAAAACTGAGTTTTAGAGAGAAACCTTTGTTAAGTAAAGAACCTTTAAACACAATAACTCTTTTCACTGATGGGATCTGGCAGAAGTCACCAATCAGTCATTACTTGGTTGAACCAAACCAAGTTCCCAACTAAAACTTGGGAATCAGGTATTCAAATAGTAGAGGGATCTCCTCAGATTGCTGAGCTTGCTGCTGTGGTTCAGGCTTCTCAGTTCTTCCCACAACCTTTTAATTTATTCACACATTCTGCGTTTGTGGCTAATGTGGTTAAAAGACTAGAAGGATCAGTTCTAAAGAATCCTACTAATGACACTTGATATTGGCTTTCATGGCTTTTTACAACTTTACAATAACGAACTAATCCACAGTTTGTTTCTCACATCAGGGCTCATTCTTCGCTTCCTGGATTTTTTGTAGAAGGAAACGCCAGAGCAGACAAACTGACAGTGGTTATTTCAAACACTTTGTCAAACATTTTGGAACAAGCAAAACTGAGTCATGCCTTTTTTTCACCAAAACACACAAGCACTTGTGCGAATGTTTCAAATTTCCAAAAGTCAAGCTAAAGCTATCATTAGTACTTGCCCTGACTGTCAGCTTGTGCAGCCTCCTGTTTCTAGAAAGAGTTGTTCAACCCACGGGGTTTGCAAAACCTGCAGTTATGGCAAATGGATATCACTAAATAGCCTTCCTTTGGTAAATTTACCAATACTCATGTTTCAGTGGACACGTTCTCTGGTGCAGTTTTTGCATCTCTTCACACAGGGGAAGCAGGTATTCATGCCTGTCAGCATTTTTAGCAGAGCTTTTGCTTCACTGGGTGTGCCCCAAGAAGAAAAAACTGACAATGATCCCACATATATATCTCAAAAATTGGCCACATTTTTAAAGATTGGGGTGTTCGTCATATCCTTGGTATTCCACATTCTCCCACAAGCCAAGCAGTTGCTGAGAGGACACATCAGACATTAAAACGCATCCTTGATCAAGAGAGGGGGGAGTCGAAGTCACACCACAGATGAGGTTAAACAAAGCTTTGCATGGTTTTAATTTCTTAAACAATTTGGTTGCAGAACCTGATCCACCAACTTCTAGGCACTTTTACAACAACACACAGGCAAACCTGAAAGAAAATCCCCCTGTTTTAATTAGAAATTGTGGGACAGGACCAATGGAAGGTCCTTTCTGATTAATCCCTTGGGACAAAGGGTATGCTTCTGTCGCTACAGGTGCAGGAATTAAGTGAGTCCCAGCAAAAAACGTCTAACCATATCGCACCCCAGGACAGTTGACGAGTTCAAGACCGTAGAAGCAAGTACGCAGACGTGAGCCAAACAGAGGGATCACGGGTCACACCTGACGTTCCTTGTGCATCGGTGGAACCTGCAAACACTGATTTTATGTGCCTTATAAATGTGTCACTTTTTGGTTTCATAGAGCTCTATTGGAGAAAGCATAGGTTTTGTTTGGTTAATTTTTATTAAAGGTCAAAAGTAATGTTTTTGAATTGAGAAGGATATGGGAGGAGCTTTAGCCAACAATTAGCTCACAAAAAGGATGCTGCAAAATCAAATATTACTACGGTGCTAGTTTTGATTGCTTCTTATAGTGCAGAGTTTTAGTCGATTTGTAGTGTAGATTTGTCTGCGGAACAACCAAAACCAAATGTCTGGGTGACCTTAGCCAAGGCAGCAGGCTCGGATACCATGTGTTTGTCTAATTTGGAACAGAAAAGCCTTTCTCAACCTGACTAGTCGGTGTGCCAGTAAAGAATTTGCCCTTGGTCAAAAAGCAATTCAATAGTAAGCCTGGTGAAATTGACAATGGGAGCAGCCCTGTATAGGCTTGTAACATTTGGGAAAAAGAACTTCCCAAAGCAGTACCTGAACCCCAAGAATCGGAAATCCTTGGCCCTTTTACAATGGATTTTTGCCTTACGTTTACAGCTAATGATTAGTGAGAAAGTGATCCTCCAAAGTACAATGTTACTCCCCATTATAGTGCATATAGAAATTCAAGGTTTTGGTGTAATTATTAAGAATGTTGGGATGTGCCTTCTAAGGCTGACCAATATCCCAGACAATTACCAAAAGGATGTTGGTTCACCTGTGTAGATAGGCCCTGGCAGGGCATCCCATCATGCCCTGAAGGTGGCCCATGTAGCAATGGGATGCTCACTGTAATTGCGCCTACTGCCAAAGTGGTCATTAAGAAGAAGCAAAGGGGAACAAGATCTGGTCGTCATTATCGGGAAAACTGTAGAAGTGATTTCACGCCTTAGAAGGCCGTGAAAAGGGTTTCAGCAGGTTTGTTTTCACCCCAACTGGCTTCAGCAATGGCATTGAAACAATTAGATCGGGTTGGATGTTGGCTGAGTAAACAAACTAATGCCACATCCACTGCAATCAGTGACATGTTGACCGATGTTAATAGTGTTAGACATGCTACCCTTCCAAATAGAGCAGCAATTGATTTTCTTTTACTGGCACAAGGACATGGTTGTGAGGAATTTGAAGGATTGTGTTGTATGAACCTGTCCGATCATTCAGAATCCACCCACAAAAGCGTACAAAAACTGAAAGATTTGACAGCCCAAATTAAAGAAGATAGTGGGTCCTGGTTAGATGATTTCTTCCAAGAATAGAGCTTTGCACCTTGGCTAAGGGAACTTTGCAAGATAGGTCTCCGTGTATTGGGTGTTTTGGTAGTGATATTAATAGTAATACCTTGAACACTTCAGTGTGTGCGACGAGAGATGAACAAAACTGTCCAAGAAATTTTTATCATACAAGAGAGAGAAGTAGGAAGTAGATTCACAGAAAGTGCTCAAAATCTCACAGAGATGGTGGATGAAGGAATAGAAATTGAAGAAGGTTTTGAGTTAAGACCCTGGAATCGACAAGAGATTTTTGAACAATGACTTGTAACTATTGTCAGGGATAATTTATGCCCTTTCCACTGACTGGACCTTCACAGCATTAAATTGCTGTGTTGTAAAACATGCTTCAAGCAGAGAATAAGGAAAAATATTATAGTAAGGTTGCAAAACACAAGTAATAAACGACACGATTGTGAAAATCTTTTTAAGTGAACAGAGAGGGGGAATTTTGGGAAGCCTTAAAATTAGAGGGTTTCAGAAAAGCTGCAGAAGGCAGGCGCCTCAGATACATCAGATTTGTGAACAGTGCTAAAGCAACAGTCATGAGATAGGTCAGCAGAAAAATTATTTAAACTGCAGAAAAGGCAAGGGCAAATCAAACAATAAGCCTGTGTATTAATGCTTGTCTGAATAGCTCTTTAAGCTGCAGGAAGTTTATCTAGGAAGATATTAGGAAGGTTAATGCTTAAAAATGGAGCTCTTTGCATTGTGTCTTACAAACAGGTATTGTATTCAAAATAAGCAAGCATTGTTTTAACCAAAGCTACGTGTGCTTCTGGTGATTGGATAGAACTACTGTCAATATGCTTTTGCTTTGTGTGATTGGTCAAGAAGCTTATAAAGTATGTTGTAACATTAAGTTTTCAGGCCTGCTGCCTGGATTGTGAGCTGTTAGCATCTTCCCATTATCATAATCATGTAATGAGACTGATACTGAAAAAATAAGTAGCTCAAGGTATTACAGCGTCCTGAGTGGGTCGCTGAGGGTGGTGAGAGATAGACGGTGAAGAATCTTGTTTCTTGATCAGAAGGCTGGATTTATTGATATATGATATATAATACATTATAACTATACTAAATAGAATAAAGAGAGAAGTTGCAGAGAGCTTGCTAAGCTAAGAATAGAAAGAAAGAATCTATAACAAAGTTGTGTCCAGGGACTCAGTCCCCTAGCTTGCCCCCGTGATTGGCCGTTAATTATAAACAAGTACATGAGACCAATCACGGAGGCCCCTGTTGCATTCCACAGCAGCTGATAATAATTGTTTACATTCTTTTTCTGAGGCCCTTGCTTCCCAGAAAATGCAGAAATCTGAAAGAAAGAATTTCTGTGAAAAAATGTCTGCGACATCTCACCTTTCTAAATTGTATAAATAAAAAGAAAAATGCTGATGTGAATTGAACAGGAAATTTCTTCACCTATAAAACATACAATACTAACAAATCACTAAAACAATCCTACAGTCTGAGAAAATGCAAAAAACAATGCAAAGAAAATTCAAGTCCAAGCAGCTGAGTTTCAGGAATAGTCCATCAGCTGAAGTTGTTTCTTTTGGACATCTGAGAGTCCTTTTTGTCCTGAAACAGACTTCTGCAAAAGTCCCATACATAGTTATCACAAACCATTGACAGTCTTACAACAATTTCAAACAATTTTGGAATGTCCTTTTCTGGCCCTTCAATGCTTCAGTGCTTCAGAGCTGCTGCCCACTATTTTCAGTCTTTTTTATTTAATTTTAAATTTTTTTTTTTTTTTGATCGAAAAACAAAAGAGCAGCAGCCGAGCGGAGCAGTGCCAGAGAAGGAAAGGCCCTGGGGGCCCTGGCCCATGATGGACCAGGAACCCCAAAACAGGCCCACAAAGGGGGACCAGGACCGGTAGGAGGAACCTCAATCCCCAGAAACGCCAAGAGGCCAAATGCTGGTCCTGGCCCAAAAACTTCCTAAGCCCAAAGGCCCAGGCCAAACCGGGTAGTGAGATGCTTCCTATCCCAAATACCACTGAGGCATGCCAGCAGCAGGGAAATAGAAGCCTTCCCCAGAAATCCCATCTGGGGTCTGGAGATGTTTGTTTCCCACAGCAAACCAGCTATGGTCTCCTCCAGCTGTGCCGTCTCTCTCTGCAATGCATCGGGTTTGTCTCTCATCCGCCCCGTAGCATCATCCCCACTGGGCTGGGGACCAGAGACAGAGCTCTCGGGATGCCCCTGCCCCCCCATGCCACTAGGGCGCAAGAGAGGCGGCAGCCTCCATGGGACAATCCCCGAAAAACCACCCCCCAAACCGCCGAGAATGCTGATCTTAAATACAGGCAGCCGGATTGCCCCCAGAGTCAGCTGGCGGGCAGCCCCCGCTCCACGGAAGGAGAGACCCCCCGCCGGGGCAGCTGCTACAGCAGCCAGTGGAAGCAGCGGGGGAGAAGCCGGAACCGGGGAGGGAATCACGCTGAGCGTGGGATCCGCCACGGGCTGCCCCGAGGTTCCCGCGGATTCAGGGCCGTCTCCAACACCGTCCTGAACAGGGACTGTCTCGGCTTGAGGCGATGAGGAGGCCGATGGAGGCGGCGGAGGGGCCGAGGGGGCTGGAGAGAACAACTCCTCCGCTGAGCCGGAAGCTGGAGACGCATCCTCGCCGTTGCCTAGCAACAGCTCAACCACCGGAAGTGCCTCTTCTGCAGTCTCTAACGCAGGCGCTGGCAGGGGCGGGGAGGCCGGTGAAGCCGTGGGCAGGACCGCCTGGAGAGGCGGAGACAGGATCTCCTGGAGAGGCGGCGCTGGCAGGGCCAGGGAGGCCTCAGAGACCGGTACCGCCCCCATGTCTGAAGGCGGAGTCTGAGAGGCCGGCTGTGGCTTGAGCGGCACCGTCTCCTCCCATCCCCCCAGAGAGAGAGAACGGGGGGGAGGAGAAAATCCCTTCTGCGCAGGCTCCTCGGGAGAAAGAGTAGAAAAAACTTCTTCGCGCTGCGAAGTTTCATCCCCCCCCCCCAGGAAGCAGGGGGGGCTGGGAAGCCGAAACTCATCCCCCACCGGGGTCGTTGGCAAGGGAGCCTGTCCATAACAGTTAGAAATCCATTGAAAGACAGCTGCTCTGTGTTTCAGTGCTGGAAAAAGCTTTATAAATGCTGGGTAGATAGAAGGCAAAAGACGTCCCTGACTGTAGACGAACTGAATAATCGAATCCAGGCATTCCCAGACAAAAACATCCAAAGCGTACAGGACATCAGTAAAAAACCCAAAAAACTTTGCCCATCGAAAGAACTCATAGAGATCTGTTGCTGACGGAAAAAACTCATCTTCTCTACACCAGTGTTGCCAGAGGGCAATAAGCTTCTCCTCTGAAGGAGTAAACTGGACCTCTTCCGGTAAGGCATGTGTCTGCCATACGAAAAGCCACAAGCTACGAAGGGCTGAATCCTCAGGGATAGAAAAGTGAACAGTACCTTTTGAAAGAGTCCAGCTTGCTCTGGCCAGCTCCAAAGGTCTGCTGCTCTTTTCTATCATCTTTTCTGAAGGTTTTCCAGAAGAAGGTTATCTTTGTGGTCAGCCTTGGCTGTGAACTCTGTCCGAATCAGGATCTTCAGTTCTTCAGCTCCTGGCTTGAATCCACTTCTGTGGTCACTTCAAAGCAACCATCAAATGCTACACATACAGGATTTTTACCCAGTGCAGCAATTTGCTCCTCTGGTCTTATCAAATTAATTTTTGCTCTGACACGAGGGGTCACCAGATACTACAACACCCTGTGTGGGGTGGCTGCTGGTGAGAGAGAGACGGAGAATCTTGTTTCTTGATCAGAAGGCTGGATTTATTGATACATGATATACAATACATTATAACTATACTAAATAGAATAAAGAGAGAAGTTGCAGAGAGCTTGCTAAGCTAAGAATAGAAAGAAAGAATCTATAACAAAGTTGTGTCCAGGGACTCAGTCCCCTAGCTTGCCCCCGTGATTGGCCGTTAATTATAAACAAGCACATGAGACCAATCACAGAGGCCCCTGTTGCATTCCACAGCAGCTGATAATAATTGTTTACATTCTTTTTCTGAGGCCCTTGCTTCCCAGAAAATGCAGAAATCTGAAAGAAAGGATTTCTGTGAAAAAATATCTGCGACATCAAGGCACTTTCCCAGCAGCCCCGTCCTGTTCGCATCTGTAAATAAATCCCCGACTGGCGTCATTTCTGACTGGGCCTGAGGCAGGGACTGCCATTCCTCACTTGTGGGGAGACCGGAGCTGCCAGAACCACACTGAGCCTGCAGGCAGTGCCTTACAGTGCTGCAGCCACTGGGACGGTCGCGCCTCTGAGGCTCAGCGACTCCCTGCTGCTGCTGCTGCTGCTGCTGCTTTTAGGCACACGCAAAGCTCACTGTTAGGCCATGATGGTCTCTGCTTTTGCCCTCTTCCTGTCCCTGTGTAGGGATGGAGCATTGCTGTGCTTTCAGGAAGCTCTCTAGGAAAAACTTCAGCATTGCAAGCTCCTCTGCGCCCTCCATAGATGCATGCTGTGGAATCCCTGACAGCTGCCTTCAGAGCATCCTCAAGCTGGCTCTTCTAAAACCCAGGGTCCTTGTTCCCTTCAGCATGCTCAGCATGACTTTGAACTCCATGGTGCTGTGCAACTGAAGCAGCAGGAGAGGGACCTTTGCAGCCTGAGCAGCCCTTGTTGCTCTCTGCCCATGCACACAACACAGCATGGAAGAGAACGGCAGCAGGGCCCTGCATGTCCCCGGGCTCAGGATTTGTGCCACTTCAGCACAGGTGTGTAAAAAGTGACAAAGCCAAACTGTTTGTTAAGGGAAGGCAAAGCAAAGGGGTGAACTGGGAGGCAAAAAAGGGGATGGGCAGGGCCTGAGGGTTGGAGAGAGGGAGGGAGGGAGCTGCCAACAGGGAGGGAGATGACAGGAGCTCCTGGAGCTTCCCACAGCTGTGACCAACAAGAGCTGTGCCTGGAGTTCCAGTTGGAACCCTGTGCTCTGCAGGTGGTCTCATCTTCATTGGGAACTGGGGGTTGCCGAAGGACACGGGTTCTTCTGGTCCTGCAGACCAAGTTTGGCATCTCTTGCCTCGAAGTTCACCTGGATAAATTGGGTGATGAAGGAGGGGCACCCGTATTCCCTCAGGGCTTGAAGGGCTAGAGAAAAGAAGCACAGAGCCACGGTTAGAAGCCGGATTGCAGGAATCCAAGGAAACACTCCTGCCAGGGCCATTCCAGCCATCTCCTGCTATGGCCAGAAGGGAGGCGGAGACAAGGGCTTGGGCCAAAAGGTGCTGGCCTCGGCTCCCTCACATGTGCCTGAAAGCTCTCCGGGCTCTGCCCCTGCTGCCCCTTGTCTGCACAGGGAGCAGAGCCCTCAGCAGCCTGGGAAGGGATTGTAGCTCCGGAGCCGGGATTTGCAGCTGCCCCCAGCTGCCCCCGCTGGCACCCGTGCGACTGCCCCCACTCACCCTAACTGAGGACCTGGAGCTCTTCCTTCTGCCCCATCATGAGCACTCCGGTGACCCCTGGCAAGACAGAGCCCGTGGCGGCCCCAGGTGGCACAGCTGCCCGACACAGGCAATGCCAGCCCTGCGGCCGCACGCCCTTCTGCCCCGGCAGGGCTCCTGCCGGGTGGCTGTCACACGCTGCCGTCCCAGGGCACGGCTGCGGGACGGCAGCAGCAGTGCCGAGGGCGGACGGGGCTGCAGCGGCCCGGGCGCGGCTCCCCCAGCCGGGGCAGCAGCCGGGCCGGGGGCAGGGAGGGGCGCGGGGCTGCTGGCTCACTGATCAACCTGACGGCTGCCTTTCGCAGGCGCCTCTGTGGGCTCTGCAGGAAGAGCAGGGCCCAGCACAGGTGCTCGGCTGCTCGGCTCTCATCCTCCAGCAGCTGCGGGGAACACCGACAGGGAAGGCTTGGCGCGGGCTCTGCCCCTTGGACGGGCGCTCCCTTCGCCCAGCCGCGGCCGAGCCGGCCCGCACGGGCCTGAGCAGGGAGCGACGTGTGGGCCACAGGCTGGTGGGCTCGGCTGCGGCACCGGGCAGGGGCACAGCTGCCAGCCCCAGCACGGGGGGCAGGGGTCTTCTCCAGCCTTTGGCTGGGCCTCCTGGGCTGTTCTTACCAGGCGCTTGGCGAACTTCATCCACTGCTGCTTCGTAAGAGGAAGAGGCACCTGGGACTCCTCCAGGTCCCTCTTCCTCTGGAAGTGGGCTGCACAAAGCAGGGCTTGGAAAGAGGCCTGGAGAGCAGCAGAGAGCCACAGGTGGCACCACAGCCCAGGGCACAGGACTCGCATGCCTGTGCCAAGGCCAGTGAAGGCCCAAGCCTGCAAGCTGCCAGGACAGGAGGCAGCCCAGCTCCTTGCCAGGGATGCAGCAGCGTCACACAAAACCTGACCTTTGTCACACCCCAGTTGTCATCGTGCCAGAGCAAGGAGAGAGGGAGCAGGCTCCGGCTCACAATTCTCATGCGAGGCTTTTCCCCCTCTTCCTCTACCAGCTCCATCACTTTGCAGAAGAGCCGAATGGAGAGCAGCTGCACCTGGCTGTCCTCCTAGAGGAAAGGAAAAGACCTCAGCACCAACTACTCCAGGCCCATCGGGGCAGAGGCCCAAATGTGCACAAGGCACAACATTTCTGGGCAGTGTCCAGTGCCCATGGCTGGGGGCACAGAGCTTTACATTCTCCAGGTATGGCAGGAGTAACTTAGCCAGCTTCAGGGCGGTGGCGCTGGGTATCTTGAGGTCTTCCATGTGGAGCATGTGCGTGAGCACAGGGAGGATGATGGCGACCGTTGCTACATCTGCATGTGCCAGCTGCTCCAGCAGGTGTTGACAGAGGCCGCATATTCCTCCACCCTGTGTGCAAGGGCAGGCCATGCTGTGAAGCTGAGGACAGCCGCAGCACCAACAGCTGCTTGGGGCACTCGGGCAGCTGAAGTGAGAGGCAGGAGAGCTGGGAGCAGCTGCCTCTGCTGCCAAAGGCCAGCCAAGGCCAAAGGTCTGTGTTGGCCAGCCCCACGCTGTCAGCGTGTCTTCAGCCACTGCCCCTTCTCACCAGCGAGTGCTCCTTGCTGAGCACCACGAGGCCTCTGAGCTCCGGGTGCAGCCTGTCCCTGCACTCGCTCGGCAGGTGCCTGGACATAACCAACAGGGCACTGGCACTGTCCTTGGTCAAGTGCACACCCTGTAGGTCCATGACAGCCTCCAGCCTTCCCTCAGCCACTGCCCTGACAGAGTCTGCTGAACGCTCCAGGGAGGCTGAGGTGACATCAGCCTCTGCCCACAGCTCAGCCGTACCCTCAGTTGTTGCGGCGCTGGTGTTTCTGCGCCCAAGACCCAGGAACCTCCGCAGTATCTGCAACAGAAGGAAGGGCGGGAAGAGAGGGACATTCTGTGGCCTGCTCCGAGCGCGGCGCTGGGCCGAGCAGTGCCAGCAGGCCCAGCCCAGGTCAGGATGGCCACAGGTGCCTGCGCTGCTCTGTGGAAGCAGCCGCGAGTGGGGTCCTGCTCTTGTGTCCCATCCTTGCCCGCATCTGGCAAAGAGAGCTGAGGGGCTGTGGGAGAGGCCAGAGAACACGGCCCAGCCCTGCACGGCCCAGGCAGGGACAGCCCCCAGGTGCCCAGGGGACAGAGCACTGCCAGCGGGGGCAGCCCCAGCCCCTCTTCCATCCTGTCTGCGGGCACGTCCACAGGGGCACATAGAGGTTTGCAGTTACGTATGATCTTTTTCTCTGCCAGCAGGCCTTACCAGCAAGTTCTGAGCCAACGTGGGGCTCTGCTGCCAGCCCAAATCTGCGCTTCCCTTGCCCAGCCTGAGTGCAGGTGGGGCAAGTGCTGGGCATGGCTGGAGATTTCCATGGCCAAAATCCTCCTGCATTTACATCTGCCCATGGCTTTGGGTAGCACAAATTACGACACATTCATCTCACTTGACAAATGTCATTTGTTATAAATTGCTACACCAGGTCTGACAGCAGATAACTCTAGAGATCTCTGTTAAATTTTAAAAAAGTAATTTTTTTGATTGCTTCACCATACTATTTAGAAACATACAAATATAAACTTCTTTTAATAAAAACTACTCTGCAAACCTCTACTACACACACAAAGATCAAGGGAAATTACCAACTGAATTTATTGCATATTACAACAAGTGTACAGCCCATGTAGAGATACAAAACTATCAGTATCTCCACGTAATACCAAGAACTCGATAAATAGAATTCCTCCACTATACAACCCCAAACAAATTTAAATAGAACTATATACATATATAACCACCACAATATACAGATGTGAATATAGATTAAATGTTACATATTACATTCAAGAATCAGATACAAAAAAACCCCTATTTATAAAGAGACACACAGCACTACCAATCTAAATAACTGTACAACTGCATCAATAGAAATATACAGCTATACATCCAGATATATATGTAAATATAGCAGATATAGAAATAGATCAATATACAGCTAAAACTACGAAACCAGACATATATGCCGATACAAATACCAGTTTACCTATTTAAAAAGAGATATACCAAAAACTACATCAATACAAATAGATACCTATACAACTGCATACTTATGGAAATCTAAACACAGATATTACAACATACATAAAGAACTAGATACATATACACACAAATATGTAACTGCAAACCTCTATGTATGTATATGCGTCCATACATACACATAACATTCATAAATATAATATATATTAATAACTATATTATAATATGTATAGAAATAGGCCTGTACAAATAGCAGGCTACATATGTACAGGTCCATATAATTATCCCTGTTCACATGCAAGTCCGTGTATCTTTAAACAGAGCTCCAAGCACAGGGATCCCAGCTGCCCCATCTTCAAAGCCTCTCCCTCGGGCTCTTCCTCCCGTGCAGAGCAGCTCTCCTGGACAGCGACAGCAGATGGAGCATCCGGCAAGCAAAGGGAACACTGAGTGAGTATGGGGACGTTTCTCTTGGCAGCAACTGCACTTCCATCAGGGAAGAGAAAATGTCAGAGCCTCCCCAAGAGGGTCAGAAAGAGAAAGCAGCCGAGCGGGCCAGGCTGTGGTGAGCACAGCCGGCACAGCTCCCGGGCCCTGCTGGCACAGCTGCCTTGCCCAAGGACAGCCCCTGTGCCAGCCGGGGCAGCTGCGCTGAGCAGCCCCAGCACGGGCAGGGCCCGCTCCTGCCCCACCGGGCAGTGCCCACGGCCACAGCCCCCGGCAGCCTCAGCCCCAGCATGCCTCCCTGGGCCTGTGGCCTCAGTCGGGCTGTCTGCAAGCTGGCAGCAGCAGGTCCCCGTTCACTGCTCCTGCTGCTGGCCTTCAGCTCCTTCCTGCTGCCTCCCGTCAGTCTCCGGCTGTCCTGTGCAGCTGTGGCAAAAGTGAAGACTCTGGAATTGCTTCCAAGGCTTGGCAGAGCTGCAGTCCCAGAGCCCTCTGCGCTCCCTGCTGGCCCCGTCCACCCGCTCAGCCCCGCCATGCTCTGGGTGAAGCCCCAGCCCCCTTCAGTTTCTTCAGCCCCTCACAGCCCTCTCACCCCCCTCAGTCCCTTCTGAGCCATCCCGCCCCCTGAGACCCGCCAGCCCTCAGCCAGTGCCACTTCCGTGTCACCTCAGTGCCACCATGGCCCTCGGCTGCCCCACAGCCCTCAGCCCCAGCAGCAGCTCAGGGTCACCGTCCCTTTGGTGCCACCGCCCCCTCAGCCCCCTCAGCCCCCTCAGTCTCACCGTCCTTCAGCAGTTCCTCAGGGGACAGTGCCTGGGGCCAGCGGCAGCTCCCACCGCCCTAGGGACAGCCGGGGCTGGAAGTGCTGCTCCACCCGGCCCGGCTGCCAGCTCGGACCCAGCACCGGGACAGGGGGCACCAGGGGAAAAGCAAGAGGTGAAAATGGCAGCCAAGGGGGGAAAGAGGTAAAAATGCAGCTTAGGCTTACACAGCTCAATCTATGCATCTAAACTTCCACATACCTCTAACTAAATAACTATGTATATTTCTAGATCTATATCTAAGCATCTAAATTTAGGTATCTAAATGTAGGCGTCTAAATGTAGATGTCTAAATGTAACTCTATTAATGTATAAATGTAAATCTCAAAATCTAGAAATGTAACTAATTCTATCCCATCTATAACAATATAGATCAATTTTACTATATAGATGTATATATATGCACATATAAACACACCTCTGTAAATCTATAAATACAACTATATGGATATAGAATTAGAATTGTAGAAATCAATAAATCTATGTGTACACGAAGGGATTCCAGCTCACAGGCTCTCCCTCTGATCCTTCTTCCCCTGCAGGGCAGCCCTCCTGGCAAGGCAGATCAGCTGGAAGTCTGGGAAGCAAAGGGAACACTGGGTCAATATTGGCCTTTGTGCATCATTTGTCCCTTTGGAAGTAACTGTCCTTCTATCAAAGTCTGTAAAAGATGGGCCAAAAGGCAAAATCTCACTTGGCAATTTGAAGCCTGCTTTTCAAAGAGCCAGACTCCTTCCAAGAGTTTGTAACTTCTGAAGTTTTGAAGTATCCCAATACACTGAAAGCCCTCGCACTGCAAAGGGCCCCCATGAGAGCTTGAAACACAGACAGTGCCAGCTGCCACAAAGAAGCCCAGCCTGGTTCTTTCTCTGTGCTGACAGAGAGATCTCAGTCATCCCTGAAGTGGCTGAAGCTGAAGGTGTTGGGAGCTGAGTTATGAACTAGCACCGTTCCCTGCCATCTGCAACCTGCCCTCTGCAGTGAGCCACAGCTCCTCCAAAACAACCACTAGCTCTGGGATGAACAGCTCTGTGACAAATGACCAGGTAATATTGATTTGGAATTTAGGTATTAGCTTATG
This sequence comes from Melozone crissalis, assembly GCF_028551555.1. NCBI lineage: Eukaryota > Metazoa > Chordata > Aves > Passeriformes > Passerellidae > Melozone > Melozone crissalis. The sequence goes on from NW_026535830.1 coordinate 994,158, forward strand.
GATGTTGTTAGTGATTATAAGTATTTAGAAATAACATCAGTTAGAACTCTTTAGCTGCTTGTAATATAACAGAATCCATCAGCTTCAGTTTGCACTGTGTTGCTCATAGAAACATTAGTGTAATGAATATATTTTCTATGGATCACTTATGGAAACAATTGTGTGATGAATGTATTGTGTTACAGAGCGTAGCAAAACATAAGGGGAAAAAAGGCTTGTGTGTAACTAAAAACAGTGTAAGGCTGTCCACTGACCAACCTGTCCAAGTGATAAAATAACCCTGACACAAACCAGAGCACCAGAGGATAATTAGAGAATACCATGTGAAATTTAGTGAGAACATACTAATGCCTTATCAGGGGATGTGAAACAGCAGGAAAGAGACACAAGAAGAAATAAAACATGTTGACCTGACAAACAGGATGTCATACAGTAAACCTGAGTGTGCAGAAGTCAAACAAAGGAGTTGCCAAAACATCAGAAAATTCCCAAGAATGCTTGAATAATTCATGAAACACATGAATATGCTTGCATCTCAGAAATGTAACACCATAAATCTAACACTGTCGCTACACACCAGGCGTTGTTTGGGTGTTAGCCCCGAGCACCACATTGCTGCAAATATTGTCTTTTTTTATCCTATTAGTATTAAACTTTTAAAAATTCTAAGAAGTGAATTCTGTTTTTCACAGCTGCGAAGGAAAGAGCTCCCTAACAGGACTGCAGGCAGCACCAGCTTTGCTCAAGGATGCAGACCCAAAGTGCTCTCTCTCTACTTTAGTTCTCACTAATTTAAAGGGGTAATTTCAGTTTTTCCTTGAGCTCCTGGATTTGTGACTAATGATTTCCTTGGCCTCAGAGCTTCTCCTGCTTGTATTTTTAATGTATCTCACTACAGCTATCAGCAGAGTGGCACTACATTGATTTAATGCTTGGAGACAAAAAGCTCAGATTTCTACACTGACCTTTTTCTGGGCTTTTCCTCTCTTGCTTCAAGAGTCACTCAGTGTTGCCTCCAGAGCACTGACATCCTGCAGCAAACTTATCCACGGACATCAGCACAAAACCAGGACACCTGGCTTGGTGACACAACTGCCACAAGGTCAGGTTTATTCCCTGCTCTCTTGCCCCAGCACAGGACTCCGTGTTCAGAGCCTTGGGAGAAGCGTGGAGGGCAGGGCTCAGGCAGGTTGTGCCCGTGCAGGATTTGAACTCAAGGCAGCAGGATGCACCAAGCCTGCAGACAGGAACTCAACCCTTCTCATCTCCCTTCCTGCCAGAGGCAGGCTCAGAGCAGCCATCTCACCCCTCTCTGAACCAGTGGGGCCTCTGTCCTTACCAAGCTCCTCAGGCTCCTGGGAATTGTTCCTGCAGCTCTCAGTGCCAGGCAAAGCTCCCTCTGCTGCAGCTCTGTCCACAGGCTCCCCTCCTGAAGACTCAGGGGCAACATTAATATTCCCCTTGAAAGAGAAACAGAAATGAAGAAACCCTTGTCACCAACTACACAAAACACGTGGTCCACCAACTCCATGGCTCAGACACTTAATCCCTTCTTCCTAACAACAACTCGGGGCCCCAAAGCTATTCAACAGTCAGAAAAATTGACTTCTCAAACACAGTCCAAAAGCTGTCAGAGCTGACAGTGTTGAACATGGGGCTGACACTGAACACATGGAATGGCTGCTAAGGAGGAGTCCTGCCAGCTCCTGGCACAGGGATGTGCTCCTTCCTCCACAGCCCTGAGCACAGCAGTCTCATCCAGGCTGCAGCTTGGCAGGGACAGCATGGGAACACACATCTCTTGCCACAGAGATGCCCAAGAGCAAGGGGAATGAGCTCTGCAACATGGACAGCAAGACTGGCCAGTTTGCCCAGCTGGGGATTTCCCAGATGGAAACTGGACTGCAGGCAGCAGCTTACTGAGAGGACAAGAAAGCTGCAGCTGCAGCCCAGCCCCAGCCACGGCTCTGGGAGTGCCTACACGCACGGCAGGGCTCACACAGCAGCAGGAGCTGCAGCCCAGCCCTTGCTTTGCCTTGGCCTTCCCACCCAAAAGAGGCACAGCCCACATCTGCTGCAGCTGCAACAGAGGCACCTCTGGCATGCCCCTCCCTGCATGGGACACTTGGCCTTCAGTGCCACTTCTCCAAACACTCTTCTCTTCTTTCCCATCAAACAAAGCCTCTTAGAACCTACAAAGCTTCCACTTCCTCACCACAAATGCTCCTGCATCAGGGGTTCTTCCCAGGAAAAGGAGCACCCAAACTTGGCCAACACAAGCTCACACCTTTTCATCCTTACTCATGGATGATATTTTCATCCCCTCTTCTTTAGGAAGTCATGCTTTACCAGGCAAATCCTGCCTTGTCCATTCACAGCTGAACTCCAGAAGCTTTTCCTTCTCAGCCATGCAACAGCATTCCCAAGTTCTCAGTCCAGCCCCTTTCTTCCCAGTCCAATGCAGTTGCCCAAGCAGAGGGAGAAAACATCTCCAGTGTCTCATGCACCATGTCCAGATCCGCTGGTGACAATTCCTTTTTCCCAGGAGTATTCCACAGCCAGCTGTGGCTGTCCATGCTGCAGAACCTGCACTGGCAGCTGGAGTGCTGGGGGCTGAAGTGTCTGGCCTGGCTGCAAGAATCCAAACACATTGGTCAGGCTCCACAATGTGTCTTTGGGATGCAGAGCTCTAGTGCTGCCTTGGATCAAACATCACAGGAAGCACACAGCAACCTCCGTTCCAGAAATGTATTCAGACTTCCCAGGGGATTGAAGAAGTGAGTTCTTCCTCTTAAAAATATTTATCCAAATTGACATGTACATAGATTAAAGCATGGACTGGAAATCTGATATAGACACACACAGAGACACAGACACACACAAACACCCTATCATCACAGCTTTTTGCATCTTCCCAGCAGCTTTGGGATTTGGCTACATTTGGTTTCTCATCACAAAAGACCACAGAAAATGGATTCACCCAGGAAGAGCCCAGATCTGTAGACATGCATGCTAAACTTGTACTGTGAGTTTATTCTAGAAACAGCCTTGAGGGTGAGGCCATATTCTTCAGCTGCAGCTGTTGTGGGGCACACGGAGCTCATTTCAATGGCATGGCTTGATTTGCAGGGCAGACAGTCTTAAACATCTGCAATGTCCTATCAGAGTCCCAGTTTGGCCTCATTCAAAGAAAGAGGAGAGTGCACCTAACACTGACCACTTGTTAGGCAATATCTTTCACCATGCCCTTGTACCCCTACAGAGAGTCAGTCTACAAAATGCCCAGAACACCCTCCAAATCTGCAGCGAGGACAGGAAAATGAGGCAGAGAACCTTTCTGTTTTCAAGGTCCCCCTTCCTAGGCGACTTGACACTTTCTACCTGCTTCTCACTTGAGATCTACCCATGATAGAGCACTGCAGGAAAACTCTTGAAAAGGGTCATTAACCAGGAGCTGCTTGGAAAGCAAGGGTAGAAGCTCTTTCCCTCCCTAATGGGCTGCGGGCTGGCAACTGCTGCTCTGAAGATGTGCAGCTGCTCCTCTCTGGAGAGGCCATGGAAGGGTTGTGATGGTCTGTGGGTACCAGAGGAACGATGAACTCAGGTTGGCATTTAAGCTCCACGGGAACAAGCAGAATGAAGAGCTCACAGTGGAGATGAAATTTGCCTGTTCTTGGCTCCTCTGGTGAAACGCCAAGAAGTCCAGATGAAGCAAACACCTTCTCCCAAGAAGCTAGGAAAACCTCAGAATCCTGAGCACCTGCACTTAGCCTGGAATGACGTGGAGGCAGCTCTAAATGCTCAGGTGAGGCAGCACTGAGGTCCTGGTATGAGAGCGCTGTGTAGCAGTGAGGGAAGGAAAAGGGAAGCAAAGGGAAGGCTGGGTCACTATTGGTCTTTGGGTGTGCTTCCCTTGGCGGCAACTGTACTTCTGTCAGGGAAAACAAAAGCTCCCTGAATTGTTAAAACTGAAAATCACGGACAAAGACTCTCTAACTAGTCAAAGTTAGAAAGTGGTATGTTCATTATGCTGACGGCCAGCACAGGGGAGGGTCATTCCCGAAATGCGTGACCGCTGGCCGGGCTCGGCTCGGCACGGCACAGCACAGCAGGTTCCAGCAGGACAGGGAAGGGCAAGGCAGGCAGGGAAGGGCAGGGCAGGGCACTGGGAGCAGTGCCAGGCTCTGTCCCCACGCTGCATCCCATGCCTGGGTAACCATCGGGGACACAGAGGAAGGACATTGCTGTGGCTTGGCTGGGGAAAGGATGAAAGGCGGGACTTGGAAAACATTAATGTGGACTCCTTTTTAGCGGGCTAGCTGGTTTTATCTCAGCATGTCCTCCTGTCTTTGGCAGAGTTGGCGCATTTCTCGTGATTTGGAGTCAGCTACAGCAGCAGCAAGAGGCAGCAATTTTGTCAGCATGGATATCAAAGCCAAAGTGCTGCCCCGTGGATGGATGTTGCTTTCTTCAAAGCATTTCTGGCCTAGAGTTGTAGTGAAATCACACTGGTGTCTTCCCAAACAGCGTTGCTATTTTCTTTCCTCAGGAATCATCTTTTCCATTTCTTCCTCCCATCTGGGGAGATCTCCAATGCAAATGCCTCCTGCAGCCAACTGCTGTCACTGTAGACTGACAAAGGAGATCTTGCAATGGAGAGAGACTCCCTAGAGCTGCTGTGGGGAGCTGAAGGGGGAATCTTTGTCCCTTAGTCTTGAAGTCGTGTTGGGGAGCTGCTTGTGCTCTGGGGGACGGACACCAATGATGTTTATCCAAGCCTTGCAGTTCATTCCTGAGCTTCTTGACACACCACAGAGACTTTGGGGTTGTCTTATTGGCAAACCAATTTCAGTCTGGGCACTTCTTGAAATGCTTCAATTATCCTTTTTTTCACTTTTCTGCAGAAATATTGTCATCATCTATTCCTTCCAGAGAATCTTTTCCTACTTTTTGGAGAATTCCTTTTTCTGCCCTCCCAGATCAGCCCAATTCCCAGGGCTCCTTCCCAAAGGGAGGTGTAGCCCGTGGCCTCCACTCTCCAGCCGGAACAGAAAGAAAGCACAGAGTTTGCTGTTATGGGAGAGGAGCTTCTCGTTCCTGCCTGCTTTCCCTTTGGGACAGGTTGGTGTGTTCTCATTTGATAAAGGCAGGTTTAAACTCCTAAGCAGATGTGTTTTGAACTGCTCCCTTCTCAAGCTCTTCTGTGGGTATTGTTGGACAAAAGGCCTCTTGGTGGGAGCTCCCTGTGGCAGCTTAAGGAAGGAGGTTGATATTTCAGGGTTGTGACTGCTGAAAGCAGCTGGTTTTCGGATGTGTCCAGAATTGGGAGTGGCTCCTTTTCTCACCTGCCTGTAGAAAAGGAAGTTGCAAAGTGGGAATTTCATTTGTGGAGATGGCCACCAGGGGTGTTTGCCAAGAGATGGGCTGGCAGAGAGGCAGGTCTCCTGCTAAACTGGCTGTGTGTTTGTTTTGATGGTGGGGAGGGTCAGAGATGCAGACACAGACACCAGCTGAAGGAACAGTGTAATTTACTGTAATGCAAAAGTGCAAAAAAGATTCAGAAAAGGATAAGCTAAGCAATGAGCCTCAGCATTATTACAAAAGGGGGCCTCTGGTTATTAAGGAAGATACATCGCCAGGTACCCCAATGCTTTCCCCTTCATCCAGGTCTGCACAGCAGCTGGGCGAAGCTGTCCCAGCCAAGCCCTGCAGAGCCACGGCCGGGAACCGGGAAATCCTGCGGTGCCTCCACCTTTGCCGGCCACAAGGCTCCCGAGTGCGCTGTGAGAGTAGCCCAGCTCTGATCGTGCTGGACGAGCAATGTGCCAGAGCTTCTGCTGGGGGCACAGCTGGTTTCATTCTCCTCTTGGTTTTCTCCTCGAGCCTGCCCAGGGCTCAAGGAGGAACCAAGGCCAGGTGTGGCCGTGTCCGTTTTCCTCATGCAGAAAGATGCAGACGTATTTCACCAGTGAATGGATGCAACAATATTTTTGACAGTAATACTTGGTTAAGGAGCATATACATAGAACATTGGGTTGGAAAGATCATCTAGAGGGCAGCTTTGGCTCAGGTCCTGTTGTTGAGGCTTCAGTCAGGGTCTGTTGTTCAGGCCTTAGTCCTTTGGTATTTTGTGGTGCAAATCAATGCTGTGCAGAGCTGGAAACAAACAAGTCTGTCTTCAGCACATTTGAGACAGGGAACAGGATTGGCCCTGCAAGGCCAGGCTAGGGCCAAGAGCAGAAGGCCAGCACCCTGCTTTTGCCCACAGGCAGCCCTGCAGAGCAAGCAGCCCCTCCTGCCCAGGGGCTGAGGTGCCCGAAGCTGCCTCCCCGCTGTGCAGCTCTGCAGAGCCCGCGGGGCGCAGGGTCTTGGGCAGCCAGGGCAGCCCAGCTGCCTTGGAGCACAAGGAGTGGCCCAGAGAGAAGCTGCTGCCCTTTGCTTTGGAACTGTTCCTCAGAGTCTTGTCATTAATCCACAGTGTCTGATGTGTTTTCTTTTCCTCTCCCAACTTTAACAGAGCTTTTTCAGAAAATTAGTAGCTTCTGCTGCTGCTGGTGGTGCTTTTGCCTGCAGGTGAGGGCAGGTGATTTGAACCAAGGACGGAGTCCATTGTTAACACCTCAGCTTTGCCAAGTCAAGAAAACCATTCACAATTGGGCAGCCAGTGCTGAGCAATTTTCCTAGTTTTTGGAAAGTTCCTACCTTAAGAAATCCAAAAGATTTTCCTCCATGAGGATACCAGCAGTACCATGATGCCAATGTTTTCCACCCCATTGTCTGTGTCTTTGGTTCTTTTGAGACTTCCTCAGTTCCCAGCAGGAATGAAATTACCTGTGATCATGTGATTTGAGAGCTCTGTGTTGTTCGTTGTCACATGAGTGTTCGTGACACGCTGGACACCCCAGTCGTGCCTCTGTTGAGTTAAATTCATCCCAATTCTTTGCAAACAGCAGCCCCGAGATGCTGAGAAGAGCAAGCACCGTGGGTGGATGTGCATGCACATGCCCGGGGGCTGACTGCTGTGCGGGCAGAAGGTTTTACACTGTTGTAATTCTTCACTCTCCCAAGCTGGAGGAAGAAACCAAATCTATATGAAATTAAAAAAATATCAAAATGAATGAAATAATACCTATTAATTTCTCATAGATGTAATTTAACATCTATACACTATTGCCAGCTGAGGGTCTCTGTACGAATCACGAACGGGACGGGACTGCTGAGGAACGCGCCTCGAGCTGTTTGTTTTCCAGCATCAGTCTCATGACTTGGGTATGACTATGGGAAGATGCCAACAGCTCACATCTGTGGCAGCAGGCAAAGAACTTAATGGTACAGCTTCCTTGAAAAGTTTTTTGACCTATCACACAAAGCAGAAGCATATTGACAGTAGTTCTATCCAACCACTATGCACACACGTACCTATTGTTAAAACAGTGCTTGCTTCTTTTGAATATAATACCTGCTTGTAAGCCTTAAAACACAATGCACTGAGCTCCATTATTAAGCTGAGAAGTTCCTAATATCTTGCTAGCGATACTTTTTTGAAGGTTAGGGAGTTGTCCTAACCAAGCATTAATACACAGACCATTGTTCTTTTTGTCCTTACTTTTCTACTTCTTCTATAACTTTTCTGCTGACAAATCTTATGGCTGCTACTTAGCTCTAATTGCAGGTCTGCTGCTTCTGAGGTCTGCCTTTTGCAGCTTCCCCAAAACTCTCTGATTTGAAGGATTCCCACAATTCCCCCTCACGGTACAACTAAAAAGAAACCTTTGTATCCGTGTAGTTTATTAATTACCTTGCATTTCATAGCTTTACTATAGTATACCTGCTTATTACTTGCCTAAAGCATCCTTTTTGCTCGCATTAAGCCTTGCTATATTCCAACACAGCAATTTTAATGCTGTGAAAGTCCAGTCAGTTCAAAGGGCAAAAGTCATGTCTGATAACAATTACAAGTCATTGTTCCAAAAAAGTCTCGTCTGTTCCAAGGTCTTATTCAAAACCTCCCTCCATGTCTATACCTTCCTTCACCATCTGTGTGAGATTTCAAGAACTCCCAATGTGTTTCACAATGTGAAACCATTTCCTACCTCTCTCTCTTGTGTGATAAAAACTTCTTTGATAGTTTTGCCCATCATTTGTTACACACACCAGTGTATGCAAGGTATTACTACTAGTACCACTACCAAAACACCCAATCCATAGAGACCTATGCTACAAGGTCCCCTTAGCCAAGATGCAAAGCTCTATCCTTGGAACAAATCATCTAACCATGACCCACCATCTTCTTTAATTGGAGCTGCCAAATCTTTCGACTTTTGTATGCTTTTGAGGATGGATTCAGAGTGATCAGACAGGTTCATGCAACACAGTCCTTCAAATTCCTCACAACCATGTCCTTGTGCCAGTAAAAGAAAATCAATTGCTGCTCTGTTCCGTAAGGTTGCATGTCTGACAACACTAACATCAGTCATCATGTCACTAAGTAGCACTGTCTTCTTTCTTCAGCCAACACCCCAATCGCTATATTGGTTTCAGTACCTCACCCGAGGCAAGTGGATGCAGAAATAAATTTGATTTAACTCATTTGGCAGGGCCCTAGGGTCTGAAATTGCTATGACACTTTTCTTTGTAATGATGGACAAATCTTTTTTCTCTGTGTTTTCTCTTGATGGCTTTTTTAACGATAGGTGCTATCACAGTGAGTTGTCTGATGCTACATGGGCCACCTTTAATTTTTGAGGAATTCCCTGTCAGGCTCTACCTCCACAAATGAGCCACTATTCTGTTACTAATTGTTGTGGGGACTCATCTAGGTCATCTGCTTGTCAGCAGTTTCACCCTTAGGGGACACTGGGGTAGTACAATTGCACCACAAACTTGAGTATCTGCCCACAGGATGATGGGGAGTAACATTTAACTGTGGATCTCCCTGGTACTGAAAGGCAACACAGAATTCCATTAGAAATGAACCAAGAATTCCAATTCTTGAGGTTCAGAAGGTGCTCTAATAAGATCAGGGGCCCAATGATGCCAGCTGCCTATGGGATTGGTCTCGTTGGCAGCCTCACACCAATATTTGTCATGATTGGGTATTGGCCATTCCTTGGCTGGCACTGGCACACCGACCAAACAGGTCACAAAGGGTTTGTCTGGGCTCAAATTGGTCAAACATATGGTGTCTGAGCCTGGTGACTTGGCTAAAGCAAGGTAAACATTCATTTTTGGTTGATCTACAGGCATATATGCACTGCAAAAGCAAGCAAGCAAAACCAACAAATGCCAGTATATCATTTGATCAAGCTCCATGTTCCTGTTCAGCTGCTTTTTGGCAAAAGCTTCCCCATCTCTTTCACTTCTCAAGCAAATCTTTTAGCACTTGTTCAGGGACTGGCCAACTATAGGGCACTAAACTTTCCCTCTGACCTTCAATTTTTACAAATGTGGATATCTTAGAATTCTTTTGAACAAAATGGGCACCACACTTTTGCTGAAAGAGCTCTATGATACAAACAATTTTCACAGTCCAAAAATCAACAATCAAACTCAAGATTTGTAGCTTTCACAGGTTGAACAGGGAACGTCTGTCATGAACCGTAGTTTCTCGGTGCGGCTCACATCTGCGTGCTCATTTCCCTGCTGGTGGAATTGTCGGTCGCTCTTGTGTATGAGACGGTTTCATGTCCTTCGCAGGGACCCACTTAGGTCTGGCACCTGTGCAAATAAATACAAGCATACCCTTTGCCCCAAGTGATTAGTGCAAATGGTCCTTCAATTTGTCCTAACTCAAGGTTTCTGATCAAAACCGGAGGATTTTCTTACAATTTTGCCTGTGTGCTGTTTGAAAAGTGCCTAAAAATTGGAGGATTATGTCCTGCAAATGAGCTATTCAAAGCATAAAGACATCTAAAGCTATGCTGAAAACCTTATCAGAGGTGTTGCTTGGATCCCCCTTTTGTTGACCTAGAATGGGTTTTAGAGTGTGGTGCGTCCTTTCAACAATTGCCTGACCTGTGTGGGGATAGGGAATTCCAAAAGTGTCAAACACTCCAGTCCATCGGAAATGTCGCCAATTTTTGAGCTCTGCATGTGGGGCCATTTGTCGGTTTTTGCCTCGTGGGGGACCAGTTTGGCGAGCTCTGGACTCCAGTGACACTGACAAGGACAAAAGCAAAATACGAGAGGCGCTCTTTCTTCTTAGGACCAAAGTCCCACAGCTTTAATGGAGAACAACTCCAGGAGAGAAAGGGGAGAAAGGGAGCATCCAGGAGAGGAAAGAGGATGTCCAGGAGAGGAAAGAGAGCGTCCACCTCGTGGCAGGAGATTTTTAACCCTGGAGGAGGAGGGGTGGTAGAAAGGAACTACCATAGGTCAACATACGTAAATCACCACACTGTAGTTTTCTGCATAAATTGCTGCACTTGTTGCAAACAAAATCCTAAAATCTCCCCAAATACAACCATTCAGTCCCAAATGATCACAATGAGGGAGAAAAACCACTCAACCCCCCTGTATACCCAGGCACCAGGTGTCACAGGGAGTACCAACCCCTGCAACTACAAAGTCCATACACACAAGCTCACCGGAAAAGGAGTATCTCTTTATGAGGGGACAGAATGCTCACTTTTCTCAACACAACACACACCATAAATCACAACAGCATCCACCCGCATCATCTTCCTCAAACATTCACACACTGAAAACACAACCACAATTACAACACACAGGAAAAATTGCAGCAATAAAACAGGATTTGCTCAATTCACCCCCAGAATTGCTAGCAGGTCCTTATTGACACAGCAAATCCTTTCTGCCGGCGGCCAGACCCAAACCCAAACTGTACAGGCGTACGTTGTGCGCAGGACATCTCTCTGTGACTTAGGAACAGCCCTTCCCCTGCGTTCGCCATACGGGTTACTTATACGGAGCTAAACGTTCCCTTTCTCCACAGTCCCAGCAGTCTTGTCTGTCCTCCACGAGGAACAGCCGAGAGCGGAGGTGCCTCCAGGAAAGGAATGTCCTGGCAGTGCCCAGAGATGTCCACAGCGCGGTTATTCTCGCTGGAGCAGAGAAGCGTTCCTGGCGCGGTCACCAAATGAGGTGTGGAATAGAACTCACCACAGCTGAAGTTAGAAGGTGGTGTGTTTATTACAGCGCCAGGCACAGGAGGAGTTGTCTCTTAAAGACATGTGTGAAGAATCACTGGCTCTCTACTCATCTAAAATATCTTAGACATTCATATAATTCCCAAAAAACCTAACACATATTCATTAGGTAACACTGCCTACCCTCCTTTGTATTAAAATGTATTATAATTGAGTCCAAAGTTCCTTCACATTTCTGCAGTCTTTCACTTCAAATGGGTTGGTGGGTTTTAAAGTGGGGAATGGTGTCCTTCTGATGAAGGCCAAGATGTCTTCCTCAATTTGACCTCTTTCCTTATGACCTGTTGGCAGGCTTTTGCAGTTCTTGGCTATAGCTGAAGTTTCAGGGCCCAGGTGCAGGCTCTGGTCCTCTTCTTTGTCACAAAGAAATCCGCATCCCATCCTGCTTCTTTAAACATAGTAAAGACAGGCAAGGGATATATTACCCTAGCCTTAACTACCTTACCTGCAAAACATTAACTATCCCTTATTATTTCTACTCTTCTTGCTATACTCCTTCCCCCTAACTAAATCTTGCTGAAATTTTAACTCTTCCAGTTCTTTTAAATCCTTGATTCATTGGCCTCATCTCACCCGTCAGCCATGTGGGAGCCAATGATGTAACTGGGAAATTCCACTCCTGAGCAGGAGATATAGGGCCTGGTTGTGAGCTGGAATGGTGAGAAGGATGAGATGCACACCATTTTCATCCAGGGGATGTCCTGAAAGTGCACTGCCTACCTTCCCCTGCTGCCCAGCACCATGCTCCACCTCCTTCTCCTGCTCCGCAGATTTTTAGGAATCCAGGGGTTGCTGTGTATTATTTGCTATTGCAACAAATAGAATGAATTTGCTTTGCAAGCCCCGTTTTGTCCTGGGTTCTTTTGTGCATGGGGCTCCTCCTGAACCTGTGACAAAGGCCAGCAGGGACCTACAGGACACTCCTATACTCATGTCAGGAAATTCTGAGAAGTGCTTTAAGTATCAATAAGTCAAAAGGTACCAATCAGTAAATCAAATAATTTGGGGGGATATTTAGCCTGTGAGTTTTAGCAAAGTATTGAAAATGTATTAGATCCATGGGTACAAACAAGTAAGTGAGATTGCTGGGTGTGCACGTATCAGGGAAGTGATTCCCCACACACCCAGTGCTGAGATCAAGTATTGCCTCTCTTCTAACCCTGAGCGGGCAGCAGAGATCAGGCCCTGCTTGGTAACGTTCATTTTGAAGACTTCTGTTGAGCAGGTAAGAATGGTCCAAATTAAATCTTTTCCAGCTGCTTCCCTTTGGTTCACCTGTTTGAGGGTTAAAATTCTGTGCTGCAGGTGTCCTGGGTGTGTGCAGAGCAGAGCAGCCCCAGAAACCCCTCGGCTTGCCCACCAGTTGTCATGCCTTGTTGCCAGGTGTGCCCAGCTGTGGCAGGAGAAGGAGCCCGCAGCACAGTGGGCACCGTGCCCTGCCCAGCCGGGGCTCTCTGGCACAGAGCAGCAGCAGCGCCAGCACCGTTCAACCCGCTCCTGCCTTGGCTTCCCCTGGCACACAGAAGCCTCTGGAAATCAGCACCGCCAGCGGCGTTCCCAGCTTGGAGCAGCTGCTGCTGGCGGGCAGATGCTGCCAGTTCGACTGCTGCCAAAGGGGAAGAAAGGCAGAGATGTACATGCACCAGAGCTCTGGGCATGTCCAAGAAAGGTGCAAATATGTGGAGAGATTTGTTAGGAAGGATTTCAGCTGTGATGCCAACAGTGCCTTCTCTCCTGGTTCTCTGTGTTCTAGACAAGTAATGCAATGGTTGGCTCTGACAATTAAGAAGCAGATGTTATGTGGATGTTCAAATGTGTAGTGATGATATTGTTATATATCCTCCCATAGTCCTCTTTCTCCTCCCCTTTTGTAATAGCCTTGGTAGTCAGGGCATTTGGGGAGGGCTGGCTTGTGACCAGCAGGCAAGGGGAAACAACATCTGTCCTCCAGTCAAGGTGCAAGAAAGTAATCTCCACCAATGGACAGCAGAGAAAAAGTTGACTGAAAAAACTTTTGGAGGGGCTAAGGGTATAAAAGGCAGAGCATCCTCTTTGTAGATGAGCACATGTCTCCTAGTCACGGAGGCTCTCAATGCTGCAATCATTCCTTATTCATTCCTTTGTTAATGTTTAATATACCTTTAAAATATTAAAAGTGAGAGTAATTTCTCACACTTGCAATGCTGTGGGCCATTGTCTTGGTCTGGTTTCCTTTGCTTGTGTCCCATCTGAGTGCTCAGTTGGGGTACAGGCTGTAGGTGCTTGGGGCACCCCTGGAGTTCCTCTTGGATCCCCTGAACAACAGGGTTTGGCCCATGAGGGGAATTTGTGCTCCTTTGTGACAGAGGAGAACTTCCCAGGCTCTTTTGTGTTTGCTGTAGGGAAGGTTGGGTATTGCTTTGCATAAACTCACAGACCAACACAGAGCTGTTCCTTTGTGATGTCAGGGCATGGTTGCCACGTCGTCATAGTGACATCAGAAGGTTGCCTTGGTGCGCAGAAGGCCTGAGTGTCAGAGCAGCCCTAGGCCTGCTCAGATCAGGAGAACCTTCCTGGTCAAAGCATCTGTCAGTAGGCAGCTGCCCACTGACAAGAGGCTTGTTTATTTAGCTTTTACAAAAGTTGCAGAAATGCCAATAATTAACCATCTGGCCACTGCAGCTTTTGCTGCATATGGCATTGCTTATTCCATTTATTATTTTACGAATTTCAGACGTAAGTAGAGGTTTCCCTTCCGCTCATGTTATGGTGTAACCTAACCTGGGTTTTCTATGTCTTCCTTCTCTTACTTAGTGACTGAGTGTCTGATTTTGAAACAGAAAGAGCATTAGGATGCCACTGCTTTGGTAAAGCTGCTGTCAAGGCGTTCATCTAAAAAGGGAGTGTCTGTAGCCACAGGGGCAGCATTTGCAAGGCAACCTGCAGGGCTTCTGTTCTCTCCACAGGAGAGTCTGTGGCAGCAGAGTCTGTCATTTCCTCAGTTTGGTGGGACAAGCAAGACACCTTGGAAAATGTAGACTGGCAGACCTTCTTGGAATGCCTTTGAAAATCTCTGCAGTTGTTCCCAGAATTCAGAGAAAGCTTCTTTCTTTTTAAATTTTGTCATGAAAGGATTTGACTAACTTGACCTTTTACTGAGTGCTAAAATAGTTGTTCCCTTGGAAAGGAAGTGCAAACTCTAAAGCAGTGAGTGTCTGCTCCTGAACCTCAGAGGTGCTGCTGTGCTCTTCCACAACAGAACTGACATAGCTCAGGGGGATTTTGGGGAAGCTTTTCTGGGCAACGGTTTCCTGCAAGTTAATCCGAATTAGTGCATGACACTGATTGAAAAAAGAAGGAGTACCTGAAAGAGAGGATTTCAGAAGCTGTCTTATGTGTTTGGTATAACAGGAGCATTGAGTGTTAAAGATCAATTTGCATTTTCTTGATCATATTTGTATTCATTTACTGGCTAAACTGGCTGCAGTGTAGGCACAAGCAAGAAGATTTTCCTGATCTCTTGCTAGCTGTGTGAATGAAATGTGTTTCCTGGAGGGCTGTTGTAAAATGGGAAATCATCTCTGTTTGGGTTGACTTGCTCTGTGGGATTCAGCAGCCCAGGCAGTTTTATGAGAGCATCTGGTTCATTTTCCCTTCCAAATACAGGACACCTGAAGCGTGTATTCAGCAGTGCTGAAGATCCTGAGGTGAGTGAGAAAGGAACATTTCATGCTGTTGGTGTTTAAGAATTGTAGAGGAAGATGTGAGCTTGGCCAGTAGCAGTAGAGTGTAGAGGGCCAGCTAGGAAGGCCGAAAAAATACATATTCATGCCTGCAACAAAAATAACAAAGGCATGAGTGGATATTTTAAAATTTCCATCTCAGAGCGTTGAAGAACTACAAATCCAGTTTTGCAGAGAGAACCGTGCTTCCTGACGGCAGATAGGGTGGAATATTTACTTAACAGCAAATTCCTGTAAAGTTGAATTTTAATTCAGTCAGAGTGCCTTACAGTTCTATTCTTATTAAACTTTATGATATCTACTTAGAAGATATCGTTGTGGAACAGGAAGGCCATCTTGCAATGGTGCCTGCTGTATCTGAAGTTAAATGGGCACCTTTGTGTGTGGAGAGATGCATGGGCAAAAAGGATGCAGGGCTGGTGGCCTTGAGCAGCTGCAGATGAGGCAGCGTGTGGCCAGGTGGCCAAGAAGGCCAAGGGCATGGTGGCCTGTGTCAGAAGCAGTGGGGCAGCAGGAGTAGGGCAGTGAGCGTGGCCCTGTGCTGGGCAGCGCCACGGCCACAGCTGGAGTTCTGTGTGCACTTGTGGGCCCCTGGGAAGCAGAGAGTCATTGAGGGGGTGCAGCGTGTGCACAGAAGGACAGGGGAGCTGGGCAAGTGGGTGGAGCACAAGGCCAGTGAGGAGGCGCTGAGGGAGCTTCAGCCTGGAAAATGGGAGGCTCTTGAGGCATCTCCAGGAAGACTTCTGTGAGTCTCTGCATGACAGTGCTCAGCACAAGGGCTGTTTCAGTGCCAAACATGCCATCACTGCATCCAAGGGCTTTAGACACTGGAGTGGGTGACACTTCCATCTTGTGGTTTTTTGGCTCATTCGTTTGCTAGCATGAGAAAGGCTGTTCATTTTCCTGTTTAGCCAGCAAGCAAAGATGCTTCTGCACAGGGTTTACTCCTTTCTCCTGCCCTGGATGGGATTCTGATCTGGTTTTAGGTTTCCACATATGCAGCAGCATTAGCAAAGGCGTTGCTGTCGCTTTCCTTGTTTACCATTTCAGTGCTTTCAAGAACTAAAAGCTCCATTTTTCTGAGATAACCTTGCTTGCTGATAGCAGCCAGGCAGGAGAATCAACTTCATATCCATCTAGAGTGCTGTTGAATTGTCCCTTTTTAATTTGGTGGACGTGATTTAGAACACCTCTGTCGCTATGAAATGTTATGACTTTTTCCGTAGACAATGTGGTGGTAGATGTGAAAAGCAATCAGGTTCTACATGATAGGTACCGGGCTGTCCCTCATGCTTCTCTCTTGCCACAGATGACAGAAGCAAGAGCCGTCTCTCCCCTGGCTCCCGCTGCTCCTGGAGAAGAAGCCAAAGAGGAGCAAAATGAGGTGGATGACAAAAACCCTCTGACAGTGTTCACACCTCCCGATTCCAGATCTGTAAGTGCCACTTGTGTGTGGTGCTGTCTTTAGTGCAAGGCAGAGCTGCAAGTTTTGGAGCAGCCAGCACTTTGCTGTTGCAGGCTGAGGATGCTGGGTGCTGGAGTCCTGCCAGGAGCTAGGGATTTTCTTCCAGGCAGCCACCACACAACTTGGCCTTTGACCTGTCATGTTGAGGCCGCAAAGGGCTGGTGCCTCTGGGAGAGCATCTGGCTGCTTGGCTCAGGGAAGCTCTATCTCTTGGCTTCTGCAGTGCAATGGCCAAGGGAAAAGGAGGTTGTGCTGGAGGTGCCAGGGCTTGGTTTGTTTGTTTTCCCTTTTTGGCAAGGTGTGTTTGGCTTGTAAAAATGATCTGCACTTTCCTTGAGCAGTTCTTCATTGGTAGAGTCTAATTTGGGCACTCTGTCTTTTGGCTTTTGATAAGCTGCAAAGGGAGGATTGTGTTGTCTATGCAGCTGTGGGGGGCCATTCTTGTTCCCATGTGGAAAAGAAGAAAGTGCAGAGTTGCAAAGCCTCCTTGTGAGGCCAAAAGCAGAAGCGGCCAGTTTCTGTTGGGGCATATTTTGGTGTGGTCCGCAGCTTTGGCAAGTGCCTTGGAGCCATGAGTGCGGGTTAAGCTGCAAGTCCTTGACTGTTGTCTTCTGTTTCTCGGAAGAAGTAGACCATCTTGCAATGGTGCCTGCTGTATCTGAAGTGAAATGGGGCAACTTTGTGACTGGGGAGCTCCGTGAGCCAAAACGAGCCAGGGTTGCTGCTGGTCTTGAGCAGCTGAAGATGAGGCAGCGTGTGGCCAGGTGGCCAAGAAGGCCAAGGGCATGGTGGCCTGTGTCAGCAGCAGTGGGGCAGCAGGAGCAGGGCAGTGAGCGTGGCCCTGTGCTGGGCATCGCCGCAGCCACAGCTGGAGCGCTATATGCACTTGTGGGTCCCTGGGAAGCAGAGAGTCATTGACGGGCTGCAGCCTGTGCACAGAAGGACACGGGAGCTGGGCAACCGGGTGGAGCACAAGGCCAGTGAGGAGGTGCTGAGGGAGCTTCAGCCTGGACAATGGGAGGCTCTTGAGGCACCTCCAAGCAGACCATCTGCAATCCCCTCATGACAGTGATCAGCACAAGGGCTGTTTCAGTGCCAAACATGCCATCACTGCATCCAAGGGCTTTAGACACTGGTGTGGGTGACACTTCCATCTTGTGGTTTGTTGGCTCCTTGGTTTGCAAGCACGAGATAGGTTGTTCATTTTCCTGTTTAGCCAGCAAGCAAAGATGCTTCTGCACAGCGTTTTCTGCTTTTTCCTGCCCTGGATGGGATTCTGATCCAGTTTTAGGTTTCCACATATGCAGCAGCATTAGCAAGGTGCATTGCTGTCGCTTTCCTTGTTTACCATTTCAGTGCTTTCAAGAACTAAAAGCTCCATTTTTCTGAGATAACCTTGCTTGCTGTCCTGGTTTAGGGCAAATTTGTTAGAGAATCTGCAAAGGAGGGCCCCTCCAGAAAGCAAAACCCACACGGCCCCTCCCCCCAACCGGTTCGGGAAAAAATTCCTCGGAGAGAGGTGGAAAGAACCTGTTTATTTGACTGGCACAGCACCCCCCCGCACACAAAATGAACAATACCAGCTGACACCGCTCTGAGAAAGATGACAAAATCAGAAAGTCTCTTTCGGGGGTGGTTGCTCTGTTCTCAGTCCCTCCGGCGCTGGGCCAGCTGCTGCAGCCAAACCGTCGGTGTTCCCGGGTCCCAGTCCGGAGCAGGTTCGAGATGGTCACAGGAACAGGAGAGGAGAAACAGTCCGGGAAGGAATTTGGACTGTTTAGCTAAACTAGCTAATAAGCAGAAGCAAAAGCGAGAGCAGAAGCAAGAGCAGAAAAGCAAGCAAGCAAAAGCAGCGAGCTGCGAGCTAGAAGTGACAACAGCCCTAAGTACTGCCTTGTCTCTGTGTCCTGATAAGGGAAACCCAAACAAAACTTCCACTTTTCAGAGCCAGTCTTAAAGGCACAGAACAGATGAATGGGGATACAAGCATCATAACGTCACCCCAGGACACTTGCTGATAGCAGCCAGGCAGGAGAATCAACTTCATATCCATCTAGAGTGCTGTTGAATTGTCCCTTTTTAATTTGGTGGACGTGATTTAGAACACCTCTGTCGCTATGAAATGTTATGACCTTTTCCTTAGAAGATGTGGCGGTAGATGTGAAAAGCAAGCAGGTTCTACATGATAGGTACCGGGCTGTCCCTCATGCTTCTCTCTTGCCACAGATGACAGAAGCAAGAGCTGTCTCTCCCCTGGCTCCCGCTGCTCCTGGAGAAGAAGCCAAAGAGGAGCAAAATGAAGTGGATGACAACAACCCTAAAACGTTGTTCAAACCGCCCTATTCCAGACCTGTAAGTGCCAGTTGTGTGTGGTGCTGTCTTTAGTGCAAGGCAGAGCTACAAGTTTTGGAGCAGCCAGCACTTTGCTGTTGCAGGCTGAGGATGCTGGGTGCTGGAGTCCTGCCAGAAGCTAGGGATTTCCTCCAGGCAGCCACCGCACAACTTGGCCTTTGACCTGTCATGTTGAGGCCGCTAAGGGCTGGTGCCTCTGGGAGAGCATCTGGCTGCTTGGCTCAGGGAAGCTCTATCTCTTGGCTTCTGCAGTGCAATGGCCAAGGGAAAAGGAGGTTGTGCTGGAGGTGCCAGGGCTTGGTTTGTTTGTTTTCCCTTTTTGGCAAGGTGTGTTTGGCTTGTGAAAGTGGTCTGCACTTTCCTTGAGCAGTTCTTCACTGGTAGAGTCTAATTTGGGCACTCTGTCTTTTGGCTTTTGATAAGCTGCAAATGGAGGATTGTGTTGTCCATGCAGCTGTGGGGAGTCATTCTTGTTCCCATGTGGAAAAGAAGAAAGTGCGGAGTTGCGAAGCCTCCTTGTGAGGCCAAAAGCAGAAGCGGCCAGTTTCTGTTGGGGCATATTTTGGTGTAGTCCGCAGCTTTGGCAAGTGCCTTGGAGCCAGGAGTGCGGGTTAAGCTGCAAGTCCTTGACTGTTGTCTTGCGTTTCTCGGAAGAGGCAGACCATCTTGCAATGGTGCCTGCTGTATCTGAAGTGAAATGGGGCAACTTTGTGGCTGGGAGCTGCGTGGGCCAAAACGAGCCAGGGTTGCTGCTGGTCTTGAGCAGCTGAAGATGAGGCAGCGTGTGGCAAGGGGGCTAAGAAGGCCAAGGGCATGGTGGCCTGTGTCAGCAGCAGTGGGGCAGCAGGAGCAGGGCAGTGAGCGTGGCCCTGTGCTGGGCAGCGATGTGGCCACAGCTGGAGCGCTACGTGCACTTGTGGGTCCCTGGGAAGCAGAGAGTCATTGAGGGGGTGCAGCGTGTGCACAGAAGGACAGGGGAGCTGGGCAAGCGGGTCGAGCACAAGGCCAGTGAGGAGGTGCTGAGGGAGCTTCAGCCTGGACAATGGGAGGCTCTTGAGGCACCTCCAGGCAGACTTCCTGCAATCCCCTCATGACAGTGCTCAGCACAAGGGCTGTTTCAGTGCCAAACATGCCATCACTGCATCCAAGGGCTTTAGACACTGGAGTGGGTGACACTTCCATCTTGTGGTTTGTTGGCTCCTTGGTTTGCAAGCACGAGATAGGCTGTTCATTTTCCTGTTTAGCCAGCAAGCAAAGATGCTTCTGCACATCGTTTTCTGCTTTTTCCTGCCCTGGATGGGATTCTGATCTGGTTTTAGGTTTCCACATATGCAGCAGCATTAGCAGAGGCGTTGCTGTCGCTTTCCTTGTTTACCATTTCAGTGCTTTCAAGAACTAAAAGCTCCATTTTTCTGAGATAACCTTGCTTGCTGATAGTAGCCAGGGAGGAGAATCAACTTCATATCCATCTAGAGTGCTGTTGAATTGTCCCTTTTTAATTTGGTGGACGTGACTTTGAAGCCCTCTGTCGCTGTGAAATGTTATGACCTTTTCCTTAGAAGTTGTGGTGGTAGATGTGAAAAGCAATCAGGTTCTACATGATAGGTACCGGGCTGTCCCTCATGCTTCTCTCTTGCCACAGATGACAGAAGCAAGAGCCGTCTCTCCCCTGGCTCCCGCTGCTCCTGGAGAAGAAGCCAAAGAGGAGCAAAATGAGGTGGATGACAACAACCCTCCAACGTTGTTCACACCGCCCTATTCCAGACCTGTAAGTGTCAGTTGTGTGTGGTGCTGTCTTTAGTGCAAGGCAGAGCTACAAGTTTTGGAGCAGCCAGCACTTTGCTGTTGCAGGCTGAGGATGCTGGGTGCTGGAGTCCTGCCAGGAGCTAGGGGTTTCCTCCAGGCAGCCACCGCACAACTTGGCCTTTGACCTGTCATGTTGAGGCCACTAAGGGCTGGTGCCTCTGGGAGAGCATCTGGCTGCTTGGCTCAGGGAAGCTCTATCTCTTGGCTTCTGCAGTGCAATGGCCAAGGGAAAAGGTGGTTGTGCTGGAGGTGCCAGGGCTTGGTTTGTTTGTTTTCCCTTTTTGGCAAGGTGTGTTTGGCTTGTGAAAATGGTCTGCACTTTCCTTGAGCAGTTCTTCACTGGTAGAGTCTAATTTGGGCACTCTGTCTTTTGGCTTTTGATAAGCTGCAAAGGGAGGATTGTGTTGTCCATGCAGCTGTGGGGAGACATTCTTGTTCCCATGTGGAAAAGAAGAAAGTGCGGAGTTGCGAAGCCTCCTTGTGAGGCCAAAAGCAGAAGCGGCCAGTTTCTGTTGGGGCATATTTTGGTGTAGTCCGCAGCTTTGGCAAGTGCCTTGGAGCCATGAGTGCGGGTTAAGCTGCAAGTCCTTGACTGTTGTCTTGCGTTTCTCGGAAGAGGCAGACCATCTTGCAATGGTGCCTGCTGTATCTGAAGTGAAATGGGGCAACTTTGTGACTGGGGAGCTGCGTGGGCCAAAACGAGCCAGGGTTGCTGCTGGTCTTGAGCAGCTGCAGATGACGCAGCGTATGGCCAGGTGGCCAAGAAGGCCAAGGGCATGGTGGCCTGTGTCAGCAGCAGTGGGGCAGCAGGAGCAGGGCAGTGAGCGTGGCCCTGTGCTCGGCAGCGCCGCGGCCACAGCTGGAGCGCTGTGTGCACTGTGGGCCCCTGGGAAACAGAGAGTCATTGAGGGGCTGCAGCCTGTGCACAGAAGGACAGGGGAGCTGGGCAAGTGGGTGGACTACAAGGCCAGTGAGGAGGCGCTGAGGGAGCTTCAGCCTGGACAATGGGAGGCTCTTGAGGCACCTCCAGGCAGACTTCCTGCAATCCCCTCATGACAGTGCTCAGCACAAGGGCTCTTTCAGTGCCAAACATGCCATCACTGCATGCAAAGGCTTTAGACACTGGTGTGGGTGACACTTCCATCTTGTGGTTTGTTGGCTCCTTGGTTTGCAAGCACGAGATAGGCTGTTCATTTTCCTGTTTAGCCAGCAAGCAAAGATGCTTCTGCACAGCGTTTTCTCCTTTTTCCTGCCCTGGATGGGATTCTGATCCAGTTTTAGGTTTCCACATATGCAGCAGCATTAGCAAAGGCGTTGCTGTCGCTTTCCTTGTTTACCATTTCAGTGCTTTCAAGAACTAAAAGCTCCATTTTTCTGAGATAACCTTGCTTGCTGATAGCAGCCAGGCAGGAGAATCAACTTCATATCCATCTAGAGTTCTGTTGAATTGTCCCTTTTTAATTTGGTGGACGAGATTTAGAACATCTCGGTCGCTATGAAATGTTATGACCTTTTCCTTAGAAGATGTGGCGGTAGATGTGAAAAGCAATCAGGTTCTACATGATAGGTACCGGGCTGTCCCTCATGCTTCTCTCTTGCCACAGATGACAGAAGCAAGAGCCGTCTCTCCCCTGGCTCCCGCTGCTCCTGGAGAAGAAGCCAAAGAGGAGCAAAATGAGGTGGATGACAACAACCCTCCAACGTTGTTCACACCGCCCTATTCCAGACCTGTAAGTGCCAGTTGTGTGTGGTGCTGTCTTTAGTGCAAGGCAGAGCTGCAAGTTTTGGAGCAGCCAGCACTTTGCTGTTGCAGGCTGAGGATGCTGGGTGCTGGAGTCCTGCCAGGAGCTAGGGATTTCCTCCAGGCAGCCACCGCACAACTTGGCCTTTGACCTGTCCTGTTGGGGCAGTGCAAAGGGCTGGTGCCTCTGGGAGAGCATCTGGCTGCTTGGCTCAGGGAAGCTCTATCTCTTGGCTTCTGCAGTGCAATGGCCAAGGGAAAAGGAGGTTGTGCTGGAGGTGCCAGGGCTTGGTTTGTTTGTTTTCCCTTTTTGGCAAGGTGTGTTTGGCTTGTGAAAGTGGTCTGCACTTTCCTTGAGCAGTTCTTCACTGGTAGAGTCTAATTTGGGCACTCTGTCTTTTGGCTTTTGATAAGCTGCAAAGGGAGGATTGTGTTGTCCATGCAGCTGTGGGGGGCCATTCTTGTTCCCATGTTGAAAAGAAGAAAGTGCGGAGTTGCAAAGCCTCCTTGTGAGGCCAAAAGCAGAAGCGGCCAGTTTCTGTTGGGGCATATTTTGGTGTAGTCCGCAGCTTTGGCAAGTGCCTTGGAGCCATGAGTGCGGGTTAAGCTGCAAGTCCTTGACTGCTGTCTTGTGTTTCTCGGAAGAGGTTGACCATCTTGAAATGGTGCCTGCTGTATCTGAAGTGAAATGGGGCAACTTTGTGGCTGGGGAGCTGCGTGGGCCAAAACGAGCCAGGGTTGCTGCTGGTCTTGAGCAGCTGCAGATGAGGCAGCGTGTGGCCAGGTGGCCAAGAAGGCCAAGGGCATGGTGGCCTGTGTCAGCAGCAGTGGGGCAGCAGGAGCAGGGCAGTGAGCGTGGCCCTGTGCTGGGCAGCGCCGCGGCCACAGCTGGAGCGCTGTGTGCACTGTGGGCCCCTGGGAAGCAGAGAGTCATTGAGGGGGTGCAGCGTGTGCACAGAAGGACAGGGGAGCTGGGCAAGCGGGTGGAGCACAAGGCCAGTGAGGAGGTGCTGAGGAAGCTTCAGCCTGGACAATGGGAGGCTCTTGAGGCACCTCCAGGCAGACTTCCTGCAATCCCTGCATGACAGTGCTCAGCACAAGGGCTGTTTCAGTGCCAAACATGCCATCACTGCATCCAAGGGCTTTAGACACTGGAGTGGGTGACACTTCCATCTTGTGGTTTGTGGGTTTCCTAGGAGGAGAAGCCCTATCCTTTTTCTCTTTTTCCAGCAAGTAAGGATGCTTCCGCGAAATCTTTCCTGTCCTTATATGCACTGGAAGCTATTCTGAGCCCTTTTTACTTTTCCATGTCTTCTCAGCAGTTGGAAAGACCTTCCTGGCTCTTTCCTACTTTTCCATTTCAGTGCTTTCAAGAACCAAAAGCTGCCTTTTGCAGAGATAACCTTACTTGCAAATAGCAGCCAGGGAGGAATATCGAAGTCATAGCCATGTACTGTTTTTTTGAATGTGCCCATTTCAATCTGGTTGGAGTGACTTAGAATGCCATTGCTAACAAAGTTGATGAGTTCTCCTTAGAAGACGTGGCGGTGTGTGTGAGGAGAAACATGGTTGTAAGCATCAGGTAACATCCTTTCCTTATGATTCTCTCTTGCCACAGGTGAGAAAAGCAAGAGCCGTCTTTCCCCTGGCTCTCTCTGCTTTTGAAGAAGAAGCCAGAGAGGAGGATAACGAGAAAGACGACCACCGCCTTTGTCCAGCCATGGTCAGACCACGGCCTGCTCATCATTTCAAGAGAGTAAGTGCCCATTGTGGGAGGCTCTGTCTTTAGTGCATGGCAGAGGTTCAAGTTTCTGAGCAGCCAGCGCTTGCTGTGTCTGGCCGAGAATGCTGAGGGTTCGAGTCCTGCAGGACGTAGCCATTTCCCGCAGGCAGTGACAGCGAGAAATTGGCCTTTGACCTGTCCTTTTGGGGCAGTGCAGAGCTGGGGACTCTGTTTGATCTTCAGGCTTCTTGGTTCAGGGAAGCTCCATCTCTGGACATCTGCGGTGTTACTGCCAAGGGCACATGTGGTAGTGTTGGAGGTCAAAAGGCTTTCTTGGTTTCTTTTCCCTTTTTGGAAAGGTGTCTTTGGCTTGTGGAAGTGTTCTGCAGTTTTCTTGAGTCGTTCTTCACTTGTAGAGACACTGTTGGCCCAGCTGTGTTTTGGCTTTTGGAAAGGTTCAAACACCAGATGGGGAAAGTTTCTGCTGATCCGTTTAGTGGTGAAAAATGCAGCTTTGGCAAGTGCCTTGGAGCCAAGAGTGGGGGTGATGGTGCAAGTCCTTGACTGCTGTCTTGTGTTGCTCAAAACAGGAAAGCCAACTTGTAGTGGTGCCTGCTGTATCTGAAGTGAAATGGGCACCTTTGTGTCTGGGGAGCTGCATAGGCCAAAACGAGCCAGGGTTGCTGCCAGCCTTGAGCAGCTGCAGATGAGGCAGCGTGTGGCCAGGTGGCCAAGAAGGCCAAGGGCATGGTGGCCTGTGTCAGCAGCAGTGGGGCAGCAGGAGTAGGGCAGTGAGCGTGGCCCTGTGCTGGGCAGTGCCGCGGCCACAGCTGGAGTGCTGTGTGCACTTGTGGGCCCCTGGGAAGCAGAGAGTCATTGAGGGGCTGCAGTGTGTGCACAGAAGGACAGGGGAGCTGGGCAAGGGGGTGGAGCACAAGGCCAGTGAGGAGGTGCTGAGGAAGCTTCAGCCTGGACAATGGGAGGCTCTTGAGTCACCTCCAGGCAGACCTCCATCAATCCCTGCATGACAGTGCTCAGCACAAGGGCTGTTTCAGTGCCAAACATGCCATCACTGCATCCAAGGGCTTAAGATACTGGAGTGGTTGACACTTCCCCTCTTGTGGTTTGTGGGTTTCCTAGGAGGAAAATCCCTGTTCATTTTCTCTTTTTCCAGGAAGCAAGGATGCTGCTGCACCATCTTTTCTGCCCTTATCAAGCTCTGGAAGGCATTTCACACCCTTTTTGTACCTTGATGCAGGTGGAGCTTTTATGTTTCCAAGCCTTCATGCATGGCCTTAAAGATCACTTTGAGTTTAACACTGTCTCTGTCAATGCCCTTGCATTCCTGCTGCTCCTCAGAAATCACAGAAACTGGAAGGGGCTGGGCTGCATGTCTATTCCAGCCACTTTAGCACTGTCAGTGTGGTTGAGTCGAAAAGAACTTGCCTGAGCACAGATGCACAAAGAGTGCAGTTCCCACTGCAATGCTCTGGGTCTGATTCCTTTCCATAAGGACCCACAATCTCCACATTCCCCAAGAGTGTGCTGTTTTGAGGAACAGGAGAGCAATCTCAGGATTGCTGCTGATCGGCACACTGGCTACCATGTTTTGATGTGTGCAGCAACAGAGAGGGCAGTAACTGGAGATTATAGTAGTGAGATCTATCCGTCTATCTTCCTACCTATCTATCTATGTAACATTTACATAACTGAATCTTCCTGGCTCTGGTCCAAGGCAGTTGGAGGTGCAAAGATCACCAAAAGCATTCCTTTCTGGACAGGATTAGAGACATGTTCCCTAGACCAATTCTGAGCAGGCAGAGATGTTTCCCCCTCCAGATATGATGGTTTTTCCATTCAGAATTGTTTTCCTCCTCTGGCCTCTTGTGTCCTGATGTCTCCAGTTAATTCTTTCAATTTCTGCCTGTCCTAGAGAGATGGAACAATTCCATGTTTAGGTGGTGTTTGGTGACTCTGGTCATACATGCTATGCATTAAATGACACATGGTTTCCTTCACTGGCTTCCTCGGGCCTGTGTAAGTGCATTCATTCATGGGACCTCAGGAGAGTGTCTGTTTCTGCTGGTCAGAATTCTCAGTTGGCAAAAGAGGGAGAAGAAACACTTTGGTCCTCCTCCATGTACTGAGGTGGCCATAGAGGCTCTGTGACCTCCATCAGAGATCTTTGCATGCATCCTCATCTCCTGAATGACCAGGTTTTCCAAAAAGAGAGTGGATGTCAGAAAGGCAGAAATGCTGGTGCAGGCCTGAAGAGAACGTGAACTCCAGGAGTGTCTCTCACAAGGGCTGAGTCACCCAGGATGCCACCTGCAGAGCCAGGATGGAGCTGTGGGACATGGTCGGGTGTCAGTCACTACTGAAAGACAAAGAGGACATGGCAGAAGCAGAGGGAGGCCCTCACCAGACCCTTGAGAAATGCCACACCTTCCCTGTCAGCTGCCTGAGAGGCTGTTGGAGCTTCAATCCCAGATGGTCCCTGACTGTAAGGCCAGGGTCACTTTGGAATCTGTGCCTCCCCTCGGGCAGAGAATGACCCAGCAGAGCAGCAGCACAGTGCTTTGGGAACGTGTGAGCCCAGCAGTCTTTGAGTCTTGGCTCACAAAGGTCATATGGGAAGTTGAAACCCATCTTCTCTTGCTTTCTGTTCAGGTGCTTCTAGAGAAAGAGCAGGAGCAGAGTGCTTCATCAGAGATGCCATGCCAGACTCAGGGAGAGCTGTTCCCAGCCCGAGAGCAGGAAGAGCAGCTCAGGCAGCAGGTGGAAGAGCCACAGGAGAATGGCCAGGTGAGCCTGACTGGCCAGGTGACAGAGGGAAGGGCAGGAAGAGGGGCATAAACCAGAGCTCTTGGGACTGAGGAGGCCAGGAGTCCCACAGGCACTGGAAGCACAGGGCCTTGGAATTTGCAGAGATCAGCCCTAGGACAGGAGCTTTGCAATGGAAGCAGATGTGGGGAGGGAAGCAGAAAGAAGTGTCTGAATAAATGTGATTTTGAGGCTGCAAGAGGAAAAAGCTGAGCTTGATGGCAGCTCCCAGTCACTTGTTCTGCATTTGTGTGCACAGAAGATCAAGGCAGAGCCACAAGCAGAGCTGCCCGAAGCTCAGAGTGCCATCATGGACGTGAAGAGAAAGAACAAGGAAGACATGGGAAGAATTCAAGAGGAGAATCTCCATCAGCACAGGAGCCATCAACAAAACCAGGTGAGTGAAAGAGTGGCAGCCACTCCACTCATGAAATGTCCTCTCCCTTCTCCTTTACAGTCTATCAAGGGACACGTGCAGGCAGAGCTGCAGGACTCTGAGCCTAGCAACAGGGCAAGGGAGAAGAGGCTGGAGGAAGAAATGAAAATTGTCAGAGAGAAACTTAATCACCTCCCTCAGGCTCTAGAATGAGTGAAAGTGGGATGCAGTCACTGCAGTCATCAAACTGGTGGTTTCTGCCCTTCTTGCCTTTCCACTCAGAGCAGCAGGGAGTGAGGCCATGCCTCTGAGTGCCATCCTGCTCTAGTGTGTATCACAGTCACTCTGAAGGACATTTCCTGGTGTGCTCAATCTCTACTGCTGCTCTCTTCTTCTGGCCTATTCCTGCTCTCCTTGTTCCCTCAAGTGTTTTTACAGTGGAACGTGGTGACCCAGATGGAGGACTGTAACAAGTTGTCTGTATCCCTTGCCAATCTCTTCTTTGCCTTTCCTCACAGTCGATGACTCCTGGCTGACAGGGACGAGCTGTAGTGTCTGACTGCTTTGTTCTGTTTGACTTGAGGTGCGAGTGTTGACATCTCACCGGGCAGCCTGCGAAGAATTCCGGCCAATGTCTGGCAATGAAGGACCCCAAGTTTGGAGTGAGGCACAGGAACAGTGCCCACCAGAAGTACTCCAGGTCCAGCACATCATGGGCTCTGATCCCGCTGCCGCAGCAGCATCATCCCAAGGAAGCCTTTCTGTCGAAGCTGGGAGCTCAAGCTCGGGCAGTTACTTCATCTCCCTGAAAGAGGAGACTGAGGAGAAGCACCTGGAGATGCTGGGTACGTCTGGGGTGTTTCTTGTCTGAGGGACAGTGTGTTGTGGGCAGGTGTCAGCAGAGCTGTACCAAATGCTCCTCCTGAGTTTGGTGTCACAGGGCCATTTAGGACTCCCCAGAGGAAGTGCTGTGCTCCGAGGCAGCGAGAGAGCGCTCTGGGTGTTCCTGCTGCCTCTGAGGGCACCTGGGACTGGCTTAGGTTTGCCTGAGCTTCCCTCTCTGCTAAAGGTTGAAGCAGGGATTGTTCTGGGATCAGCAGAAGGCTGTGACCTTGGAAATGATCTAGACATGTCTCGTGTGCTAGTGCCAAACTGAACAGAATTTTTACTTTCCTAAATTCTCCTGAGACTCCTGACTTCCAACCAGTAATCAGAGCAAAAAACTTCAGAGAAATGGACTGGTTTTGGAGTTTTGTCTTTTTGGTTGGGGACTTTTTTTTTGGGGAGAGGGGCCATGTTTTTGTGTTGTTTATTTTTTGTGGAGGCCTTTTTTTTTTTCCTGTGGCGGGTTTTTGTGTGTTTTGGGTTTTTTCGGTTTATGGTTTGTGGGGCTTTTTTAGTGGAGTTGGTTTTTCTCCATCCTGAAAGAGCCCTTCTGCCCCATGTCTTACTGATGGCATTTTTATGACTGCTACTGTTACCACTACTACATCTGCAGTTTATTTTCACAAGAATGCTATCCTTTTGTCAATAAGAACTACTTTGGAAGGACAACAGGTTACAGGACAAATAGAGAGCAAGAGATGTTTTCCATATGCCTCCAAAGAAAAACGCAATACTTTTGCAGCAACCTTTATTTAATCTTCTAGTTTTATGCTTATCAAGATGAGTCCAAGAGACGCATCCAAGTGGCATGATCAGATAAAACTGTACTGCAAACATTTCTCAGGAGAGAGCCTCCAGCCCAGCCATGGTATATTCCTCAGATCCATGGCACTTTTCCATACTCGATTCCCACTCTTTCCCATGACTCTTAGAATCCTGCCCATTGGCCCAAGCCCTGCTCAGATCAGTCTCCAGGAAAACACATCAAGTCCTTTGTGATTCTGCAGCACAACCCCAATGAATCTGCTTCTTGCCTGAAACAGCTGCCAGTGCTGTGCTCTCAGACAAGACCTGGTGGGGCTGAGACCAGAGCCCAGTGGATTCTGTGTCTGCCATCACCAGTTAGGACAAAAAGGGCGCTGATCCACCCCTCGGTGTGGCTGATCTCAAAGCCCATCCTGTTGTGTCCTCAATGGGGGCAACAGCTTCTAAGGGGCTCAGGCTGGCTGTGGCTTCTTCCCACTGCTTGTCAGTGCTCATGCTTGGGCTTTGCCAGCCTTGTTGTGCTAGCTGCCCTGCCCCTGAGGGCTGGAGGGACTGCAGAGGCTGGAGCCTTCCTTAGCTGGGAGAGGGGCATCTTTGAGCTCAGCCTGCTCATAAACAGGTCAGGCTCCTGATGCTGAAAGCCCCTTCGGGATCAGGTATAGCATGAGCTGCTCTGGTTTACAAATGGAAATAAATTCCTTTGGCCAACTGCTGAAAGGTGGGGAAGATGTCCTTCTCTCCTGGGAATGCATCTACCCGTGCTTTGTTTCCTGTCAAGAGAACTCTTCAAAGGACTGTACAAAATCAGTCTCTGTGCCAGCCATCTGCACTGCAGAGCTGCCTGTCCTGTTGCTGTTGTGGTTGTGGTTGTTGCTACCCGGCTGACTACAAAGGGCTCAGAGCTCCAGACAGTGGGGCTGCCTTTTGTATCTCCTGGAAGCTGGGATCTCTGCTTTAAAGTCACCATCCTGCATTTTGTTTCCCTCAGAGAGAATGGTGAACCAGGAAAATCCCTTTAGGATATACACCGAAATGGAACACATTGGCAGCGGGTGAGTCCAACCGCAGTTACTCCTGCACAGCCATGGCCCAGGTGTTTTTCTGGTGGAATGTCTATCCAGTGTGAAGTCAGGCCAGCTGCAAACATGTTCACACACTGGGGATAGATGACCCCATCTCTCAGTGCTGCTCAGAATTTGTGAGTGTGCTTAGAAGGTATTGTCAGTGACATCTTCATGCTGCCAAGGTCTTGCCTGCATCAAGGAACAGGACCTGGAAGATCTCCTTGTGTCTCAAGTGTGGGACAGCTCTGTGTTAATTTCCTTAGCATTTTTGTATGTCTCAAAATCATACTGCCCCATTAATGAGACAAGAAGAAACTTGCTTGCCTGAAAGAGCAACCTAGCCTCTATCAAAGCTGTGTGAGATAACAGTTCCCAAGAACATTTTTTTCCCCTGCTTTGCAGAAGGAAATACTCTGTGGTCAGGATAGGAACCACACAGTTTAGAAAGTGAAACCCAAGAGGAAAGACTAAACTCCCTTTAGAAGTTGAACCCCAGTGCTTCAGGAACAGGCCCAGTGCCCATGCACTTGAGAGGAAAATGCATCATCTGCCTTCTGGCAGAGCCCTCCTGCCTCCCGCAGGTTTTTGACACTTCCAGCAGACATCTCCTGTGTGGGCTGGCTTTCACTCTAGGAGCTAAACAGCTTCTCCTTTCTCTGCTTCTGTTTTGTTTCTAGGGGTTTTGGACAAGTGGTCAGAGCACTCAACAATGCCACAGGAGGAGAGGTAAATGTCAACAAGCCCCGCAGACTCTGCTGCACATGAGGGCTTTCCCCTCTGGTGTGAGCTGTGGCTGGAGCTCTGGGCAGAGCTGTGCTGAAAAGGCACAAGAAGCACAGACTGGTGCCAGCCTGCACAATACATTTGGGACTTTGTCCTCCTCAGCTGCCAGAAGGAAGGCAGGGAGGCAGCGGTTCCTTTCAGAGAAGGACGCGCCCACTCGCTCACCACTGCTAAAACAAAGGTGGTGCCTTAGAGCACCTCACTGCTCTTTGGGGCTACAGCTTCAGAGTTCTGAATTCTCATTTCTGGCTGCCAGCAAATACATCTGAAAGCTACTGGTAGTTCCTTAGCTACCTGCAGTGCTGCACTTGGGAACTGCACGTAGGGAGAGATCTGCAAGGCATCCCTAAAAGCCCTAAGCCATGCCCATAGCCCAAGATGTATGCACAGAGTATTAAGGCATGCATTACTTCTTCTGAATCCCAAACAAAGCAGCAGAGAGTGTGGTCAGTGATTTGTGGGTGAAAGCTGAGACACCGCTGTTACCAAGTGGACAAGGCAAAACGTCAGTGGCCCCACGTGTCCTGTAACTGTCCCCCAAGGGAGCAGAGAAATGGGCTGTTGGAAAGTCAGTTCCTAATTATTGCAGCGCCTAATCACAAGGCAGTTTGGCGCAGCTCAGCTGTGTCACTGCAAAATCACTTGCTCCATGTGCGTTTTTGTCTCCTGCCACCAACTTCTCCAGTTAATGATTTTCAATGTCATTTTAGGTGGCCATAAAGAAAATACATCTTCAAGGACTAAGAACGAAGGAACTAACTGTTAATGAAATCATGATCATGAAGAAGTGTAGGAGCCCCAGTGTTGTGAATTATTTAGACAGGTGAGAGGCCATGGTCTTATCCCATCAATGGGCATTTACATACAGCAAACATGAGAGGTTAAAAACCCACTTTGGTCAGTGGCAGAAAGTAGAGCTGGTAATTTCTATTTATTCATATTTCTCTACTCATCTCCAATGGATGAGAAGAGAGTGCATCTCGTCTGCATGAGTTTTCCCTGCCACTTGTCATTTGAAAATTATTCCAAAATTATTGAAACCAGGATCAGCTGTATCTTACTAAGTCAACACCCTCAGAGTACATTGCCTCCACATTTTTTCGGGATTGATTTTTTAAAGTTTCTTAAATGCTGATGAACCATCCTAAAGTGGATTTCTCTTAGATCGTTGCCCCTCTTTGTCATTGCTGTGCATGCCAGGAAGACTAAGTACTTATTTCCAGAAACACCATGCCTGACAGGTTTTTACCTGGGCTGTTATTAAACTGCATTTTTCACCTGCTGGCCATCTAAGATATCTCTAAGACATCTCCTTTTTCACTGCTGTGCCTTTCTCCTCCAGACTGCATAGACTGCAGATTGTCTATTCCTTTGATTCTGTCCTAGTTACAAAGGCACCTGGAAACAAAAAACCCAGAAGCAAAACATCAAGGTAGCCATGCATGTTTATCTCCCCGGCCTTGTTTCCTTCTTTCAGCTACCTTCTGGGTGAGGAACTCTGGCTGGTAATGGAGTACATGGATGGAGGCGCCCTGAGTGATGTCATCCTCAAGACCTTCCTGTCTGAAGACCACATTGCAGCCATCAGTCGGGAGGTCAGCAATCCCGTCTGTGCTTCTGAGGGCTTGGGCAGGATTGTCTGGGAACAGGGGCTCAGAACAGGAGTGATTTCATGTGCCAAGCTCTGTTTCTGTGTGGCTGGTATGCTATGGGAAAGTAAAAGCATCTCAAGTGAAAGGCCTGCCAGTGGCCTTGCACTCACTGTACTCAGTGCCAGTACTCTTATCTCCTGCTGTTGTACTCTCGCTCCGCCTCTTGTATTTGCTGTTCCCCATCTTGCCTCGCTAAACTTTTTTCTGTCTTCACTGCATTCCTTGCCTGTAAAAGCAAAGGTGCTGGTGGCAGGATTTGAAACAAAGAGCAAAGAAAAAAGAGAGGCTCGATTCTCTCAGTCCTCAGCTAAGAAGGATAGGAGTGCAGCCAAAATGCTCTTTGCTGCTGAGCACATCCACTGCAGCAGGAGTCATCCTGGCTGGTTTGCAGGGAACAGTCTATAAGAGCAGGTGCTGTTGCTATTTCCAAAGCTGACATGCCTTTCCTCAGAAAGGTCCTGCTCTGCAAGTGTTGGAGCAGCAAGCTCTTCCTCTCAGTGGCACTGTGTTCTGCCATTACTCCCCATTCCCCTGGAGAGGGAATCTTTTCGACTCTTTGTTTCTTTCTCGTGTGATGAAATCACATCGCTCATTTTTGCCCTCCTCTTTTTGTTTCCTCTCTCAGTGCCTGCAAGGACTGGATTTTCTTCATTCAAACAATGTGATCCATCGAGATGTGAAGAGTGACAACATCCTTCTCAGAACCGATGGCTCTGTCAAGCTGAGTCAGTAGATTCTTGTTCAGGTGCATCGTTCCAGGGATGTGGGTGTGGGGCTGCTTGGAGTGACAGCCAGCTCCCCAAAACTGGTGCTGGTGGCAGGACAGGGACACCCGCTGTGAGCTGAGGGTGCAGTTGCCACGTGCACAGAGATAGGACAAGGAACAAGCACTCAAGAGTGTTGTTGTCCTGTGTGTGTCCAGGAAGAGGGAGCTACAAGTCTAAAGTTTCCAAAGAACAAAAGCCACTGCTGGAAAGAGTGTAAAAAATCGGGGGATTCAACAGCACATTTTCAAACCTCTACTGGGGAATTCTTTTGCTTGCTTTCCTAATTGCACAGAATTCAAATCAAACCAGTATTTTGCTTTCTCCTCAGCTGATTTTGGCCTCTCTACTCAGCTCAACTCTGAGCAGAGCAGACCGTGCTCGGTAGCCGGGACTCCTTGGTGGATGGCGCCTGAAGTGGCGACAGGTCAACCATACGGCCCCAAAGTGGACATATGGTCTTTTGGAATTGTGGGGATTGAAATGTTAGAAAAAGAACCTCCTTACTGGGACCAAAGTCATGCCTCGGTAAGCAGCAAAACTCACTGATCCCACTGTCTTTCTCACCTCTCCCATGCCCTGCGTGCCATTGGGAAAAATCCCATTGCCATCTGCTGGAACTACTTCCACCAAGGTCCCCTCTAAAAATGTCCCTGCAACACATCAGCATCTGCTGTAGATTTGGATACATCACTGGGGGAACTCAAGCCTTACCACATGCAAACAAACTCCATTCTCAGGAAACACTTTCCTTTGGGTTATAAGTGGTTCCAGTTCTTTTGTCTGTGGAGATGGCCCCAGAAAAAGGAAACAAGCATCTTAGAACTTCTATTATCTTTCCATAAATGAAGGGAGGAAACCCAAACCCAACAAAGTTTCTAAAACTGTGGTCTTTAGAGAGGAACCTAACCCAGTGGGCAGTTTCTTCTCACTGGGAAACATGCTTGCAACCTGGGCATGAGTGTGTAAAGGCCACTGAGTCTCTTCTGCTTCTTGTGCAGTGCTGCTGCTCTGCAATTAGTGACCGTGTTTCTTTCACAGCCCAAGGCATGTTCTCTGTGTCACCAAGCCAGAGCCTGGTGATGTGGAGAGCCTGCCAAAACCTCCCGTTTGTTTCCTGGCACTTTCTGGGATGGGCCTACCACTAATGCATTGACTTGAGTAGCCAAATGAGCAGAGGGTGACCATAGGGATGGCACCTCTCCTTCTTCTGACCATGACAATTTCTCTTTTGCTGCAAAATGGGAAGCTGCAATTTTCAGACTGCTGAGAGACAGAGCTGCAGGTGGCACCTGTGTGCCCAAGCAGGCATTTCCATCCCAATACACCGCTGCAGGCGTCTTAATGTGGCTGTGTTGAAGATGAGTTTGTAAATCTTTATTTCCTTCCTGGGGATTACCTGATGGATTTTCTTTCTTTTCTTCCAATTCCCATTGTTTTCAAGAACAGCACAAAAAGCTTGATGAGTTTTGTGTGTGCTGAAAGGACCAACAAGCAGTGCAGAGATGCCTTTCATGTACTAACCCTTGAATTTAGTTAGTATAGCAAAGTCCCTCTTCCATAAAGCCTCTCAAGCTGGTATGAATCCTCAGAGAAGCAAACGTGCTTTTGCTGATGTAGTTCCCACTAACTAGGTCAGTCAATGAAATCAGCTGCCAAGGCAAGATCTGCGGGATGGTGGAAAAGCTGTGGCTGCATCGGGGTTTGGGTTTTTGGTTGGTAAAGGAAAGTCATCTCTGGGTCTCTGCCAGGGCAATAACTGCCACTGAAGAACAAGAGGGTAAACAAAGGGAACTGGGAGAGCCTTAGAGATGTGAAAGCAGCAGCTGGAGCCTCATGGGTTTTTTTTCTCCAGGCTCGACGCCTGATAGCCA
Source organism: Melozone crissalis (assembly GCF_028551555.1). Lineage (NCBI taxonomy): Eukaryota > Metazoa > Chordata > Aves > Passeriformes > Passerellidae > Melozone > Melozone crissalis. The sequence goes on from NW_026535830.1 coordinate 1,029,121, forward strand.
AAGTAGGGACCCCAAAACTGCAGCATCCCAAGCTCCTCTCAGCTTTGCTGCGTGACTTCCTGAGCTGCTGCCTGCAGAGAGACGAGGAGCAGCGCTGGTCTGCCAAGGAGCTCCTGCAGGTAAAATGTGAAGGGGCTGCAGGTGAAACAGGCTCTGAGGGATGGGCTCCTCCTCCACTCAAGTCCAAGGCATCATAGGAGTCCTCTTCTTCCTCACTTCCACTCTTGGTGCTCTTCAAATGAAAATGGTGAGGAATCCTAGACTGGGCTGGGCTGGCAGGCCCTGTAAAGGTCCTCTGGTCCAAGGGTCCTGCAATGAGCAGGGACATCTTCAAAGAGATCAGGTTGCTCAGAGCTCTCTGCCACCTGACTTGGAATGGTTGCAGGCATGGGGCACCTACAAGCTCTTGGGGCAACCTGTGCCAAGGTGGCACCATGCTCCGAGTAAACAAGTTCTTCCTTAGACCTACTCTGACTTCATCCCCATTATGTTTAAAAATATTCACCCGCATCCTATTGTAACTGGCCTAGTTAAAAAAGATGTCCCCCGCTTTCTTCAAAGCCACTCTGAAGTCTTGGAAAGTGGCAATAAAGTCTCCCTGGGGCCTGTTCTTCACAAAGCTGAATAACTCCACCTCTCTCTACATCTCCTAAGAGGAGAGGTGCTCTGTTTTTCGTTTCTGTCACCCTCTTAGTTTTTTAATTTGGTGCTGTGCTCAGTTTTACCTAATGGCAAAAGAATTGAAGTAGAGCAATGCAGGGTACAGAGACATGAAATGGAGGTGCAGGAACCCAAGGAAACCAGGCCCAAGTGAGCAGTCCGAGATTTGGCTGTGGGCAGGAGGGGCTGTGGGGGCTCACTCTGAGCCTCTGAGGGGCCCTGGTTTGTGCCCCCCAGCCCACCCTCAGAGGTTTCTGCCACACAAACAGGGACAGCCAGGAGGGACTTGTCCCAGCCCCATCTGCTGCCTGGCACCCTCAAGCAGATGGGAACTGTGCCAGGGTTACTGCCAGGTTGTGTGGCACAGTGGGAACTGCAGGACCCAGTGCCCCTGGGCTGGCCCTGCAGGGAAGGAAGGTGCCAACCAGCACACGAAGGGCGGGGCATGGAAAGGTAGACACTGCTCTGTCTCCCTGCAGAAATCAGCACAGTGCCTGTCTTACAAAGAGAGGGACCAATGAGAGGCTTTGGAGTTTCCTGAAAAGAAGAAACTCCAAGGACTGAAAGCACCATTTCTAGAGCACTGGCAGGGCTAAAATCTCAGCAAGATGAAGACACCAGTATAAATGGATGAGTGGGATTCTGGGCCAGGTTTGCCTGTGATGGCAAAATCCTGCACATAAAGGTGGAGGTGTAGATGGTCCCATTGTTCCTCTTCCTGCATCCTTCTAGGGGCAGGAGGAATCCTGTGAAGCACTGAGCTTGGAAAGTCATGGTTCATTGGTTTTTGTTGATTTGGTTTTTTTCCCTTTGGGCAGCATCCATTTGTAAGATATGCTGAGCCTGCGTCCAGCCTGGTGCCACTGATTGTTTCAGTGAAGAGGAAGGAGACAAAAATGTGACAATCACATCAGGACCATTTATTTATCCCTTAACAGGTTTAGAGTAGGATTGTAGGTTAGGACTAGGATTAGGATTAGGATTAGATTAAGGATTAGGATAAGAGTAAGGATAAGGATAAGGATACGGATAAGGATAAGGATAAGCATAAGCATAAGCATAAGCATAAGGATAAGGATAAGGATAAGGATAAGGATAAGGATAAGGATAAGGATAAAGATAAGGATAAGCATAGGCATAAGCATAAGCATAGGCATAAGGATAAGCATATGGATAAGGATAAGGATAAGGATAAGGATAAGGATAAGCATAAGCATAAGCAAAAGGATAAGCATAAGGATAAGCATAAGCAAAAGGATAAGCATAAGGATAAGGACAAGGATTAGGATTAAGGTAAGGGTTAGGGTTAGATTATGATTGTCTAATAGGACTGCAGAGTTGAATTGAAAATCAATACAGTTTCTGAAACCACAACTCACCTTGAAGATCCCCTTCCTTCTGACTCTGCAAATAAATTCAAGAATTCCTTCTGAATTGTCTGTTGTTTCTTAAAGGTGGAAAGGGAAACGGTGTCTTTCTTGTGGTGTCAAAGTGGGGAAGGATCTTCTTCATTCATCCTCTCCAGACCAGACTGCCTTTGGAATATGGCCCACTGGTCAGTTTCTGGCCATCTTTGGTACTTCTATTTGAGGCAGAAAGGACAATGGCATTTGCAGGCAAAAGCAAAGGAAGAATGGGGCAGCCCAAACATCTTATGCAGATGCAGGCCTTCAGCTGGGACTGGAGAGCATTTGGGCTCCTGCCACTTGGACTTAGATCCCTAAATGCAATAATCTCTTTGGCTGCAGGAGAGCCTTGCTCAAGTGAGAAAGCAGACAGATCAGAGAGGGTGCTCGGGAAGGTCTCCTGTGGTGCAGAGCTGTCAGCGCCTGTGAGGTGAGAGCGGGCCCGGCCTTGCCCGGGCTGGAGGTCCAGCAGAGCCCCGGCAGAGGCCGGAGCAGCCTGAGCCTCGGCAGAGGCAGGCTGGAAGGAGGCCCTTGGAGCTGCAAGAGGCAGCAGCAAGGCCCTGGGTGCCTCTTCCTGGGAGCGGGCATATCATCCACCCTCAGAGCCCAGGTGGTAGCTGGCTGCTGCCGAGGGGAAGAGCAGCCGTGCTGGGCACAGCCCAGCCTGGAGGCATTGGCCATCTGCAGTGTGCCCAGGAACAGAGAAAGGCCAAGGGCAGCCATGGGCCGCTGGGCTGGCTGAGGATTCCTCCTCTTCTGCCGGCTGCCCTGCAACTCCTGGCAAAGGTCAGCAGTGCCTACAGCACTCTGGGCACTGGGGCAGGGAGCCGGGCTGCTCGGCAGGCTGGAGCACAGGGCAGCCTCCTTCAGGCCCGGCACTTGTGCCAGGGGAAGCGAGGCCAGCGTGAGGCAGGGACAGCTTGGCAGGGCCCATCTGCAGGAGCCAGCGCCTCACGCAGCTCTGGGAGGAAGCGCCTGCAACCCTGCAGTTCTGCACTGAGCCAGAGCAAAGGTGTGAGATGCAGAGTATTTGGCAGAAATATGCAGGCCCAACAGGCCAGCCTGCTTTGTGCTCTCTGGCGCACAGCAAGCGCTGTGCAATGCAACTCTCAGCTGCTGGGAGAGAGGCACATCAGGGATTTGCCTGAGGCTTGTGCTTGAAGAGTGAACTGACTTGGCAGGGGGCAGAAGGGTTTTAGTAGGCAATTTGTGTTTTCTTCATTAATTTCTGAAAGAAAGTCATAATGTGTTGCACACAGGTAGGGTTAGTAGAAAAGAAAGGCCTTATAAAATCAGGCCTTCCTATTGGTATGTTTGCCCAGTTATCCCATCATAAAAAAAACCCCAAACAATATTAAAAGTAGTAGCAATTTTAATTTATTATTTAAAATAAAAAAATATAAAATTGGTTACAATATAATTTGATTAAAATAAGGGAGAATTTGGTTCCAATAATAGCACATAAGAAAAAGATAACCACGGGGTGTGGAGTGCAGGGCTCTGGGACCCTTGCCAAATCATGTACGAGCTTGCCAAGTGAAGATTCTTCCTTCTATGCCATCTGTCAATGCCATCTCCTCCCATTTTCGATTCAGCACACTTCGCCCTCATTATCATCTTTACCGCGCATGTGCCACCACTCGGTTTGGTGGTCGCACAAGTCTTTGGGGGTCATCTGAGGAAGATTTTGTAGTCTTCCTCTTTGTCCTTTAATTCACCTTTGGGTTACACATGTCCACCAAGCCAATACAATGTAAGCCAAAACTAACAAAATTATTGCATTTAGGCATCAAGGCAAAAAATCCCTTATAACTAGCATTTTCCTGGGACACAACCAGAGCGTCCCTTCTTTGTTAGTTTTTAGCAACCATTATCTCTTGCTTTCCTCCTGTTCCTGAACATCTGCCGGGAGGGGGGGGGAGGTAGAGCCCCTCCTCTCCCTTTTTCTTTGGCATTACAACTTTTTACTGTTTTAATATTTCCAAATATTATTTACTGTATCAATATTGATTCTTGTTTCAATTTTTATCAGCACGAATCATACCTATTTACCACACTATGGTAAATTCCCAGCTGTCCTGTTGCATCTTCTACATGCAACCAGCTAACTTCCCATGGGAATAGTCATGAGTGCAGTTAGCACAACAAGCTATTGTGCTGAGAAAACTGTTTGCATCTATAATAAACAAGAAACCTGTCCCATGAGCGTCCATGAAAGAAAAATGTTATCACCTGAGTAAGAGTGAGTCTTAGAAAGTGTGAGTCTTAGCATATACACACTAATACACCTTCTAAGTAATAAATTGTGTGGCAAGGAAACTACCAGCCAGTTGGAGTTGAACACGAGGTCTGTGAAAACAGTATAAAAATGAGTTATGTGACTAAAGAACTGGCTTTCCCTGCATGAAGAAACTGAGTCCCAGCTGCTTTATTGTGACATCAATGCAGCTTCACTCAGCAAGAGCACTTGCAGGGTGTATTGATGAAACACTTGTGTTTGATTCCCAGAATAGGATGGAGAGGCATTAGGTCCAACAAACAGGGCATAGTCTTATCAATTCCTTTAGCTTTAACAGGAGTGCTGAACCATGTATTCCCCCACTGCAGTGCTTACTGTGTGCAAGTGGCTATCTTGGCCTGGAGAATAAGGAGAGTGGTCCTGCTAAGAAGGTAGCTGGAATGCATTCAAGGCGAAGAAAGTGGTTTTAGGAGGCTCTTGACCACCAAAGGAGAATTTGAGGAATGGGAATATTTCCTAAATGACTGTGTCAGGAACTGGAGTCGTGTCCCAGGCCCTGCCATATTTGATCCATGTTTGAGCAGGTTGACAAGATTAAAAGGTGGGACCTTGAGCCTTGAAAGAGAAACAATGGATTGGTCAATGGGTGGGCAGTCAAGCTTTGAAAGGAGAGCAATGCACAATGGAGCCCTTGGTGGCAGGGAGTCATGGAGTCATCCTGAGCCATCATCTCACAGCCAGGCATGTGTGAGCTGATGCTGTAACTGGGAAAATTCCACTCCTGAGCAGGAGATACAAGGCCTAGTTCTGGGCTGGAGGGTTGAGAAGGACGAGATGCACAGCCTTTTGATCAAGGGGATGTCCTGCAAGTGCACTGCCTACCTGCCCCTGCTGCTGAGCACCAAGCTCCAACTCCTTCTCCTGTTCAGTGGATTTTTGGGAATCCAGAGGTCAGTATCTATTATATGCTACTGCAAGTAATAGAATGAATTTGCTTTGCAAGCCCAGTTTTGTCCTGGGTTATTTTGTGCATGGGTCACCTGAACCTGTGACAATGACCAGCAGGGATCTACAGGACACTCCTACTCTGATGTCAATAAATTCTGAGAAGTGACTGAAATATGTCAATAAATTGGAAGTAATGCTTAGCCTGTAAGTTTCAGCAAAGTATTGAATATGTCTTAGTTCCATGGATACAAACTACTAGGTGAGATTGCTGGGTGTGCATGACTTAGGGAAGTTACTCCCTGTGCACCCAGCAATGAAATCAAGTAATGCCTCCTTTCTAACCCTGAGCTGGCAGCAGGGATCAGGCCTGCTTGGTCACTTTCATTTTGACAACTTCTGTTAGCAGGGAAGAAAGGTCCAAATGAAACCTTCTCCAGCTGTTTTCCTCTGGTTGATCTTTTTAGGCACCAAAGCTCTGTGCCACGGGTGGCCTGGGTGTGTGCAGAGCAATGCAACCCCCACAAAGCCCTTGGTTTCCCCACAAGTTGCCAGTTTGACTGCTTCCAAAGGGGTAGAAAGGCAGAGATGTACATCCACAGGAGTCCTGGCCCTGTCCAATAAAGGTGCAAGTATGTGGGGAGATTTGTTAGCAATGATTTCAGCTGTTATGCCAACCCAGTGCCTTCTTTCTTGCTTCTGTGCATTATAGGTGAGTAATGTAATAGTTGGCTCTCACAATTAGGAGATAGATATTATGTGGATAGATATTCTGTTCAAATGTAAAGTGCTGTTATTGTAATATGTCCTCTCATAGTCCTCTTTCTTATCCCCCTTGTAATAGCCTTGGTAGTCAGGGCATTTGCGGAGGGCTGGCTTGTGACCAGCAGGCGGGGTGTAACAACCCCTGACCTCCCATCAAGATGCAAGAAAGTAATCTCCACCACTGGACCGCAGAGAAAGAGTTGACTGAAAAAACATTGGGAGGGGCTAAGGGTATGAAAAGCAGAGCATCCCTTTTGTAGATGAGCATGTGGCTGCTAATCATGGAGACTTCCCAGTGCTTCAACCTTTCCTTATACAGCCTTTTCTTAAGGTTTAATAAACCTTTAAAAAGTTAAAAGAAGGGTAATTTCTCAGATGGGCAATGCTTTGGGCCATTTTCTTGGTCTCGTTTCCTTTGCTTGGGTGCCATCTGATTTCTCAGTTGGGGTACAGGCTGTAGGTGCTTTGTGCACTCCTGGAGTTCCTGCTGGATCCCTTGAAAGACAGGGTTTGGCCCGCAAGGGGAATTTGTGCTGCTTTGTGACAGAGGAGAACTTCCCAGGCTATTTTCGGTTTCCTGTAGGGAAGGTTGGTTATTGCTTGGCATAAATTTACAGACCAACATGGAGCGTTTGCTTTGTGATGTCAGGGCATGTTTGCCACCTTGTCGTAGTGACATCAGAAGGTTACCCTGGTGCACGGAAGGCCTGAGTGTCAGAGCAGTCCTAGCACTTGCTCAGTTCAGGAGAATCCTCCTGATTGTGGCAATCGTCAGTGGGCTGTTGCACACTGACAGGAGCCTTGCTTTTTCCAGTGTGTGAGCACAGCCTGCAAACTTGCAGGACAGTGGTAAAATGATTGAGGGAATTGCTCCTTTGCTTTTCGCTGCCTATGGAATTACCTATGGTGCCTATTTTGTAGCACATTTCACACGTAAGTAGATGTTTCCTCTCTGCTTAGGTTAGGGTGTATCCTAACCTGGCTTTTGTATGTCTTCCTTCTCTTTCTTAGTGACTGAGTTTCTGGTTTTGAAACAGAAAGAGCATTAGGATACCACTGTTTTGCTAAAGCTCCTGTCAAGGCGTTCATCTTAAAAGTGGGTGTCTGTAGCCACAGGGGCAGCATTTGCAAGGGAACCTGCAGGGCTTCCGATGGCTCCATGGGAGAGTCTGTGGCAGCAGAGTCTGTCATTTCCTCAGTTTGCTGGGGCAAGCAAGACATCTTTGAAAATGCAGACTGGCAGACCTTCAGGGAAGGCTGAATAGTTGGACTAGGACTACTATTGTAATGTAGCTTAGGATTTTGCGCTCTGCTAGTGTAAGGAAGGCTACTGTGATTAAGATTGGGAGGGCATAGGAACGGGCTATGATGAGGTTAATAATGAGGGGGTTGTTGGTCATTGAGGGTGGTTTGGATTAAGCTAGGGAGAGGATTGGAACCTCTGAGTTAAAGGACTGAAGTCTTTTGCATTTTCCGAGCTCTTCCACGCTAGCTGGTCCTTTTCTTGACGTGGTGTGGTTTGATAGCCTTTTGTAATTTAGTTGTTTTCATTACTTAAGGCGAAGGCTTGCTTCTGGTATTGGCCTCACTTTTCCTATCCTTTCATACTGGGAAGAGTTCTCATAGATAGAAACCGACCTGGATTGCTCCAGAACTCAGATCATGTAGGACTGTTAATCGTTGAACAAACAAACCCTTAGTAGTGACTGCACCACTACGATGTCCTGATCCAACATCGAGGTCGTAAACCTCCTCGTTGATACAGACTCTCAGAGGACATTGCGCTGTTATCCCCAGGGTAGCTTGGTCCATCGATCAATTGTATTGGGTCTGGATGCTATTAGCACGTTGAGGGGTTGCTCTTAATCTAGAGGCGTGGTCTGATTTTTGGAGGTTTTGTTTAGCTCCAAGGTCACCCCAACCAAAAAACGCAGACCAGAAGCTTATGTGTCAGTGAACCCAGTAGGTGAGTATGTGTTTTAAGGTGGTTGCTGGTTTTGAAGTTCCACAGGGTCTTCTTGTCTTACAGGTTTATCCCTGCTTTTGTACAGGGAGAACAATTTCACCGATTGCCGGTAAGAGACAGTTAAGACCTCGTTTAGCCAATCATACTAGTCTCGATTTATGGGACAACTGATTCCACTACCTTTGCACGGTTAGGATACCGCGGCCGTTGAACGTGAGTCACCGGGCAGGCATCACCTTCAAAACTTGTTTTGGATTTGCTGAAGCCTATGCTTTTCGTAAACAGTCAGGCCTTGACGGGTTTGCCTAGTTCCTTTTACAGGTTTTAATCTTTCTTAATGGACGCTCCTCTGTCAGGTTAACAAGATATTTAATACTGTGCTTGTTTGATTTGTCATATATTGGCAGCTTGTTCATAATGTACAGATGTAAGCTTGCGTTGTAGAGGGAGGACCCTGGTTACTCATTCTAGCATTATTTCTCCTATTTGAATATAGGTCACCCTGTTAATGGGGAGGGAGTCATAGGTTCTTATATTTTTGTAATGTAGAGCTTTAACACACTCTTTGTTGATGGCTGCATGAGGGCCCACAATGCAATTGGAAAAACCAGTATTTATCTGCTCGTAGAGATTGTATTCTTTTTTAAAGGAGCTGTACCTCCTTTAAATGGCCCTTAATTCGCTTCCTTAGGGTTTGTAGGTTTCCCTTGGAGAAGAATTAAGAGTGAACTTAGATTCGTTTCACAGGCAACTAGCTATCACCCAGCTCAATTGGCTTTTCACCTCTACTGACAAGTCATCCCACTCTTTTGCCGCAGAGACGGGTTTGCTCAATAATAGCTGCTCGTAAGTAGCTCGCTTGGGTTTCGGGGTAGCAAACTTAAATTCATCTTGCATTATTTTTCTTGCTAGACCATAATGCAAAAGGTACAAGGGTTGATCTTTGCTGTTTATAGTTTAGTTTTCATTATTATTTCATCTTTCCCTTACGGTATGTGGTCTCTATCGCACCAATGGTGTCTTTTCTATCGCCTATACTGGGAATAGTGAATGCTTTAGTTGGGTGCGGGGGAGTAGCTTTGTTATTCCAGATCATGTTGATTGGGCTCGAGTTTGGCATCAAGACGATCTGGTGTTAGCAGACATTTTTCAGGTGCAAGTTCAATGCTTTTGCTTAAGCTACGTCTTGGTAGCCTAAGTGCACCTTCTGGTACACTGACCTTGTTACAGCTTACCTCATCTTTGGCTAAATAGCTTATTAGGTAATGGGGGGGGGGGGGGGGGCGCCTGCGAGGAGGGTGACGGGCGGTATGTATGTGCCCCAGGGCCAGCTTAAAGAGGGCTCCATTGTCCCACTCTACTGCTAAATCCATCTTCCAGGGGTTATTTCATACCCCTTTGCCGCTATGTTCTAACTTAGAAAATGTAGCCCATTGCTACCATTCCATAGGCTATACCTTGACCTGTCTCGTTAGCGTGGCGGGGCTATTGAACTCACTGTTGGGCTTTCACGGGAGGTGGGCTGGAAACGGCGGTATGTAGGCTGTTTTGGCAAGGAATGGTCAGGCATATCGTGGATCATCGATTACAGAACAGGCTCCTCTAGGTGGCTTTGGGGCACCGCCAAGTCCTTAGAGTTTTAAGCGTTGGTGCTTAAAGCATCAGGCGGATGCTTTCGTAGGTGTAAGCATCAAGATTTAGGGCCAGGCATAGTGGGGTATCTAATCCCAGTTTGGGCCCTGGCTTTCGTGGAGTTCAATTAATCGTTGTTCTAAAATCTTCTTTGATGGGGAGGCCTTTTTGGCATCTTGGGCTTGTGACAACTCAGTTGCTTTTTAATCTGAGCTACTTGGATAGCATGTGACCACTCTTTATGCCGGTTTAAAGTTAATTTGGGTCTCCTGTATGACCGCGGTGGCTGGCACAGGATTTACCAACCCTGGATTTGCTATGGATAAGTCAAGTTTATACTCATTGCATAATATTAACTACTGCTGATTACCCGTGGGGGTGGGGCAATTGCAAGGTATCTTGGGCTACGGTTGTGGTGAGCCTGATGCCCCCTCCTATCTCCCTGATTGAGGTGTTCAGGACATCTACACTGGAGCGCGGATACTTGCATGCATATACCTAGCAAAAACTAACAGTAAGGTTAGGACTAAGTCTTTTGTCCTTGGGTGCGTGTGGCAGCCATCTTGAAATCTTCAGTGTCATGCTTTCTATACGCTACAAGGACGTGCAATTTGGTGGATAGTTGGTTGATGGTTTGTCATCATGGCTTGTGGTTTTGTTTGGTTTTTGGAGATGGGCTAGCTTTGGGATTAATATTATGTTTGTTTGGGGGTGGTTAGGGGAGTGATGATGGTGGCTGGTTAATTTTTTTGACAGTAGGGAACATAGAGGAAAGTTAATTGAAAGTGTAATGATGGTAAGTAGTTTGGACAATGTAGGGATATGTGGCTTAGTTATTTGAAAAAAAAAAGTCTAGATAGAAAAATAGATTCATAAAATGGAATTTAAATGTTAATTCCTAGTGAATGATAAAATAATTTATATGTCTAGCAGCCATTACACTATCTGTTGTCTAGAGGTAGGTAGCGCGCCCTCCATGAATGGGGTCAAAGTGCATCAGTGCCAAGTTTGCGACGACCTTATCGTTAGATCATGACATTCTGGGTGTTAGAGGATTCATATGCTCGGTGGTCATGTGATGGACATGTCAAGAGGAAGATAACACCTGCTCTGCACTTGAGGGGCTTATTGAAGAGACGCTAAAAGAAAACAAGTTTAAGAGGTTGGTATGCCGAGGTAATGAAGTTAGGGAGGAGTATTCAACCGACCACTTGTATCTGTGAAGGGCAAGGAGGAAGGAATGAAGCAAGTTATGATCCTGAAGTTACAATCAATAGCGCAAAAGAGCAAGTACAGGAGAGGTATGTGCTTGAGGGCAATAACCTAAAGCACATATGACGTTGAGTAGCTCAGTTCTCGTGAGAAGCGCGATCAAAAGATAACCATGTCTGGCATGGGAATGCTTGAAGGCTGTTGGCTGAGAATATTACCTAGGAGGTGTGCGAATCCTGTAGACTAGGGGAATTCAAAGGTGTACTGGGACATTCCTCGTTCTCTAGGTTGGGTGTTGTGTACATTAGGTAGGATCCTGGGTCTTTGGGTGACGCTTGCAGCTTGGCCTTGGGTAGAAATACTTGGGTTGTATGGTACCTGAAGCAAGAATGTGCCTGGTAGGTAGGCCGGCCGAATACCATCCGTTTGGGTTTTTGGTGGAAGAGCTTGACGTGTAATGTGGATTATCCTACATTTCATGAGCTGTCTGATGGGGCAGAGAGTGAGATGCATTATTATACATACCCTGAAAGCAAGAAGAAAATGTGCTGGGCGGGGGGCGGGGGGGGGGGGTAAGGGGATGGGGGAGGGAATGAAGGACGTATTTAGGTGTTCTTATAGTAAATTTTGTAATGACAGCTTTTCAGGCCGTAAATCTCAGAGAGAGGCCAAGTGGGAATTTATGATAGAATCTGTTTTGTTTTTAGGGCTGTGTTTTGTTCTAGGGGGATTGGCGGTTGCATCTAACCTGTCTCCTTACTATGGGGTGTTGGGGCTGGTCGTAGCAGCGGTTGCGGTGTGCAGCTGACTAGTGAGTTTGGGGGTCCCTTTTGTTTCTTTGGTACTTGTTATGGTTTATTTAGGGAGAATGTTGGTAGTCTTTGTGTATTCAGTGTCGCTGGCAGCGGATCCTTATCAGGAGGCTTGGAGTAGCTGGGGTGTTGTTGGTTATGGTTTTGGGATGGGGTTGGTTGTGATGGTGGGGTTTTTTATAGGGGGTGTGTTGGGGTTGTTGACGGACGAGGGGATGGTGAATAGTGGGGGCTTGTTGTCGGTCCGGTTGGATTTCAGTGGGGTGGCTGTGTTGTATTCAGAGGGGGTGGGATTGCTTTTGATTGGGGGGTGAGGGTTGTTGTTGACTTTGTTTGTGGTGTTGGAGCTTGTGCGGGGGTTGTCTCAGGGGGCGATTCGAGCTCTTTTGCGGTAGGGTCAGGAAGTAGTTTAGTTAAAAATGCCAGGTTTGGGAATTGGAGCAGAGGGTTGGAGTCCTTTCTTCCTGAGGTGGGTGGTGGGGTAACTCTAAGAAGGGGTTCAGTCTTCAATCTTTGGCTTACAAGATCAATGTTTTTATAAACTATTAGAGTTAATTAAAGTTTAAGCAGCTTGTTTTCTAGGGCGGCCGCAAGGGGGAACAGAACTAGGATGATTGTGAAGTATGTGAATGAGGCTAGTTGGCTGATGATGATGAAGGGGTGTTCTACTGGCTGCCTACTCAGGTTAGGATGAGGACGTTGGCGACTAGGGTTCAGAATAGGGTTTGTGATAGGGGATGGAAGGGTATTGATCATAGTTTTGATGTATGTAGTAGTGGGGTGTGGAACAGGATGAGGATTGAGACGGCTAGAGCTACTACGCCTCCTAGTTTGTTTGGGATGGATTGGAGGATGGCGTAAGCAAATAGGAAAGATCACTCGGGTTTGATGTGAGGAGGGGTGACTAGCGGGTTGGCTGGGGTGAAGTTTTCTGGGTCACCTAGGAGGTTGAGGGAGAATAGGGCTAGTGAGACAAGTAGGGAGAGCATTAGTACGAATCCTAGGATGTCTTTGATGGTGTAGTATGGGTGGAAGGGGATCTTGTCACAGTCTGAGAGAATGCCTAGCAGGTTGTTTGAGCCTGTTTCGTGGAGGAAGGTGAGATGGACGAGAGTAAGGCCTACGATGACGAAGGCAAGGAGGAAGTGGAGAGCAAACAATGGGGTCAGTGCGGGGCTGTCAACAGAGAACCCGCTTCAGGCTCACTTGACTAGTGTTTGCCCGATGTAAGGGATGGCAGAGAATAGGTTTGTGATTACTGTAGCTCCTCAGAATGATATTTGGCCTCATGGTAGGACGTATCCTACGAAAGCAGTTGCAATGAGGGTTAGGAGGAGGATGACTCCAATGTTTCAGGTTTCTTTGTTTAGGTATGAGCCGTAGTAGAGTCCTCGGCCGATGTGTAGGTAGATGCAGATGAAGAAGAAGGAGGTCCCGTTTGTGTGGAGGTTGCGGATGAGTCAGCCGAATTGTACGTCTAGGCATATGTGAGCGACAGAGGAGAAGGCTAGATTGGTATCTGCTGTGTAGTGCATAGCTAGCAGAAGACCTGTGACGATTTGAGTAATTAAGCAAACGCCTACTAGATACCCAGAGTTTCATCATGTTAAGATGTTTGATGGTGCTGGGAGGTCGATTAGGGCGTTGTTGATGATTTTGAGGATTTGGTGGTTTTTACAAAGGTTGAGGGCCATTGGTTATTTCTGTATGTGGATATGAGGATGATGAGAATGGATAAGGCAAATGATCCTAAGTAAGCTTTGATTAGGCCTGAGTGGAGGGTGGTGGCAGTTTTGGTTGCTATTAGTTGTAGGCTGGCTAGCCCCTCTAGACCTAGTATTTTGTATCAGGAGAGGTCAATTAGGTGGGATGTGATGTTTTCTCCTCCTTTGAGGAAGTTGGTTATACTTAGGCGGTGGGTTAGGGGGTTAAAGTATCCTAGGGATGTTGAGAAGTTTGAGAAGGGGGCTTGTTTTGTGAGGATGAATGTTTGGTCTATTTTTGAAATTTCTAGAACTAAAGCGATGCCTAGGGCTGTTACGATTAGGAAGGTTATTTTAATAGAGGGTGGCATGGTTATTGGAGGGGTTTTTGTGGGGATGATGAATGAGGTGATGAGGAATCCTGCCAGGATGCTTCCCAGCACAAGGCAAGTGACAGCGGAAGTTACTGCGGGGTTGTTTTCACTTACTGGGGTCAAGGGCGGAACTCAAACGAAGCCGGTCTGTACTAGTACGGTTATACGGATTGTGTGTACCGTGGTGAATGATGTGGCTAGAAGGGTTAGGAGTAGGGCTCAAGTGTTTGAGTAGGATGTGTTTAGGCTTTCAATGATTTGGTCTTTTGAGTAGAATCCTGCTAGGAATGGTGTTCCTATTAGGGCGAGTTTGCCGATGGTAAGGCATGCAGTGGTTGTGGAGAGTATTTTTTGGAGTCCTATTTTTCAGATGTCCTGTTCTCCATTTAAGCTGTGAATGATGGAGCCTGAGCATAGGAAGAACATGGCTTTGAAGAAAGTGTGAGTTGAGATGTGGAGGAAGGCTAGTTCGGGTAGGTTTAATTCGATTGTGACTATTATTAGTCCTAGTTGGCTTGAAGTGGAGAAGGCAATGAATTTTTTAATGTCGTTTTGGGTGAGGGCCCACATGGCTGCAAATAGTGAGGATAAAGCTCCTAGGCAGAGGCACAGGGTTAGGGCTGTTTGGTTATTATTGAATAGAGGGTGGGTTCGGATAAGTAGGAAAATTCCGGCAACTACTATTGTGCTGGAGTGGAGTAGGGCAGATACGGGCGTTGGCCCTTCTACTGCAGCTGGGAGTCATGCCTGGAGGCCGAATTGAGCGGATTTTCTGGTTGCAGCTAGAATGAGACCTAGTAGGGGTAGTGTAGGAGATTGGGATGGGGGAGGAAGTTGTTGGATTTCTCAGGTGTTTGTGGTGGAGGCTAGTCATGCTATGCAAAGGATAAGTCCGATGTCTCTGATTTGGTTGTAAAGTACGGCTTGGAGGGCGGCGGTGTCAGCCTCTGCTCGGCTGTGTCATCAGCTGATTAGTAGGAAGGATATGATTCCAACTCCTTCTCAGAAAATGAACAGGACAAATAGGTTGTTGGCGATGATTAGGATGAGTATGGTGATTAGGAAGAATAGTAGGTAGTTGTTCCCAGAATTCAGGGGAAGATTCTGTCCTTCTACAGTTTCTCCTGAAATAATCTGACTGTCTACCTTGACCCTTGACTGAGTGCTAAAATAGTGATCTTCCCATTGCAATGAAATGCAAACTCCAAAGCACTGAGTGTCTGCTCAAGAAGCATGGAGATGCTGCTGTGCTGTTTCACAACAGAAATGCCAGAGCTCAGAGGGATTTTGGGGAAGCTTTTCTGGGAAACAGTTTCCAGCAAGTTTAGAAGAATTGGTGCATGCAACTGATTTTTTTTAAAAGTACCAAAAGGAGAGGATTTTAGAAACTCTATGTCTGTGCTAGAACAGTAGGATTGAGTGTTAAAGAAGAACCTGCATTTTCTTGGTTATGTTTGTAGTCATTTACTGGCAAAACAGGCCAAATTGTAGGCACAACCAAGAACATTGTCCTGATCTCTTGCTGGCTGTGTGAATGAAACATGTCTCCTGGAGGGAAGTTGGCAAACAGGAAATTAGCTCTGTTTGGGTTTACTTGTTCTGTGGGATTCAGCAGCCCAGGCAGTTTTCTCACAGCATCTGACTCATTTCCCGTGCTCGCTACAGGTCACCTCAGGCATGTATTCAGCGGTACTGATCCTGAGCTGAGTGAGAAAGGGATATTTCATGTTCCTGGTGTTTAAGAATTCTAGAGCTAGCTGTCACCTTGGCCAGTAGCAGTAGAGGACCGGCTAGGGAGACCGAAAGAAAATCCATTTTGATGCCTTCAACAAAGGTAACAAAGGCATAAGTGGATAGTTCCTAGTTTCCCTCTCAGAGTCCTGAAGAACTACAAACTCAGTTTTGCAGAGAAAATGTCACTTGCTGACAGCAGCCAGAGGAGAACACTGAACTAAGAGCAACATCCCAGAGAGTAGAATTAGCCCAGTTCAATTTAGTCAGAGAGACTGAGAATTCTATTCCTGTCAATTTAGTGCCATCTCCTTAGAAGATGCTGTTGTGGAAGAAGAAGGCCATCTTGAAAAGGTGGATGCTGTATTTAAAGTCAAACAGGCAACTTTGTACCTGGAGAGCTGTGTGGGCCAAAAGGAGCCAGGGGTGGTGGCCTTGAGCGGCTGAAGATGAGGCAGTGTGTGGCCAGGTGGCCAAGAAGGCCAAGGGCATGGTGGCCTGAGCCAGCAGCAGTGGGGCAGCAGGAGCAGGGCAGTGAGTGTGGCCCCGTGCTGGGCAGCGCCGTGGCCACAGCTGAGGTCATTCTTGGAGTTCCTCTTAGATCCCGTGAACAACAGGCTTTGGCCCACAAGGAGAATTTTTGCTGCTTTGTGATGCAGGAGAACTTCCCAGGCTCTTTTGCGTTTGCTGTAGGGAAGATTGGTTATTGCTTGGCATAAGTTCACAGACCAACACAGAGCGTTTGCTTTGTCTTGTCAGGGCATGGTTGCCACCTCGTTGTAGTGACATCAGAAGGTTGCCTTGGTGCATGGAAGGCCTGAGCGTCAGAGCAGCCCTAGGCCTTGCCCAGTGCAGGAGGAACCTCGTGTATAAGTCATTTTTTGGTGGGCACTTGCACACTTTCAAACGCCTTGTTTTTTCTGGTGTTGCAGCACAGCCTGCAAACTTGCAGAGCAGTGCTATAATGATTCACCATCTTGTTCCTGCGCTTTTTGCTGTATATGGTGTTTCCTTTTCAATCTGCTATTTGACTCTTTTTGCACATAAGTAGAGATAAGAAGATAAGAAGAGCAAGAGCCGTTTTTCCCCTGGCTCTCTCTATTATTGCAGAAGAAGCCAAAGACGAGCAAAATGAGGTGGATGACAACAACCCTCCAACGTTGTTCACACCGCCCTATTCCAGACCTGTAAGTGCCAGTTGTGTGTGGTGCTGTCTTTAGTGCAAGGCAGAGTTGCAAGTTTTGGAGCAGCCAGCACTTTGCTGTTGCAGGCTGAGGATGCTGGGTGCTGGAGTCCTGCCAGGAGCTAGGGATTTCCTCCAGGCAGCCACCGCACAACTTGGCCTTTGACCTGTCCTGTTGGGGCAGTGCAGAGCTGGGGACTCCGGCTGTGCTTCTGGCTTCTTGGTTCAGGGAAGCTCCATCTCTGGGCTTCTGCGATGTCATGGCCAAGGGCACACGTGGTAGTGCTGGAGGTCAAAAGATTTTCTTGATTTCTTTTCCCTTTTTAGAAAGGTGTCTTTGGCTTGCAGAAGTGTTCTGCAGTTTTCCTGAGTCGTTCTTCACTTGTAGAGTCACTGTTGGCCCAGCTGTGTTTCGGCTTTTGAGAAGCTGCAAACAGCAGAAGGGGAAAGTTTCTGCGGATCCATTTTGCACTGAAGTCTGCAACTTTGGCAAGTGCCTTGGAGCCCAGAGTGGGGGTGAAGCTGCAAGTCCTTTACTGCTGTCTTGTGTTGCTCAGAAAAGGAAGGCCATCGTGAAATGGTGCCTGCTGTATCTGAAGTGAAATGGGCAACTTTGTGTCTGGGGAGCTGCGTGGGCCAAAACGAGCCAGGGTTGCTGCCGGTCTTGAGCAGCTGAAGATGAGGCAGCATGTGGCCAGGTGGCCAAGAAGGCCAAGGGCATGGTGGCCTGTGTCAGCAGCAGTGGGGCAGCAGGAGCAGGGCAGTGAGCGTGGCCCTGTGCTGGGCAGCGCCACGGCCACAGCTGGAGCGCTACGTGCACTTGTGGGTCCCTGGGAAGCAGAGAGTCATTGAGGGGCTGCAGCATGTGCACAGAAGGACAGGGGAGCTGGGCAAGGGGGTTGAGCACAAGGCCAGTGAGGAGGCGCTGAGGAAGCTTCTGCTTGGACATGAGGAGCCTCATGAGGGACCTTCAGCATCTCCTCAGTGCATCCAAACATTTGAGCCACTTTTGGAAGCGACTTTTCCCCCTTTTTTTCCTTGGTTTTTTGTTTTTGTTTGCTTGGAGGAAGAGGCTTTTTCATTTTCTTTTTCTCCCAACTAAAGTTGTTTTCATCATTTTTTTCTGCCCTTTTATAGCACTTGGACTGAGTCTGCTAGAATTTTAATTTCCAATGTATCACTTCTGGAGAATGCAGTAGTTTTGCATGAGAACACATCATTCTGTGCACGGACCTTGGTGCAGAAGGAGCTGTTGTGGTTCCAGGCCAGCCAGTATGGCCTCACACATCACTTTGAGCTTAGTAGTGACCGTGCCTTTTTGCAGCCCAGGGAATCAGTGTGTGTTGTTTGGGAATCTAGCAGGAGGCCAATGCCCTTGCATTCCAGCTGCTCCTCAGAGATCACAGGAGCTGGAGGGAGCCGGGCTTTATTTCTCATTCCAGCCGCTTTAGCACCACCGGTGTGATTGGCTCCAAGAGAGGAACTTGCCCGAGCACAGATGCACAAAGAGTGCAATTCCCAGTGCAATGCTCTGGGTCTGATCCCTTTCCGTAAGGACCTACACGCTCCAGATTCCCCAGACGTGTGCTTTTTTGAAGCAACAGGAGAGTAATCTCAGGACTGTAGTTGAGCGGGGCACTGACTACCGAGTTCTGATGTCTGTAGCAACACAGAGGGGACAGTAAAGAGAGATTTCAGTAATGAAATCTGTCAATCTATCTATCTATCTATCTATCTTTGTAACATTTGCAGAACTGAATCTTCCTGGCTCTGGTCCAAGGCAGTTGGAGGTGCAAAGCTCACCTAAAGCATCCCTTTCTGGCTAGGATTAGACACATATTCCCTTGACCAATTCTGAGCAGGCAGAGATGTTTCTGCCTCCAGATAGGATGGTTTTCCCTTTAGAGTTGTTTCCCTCCTCTGGCCTCTTCTGCCCTGATGTCTCCAGTTAATTCTTTCAATTTCTGCCTGTCCTAGAGAGGTGCAACAATTCCATGTTTAGGTGGTGTTTGGTGATTCTGCTCATACATGCATTACGTGACACATGGTTTCCTTCACTGGCATCCCCAGGGCTGTGTAAGTGCATTCATTCATGGGGCCTTAGGAGAGTCTCTTTCCCTCAGCAGCAGCAGCAGCAGCAGCAGCAAGGAGCGGTGGCAGGGTCAGGACCAGGAGGAGGTGCCTGCCCTGGCCCTTTGCTCCCGGGCCCCAGGCCAGGAGGGCTCTGGCTGCAGCAGGGCGCTCTTCGGGCAGCCTCTGCATGGAGCACGGCACGCTGCCCTGCCCTGCTTGTGCCACTTTTCTTCAGCAATACCCTAGCTCCTCTTCACAAGGAAAAAACCCCAACAATGTAAAAAGAGCTAATTCAAGTACACTTCTATCTGCCTTTATATTGTAGTTCAGGGCATGTATTTTTTTGTCTAGAATTTCATGATTTTTATGAAAACATGCATTCATATCTGCACATTTTTGTGGTTTTAATTATTCATATACCAAAACACTCCTTTTTAAACTCTCGATTTATTGCAGTTGGTATTTTTGGTAATACAACATCATTGGTAAATGATGTTGTATATTTTAAAATGTCACAAAACAACACCCTTTGGGAAGTTTTTCTCACTCTTAAAAAAAAAACCCCGTAAGCCATTTTAGTCTCTGTCTCTCCAAGTTGGTTCATACTGGCCTATTTTAAATCAGGGCTACAATATATTTAGAGGCTTGAGAGAGGTCCAGTGAAATGCACACCAGTGATTCCTCTTCTGCAATGTCCTGGCCCTGCCATAAAGCCTCTTTTCACTTTTTTTTTCTCTCATTAGCTCAACTGCAAACACACGTTTAGTTGCAAACTTACACAAGATGAGCAAAATGAAAATGATGTGAGGGGCCTTTGGGAGCTCCTTGCTGATCTTTCTGCTTCTTCAGCTGTGCAAGGCTCTGATCCAGGCAAAGCGATTGCACTTAGTGCTACACAACCATTTGTCTGGAACTCTGCTGATTTCTAGGGTAAGCTGGAAGCCTCGATCTCCCCAAGATGTTTTGGCTGAGCCAAGCTTTGCTGGGTTTTGGCTGCAAATACCATTGCCCTTGCTTTCTTATATCCACAAGTACCATGGCTGGGCAAAAACTGCCACGTGGGCAATCTTCCAAAGGCACTTTGGTCTGGAGTTTGTGACTGAACGAGAGCCTCATCCACTGCCAAACCACATGAAAAAAATCATGAAACAGACCTTCCCATCCTTAACAAACAACTGACAATTCAGAAGTGGATCTAGAGCATCGGAATGAAAAGGAAGGCAATCTTCCAATGGAGTTGTCCTTTCGGGAGTTTTTCTTCTGACTCCCACTCACAGCTGGCACTGGAAAAAGTCACGTCTCTGCAAGCATCAGTGTCTTCTGTCTGCCATCAGTTGCTTTGCTGCAACAATCAGAACAGGCAACAGGCTGGAGAGAGGCTCAGCTGATGCTAGCAACAGGAGCTGCCCCAAGGAGGAAAAAGAAATGAACTTTTACCTCCCAAACCCATCTCCCCAGAGGCTCAAGCAGGATTCCTCTGCTTCTCAGAAATACAAAGAAACAAGGCTGAGAAGACCCTCTGCAGCTATGTGTTCATGCACAAGACTTTGCTGATGCCATTTGGGTTTGGCCTTTTTTTCTTTTCTATCTTTTCTGTATTCCTTCCACATCAATTTAGAGCTCTGTAGGCTACTCTATTTGTGACTACTTTTCCCAGTCCTTTTCCATGACCTTTGCCTAAGCAGAAAGACAAACTTCCAGAGCTCCAAGCGCCGGGGGGTAGAAGGTCCCAGTGTTATCTTGGTTCTTCCTGGGACAGACCCCTCTGGGGAGCTAGTGGACTCACCATCCCTGCAAGCCTTTACAAGAAGACCAGATGTGGCACTCGGTGCTGTGCTTCAATTGAGGTGTTAGGCCATGAGTTGGACTCGATGATCTTGAAAGTGTCTGTCTTCCAAGCCAGGGATTCTGTGATTCTGTGACTGAGGCAGCTTTTCCTGCAGCCCTGGAAAGGGCTGCGGGGGCCCTTGGCCAAGGACGGGGATCAGGGCTCATGGAAAAGAAGCAAAGGGCTCAAGGCGAAGGCCGAGAGGGCAGAGCTGCCACAGTGGGGCCCAGAGCGAGCCTCATGTCCTCCTCTTCAACCTGCGCCCTCTGCGCTGCCCTTTGCGGCGCCGGCGGCTCCTCTCGCTGCGGGGCTCCAGGGCGTGCTGGGGACCGGGCCCCTCATCTCCGGGAAGCGCCGGAGCCTCGGAGGCAAGCGGCGGCTGTTGTGACCGGCAGGGGAGAGCTGCGGCTGCGGCCCTGGGCACGGCGAGCTGCCGCAATGGCCGGCTCCTGCCGCGGCTCCTGCCTCTGCTCCGGCCTCTGCTCCTGCCCTGTGCGCACAGAGACGGCCGAGGGCTGCCCGGCAGCTCCGTGCCGCTCCGCAGCGGGCCCGGCCGGGCTGCTGTTCTCTGCAGCCTCTGCCCGCCGCTGCCGGCCCCGCCGCGCTCCTGCCGGCCTCTGCCACAGCCGGGCCCACACGAGAGGCAGCACATTGCGGCCGGATCGGAAAAGCCCTGCCCGCAAACCGCCCGCCACGGCCTCGGCCTCAGGCCACAGGCTGCCGGCATCCTCGCAGCTGCGAGCCGGCCCGGGCCGCCTGCCAGCCTCGGCCACAGCTCCCGCCTGTGTCTCCATGGCTGCGGCTGCTCGGCACAGCGGGCTGAGCACAGCCAGCGCCAGCAGCAGCTCCTCACGGGCCCAGGCTCCGGGCGCTCCGAGCCCGCCCTCCCCCGAATCCCAGCCCTGAGGGGCTTGGCGTCCCAATGCATCCCCTGGGGACAGCAGGGTCGGCCGCTGAGCTCAGCCCATGGTAACACCACCAAGTGACCAATGGAAAATTCATCAAATCCTCATCAGAGACAAGAGAAAACTCCCATGGTGCCTGACAGCCTGAAGCAACTGCCAATTACAGATCATTCCATCCATGTGGGAAAAGAGACTTTTGTGTTAAAGCAAAACAGAGCTATCAAAAAGGAGGGCAGGAACAAACAACAAAGTGTTTTGGACTCATGCTCCTTGTCTCTGTTAGAAAGGCCAAGAAAATGCAATCCTTGCTCTTCTGACACAGCTCTCTCTGTTCATGCTGTGGGACAGCGAGTGCTGATGATGTGCAGGACCTGATGCAAGGGACAGGGAGGAGGATGCAGCAGGCACAGTGCCAAGCTGACAGAGGGATGATCTCTGGCAGTGGCACTGAAGGAGAAGAGTTTGCAGGCAGCACAGAAAATGGCTCTTTGTTTCCCCTCTTCTTTCAGTGCTGCTAAGAATGTAGCCTGGAGCAAGCTGGGAACACCAGAGCATGGAGCCCTTTACAGGCAGGGCTGCATCTGCTGAAGGGGCACAGGGAGCTCAGCAAGAATCACACACAAACCAGCAGGGGACTGAGGAGCCCCTCTGGTGGCAGTGAGCAGCCTCGGGCTCTGCTCACTGCTGCTGCCATTTTCTATTGAACCATCTCCAAGGACTTCTGTTGTGCTCTGTATTTCTAAGTGGTTTCCCCCTTGGTTTCTTTTGTTTGTCTCCTGCACCTGGATTTCTCCAAATTTTCCTACCCTGTCAGCAGCAGCCCCTGTCCAGAGCTGGCTCTAAAATATCAGCAAAGCAGCTAGGAACAACAATGGGTGGAATCCTGTGGCTCAGGAATTTGTATGCCAGAGCCCTGCCTGTGCATTATGCTTTGTCAGGACCTCCTTTTCTATGCAAAAACTAGTGAGCAGTGCAGTTTTTTTGCCTAAGAGCTCCTGAGAAGCAAATGTTGTGCTTGGTTTCTCATGAGTGCATCCGTTAAATTCATTACTGGCAAAGAGAAAGTAAGGCCAGGGTAGCAGAGCAGCTGGGAGCTGGTCACTCCCTGCAAAGGGCTGGTGTATGATGTGAGAACACCACGCTCCAGCATGGGCGAGCAGGGTAAATGTGCTCAAGGTGCTGCAGGCGAGGTTTGGGCTCACTTACAGGGCAGTCAGGGGTGGTGAGCACTGCAAGATCCAGCTGCAGTCCCCATCCACGTCCCTTTCAGTGCTGGCTTTAGTGTGTCTGCAGCCTGGATCCAGAGCGCCCTGGGAGACTCCTGAGGCTGCCTTTGCACTCAGGGTAGGGATGCGCAGGAGCCCCTGAGGCCGGCAGTGGGGACCAGGGCTGGGGCTTGTGGCCTGGCAGATGTGGCTCTGGGGGCTGTGACATGCCAGGGCATGGGTCACTGTCGCTGCCCTCCGCAGCCCTGGCTAGCTCTGTGATGTTCCAGGGAAAATGCCAAGGTGGAGAACTGGCTAGACTAGGGTTTGCCTGAGCCAGAACCTCTAGGTCAGCTGCCTAGCAGTAGAGACCCCTGGAGGACCAAGTGGAGCAGGCAGCAGAAGCTCTTCTGTGGTGTAACGTACAATGAATTTATTAGGAGAGGCAGAAAGAAGGTACTTAGCACAAAATCCCCAAAGGGAAGCAAAAGTTATAAGAACCCCCACCACTCCTGTGCACGGGTTTTTAAAATCTTTCAAAACAGGGGGTGGACACCATACAGTAACCAATAAGCGACTGTTGGGGTGTGGTTTCGAGGGCCACAATAAATCAGAACAAGGGGAGGAGAGAGGGTTGGGATAGAGATCGGATCTTGGGGTAAGAGACAGGGAACTTTCTGGAACAAAGGGTAGGGTTTGGGCTGATGGATGGGCCAAAGGGGCCGGGTTGTCTTGACAGACAGGGAAAAGTCTGGTGAGGAGGGAGGGGATTCCTTGAGGGACACTTGGGGAGGAGAGCATAACACAGGGGAGAAATTAACTGTAATAACTCGGGGAACACTTGAACGTACCACAAGCTAACAGAACATTTGGCTCAATAAACTAACACACTGCAACACAGAAATTCAGGCTTTCAGCAGCTAAGAGGTGGCAGTGTTAGAACCCACAGCAGCTGGTGAAAGCCATCTCTCTCCTTCAGGTTCTTGCTGTGTGGGAAGGTGCTGCGGGTTGTGGTGGCTGCACTCCCTCTTTGCTGGGAGGATGATCTGTACCAGGGGAGAGCAGAAAGCTGCCATGGTGAGCAGAACATGCTCAGAGCATTACAGTTCAGAAAATGGCACTGCCCCTGAAGGGCAAAAAGCTTGAAAGCATAGAATTCTGTGCAGAACCGTTGCACAGATTTTCTCTTCTAGAACGTGCCCATTTTTGTATTCTGTGGATGAATACATGGGGTTTTTTTCTTAAGATTTTTGGGAGAACTCTCAGGTTTATTTCTGTTTGCATTTTCCATGCAGCATGTATACAGATTTTTTTAAATTGTTCTTTTGTAAATATTTAGGGAAAAAATACCAAAGCATTTTTAAATCCTTTGAAATATTGTGAATAATATTCTTAGAAAGAAAACCTTGTTGAACGAGTCTGAAAACACAGAGGGAAGAAAAATAGCATAAAAGTCTTTTTTAAAAGGGTGGATAATGAGGACTGCAGAACTGAATAATTCCTCCAAGGGCAAATTCTTCAAGAACGGCCAAGATATTTCCTTAAATCAAGGGAAATATGACCTGAAGCCATACAAAGAGCAGCCAAAGCAAATGAAAACCCTTTGGAAAAGAGGGAATTTTGCCTGTGACATCAATCTGTCGGGATAACTAAGGGATGTCTATCATTTTTGCACTGCATTCCTTGATATTTATAGTGTGTTTTCTCCCAGTTTCTGTGAAGTGAATAAGAAACTGCAGTTGTTTACAGTGCGAATCCACAAAATTAGAGGGTTTTGGGGAGGCTACAAAATGCAGGCCCCAGAGACAGCAGAACTGTGATTAGAGCTAAGCAGCAGCCGTGAGATAGGCAGAGTTCCCAGAACAGCTGTGTCAGTGACAATCCTACCTGTTCTTCTGAATCAGACACAAGAGTACTGAGAGGGAAAAATAAAGCACAATCTAAATGAGAGGTGAACCCTCCATTGCAATTACCTAATTGGTCTGATATTAATAAAAATTTAGAAAAATATTTGGATTCAAAGAAACAACTCTTTGCATTACCTGTAAGATATGGTCGTAATGATGTAAATCCACGATTTGAAAGTCTTTCTCACCATGATACAAAAGAACTCCGTCAATCTTTGGAAGAATGTGGGTTCTCTTCTCCTTATTTTAATAATGTGTTGAAAAGTAATTTTTATTCTTATGACCTAGTCCCTGCTGATTGTCGAAATGTGGCTTCCCTAATTTTAACCAATTCACAATATCTGTTATGGGAATTACAATGGAAAAAACTTCTTAATAAATTGGTTGAAAGATATGAAAATACTCCTTATGAGAATATAGATGTTACCCAACCTAGCAGATGATCCATTTTACCATAGACCAGAAAACCAAGCGGCAGAATTACCTCGGCCTGTATTACCAGATATTAAAGGTGCTGCTAGAAAAGCTTTGTTTTCAGTTAAGCCAGCTGGTACCCATGTAAATGCTTATACTACTATCAGACAAGGTGGAACAGAGACAAGGTGGAACAGAATCCAATGGTTCTTTTCTAGCCAGATTAACCCAAGCAGTCGAAAAGCAATGTCCAGATGAACAAGCTCGCTCCTATATTGTTCAAAACCTTGCCTTTGTAAATGCTAATGAGGAATGTAGAAAAATTATTTTAACTTTGCCTGATCAGCCTCCAGCTATTACACAGATGCTAACAGCTTGCAGTAGGCTCACTTCTCCACAACATCTTGCTAACATACAAGTCAATGCATTAGGAAAAACATTGGAAGATAATCTGACACAATGAATGGATAAATTTGAAAAGCTCCTAGTAAAACAAGAAAAAATTTGGGAAAAATCTGTTGGTACTGTACCAACAGTTGGACTCTGATAAAAAGACTTGTGGTAAACCAGGTCACATTAAAAAACATTGTCCTATGAAAACAACCCAACCTAAACAACTTTCTATTTGCCCTTGATGTCGAAAAGGGAAGCATCTTGCGAAGTACTGTCACTCTCAGTTTGACATTGATGGCAGACCTTTGTCGTTAAACTTAAAAAAGAGCACGGATTACCACCGTGCTTCGACACAAGTAGTGGTACCCCCTGGCAGCCAGTTACCCAGTCAAGTGGTGTTAGTACCTGAGTCATTTATCCCTCAATCAACCAATGCTCAAATGGTTCCAGCTCAATACCCTCAAGTGCAAGGTTTGAATCAGCCTCCTCAAAATTGATTCATCTATTAAATAATTTGTGTTGTGTAAGCCTTCATACTGGAATTGTCAATCTTTTTCCACAAACACAATATTTTTTGATTCTAGGCAAAGCCAACAAGAAGATTTTTAAACTCTCAATCCTTCCTTCTGTTGTTTCAGTAAATTGTAATGAAGAACTAGTGATTTTAGCTCTTGCAATTGATCTTCCTGTGGAGGATTTTATTAAGAGTTGGTTAGCTGAGAAAGGCCATACTGACATAATGCCACTGGTTAAGCTGAAAGAGGGAGGTCAGCAGTCTCTGATTCAGTGACTGCTGACAGGCAAGAATGCCGGATGGCCTTGCTGCAACATGAGGAAAGGGAGGTGAGATTAGTCCTGAATATCTGCAGAATGTAACAGAAGAATAAGCACAAGAATGTAGAAGTAGGTGTAGTTGCTGATATGTAACTAACCAATCCTGAGCTCAACTTTTGCAATATGTATGAAGCTTATTAAGAACTATATTTAACCCGCCGTATTCGATCAATAAATTGGACTTGGATTAACCAATTGGTGTCTGGGTCTCCTTCCTCCACCAAATGGTGGAGAATGCGGGCAAAGGCAGCATTCTGAACGTTCGCTCTCTTGGATTATAAATTCGCCACGGTCGAGGAAGTTGGGTGACAGTCCTTGCAGCCGGGACGGTGCCGGATTTTAAAAGCACCCTTGAGGATTACAAAAGGTATCTCAAGTCTCTACGTGTCGCCGGAAGCCTGGAAGGCTGCAACAGCGCGCGCTGATATATAGGTATGGATAGGCAAGCGACATACGATTCCTTCTCCTCATATTTAGATAGGCGAGGAGTAAAAGGGATAGATTTAAAAAAGGAATTACCAGGGTTATTAGCTTATGGTCATTCTAAAGGAATTTTTGCTAATTTACATACAGTTTATGAGATAGTATAGTGGAAGAAGTTTGGGGATATCCTGTGGGATACAGTGTTAGATGATGATAAGTCAGCAAAGAAATTTGGCAAGTTATGGCGGGTGGTGTATAATACGTTACTTCAGCAGGTCTCTGAGAGAAAGGCAGCAGAAAGGGTGACAGAAGCTCATAAGAGGAATATAGGGTATGGTCGTGAGGATGATCCCTTAGCACCTTCTGTAAATCAGATACTTATGCCTAAGGGTCCCCAGCAAAATGGTGTGGAAAATTTTCCCTTAGATACAGTGGAACCATCTGCACCCTTCCTGTCAGAGGGGGAGGGCGAGTTGGATGGTGGAGGTAAGAGCAGGCCAGCTTTGCCTCCGCCGCCAGCTTCAGGCGAGTTGGATGGTGGGGGTGGGAGCAAGCCAGCTTCGCCTCCTCCGCCAGCTTCAGGCGGGTCGGATGGTGGGGGTGGGAGCAAGCCAGCTTCGCCTCCGCCGCCACCTTTGCCTCCGCCGCTTCCCCCGAGCGGGCCGGCTCCCGGGGGGCCACTTCCCCCGTGCGAGTCGACTCCGGTTTCACTGTCAGCTCCAGCAGCGGGGGGGCCGCTTCCCCCGCGCGAGCCGGCCTCAGCGGGGGGGCCGCTTTCCCCGCGCGAGTCAGCTCCTGCTCCACCGCCTTCCCCGTGCGAGAGCTCGGTCTCGGTACCGAAGTGCCAGCAGCATAGCACCCTTAAAGAGCCAGATCCCATCCCAGGGGCACACCGTGATCTATGGGGGGAGATGGCTAAACAGAGAAGGGAAGCTTGGGCTGCTGTGGCAAAAGAAGTAATGCAGATGGGGGATGGCGAGGCGGTGGAAGTAGCTTCTAATCTTGCATGTCCGGTCACATACACACCACAGTATGATGCACAGGGGAACCTTATACATAATATAGCGGAATATACTCCCTTAGATTGGAAGTTGTTAGCCCAGTTACGTTCTACGGTTAGTCAGTTTGGAGTAAAAAGTGAACCTGTTAAGCAAATGCAAGAGTGTTAGCTACTTTAGGGGCAAATTGGACTATTGAAGAAGCTTTAGAGCGAATGGCATTAATGCCAACAGCTTCACAGGCATTTATAGTAGAAACTTTAAAGGAATTAGGATTAGGGTTACAAAAGCAAGCAGAGTCTACTCAAAATCAGGTGTTAGCTGCTCAGAATCAGGTGTTAGCTGCTCTTGCTCCTCTCCGAAGCGGCTCACTGGCGGACACGCAGAGCTCGAGACCATTCATCAAGTGTTACTGATGCGGCAATGAGGGACATACGCGCCCAGACACAAGTTGCCCCCGTGACATCGGAGACATCAGCTGCTGCCGTAACATCACTGTCACCTCCTGTCTGCAACAGCAACAGCAGAGAGCCTCGGTTTGGATTTATCAGCAGCAGTAGACGTCACGCTAATGATGAACCGGCCTGAGAGGATACAAACTGGAGTAAAGGGTCCTCTTATATTAAATGGATAAAGATGTGGAGCATTGTTATTAGGACGTTCTTCAATAACTATGCTGGGATTATTTGTATTGCCTGGTGTTATCGATGCAGATTATACAGGGGAAATACAAATTATGGTTTACACCCTTTATCCTCCTATTAAAATAACAAAAGGACAACGCATTGCACAATTAATACCATTATCACAAATGACATATGGTATACCATCATTTACTGGACAAACGCGGGATGAAAAGGGTTTTGGCTCTACTGGTGTTACACTTTTAACTGTGGATTTACAAAATAGACCAAAACAAAAAGTGGAAATTACCCATGGGCATCAAAGCATAACCCTTTATGGATTATTGGATACAGGAGCTATTACTGCTTTTACAGATGCAGGAAAGAAATCAAGGCATGCTGCTGTCACCTGGCAAGAAAAAGGACAATGGAAGCATCAACTTCTTACAGCAGATCCTGCAGATAGTTTACAAACTTTGGAATTGTTGGCAGTAGCATGGGCAGTGTCCAACTTACAGGAGCCTTTAAATGTGGTCACAGATTCATTGTATGTTGCCGGAGTAGCCAGACGAATAGAGGAAGCAGCAATTAAGGAAGTGAATAATAAACGATTGTATGAGTTATTGATACAATTAAGGAAAGCTTTACGAGAAAGAAGTGCAGCGTATTCTGTGATTCATATTGGGAGCCATAAATGGTCTGAAGGTTTAGGAGAAGGGAATGAACGTGCAGGCAAATTGGTTACTTTACCCATTGATAACTCTTGTCCTATTGACAAGCATACATTGGCCAGAGAAGCACATAGCAGATATCATCAAAATGCAAGAGGGCTTGCAAAACATTTTGAGCTGAGTTTATCAGAAGCTAAGGCTATTGTTAGAGCATGTCCAATATGTAGTTATCATAATGAGGGAATAGGTTTAGGCATGGGAGTTAATCCTCGAGGTTTGGAAATAAATGAAAAATGGCAAATGGATGTTACACAGGTACCTAGATTTGGTAAAGTTAAGTGTGTGCATGTCACTGTAGATACATATAGTCACTACATATGGGCTACGGCTCAGGCAGGACAAAAAGCTACACATGTTATTAGGCACCTGTTAAGTTGCTTTGCTGTTATGGGAGTTCCAAGAAGTATCAAAACGGATAATGGTCGAGCTTATGTAAGTGCTAGGGTCCAGAAATTTTTGAATCAGTGGTCTGTTAAGCATGTGACAGGTATTCCACACTCTCCTACTGGATAGGCAATAGTGGAAAGAGCAAATGGTACCCTTAAGCAGTATATTGAAAAGCATCAAGATATAAAGGACCCACAATCATGCTTAGCTAAGGTTCTGTATGTGATCAATCATTTATGTATTTTTGGGGAAGACGATATCCCTCCTGCAATTAAACATCATCCGAGGTCAGGTCAGGAAATTAAAACTCGACTACAGGATTATGGGAAAAACCTGCAAAAGTATTATACTGGGGTTGGGGATATCTTTGTGTTTCCTCACCTACAGGACCTTTGTGGGTGCCTGCTAAGTGGACTAAACTTGTTTTTGATGCAGCCTCTGGTGGACTGTCTCACGGAGGAGGACAGGGAGAGACTGAGGGAGAAACTGCCTCTAGTCCTACAACCGCTGCTGCTACAGCTGAAGGGACACTCGAAAGTGTTGGACAAAGCACTGACACGTCACTATCGGACGGCCCAGGAGTTGATTGGTTTTATTGACTCATTATCAACTTTTCGTTTAACAAATCCAGCAAAGGAACATTGCCTTGACTGTTACAATCCACATTGTGCTGCCTGGATAGCTCTACGTTGTGGGGGCTGTGATAATACTTTTTGGATAGAACAATCATTATTGCGGGATTTATGGTGTCACACTTGTGAGCACGAGCATACGTGGGGTAAAAGCTGGCAAGATGAATTAAGGAGACAAACGGGACTAAATGCATATGTCGCTTTAAATCCTTATGAGTCTCCTGAACAGAAAATTCTTGCTTATTATCAATGGGAAGTACAATGTGTTGTAAACAGAATTGAGGTTCAAAGTAAATCACGTATAGTCTCTGTAAGGTGTAGAAAATTAGTACCTTTAACGCAACGTTCTATTGTAGGGCCCTTCAGGGGGAATCCTGAAAGAGCATTAGATCATTGCATTGAAAAATTACAAAAATTAAGTTTGAAAGTGACAAGACCAGTGAAATTAGGAGCAGCAAAACTGAAAACTGATAAGAAAAAGAAGGCTAGAAAGGGAACAACCTCATCTAAATAAGGCTATTAGTGATTGCTAATTAGTTTTCTATGATTAGGGCAATTTCACTTCTATGAGACCCTGCCTTGTGGGATGCTGTAGCTCCATGGGACCCTGCTTCGTGGCATGCTATAGGTGTTGAAGAACAAGAACAGCGATTATGAGATAAGATACATGTTGCATTAAAGAAGGAGCTTGAATTGGTAGCTGTATATAGTAAGAAAGCTGAAGAGGCTTTGCAATCACCACCATTGAACTGGTTGGATTGGATCACACAGACAAATTTTAATACTGATCCTTTCCTATATACACTTCCTTGTTATGTTTGCAAAAGGGATGCTGATAAGTGCTATGTATGGATAGCTTTGCTTTGTGCAGGTTGTAATAAGATTTATTGGTAGTCACAAAAGACAATAGCAAATTTATGGTGTGGACCTTGTTTCGGGAAGTGGATTCAAGATTTTGTCTGGGTTAGAGCTCTTGAACAAAGTACTGGCCTGCCAGGAAGGGCAGGATTGGAGCTTTTTGAGAGTGCAGAACAAGTGGCCATAGCATATATTAGATGGAAGTTGCAGCAAGCACTTAGAGAGCTTGAAGTTACTAGTGCCTCACGCATTATAGCAGCTCGCTGTAAAGCTGATTTGCCTTTAAACTTGCCATACGCTATACCTGTGAGCAAGGATGCTGATTTGGAGTTAGATCAGTGTATTCAAAGACTGACTCAGGTCCATTTTAATCAGCCTAACAAATCAGGTAAAAGACAGCGGAGGAAGAAAAAACAGGCAAAAAGGAAAGAAAAATGAAGTTTGTTTTTATTATACTGCTTAACGCTGTAGCGATTAAAGCAGTAGGAATAACACATTTCAGTCAGCCAAGAGGAAATCTATGGGTAACACTTGCTAATCAAATTAACCAATCATCACTTTGTCTTAGTCTTGGAGGGGTTACTAATCCATTTCGAACATGCTTGGTAGGACTTCCAGTGTGGTCTCCTGGAGAATTTTGCAGTTTAATAAGTAATCGAACCTTATGCATGCGTAACATGTCAAACATCACATTGCCACCACAGCAAGGATATACTGCAGGTCAGAGTGATGGCTATCGTCAGTGCTTACTAATCCAATCACTTAACACTTCCTTGCATTCTCCTCCTGAAGAATTAGATCTTTTTGGAAGTGCAAATGCCAGTATGCCTAACACCACAGCTGGAGGATAGTTTAGTTTCAAACCCTTGGATGTTCAAAATTTAAATCAACCTAAAGACTAAAGACACATGGGCCACCTTAGATTCATCCCTGAATTTGAGTGAATTCTCTCCACAGCATTACAGTCAATGTAACGGCACAAGCATCACAGCACCAATGAAATTACCTACAGGAATATTTTTAATTTGTGGAGACAGGGCATGGAATGGTGTACCAGCTAAGCCACAGGGTGGACCCTGTTATTTGGGAAAATTGTCCTTGTTTCACCCTAATGTATCCTTGCTAATGCAGCTCAGTCAAACATCAAACAGGAAAAGGCATAGTATACATGACTTGGACTGCAGCCAGATAAGAGATCCAAAGTTTTGGGGTACATTCAGACAAGTAGTAGTTTCAACTATCTTACCAGGAAGATCTACCAATAAGGCTATGAATTTAGCAAAACAATTAGGGTGCTGGACAAGAAATGAGCTGAACCAGACATCCCAAATTCTGGACATGATGACTGCAGATGTGCAGAGTGTTAACCATGCTGTTTTACAAAATAGAGCTGCTGTAGACTTTTTGCTCTTAGCACAAGGGCATGGATGTGAAGAATTTGAGGGAATGTGTTGCATGAATTTGTCTGATCATTCGGTGTCCATTCACACTAAGATAAAAGAATTGCAACAAGGACTTCACAATCTCAAGGAAGAAGAAGGTTTAGGAATTGACAAATGGCTTAAAAACTTAGGACTTGGGCCATGGCTAAGGAACCTTGTGATCTATGCTATAGGACTACTGGGTGTAGTTTTACTGTTTTTGCTTATTTTGCCTTGTGTCTTTAATTGTATTCAAAACATGGTCAGTCGTATGATAGCAAAAATGCAGACTAGTCTTCTTGCTCAAGAAGAAAACGGGGGAAATGTGGAGGATTTTATTAAGAGTTGGTTAGCTGAGAAAGGCCATACTGACATAATGCCACTGGTTAAGCTGAAAGAGGGAGGTCAGCAGTCTCTGATTCAGTGACTGCTGACAGGCAAGAATGCCGGATGGCCTTGCTGCAACATGAGGAAAGGGAGGTGAGATTAGTCCTGAATATCTGCAGAATGTAACAGAAGAATAAGCACAAGAATGTAGAAGTAGGTGTAGTTGCTGATATGTAACTAACCAATCCTGAGCTCAACTTTTGCAATATGTATGAAGCTTATTAAGAACTATATTTAACCCGCCGTATTCGATCAATAAATTGGACTTGGATGAACCAATTGGTGTCTGGGTCTCCTTCCTCCGACATCTTCCTATGGTAATTCCACCAAAAACACCTATTGCTGTCGCAGCTGCCCATTTGTCTCGGTGCAGGGAAGGCTCGAGACCCTCAATATGAGTGTTCAGCAAGCTCCATTTGTTGAAGAGAGCATCAGACACTTATACAGCAGGTAATAAGCTCATGAATATTCTGTAATTTACACCGTCTATTGGCCACACTGCAACATCAGCTCTTTCTCATTCTTTAGGGGTTACATCTCTCTTTTCTCATGTCTCTTTCTCTCAACCACAGCACATTGTTATGGTAACACAGCTAGGCTCAAGGACCTGCTATCTTGCAGGTGCAGGACTTGGAATTAGCCACGGCCTTGTACTTTTCCAATTCCAAGCTACTCTCCCAACATATTGCTATTGTATTTCTGTTACCAATGAATATACCCAAGCAAAACAACTTTCCAATGAATTTAGTTGTGTCTGTGCTCTCTAGTAGCTCAGGTCCAGAGGTCTTTTGGGTGCAACGTTTGCACAGTAACCAAGCAAAATTGACTTGCTGCCTGACTCACGGTGGTAAAACACTTTATGTTACAGGCATGCCGCATACTGGCACAGATGTCACTGTAATTTCTCACATGTTCTGGCCCATTGATTGGGATTTGGTGGCTCCTTCAGGTTCCCTCATAGGGATTGGAGGTGCTGCTGTGTGTTTGCAAAGTGCATCCATTGATTAACATTACAGGTCCTGAAGGAAAGACAGCAAAGGTGCGTCCTTTTGTTGTTCAGAAGCCTCTCACCATCTGGGGGAGAGACGTCCTGTCCCAATGGGGAGCCAAACTGGAAGTAGGAAGTGGGCCTGTGATGGAAACCACGTCAAAACCTGCCACTTGAAAGCTGACCTAGAAAACTGATCATCCTATATGGATTGATCAATGGCCTTTAACAGAGAAAAAAATTAAATATCCTTAAAAAGTTGGTAAAGAGCAATTACAACAAGGTCACATCACTCCCACAAATAGTCCCTGGAATTCACCAGTGTTCATCATCCACAAGAAGACATCGGACTCCTAGATGTTGCTTCATGACCTGAAGAAGATCAGGTGATTGAAGACATGGGACCTCTTCAACCTGGACTCCCTTCTTTATCAATGATCCCATAACATTGGCCTCTCGTTGTCATTGATTTAAAGGACTGTTTTTTCCACATTCCACTTCATGCTGATGATGCTCCAAGATTTGCTTTTTCAGTTCCGATCATCAATCGAAGAGAGCCCATTCAGACATATCACTGGAAATCATTGCCCCAAAAAATTAAGAACTCGCCTTTAATTTGCCGGTATTTTGTTACCCAAGCTTTGTCTCCTGTTCAACGTAAGTTTCCCAGCTCCTTGATTCTGCACTACATGGATGATTTGCTCATCGCGGCTCCAACGCAGGCAGAGATGGAGAAAACACGTGCTAGTATTGTTATTGAAATCCAAAATGCTGGACTTGCAATTTCTGCTACAAAAATCCAAGAAGTTCCACTCTGGAAGTATCTTGGATGGGAGATGACTGAGAAAACAATAATACCACAGAAGATACAGCTCCGGAGCAGTGTCAGCAATCTGCAAGGCTTACAGCAGCTTTTGGGAGAAATCAGTTGGGTCAGACCTGTTTTGGGAATCACCAATGATGAACTGGGTCCACTTTTCGATTTACTGAGAGGAAGCTACAACATCAACTCTCCAAGAACCTTAACACCTGAAGCTGGTTCAGCCCTTGACAAGGTCATGGAAGCTCTCCAAAGACAGCAAGCTCATCGCTGTATTCCAGAAAAGTCTTTCTTTTTTGCAATTTTAGGAGAAAAAATGCAACTTTGTGGTCTCATTTTTCAGTGGGACCCTTCTGAGAGAGATCCTTTGTTGATAATAGAGCGGATTTTTCTTCCCTACAGGTTTCCAAAGACTATTTTCACAGTTTTAGAGATGAGAGCAAAAATTGTAATTAAGGCCAGGACCAGATTGTTAAGTTTAGTAGGTCAAGAATTTGCAGTTATCTATTTACCATTGAAAAAATATTATCTTTATTGGGCAAAATTCTGATGATTTGCAGTATGCAATGTTGGACTTCCCAGGTGTTTGTTCTGTTCATTACTGTCACGGTCCATTCCAGTTAACGGGTAACGCAATGATTTTTTGGTGCAAAAATAACCAACAAGGCACAGGGGATTTGCAGTAACAAATCAACAAAATGCAGTTTTTATTGAAATAACCACAACTGAAAAGCGTTGGTGAGGGGAACTGGGGAAGAAAGGGAGAAAAGAAGGAAAGAGGGAGGACAGGAGGGTAGAGGGGTTATAGCTGCTGAGATGTGGTGCCACTTTTGTCCTTCGGGGTCCAGCCGTCGAAGCTCACTGGGTCACATCTGGGGAGATCTCGAAAAGCACAGCTAACCAAGGCTCCAATTATATGATTTTTTTGTTGGGGGGAAGGGGAGCCAAAACCAAGGTCTCCGAGGAGGGGGAAAGAACAGAAAAAGGGGGGTACACAGAGTCCTAGTCAAGCAACAGGCAAAATCATTGTTTTCATGGCCCAATGCTCGCAGGTGTGTTTATTCTGGGCAGATTTTCCCCCTTCGTGCACACCTCCCCCGAGCTTGGGGGGGGTGTTCAGTCCCAGTCTCTGGAAGAAGGTGAGAGGGGGGTTTTCTTGCACGGGGATTTCTTGTCTTGGTTCCTTGATGAAGAGGCTCACATCTCTGCTTGTCTGTCACGGTGTTTGAAGGTAGACAAGAGGGGTCTTCTCTTGGAGGGGGGCACCGCCCTGGAGCTCAGACCAGCCAGGCCAGGAGGCAGGGAGAAGGTCCAGATCCATTGTTCAGAAAGGGCAGAATGCCCCCTTCAAGTTCTGTCATAGGAAGGAGACCAGGACACCAGATGGTTCATCACAGGTCCAGTTTATTAAAGAAAGCATCAAACACTTATACAGCAAATAATAAGCTTATGAATATTCTGTAAGCCAAGCAATCTATTGGTTAAACTGTACCATTAACTCATCCACATTCCTTTGGGGCTACGTTCTCTACTTCTCACGCTTCGCTGTCCATTTCTTTATCATACTCCGTTAGGCCCAAGGACACATTATCTTGCACCTCCAAGATTTGGAATTAACCACGGTCTTGTACTTTTCCATTCTCTATTCAGCTACCTTCTCAACAGACACCCTGCCTGCAAAAAGGCCTCTGGCCTAGTTAGGACATCTTTACCAAATTAATTCGGCTGTGTCCTCTCTCCTCAAGCCACTCTTTGACAAAACTCTCCACACTTCCCCCATTTTGTTCTTGGGCAAGGAGGCTAGTCTGCCAGGTTCTTTCTATCATTCGGCTAACCATATTTTGAATACAATTAAAAATACAAGGCAAAATAAGCAAAAGCAGCAAAATCACACCCAGTAACCCTATAGCATATATCACAAGGTTTCTCAGCCACAGTCTATGTCCTAAGCTTTTAAGCCATTCATCAATTCCTAAACCCTCTTCTTCTTTAAGACTGTGAAGTCCCTGCTGTAATTCTTTTATCTTCGCACGAATAGATACAGAGTGATCAGACAAATTCATGCAACACATTCCCTCAAACTCTTCACATCCATGACCTTGTGCTAAAAGCAAAAAGTCTATAGCAGCTCTATTTTGCAAAACAGCATGATTAACACTTTGTACATCTGCAGTTAGCATATCTAAAATTTGTGATGTCTTGTCTGGCTCATCCTTGGCCTAGCATCCCAATTGCTTTGCTAATTTCATAGCTTTATTTGCAGCTCCTCCTGGCAAGATAGTTGAGACTACCACTTGTTTAAACTCACTCCAAAACCGTGGGTCTCCTATCCGGCTGCAGTCTAAGTCATGCAGGCTGCGTCTCCTCCTGTTTGAATTTTGACTGAGTTGCATTAATGAAGACACATTGGGGTGAAACAATGACAATTTCCCCAAATAGCAAGGTCCACCCTGGGCCTGACTGGTATGCCATTCCAAGCTCCGTCTCCACAAATTAGAAATATCCCTGTGGGTAATTTCATCGGTGCCTTAATGTTAATGCCTTTACATTGGCTGTAAACCTGTTTAGATACTGTATCCAAACTGAGGGATGAATCCAGGGTAGCCCATGCGTCTCTAGGCCGATGTAAATTCTGTGGATCTAAGGGCTCAAAACTGAACCATCCGCCATTTGAGGTGTTAGTTATACTGGCATTTGCATTTCCAAAGAGATCTAGCTCCTCTGGAGGAGAATGCAGGGTAGTATTAAGCGATAAGATTATTAAGCATTGGCGGTAGCCGTCACTTTGACCTGCGGTGTAACCTGGCGTGGATGGTTTAATGTTTGTCAGATTGCGCATGCATAGAGTTTGATTATTGATCAGACTGCAAAATTCCCGAGGAGACCACACTGGAAGACCCACCAAGCATGTTCGAAATGGATTAGTAACCCCCCAAGGCTAAGACAAAGCCAAGATTGGTTAGTTTGATTAGCAAGCGTTATCCATATGTTATCTCTTGGCTGATTGAAGCGCGTTACTCCTACTGCCCCATCCGCCACAGCACTGAGCAGTATAACAAAAATAAGCCTCATTTTTCTGTTTTCTTTCTCGCTTTCCTTTTCTTATCTGTCTTTAACCTCACCGATCCTAAATTTTGCAATCTAAATCTCTGTAGAATCTCAATGCAGGAGTCCAATGCCTCATCGGGATCTCCTTTAATGGGTCCTACTACAGAATGCTATGTTAAAGACACCAATTTTCTACACCTAGCAGCAGCTATGTATGACTTACTTTGAGCTTTAACTCTTTTCACAATACACTGTACCTCCCACCAGTAGTAGGCCAAGATTTTCTGCTCAGGAGACTCGTAAAGATTTAAAGCTAGAACCATATCTAGCCCCGTCTGTCTCCTTAGTTCCCTTTGCCAGTCTTCCCCCCATGTGTAGTCATGCTTACAGGTGTTACACCATAAACCCCAGATCCCGGACTGTTCTAACCAAAAGGTTCTACCACAACCCCCGCAATATAGAGCTACCCACGCAGCACAATAGGGGCTGCGACACTCAAGGCAGCGCTCCCTCGCTGGTCCTTTTATGTGGAAGGTTGATAGCGCTTCAACAGTGTCAATCAGCTCCCTGGCCGTCCGGTAGCGGCGTGTCACTGCTCTGTCCACTGCTTTCGAGTGTCCTCTCAGTTGCAGCAATAAGGGTTGTAAGATCAGTGGCAGCTTCTTCTTCAGACGCTCCTTGTCCCCCTCCGTAAGATTGTCCACCAGATGCTGCATCAAAGACAGGTTTAGTCCACTTGGCAGGCACCCACAAAGACCCTGTTGGTGAGGAAACACAAAGATATCCCCGACCCCAGTATAGCACTTTTGCGGGCTTTCCCCATATCCCTGTGCTTGGGTTCTTATACTTCACCCAGACCTCCGTTTCCTTAATAGTTTCCTGACTTGATCTTGGGTGATGTTTAACTGCAGGGGGGGCCATCATCCTCCCCAAAAACACATAAATGATTGATCACATACAAAACCTTAGTCAGGCATGCTTTTGGGTCCTTTACATCCTGGTGTTTGTCGATATATTGTTTGAGGGTACCATTTGCTCTTTCTACTATCACCTGTCCTGTGGGGGAATGTGGAATACCTGTCACATGTTTGACAGACCATTGGTCCAAAAACTTTCGGACCCTAGCACTTGTGTAAGCCGGACCATTATCCGTTTTGATACCTTTTGGGACTCCCATGACAGCAAAGCAGCTCAATAAGTGCCTGATCACATTGCTTTCTCTCCTCCCTGAGCTGTAGCCCATATGTAGTGGCTATATGTATCGATAGTAACATGCACATATTTGAGCCTACCAAACCTAGCTACATGCGTGACATCCATTTGCCATTTCTCATTCATTTCTAAACCTCAAGGATAAACTCCGCAGCCCAGACCTATTCCCCCATTATGATAACTGCATATTGGACAAGCCCTGACAATGGCCTTGGCTTCTGATAAGCCCAGATCAAAGCTCCTCACCAACCCTTTTGCATTTTGATGATATCTACTATGGGCTTCTCTTGCCAATGTATGCTTATCAACAGGGCAAGAGTTATCAATGGGTAAGGTAACCAATTTATCTGCACGCTCATTCCCTTCTCCTAGGCCCTCGGACCACTTATGGCTCCTGATATGGATTACAGAGTACACCGCACTTCTATCCCAGAGAGCTTTCCTTAATTGAACCAGTAACTCATACAGCCGTTTGTTATTCACTTCCTTAATTGCTGCTCCTTCTATACGTCTGGCTACTCCAGCGACATACACAGAGTCTGTGACCACATGCAAGGGCTCATGCAGGTTGGACATTGCCCATACTACTGCTAACAATTCTAAGGTTTGTAGGCTGTCTGCAGGGTCTGCTGTAAGAAGTTGATGCTTCTATTGTCCTTCTTCTTGCCAAATGACAGCAGCAGTCTCGATTTCTTCCCTGCGTCTGTGAAGGCTGTGGTGGCTCCTTCTATGGGTCGCTCTCTTCTCAGTGGCCGAGTGATCCAGTCCCATTCTGTCATCCATTGCAGGACCCTTGGCACTAACTTGCTTGTCTCCACCTTTGCAGATGATGTCAATAATGCTTCCTGTAAGTCCACTGAATTAACCAGGTACCAGTCCAGCGTCTCTTTTTCCATGGGTAGCTTAATGGTGGCAGGTTCTTGACCGTCCACTTCAGTAATTCTGAGACGGCCTTTTTTAATCAACGCAGCCAATTGTTCAGTTTTTGAAAATATTGTTCTTTTATGTTGTAATGGTGGTGACAGCCATTCCAATACCCGTATCTCCCCCGTTTTTTTCTCATATTGGGAGAGAGCGCCAAGCAGGTGACAAGGACTATTCCAAACGGTGAGGTCAATAGGGCAATCTAGTTGTCGACGAGACACATATCCTTGTTGTACACAATTACTGATTTGCTGTAGGGCGGTATGGTGTTCCTTACTGAGGCATACAGGGGTAGTGGGGTCAGTGCCCTTTAGCAAGGGTCGTAGGGTTTCCAACAAGTGATTTGGTATTCCCACAATGGGTTTTAGCCACTGTAAGTCTCCTAGCAACTTTTGAGCATCATGTAAAGTCTTAATGTCCAAGTGCAGTTCTAATTTTTGGGGTACCACTGTTTGGTCCATTAGAGTCCATCCCAAATACTTCCATGGTTTCGTGGTCTGAATTTTCTCTGTGGCAATAACAAGTGAAGATGCTGCAAGAGTGTCTCTGATGCTGTCAACCTGCAAAGGGGAAAATGGCTGTTGCTGCGCAAACAAAATATCATCCATGTAATGATATATTATGGTAGCTGGCCACTGCTGACGTAATGGCTGTAATGCAGCATCAACATAAAGCTGGCACAACGTGGGGGAGTTGCGCATCCCCTGTGGAAGTGTCGTCCACTCAAATCTTTGTTCCCCACGATTTATTGCCGGTAGGGTAAAGGCAAACCTCTTCATATCATCGGGATGCAGCCCAATAGTGAAAAAACAATCCTTTAAATCGATGATTAGAAGTGGCCAATCTTGAGGGATCATGGCTGGGTTCGGAAGACCAGGTTGCAAGGCCCCCATCGGTTCCATCTGGTCATTCACAGCTCGTAGATCGTGTACCAGGTGGTATTTCCCTGACTTCTTCTTGATCACAAAAATGGGCGTGTTCCACAGACTCGTTGAGTCTCGTTGCTCATATTGTTCCTTCACCAATTCATGGGCATGCATAAGACTCTCCCCTTTCAAGGGCCATTGCTTAACCATCACCGGTGTATCTGTTTTCCAGGTGAGTGGAATGGGGAAAGTCCAAGCAATGGCAATTACCCCAAAGGGTGGTGATTGGTCAACACCACCCCCAGCTGTGTTAAAACATCCCTGCCAATCAGGTAAGAGACTGTAGGGGGCAACTGAACGACTGAAAACACAACAGACACTTGTTGCCCATCAATGTGCACCGACAGAGGTGGTGTTTTACTTGCCAAAGTAAGTCCTCCTACTCCCGTGAGCATGTTTGTTGATGGGAGCAGGGGCCAACGCTGTGGCCATGCTTCTGGCGATATAATGCTGGTGTCTGCTCCCGTATCCAATAATCCATAAGGGGTTATGCTCTGATGTCCATGGGTAATTTCAACTCTTTGTTTTGGCCTCTCTTGAAGATCTACAGTCAGGAGTGTAACACCGGTAGAGTCAAAACCCTTTCCATCACGCTTCTGTCCAGTAAAGGATGGAATACCTGATATCATCTGTGGTAGTGGTACCAATTGTGTGATGCGTTGTCCTTTGGTTATCTTTATCGGGGGATAAGGGGTGTAAGCCATGATTTGTATTTCTCCAGTATAGCCCGTATCTATGACCCCAGGTAATACAAATAGTCCCAGCATGGATGTTGAGGAGCGTCCCAGCAATAAGGCTCCACATTTTTGCCCTTGCAGCGAGAGAGGACCGTTTACTCCAGTTGGTATCCTTTCAGGC
The DNA here is from genome assembly GCF_028551555.1 of Melozone crissalis. Lineage (NCBI taxonomy): Eukaryota > Metazoa > Chordata > Aves > Passeriformes > Passerellidae > Melozone > Melozone crissalis. The sequence goes on from NW_026535830.1 coordinate 1,070,544, forward strand.
CGGTTCGTCATTAATGTGACATCTACTGCTTCTGCTATGTCCAAGCCGAGGCTCCCTGCTGTTGCTGGCTGCAGACAGGAGGTGGCGCTGATGTCACGGCGGCAACTTGTGTCTGGGCGCCGCCGGCAATCGCGCTCCGCCGACCGTTTCCCGATCGGCGCCGGCAAGCCGTAGTGTTGTGGGAGCTGGATTGGCAGCTTTGGCACCACACGCCAGGCACTCTGCATCCTCGGCGCGTGTGTCCCCTATCGCCTCATCGGTAGCATTTAAGATGTAATCCGGAGCCTCCCTGCGTGACTGCCATTGAGCCGTTTCGGGGAGGAGCAAGAGCGGCTAACACCTGATTTTGAGTGGATTCTGCTTGCTTTTGCAGCCCTACTCCTAATTCCTTTATTGCATCCACTAAGAATGCTTGTGAGGCTGTTGGCTGTAATGCCATTTGCTCTAGCGCTTCCTCAATGGTCCAATTTGCTCCCAGAGTGGCTAGCACCCTTTGCGTGGGCAGATTGCTATTCTGTAAGGCCCACTGCTTCAATAGCGCCCCCTTCATGTACTCTGCAACTCCAGCCTGGTCTATAGCCGCAGCTGCTTTGTCAATAAAACTCCCAAACGATTCCTCTCTACCTGGTTTTATGCCCATGTACGCCGGCAGCCCTCCTGGCTCTTTAACCCTTTCTATGGCCTCACGTACCAACCGCATAGCTTCTCTAAGCTTATCTGCTCCTGATATCAACTGCGTCTCCGTGCGCAAAGCCCATGAGCTCATCCACTGTCACTCCATGCAACGTGTCCCTGTGAGCTTGCTGTGTCGCAACTGACTCATTAACCAAAGCTTGCCAATGCGCATTAAACAACAATTGCTGATGCTGAGTAAATATTAGCCGCACTATTCCCCTCAAATCATTCGGGCACAAAATGTGCGTATTAAAGAGATAATCCAGCATCTGCCTAACAGGTTCGCTTTTCACCCCGAACTGAGTAACCGTGGACCGCAATTGGGATAACAACTTCCAGTCTAAAGGAGTGTACTCTGCCAGATTCTGTGTGTGGTTCCCCTGAGCATCATACTGTGGCGTGTATGTAACCAGACAGGCAAGAGCAGAAGCGGCCTCCATTGCCTCATCATCCCCCGTTGGCATTGCCTCTTTTGCCAGAGCAGCCCAAGCCTCTCTCCTTTGTTTGGCCATCTCCCCCCATAGGCCACTGAGTGCCCCTGGGATAGGATCTGACTCTCCGAGAGTTTTGCGCTGTTGGCGCCTCTGCGCAGGCCGTTCGGGTGGGGGAGGAGGCAGGCTCGGCTCGCGTTCCCTGCGGGGGGGCAGCAGGCTTAGCTCGCTCTCTCTGCAGGGAGGCGGCAGGCTCGGCTCGCGCTCTCCGTGGGGGGGCAGCGGGCTCAGCTCGTGTCCCCCTCTATCCTCCAGCTCCTCCTCCTCCTCTGACAGAGGAGGTGCAGACGGCCCCCCCGCGCCTGTTACAGGATCCTCCATACCACACTGTTGTGAATCCATCGGTATTAATACCTCGTTTACCGAAGGCGCAAGAGGATCATCCTCACGACCATACCCTATATTTTTCTTATGAGCTTCTGTCGCCCTTTCTGCCGCCTTACGCTCAGAAACATGTTGAAGCAGTGTGTTGTGTACCACCCGCCATAGCTTGCCCAATTTCTTTGCTGTTTTATCATCTTCTAACACTGCCTCCCACAGTATATCCCCAAACTTTCTCCATTCAGCGAGTTCATGAACCGTATGTGCATTAAGGAAAACCCCCCTAGCATAAGCGTAGGCTAGCAACCCTGGCAGCTCCTTTTTTAAATCTATCCCCTTTACCCCTCGCCTTTCTAAATATGCGGCGAACAGTTCATATGCTTCTTGCCTATCCATACCTATTCGTAAGCGCGCTCTTTGCAGCTCTCCAGGCTTCCGGCAGCACGTATGGCTCAGGTCACCGATGTGAACCCCGAGGGTGCTTCTCAAAATTCTGGCACTGTCCTGGCTGCTCAGGACCCAACTCCAACTTCCTCGACCGTGGCGCGTCCTCCCTCTTTTTCTTTAGTGCGAGACTAGAGGGTCAACGTTCGAGGTCACCATTTGTCGTAGGAAGGAGACCAGGACACCAGATGGTTCATCACAGGTCCAGTTTATTAAAGAAAGCATCAAACACTTATACAGCAAATAATAAGCTTATGAATATTCTGTAAGCCAAGCAATCTATTGGTTAAACTATACCATTAACTCATCCACATTCCTTTGGGCCTATGTTCTCTACTTCTCACGCCTCGCTGTCCATTTCTTTATCATACTCCGTTAGGCCAAAGGACACATTATCTTCCACCTGCAAGATTTGGAATTAACCACAGTCTTGTACTTTTCCATTCTCTATTCAGCTACCTTCTCAACAGACACCCTGCCTGCAAAAAGGCCTCTGCCCTAGTTAGGACATCTTTACCAAATTAATTCGGCTGTGTCCTCTCTCCTCAAGCCACTCTTTGACAAAACTCTCCACAAAGTTCAGCATGGCGTGTTCTGCAAACAACACCCGTGGAAACAGTGAGCTGAGAAGCACCTGACCTCCCCTCCCCACTGGCTCAACAGTTTTTAACTTTCCGGTGGTCTTTTCTTCATGACAATTGTGAGGCAAAAATGAAGGACATTTCGGACAGACTCTCACACGACCCCGGACTCATGATTGTCTTGAGGGATCTTCATCAGCAGAACTCTGGAGTGTCGTTGATGAATCTTCGGAACTCATTGCATGTCAGTAGCATAACCCGGAAAAAATAGGGATGACAGAAAAGAGGAGGATAAAAAGAAGAGAGAGGGAAAAGAAAAGAAAAAGATAGGGGAAAGAGAAGCAATAAGCAAACATAATTAATATTGATTATCATAGCAACTTTCACACGTGGTTATTCTTTAATAACAATTTCAAAAATGGCTAATTATAATAATTTCAAAAAAAATGGCAAATTAATTAAAGCAATATCATTTGTATAACAATTTCAAAAAATGGTTGAAACAAATCACAAATTTTCAAAACAAAAACAACAAACAAATCATAATATAAGCATTGTCTTTTAAAAATTATTTTCTAAAATAATCTACTAAAGATCAAAATAACCTTCTGTAAATCATACTTGAGAATCAAAAATTGCTCTAAAGCACATATGCTCAATTCGTAATTGTTTTGTGTCAAATGTTTTGGGGACGTCTATAGTGTAGAGGACATCGGCTAAGCGGTGTGCATTGGCTACAGACATCAATCTCCTTAGCCTTTTCATCATGTTCCAATTCATAACGAATAGGGCTGCTGACAAGATAAAACCAAGCGTAATCAGAATCAAAAGAACAACAGTTGGGTGGCACACACTGTTCAGGACACCTGTGGCAGTAGGTGACCACCCAAAGACAGTATCCCACCACCTATGCTCAGCATCTTGCTTTACCCTCTCCATAACCCGGTGTATTTGTTCTCGAGAATTTCAGCCACCTCCTGATGGAGCAGCAGTTGTCTCACCAGGGTAAGGTTCATTCCGATAGGAGTGGGCATCAGCTTGTGAATCAGTGTGTATTTGGATTGCAAATCCAAATACACACTGTGTATTGGATTTGCAATACACAGTAGTGAGAGGTAACTGGAGCTTCATAAGAGAAATCACATCCTACAATCTTAGTAAAGTTACAAGCACAAAAGTTTGAGTGGTTCTTTGTGTCTACCACAACATCTTCTACAAACACAAAATCACAAATGGTTCTAAAGCATGCACATCCATTGCCTATGTATATAAGAACTGTTTCAGTAGCCTCATTAGGAGGAATCTCAAAATGACAGATGTTTTGCTCTGTGTCTAAACAGATATCCTGAGCTACGATTACATTGCTTTCACAGATGAACCCTTGTTTTTCTCGGACAATACAAGATTCCAGGTTAACAGTTTGCCATTTGTCATTGACCTGACGGGCCCATCCCCTATGTTCTGTGGGATAGAGAACAGCTCCGTCATGGTTTAATCCTAATGCAAGAACAGGGAAGACCAAATGTACAGAAGCATTGCGTATGGTTAAAACAAAAGCAGTGGCTGTGTTTGAAATGGGATCATAAGTAAAGTTCACCAGATTCCACCAGGATTGGAATTCTCTTTCAAACTCAGTGGCACTGTCCCAGATTATTTTCCAAATTTCTGTGGGGAAAGTGCCTTCCTCGCCCTCTTTTCTAATTGAAGCAGAGACTGACTGCATGCATAATTGTGCCTGGATACAGCTGAGGGCTAAGGAAACACTGTTTTGAGTAGCACCAAGTGCATCAATCACCAATTTGTGATCATTCACGTTCACTCTTTCCCAGTTTGGCAAAATGTTTGACAGCAGCCACTGGTGTGTCCCCAAGGGTAACAGAGATGACCTCAGTGGTTGCTGTAATTTGGTCAGATCTCTAGTTGTAGCAGCCAATTTGTTCATTAGTACTTCCGAATCAATGCTATTCAGAATTCCCAATCCTGTACCCACAACACCGGTCACGTCCCTTGGAGTTCTGATTTTAAAAGAGCTTCGTTTCCGAAGCCAAGTGGTCCAGCCTTCAAAAGAAGTTTGCAGAAGCAGAGAACAAGTTGGCTGAATATCTGAAACATTGTTCTGCATTAGCAATTTGACCTGTTTGAGAGACCATGCTGGATTGAACAATATTTGTTGTTGGCCAGTTTTCCTGATTATATAAGGTCCAATCTTGAAAATTCTTGGGATGAATATGACCGGTGGTACGGGTGAAGTGGTGACAGTGGTAAAGTAGGTTTCAGCATTTATTACAAATTTAAAAGAAAGGTCTTGAGTACCCTTGGACCAGAGGCAAACTACCTCCGCAGTGTGAGTTAATGTAAAACTGTGCCAGCAGTCTCGTATGCTTGGGTGCGTACAGACTTGCTCCTGTTTGTTTTCCTGATCTGTGGAAACACTGATTGCAATTGCTTTGCTATAGTCAGACCCATTAACCGTTCAACACCCAACGCTAGTTTGTTCTCCCACTACTCCTTGAAGCTGCCAGGTTTTGTGTTTCTCCCATTCTCGTGTAGTATACAACTTGTCTTCATGTGTAACTACTTTTAGTAAGTTTAGACCCGTGACATCTCCCATAGATCCGGTAAATTGCAGGAAGGCTTGAGACCAGGGCCATGTAAAGGGGCTTTTTGTTGCCTCTGCCAATTGGGGTGTGATTGCCGTGTTTACCGTGCTCAGTGCAGGCCTTGCAGGGTCTGCCCTTTGAGATGTGTTAGAAAAGGGCTTCACACCTTGCGTCTGAGAGAGCGTAATTACAGCACTCGGTGTGGGTTTTGGTACAGTGTTTATCTTAAATGTGTAAACCAAGCCTCTTAATCCAAATGGACTAGCTGTGTCATTCTGCCAACGACATGTCACGTAAGTAGGTTTGACCAAAGTAAAACTGTACCAGCAATCAAGTGATTCATCATTACAACCTCTTGCAATTGGAACATTGTTAGTTTTGGGACCTAAAGCATAACTACCAATATTTTCCTGGTGGCAACGCAGAGCGAGGGGACTTTTTATTTTGGAACTTCCCCATTTCTTTGTGGGACATAATTTTGCTGAAGGGATGTCCAGATGATTCCTTCCACCTGTTTCCATAAAATTTCCAGCAATTATGATGGAGGTGGCCTTTTCATGGAGAGTTCCTTCCACCTTTCTGCATGTTACCATAATTGACTCACCAACCGTTCCCGTCAGGGTTCTGATCAATTCGTTCTGGTCCCATCTCCACTCATTTGGGCGGTACACCTTGGAGTCATGCAGCACTAGGGTTGCCAGGCTCGGGTAATGATCCTTGGGATAGGATCCAAGAACATTGGTGTGCTGAATGGTGGCTTCAGGCCACAGCTGCTCACCAGGGGGTTGTCCACGAAATGGTGGTAATATGCAGAAAAGTATTAGCAAGGTTATCATGTTTCGGATGATTCTCACGTCCCTCGGGGTTCTCCTGTAAAAGCAAAAACAACACAAAGTCCTGCCACTGAGAGGCAGAAAGGAGTTTAAAATGAAGGAATTATCCAGCGTGTATGTATGCGGTGCTCTTTTCCAAGAGCATCAGAGGCTACCCATGCATGTTTGTTCAGAGGGGTTTTCAGTACAAGTGGTACCTCGCCCACCTCCCAGTGGGGAGGTCACTAAGACAGGTTGTCCAGGGTAATGTGATGGATTATTTGGATCGTCAGGACCCTCCAGCGAAGGGACGATGCTTGGAGGTGTAGGGTAAAAAGCAGTGACTTTGGGGCAGCCGTTCACCCCCCACCTGCCATTTACCCCCTTAACAGCCTCCCACAGTCAACAGTCCCAGTTTGCTTTCTGTGCCTTAAGGAACCACTTCAAAAGGCCATTTGTCCTTTCCACGATCCCATTAGCCTGAGGGTAGTAAGGAGTATGAAAGTTCCACTTTATGCCTTCGGTTCTGGCCCAATCCTGTACCACTTTAGCAGTAAAGTGAGACCCGTTGTCAGACTGAATTTCTTGCGGCTTTGGAAAAGTTCCAAACCACCCTGCAAAGCTTTAACTGTATTATCTCCTGTGGCCCTTTTAAAAGCATCGGCTTGTACCAACCCAGATACAATTTCCACTCCTACTAACACAAATGCTTACCTCCTGACTTCTTAAAAGGACCAATATAATCTACCTGCCACGCTTCCTACAAGCCTTTACCTTTCCTCAAATGCAGAGGGTCATCCTCTAAAGGGTGCCTTTCCAGTCGCTTGCAGCACTGTTCGCATGCATGTTTTACACATTTCACGGGTAACTGGCCAGCCGTGGGCGTGTGCTTCCTGGTACAGATCTTTTGCACCTGTGTGCTGTCTTTTTACATGTAACCATTCTAATAGTTGATTCCAATCCTCTGAGATAGTTTCCTTTTTCAGGGGGCTAAGCCTTGCTAGTTCATCAACTCTGTTGTTCCATTCTCCTGCTTGATTCCCATCTGTTTGGTGAGAAGCTACCCAACCAACCAGAAAGTTTCCTTTACTGGCGATTTCTAGGATTTCTTGCCATTTATCTTTCTGCCACACTGGGATTCTGTTAACTTCCAAGCCATTCTGTTGCCAGAAAGGGAGCCACTCAGTGCAGCCTTTGTATACTGCATATGAATCAGTGTAGATGTAAACAGGAGAAGTGTTCTGTGCCCCACGTTGGAAAACACTCCAGAGAGCTACGAGTTCTCCAACCTGAGCGCTGCCCTCCCCTTCTGTGATAATTTTTTCACCAGATGAAATATGCAAGGCAGCCGCCTTATATTTCCAAGTCTTTCCTTCCCACTTTGAAGAAGCATCTGTAAACCAACAGGTTGCTGCTAATTCAGACGAGAAGAGTGGTGCTACTTTTATTACAGAAGCAGGTTTGTCTTGGCTGGTATCCAGGCTCTCAGTGTCTTGTATTGCCAAGAATTTTGCAGCACCTTCTGTGACAGGAAAGCTATTGCAATAGTACTCTATTTGGGCATACCATTTCCTGACTGATGACTTTTGGGCTATGCCATCGGGTGGAGGGGTCCCATTTGTGACAGCTTTAATTACCTTGAAGGGACCTCTCAAGATGATAGCTTGCTGCCGTCTGAGTTTTTCTACTTCAATGAGAGCTAAGCTAACAACAAATGATCCCTTTTCCCAAACAGTGTATCTTTTCTCAGCACCCTTAAAACCACGGGAAAAGAAGCTGACAGGCCCTGTTGGACCCTCAGGACCTCGCTGCCAAATGTGTATTGATAGCCCTGAGGAGGTAAATCCCCATTCCACTTGGAAAGGGTCTTTAGGATGAATGGGCCCCAATGCCTGATGTGCTGTGGCTTCAAAAATCAGTAATTGTAATGCTTCCTCCTGAGAAGGAGTCCAATCCCATTTGACTTCTTTCCTTAGTAAATTGTAAAGGGGCCTAGCAATGATTGAGAAATCTGGGATATGTTTCCTCCAGAATACTAACAGTCCTAAGTCTTGCTGGAGGTCCTTTTTGTTTTTAGGCATTTTCATCTGCTCTAAAGAAGTTAAAGTGTCAGGTGGGATACATGTGCTTCTGGATCGCCACCAAATTCCCAGAAATTTTACTTCCTGAGAAGGCTTTTGGATTTTCTCTGGGGGAATCTTTGAATCTAGGCTCTCCAGATGAGAGATTATATTCTGCTGGAGATCCCCCACCCCCTTAATTTCCTCTCCTCCTACCAAAATGTCATCAATGTATTGGTAAATAGCTACGGTGTCAGTTTGAGGTATTTTTTCTAATTCCTTAGCTAAAGCATTGTGTGCTAGAGTTGGAGAGTGTTTGTATCCCTGAGGGAGTCTAGTGAATGTGTACTGTTGTCCCTCCCATGTGAATGCAATGTGGTCCATGTCCTCTGGCTGTATAGGTATCATGAAGAACATGTCTTTGACATCTATCGTTGCCATGATTGTGTGAGCTTTTTCTTGTATTGATGTTATTAATTCAGCTAAATTTGGCACTGCTGCAGTCAGAGGGTCAGTGTTGGCATTGAGCCTACGATAATCAATCGTGAACCTCCACGTCCCGTTGGGCTTTCGGACTGGCCACACGGGTGAATTACAAGGGGAGTGTGTGTTAATTATTATTCCCTGGTCACGCAAATCTTGAATAACCGGTTTGATGCCTTCCCTAGCTCCAGAAGGCAAAGGATATTGTTTCACATTGATTGTTTTACTGTAAGGCAGTGCAGGTGCGGTCTGAAGCAGCCTAATGTTAAGTGGCGGAGTGCCAAAACACCACAGAAAACCCTCAGTGTCTTCCCACTGTCTTCCTGCAAGGACATCCATCCCTAGCAGATTGTTCAGAATGTCCCCAATTACCATTTTGACAACTAATTGATTTTCCTCTCCAGAGAGTGTTACTTTGACTAAAGCAACATTCATGGGTTCTATAGTTCCTAAAGTATTAAGAACGCAGCATTGTCTTTTTGTTGGAACAACTCCACACTTCTGGGCAACTTTATGTGTTAGTGTGGAGATCTGGGCTCCCGTATCAACTATGAAGGTTACCAGAACTTTTTTGGGGCCCGTGATAGCTGTGATTAATATATCTCCTGATTTCTTTTTGTGAGCATTCGTAGGTAAACCCAACCTCCGTCCCTTTGTCACCTGTAAGTGGCAGAGATATTAGTTTCCTGAAAGCTCTGTTGGTGAGGGTTCACTGTTTGTATTTTGCGGTACGGGGAGTTGGGCAGTTATGTTGCTTAGGCTCTGTACAGAAAGAAGTTGCGAAAGAGTTACTTCTGGCTTACTGCCAGTGCTTTTTAAGAGACATGCAGCCAGGGTTTCACTGTCCAAGTTCTGAGAAAGAAGCTGAGAAAGAGTTAACTTTGGCTCACTGGCTGTATTCTGTGGGAGGGACTGAGATGCAGTTTCACTGCCCAGATTCTGAGGGAGAAACTGGGGAAGGGTTAACTTTGGCTCACTGGCTGTGTTCTGTGGGACGGACTGAGATGTGCTGTGTGTACTGTACTGTGTATTAGAATGGGGACCTTAGGGCATCGGCCTGGCCGCGGCCATGCAGCTCACCAGGGACCCCCAGAAGCGACACCTGGGTGAGAGGGGTGTTCCCAAATGTCCCCAGGGCAGGGAGGGTGAGGGGGAACACACAGGGCGGGGAGGGGTGGATGTGGCGGATCTGTCACGGGGCGCTGAGTCCCGGCTGGATGATAACAGGGGCGCGACAGAGCCCCCGTTGGAGCTCCACAGAATCCCAGCTGTCAGTGGAGGTTCGGCGCAGAAACAAAAAGGCAGCAGCACGGGCCCTGGGGTGGAACTGGGGGAACTTTATTCAATGGTAAAACTCCTAAGTCTGTAGCAGGCTCCATGGAATTGGCCAGGGCCCCATGGAGGGCTGAGGCTTAGCGATAGGAATTGCTGAGTCATGATGAAATAGCAAAATAAGCTCCTGTCTTCCACCTCTCGGACCCCAGCTTATCTCTGTAACCCCATAGGTCACTTTCCCCCAATCCCTATTATTGGACAAGTTTGGATCCCTTTGTACCCTATAAAAAGGGGCTGTTTTAGCCCATTTGGCAGAAGAAGAGCGTCACTGGAACCCTTCACAGACCCCCAATAAAACCATCGCTGTGGAATGCCAGGACCTTTCTTCTCCTCTCTCGTCTGCTTCCCCCAATAGCCTGCCAGGCACCTTAGCAAGCAAGGAGCTGGAATTCCAAGAGAGCTGATAATCACTAAAGAGCTGATATCCACTCAGCTTGCTTACGGTAGCCATGGCTACGAGCAGCCTGGGTATTTGGGCTCTCTGTCCCCAGCAGGGACTGAGCTATCCGGCCTGTGCTGCCTTGCTCGGGGGCAAAACCTGCCCTGCGGGCTGAGGGGCAATGCGAGTCCAGGATCCCAGGACCCTGAACAGAGGGCAGACAACAGCTTATAAATGGGGGGGTCTCGGGGAGGATAAAATCTCTAGCTAATCGGGGGAACTGGGGGTGGAACACAAGGCAGGGAATACAATGTGTAAACCAATAAAGGACTTCAAGGGAGGAGAACAGCTTGAGTAAACCAATGGGGTTTCGAAGGATACAAAACTGACAGGGAAGTTTCTAAAGGGGAGGGCAGGTTCGGGCAGGGATTGACATTTAATGGAAGGAGGAGTAAGGAAGAGTCTGGGGCAAAGGTAGGGGCAGGAAGGGTTAACAGCTGGGAAGGGGGGGAGGTTTGAAACTTGGCAGGGAGTAGCTGGGTAACAAACAGAACTAAACTGAATAACGGGGAGGAAAATACAGAGGGGTTGCAAAACCACAAATTACACAGAGAACCTGCCAAATAAAGAAAGCACACTACAACAGGTGGACATCCTGGGGGTGTCCTCAACTCCTTAAGGGACACACCAGGATTGTCCCCAGCAGGGGATTTTGGGATCCTTGATGGGTTTTTGAGATCCCTGATGAATTTTGGGAGGTTTTGGGATCTGTGATGAATTTTTGGGGTCGCAGTACCGGTCAACATGTGAAACCTGTCACGATGGATTTGGGGCCAGGGCTCTCTAATGGGGTTTTGGGATCCCTGGTGAAGTTTTGGGATCCCTGATGAATTTTCGGGGTCACTGACTGATGTTTAGGGTTGCAGTCCTGGCCACCATGAGGGCCCTGTTGCAGCAGGGCCCCTGGAGGCAGCAGCCGGGGCCACCCTTGGGGACAGCCTGTGGATCCTGTGGCTCAATGTCACCAGCAACAGTTCCGTGGCCAAGAGCCTGGGGGGACTTCCAGGGGGATGCGTGGACATCATGGGTGAGGAGTTTTGGGGGGTTCTGGGGTGGTTTAAAGTGTGACCCATAGCACGGGGAATGGACCCAAAATGGAGGGGGAAGGACTCAAAATCAAAGGGCGTCATGGGATTTTGTGGGGTGTCACAGGTGCTGTGCCTGTGCCAGGGTGGGCACAGACACTCAGTGACAGGAGCAGCCATTGGAACATCCTGAGGGACACGGGGACACTTCGCAGGACACAAAGAGACCCTGCAGGACAGGAACCCAAGACCTTGGGGACTTCAGCCCCACCAGGGGTGGGGACAGGGACATAGGGGGAGGGACAGGGACACACAGAAGGGGACAGGGACACACGGGACAGGATGGGGACACACAGAGGGGTGACAGGGACACATGGGACAGGACAGGGACACACAGAGGGGTGACAGGGACACACAGGACAGAACGGGCACACACAGAGGGGTGACAGGGAGCCATGGTGGGGGATAGGGACATACAGAGGGGAGGAGGGGACACGATGCAACCATGACAAACATCAGGGGACAATGTTGCCACATCTGTGTGGATGCTGCCACCAGGATGCCTCTGGTGACACCCAGTGCAGGGCAACCCGACCTGCCAGGTGACACTGACCTTTTCCCCTGTCCCCATGGGCAGTTGAGGTCCCCTGAGTGCGGTGGCCCTGGGACACCCTGGTGGCTGTCACTTGCTTCCGGGCCACTTGTCACCAGCTGAACAATGGCCCCACCCTGCCCTGATGGGTGGTGACATTCAGCTGGGACACCGTGGTGGTGACAGTGGGGATGTGGTGGCAGGAACTGCATCAGGCAGCGCTTTGCCATGGCCCAGATGAAGGTGCTGGTGGCACTGTGGTGGTGGCATTGACGCTGTCCCAGTTCATGTCCCTGTGCATGTTTGCCATGTTCCCATCCATGTCTGTGTTCCGCCATGTCCCCCCATGGCCCTACACATGCCATTGTCCCCCACATGTCCCCATGCACGCCTTAGTTCAACGCCTTTATTTCTACCTCAGTTTCAGGGCTTTGAAAGGAATGAACAGAAACCTTTTCGTTTCAAGGCAAAAAAAAAAAAAACGATTTATATATTCCTGCTGGCAGAACATCCATGTGCTTGGTGGGGGGGAAGAACCTTTTTTGGAGGGGTTGCCACCCAACTGTCTTGAAAATTGGAATATTGAGGGTTTTGCCCCAGTCCCTCCAAATTGGGCTGTGGTAGATATCTGTGGGCCAGAGAGAATTAAAACGATGGATTTATGTTGGAGAAGACTTCCAAGGCTATCCAGTGTTGTTAAGGCCACCAGAAGAGGCAAAAAGTGATTTTTTTCTGGGGTCAGGAGTGGACAAATCAGCTCTACAAAATGGATTTTGGATGTTGGTCCATGGATGTGTGCAGGTACCCACAGGCAGCCAGGAGGATGTGGAGCCCCCCAGCCAGGTGTCTTCCCAACAGGGATCACTGGCACCACAGATCACCGGGGGTCACTGGGGATCATCCAGGGTGGATCTCCCATAGGGGATGGAGCTGGAGCAGCACAGGAAGCTCTTCCTGCACTCAGGGCACTCACAGGGCTGCCCTTAGTGGTGCCTCCATTGATGGTAGGTCACGGCTGAGCTTTGCCGGAATCTCTTCCCACACTCGGGACACTCATAGGGCATCTCCCCGGTGTGGATGCGCCGGTGGCTGGTGAGGTGGGTGTTGCGCTGGAAGCCCTTCCCGCAGTCGGGGCAGCGGAAGGGCCTCTCGTCTGTGTGAGTGTGCAGGTGCAGCAGGAGATGGGAGCTGGTCTTAAACGCCTTCGAGCATTGATCAAACACGTACGGCCTCGCCCCAGGCCCCTCTCCGCTGTGGATGCGGCGGTGCCTGATGAGGGTGGAATTGTCATTGAAGCCCTTCCTGCAGTCAGGGCAGCGGAAGGGCCTCTCATCTGAGTGAATTGGCTGGTGCTGGAGGAGATGAGAACTGCTCTGAAACCTCTTCCTGCATTTATCACACTCGTAGGGTCTCTCTCCAGTGTGGATCCGCTGGTGATAGTTCAGGTTGCAGCGCTTGCTGAAGTTCTTCCCACACTCTCCACACTTGAAGGGCTTCTCCCCGGTGTGGCTCCTCTGGTGGACAGTCAGGTGGGAGCTCGTCCTGAAATTCTTCCCACACTCGGGACACTCGTATGGCCGCACCTCTGTGTGGATTCTCCAATGGCAGACCAGGTAGGTTCTCTTGCTGAAGCTCTTCCCACATTCCGAGCACTGGTGGGGCTTCTCCCCATCCTGAAGCTCTTCATCGACCCCCAGCTCCGAGCTCCGGCCGCCTTCCCGGCCCTGGGTGGGACTTTCCTCCTCAGATCCCCGTGATCTGCGTTTGCAGCCCCTCCTCGTGTGGGTTCTCCATGACTTTTCCTCTCCATTGGATTCCTGTACTGTGGAGCTGCTCAAAACAGCCTCTTCCACGAGGTTCTGCTGTGGGGATTTATCCTCCCTGCTCTCCATCCTCAGCTCCTGGTCTGGGGGAGGAAGGACAAGGACAGGATGGGATTTGCCTCTGTGCCACAGGGAAGGGCAAGGAGATCCCCCCAGTGCGTCCCCAGCAGGACAGCTTTGGCAGCAGGGTTGTCCTGCAGCCGGGGGCCGTGCTGGGCTGGGAGGTGGAGCAGGAGAGAGGGGGAAAGGGGCACTGACTTCCTCCTCACCTCCATTAAGCTCCTGGGACATCTTCCTCACAGCCTCCCCCACCTGCATCGGGCCAAGTTTTGGGAATGGGAAATCCTGGTTTGGGGGAAAACAAGGGCTGAGCGTGTTGGGTTTCATGGTCCCGCTGCCCAAGTGTAGCTGGAGAAGTCAGCGCCCCTTTCAGCCTCAGAAGGCCCGGAGCCCGCTCATTCCCAGCATCCCGCACCCCTCCAGGCAGCCGGTTTGTCCCCCGGCTCCGGGATCGCCCCTCTGTGCTCTCCCCGCTCCGGGGCTCCCGAGCTCCCCCCGGCTCTCCCGGGCATCTCCCAGCCCGAGATCGCCCCCGTGCCCGCCGGTACCAGGCGAACGTGAGACCGCCCATGCTCTCTCCACGGGAAATTTACGGTTCGGGTTTGGGATCCTGCAAGAGTCAAACATCCCCTGCCCCATGAAAAAACCCTCCCGGAGACCCCCCCACGATGGATCTGGTGCGAGCTCCCCCATCCCGCTCACCTGCGGCTGCTGGAGGGGGCGATGCAGCAGGAGCCGGGGGAGCTTCGGCCTGAGGGGCGGGGGAAGGCGGCGGGGAAACCAGCGTGGTTCTGCCGCTCGTCTTCCTCCCGCTCCTCCTCTTCCTCCTCCTCCTCCGTCCCTCCTCTTCCTCCCGCTCCTCCTCCGCTCCCAGCCCGGCCCGGGCAGTGCCGACCCCCAAAAGCAGCCGCGCTCTGTCCTGGGCGCGCGTTCCGAAACAACACTGCCCCGCGCGGCACTGGGAGTGATCCTGGGAGCAACGGGAGCGATCCTGAGAGCAGCGGGAAGGAACTGGGAGCGCTTTCCCTGCCAGTCCCGCTCTTACTGGGAGCACTGGGAGGGAACTGGGAACAAACAGCGCCCGGAGGCGGCTGAAGCCGGCGGTGGGCGAGGCCAAACCGCAGGGAGTGGTTATGGAAATACGGGAGCGATCGCGCGCTGGGATTGGTGGGCGGGAGCAGCGCGGGGTTTGCTCGGTTGTGTGAGGGCCGGGGGAGCCGGAACGATGGCGGCGGCGTGCGGTGAGAGGGGACGGAGAGCGGGAATGGGGACAGGGAGCGGGAACGGGACCAAGAATGGATATAGGGACCGAGAATGGGACCGGGGAAGGGGACTGGGACTAAGGACAGAGACTGGGAATGGAGACCGGGAATGGCACCGGGAATGCGGGCAGGGACCAGAAATGGCACCGGGAATGGGGACAGGAGCCGAGAATGGGGGCCGGCAGTGGGACCGGGGAAGGGAATAGGGACCAGGAATGAGACCAGAGATGGGGACAGGGTCCGCAAATGGAGACAAGGACCAAGGAGGAGAATATGGGAACGGGACGGGGAAGATGGAAACAGCAACCACAGAGAGAATATGGGCTGGGGATTGGTGCTCCAAAGTGTCCCAGTGAAAGCCAGCAGGGGCTGTGAGCTCTGCAGCTGGGCCTCCTCTGCGCTGCTGCGGCCCAGGGCCCAAAGGCGGGAACTGCAGCCTCGCTCCTGTCTCAAGAACAGGAGCCTCCTCCAGGCCCATGGCCCCTGCATGGCCCCAGCGTGAGGGAGGGCTCTGAGGCACAGCGGCTGCTGGCAGGAGGGGCTGCTCCGGCCAGCCGGGGGTCTCTGAGAAATGCCCAAAGCCTTGTGCTCTCTGCAGCTGGCCAAGGACAGCAGCAGGGCTGAACGGTTCGTGTGCCACAGCCAGCCCGAGCTGTGCAGCCCTCAGGAATGGGACCGGGACAGGACCGGGATTGGGAACAGGGCCAGGAATGGGGACAGGGACTGGGAATAGAACCAGGAATGAGACTGGAAATAGGAGATAAGGACAGGGACCAGAACAAGGACCAGGCTATTGGGACTGCAACCGGAAATGGGAACAGGGACAGGAATGGGGACAGGGACTGGGATATGATTGAGAAAATGGGAGAGGGACCTGGAATGGGACTGGGGATGAGAATATTGGAATGGGACAGGGAATATGGAAACAGGAACCAGAGAGAGAATATGGGACGGGGATTAGGAAGATGGTATCGGGATTGGGAACAGGAATACAGGAGTGAGAGTGGGAATGGGAATATGGGAAGTGAGACAGGGAATACAGAAATGGAAATGCGGGACCAGTAGTAGGATTGGGAATATGGGAACAGGACGGGGAATATGGGATTTGGAATATGGGAACGGCAATGTAAGGTTGACCCAGGACCTTTGTGGGATCTGGTCTGGCAGCTCTGGACCCCCGGGCCTCACTATCTCACAAGGACCAAAGTAAAGGACGGGAGGCGCTTTTCTCCTCGGGACCAAAAATCCCACCTTAACTGTGGAATCACTCCAGGCAGGTCCAAGAGGGGAAAAGAGATCAAGTGTCTGATCGCGGGTGATTTTAAACCCAGGGAAGGGGGGGCGGAGGAGAGAGGCCACGGCCAATGGGATACAACTGATGGGAGGGCTGAGGGGAGGAGTAACCCAGGGCAAGAGCAGCACCAGGGCTTTGGGGGAGAGGGGTGTGTGCGGGACAAACCATGTGATACAACATCAACTGTTCCCTGCAAAATAACAAGACCAGCCAGTGCAGAACAATAGCTAAAGAAACAACTTAGTGCAATACAACCAGACAGACAGGACAGGGACAGGGAATGAGACTGGGGATGGGATTCAGACTGGCATGGAAGCAGAATGGGCCCAAGAGTGGGGTGACATGGGAATGGGCCAGAGGAAAGGAGGGTGACAGCAGGGAGAGGGGGATCCTGCACAGGGAACTTCAGGAACCAGGATGAGGGAGATGGGAACAGTCCCAGGGCAGGGGGGCCTTGATCAGCTGCCCCGGAACCACAACCAGGGCCTCCCAGCACAGCTGGAGCCACTCAGCCTGGGGTGCCCAAAGCCCTGAGCAACCCCCAGATCCCTTCCAGGAACCCTCAAATCCCTTGGACCCAGCATCCCCCATATCTCCTGGAAGATCCCCCCATGTTCCCATCAATGTCTTAGTTCAATGTCTTTATTTTTTTACTCCAGTTTTGGGTGTTTTGAAGGGACAAAGAGAAATGAAAAGAAAACCCAGGCCATGGGGACCCAGGAGGATGTGGAGCCCGCAGGCAGGTGCCTTCCCAACACGGATCACTGGGCTCTGCCCACCGGGGGTCACTGGGGATCATCCAGCGTGGATCCTCCCATGAGGATGGAGGCTTGGAGCTGGAGCAGCACAGGAAGCTCTTCCCACACTCAGGGCACTCTCAGGGCTTCTCTTAGTGGTGGCTCTGTTTGTGTTGGGTCGAGCTACAGCTGTGCCTGAAGGTCTTCCCACACTCGGGACACTGGTGTGCTGTGCTTGAGGAGATCCAAACTGCTCCGAGCCTTTTTCCCACACTCGGAACACTCGTGGGGCTGTTCCCCAGTGTGGCCCTTCTGGTGGGAGGTCAGAGTGGATCGAACACTGAAGCTCTTCCCACATTCCAAGCACGTGTAGGGCCGTTCTGTGGTGTGCACCCGCTGGTGGTAGAGGTGAGAGCTGTGCCTGTACCTCTTGCCACATTCCCTACACTCCCAGCGCCGCTGCCCCGTGTGCACCTGAAGGTGGGTGAGGAGCCTGAAGCTCTGGGTGAAGCTCTTCCCACATTCCAAGCACTTGTGGGGCTTCTCCTCATCTTGAAGTTGCTCCCAGCTCTGAGCTCCGGCAGCCTCCCCAGCCTCAGGTGGGTCTTTCCTCCTCAGATCCCTGTGATCTGTGTCTGCAGCCTGTCCTTGTGCCCGATGTCCGGGGCTTTTCCTCCCCTTGGGTTCCTGTGCTGTGGAGCTGCTCAAAACAGCCTCTTCCACGAGGTTCTGCTGTGGGGATTTGTCCTCCCTGCTCTCCATCCTCAGCTCCTGGTCTGGGGGAGGAAGGACAAGGACAGGATGGGATTTGCCTCTGTGCCACAGGGAAGGGCAAGGAGATCCCCCCAGTGCGTCCCCAGCAGGACAGCTTTGGCAGCAGGGTTGTCCTGCAGCCGGGGGCCATGCTGGGCTGGGAGATGGAGCAGGAGAGAGGGGGAAAGGGGCACTGACTTCCTCCTCACCTCCATTAAGCTCCCGGGACATCTTCTTCTTCCTCCTCACGGCCTCCTCCTCCTCCTGCATCGGGCCAAGGTTTGGGAATGGCAAATCCTGGTTTGGGGGTGAAAACAAGGTGTGAGAGCTGGGGATTCCTCCTGCCCAAGCTCATCTCTAGAAGTCACAGGAGCAGGGATTGAGCTGGGAGAGGCCGGGATGGGCAGTGTGGGGCTCTCAGCTGCTCCCATCTGATGGGGGCAGGGGGAATCCAACGTGGGGAAAAGGAGAGGCAAACTGGGAAAATTGTGGGCTGCAAATCCACACTTGGGCTTGGTCAGGACCCTGGGTAGGAAATTCCATCCCTCTGGGCTGATGCCCGAAATATAAACTGGAAATAAATCCCCACAGAGCGGTGTTTTTAGATGTCACGTGCTGTGGTATATTCATGCAGTAGGTGTTGCTCAGTGTCTCTGTGTCACTACAACATCATCACCTACCTGCAGGACTCATTTACATTGTATGAGCTCATGGGTATTATAGTTCTTCTGCAGTGCACTTGCATATTCTTAATCTGGGGTCTGTCAGGAGTCTGTGATTGTCCTGGTTTTGCAGGGAGGGCATTTTAGGAAAGGCTTCCAAGGCTTTCTTCGCATATGAAGTTTTCAACTTGGTCTTTGGAGCATGTACAATTGTGGTGTTCCTTGGTGTGTCTGGTCCTAACCAGCCTAAATTGTTTGTTTTGTGGCTCATTGGCTTTGCACAATTTCTCGTTAGTACTATCCCTATCTATCTCTGAAGCTCTGCATCTGGTGAGTTTTTTTTCTTCTTTTTTTCTGTCTATTCAGCATTAAGCAACTAGTTAACCATATACAAGCCATTGCATTGTAGAACGTTATTTATATCAGGTAGTATAGGCACAAAAAAAGGATGATTCAGGTTATCTAGGTATATTTATATAGATATATAAAAAGTCATTATTTAGGTTCTATTGATATCAGGTTATATAGATCTATCAGGTTATACTGATATAACTCAAGCTATATCATCACTTTGTAACTTTGATCTAAGTTCTGTCGGCATCAGGGCCCTTCCCAAAGGCCTGGAGGTGTTGGAGCAGGGACTGCAGAGACGGGTGAGGGATCCCAGGAGTGAGATTTTGGGGATGGGATCCGTGGGGATGGGAATGTCCCGGGGCAGAGTCACACATGAGCCAGGTGTGCAGGGCAGGACCTTGCCCTGACCCCAAGCACTGTCCCAGCTGCAGGATCTGCTTCCCATCAGCCTCTTCCTCCTGTGGCCCCAGGCCCAGCTTGGTGCTGAACAAAGGGGCTGGGCCAGCGTCATCCCCTGGTGGGGGCTGTGCACTCCCTGTGCCCCCTCCCCAAATTCCCTCTGGGGGGAGCAGGAGCTGGGGCAGGAGCCCTGTGGGGAGGGACAAGGGGTTGACACCAGGATGGGAGGGTCACACACAGCCCAGGGGGATCCCCCCTCACTCCCAGGGTGCCAGGAAGACAAACCCCTACATGGAGCCCCTGTCCCCCAGGAGCACCTTGTGGGCAGGGTCTGGTGGCAGCTCTGGGGGAGGTCTGGGGGGTCATGACTGCCTAAAACCCCCTCCCAGCCCGCTCAAACCACCCCACAGATCTCTGCTCACTCCGCAAACCATTCCATGCAACAGAAATGGCCTCAAGATCCATCAAAACTCTTTTCCACCCCTCCAAAGACCCACCCAAATTCTTTCTAAGCTGCACAGCTCTTCCAGAACTCCGAAAACTCCCCCACAGACCCCTCAAAAGCCCCCTACACCCTCCCACAACCAAAAATGCCCCTTAGAGCACACAAAACCCCCTTTCAGTCTTCTCAGCATTCCCTAATCCCCCTCCCATCTCCACATGGCACTGACCAGGAGAGGTTTGTGGACAGGAACATCCACAGCTGGGAGCAGCTCAGGCACTTCATCACCGTTTTAGGCACTTCCATCCCTTTGGGCTCTTGCCAGAGGCCTGCAGATGTTGGAGAGGGGACTGCAGGGAGGGATGAGGGATGCCAAGGGTGGGGTTTTGGGCACAGGAGGAGGGGCTGTGTGAGCCACTTGCTGGGGTGTCCATCTGGAGTCCCCCCTGGTGGTCCCAGGGCCCCAGGCTGCAGAGCTGTCACCACCTCCTACTTGGGGTGGTGGCTCTGGGGGGACCTCTGCTCCTTGGGGCTCTTCCTGCAGCCAGAGAACTTGGAGGGACCCTCCTCTGGCTGGGTCCTCCAGGCGTTCCATGAGCTTTGCTCCATGAGCTCCTACTGGAAGTGACTGGGCTCTCCTGGGATCATACAGAGATCATACTGGGAGTGACTGGGAATGGCTCCAAGCATGCTGAGGGCAACTGGGATGTACTGGGAGTGTCTGTAACCCTATTGGGAGTGACAGAGACCACACTGGGAACAACAGGGACCATGCTGGAGGCAACTGGGAGCAAGTGGGAGTGACTGGGTCTACACTGAGGGCAACTGGGCATGACTGGGACCCTGGTGGAAGAGACTGGGATCATACAGAGAGTGACTGGGACCATACTGGAGGCCACTGGTATCACACTGGGAGCAACAGGGAGCAATTGGAACCATGCTGAGGGCAACAGGGATCATACTGGGAGTGACTGGGCTCTGGGAAGCACAGGACGGTGAGGAGCAGGAGGACAACTCCCATCCCAGCCCCACAGATAACCCCTATTGCTGTGGATCCCCCCAGCCCCTGGCTCCCCAAGCTCAGCCCTGCTCTGACTGTTCTGGACTTGCAGCAGCTCTGGGTCAGTGGGGGATGTGCTGGGTGCACTCACCAGGCTGGCTCTGGGACTCCCAATATTCTGGCTCAAATCTGGCCCTGCTCAAAGGGGGTCCCAGCCAGTTGCATGCAAAGGTGGGTGAGGAGGCTGGAGCACTGCCTGAAGCTCTTCCCACATTCCAAGCACTTGTAGGGCTTCTCCCTGCCATGAAGGTGCTCAGGAACCACCAGCTCCAAGCTGCATCTGGATCTCCGGCTGCTTTCCCAGCACAGGGTGGGCCTTTCCTCCTCACGGCTTCCTGGGCTGGGTATGCAGCCCCTCTTCATGTGGGATCTCCGGGGCTTTTTGTCCCCATTGAATTCCTGCACTGTCAAGCCTCTCAGAACAGCCTCTTGCATGAGGTTCTGCTGTGGAGATTTGTCTTCCCTGGTCTCTGGCCTCAGCTCCTTTTATGGGGGAGGAAGGACAAGGAGAGAAAGGAACAAGAAAAAAGGAAGGAAGGAAGGAAGGAAGGAAGGAAGGAAGGAAGGAAGGAAGGAAGGAAGGAAGGAAGGAAGGAAGGAAGGAAGGAAGGAAGGAAGGAAGGAAGGATGGATGCTGGGCTGGGATATGGAGCAGGAGAGAGGGGGAAAGCAGCACTGACTTCTTCCTCACCTGCCTGGGGCTGCCAGGGCATCTTCATCTTCCTCATGGTCTCCTCCTCCATCTGGTCAAACTTTGGGAACTGAAATTCCTTTTATGGGGGAAAAACAAGGTGTGAGTGTGTTGCCTTGGGTGTTCCTCCTGCCCAATTCCATCTCCAGAAGTCACCAGGTATCTGGTGTTCATAAAAACTTCCAGACCACCAAGGTTCAGCCACCCTCATAAAAACCCAAACCACCAGGATTCACCAAACAACCATTCACCCAGGAGTTCCCCCACTCTGGTCTCTCCACTTTGGGGTTCAGGGGTCCCTCCTGCCTGGCCTTCTGCAGCTCCAGTGTGTATTGGCATCTCCTCTCTCTGGGCTGCAGGGGCTCCTGGCAATCCCAGAGGTTCCCTTCCCTGGGCTCCCAGGTGGGTGTCAGAGGGGCTCCAGGGGTACCAGCTGTGCGGGGTCCCCGTTTCAGGGCCCCGGGGTACCCATGGGTCTCTCTTGTCCATGGTCCCAACATCTCCAGGCTGCAGAGGGTCCGGTCCCCCCTATCCGGGCTCCACGTTCCAGGCTCCCGGGGTCCCCCTTATCGGGATGTCCGACCCCGCAGGCTGCAGAGGCTCCCCCAGCTCCGGTGCCGCCCTCTCCGCTCTCCAGCCCCGCCGGTGCCGGGCGATCCCCCCGTGGCTCGGGGCTGACAATGCAGCCCAACCACCCCCGCGGGAGGGTCCCACGCATCCCCCGGCCCAGCGCCGGGGCTCTGCCGGCACCAACACCGAGACCCCCCAAAATTCTGTCCCGGAGCCCCCCGAGCAGAGAGCTCTGCCCAGCGGCTCCCGGGGAAAGGCGGCGGTGCTCGGCAGCGGCCCCAGCCCGCCCAGCCTGCGGGAATTCCCTCATATCGGGACAGAACCCTGCCCCAAAGGAGGCACCTGGAACACCTGCCTGCGGCTCCTCCCTGCCCCCAAGATCCTGGGAGCTTCCCCGCTGCTGCAGGTGGGGATTTGGACCAGGGAGGCTCTGCGGGCCTCCCTGGGCTGTGCCCCCTCCCCGCCCGTGCCGGCCCCGGTGAATCGGTAAAACCAAAAATCGTGGGCAAAGACTCTCGAACTCGTCACCGTTAGAAAGTGGTGTGTTTATTACACCGGCGGGTGGCACAGGCAGGGTCGTCCCTGAAATGTGTGACTGCACCACACAAGGACTTTTGCCTTCTATTTATTTCCCAAAAACAATACATATGCATAACCCCAGCACCTCCCATGCCCGCTTTTGTGAAATACAAAGCTGTGTTTTGTGTCAGGTACATACAGGCAACGTGTGTATTTGTGATTGTGATATCTGTGGAAACCGACCATGGGACACTTGTAAAGACGAATTCTAATAATAACTGAGAAAAGTAAAGCATGGAAGAAGGCCTTTGAACCTATCCTTTGTTCACAATTAACCTTTATAAGTCTTAAGTTGATTTAGGAGCATTTGAATTAAAGCTTTAAGGATGTTGCTTTTAGACAGGAACTTTCTGCTTGTAGCTAAGCCCGAAAGAGTTTTGCAATAATAACCTTTTGAAGTATAATTTTAGACTATTGCTTGTAGTAAGGATCTTTGAAACTATAGCTTTAGAATATATAAAAAGGAAACATGCTTATCTCACGCCTTAACAAAACAGTGAAAAGCAGCTTGAGAAAGGAAGATGAACATCAACTCAATGATTAATAGTTTTGACCAAGGGAAGCTGCACATCACTGTTATGAGATTTATAGTCCTTGCAATTAAAAGGTGGACCCACATCTGGAAACTGGAACCGCATCAGCTGGGATACTTCTTTCTTCTTTCAGAAGCCAGACCACCATCATGTCGGGATACTCCTTTCTGGGATACATCCTGAGAAAAACGAAATCACAATAGTGTATAGAATTGTGCCATAAAAATTGGAAATAGAAACTGCTGATGAGTAAAAAATTTGGAATAGAAACTGCTGAGAAAGCTTATGAGTACCTGTATAAATACCTGTAAGCCTCAAGTATCGGTGTGCAGTTGGAGGGAAAACTTCCCCCACTGTACCCAGCGCTGTATTGCTCATACTTTACCATATTAATTAATAAATTGATTGCTGCTTGAATACTGACCTAGTCAAGCTTCTCATTTATAACACTTTGTATAAAAATGAGATCATTAGTCCTTCATGAGTCCTTCATTCTTCTCTTGAATTGGGTTGGTGGTCCTGAATTGGGTCAGTGGTCCCGGGGAAGAAGACAGGAAGGTCTTGGTCAGGTCTCTGTGACCCTCTGGCACAATCCAAGGCCCCCTGCTTGCTGATGGATTGACACAGAGTCCAGGTGCTGGGCATTGTTCTACTGGTTTCAATATGCTCCTATAATGGTTCACTTGCTCCACTTCCTTCAACAAATGAGCTCATAACAATTAGCTTTAGCTTAAGCATCTAATAATCATTAACCTATTGTTGGTTTATCTAACTTCATTATGAACTGGTTCTAACTCTCACCTAAAATCCTAAATTTTTAAATCATGACTCACGGGTGCTGATGTTTGGCCCGGGCTCTCTCGCTGCTCCCGGCTCCCGCAGGATCCCAGCGTGAGCGGGCCCCGAGCGCCCGGCGCCGCAGGGCCCCAAGCCCCTGCTCAGCCCAGGGTCAGTGTCCATGGCCAGCCCCTGCCATGGGCTCCGGCCACTGCCCGCCCGGCACCACCTGCATCTCCCAGGGCAGCTGGCTCCAGCCACCACTGGAGGTTCCGCAACGAGGCGGAACATTCAGCTCATGGAATCTTTGTTATCTGTGCTTACAAGTGCAAAACCAGCTGCTGCTGAGACAATGCTAGCTCTGAGTGAAGGCTTCCCACCTGTTAGAGATACATATTATAATAATGGCTTTTCGCAAATAAAAAATGGATTTTATATGTGTAATGTTAAACTAACTTTGTTATACGGTTTTTCTTTCTCTTGTTAATTAAGCTTAGACATAGAAGTGAAATAGCTCTGCTTATGTTAAAATGCCTGCTTGGATGGGATAACATCCAATGAACATAGGATGAGGACACCTGCTACAGGTATGTCAAATATCAGCACTCACCGTATGAAGACAGTGTGGACCAAGACCCAAAAACTGGAGGTGATAAAAAAGGACTAAATCCACAACCAAGGAATCTGCATATTCTGGCCAAGGTGCACCCGGCCAGAATACCCTTTGCTCTATGGTCCCTGTCTCCTATTGTCCTTTATTACACTTTTTAAATTTTCACAGGAGACTGAACTTGTTTTTCACACTACCCAAAATGCTGCATTCAGTTCTGACACACCATTAAGAAATCCCAGAGCAAACTGAAAGCTGACTACAGAATTTTGCAAAATCACATCCAAGAACATTTTGTCATAAAATCACAAATATTAACAGATACTGGGAAAGTCAACAACATTACAAAACAAGGTTCCAACACTGGGACTAGAAGAGTTCAGGCAATGCATTTGATTGGAATGAGCCCTCTCTTTCTGACATGTGAGCAATGCCATCGAATTTCCCAAACCAGGGAAATGGGGAGCCCTGGCAGCAGCAGCTTCACATACAGCAATGACACAGAACAGGGCAGGGCAAGAGGCTGGAAAAAGGATAACTTCTACTTGCAATTAAGAACTCTTGTTTCAAGTTCTACTAAAGACACTCTTAATATAGAGTCAAAAAGATTAAAAAATACTAGTAGTAACTGTAATATTAAGAGCAAAAGTAGCCAAAATAGGAATAATAAGAATGAATAATGGTAATAAAACCCGACCATACTTATACTAGGATTGCATGGCCAGGTTTTGGTAAGAGGTGGCCCTAGGAGCACCTTCTGTGAGAGGATGATGGAAGCAGCTGCTCCTCCATGTCCCACAAACGCAATTCCAGCCAGCTCCAGGACAGACCAGCCACTGGCCAAGGCTGGGCCTGTTAGAAATGGTGGTAACACCTTTGGGATAAGAGATGTACGAAAATCGGTTATCATGCAGTTGTAGCTGTGACCAGGGTGAGAACATGTGAGAGAGGAACAACTCTGCACACCCCAGGGCAGGGCAGGACAAGGGGCAGGAGCTGCTGCAGGGGCTGGAGCTGATTGCCCTGAGATTCCCTGGGGCAGCCCCTGGGGAGGCAGCTGAGCCCCTGCAGCCCATGGAGGGCACGGAGAGCAGAGATGCACCTGCAGCGCCTGGAGGAGCCCGTGCTCGAGCAGGGGGTGTCTGAGCAGGGGCTGGGACCCCATGAGAAACCTGTGCTGGAGCAGGGACCAGGCAGGGGCCTGCAAACCCATGGAGAGAGGAGCCCACGCTGGAGCAGGGTCTGTCCACGTGAGCCCATGGGAGAGTGAGGCACGCTGCAGCAGTTTGTGAAGAGCTGCTGTCCCTGAGATGAACTCACCTTGGAGAAGTTCATGGAGAAGTGTCTCCAGCAGGGACCCCATGGTGCAGCAGGGGAACGACTCCTCTCCTTGAGTAGCAGGAGAAATAACAGGAATGAACTGAGCAGAACCCCCATGCCTGTCTGTCTGCACCACTGGGGGAGGAGGCAGAGCTGGGAGGGAGGGAGGGAGGGAGGGAGGGATGGGCAGAAGGTGTTTTTAAAGCTTTATTTTACTTCTCACTATCCTGCTCTGATTGATAGTAATAAATTCAATTAATGTCTCTAATTTTGAACTGTTTTGCCCATGATGGCATTTGCTGAGTGATCTGTCCCAGTCCTTAACTCAACCCATGAAGACTTCATTCTATTTTCTCCTCGCCATCTCTGGAAGGGATTGAGAGCAGCTTTGGTGGGTGCCTGACATCCATCTCCGCTCCTTGTGATGTCACAGGCCCATGAGTGTCCCAAGTGTGGGAAGAGCTTCTGCCAGAGCTCAGCCTTGACCCAACACCAATGGAGGCACCACTAAGGGCAGCCCTGTGAGTGCCCTGAGTGCGGGAAGAGCTCCGTGCACTGCTCCAGCTCCATCCCCCATGGGACAGTCCACGCCGGATGATCCCCAGTGACCCGAGGTGGGCAGAGCCCCGGTGATCCTTGGTGCTGGTGATCCATGTTGGGAAGACACCTGCCTGGGGGGCTCCAATTCATCCTGGCTCCCGGCACCCTTGATTGTCTTTTAATTTCTCTTTGTCCTTTCAAAAAAACCAAAAACTGGGTAAAAATAAA
Organism: Melozone crissalis; assembly: GCF_028551555.1. NCBI lineage: Eukaryota > Metazoa > Chordata > Aves > Passeriformes > Passerellidae > Melozone > Melozone crissalis. Next base: position 1,097,096 of record NW_026535830.1, read on the forward strand.
GATGTTGAACTAAGGCAAGGATGGGGACATGGGGGAATCTTGCAGGGGATGTGGGGGATGCTGGATTAGAGGGAGCTGAGGTTTCCTGGGAGGGACTTGGGGGTTGCTCAGGCCTTTGGGCACCCCAGGCCGAGCAGTTCCAGCTGCACTGGGAGACCCCGGTGGAGGTTCTGGGGCAGCTGATCAAGGAGCCCCTGGCCCAGGACTGTCCCCATGTCCCCCCTCTCAGTTCCCAGTGTCCCCTGTGCAGGATCCCTCTCTCCCTCCCATTCCCATGTCACCCTGCTCTGGGACACGTTGTGCTCCCATCCCAGCGTGAATCCCACTCCCGGTCTCAATTTCTGTTTCTGTCCCACATTCCCTGTCCTGTTCCTATTCCTGGTCCCAATGCTCCTCTGAGATTTCCATTCCTGTATTCCCTGTCCTGTTCCCATATTCCCATTCCTGGTCCCATTCCAGGTCCCTCTCCCACATTCCTGGTCCTAGTCCTGGTCCCTGTCCCCATTCATGTCCTTGTCCCCAGTCCCGTATTTCCTGTCCCTGTATCCATGCCCGATCCCAGTATTGGTCCCAGTCCCGTACTCCCGGTCCCATTCCCGAGGGCCGCCTCTCCCATGGGGCCCTGAGGGCTGCACAGTTCGGGCCGGCTGTGGCACACGAACCGTTCAGCCCTGCTCCTGTCCTTGGCCAGCTGCAGAGAGCACAAGGCTTTGGGCATTTCTCAGAGGCCCCCGGCTGGCCGGAGCAGCCCCTCCTGCCAGCAGCCGCTGTGCCTCAGAGCCCTCCCTCACGCTGGGGCCATGCAGGGGCCATGGGCCTGGAGGAGGCTCCTGTTCTTGAGACAGGAGCGAGGCTGCAGCTCCCGCCTTTGGGCCCTGGGCCGCAGCAGCGCAGGGGAGGCCCAGCTGCAGAGCTCACAGCCCCTGCTGGCTTTCACTGGGATACTTTGGAGCACCAATCCCCAGCCCATATTCTCTCTGCGGTTGCTGTTTCCATGTTCCCCCTCCCGTTCCCATATTCCCATCCCAGGTCTCATTCACAGTCCCTGTCCCCATTCCCATCCCCATCCCCGGTCCCTGTCCCCATTCCCGCTCTCTATCTCCATTCCCTGTCCCCATCCCCGGTCCCTGTCCCCATTCTCATCCTCACTCCCCAGCCCCATTCCCGCTCCCTGTCCCCATTCCCGCTCTCCGTCCCCTCTCACCGCACGCCGCCGCCATCGCTCCGGCCCCCCCCCGGCCCTCACATAACCGAGCAAACCCCGCGCTGCTCCCGCCCACCAATCCCAGCGCGCGATCGCTCCCGTATTTCCATAACCACTCCCTGCGGTTTGGCCCCGCCCACCGCCGGCTGCAGCCTCCTCCAGGCGCTGTTTGTTCCCAGTTCCCTCCCAGTGCTCCCAGTAAGAGCGGCACTGGCAGGGAAAGCGCTCCCAGTTCCTTAACGCTGCTCTCAGGATCGCTCTCGGTGCTCCCAGGATCGCTCCCAGTGCCGCGCGGGACGGGCCCGCTGTGAAACCCGCCCAGGTCAGAGCGCGGCTGCTTTGGGGGGTCTGCATAGCCCGGGCCGGGCTGGGAGCGGAGGAGGAGTGGGAGGAAGAGGAGCGACAGAGGAGGAGGAGGAAGAGCAGCACCAACACCCCGCGGTTTCCCCGCTCAGCCCGCCGCTCTCCCGGATCCGCCGGCATCGCCCGCTCAGCCGGAACCCGCAGGTGAGCGGGCTGGGGGAGCTCGCCCCAAATCCATCGGAGGGGTCTCCGGGATGTTTTTTTTGCAAGGCAGGGAATGTTTGGCGGGACGCCAAAGCTCGGCCGGAAATGCCCCTGCAGGGATCTTGGGGGGGGTCCCACGTTGCGATCGCCCGGTACCGGCGGGCCCAGGGGCGATCTCGAGTTTGGGGACGCCCGGGAGAGCCGGGGGGGAACGCGGGAGCCCCGGAGCGGGGAGAGCGCAGAGGGGCGATCCCGGAGCCGGGGGACAAACCGGCTGCCTGGAGGGGTGCGGGAGGCTGGGGATGAGCGGGCTCCGGGCCCCCCTTGGCTGAAAGGGGCGCTGACTTCTCCAGCTGCACTTGGGCAGCGGGAACATCAAACCCAATTCAGTAAGCCTTGTTTTTCCCCCCAGACCAGGATTCGTTATTCCCAAACCTTGGCAGGATGAAAAAGGAGGAGGCCATGAGGAAGAGAAAGATGGCCCGGGAGCCCCAGGCAGGTGAGGAGGAAGTCAGTGCCCCTTTCCCCCTCTCTCCTGCTCCATCTCCCAGCCCAGCACGGCCCCCGGCTGCAGGACAACCCTGCTGCCACAGCTGTCCTGCTGGGGATGCGCTGGGGGGATCTCCTTGCCCTTCCCTGTGGCACAGAGGCAAATCCCATCCTCTCCTTGTCCTTCCTCCCCCAGACCAGGAGCTGAGGATGGAGAGCAGGGAGGACAAATCCCCACAGCAGAACCTCCTGGAAGAGGCTGTTTTGTGCAGCTCCACAGCGCAGGAACCCAATGGGGAAGAAAAGCCCCGGAGATCCCGCATGAGGAGGGGCTGCAAACGCAGATCACAGGTATCTGAGGAGGAAAGACCCACCCTGGGCCTGGGAGGCGACCGGAGCTCGGAGCTGGGGGTCCATGAGCAGGTTCAGGATGGGGAGAAGCCCCACAAGTGCTCGGAATGTGGGAAGAGCTTTAGTAAGAGATCCTCCCTGATCATCCACTGCAGAATCCACACTGGGGAACGGCCCTATGAGTGTGGGCAGTGTGGGAAGAGCTTCAAGAGGAACTCTGAACTGAGCAGACACCAGAGGATCCACACAGGAGAACGGCCCCATGAGTGTCCCCAGTGTGGGAAGAGCTTCTACAACCGTCCTGACCTGATCAAACACCAGAGGAGCCACACAGGGGAGAGGCCCTATACATGTGGGGTGTGTGGGAAGAGCTTCAGCCATAGCTCCGGCCTGATCATCCACATGGTAATCCACTCGGGGGAGAGGCCCTACGAGTGTGGGCAGTGTGGGAAGAGCTTCAGAAGGAGCTACGAACTGAGCAGACACCAGAGGAGAAACACAGGGGAACAGCCCTACAAGTGTCCCGAGTGTGGGAAGAGCTTCTGCAAGCGTCCTGACCTGATCAAACACCAGAGGAGCCACATGGGGGAAGGTCCCTACGAGTGTGATAAATGCAGGAAGATGTTTTACACCAAGTCCAATCTCATCAAGCACCAGCGCACTCACACAGAGGAGAGGCCCTTCCACTGCCCCGACTGTGGGAAGGGCTTCAGGTACAATTGCACCCTCATCATCCACCAGAGGAGCCACACCGGGGAGAGGCCATACAAGTGTGATAAATGCATGAAGAGGTTTCAGACCAGCTCCCATCTCCTGCTGCACCAGTGCATTCACACAGATGAGAGGCCCTTCCGATGCCCCGACTGTGGGAAGGGCTTCCAGCACAACTGCACCCTCGTCAAGCACCGGCGCATCCACACCGGGGAGAGGCCCTATGAGTGTTCTGAGTGTGGGAAGAGCTTCTCTCAGAGCGGTGACTTGGCCAGACACCAAAGGAGCCATCACTAAGGGCAGCCCCATGAGTGCCCCGAGGGCAGGAAGAGCTTCCTGCACTGCTCGAACACCATCCCCCACAGAGGGATCCACCCTGGCTGATCCCAAGTGACCCTCGCTGGGCAGAGCCCGGGCAATCCCTGGTGCCAGTGATCCATCTTGGTAATCACTGGTCTGTGGGCTTCACATCCTCCTGGCACCCCATGGCCTGGATTTTCCTTTCATTTCTCTTTGTCCCTTCAAAACACCCAAAACCGGGGTAAAAATAAAGACATTGAAATAAGCCATTGATGGGGACATGGGGGGGATCTTACAGGGGATGGGGGCCATGCTGGGTTTGAGGGAGGTGAGGGTTCCTGGGAGGGATTTAGGGGTTGCTCAGGGCTTTGGGCAGAACAGGCCCAGTAGCTGCAGAAGTGCGGGGAGACCCTGGCGAAAGTTGTGGGGCAGCTGATCAAGGACCCCCTGCCCTGGAACTGTCTCCATGTCCCTCTGTCCTGGTTGCCAGTGTCCCCTGTCCAGGATCCCCCTCTCCCTGCTGTCACCCCCGTCTCACCCACCCATTCCCATGTCACCCTGGTAGCGTTCCACTCCCATCCCAGCCTGAATCCCATTCCCAGTCACATTCCCTGTCCCATATTCCAAGTCTCTGTTCCCCTTCTCTTATTCACGGACCCGCTCCTGTTCCCATATTTCTATTTCAATATTCCCTGTCCCATATCCATATTCCAATTCTTGGTCCCTGTCACCATTCTCTGTGCCATTCCAGTTCCGGGTGCCATTTCTGATCATGTCCCCATTCCCATTCCTCTTCCCGGTCCCCATTCCCGCTCCCTGTCCCCATTCCCGCTCCCTGTCCCCTCTCACCGCACGCCGCCGCCATCGCTCCAGCCCCTCCGGCCCTCACATAACCGAGTAAACCCCGCGCTGCTCCCACCCACCAATCCCAGTGTGCGACCGCTCTCCTCATAACCACGCCTTCTATGGTGGCCCCGCCGGCTGCAGCCGCCTCCGGGCGCTGTTTGCTCCCAGTTCCCTCCCAGTGCTCCCAGTAAGAGCGGGACTCGCAGGGAAAGCGCTCCCAGTTCCTTCCCGCGGCTTTTAGGATCTTTCCCAGTGCTCCCTGTTATGAACAAAATTCGGGTAATATTTTTTTTGTGAGAAAAAGTTACAAAAAGCAGCCAGATCACTGTAGCTGCTGAAGTTCTTCGTGTTTTGTTATTGTAATCACGAGTCGTTGTGGCTAATCGCTCCTTTTGTATCAGCAGAGCCTCGCCCGAGGCTAAGGTGTACTTTTCCCAGAAGGGTGGGAACCTTCCCGAACAGTAGAAGGGACCCGAGAAGGTGGGGGGGGTTATGCAAAGTGACTCCAAAACCACAATGCAGCATGGGTCCCCCGCTGTACGGAGAAACCCCAAAAACAACGAGCCACCTAAGAGTTGAGAGACTGGAGTGATGTCTGGACGTGAGGAGCCGAGTGCCGAGCCTGCAGAGACGCGGAACACCTTCGGACACTCTCGCCCTGACCATGGGAGAAGCCCTCGGAGATGAGGGCCTGTTGAGACAGCCGGCAAAAGTACCATCTGACGGGGATCAGCAGGCCCTGAAGGCTCCCACGAGGATCTGATCCCCAGCTCTGCCCCTTGTGGACAGAGCTGTGCATATCCTCCTCCTCTGAGTCGCCTTGGGAGAGATGACAGATGCTGCAGACCTGCCGAGCTGCCCAATCCTGAGCTGATCACTTTTAATAAAGGCATTAAAAAGGAGAAGAAGTCTCCTACCCCTGTTTATTTCACTCCCAGTTTCACTCCCCAGTTTCACTGTTCTGCTGTTTCGGAACCCGCCCAGGGCAGAGCGTGGCTGCTTTTGGGTGTCAGCATTGCCCGGGCCGGGCTAGGAGTGAAAGAAAAGCGGAGGAAGACGAGGAACAGACGAGGAGTAAGAGGAGGAGCGGAAGGAAGAGGAGCGGCAGAACCACGTTGGTTTCCCCGCCGCCTTCCCCCGCTGCTCAGGCCGAAGCTCCCCCGGTTCCTGCTGCATCGCCCCCTCCAAGAGCCGCAGGGGAGCGGGATGGGGGAGCTCGCACCAGATCCATCGTGGGGGGGTCTCCGGGGGGGGGGGGTGGTTCGTGGGGCAGGGGATGTTTGACTCTTGCAGGACCTCAAACCCGAACTGTGAATTTCCCGTGGAGGGAACAGCCTCACGTTCGCCTGGTACCGGTGGGCACAGGGGCGATCTCGGACTGGGAGATGCCCGGGAGAGCCGGGGGGAGCTCGGGAGCCCCGGAGAGGGGAGAGCGCAGAGGGGCGATCCCGGAGCCGGGGGACAAACCGGCTGCCTGGAGGGGTGCGGGAGGCTGGGGATGAGCGGACTCCGGGCCCCCCAAGGCTGAAAGGGGCGCTGACTTCTCCAGCTGCTCTTGGGCAGCGGGAACATCAAATCCAATGCGTTCAGCCCTTGTTTTCCCCCAAACCAGGATTCCCCATTCCCAAACCTTGGCCTGATGCAGGAGGAGGAGGAGGCTGTGAGGAAGATGGCCCGGGAGCCCCAGGCAGGTGAGGAGGAAGTCAGTGCCCCTTTCCCCCTCTCTCCTGCTCCATCTCCCAGCCCAGCACGGCCCCTGGCTGCAGGACAACCCTGCTGCCAAAGCTGTCCTGCTGGGGACACACTGGGAGGATCTCCTTGTCCTTCCCTGTGGCACGGAGGCAAATCCCATCCTCTCCTTGTCCTTCCTTCCCCAGACAAGGAGCTGAGGCCAGAGACCAGGGAGGTCAAATCCCCACAGCAGAACCTTGTGGAAGTTGTTTTGTGCAGCTCCACAGCACATGCATCAAAAGGGAAAGAAAAGCCCCATAGATCTCTCACGAGGAGAGTCTGCAAACGCAGATCACAGGGATCTGAGGAGGAAAGACCCACCCTGGGCCAGGGAGGGAGCTGGAGCTCTGAGCTGGGGGTCCATGAGCAGCTCCAGGTTGGGGAGAAGTCTCACAAGTGCTCAGAATGTGGGAAAAGCTTCTCCCTGAGATCCTCCCTGATCCGCCACATGAGAATCCACACAGAGTCCCTACAAGTGTGATAAATGCAGGAAGAGGTTTCAGATGAGTTCCTGTCTCGTCAGGCATCGGCGGAGTCACAAAGGTGAGAGACCCTTCTGCTGCCCCCATTGTGCAAAGGGCTTCAGGAACAACTCCGGCCTCATCACTGCCTGCGCATCCACAGCGGGGAGAGGCCCTACGAGTGTCCTGAGTGTGGAAAGAGCTTCACCCAGAACTCCACCCTGACTGCCCACCTGAGGACCCACACGGGGGAACGGTCCTACGAGTGTGCAGAGTGTGGGAAGAGCTTCAGGACGAGCTCTGAACTGACCATCCACCAGAGAAACCACACTGGGGAACGGCCTTTTGAGTGTGGGGAATGTGGGAACAGCTACCAGAGGAGGTGCCACCGGGCCCGCCACATGGAAGTCCACACAGGGCTGGAACAGCCCTACAAATGTGGGCGGTGTGGGAAGAGCTTCATGTCAAAGTCCCACCTGATTGACCACCAGAGGAGCCACACTGGGGAGAGGCCCTATGAGTGTGATAAATGCATGAAGAGGTTTCAGACCAGCTCCTTTCTCCTCCTGCACCAGCAGCTTCACACAGATGAGAGGCCCTTCCGCTGCCCTGACTGCAGGAAGGGCTTCAAGCAGAACGCTGCTCTCATCAGCAACTGGTGCATCCACACCGGGGAGAGGCCCTACGAGTGTTCTGAGTGTGGGAAGAGCTTGTGTCAGAGCTCTGTCTTGAGCAGGCACCAACAGAGCCTGCACTAAGGGCAGCCCTGCGAGTACCCCAAGTGCAGGAAGAGCTTTGTTCCTGTGACACCCTTTGTCCTCTGATTTTGGGTCCTTTCTCCCCACTTTGGACGTTTCCCCCTGTTTTGGATCCTTTCCCCGTCTTTTGCGTCTTTTCTCTCTATTTTGTGTCTTTTCCTCCCTATTTTGGATCCTTTCTGTGTCATTTGGGTCCTCCCCCCATTTTGGGTCACTCTTCCCCTATTTGGGGTCCTTTTCCCCCTTTTTGGCTCCTTTCCCTCATTTCCATCCTTCCCCCCCCCAGTTTTGAACCTCCTCCCTTTTGACTTGGTGAAGTTTTGGGTGCATCCCACCCTCCAACCCTCTCCATACCCCTAAACCCCCTTCACCCCCACCCCCGTCCACCCAGGCATGTCCCCAGCTGTGTTCCTAACTGTCCCCCCATGCCACATGGACTCAGTGCTCGCTATCCTGGATGCCCTTGAGTCCCCAGCCCAGGACTGTGGATCTCCTTTTCCAGGAGTTCCAGAGCTGGCCTGGCTTCCAGGGCATACCAGTGGCACTGGGGCTCGGAGTGGGTGGCCTGGTGGGGTTGCTGGGACGGGGTTTGGGGTCATCTTGGCACTGACCGAGGGTCGTGTGCACTCTGCAGTGAGGAGTGGCCCTGGCCGGAGAGCATGGGATGGATGGGGGCAGGAGAGGTTGGACCCTGGTCCAGATGGACACGAGAGCATGGATCCCACTCTGGATGGACCCTGGTGCAGATGGACACCAGAGCCATGGATCCCACTCTGGATGGACCCTGGTGCAAATGGACACCAGAGCCATGGATCCCAGCTGGATTCTGATCTGGACAGCCCCGACCCTGCAGCCCCCCAGCCTGGCCTGCCCCCAGGCCAGATGACCACCAGCCTGGCCATAGCCTGGCCCATCCCACTGTCCCACCAGCCCATCCCAGTAGTCCCCAACCCAAAATCCCCCAAAATAAACCCAATGCTATAACATCAGCTCCACATAGTCCCTGCAGAGCGAGAGGGAAACTGAGGCAAGGGCTGGGGAGGTGACTTTGTGGTGATGAGAGGGGACTTTGGAACCCACCCTGGAGACCCCAAAAAGAGCACCCACCCCCCAAATTGTCACCACAGCATTGGTGTCACCCAGCTGTCACTGCAGGAGCCATCAGCTGTCCCTCCAGGACCCACTGTGACCCTGCGGTCCCTTTGAGGGATGACCCAAGGTGTCCCCTTGGTGTCACTGGCACGTCCCCAGTGGGAGCAGCGGCATCACCTCCTGGGGCACAGGTGAAGGAGGAGGAGGAGGTGTGGGGGGGCGGTGCAGAGTCGCACAGCATCCTCGGGGGGATGGAAGTGGTAAGGGAGACACCAAAAATGTTGTTGTCTCTTCTCCCCCACCGTAGGATGTGGGCCACCCCCTGTTTTGGGGCACTGGTGACAAATTGGCAGGTGGCGGTGACAAAAAGCACAGGTGCCACCTCAGGGATGGCACAGAGAGGGGTCCTGCGGTGCCACCAAGCCCCACCCCAGGCTGAGGGAGTGACAAAGGGGGGGTTGGCAGGGGGGAGGGGAAGCGTGGCAGGGGTGCCACGGAAATGCCCCCGGTTTGCCTGTGCCCAGGATGGGGGGGTGGCAGAGCTCCGGTCACCCTGTCTCCCTTGCAGCCTGTCACCGTGACCGTGTTCACAGGGGTCTTAGGATGAGGGAAGAGATGAGGATCTGACTCCATGTTTCAGAAGGCTTGATTTATTATTTAATTATATATATTATATTAAAACTATACTAAAAGAATAAAAGAAAGGATTTCATCAGAAGGCTAGCTAAGAATAGAATAGCAAAGAATGATAACCAAGGTTTGTGGCTCAAACTCTCTGTCTGAGCCAGCTCACTGTGATTGGCCATTAATTAGAAACAACCAACATGGGCCAATCAAAGATCCACCTGTTGCATTCCACAGCAGCAGATAACCATTGTTTACATTTTGTTCCTGAGGCCTCTGGCTTCTCTGGAGGAAAAATCCTAAGGAAAGGATTTTTCATAAAAAATGTCTGTGACATATCACCCTTTTAATTTTAGTTAAATTAAAAAGAAAAGTATTTGTAATTTTGTCTGCCATACCCATGCAGAGGAAAGAACAAAGACTTGACGGGTTATCTGTTGCCAATGAAAAACCTCAATCAAGTGCTGATGTGGAATGATCAGGGAAATTCTTCACTTGTAGAACATAAAATTCTACCATATCAATAAAACAATCTTAGAATATAAGAAAATGCAAAAACAATGCAAAGAAATTCATTGCTTCAACTCCAAACAGCTGAGTTTCAGGAGAAACTCCACGGACTGAAGATGTTCCTCTCTGACATTTCTGAAAGTCCCTTTTGGTCCTGAAACAGGCTTGCAGAATCCTGAAACAAGAAATTGCTAAAGAATAATCATCAATAATTATCAAAAATCCATTGACAGTTATCAAACAATTTTGAGAAAATTTCTTTAATGTCTTGGCCACACTCCTTTATTGAACCACTTGTAATTTTTGGCTCTTCAATGCTTTTGAGCTGCTACTACCTCTTTTAACTATTTTTTTGTTTTCTGGAAAGAGCAGCAGCAGCAGAGAGGAGCCTGAGAGGCCTTGAGGAGGCCCTGGCCCACGTGGAAGGATCAGGAACCCCAGACCTGCCCCACAGAACAGTGGTCCAGGTCCTGATAGGGGAAGCAAAGCCCCCACACCCAAGAGCCAGCCGGGCAGTGGCCCTGGGCCGGGGAACCGAGCCAAACAGCCAGGCCTGGCCCGCAAGGTGGGCTCTGTGTTGTCACAGCCTGGCACCACACTGCCAGTGCAATGGCAGAACAAGTGACCAAATGCTTCCTTCCCCCAAAATCACCGATGCCTGCCGGCAGTGGGGGGACAGAAGCTGTCCCGAGAATCTCTCCATCTCGGGTCTGGGAATGTTTGTTCCCCACAGCAAACGAGATGATGGCTTTTCGCCATTCCCTTGCCTCTGCAATGCAAATGCAAAAGGTGTTCCCCCCATCTGCCTCCCAGTACCACCCCCACCCCATCTGGGCTGGGGACCAAAGGCAGAACTTTCAGGACTCACCTTCCCCTTGCTGCTGGGGCACGCGGGACAGCAGGGAGATTCACACCCCCCAAGGGGAAACAACCGACCAAACACCCCCAACCCACCAAGAACGCTGAGCTTGAAAGAAGGCAGCGGGGCTGCACCTGCACTCAGCTGTTGAGCCATGCCTCTCCACGGAAGAAGAGGCCGGCCGCTGAATCTGCTGTCACAAGGGCAAACGGCCCGGGACGGTCTGAGCTTGGATATGCTGCCAGTTCCAGGGCAGCCTCTGACGCAGACCCGGAGGACAGAGTGCCAGAAGGCGGCAGAACTCCCAGGGTGGCCGGTGGGGGCGGCGAGGCCAGAGAGAATGCAGTCGCAGCCGTGGCGCCGGGTCGCTGGTCTCAACTGCAACCTCCAGCATCGGCGCTGCGGGCGAAGGCAGGGCCGCCACGAGCGGGGCTGTGGGGACCAGCACAGGGTCGGTCTTGGCACATCTGCAAGAGACGCAGCCTCGGACACACGCTGGCAGCGACCACCATTTTCACTGAGTGCGTCGCCTAGCAACACCGGCGCAGCCGCGGGAAGCAGTGGGAAGCAGTGTGTCTGAGCTCGCAGGCGCAGGCGGAGCTGCCGCGACCACAGGCTCTGCTGGAGGGACGGCCATGGGAGGTGACGTGTGGGGAAGTGCCCGCATCCGCGGGGAGGGTTCGGGAAGCCCCGCAAACTGGAGAGGCGGGACCTCGGGCACCGATGCCGCCCCCAGGTCTGAGCGATGCGGGGTCCGAGAGGCCGGCCGGGGCGATGCCTGCAGAGCTTCCAGGGCCGGCTCAGCCCACTCAAACCCCTCTGAGAGCAACGCAGGGGGAAAAAGCGGCTCCATCTGAGCATGCTCCGAAAACACAGGGAAAAAACTTCTTCGTCTGCGGGGAAGACTTCACCCCCCCGCTGCAAGCCAGGGGGGCTGGAAAGCAGCAGATCGTCTCCCCCAAAAGGAACTTCTCCCGTGGGAATTTGGGGGAATAGGGCTTGCCTCCCGCAGTCAGCAATCCAGGGAAAGGCAGCCGCTCTCCGTTTCAAAACCGAGAAGAGTGCCCTGAACACTGGATAAATGCAGGGGGACCCGAATCCAAGGTTTAAAATGGCTTGGAAAATGGATTCCATGCATTCCCATACGAACATATCAAGGGCATAGAGCCATTCTTTAAAAACCCAAAGAAATTTGCCCATCAAAAAACTCATAGAAATGTCTCCAAGAGGAGAATTCTTCACCCCGTTTTTTTCACAGGGCAATAAGTTTCTCCTCTGAGGGGGAGAAATGAACATCTGTCTCTGTGGGAGAGGTCCCCCACATGTGCAGCCACAATCTGCGAATGGCAACATCTTCAGGAAGGGAAAAGCTAATAGTACCTTGTGACAGTGTCCAGCACGCTCTGGCCAGCTGCTTGGTGCTTCTGGGCTTTCCAAACATCTTCCCGGAGGCTTTTCAAAAGGTTCTCTCTGTGATCAGCCTTGCTGTGAACTCTGTCCAAATCAGGATCTTCAGTTCTTCACCTCCTGGCTAGAATCCACTTCTGTGGTCACTTGTGAAGTGACCATCAATGCCACATACCCGGGGTTTACCCAAATGTAGCAATGCCCCTCTGGTGGTCTCACCAAGTGATGAATTTCTTCCTCTTCCACTCGACGGTCACCATCTGTGACCATGGTCACAGAGGTTTTCAGGTGAAGGGAGACACGACAATGTTGACTACATGTTCAGAAGGCTTGATTTATAATTTTATTATATATATATATTACATTATAATTATACTAAAAAGAAATAGAAGGAAAGGTTTCCTCAGAAGCTAGCTAAGCTAACAATACAAAAGAATGAATAACAAAGGCAGCTGGCTCGGAGAGAGAGGGAGAGACATCTCGGCCATGACTGGTCAATCAATCTAAACATCTACAGGAGACCAATCATGGATCCACCTGATGCATTCCAGAGTAGCAGATAACCATTGTTTACATTCTATTTCTGAGGCCTCAGATCCTCAAAAGGGAAAAAATTCTAAAGAAAAAAATTTCACAAAAATATGTCTGTGAAACCTGGGAAAATCCTAGCTGGTCCATCCACCCATAGATGAGGTCTCCAAATTTGCCCCAAAAGTGGGTCCAGCTTTTATAGGCCAAAAAGAGCAAGTCCAAGTGACTGGATGATATTTTTAGCCCAGATAGCCCTTCAGCTGATGGCACACTTCACAATCAGCAGGGGACACAGCTAGGCCAAAGCCCAGACCTCTGCTGGGAGGCTTTCTCTTCAAAGACCCTTCAAACAAGCCTCCATGCAAGTCAGTTGGGAAAGTTTCTTCAAATGATCCATTTCTGGCACCTAACTACACAGGGTGTTGTGAAAGATTCTAAAGCAGCCGCTCTGGAGTCAAAGAGGCAGCCCTAAGAGTCCTTGTCATCTGTTTGTAGCTAAATCCCACTTTGGGGGAGTTGAAGGAGTTTGGAACGAGATAGAGAGCGGACCTCTGAGTTTTTTAGATGATGCCATTGCTTTTTCTTCTCTTCTGCATAGGCAGGAAGGGTGAGTTGGGCTCACATCTCCGCCGCAGGGCTCACAGGGCCGCAAGACTTGTAGTTACAAGAGCTTTGAAGGATTTCATAGCCAAGAAGACATGGCCAACAAGGATTTTTATGTTTTGGGCCCAATCTTCAAGATTTCATCTTATGGACTCATGCTCTCGGGGTCTCTAGCTGGTCAGAGTGACCCTGAGATAAGTTTGAAAATCTCTTTTCTCAGCCCGGTGGTTGAAGAAGGAGTCAGAGCTCTTCATTTCTCAGTCTCAAGGTTGTTTATTGTATCTTATCTATAAAATTCTTTCTCCTGTCCCGCCGAGGTCCGCTCAGCAAGACAGTCTAAGGCACTCTGCCTCCCCTGGGGTGGTGTTATCTTTTTATACTAACAACTACCTGTACAATATTTACAATTACTTTCCAATCCCTATCATCTATGTTAGACAGTGAGCTTCTACTCTAGACCAATCTCAAAGTGCCAAGATCACAGCAGAAGAGGGAGGCCAAGAAGAAGAAGGAGAAAGGCTGCACATGCCCAGATTCCTCCATCTTGCCCCCTGAAGCCCCATTCTAAAAACCCTCAACATCTATTTTTCCACTCTGGGATAAATTCACTATCATTCTACTTCAACTTTTGTGGCTGGTCATTCTTCATACAAGGTTGGTCGTTGTTTTTTCCAAGGGCTAAATCAAAGGCACGGGGGTCTTGGGCTCTGTGCCAAGGTCTCTGAGCCCTCTGACAGGGTCTGGAGTCCTGCAGGGCAGTCAGAGGCCTTTCCTGGCTTCCCACATCATGCTACAGTGTAAGCTTCCTTAGCCAATCACGCTATGACACACAAACCTACAGCCCTGCATCCTAAACTTCTTGTTTACCATTGTAACTACTTTGATTTCTTCCTAGATCTTGAACTGGAAAACTCTAAACTTTCCTCCACTTCAACTTTCCTCCCCGTGTCGCTGCTATAAACTAGAAATCCGCATTCTTGCTTCTAGCACCTAAGTTTGGGAGCCCTTTCCAAGGTCTCAGATCAAATCCTGTGTTTAATTCTAAGCTTTGCTGACAAGACCAAAGGTCTGAGATTTCTCTGCATTTGGGTTTCCAACAACACTGATGCTGTTAGTTGCAGAGTGCCCAGGATGCGTCTTGCAAGTCAACTCTGGCAGGAACAAGGCGGCTGCCAGAGGGCTGCTTGTGGCCTCTGAGAGCCCATTGCCCAGGGCTTGCCAGCGCCCCAGCCCCTCAGGGGCTGCCCCAGCCCGGCCAAGCTGCCCGGCAGCAGCGCCGCAGCCCCACAGCAGCTCCAGAGCAGCCCCATGCAGAGGCACCTGGGAGCCCTCAGCAAGGCAGCCAGCAGCACACGAGCAGGAGGACATGGCTGGCGCTTCCTGCCTGGCACAGGGCTTGTGGCCATCTCCAGGCACTGCTCTGGCAGGGATCCCCGCAGCTCCAGCCCCTGCCCAGCCCCTCTGTGGGCAGCACAAAGGCTTCAGCAGAACCACCAAAGGCCAAGGGGCTTCTGGCCATTTCCCCTGGCCCACTGCACACCTGGGCAGCTGGCTGAGCGCGGGCATCCTTTTCCCCCTCCTCCCCTATGCCCTACGGACCCTGGGCAGCAAAAGAAAGATCCTGGGAGTCTGTGGATGTTAACATAGTCTATATTTACATGGTCAAAGAAAAAAAAATGAAAAGAAAATTCTTGAAGAAAAACCAAATAAAACCTGACTCAGGTGGCCCCAGCAAAAAGAGCTTCTGGGATCAATTCTCCACAGAGCTCTGGCAGGGCAGGCAGCCGAGCCGTGCCAGACGAGGCCATGTCTTCCACGCCCTGCGCAGGTGATTTTGGAGCCACTGGAACCTGGAGATGGGAGCCCGCTGTCCTGACCTGAGGATGCACAGCGTTTGAATTGCTAGGCTTCCGACGGCGAGGCTGGTGTCTTGTGCTTTGTCTTCAAGGGCTGCGAGAGAGAGGAACAGAGGCACGGTCAGAAGCTGGAGCCACAGGGAGCCGAGGAGGAGCCCCCTGCAAGGGCCATCCCGGCCGGCTCTTGCCATGGCCAGGAGGGAGAAGGGAGCAAGGGGATCAGCCCGAAGCTGCTGGCCACGAATGGCCCGCGTGGCCCTGAAATCTCTGTGTGCTTTGCCCACGGGAGCAGAGCCCTCTGCAGCCGGGGCAGGGCTTGCAGCTCCCCCCGGCAGCCCCCGCTGTCAGCCTGCTGCCCTCACTCACCAGTGCAGATCAGCTGCAGCTCTTGCTGCTGCCCCCTCAGGTGCCGCCCGGCCATGCCTGTGAACACAGAGCCTGTCACGGCCCCAGCAGCACAGCTCCCTGCCAGCGGCGCTGCCGGCGCTGTGGCCACACGGGCTGCTGGCCCGGCAGCGCTCAGCTCAGCCCATGCAGCACGCTGTCGCCCCAGGGCACGGCTGTCAGAGGGCGGCAGCAGCAATGCCCAGGCCAGGCGGGGCTGCACGGCGCCGGGCCCGGCTGCCGCTGCCGGGGCAACAGGCGGGGCTGGGGCCGAGCTGCGGCGGGCCGGGGAGGGAGCCCGGGCTCGTAACTCACCCATGAACCTGATGGCCGCCTCTCGCAGGGGCTCTTGTGGGCTCTCCAGGTAGCGCAGGGCCCGGCGCAGGTGCTCGGCCGCTCTGCTCCTGTCCTCTGCCAGCTGCAGAGAGCGGCAGGAGGGAAGGGTTGGTGCGGGCTCAGCCCCTGGGCCGGGCGCTGCCTGCGCCCAGCCCCGGCCTCCCCTGGCCGCACAGCCCTGAGGCGCGGCCAGCAGCCGCTGGTTGCGGGCTCCCGAGGGGAGGGGGAGAGGGCCGGCTGCTGCCCGGGAAGCCGCGGTGCCACCCCTGCCCCGCAGCCCCGCCGGGCCGGGGCTCCATGGGCACCCGGCTCGGGCCCACGGGAGCCTGGAGAAGAGCCCGCGCGGCCTCTGGCTGCAGCAGCGCGCAGGGGCACAGCTGCCCGGCCCGCACACTGAGCACCGCCCTCAGGGGCCTTCTCCTGGCTGAGTTGGGGATTCCAGGCCGTCCTTACCAGGTACTTGCTGAACTTCCACAGTTTCTGCTCCTTCAGTAGCTTTTTGAGATCCCTCCTCTTCATGAACTTGACCGCATAAAGCAGTGTTTCCCGAGAAGCCTGGAGAGCAGCAGAGACGTGGAGATGGCCCCACAGCCCAGGGCACGGGACCCGCCTCCCCCTGCCATGGCCTGGAGGAGGCTGCGGTCCAGCAGGCGCAGGGCAGGAGGCAGCCGAGCCCCCTGCCAGGCGGACAGCAGCCCACAGCTGCAGCCCAGGAGTCCTCACCTCTGCCACATGCTGATTCTCATCATTGCAGTGGAAGAAGAGTGGAAGCAGGCTCTGTTGCACAGGGCTTTCCAAAGGTTTTTCTCTCTCTTCCAAATACTCCATCATGTCTCGGAAGAGTTTTATGGAGAGCAGCTGTACCTGGCTATTATCCTAGATGAAAAAAAAAACGAAAAAACACCTCAGCATGGGCTCCTCCAGGGCGCCCTGGGCACGGGGCTGGAAATGCACAGGGCGCACAGTTTCCAGGCAGCAGCCAGTGGCTGTAGCTGGGGGCACGGAGCCTTACGTGGTCAAAGAGCGGCAGGAGTGCCTCAGCCAGCTGCACGGCAATGGGGGTTGACATCAGAAGGTGTTTGTGCAGGAGTATAAAGCTGAGTGTGATGAGTGTCATGCCAGCTATCTCTGCTTCATTGTCCCCCAGTAGGTGCATGAGGCTTTTGGTCAAGCTCCACATTCTTTCGGCCTGTGCGGAACACAAGGCTGTGAAGTCCCACCCTACTGCCACAGGGCCCAGAGGCCAAAGGACTGTCCTGAAGCACTGGGGCAGCTGAAGCAGGAGGCAGGAGAGCTGGGAGCAGCTGCCCCAGTGCCCAAAGCCCAGGCCAGGCCAAGTGACTGCGTTCCCAGCGCAGCTTCAGCCACCGCCCCCTTCTCACCATTGAGGGATCATCAATGAGCTCGAGAAGGGCCCTGAGCGCCAGGCGACGCCTCTCCCTGCACTCGCTCTGCAGGTACCTTGAAGAGACCTTCACAACACTGTCGCCACATTCACTAGAATCCAGGCACACGAGGACCTGAAAGGCACAGGCCAGTGATGGGGGAGCCGGCCGGCAGGAGCCCGCAGCCACACAGGGCTGGGCCCAGGACGCAGCAGCAGCAGCACAGGGTGCGGGCACCGTGCCAGGCGGCTGCGGCCACGAGAGGGCAGAGAGCTGGGAGGCAGCACAGCCAGGCAGCGCTGGACACCCGGCTCACCTCCACAAGGAATGCCAGGGCGGGCAGATCCCAGTGTGGCTCCTGTGTGCTGAGCAGCCAGAGGAGGTGGAGTGCAATACTGGAACACAAGCGATGACAAGCATGGCACATCTCCCTAGGAGGGCAAAAAAGGGAGCAGGAAGCTGAGCAAATCTCTCCAAGGACAGGCTTACAGAGCCTGGTGGTCTTTTACCACCACCCTGCAAGGGGACCTGGGCCCTTTAGGAGGTGTCTCCTCCTGTGCTCTCTCCCCTGCCAGCCTTTTCCAGTCTGCTTGGCCGTCCCTCAGTGTGTCGTTAGCCGTCCCTCATTGTGTCCCAGGGCCTCGGGGAATGTGTGGGACAGCTCGGGCACAGAGCACAAATGGCAGGATCAATGGGGAGAAAGAGAGTCTCACCTGGCCAGCAGACCCACAGCATAGTGGCGGGTGTCAGCACAGAGTAGCGTGTCCCAGCCACGCTTGCGTTCCACTGACACCACCACATCCTTGTACTGCTTTTGGCAGAGCAGGGACTTCAGGCTCTGCACTGCAAACCTGTGTGCACAGCAAAGCCCGGGTCACACTGGCAGCACTGGCTCCTTTGCAGGCCACGTGCCAAGGACAGGAGGAGTGGGATGGAGCAGCTGTTGGGGCTGGTGGCAAGACCGTGCTCTTCCAGGCAATCCTTCCAGAAGGTTTGCACCTCCTCTGGCATCTCTTCTGTGCTGGAGAACACTTGAAAGAGCAGATGAACAAAAAGGCGGGGGAAATATGGCCTCACTACACGTGGGACAGGGGACTCCTGGAGGACCTTCCACATCACCACGGTTGCCTGCAAAGGACAAAGCCCCCCGAGACAGCGCTCAGTGCCCAGGTGTCCGTGTGGCAGGGCCCGAGCGTGGCAGGGAGAGGCCCGGAGAGACCTTGGCAGGGGGAGCACGGGGCCTGGTGGGCCTGAAGCTGCCCCTGGGCCAGGTTTCCGGGCAGCGCCTGAGGCAGGCAGATGCAGTGGGGGAAGGAGGATGGAGAGCTGCTGGAAAGGCGGCCTTGGGGCCAGCAAAGGCCAGTTGCGGAAACTCACAGCCAGGGCAAAGACAGCCGTTTTGTCCCCATCCGAGGTGCACGTGCTGTACTCTGGCCAGCTCCCCAGCACATCCAGGAGGATCAGCTGCACTGGCTCGGCAGTCCTGGACGAGCACATGATGGTCTTCCACATGGAGATGGCAGCTCTGCGGGGTTAGAGCTCTGTCTCATGGGGGGTCTCAGACACAGCATGGTGGCCTGGGCATCCCTAGGGGCCCGGGCTGACCGCCGGCACTGCCTCTGTCCACTGGCCCTTGCCAGCAGCAGCCAGGCAGCCCAGCCCTGTGAGGACAGGCCCTGAGGGGCAGCAAGGCAGCATGGCAGCAGGCTCAGGGGCTGACGTGCCAGGGCTGGGAACGGCAGCAGCCAGAGGGTTCTGGAACTGTCTTTTGCTCCGACACCTGGGCCAGGCGGTACAGGGTGATGGGCTGGGGAGGCCTGAGCCCTCTGGACAGGTGGGCCCCATACCTGTCACAGGACGGGGCCACACGCAGGAGCGTCACGACTGCGTCAGGCGGGTGTGCTTTGGTGAGTTTCAGCAGGGCCTTGTCCAGCCTGTGCTCGGCAGAATCGTTGGCCAGGAGCCATCGGTGAATGTACCTGACCATGGCAGGCACCTGGAGGAGGCACGGGGAGACTTGGAAAGCTGCCAGAGAGAGCAATGTCCCCAGGCTCCCCAGAGAAGCGCTTCCCTTGCCAGTGCACTGCCATGGCCTCAAAGGCTCTGAGGGACCAGCAGGCGTGGCTGGGGAAGCCACATGACTCATGGGGGAATGTGAGCCTGGCCCCAGGCTGCTTACTTGTTCTGGCCGGGCAACACCCTTCTCCAGGAGCAAATCCAGCAGGGCGGCACTGGTCTCATGCTTGAGGAGCTCGGAGTGAGCTCTGAGCCCAGTGCCCATGGTGTGGGTCTCTTCCTGCCGAATGCTCCGGATGAAGTCGCAAATGAGCTGTAGGAGAAGGGCAAGAAGCCGGGGATGTTGCATGGAGTGCTGCACACACGGTGCTGGGCTGAGCAGAGACAGCAGGCCCAGCCCAGGTGGAGGTGGCTGCAGGTACCTGCGCTGTTCTGTGGAAGCGGCCACGGCTGGATTCCTGCTCTTGTGTGCGCTCAACAGCTTCATCTGGCAAAGAGGGAGCGCAGCCAGAGCTGAGGGGCTGCGGGAGAGGCCGGAGAACACAGCCCAGCCCTGCGCTCCCCAGGCAGGGAGAGCCCCGGGATGCCCCAGGGGGATGGAGCGAGGCCGCTGTGGGGTGTCTGCCCGGCCCCTCTTCCCGCCTCTCCTTGGGCATTTCCCCAGGGGATTGCATGGCATGGCATGGCATGGCATGGCATGGGGCCAGGTTGGCTGCAGGCTCCAGCCCTGCAGCCCAGCTCTGCCACTCACCCTCCTGCGGTGGATGGAAGGGCACCACCCTTTCAGTCTCCTGTGCTGGGGCTGCTCCAGGTCCTTCTTCCTCCTCCTCCTCCTCCTCCTCCACCCAGGCCATCTTGGGCATTCTCGGGGGTCTCTGCTCCATGTCTGTGACTGGAGCTACTTGCAGGAGAGACGCCTTGGGAAAGCTCTGGGGCACCAAGTCCCACACTCTGCCCTGGAGGGCAGCTGCAGAATAGAAGCCTCGGAAGGCCACGGGTCACCGAGTGCTGTGCTGTGGCCTGGAGCTCAGCTGCAGGAACAATGCTGCAGAAAAGCTCCTGGTCAGACGGGAACGAGTGCACTGTGTGGGGGCTCCTCACAGCACTACTCTGTCCCGTTGTGCCCCGTTGCTTGTTCCCAGCACCCAGGCAAGCTTCTATTTCCCACGTGTCACAAAGGGGCCTTGGAGACCGGGTTCCGTTCCATGGCACGGTGACCGTGCTGCAGTGTGCCAGCCAGGGGCCTTGCACACACTGCCTCCTGCCCTGGGGCTGGCCCCAGCTCAGCCAAAGTGGCCCAGCTTGGAAGGAATCCCTGGCCCCAGCCTGACAGGATCTTTAGGAAGGCCTCAGACCATAAGCCAGCGCCGCCTGGCTCTGCGGGCTCACTCCTATCCCCATATCTTTCCCTGAGAGCATTTGAATTTCTAAATGAGAATCATTTGAAGAGAGGGGATTTACATTTTCCATTTCAGAGAAGACTTCTGCCTTGCTTAGCAGACACCTCTCTCTTCAAACCAAGACAATTGTTTGTCATCTTGCAGATGCGCAGTTGCTGGGCAGCCCCGTTTTCCACCAGGGACCTGGGGAACCATTTCAGCAACTGGGAAAATCCTAGCTGGTCCATCCACCCATAGATGAGGTCTCCAAATTTGCCCCAAAAGTGGGTCCAGCTTTTATAGGCCAAAAAGAGCAAGTCCAAGTGACTGGATGATATTTTTAGCCCAGATAGCCCTTCAGCTGATGGCACACTTCACAATCAGCAGGGGACACAGCTAGGCCAAAGCCCAGACCTCTGCTGGGAGGCTTTCTCTTCAAAGACCCTTCAAACAAGCCTCCATGCAAGTCAGTTGGGAAAGTTTCTTCAAATGATCCATTTCTGGCACCTAACTACACAGGGTGTTGTGAAAGATTCTAAAGCAGCCGCTCTGGAGTCAAAGAGGCAGCCCTAAGAGTCCTTGTCATCTGTTTGTAGCTAAATCCCACTTTGGGGGAGTTGAAGGAGTTTGGAACGAGCTAGAGAGCGGACCTCTGAGTTTTTTAGATGATGCCATTGCTTTTTCTTCTCTTCTACATAGGCAGGAAGGGTGAGTTGGGCTCACATCTCCGCCGCAGGGCTCACAGGGCCGCAAGACTTGTAGTTACAAGAGCTTTGAAGGATTTCTTGGCCAAGAAGACATGGCCAACAAGGATTTTTATGTTTTGGGCCCAATCTTCAAGATTTCATCTTATGGACTCATGCTCTCGGGGTCTCTAGCTGGTCAGAGTGACCCTGAGATAAGTTTGAAAATCTCTTTTCTCAGCCCGGTGGTCGAAGAAGGAGTCAGAGCTCTTCATTTCTCAGTCTCAAGGTTGTTTATTGTATCTTATCTATAAAATTCTTTCTCCTGTCCCGCCGAGGTCCGCTCAGCAAGACAGTCTAAGGCACTCTGCCTCCCCTGGGGTGGTGTTATCTTTTTATACTAACAACTACCTGTACAATATTTACAATTACTTTCCAATCCCTATCATCTATGTTAGACAGTGAGCTTCTACTCTAGACCAATCTCAAAGTGCCAAGATCACAGCAGAAGAGGGAGGCCAAGAAGAAGAAGGAGAAAGGCTGCACATGCCCAGATTCCTCCATCTTGCCCCCTGAAGCCCCATTCTAAAAACCCTCAACATCTATTTTTCCACTCTGGGATAAATTCACTATCATTCTACTTCAACTTTTGTGGCTGGTCATTCTTCATACAAGGTTGGTCGTTGTTTTTTCCAAGGGCTAAATCAAAGGCACGGGGGTCTTGGGCTCTGTGCCAAGGTCTCTGAGCCCTCTGACAGGGTCTGGAGTCCTGCAGGGCAGTCAGAGGCCTTTCCTGGCTTCCCACATCATGCTACAGTGTAAGCTTCCTTAGCCAATCACGCTATGACACACAAACCTACAGCCCTGCATCCTAAACTTCTTGTTTACCATTGTAACTACTTTGATTTCTTCCTAGATCTTGAACTGGAAAACTCTAAACTTTCCTCCACTTCAACTTTCCTCCCCGTGTCGCTGCTATAAACTAGAAATCCGCATTCTTGCTTCTAGCACCTAAGTTTGGGAGCCCTTTCCAAGGTCTCAGATCAAATCCTGTGTTTAATTCTAAGCTTTGCTGACAAGACCAAAGGTCTGAGATTTCTCTGCATTTGGGTTTCCAACAACACTGATGCTGTTAGTTGCAGAGTGCCCAGGATGCGTCTTGCAAGTCAACTCTGGCAGGAACAAGGCGGCTGCCAGAGGGCTGCTTGTGGCCTCTGAGAGCCCATTGCCCAGGGCTTGCCAGCGCCCCAGCCCCTCAGGGGCTGCCCCAGCCCGGCCAAGCTGCCCGGCAGCAGCGCCGCAGCCCCACAGCAGCTCCAGAGCAGCCCCATGCAGAGGCACCTGGGAGCCCTCAGCAAGGCAGCCAGCAGCACACGAGCAGGAGGACATGGCTGGCGCTTCCTGCCTGGCACAGGGCTTGTGGCCATCTCCAGGCACTGCTCTGGCAGGGATCCCCGCAGCTCCAGCCCCTGCCCAGCCCCTCTGTGGGCAGCACAAAGGCTTCAGCAGAACCACCAAAGGCCAAGGGGCTTCTGGCCATTTCCCCTGGCCCACTGCACACCTGGGCAGCTGGCTGAGCGCGGGCATCCTTTTCCCCCTCCTCCCCTATGCCCTACGGACCCTGGGCAGCAAAAGAAAGATCCTGGGAGTCTGTGGATGTTAACATAGTCTATATTTACATGGTCAAAGAAAAAAAAATGAAAAGAAAATTCTTGAAGAAAAACCAAATAAAACCTGACTCAGGTGGCCCCAGCAAAAAGAGCTTCTGGGATCAATTCTCCACAGAGCTCTGGCAGGGCAGGCAGCCGAGCCGTGCCAGACGAGGCCATGTCTTCCACGCCCTGCGCAGGTGATTTTGGAGCCACTGGAACCTGGAGATGGGAGCCCGCTGTCCTGACCTGAGGATGCACAGCGTTTGAATTGCTAGGCTTCCGACGGCGAGGCTGGTGTCTTGTGCTTTGTCTTCAAGGGCTGCGAGAGAGAGGAACAGAGGCACGGTCAGAAGCTGGAGCCACAGGGAGCCGAGGAGGAGCCCCCTGCAAGGGCCATCCCGGCCGGCTCTTGCCATGGCCAGGAGGGAGAAGGGAGCAAGGGGATCAGCCCGAAGCTGCTGGCCACGAATGGCCCGCGTGGCCCTGAAATCTCTGTGTGCTTTGCCCACGGGAGCAGAGCCCTCTGCAGCCGGGGCAGGGCTTGCAGCTCCCCCCGGCAGCCCCCGCTGTCAGCCTGCTGCCCTCACTCACCAGTGCAGATCAGCTGCAGCTCTTGCTGCTGCCCCCTCAGGTGCCGCCCGGCCATGCCTGTGAACACAGAGCCTGTCACGGCCCCAGCAGCACAGCTCCCTGCCAGCGGCGCTGCCGGCGCTGTGGCCACACGGGCTGCTGGCCCGGCAGCGCTCAGTTTAGCCCATGCAGCACACTGTCGCCCCAGGGCACGGCTGTCAGAGGGCGGCAGCAGCAATGCCCAGGCCAGGCGGGGCTGCACGGCGCCGGGCCCGGCTGCCGCTGCCGGGGCAACAGGCGGGGCTGGGGCCGAGCTGCGGCGGGCCGGGGAGGGAGCCCGGGCTCGTAACTCACCCATGAACCTGATGGCCGCCTCTCGCAGGGGCTCTTGTGGGCTCTCCAGGTAGCGCAGGGCCCGGCGCAGGTGCTCGGCCGCTCTGCTCCTGTCCTCTGCCAGCTGCAGAGAGCGGCAGGAGGGAAGGGTTGGTGCGGGCTCAGCCCCTGGGCCGGGCGCTGCCTGCGCCCAGCCCCGGCCTCCCCTGGCCGCACAGCCCTGAGGCGCGGCCAGCAGCCGCTGGTTGCGGGCTCCCGAGGGGAGGGGGAGAGGGCCGGCTGCTGCCCGGGAAGCCGCGGTGCCACCCCTGCCCCGCAGCCCCGCCGGGCCGGGGCTCCATGGGCACCCGGCTCGGGCCCACGGGAGCCTGGAGAAGAGCCCGCGCGGCCTCTGGCTGCAGCAGCGCGCAGGGGCACAGCTGCCCGGCCCGCACACTGAGCACCGCCCTCAGGGGCCTTCTCCTGGCTGAGTTGGGGATTCCAGGCCGTCCTTACCAGGTACTTGCTGAACTTCCACAGTTTCTGCTCCTTCAGTAGCTTTTTGAGATCCCTCCTCTTCATGAACTTGACCGCATAAAGCAGTGTTTCCCGAGAAGCCTGGAGAGCAGCAGAGACGTGGAGATGGCCCCACAGCCCAGGGCACGGGACCCGCCTCCCCCTGCCATGGCCTGGAGGAGGCTGCGGTCCAGCAGGCGCAGGGCAGGAGGCAGCCGAGCCCCCTGCCAGGCGGACAGCAGCCCACAGCTGCAGCCCAGGAGTCCTCACCTCTGCCACATGCTGATTCTCATCATTGCAGTGGAAGAAGAGTGGAAGCAGGCTCTGTTGCACAGGGCTTTCCAAAGGTTTTTCTCTCTCTTCCAAATACTCCATCATGTCTCGGAAGAGTTTTATGGAGAGCAGCTGTACCTGGCTATTATCCTAGATGAAAAAAAAAACGAAAAAACACCTCAGCATGGGCTCCTCCAGGGCGCCCTGGGCACGGGGCTGGAAATGCACAGGGCGCACAGTTTCCAGGCAGCAGCCAGTGGCTGTAGCTGGGGGCACGGAGCCTTACGTGGTCAAAGAGCGGCAGGAGTGCCTCAGCCAGCTGCACGGCAATGGGGGTTGACATCAGAAGGTGTTTGTGCAGGAGTATAAAGCTGAGTGTGATGAGTGTCATGCCAGCTATCTCTGCTTCATTGTCCCCCAGTAGGTGCATGAGGCTTTTGGTCAAGCTCCACATTCTTTCGGCCTGTGCGGAACACAAGGCTGTGAAGTCCCACCCTACTGCCACAGGGCCCAGAGGCCAAAGGACTGTCCTGAAGCACTGGGGCAGCTGAAGCAGGAGGCAGGAGAGCTGGGAGCAGCTGCCCCAGTGCCCAAA
This sequence comes from Melozone crissalis, assembly GCF_028551555.1. NCBI lineage: Eukaryota > Metazoa > Chordata > Aves > Passeriformes > Passerellidae > Melozone > Melozone crissalis. The sequence continues at coordinate 1,122,037 of NW_026535830.1, forward strand.
GCCCAGGCCAGGCCAAGTGACTGCGTTCCCAGCGCAGCTTCAGCCACCGCCCCCTTCTCACCATTGAGGGATCATCAATGAGCTCGAGAAGGGCCCTGAGCGCCAGGCGACGCCTCTCCCTGCACTCGCTCTGCAGGTACCTTGAAGAGACCTTCACAACACTGTCGCCACATTCACTAGAATCCAGGCACACGAGGACCTGAAAGGCACAGGCCAGTGATGGGGGAGCCGGCCGGCAGGAGCCCGCAGCCACACAGGGCTGGGCCCAGGACGCAGCAGCAGCAGCACAGGGTGCGGGCACCGTGCCAGGCGGCTGCGGCCACGAGAGGGCAGAGAGCTGGGAGGCAGCACAGCCAGGCAGCGCTGGACACCCGGCTCACCTCCACAAGGAATGCCAGGGCGGGCAGATCCCAGTGTGGCTCCTGTGTGCTGAGCAGCCAGAGGAGGTGGAGTGCAATACTGGAACACAAGCGATGACAAGCATGGCGCATCTCCCTAGGAGGGCAAAAAAGGGAGCAGGAAGCTGAGCAAATCTCTCCAAGGACAGGCTTACAGAGCCTGGTGGTCTTTTACCACCACCCTGCAAGGGGACCTGGGCCCTTTAGGAGGTGTCTCCTCCTGTGCTCTCTCCCCTGCCAGCCTTTTCCAGTCTGCTTGGCCGTCCCTCAGTGTGTCGTTAGCCGTCCCTCATTGTGTCCCAGGGCCTCGGGGAATGTGTGGGACAGCTCGGGCACAGAGCACAAATGGCAGGATCAATGGGGAGAAAGAGAGTCTCACCTGGCCAGCAGACCCACAGCATAGTGGCGGGTGTCAGCACAGAGCAGCGTGTCCCAGCCACGCTTGCGTTCCACTGACACCACCACATCCTTGTACTGCTTTTGGCAGAGCAGGGACTTCAGGCTCTGCACTGCAAACCTGTGTGCACAGCAAAGCCTGGGTCACACTGGCAGCACTGGCTCCTTTGCAGGCCACGTGCCAAGGACAGGAGGAGTGGGATGGAGCAGCTGTTGGGGCTGGTGGCAAGACCGTGCTCTTCCAGGCAATCCTTCCAGAAGGTTTGCACCTCCTCTGGCATCTCTTCTGTGCTGGAGAACACTTGAAAGAGCAGATGAACAAAAAGGCGGGGGAAATATGGCCTCACTACACGTGGGACAGGGGACTCCTGGAGGACCTTCCACATCACCACGGTTGCCTGCAAAGGACAAAGCCCCCCGAGACAGCGCTCAGTGCCCAGGTGTCCGTGTGGCAGGGCCCGAGCGTGGCAGGGAGAGGCCCGGAGAGACCTTGGCAGGGGGAGCATGGGGCCTGGTGGGCCTGAAGCTGCCCCTGGGCCAGGTTTCCGGGCAGCGCCTGAGGCAGGCAGATGCAGTGGGGGAAGGAGGATGGAGAGCTGCTGGAGAGGCGGCCTTGGGGCCAGCAAAGGCCAGTTGCGGAAACTCACAGCCAGGGCAAAGACAGCCGTTTTGTCCCCATCCGAGGTGCACGTGCTGTACTCTGGCCAGCTCCCCAGCACATCCAGGAGGATCAGCTGCACTGGCTCGGCAGTCCTGGACGAGCACATGATGGTCTTCCACATGGAGATGGCAGCTCTGCGGGGTTAGAGCTCTGTCTCATGGGGGGTCTCAGACACAGCATGGTGGTCTGGGCATCCCTAGGGGCCCGGGCTGACCGCCGGCACTGCCTCTGTCCACTGGCCCTTGCCAGCAGCAGCCAGGCAGCCCAGCCCTGTGAGGACAGGCCCTGAGGGGCAGCAAGGCAGCATGGCAGCAGGCTCAGGGGCTGACGTGCCAGGGCTGGGAACGGCAGCAGCCAGAGGGTTCTGGAACTGTCTTTTGCTCCGACACCTGGGCCAGGCGGTACAGGGTGATGGGCTGGGGAGGCCTGAGCCCTCTGGACAGGTGGGCCCCATACCTGTCACAGGACGGGGCCACACGCAGGAGCGTCACGACTGCATCAGGCGGGTGTGCTTTGGTGAGTTTCAGCAGGGCCTTGTCCAGCCTGTGCTCGGCAGAATCGTTGGCCAGGAGCCATCGGTGAATGTACCTGACCATGGCAGGCACCTGGAGGAGGCACGGGGAGACTTGGAAAGCTGCCAGAGAGAGCAATGTCCCCAGGCTCCCCAGAGAAGCGCTTCCCTTGCCAGTGCACTGCCATGGCCTCAAAGGCTCTGAGGGACCAGCAGGCGTGGCTGGGGAAGCCACATGACTCATGGGGGAATGTGAGCCTGGCCCCAGGCTGCTTACTTGTTCTGGCCGGGCAACACCCTTCTCCAGGAGCAAATCCAGCAGGGCGGCACTGGTCTCATGCTTGAGGAGCTCGGAGTGAGCTCTGAGCCCAGTGCCCATGGTGTGGGTCTCTTCCTGCCGAATGCTCGGGATGAAGTCGCAAATGAGCTGTAGGAGAAGGGCAAGAAGCCGGGGATGTTGCATGGAGTGCTGCACACACGGTGCTGGGCTGAGCAGAGACAGCAGGCCCAGCCCAGGTGGAGGTGGCTGCAGGTACCTGCGCTGTTCTGTGGAAGCGGCCACGGCTGGATTCCTGCTCTTGTGTGTGCTCAACAGCTTCATCTGGCAAAGAGGGAGCACAGCCAGAGCTGAGGGGCTGCGGGAGAGGCCGGAGAACACAGCCCAGCCCTGCGCTCCCCAGGCAGGGAGAGCCCCGGGATGCCCCAGGGGGATGGAGCGAGGCCGCTGTGGGGTGTCTGCCCGGCCCCTCTTCCCGCCTCTCCTTGGGCATTTCCCCAGGGGATTGCATGGCATGGCATGGCATGGCATGGCATGGCATGGGGCCAGGTTGGCTGCAGGCTCCAGCCCTGCAGCCCAGCTCTGCCACTCACCCTCCTGCGGTGGATGGAAGGGCACCACCCTTTCAGTCTCCTGTGCTGGGGCTGCTCCAGGTCCTTCTTCCTCCTCCTCCTCCTCCTCCTCCTCCACCCAGGCCATCTTGGGCATTCTCGGGGGTCTCTGCTCCATGTCTGTGACAGGAGCTACTTGCAGGAGAGACGCCTTGGGAAAGCTCTGGGGCACCAAGTCCCACACTCTGCCCTGGAGGGCAGCTGCAGAATAGAAGCCTCGGAAGGCCACGGGTCACCGAGTGCTGTGCTCTGGCCTGGAGCTCAGCTGCAGGAACAACGCTGCAGAAAAGCTCCTGGTCAGACGGGAACGAGTGCACTGTGTGGGGGCTCCTCACAGCACTGCTCTGTCCCGTTGTGCCCCGCTGCTTGTTCCCAGCACCCGGGCAAGCTTCTATTTCCCACGTGTCACAAAGGGGCCTTGGAGACCGGGTTCCGTTCCATGGCACGGTGACCGTGCTGCAGTGTGCCAGCCAGGGGCCTTGCACACACTGCCTCCTGCCCTGGGGCCGGCCCCAGCTCAGCCAAAGTGGCCCAGCTTGGAAGGAATCCCTGGCCCCAGCCTGACAGGATCTTTAGGAAGGCCTCAGACCATAAGCCAGCGCCGCCTGGCTCTGCGGGCTCATTCCTATCCCCATATCTTTCCCTGAGAGCATTTGAATTTCTAAATGAGAATCATTTGAAGAGAGGGGATTTACATTTTCCATTTCAGAGAAGACTTCTGCCTTGCTTAGCAGACACCTCTCTCTTCAAACCAAGACAATTGTTTGTCATCTTGCAGATGCGCAGTTGCTGGGCAGCCCCGTTTTCCACCAGGGACCTGGGGAACCATTTCAGCAACTGGGAAAATCCTAGCTGGTCCATCCACCCATAGATGAGGTCTCCAAATTTGCCCCAAAAGTGGGTCCAGCTTTTATAGGCCAAAAAGAGCAAGTCCAAGTGACTGGATGATATTTTTAGCCCAGATAGCCCTTCAGCTGATGGCACACTTCACAATCAGCAGGGGACACAGCTAGGCCAAAGCCCAGACCTCTGCTGGGAGGCTTTCTCTTCAAAGACCCTTCAAACAAGCCTCCATGCAAGTCAGTTGGGAAAGTTTCTTCAAATGATCCATTTCTGGCACCTAACTACACAGGGTGTTGTGAAAGATTCTAAAGCAGCCGCTCTGGAGTCAAAGAGGCAGCCCTAAGAGTCCTTGTCATCTGTTTGTAGCTAAATCCCACTTTGGGGGAGTTGAAGGAGTTTGGAACGAGCTAGAGAGCGGACCTCTGAGTTTTTTAGATGATGCCATTGCTTTTTCTTCTCTTCTACATAGGCAGGAAGGGTGAGTTGGGCTCACATCTCCGCCGCAGGGCTCACAGGGCCGCAAGACTTGTAGTTACAAGAGCTTTGAAGGATTTCGTAGCCAAGAAGACATGGCCAACAAGGATTTTTATGTTTTGGGCCCAATCTTCAAGATTTCATCTTATGGACTCATGCTCTCGGGGTCTCTAGCTGGTCAGAGTGACCCTGAGATAAGTTTGAAAATCTCTTTTCTCAGCCCGGTGGTCGAAGAAGGAGTCAGAGCTCTTCATTTCTCAGTCTCAAGGTTGTTTATTGTATCTTATCTATAAAATTCTTTCTCCTGTCCCACCGAGGTCCGCTCAGCAAGACAGTCTAAGGCACTCTGCCTCCCCTGGGGTGGTGTTATCTTTTTATACTAACAACTACCTGTACAATATTTACAATTACTTTCCAATCCCTATCATCTATGTTAGACAGTGAGCTTCTACTCTAGACCAATCTCAAAGTGCCAAGATCACAGCAGAAGAGGGAGGCCAAGAAGAAGAAGGAGAAAGGCTGCACATGCCCAGATTCCTCCATCTTGCCCCCTGAAGCCCCATTCTAAAAACCCTCAACATCTATTTTTCCACTCTGGGATAAATTCACTATCATTCTACTTCAACTTTTGTGGCTGGTCATTCTTCATACAAGGTTGGTCGTTGTTTTTTCCAAGGGCTAAATCAAAGGCACGGGGGTCTTGGGCTCTGTGCCAAGGTCTCTGAGCCCTCTGACAGGGTCTGGAGTCCTGCAGGGCAGTCAGAGGCCTTTCCTGGCTTCCCACATCATGCTACAGTGTAAGCTTCCTTAGCCAATCACGCTATGACACACAAACCTACAGCCCTGCATCCTAAACTTCTTGTTTACCATTGTAACTACTTTGATTTCTTCCTAGATCTTGAACTGGAAAACTCTAAACTTTCCTCCACTTCAACTTTCCTCCCCGTGTCGCTGCTATAAACTAGAAATCCGCATTCTTGCTTCTAGCACCTAAGTTTGGGAGCCCTTTCCAAGGTCTCAGATCAAATCCTGTGTTTAATTCTAAGCTTTGCTGACAAGACCAAAGGTCTGAGATTTCTCTGCATTTGGGTTTCCAACAACACTGATGCTGTTAGTTGCAGAGTGCCCAGGATGCGTCTTGCAAGTCAACTCTGGCAGGAACAAGGCGGCTGCCAGAGGGCTGCTTGTGGCCTCTGAGAGCCCATTGCCCAGGGCTTGCCAGCGCCCCAGCCCCTCAGGGGCTGCCCCAGCCCGGCCAAGCTGCCCGGCAGCAGCGCCGCAGCCCCACAGCAGCTCCAGAGCAGCCCCATGCAGAGGCACCTGGGAGCCCTCAGCAAGGCAGCCAGCAGCACACGAGCAGGAGGACATGGCTGGCGCTTCCTGCCTGGCACAGGGCTTGTGGCCATCTCCAGGCACTGCTCTGGCAGGGATCCCCGCAGCTCCAGCCCCTGCCCAGCCCCTCTGTGGGCAGCACAAAGGCTTCAGCAGAACCACCAAAGGCCAAGGGGCTTCTGGCCATTTCCCCTGGCCCACTGCACACCTGGGCAGCTGGCTGAGCGCGGGCATCCTTTTCCCCCTCCTCCCCTATGCCCTACGGACCCTGGGCAGCAAAAGAAAGATCCTGGGAGTCTGTGGATGTTAACATAGTCTATATTTACATGGTCAAAGAAAAAAAAATGAAAAGAAAATTCTTGAAGAAAAACCAAATAAAACCTGACTCAGGTGGCCCCAGCAAAAAGAGCTTCTGGGATCAATTCTCCACAGAGCTCTGGCAGGGCAGGCAGCCGAGCCGTGCCAGACGAGGCCATGTCTTCCACGCCCTGCGCAGGTGATTTTGGAGCCACTGGAACCTGGAGATGGGAGCCCGCTGTCCTGACCTGAGGATGCACAGCGTTTGAATTGCTAGGCTTCCGACGGCGAGGCTGGTGTCTTGTGCTTTGTCTTCAAGGGCTGCGAGAGAGAGGAACAGAGGCACGGTCAGAAGCTGGAGCCACAGGGAGCCGAGGAGGAGCCCCCTGCAAGGGCCATCCCGGCCGGCTCTTGCCATGGCCAGGAGGGAGAAGGGAGCAAGGGGATCAGCCCGAAGCTGCTGGCCACGAATGGCCCGCGTGGCCCTGAAATCTCTGTGTGCTTTGCCCACGGGAGCAGAGCCCTCTGCAGCCGGGGCAGGGCTTGCAGCTCCCCCCGGCAGCCCCCGCTGTCAGCCTGCTGCCCTCACTCACCAGTGCAGATCAGCTGCAGCTCTTGCTGCTGCCCCCTCAGGTGCCGCCCGGCCATGCCTGTGAACACAGAGCCTGTCACGGCCCCAGCAGCACAGCTCCCTGCCAGCGGCGCTGCCGGCGCTGTGGCCACACGGGCTGCTGGCCCGGCAGCGCTCAGTTTAGCCCATGCAGCACACTGTCGCCCCAGGGCACGGCTGTCAGAGGGCGGCAGCAGCAATGCCCAGGCCAGGCGGGGCTGCACGGCGCCGGGCCCGGCTGCCGCTGCCGGGGCAACAGGCGGGGCTGGGGCCGAGCTGCGGCGGGCCGGGGAGGGAGCCCGGGCTCGTAACTCACCCATGAACCTGATGGCCGCCTCTCGCAGGGGCTCTTGTGGGCTCTCCAGGTAGCGCAGGGCCCGGCGCAGGTGCTCGGCCGCTCTGCTCCTGTCCTCTGCCAGCTGCAGAGAGCGGCAGGAGGGAAGGGTTGGTGCGGGCTCAGCCCCTGGGCCGGGCGCTGCCTGCGCCCAGCCCCGGCCTCCCCTGGCCGCACAGCCCTGAGGCGCGGCCAGCAGCCGCTGGTTGCGGGCTCCCGAGGGGAGGGGGAGAGGGCCGGCTGCTGCCCGGGAAGCCGCGGTGCCACCCCTGCCCCGCAGCCCCGCCGGGCCGGGGCTCCATGGGCACCCGGCTCGGGCCCACGGGAGCCTGGAGAAGAGCCCGCGCGGCCTCTGGCTGCAGCAGCGCGCAGGGGCACAGCTGCCCGGCCCGCACACTGAGCACCGCCCTCAGGGGCCTTCTCCTGGCTGAGTTGGGGATTCCAGGCCGTCCTTACCAGGTACTTGCTGAACTTCCACAGTTTCTGCTCCTTCAGTAGCTTTTTGAGATCCCTCCTCTTCATGAACTTGACCGCATAAAGCAGTGTTTCCCGAGAAGCCTGGAGAGCAGCAGAGACGTGGAGATGGCCCCACAGCCCAGGGCACGGGACCCGCCTCCCCCTGCCATGGCCTGGAGGAGGCTGCGGTCCAGCAGGCGCAGGGCAGGAGGCAGCCGAGCCCCCTGCCAGGCGGACAGCAGCCCACAGCTGCAGCCCAGGAGTCCTCACCTCTGCCACATGCTGATTCTCATCATTGCAGTGGAAGAAGAGTGGAAGCAGGCTCTGTTGCACAGGGCTTTCCAAAGGTTTTTCTCTCTCTTCCAAATACTCCATCATGTCTCGGAAGAGTTTTATGGAGAGCAGCTGTACCTGGCTATTATCCTAGATGAAAAAAAAAACGAAAAAACACCTCAGCATGGGCTCCTCCAGGGCGCCCTGGGCACGGGGCTGGAAATGCACAGGGCGCACAGTTTCCAGGCAGCAGCCAGTGGCTGTAGCTGGGGGCACGGAGCCTTACGTGGTCAAAGAGCGGCAGGAGTGCCTCAGCCAGCTGCACGGCAATGGGGGTTGACATCAGAAGGTGTTTGTGCAGGAGTATAAAGCTGAGTGTGATGAGTGTCATGCCAGCTATCTCTGCTTCATTGTCCCCCAGTAGGTGCATGAGGCTTTTGGTCAAGCTCCACATTCTTTCGGCCTGTGCGGAACACAAGGCTGTGAAGTCCCACCCTACTGCCACAGGGCCCAGAGGCCAAAGGACTGTCCTGAAGCACTGGGGCAGCTGAAGCAGGAGGCAGGAGAGCTGGGAGCAGCTGCCCCAGTGCCCAAAGCCCAGGCCAGGCCAAGTGACTGCGTTCCCAGCGCAGCTTCAGCCACCGCCCCCTTCTCACCATTGAGGGATCATCAATGAGCTCGAGAAGGGCCCTGAGCGCCAGGCGACGCCTCTCCCTGCACTCGCTCTGCAGGTACCTTGAAGAGACCTTCACAACACTGTCGCCACATTCACTAGAATCCAGGCACACGAGGACCTGAAAGGCACAGGCCAGTGATGGGGGAGCCGGCCGGCAGGAGCCCGCAGCCACACAGGGCTGGGCCCAGGACGCAGCAGCAGCAGCACAGGGTGCGGGCACCGTGCCAGGCGGCTGCGGCCACGAGAGGGCAGAGAGCTGGGAGGCAGCACAGCCAGGCAGCGCTGGACACCCGGCTCACCTCCACAAGGAATGCCAGGGCGGGCAGATCCCAGTGTGGCTCCTGTGTGCTGAGCAGCCAGAGGAGGTGGAGTGCAATACTGGAACACAAGCGATGACAAGCATGGCGCATCTCCCTAGGAGGGCAAAAAAGGGAGCAGGAAGCTGAGCAAATCTCTCCAAGGACAGGCTTACAGAGCCTGGTGGTCTTTTACCACCACCCTGCAAGGGGACCTGGGCCCTTTAGGAGGTGTCTCCTCCTGTGCTCTCTCCCCTGCCAGCCTTTTCCAGTCTGCTTGGCCGTCCCTCAGTGTGTCGTTAGCCGTCCCTCATTGTGTCCCAGGGCCTCGGGGAATGTGTGGGACAGCTCGGGCACAGAGCACAAATGGCAGGATCAATGGGGAGAAAGAGAGTCTCACCTGGCCAGCAGACCCACAGCATAGTGGCGGGTGTCAGCACAGAGCAGCGTGTCCCAGCCACGCTTGCGTTCCACTGACACCACCACATCCTTGTACTGCTTTTGGCAGAGCAGGGACTTCAGGCTCTGCACTGCAAACCTGTGTGCACAGCAAAGCCTGGGTCACACTGGCAGCACTGGCTCCTTTGCAGGCCACGTGCCAAGGACAGGAGGAGTGGGATGGAGCAGCTGTTGGGGCTGGTGGCAAGACCGTGCTCTTCCAGGCAATCCTTCCAGAAGGTTTGCACCTCCTCTGGCATCTCTTCTGTGCTGGAGAACACTTGAAAGAGCAGATGAACAAAAAGGCGGGGGAAATATGGCCTCACTACACGTGGGACAGGGGACTCCTGGAGGACCTTCCACATCACCACGGTTGCCTGCAAAGGACAAAGCCCCCCGAGACAGCGCTCAGTGCCCAGGTGTCCGTGTGGCAGGGCCCGAGCGTGGCAGGGAGAGGCCCGGAGAGACCTTGGCAGGGGGAGCATGGGGCCTGGTGGGCCTGAAGCTGCCCCTGGGCCAGGTTTCCGGGCAGCGCCTGAGGCAGGCAGATGCAGTGGGGGAAGGAGGATGGAGAGCTGCTGGAGAGGCGGCCTTGGGGCCAGCAAAGGCCAGTTGCGGAAACTCACAGCCAGGGCAAAGACAGCCGTTTTGTCCCCATCCGAGGTGCACGTGCTGTACTCTGGCCAGCTCCCCAGCACATCCAGGAGGATCAGCTGCACTGGCTCGGCAGTCCTGGACGAGCACATGATGGTCTTCCACATGGAGATGGCAGCTCTGCGGGGTTAGAGCTCTGTCTCATGGGGGGTCTCAGACACAGCATGGTGGTCTGGGCATCCCTAGGGGCCCGGGCTGACCGCCGGCACTGCCTCTGTCCACTGGCCCTTGCCAGCAGCAGCCAGGCAGCCCAGCCCTGTGAGGACAGGCCCTGAGGGGCAGCAAGGCAGCATGGCAGCAGGCTCAGGGGCTGACGTGCCAGGGCTGGGAACGGCAGCAGCCAGAGGGTTCTGGAACTGTCTTTTGCTCCGACACCTGGGCCAGGCGGTACAGGGTGATGGGCTGGGGAGGCCTGAGCCCTCTGGACAGGTGGGCCCCATACCTGTCACAGGACGGGGCCACACGCAGGAGCGTCACGACTGCATCAGGCGGGTGTGCTTTGGTGAGTTTCAGCAGGGCCTTGTCCAGCCTGTGCTCGGCAGAATCGTTGGCCAGGAGCCATCGGTGAATGTACCTGACCATGGCAGGCACCTGGAGGAGGCACGGGGAGACTTGGAAAGCTGCCAGAGAGAGCAATGTCCCCAGGCTCCCCAGAGAAGCGCTTCCCTTGCCAGTGCACTGCCATGGCCTCAAAGGCTCTGAGGGACCAGCAGGCGTGGCTGGGGAAGCCACATGACTCATGGGGGAATGTGAGCCTGGCCCCAGGCTGCTTACTTGTTCTGGCCGGGCAACACCCTTCTCCAGGAGCAAATCCAGCAGGGCGGCACTGGTCTCATGCTTGAGGAGCTCGGAGTGAGCTCTGAGCCCAGTGCCCATGGTGTGGGTCTCTTCCTGCCGAATGCTCGGGATGAAGTCGCAAATGAGCTGTAGGAGAAGGGCAAGAAGCCGGGGATGTTGCATGGAGTGCTGCACACACGGTGCTGGGCTGAGCAGAGACAGCAGGCCCAGCCCAGGTGGAGGTGGCTGCAGGTACCTGCGCTGTTCTGTGGAAGCGGCCACGGCTGGATTCCTGCTCTTGTGTGTGCTCAACAGCTTCATCTGGCAAAGAGGGAGCACAGCCAGAGCTGAGGGGCTGCGGGAGAGGCCGGAGAACACAGCCCAGCCCTGCGCTCCCCAGGCAGGGAGAGCCCCGGGATGCCCCAGGGGGATGGAGCGAGGCCGCTGTGGGGTGTCTGCCCGGCCCCTCTTCCCGCCTCTCCTTGGGCATTTCCCCAGGGGATTGCATGGCATGGCATGGCATGGCATGGCATGGCATGGGGCCAGGTTGGCTGCAGGCTCCAGCCCTGCAGCCCAGCTCTGCCACTCACCCTCCTGCGGTGGATGGAAGGGCACCACCCTTTCAGTCTCCTGTGCTGGGGCTGCTCCAGGTCCTTCTTCCTCCTCCTCCTCCTCCTCCTCCTCCACCCAGGCCATCTTGGGCATTCTCGGGGGTCTCTGCTCCATGTCTGTGACAGGAGCTACTTGCAGGAGAGACGCCTTGGGAAAGCTCTGGGGCACCAAGTCCCACACTCTGCCCTGGAGGGCAGCTGCAGAATAGAAGCCTCGGAAGGCCACGGGTCACCGAGTGCTGTGCTCTGGCCTGGAGCTCAGCTGCAGGAACAACGCTGCAGAAAAGCTCCTGGTCAGACGGGAACGAGTGCACTGTGTGGGGGCTCCTCACAGCACTGCTCTGTCCCGTTGTGCCCCGCTGCTTGTTCCCAGCACCCGGGCAAGCTTCTATTTCCCACGTGTCACAAAGGGGCCTTGGAGACCGGGTTCCGTTCCATGGCACGGTGACCGTGCTGCAGTGTGCCAGCCAGGGGCCTTGCACACACTGCCTCCTGCCCTGGGGCCGGCCCCAGCTCAGCCAAAGTGGCCCAGCTTGGAAGGAATCCCTGGCCCCAGCCTGACAGGATCTTTAGGAAGGCCTCAGACCATAAGCCAGCGCCGCCTGGCTCTGCGGGCTCATTCCTATCCCCATATCTTTCCCTGAGAGCATTTGAATTTCTAAATGAGAATCATTTGAAGAGAGGGGATTTACATTTTCCATTTCAGAGAAGACTTCTGCCTTGCTTAGCAGACACCTCTCTCTTCAAACCAAGACAATTGTTTGTCATCTTGCAGATGCGCAGTTGCTGGGCAGCCCCGTTTTCCACCAGGGACCTGGGGAACCATTTCAGCAACTGGGAAAATCCTAGCTGGTCCATCCACCCATAGATGAGGTCTACAAATTTGCCCCAAAAGTGGGTCCAGCTTTTATAGGCCAAAAAGAGCAAGTCCAAGTGACTGGATGATATTTTTAGCCCAGATAGCCCTTCAGCTGATGGCACACTTCACAATCAGCAGGGGACACAGCTAGGCCAAAGCCCAGACCTCTGCTGGGAGGCTTTCTCTTCAAAGACCCTTCAAACAAGCCTCCATGCAAGTCAGTTGGGAAAGTTTCTTCAAATGATCCATTTCTGGCACCTAACTACACAGGGTGTTGTGAAAGATTCTAAAGCAGCCGCTCTGGAGTCAAAGAGGCAGCCCTAAGAGTCCTTGTCATCTGTTTGTAGCTAAATCCCACTTTGGGGGAGTTGAAGGAGTTTGGAACGAGCTAGAGAGCGGACCTCTGAGTTTTTTAGATGATGCCATTGCTTTTTCTTCTCTTCTACATAGGCAGGAAGGGTGAGTTGGGCTCACATCTCCGCCGCAGGGCTCACAGGGCCGCAAGACTTGTAGTTACAAGAGCTTTGAAGGATTTCGTAGCCAAGAAGACATGGCCAACAAGGATTTTTATGTTTTGGGCCCAATCTTCAAGATTTCATCTTATGGACTCATGCTCTCGGGGTCTCTAGCTGGTCAGAGTGACCCTGAGATAAGTTTGAAAATCTCTTTTCTCAGCCCGGTGGTCGAAGAAGGAGTCAGAGCTCTTCATTTCTCAGTCTCAAGGTTGTTTATTGTATCTTATCTATAAAATTCTTTCTCCTGTCCCACCGAGGTCCGCTCAGCAAGACAGTCTAAGGCACTCTGCCTCCCCTGGGGTGGTGTTATCTTTTTATACTAACAACTACCTGTACAATATTTACAATTACTTTCCAATCCCTATCATCTATGTTAGACAGTGAGCTTCTACTCTAGACCAATCTCAAAGTGCCAAGATCACAGCAGAAGAGGGAGGCCAAGAAGAAGAAGGAGAAAGGCTGCACATGCCCAGATTCCTCCATCTTGCCCCCTGAAGCCCCATTCTAAAAACCCTCAACATCTATTTTTCCACTCTGGGATAAATTCACTATCATTCTACTTCAACTTTTGTGGCTGGTCATTCTTCATACAAGGTTGGTCGTTGTTTTTTCCAAGGGCTAAAGCAAAGGCACGGGGGTCTTGGGCTCTGTGCCAAGGTCTCTGAGCCCTCTGACAGGGTCTGGAGTCCTGCAGGGCAGTCAGAGGCCTTTCCTGGCTTCCCACATCATGCTACAGTGTAAGCTTCCTTAGCCAATCACGCTATGACACACAAACCTACAGCCCTGCATCCTAAACTTCTTGTTTACCATTGTAACTACTTTGATTTCTTCCTAGATCTTGAACTGGAAAACTCTAAACTTTCCTCCACTTCAACTTTCCTCCCCGTGTCGCTGCTATAAACTAGAAATCCGCATTCTTGCTTCTAGCACCTAAGTTTGGGAGCCCTTTCCAAGGTCTCAGATCAAATCCTGTGTTTAATTCTAAGCTTTGCTGACAAGACCAAAGGTCTGAGATTTCTCTGCATTTGGGTTTCCAACAACACTGATGCTGTTAGTTGCAGAGTGCCCAGGATGCGTCTTGCAAGTCAACTCTGGCAGGAACAAGGCGGCTGCCAGAGGGCTGCTTGTGGCCTCTGAGAGCCCATTGCCCAGGGCTTGCCAGCGCCCCAGCCCCTCAGGGGCTGCCCCAGCCCGGCCAAGCTGCCCGGCAGCAGCGCCGCAGCCCCACAGCAGCTCCAGAGCAGCCCCATGCAGAGGCACCTGGGAGCCCTCAGCAAGGCAGCCAGCAGCACACGAGCAGGAGGACATGGCTGGCGCTTCCTGCCTGGCACAGGGCTTGTGGCCATCTCCAGGCACTGCTCTGGCAGGGATCCCCGCAGCTCCAGCCCCTGCCCAGCCCCTCTGTGGGCAGCACAAAGGCTTCAGCAGAACCACCAAAGGCCAAGGGGCTTCTGGCCATTTCCCCTGGCCCACTGCACACCCGGGCAGCTGGCTGAGCACGGGCATCCTTTTCCCCCTCCTCCCCTATGCCCTACGGACCCTGGGCAGCAAAAGAAAGATCCTGGGAGTCTGTGGATGTTAACATAGTCTATATTTACATGGTCAAAGAAAAAAAAATGAAAAGAAAATTCTTGAAGAAAAACCAAATAAAACCTGACTCAGGTGGCCCCAGCAAAAAGAGCTTCTGGGATCAATTCTCCACAGAGCTCTGGCAGGGCAGGCAGCCGAGCCGTGCCAGACGAGGCCATGTCTTCCACGCCCTGCGCAGGTGATTTTGGAGCCACTGGAACCTGGAGATGGGAGCCCGCTGTCCTGACCTGAGGATGCACAGCGTTTGAATTGCTAGGCTTCCGACGGCGAGGCTGGTGTCGTGTGCTTTGTCTTCAAGGGCTGCGAGAGAGAGGAACAGAGGCACGGTCAGAAGCTGGAGCCACAGGGAGCCGAGGAGGAGCCCCCTGCAAGGGCCATCCCGGCCGGCTCTTGCCATGGCCAGGAGGGAGAAGGGAGCAAGGGGATCAGCCCGAAGCTGCTGGCCACGAATGGCCCGCGTGGCCCTGAAATCTCTGTGTGCTCTGCCCACGGGAGCAGAGCCCTCTGCAGCCGGGGCAGGGCTTGCAGCTCCCCCCGGCAGCCCCCGCTGTCAGCCTGCTGCCCTCACTCACCAGTGCAGATCAGCTGCAGCTCTTGCTGCTGCCCCCTCAGGTGCCGCCCGGCCATGCCTGTGAACACAGAGCCCGTCACGGCCCCAGCAGCACAGCTCCCTGCCAGCGGCGCTGCCGGCGCTGTGGCCACACGGGCTGCTGGCCCGGCAGCGCTCAGTTTAGCCCATGCAGCACACTGTCGCCCCAGGGCACGGCTGTCAGAGGGCGGCAGCAGCAATGCCCAGGCCAGGCGGGGCTGCACGGCGCCGGGCCCGGCTGCCGCTGCCGGGGCAACAGGCGGGGCTGGGGCCGAGCTGCGGCGGGCCGGGGAGGGAGCCCGGGCTCGTAACTCACCCATGAACCTGATGGCCGCCTCTCGCAGGGGCTCTTGTGGGCTCTCCAGGTAGCGCAGGGCCCGGCGCAGGTGCTCGGCCGCTCTGCTCCTGTCCTCTGCCAGCTGCAGAGAGCGGCAGGAGGGAAGGGTTGGTGCGGGCTCAGCCCCTGGGCCGGGCGCTGCCTGCGCCCAGCCCCGGCCTCCCCTGGCCGCACAGCCCTGAGGCGCGGCCAGCAGCCGCTGGTTGCGGGCTCCCGAGGGGAGGGGGAGAGGGCCGGCTGCTCCCCGGGGAGCCGCGGTGCCACCCCTGCCCCGCAGCCCCGCCGGGCCGGGGCTCCATGGGCACCCGGCTCGGGCCCACGGGAGCCTGGAGAAGAGCCCGCGCGGCCTCTGGCTGCAGCAGCGCGCAGGGGCACAGCTGCCCGGCCCGCACACTGAGCACCGCCCTCAGGGGCCTTCTCCTGGCTGAGTTGGGGATTCCAGGCCGTCCTTACCAGGTACTTGCTGAACTTCCACAGTTTCTGCTCCTTCAGTAGCTTTTTGAGATCCCTCCTCTTCATGAACTTGACCGCATAAAGCAGTGTTTCCCGAGAAGCCTGGAGAGCAGCAGAGACGTGGAGATGGCCCCACAGCCCAGGGCACGGGACCCACCTCCCCCTGCCATGGCCTGGAGGAGGCTGCGGTCCAGCAGGCGCAGGGCAGGAGGCAGCCGAGCCCCCTGCCAGGCGGACAGCAGCCCACAGCTGCAGCCCAGGAGTCCTCACCTCTGCCACATGCTGATTCTCATCATTGCAGTGGAAGAAGAGTGGAAGCAGGCTCTGTTGCACAGGGCTTTCCAAAGGTTTTTCTCTCTCTTCCAAATACTCCATCATGTCTCGGAAGAGTTTTATGGAGAGCAGCTGTACCTGGCTATTATCCTAGATGAAAAAAAAAACGAAAAAACACCTCAGCATGGGCTCCTCCAGGGCGCCCTGGGCACGGGGCTGGAAATGCACAGGGCGCACAGTTTCCAGGCAGCAGCCAGTGGCTGTAGCTGGGGGCACGGAGCCTTACGTGGTCAAAGAGCGGCAGGAGTGCCTCAGCCAGCTGCACGGCAATGGGGGTTGACATCAGAAGGTGTTTGTGCAGGAGTATAAAGCTGAGTGTGATGAGTGTCATGCCAGCTATCTCTGCTTCATTGTCCCCCAGTAGGTGCATGAGGCTTTTGGTCAAGCTCCACATTCTTTCGGCCTGTGCGGAACACAAGGCTGTGAAGTCCCACCCTACTGCCACAGGGCCCAGAGGCCAAAGGACTGTCCTGAAGCACTGGGGCAGCTGAAGCAGGAGGCAGGAGAGCTGGGAGCAGCTGCCCCAGTGCCCAAAGCCCAGGCCAGGCCAAGTGACTGCGTTCCCAGCGCAGCTTCAGCCACCGCCCCCTTCTCACCATTGAGGGATCATCAATGAGCTCGAGAAGGGCCCTGAGCGCCAGGCGACGCCTCTCCCTGCACTCGCTCTGCAGGTACCTTGAAGAGACCTTCACAACACTGTCGCCACATTCACTAGAATCCAGGCACACGAGGACCTGAAAGGCACAGGCCAGTGATGGGGGAGCCGGCCGGCAGGAGCCCGCAGCCACACAGGGCTGGGCCCAGGACGCAGCAGCAGCAGCACAGGGTGCGGGCACCGTGCCAGGCGGCTGCGGCCACGAGAGGGCAGAGAGCTGGGAGGCAGCACAGCCAGGCAGCGCTGGACACCCGGCTCACCTCCACAAGGAATGCCAGGGCGGGCAGACCCCAGTGTGGCTCCTGTGTGCTGAGCAGCCAGAGGAGGTGGAGTGCAATACTGGAACACAAGCGATGACAAGCATGGCGCATCTCCCTAGGAGGGCAAAAAAGGGAGCAGGAAGCTGAGCAAATCTCTCCAAGGACAGGCTTACAGAGCCTGGTGGTCTCTTACCACCACCCTGCAAGGGGACCTGGGCCCTTTAGGAGGTGTCTCCTCCTGTGCTCTCTCCCCTGCCAGCCTTTTCCAGTCTGCTTGGCCGTCCCTCAGTGTGTCGTTAGCCGTCCCTCATTGTGTCCCAGGGCCTCGGGGAATGTGTGGGACAGCTCGGGCACAGAGCACAAATGGCAGGATCAATGGGGAGAAAGAGAGTCTCACCTGGCCAGCAGACCCACAGCATAGTGGCGGGTGTCAGCACAGAGTAGCGTGTCCCAGCCACGCTTGCGTTCCACTGACACCACCACATCCTTGTACTGCTTTTGGCAGAGCAGGGACTTCAGGCTCTGCACTGCAAACCTGTGTGCACAGCAAAGCCCGGGTCACACTGGCAGCACTGGCTCCTTTGCAGGCCACGTGCCAAGGACAGGAGGAGTGGGATGGAGCAGCTGTTGGGGCTGGTGGCAAGACCGTGCTCTTCCAGGCAATCCTTCCAGAAGGTTTGCACCTCCTCTGGCATCTCTTCTGTGCTGGAGAACACTTGAAAGAGCAGATGAACAAAAAGGCGGGGGAAATATGGCCTCACTACACGTGGGACAGGGGACTCCTGGAGGACCTTCCACATCACCACGGTTGCCTGCAAAGGACAAAGCCCCCCGAGACAGCGCTCAGTGCCCAGGTGTCCGTGTGGCAGGGCCCGAGCGTGGCAGGGAGAGGCCCGGAGAGACCTTGGCAGGGGGAGCACGGGGCCTGGTGGGCCTGAAGCTGCCCCTGGGCCAGGTTTCCGGGCAGCGCCTGAGGCAGGCAGATGCAGTGGGGGAAGGAGGATGGAGAGCTGCTGGAGAGGCGGCCTTGGGGCCAGCAAAGGCCAGTTGCGGAAACTCACAGCCAGGGCAAAGACAGCCGTTTTGTCCCCATCCGAGGTGCACGTGCTGTACTCTGGCCAGCTCCCCAGCACATCCAGGAGGATCAGCTGCACTGGCTCGGCAGTCCTGGACGAGCACATGATGGTCTTCCACATGGAGATGGCAGCTCTGCGGGGTTAGAGCTCTGTCTCATGGGGGGTCTCAGACACAGCATGGTGGCCTGGGCATCCCTAGGGGCCCGGGCTGACCGCCGGCACTGCCTCTGTCCACTGGCCCTTGCCAGCAGCAGCCAGGCAGCCCAGCCCTGTGAGGACAGGCCCTGAGGGGCAGCAAGGCAGCATGGCAGCAGGCTCAGGGGCTGACGTGCCAGGGCTGGGAACGGCAGCAGCCAGAGGGTTCTGGAACTGTCTTTTGCTCCGACACCTGGGCCAGGCGGTACAGGGTGATGGGCTGGGGAGGCCTGAGCCCTCTGGACAGGTGGGCCCCATACCTGTCACAGGACGGGGCCACACGCAGGAGCGTCACGACTGCGTCAGGCGGGTGTGCTTTGGTGAGTTTCAGCAGGGCCTTGTCCAGCCTGTGCTCGGCAGAATCGTTGGCCAGGAGCCATCGGTGAATGTACCTGACCATGGCAGGCACCTGGAGGAGGCACGGGGAGACTTGGAAAGCTGCCAGAGAGAGCAATGTCCCCAGGCTCCCCAGAGAAGCGCTTCCCTTGCCAGTGCACTGCCATGGCCTCAAAGGCTCTGAGGGACCAGCAGGCGTGGCTGGGGAAGCCACATGACTCATGGGGGAATGTGAGCCTGGCCCCAGGCTGCTTACTTGTTCTGGCCGGGCAACACCCTTCTCCAGGAGCAAATCCAGCAGGGCGGCACTGGTCTCATGCTTGAGGAGCTCGGAGTGAGCTCTGAGCCCAGTGCCCATGGTGTGGGTCTCTTCCTGCCGAATGCTCGGGATGAAGTCGCAAATGAGCTGTAGGAGAAGGGCAAGAAGCCGGGGATGTTGCATGGAGTGCTGCACACACGGTGCTGGGCTGAGCAGAGACAGCAGGCCCAGCCCAGGTGGAGGTGGCTGCAGGTACCTGCGCTGTTCTGTGGAAGCGGCCACGGCTGGATTCCTGCTCTTGTGTGCGCTCAACAGCTTCATCTGGCAAAGAGGGAGCGCAGCCAGAGCTGAGGGGCTGCGGGAGAGGCCGGAGAACACAGCCCAGCCCTGCGCTCCCCAGGCAGGGAGAGCCCCGGGATGCCCCAGGGGGATGGAGCGAGGCCGCTGTGGGGTGTCTGCCCGGCCCCTCTTCCCGCCTCTCCTTGGGCATTTCCCCAGGGGATTGCATGGCATGGCATGGCATGGCATGGCATGGGGCCAGGTTGGCTGCAGGCTCCAGCCCTGCAGCCCAGCTCTGCCACTCACCCTCCTGCGGTGGATGGAAGGGCACCACCCTTTCAGTCTCCTGTGCTGGGGCTGCTCCAGGTCCTTCTTCCTCCTCCTCCTCCTCCTCCTCCTCCACCCAGGCCATCTTGGGCATTCTCGGGGGTCTCTGCTCCATGTCTGTGACAGGAGCTACTTGCAGGAGAGACGCCTTGGGAAAGCTCTGGGGCACCAAGTCCCACACTCTGCCCTGGAGGGCAGCTGCAGAATAGAAGCCTCGGAAGGCCACGGGTCACCGAGTGCTGTGCTCTGGCCTGGAGCTCAGCTGCAGAAACAACGCTGCAGAAAAGCTCCTGGTCAGACGGGAACGAGTGCACTGTGTGGGGGCTCCTCACAGCACTGCTCTGTCCCGTTGTGCCCCGCTGCTTGTTCCCAGCACCCGGGCAAGCTTCTATTTCCCACGTGTCACAAAGGGGCCTTGGAGACCGGGTTCCGTTCCATGGCACGGTGACCGTGCTGCAGTGTGCCAGCCAGGGGCCTTGCACACACTGCCTCCTGCCCTGGGGCCGGCCCCAGCTCAGCCAAAGTGGCCCAGCTTGGAAGGAATCCCTGGCCCCAGCCTGACAGGATCTTTAGGAAGGCCTCAGACCATAAGCCAGCGCCGCCTGGCTCTGCGGGCTCACTCCTATCCCCATATCTTTCCCTGAGAGCATTTGAATTTCTAAATGAGAATCATTTGAAGAGAGGGGATTTACATTTTCCATTTCAGAGAAGACTTCTGCCTTGCTTAGCAGACACCTCTCTCTTCAAACCAAGACAATTGTTTGTCATCTTGCAGATGCGCAGTTGCTGGGCAGCCCCGTTTTCCACCAGGGACCTGGGGAACCATTTCAGCAACTGGGAAAATCCTAGCTGGTCCATCCACCCATAGATGAGGTCTCCAAATTTGCCCCAAAAGTGGGTCCAGCTTTTATAGGCCAAAAAGAGCAAGTCCAAGTGACTGGATGATATTTTTAGCCCAGATAGCCCTTCAGCTGATGGCACACTTCACAATCAGCAGGGGACACAGCTAGGCCAAAGCCCAGACCTCTGCTGGGAGGCTTTCTCTTCAAAGACCCTTCAAACAAGCCTCCATGCAAGTCAGTTGGGAAAGTTTCTTCAAATGATCCATTTCTGGCACCTAACTACACAGGGTGTTGTGAAAGATTCTAAAGCAGCCGCTCTGGAGTCAAAGAGGCAGCCCTAAGAGTCCTTGTCATCTGTTTGTAGCTAAATCCCACTTTGGGGGAGTTGAAGGAGTTTGGAACGAGATAGAGAGCGGACCTCTGAGTTTTTTAGATGATGCCATTGCTTTTTCTTCTCTTCTACATAGGCAGGAAGGGTGAGTTGGGCTCACATCTCCGCCGCAGGGCTCACAGGGCCGCAAGACTTGTAGTTACAAGAGCTTTGAAGGATTTCGTAGCCAAGAAGACATGGCCAACAAGGATTTTTATGTTTTGGGCCCAATCTTCAAGATTTCATCTTATGGACTCATGCTCTCGGGGTCTCTAGCTGGTCAGAGTGACCCTGAGATAAGTTTGAAAATCTCTTTTCTCAGCCCGGTGGTCGAAGAAGGAGTCAGAGCTCTTCATTTCTCAGTCTCAAGGTTGTTTATTGTATCTTATCTATAAAATTCTTTCTCCTGTCCCGCCGAGGTCCGCTCAGCAAGACAGTCTAAGGCACTCTGCCTCCCCTGGGGTGGTGTTATCTTTTTATACTAACAACTACCTGTACAATATTTACAATTACTTTCCAATCCCTATCATCTATGTTAGACAGTGAGCTTCTACTCTAGACCAATCTCAAAGTGCCAAGATCACAGCAGAAGAGGGAGGCCAAGAAGAAGAAGGAGAAAGGCTGCACATGCCCAGATTCCTCCATCTTGCCCCCTGAAGCCCCATTCTAAAAACCCTCAACATCTATTTTTCCACTCTGGGATAAATTCACTATCATTCTACTTCAACTTTTGTGGCTGGTCATTCTTCATACAAGGTTGGTCGTTGTTTTTTCCAAGGGCTAAATCAAAGGCACGGGGGTCTTGGGCTCTGTGCCAAGGTCTCTGAGCCCTCTGACAGGGTCTGGAGTCCTGCAGGGCAGTCAGAGGCCTTTCCTGGCTTCCCACATCATGCTACAGTGTAAGCTTCCTTAGCCAATCACGCTATGACACACAAACCTACAGCCCTGCATCCTAAACTTCTTGTTTACCATTGTAACTACTTTGATTTCTTCCTAGATCTTGAACTGGAAAACTCTAAACTTTCCTCCACTTCAACTTTCCTCCCCGTGTCGCTGCTATAAACTAGAAATCCGCATTCTTGCTTCTAGCACCTAAGTTTGGGAGCCCTTTCCAAGGTCTCAGATCAAATCCTGTGTTTAATTCTAAGCTTTGCTGACAAGACCAAAGGTCTGAGATTTCTCTGCATTTGGGTTTCCAACAACACTGATGCTGTTAGTTGCAGAGTGCCCAGGATGCGTCTTGCAAGTCAACTCTGGCAGGAACAAGGCGGCTGCCAGAGGGCTGCTTGTGGCCTCTGAGAGCCCATTGCCCAGGGCTTGCCAGCGCCCCAGCCCCTCAGGGGCTGCCCCAGCCCGGCCAAGCTGCCCGGCAGCAGCGCCGCAGCCCCACAGCAGCTCCAGAGCAGCCCCATGCAGAGGCACCTGGGAGCCCTCAGCAAGGCAGCCAGCAGCACACGAGCAGGAGGACATGGCTGGCGCTTCCTGCCTGGCACAGGGCTTGTGGCCATCTCCAGGCACTGCTCTGGCAGGGATCCCCGCAGCTCCAGCCCCTGCCCAGCCCCTCTGTGGGCAGCACAAAGGCTTCAGCAGAACCACCAAAGGCCAAGGGGCTTCTGGCCATTTCCCCTGGCCCACTGCACACCTGGGCAGCTGGCTGAGCGCGGGCATCCTTTTCCCCCTCCTCCCCTATGCCCTACGGACCCTGGGCAGCAAAAGAAAGATCCTGGGAGTCTGTGGATGTTAACATAGTCTATATTTACATGGTCAAAGAAAAAAAAATGAAAAGAAAATTCTTGAAGAAAAACCAAATAAAACCTGACTCAGGTGGCCCCAGCAAAAAGAGCTTCTGGGATCAATTCTCCACAGAGCTCTGGCAGGGCAGGCAGCCGAGCCGTGCCAGACGAGGCCATGTCTTCCACGCCCTGCGCAGGTGATTTTGGAGCCACTGGAACCTGGAGATGGGAGCCCGCTGTCCTGACCTGAGGATGCACAGCGTTTGAATTGCTAGGCTTCCGACGGCGAGGCTGGTGTCGTGTGCTTTGTCTTCAAGGGCTGCGAGAGAGAGGAACAGAGGCACGGTCAGAAGCTGGAGCCACAGGGAGCCGAGGAGGAGCCCCCTGCAAGGGCCATCCCGGCCGGCTCTTGCCATGGCCAGGAGGGAGAAGGGAGCAAGGGGATCAGCCCGAAGCTGCTGGCCACGAATGGCCCGCGTGGCCCTGAAATCTCTGTGTGCTTTGCCCACGGGAGCAGAGCCCTCCACAGCCGGGGCAGGGCTTGCAGCTCCCCCCGGCAGCCCCCGCTGTCAGCCTGCTGCCCTCACTCACCAGTGCAGATCAGCTGCAGCTCTTGCTGCTGCCCCCTCAGGTGCCGCCCGGCCATGCCTGTGAACACAGAGCCTGTCACGGCCCCAGCAGCACAGCTCCCTGCCAGCGGCGCTGCCGGCGCTGTGGCCACACGGGCTGCTGGCCCGGCAGCGCTCAGTTTAGCCCATGCAGCACACTGTCGCCCCAGGGCACGGCTGTCAGAGGGCGGCAGCAGCAATGCCCAGGCCAGGCGGGGCTGCACGGCGCCGGGCCCGGCTGCCGCTGCCGGGGCAACAGGCGGGGCTGGGGCCGAGCTGCGGCGGGCCGGGGAGGGAGCCCGGGCTCGTAACTCACCCATGAACCTGATGGCCGCCTCTCGCAGGGGCTCTTGTGGGCTCTCCAGGTAGCGCAGGGCCCGGCGCAGGTGCTCGGCCGCTCTGCTCCTGTCCTCTGCCAGCTGCAGAGAGCGGCAGGAGGGAAGGGTTGGTGCGGGCTCAGCCCCTGGGCCGGGCGCTGCCTGCGCCCAGCCCCGGCCTCCCCTGGCCGCACAGCCCTGAGGCGCGGCCAGCAGCCGCTGGTTGCGGGCTCCCGAGGGGAGGGGGAGAGGGCCGGCTGCTCCCCGGGGAGCTGCGGTGCCACCCCTGCCCCGCAGCCCCGCCGGGCCGGGGCTCCATGGGCACCCGGCTCGGGCCCACGGGAGCCTGGAGAAGAGCCCGCGCGGCCTCTGGCTGCAGCAGCGCGCAGGGGCACAGCTGCCCGGCCCGCACACTGAGCACCGCCCTCAGGGGCCTTCTCCTGGCTGAGTTGGGGATTCCAGGCCGTCCTTACCAGGTACTTGCTGAACTTCCACAGTTTCTGCTCCTTCAGTAGCTTTTTGAGATCCCTCCTCTTCATGAACTTGACCGCATAAAGCAGTGTTTCCCGAGAAGCCTGGAGAGCAGCAGAGACGTGGAGATGGCCCCACAGCCCAGGGCACGGGACCCGCCTCCCCCTGCCATGGCCTGGAGGAGGCTGCGGTCCAGCAGGCGCAGGGCAGGAGGCAGCCGAGCCCCCTGCCAGGCGGACAGCAGCCCACAGCTGCAGCCCAGGAGTCCTCACCTCTGCCACATGCTGATTCTCATCATTGCAGTGGAAGAAGAGTGGAAGCAGGCTCTGTTGCACAGGGCTTTCCAAAGGTTTTTCTCTCTCTTCCAAATACTCCATCATGTCTCGGAAGAGTTTTATGGAGAGCAGCTGTACCTGGCTATTATCCTAGATGAAAAAAAAAACGAAAAAACACCTCAGCATGGGCTCCTCCAGGGCACCCTGGGCACGGGGCTGGAAATGCACAGGGCGCACAGTTTCCAGGCAGCAGCCAGTGGCTGTAGCTGGGGGCACGGAGCCTTACGTGGTCAAAGAGCGGCAGGAGTGCCTCAGCCAGCTGCACGGCAATGGGGGTTGACATCAGAAGGTGTTTGTGCAGGAGTATAAAGCTGAGTGTGATGAGTGTCATGCCAGCTATCTCTGCTTCATTGTCCCCCAGTAGGTGCATGAGGCTTTTGGTCAAGCTCCACATTCTTTCGGCCTGTGCGGAACACAAGGCTGTGAAGTCCCACCCTACTGCCACAGGGCCCAGAGGCCAAAGGACTGTCCTGAAGCACTGGGGCAGCTGAAGCAGGAGGCAGGAGAGCTGGGAGCAGCTGCCCCAGTGCCCAAAGCCCAGGCCAGGCCAAGTGACTGCGTTCCCAGCGCAGCTTCAGCCACCGCCCCCTTCTCACCATTGAGGGATCATCAATGAGCTCGAGAAGGGCCCTGAGCGCCAGGCGACGCCTCTCCCTGCACTCGCTCTGCAGGTACCTTGAAGAGACCTTCACAACACTGTCGCCACATTCACTAGAATCCAGGCACACGAGGACCTGAAAGGCACAGGCCAGTGATGGGGCAGCCGGCCGGCAGGAGCCTGCAGCCACACAGGGCTGGGCCCAGGACGCAGCAGCAGCAGCACAGGGTGCGGGCACCGTGCCAGGCGGCTGCGGCCACGAGAGGGCAGAGAGCTGGGAGGCAGCACAGCCAGGCAGCGCTGGACACCCGGCTCACCTCCACAAGGAATGCCAGGGCGGGCAGATCCCAGTGTGGCTCCTGTGTGCTGAGCAGCCAGAGGAGGTGGAGTGCAATACTGGAACACAAGCGATGACAAGCATGGCGCATCTCCCTAGGAGGGCAAAAAAGGGAGCAGGAAGCTGAGCAAATCTCTCCAAGGACAGGCTTACAGAGCCTGGTGGTCTCTTACCACCACCCTGCAAGGGGACCTGGGCCCTTTAGGAGGTGTCTCCTCCTGTGCTCTCTCCCCTGCCAGCCTTTTCCAGTCTGCTTGGCCGTCCCTCAGTGTGTCGTTAGCCGTCCCTCATTGTGTCCCAGGGCCTCGGGGAATGTGTGGGACAGCTCGGGCACAGAGCACAAATGGCAGGATCAATGGGGAGAAAGAGAGTCTCACCTGGCCAGCAGACCCACAGCATAGTGGCGGGTGTCAGCACAGAGTAGCGTGTCCCAGCCACGCTTGCGTTCCACTGACACCACCACATCCTTGTACTGCTTTTGGCAGAGCAGGCACTTCAGGCTCTGCACTGCAAACCTGTGTGCACAGCAAAGCCCGGGTCACACTGGCAGCACTGGCTCCTTTGCAGGCCACGTGCCAAGGACAGGAGGAGTGGGATGGAGCAGCTGTTGGGGCTGGTGGCAAGACCGTGCTCTTCCAGGCAATCCTTCCAGAAGGTTTGCACCTCCTCTGGCATCTCTTCTGTGCTGGAGAACACTTGAAAGAGCAGATGAACAAAAAGGCGGGGGAAATATGGCCTCACTACACGTGGGACAGGGGACTCCTGGAGGACCTTCCACATCACCACGGTTGCCTGCAAAGGACAAAGCCCCCCGAGACAGCGCTCAGTGCCCAGGTGTCCGTGTGGCAGGGCCCGAGCGTGGCAGGGAGAGGCCCGGAGAGACCTTGGCAGGGGGAGCACGGGGCCTGGTGGGCCTGAAGCTGCCCCTGGGCCAGGTTTCCGGGCAGCGCCTGAGGCAGGCAGATGCAGTGGGGGAAGGAGGATGGAGAGCTGCTGGAGAGGCGGCCTTGGGGCCAGCAAAGGCCAGTTGCGGAAACTCACAGCCAGGGCAAAGACAGCCGTTTTGTCCCCATCCGAGGTGCACGTGCTGTACTCTGGCCAGCTCCCCAGCACATCCAGGAGGATCAGCTGCACTGGCTCGGCAGTCCTGGACGAGCACATGATGGTCTTCCACATGGAGATGGCAGCTCTGCGGGGTTAGAGCTCTGTCTCATGGGGGGTCTCAGACACAGCATGGTGGCCTGGGCATCCCTAGGGGCCCGGGCTGACCGCCGGCACTGCCTCTGTCCACTGGCCCTTGCCAGCAGCAGCCAGGCAGCCCAGCCCTGTGAGGACAGGCCCTGAGGGGCAGCAAGGCAGCATGGCAGCAGGCTCAGGGGCTGACGTGCCAGGGCTGGGAACGGCAGCAGCCAGAGGGTTCTGGAACTGTCTTTTGCTCCGACACCTGGGCCAGGCGGTACAGGGTGATGGGCTGGGGAGGCCTGAGCCCTCTGGACAGGTGGGCCCCATACCTGTCACAGGACGGGGCCACACGCAGGAGCGTCACGACTGCGTCAGGCGGGTGTGCTTTGGTGAGTTTCAGCAGGGCCTTGTCCAGCCTGTGCTCGGCAGAATCGTTGGCCAGGAGCCATCGGTGAATGTACCTGACCATGGCAGGCACCTGGAGGAGGCACGGGGAGACTTGGAAAGCTGCCAGAGAGAGCAATGTCCCCAGGCTCCCCAGAGAAGCGCTTCCCTTGCCAGTGCACTGCCATGGCCTCAAAGGCTCTGAGGGACCAGCAGGCGTGGCTGGGGAAGCCACATGACTCATGGGGGAATGTGAGCCTGGCCCCAGGCTGCTTACTTGTTCTGGCCGGGCAACACCCTTCTCCAGGAGCAAATCCAGCAGGGCGGCACTGGTCTCATGCTTGAGGAGCTCGGAGTGAGCTCTGAGCCCAGTGCCCATGGTGTGGGTCTCTTCCTGCCGAATGCTCGGGATGAAGTCGCAAATGAGCTGTAGGAGAAGGGCAAGAAGCCGGGGATGTTGCATGGAGTGCTGCACACACGGTGCTGGGCTGAGCAGAGACAGCAGGCCCAGCCCAGGTGGAGGTGGCTGCAGGTACCTGCGCTGTTCTGTGGAAGCGGCCACGGCTGGATTCCTGCTCTTGTGTGCGCTCAACAGCTTCATCTGGCAAAGAGGGAGCGCAGCCAGAGCTGAGGGGCTGCGGGAGAGGCCGGAGAACACAGCCCAGCCCTGCGCTCCCCAGGCAGGGAGAGCCCCGGGATGCCCCAGGGGGATGGAGCGAGGCCGCTGTGGGGTGTCTGCCCGGCCCCTCTTCCCGCCTCTCCTTGGGCATTTCCCCAGGGGATTGCATGGCATGGCATGGCATGGCATGGCATGGCATGGGGCCAGGTTGGCTGCAGGCTCCAGCCCTGCAGCCCAGCTCTGCCACTCACCCTCCTGCGGTGGATGGAAGGGCACCACCCTTTCAGTCTCCTGTGCTGGGGCTGCTCCAGGTCCTTCTTCCTCCTCCTCCTCCTCCTCCTCCTCCACCCAGGCCATCTTGGGCATTCTCGGGGGTCTCTGCTCCATGTCTGTGACAGGAGCTACTTGCAGGAGAGACGCCTTGGGAAAGCTCTGGGGCACCAAGTCCCACACTCTGCCCTGGAGGGCAGCTGCAGAATAGAAGCCTCGGAAGGCCACGGGTCACCGAGTGCTGTGCTCTGGCCTGGAGCTCAGCTGCAGGAACAACGCTGCAGAAAAGCTCCTGGTCAGACGGGAACGAGTGCACTGTGTGGGGGCTCCTCACAGCACTGCTCTGTCCCGTTGTGCCCCGCTGCTTGTTCCCAGCACCCGGGCAAGCTTCTATTTCCCACGTGTCACAAAGGGGCCTTGGAGACCGGGTTCCGTTCCATGGCACGGTGACCGTGCTGCAGTGTGCCAGCCAGGGGCCTTGCACACACTGCCTCCTGCCCTGGGGCCGGCCCCAGCTCAGCCAAAGTGGCCCAGCTTGGAAGGAATCCCTGGCCCCAGCCTGACAGGATCTTTAGGAAGGCCTCAGACCATAAGCCAGCGCCGCCTGGCTCTGCGGGCTCACTCCTATCCCCATATCTTTCCCTGAGAGCATTTGAATTTCTAAATGAGAATCATTTGAAGAGAGGGGATTTACATTTTCCATTTCAGAGAAGACTTCTGCCTTGCTTAGCAGACACCTCTCTCTTCAAACCAAGACAATTGTTTGTCATCTTGCAGATGCGCAGTTGCTGGGCAGCCCCGTTTTCCACCAGGGACCTGGGGAACCATTTCAGCAACTGGGAAAATCCTAGCTGGTCCATCCACCCATAGATGAGGTCTCCAAATTTGCCCCAAAAGTGGGTCCAGCTTTTATAGGCCAAAAAGAGCAAGTCCAAGTGACTGGATGATATTTTTAGCCCAGATAGCCCTTCAGCTGATGGCACACTTCACAATCAGCAGGGGACACAGCTAGGCCAAAGCCCAGACCTCTGCTGGGAGGCTTTCTCTTCAAAGACCCTTCAAACAAGCCTCCATGCAAGTCAGTTGGGAAAGTTTCTTCAAATGATCCATTTCTGGCACCTAACTACACAGGGTGTTGTGAAAGATTCTAAAGCAGCCGCTCTGGAGTCAAAGAGGCAGCCCTAAGAGTCCTTGTCATCTGTTTGTAGCTAAATCCCACTTTGGGGGAGTTGAAGGAGTTTGGAACGAGCTAGAGAGCGGACCTCTGAGTTTTTTAGATGATGCCATTGCTTTTTCTTCTCTTCTACATAGGCAGGAAGGGTGAGTTGGGCTCACATCTCCGCCGCAGGGCTCACAGGGCCGCAAGACTTGTAGTTACAAGAGCTTTGAAGGATTTCGTAGCCAAGAAGACATGGCCAACAAGGATTTTTATGTTTTGGGCCCAATCTTCAAGATTTCATCTTATGGACTCATGCTCTCGGGGTCTCTAGCTGGTCAGAGTGACCCTGAGATAAGTTTGAAAATCTCTTTTCTCAGCCCGGTGGTCGAAGAAGGAGTCAGAGCTCTTCATTTCTCAGTCTCAAGGTTGTTTATTGTATCTTATCTATAAAATTCTTTCTCCTGTCCCGCCGAGGTCCGCTCAGCAAGACAGTCTAAGGCACTCTGCCTCCCCTGGGGTGGTGTTATCTTTTTATACTAACAACTACCTGTACAATATTTACAATTACTTTCCAATCCCTATCATCTATGTTAGACAGTGAGCTTCTACTCTAGACCAATCTCAAAGTGCCAAGATCACAGCAGAAGAGGGAGGCCAAGAAGAAGAAGGAGAAAGGCTGCACATGCCCAGATTCCTCCATCTTGCCCCCTGAAGCCCCATTCTAAAAACCCTCAACATCTATTTTTCCACTCTGGGATAAATTCACTATCATTCTACTTCAACTTTTGTGGCTGGTCATTCTTCATACAAGGTTGGTCGTTGTTTTTTCCAAGGGCTAAATCAAAGGCACGGGGGTCTTGGGCTCTGTGCCAAGGTCTCTGAGCCCTCTGACAGGGTCTGGAGTCCTGCAGGGCAGTCAGAGGCCTTTCCTGGCTTCCCACATCATGCTACAGTGTAAGCTTCCTTAGCCAATCACGCTATGACACACAAACCTACAGCCCTGCATCCTAAACTTCTTGTTTACCATTGTAACTACTTTGATTTCTTCCTAGATCTTGAACTGGAAAACTCTAAACTTTCCTCCACTTCAACTTTCCTCCCCGTGTCGCTGCTATAAACTAGAAATCCGCATTCTTGCTTCTAGCACCTAAGTTTGGGAGCCCTTTCCAAGGTCTCAGATCAAATCCTGTGTTTAATTCTAAGCTTTGCTGACAAGACCAAAGGTCTGAGATTTCTCTGCATTTGGGTTTCCAACAACACTGATGCTGTTAGTTGCAGAGTGCCCAGGATGCGTCTTGCAAGTCAACTCTGGCAGGAACAAGGCGGCTGCCAGAGGGCTGCTTGTGGCCTCTGAGAGCCCATTGCCCAGGGCTTGCCAGCGCCCCAGCCCCTCAGGGGCTGCCCCAGCCCGGCCAAGCTGCCCGGCAGCAGCGCCGCAGCCCCACAGCAGCTCCAGAGCAGCCCCATGCAGAGGCACCTGGGAGCCCTCAGCAAGGCAGCCAGCAGCACACGAGCAGGAGGACATGGCTGGCGCTTCCTGCCTGGCACAGGGCTTGTGGCCATCTCCAGGCACTGCTCTGGCAGGGATCCCCGCAGCTCCAGCCCCTGCCCAGCCCCTCTGTGGGCAGCACAAAGGCTTCAGCAGAACCACCAAAGGCCAAGGGGCTTCTGGCCATTTCCCCTGGCCCACTGCACACCTGGGCAGCTGGCTGAGCGCGGGCATCCTTTTCCCCCTCCTCCCCTATGCCCTACGGACCCTGGGCAGCAAAAGAAAGATCCTGGGAGTCTGTGGATGTTAACATAGTCTATATTTACATGGTCAAAGAAAAAAAAATGAAAAGAAAATTCTTGAAGAAAAACCAAATAAAACCTGACTCAGGTGGCCCCAGCAAAAAGAGCTTCTGGGATCAATTCTCCACAGAGCTCTGGCAGGGCAGGCAGCCGAGCCGTGCCAGACGAGGCCATGTCTTCCACGCCCTGCGCAGGTGATTTTGGAGCCACTGGAACCTGGAGATGGGAGCCCGCTGTCCTGACCTGAGGATGCACAGCGTTTGAATTGCTAGGCTTCCGACAGCGAGGCTGGTGTCGTGTGCTTTGTCTTCAAGGGCTGCGAGAGAGAGGAACAGAGGCACGGTCAGAAGCTGGAGCCACAGGGAGCCGAGGAGGAGCCCCCTGCAAGGGCCATCCCGGCCGGCTCTTGCCATGGCCAGGAGGGAGAAGGGAGCAAGGGGATCAGCCCGAAGCTGCTGGCCACGAATGGCCCGCGTGGCCCTGAAATCTCTGTGTGCTTTGCCCACGGGAGCAGAGCCCTCCACAGCCGGGGCAGGGCTTGCAGCTCCCCCCGGCAGCCCCCGCTGTCAGCCTGCTGCCCTCACTCACCAGTGCAGATCAGCTGCAGCTCTTGCTGCTGCCCCCTCAGGTGCCGCCCGGCCATGCCTGTGAACACAGAGCCTGTCACGGCCCCAGCAGCACAGCTCCCTGCCAGCGGCGCTGCCGGCGCTGTGGCCACACGGGCTGCTGGCCCGGCAGCGCTCAGTTTAGCCCATGCAGCACACTGTCGCCCCAGGGCACGGCTGTCAGAGGGCGGCAGCAGCAATGCCCAGGCCAGGCGGGGCTGCACGGCGCCGGGCCCGGCTGCCGCTGCCGGGGCAACAGGCGGGGCTGGGGCCGAGCTGCGGCGGGCCGGGGAGGGAGCCCGGGCTCGTAACTCACCCATGAACCTGATGGCCGCCTCTCGCAGGGGCTCTTGTGGGCTCTCCAGGTAGCGCAGGGCCCGGCGCAGGTGCTCGGCCGCTCTGCTCCTGTCCTCTGCCAGCTGCAGAGAGCGGCAGGAGGGAAGGGTTGGTGCGGGCTCAGCCCCTGGGCCGGGCGCTGCCTGCGCCCAGCCCCGGCCTCCCCTGGCCGCACAGCCCTGAGGCGCGGCCAGCAGCCGCTGGTTGCGGGCTCCCGAGGGGAGGGGGAGAGGGCCGGCTGCTGCCCGGGAAGCCGCGGTGCCACCCCTGCCCCGCAGCCCCGCCGGGCCGGGGCTCCATGGGCACCCGGCTCGGGCCCACGGGAGCCTGGAGAAGAGCCCGCGCGGCCTCTGGCTGCAGCAGCGCGCAGGGGCACAGCTGCCCGGCCCGCACACTGAGCACCGCCCTCAGGGGCCTTCTCCTGGCTGAGTTGGGGATTCCAGGCCGTCCTTACCAGGTACTTGCTGAACTTCCACAGTTTCTGCTCCTTCAGTAGCTTTTTGAGATCCCTCCTCTTCATGAACTTGACCGCATAAAGCAGTGTTTCCCGAGAAGCCTGGAGAGCAGCAGAGACGTGGAGATGGCCCCACAGCCCAGGGCACGGGACCCGCCTCCCCCTGCCATGGCCTGGAGGAGGCTGCGGTCCAGCAGGCGCAGGGCAGGAGGCAGCCGAGCCCCCTGCCAGGCGGACAGCAGCCCACAGCTGCAGCCCAGGAGTCCTCACCTCTGCCACATGCTGATTCTCATCATTGCAGTGGAAGAAGAGTGGAAGCAGGCTCTGTTGCACAGGGCTTTCCAAAGGTTTTTCTCTCTCTTCCAAATACTCCATCATGTCTCGGAAGAGTTTTATGGAGAGCAGCTGTACCTGGCTATTATCCTAGATGAAAAAAAAACGAAAAAACACCTCAGCATGGGCTCCTCCAGGGCGCCCTGGGCACGGGGCTGGAAATGCACAGGGCGCACAGTTTCCAGGCAGCAGCCAGTGGCTGTAGCTGGGGGCACGGAGCCTTACGTGGTCAAAGAGCGGCAGGAGTGCCTCAGCCAGCTGCACGGCAATGGGGGTTGACATCAGAAGGTGTTTGTGCAGGAGTATAAAGCTGAGTGTGATGAGTGTCATGCCAGCTATCTCAGCTTCATTGTCCCCCAGTAGGTGCATGAGGCTTTTGGTCAAGCTCCACATTCTTTCGGCCTGTGCGGAACACAAGGCTGTGAAGTCCCACCCTACTGCCACAGGGCCCAGAGGCCAAAGGACTGTCCTGAAGCACTGGGGCAGCTGAAGCAGGAGGCAGGAGAGCTGGGAGCAGCTGCCCCAGTGCCCAAAGCCCAGGCCAGGCCAAGTGACTGCGTTCCCAGCGCAGCTTCAGCCACCGCCCCCTTCTCACCATTGAGGGATCATCAATGAGCTCGAGAAGGGCCCTGAGCGCCAGGCGACGCCTCTCCCTGCACTCGCTCTGCAGGTACCTTGAAGAGACCTTCACAACACTGTCGCCACATTCACTAGAATCCAGGCACACGAGGACCTGAAAGGCACAGGCCAGTGATGGGGGAGCTGGCCGGCAGGAGCCCGCAGCCACACAGGGCTGGGCCCAGGACGCAGCAGCAGCAGCACAGGGTGCGGGCACCGTGCCAGGCGGCTGCGGCCACGGAGGGCAGAGAGCTGGGAGGCAGCACAGCCAGGCAGCGCTGGACACCCGGCTCACCTCCACAAGGAATGCCAGGGCGGGCAGATCCCAGTGTGGCTCCTGTGTGCTGAGCAGCCAGAGGAGGTGGAGTGCAATACTGGAACACAAGCGATGACAAGCATGGCGCATCTCCCTAGGAGGGCAAAAAAGGGAGCAGGAAGCTGAGCAAATCTCTCCAAGGACAGGCTTACAGAGCCTGGTGGTCTTTTACCACCACCCTGCAAGGGGACCTGGGCCCTTTAGGAGGTGTCTCCTCCTGTGCTCTCTCCCCTGCCAGCCTTTTCCAGTCTGCTTGGCCGTCCCTCAGTGTGTCGTTAGCCGTCCCTCATTGTGTCCCAGGGCCTCGGGGAATGTGTGGGACAGCTCGGGCACAGAGCACAAATGGCAGGATCAATGGGGAGAAAGAGAGTCTCACCTGGCCAGCAGACCCACAGCATAGTGGCGGGTGTCAGCACAGAGTAGCGTGTCCCAGCCACGCTTGCGTTCCACTGACACCACCACATCCTTGTACTGCTTTTGGCAGAGCAGGGACTTCAGGCTCTGCACTGCAAACCTGTGTGCACAGCAAAGCCCGGGTCACACTGGCAGCACTGGCTCCTTTGCAGGCCACGTGCCAAGGACAGGAGGAGTGGGATGGAGCAGCTGTTGGGGCTGGTGGCAAGACCGTGCTCTTCCAGGCAATCCTTCCAGAAGGTTTGCACCTCCTCTGGCATCTCTTCTGTGCTGGAGAACACTTGAAAGAGCAGATGAACAAAAAGGCGGGGGAAATATGGCCTCACTACACGTGGGACAGGGGACTCCTGGAGGACCTTCCACATCACCACGGTTGCCTGCAAAGGACAAAGCCCCCCGAGACAGCGCTCAGTGCCCAGGTGTCCGTGTGGCAGGGCCCGAGCGTGGCAGGGAGAGGCCCGGAGAGACCTTGGCAGGGGGAGCACGGGGCCTGGTGGGCCTGAAGCTGCCCCTGGGCCAGGTTTCCGGGCAGCGCCTGAGGCAGGCAGATGCAGTGGGGGAAGGAGGATGGAGAGCTGCTGGAGAGGCGGCCTTGGGGCCAGCAAAGGCCAGTTGCGGAAACTCACAGCCAGGGCAAAGACAGCCGTTTTGTCCCCATCCGAGGTGCACGTGCTGTACTCTGGCCAGCTCCCCAGCACATCCAGGAGGATCAGCTGCACTGGCTCGGCAGTCCTGGACGAGCACATGATGGTCTTCCACATGGAGATGGCAGCTCTGCGGGGTTAGAGCTCTGTCTCATGGGGGGTCTCAGACACAGCATGGTGGCCTGGGCATCCCTAGGGGCCCGGGCTGACCGCCGGCACTGCCTCTGTCCACTGGCCCTTGCCAGCAGCAGCCAGGCAGCCCAGCCCTGTGAGGACAGGCCCTGAGGGGCAGCAAGGCAGCATGGCAGCAGGCTCAGGGGCTGACGTGCCAGGGCTGGGAACGGCAGCAGCCAGAGGGTTCTGGAACTGTCTTTTGCTCCGACACCTGGGCCAGGCGGTACAGGGTGATGGGCTGGGGAGGCCTGAGCCCTCTGGACAGGTGGGCCCCATACCTGTCACAGGACGGGGCCACACGCAGGAGCGTCACGACTGCGTCAGCCGGGTGTGCTTTGGTGAGTTTCAGCAGGGCCTTGTCCAGCCTGTGCTCGGCAGAATCGTTGGCCAGGAGCCATCGGTGAATGTACCTGACCATGGCAGGCACCTGGAGGAGGCACGGGGAGACTTGGAAAGCTGCCAGAGAGAGCAATGTCCCCAGGCTCCCCAGAGAAGCGCTTCCCTTGCCAGTGCACTGCCATGGCCTCAAAGGCTCTGAGGGACCAGCAGGCGTGGCTGGGGAAGCCACATGACTCATGGGGGAATGTGAGCCTGGCCCCAGGCTGCTTACTTGTTCTGGCCGGGCAACACCCTTCTCCAGGAGCAAATCCAGCAGGGCGGCACTGGTCTCATGCTTGAGGAGCTCGGAGCGAGCTCTGAGCCCAGTGCCCATGGTGTGGGTCTCTTCCTGCCGAATGCTCCGGATGAAGTCGCAAATGAGCTGTAGGAGAAGGGCAAGAAGCCGGGGATGTTGCATGGAGTGCTGCACACACGGTGCTGGGCTGAGCAGAGACAGCAGGCCCAGCCCAGGTGGAGGTGGCTGCAGGTACCTGCGCTGTTCTGTGGAAGCGGCCACGGCTGGATTCCTGCTCTTGTGTGCGCTCAACAGCTTCATCTGGCAAAGAGGGAGCGCAGCCAGAGCTGAGGGGCTGCGGGAGAGGCCGGAGAACACAGCCCAGCCCTGCGCTCCCCAGGCAGGGAGAGCCCCGGGATGCCCCAGGGGGATGGAGCGAGGCCGCTGTGGGGTGTCTGCCCGGCCCCTCTTCCCGCCTCTCCTTGGGCATTTCCCCAGGGGATTGCATGGCATGGCATGGCATGGCATGGCATGGGGCCAGGTTGGCTGCAGGCTCCAGCCCTGCAGCCCAGCTCTGCCACTCACCCTCCTGCGGTGGATGGAAGGGCACCACCCTTTCAGTCTCCTGTGCTGGGGCTGCTCCAGGTCCTTCTTCCTCCTCCTCCTCCTCCTCCTCCACCCAGGCCATCTTGGGCATTCTCGGGGGTCTCTGCTCCATGTCTGTGACTGGAGCTACTTGCAGGAGAGACGCCTTGGGAAAGCTCTGGGGCACCAAGTCCCACACTCTGCCCTGGAGGGCAGCTGCAGAATAGAAGCCTCGGAAGGCCACGGGTCACCGAGTGCTGTGCTCTGGCCTGGAGCTCAG
This sequence comes from Melozone crissalis, assembly GCF_028551555.1. Taxonomy (NCBI): domain Eukaryota; kingdom Metazoa; phylum Chordata; class Aves; order Passeriformes; family Passerellidae; genus Melozone; species Melozone crissalis. The sequence continues at coordinate 1,157,413 of NW_026535830.1, forward strand.
CTGCAGGAACAACGCTGCAGAAAAGCTCCTGGTCAGACGGGAACGAGTGCACTGTGTGGGGGCTCCTCACAGCACTGCTCTGTCCCGTTGTGCCCCGCTGCTTGTTCCCAGCACCCGGGCAAGCTTCTATTTCCCACGTGTCACAAAGGGGCCTTGGAGACCGGGTTCCGTTCCATGGCACGGTGACCGTGCTGCAGTGTGCCAGCCAGGGGCCTTGCACACACTGCCTCCTGCCCTGGGGCCGGCCCCAGCTCAGCCAAAGTGGCCCAGCTTGGAAGGAATCCCTGGCCCCAGCCTGACAGGATCTTTAGGAAGGCCTCAGACCATAAGCCAGCGCCGCCTGGCTCTGCGGGCTCACTCCTATCCCCATATCTTTCCCTGAGAGCATTTGAATTTCTAAATGAGAATCATTTGAAGAGAGGGGATTTACATTTTCCATTTCAGAGAAGACTTCTGCCTTGCTTAGCAGACACCTCTCTCTTCAAACCAAGACAATTGTTTGTCATCTTGCAGATGCGCAGTTGCTGGGCAGCCCCGTTTTCCACCAGGGACCTGGGGAACCATTTCAGCAACTGGGAAAATCCTAGCTGGTCCATCCACCCATAGATGAGGTCTCCAAATTTGCCCCAAAAGTGGGTCCAGCTTTTATAGGCCAAAAAGAGCAAGTCCAAGTGACTGGATGATATTTTTAGCCCAGATAGCCCTTCAGCTGATGGCACACTTCACAATCAGCAGGGGACACAGCTAGGCCAAAGCCCAGACCTCTGCTGGGAGGCTTTCTCTTCAAAGACCCTTCAAACAAGCCTCCATGCAAGTCAGTTGGGAAAGTTTCTTCAAATGATCCATTTCTGGCACCTAACTACACAGGGTGTTGTGAAAGATTCTAAAGCAGCCGCTCTGGAGTCAAAGAGGCAGCCCTAAGAGTCCTTGTCATCTGTTTGTAGCTAAATCCCAGTTTGGGGGAGTTGAAGGAGTTTGGAACGAGCTAGAGAGCGGACCTCTGAGTTTTTTAGATGATGCCATTGCTTTTTCTTCTCTTCTACATAGGCAGGAAGGGTGAGTTGGGCTCACATCTCCGCCGCAGGGCTCACAGGGCCGCAAGACTTGTAGTTACAAGAGCTTTGAAGGATTTCTTGGCCAAGAAGACATGGCCAACAAGGATTTTTATGTTTTGGGCCCAATCTTCAAGATTTCATCTTATGGACTCATGCTCTCGGGGTCTCTAGCTGGTCAGAGTGACCCTGAGATAAGTTTGAAAATCTCTTTTCTCAGCCCGGTGGTCGAAGAAGGAGTCAGAGCTCTTCATTTCTCAGTCTCAAGGTTGTTTATTGTATCTTATCTATAAAATTCTTTCTCCTGTCCCGCCGAGGTCCGCTCAGCAAGACAGTCTAAGGCACTCTGCCTCCCCTGGGGTGGTGTTATCTTTTTATACTAACAACTACCTGTACAATATTTACAATTACTTTCCAATCCCTATCATCTATGTTAGACAGTGAGCTTCTACTCTAGACCAATCTCAAAGTGCCAAGATCACAGCAGAAGAGGGAGGCCAAGAAGAAGAAGGAGAAAGGCTGCACATGCCCAGATTCCTCCATCTTGCCCCCTGAAGCCCCATTCTAAAAACCCTCAACATCTATTTTTCCACTCTGGGATAAATTCACTATCATTCTACTTCAACTTTTGTGGCTGGTCATTCTTCATACAAGGTTGGTCGTTGTTTTTTCCAAGGGCTAAATCAAAGGCACGGGGGTCTTGGGCTCTGTGCCAAGGTCTCTGAGCCCTCTGACAGGGTCTGGAGTCCTGCAGGGCAGTCAGAGGCCTTTCCTGGCTTCCCACATCATGCTACAGTGTAAGCTTCCTTAGCCAATCACGCTATGACACACAAACCTACAGCCCTGCATCCTAAACTTCTTGTTTACCATTGTAACTACTTTGATTTCTTCCTAGATCTTGAACTGGAAAACTCTAAACTTTCCTCCACTTCAACTTTCCTCCCCGTGTCGCTGCTATAAACTAGAAATCCGCATTCTTGCTTCTAGCACCTAAGTTTGGGAGCCCTTTCCAAGGTCTCAGATCAAATCCTGTGTTTAATTCTAAGCTTTGCTGACAAGACCAAAGGTCTGAGACTTCTCTGCATTTGGGTTTCCAACAACACTGATGCTGTTAGTTGCAGAGTGCCCAGGATGCGTCTTGCAAGTCAACTCTGGCAGGAACAAGGCGGCTGCCAGAGGGCTGCTTGTGGCCTCTGAGAGCCCATTGCCCAGGGCTTGCCAGCGCCCCAGCCCCTCAGGGGCTGCCCCAGCCCGGCCAAGCTGCCCGGCAGCAGCGCCGCAGCCCCACAGCAGCTCCAGAGCAGCCCCATGCAGAGGCACCTGGGAGCCCTCAGCAAGGCAGCCAGCAGCACACGAGCAGGAGGACATGGCTGGCGCTTCCTGCCTGGCACAGGGCTTGTGGCCATCTCCAGGCACTGCTCTGGCAGGGATCCCCGCAGCTCCAGCCCCTGCCCAGCCCCTCTGTGGGCAGCACAAAGGCTTCAGCAGAACCACCAAAGGCCAAGGGGCTTCTGGCCATTTCCCCTGGCCCACTGCACACCCGGGCAGCTGGCTGAGCGCGGGCATCCTTTTCCCCCTCCTCCCCTATGCCCTACGGACCCTGGGCAGCAAAAGAAAGATCCTGGGAGTCTGTGGATGTTAACATAGTCTATATTTACATGGTCAAAGAAAAAAAAATGAAAAGAAAATTCTTGAAGAAAAACCAAATAAAACCTGACTCAGGTGGCCCCAGCAAAAAGAGCTTCTGGGATCAATTCTCCACAGAGCTCTGGCAGGGCAGGCAGCCGAGCCGTGCCAGACGAGGCCATGTCTTCCACGCCCTGCGCAGGTGATTTTGGAGCCACTGGAACCTGGAGATGGGAGCCCGCTGTCCTGACCTGAGGATGCACAGCGTTTGAATTGCTAGGCTTCCGACGGCGAGGCTGGTGTCGTGTGCTTTGTCTTCAAGGGCTGCGAGAGAGAGGAACAGAGGCACGGTCAGAAGCTGGAGCCACAGGGAGCCGAGGAGGAGCCCCCTGCAAGGGCCATTCCGGCCGGCTCTTGCCATGGCCAGGAGGGAGAAGGGAGCAAGGGGATCAGCCCGAAGCTGCTGGCCACGAATGGCCCGCCTGGCCCTGAAATCTCTGTGTGCTCTGCCCACGGGAGCAGAGCCCTCCGCAGCCGGGGCAGGGCTTGCAGCTCCCCCCGGCAGCCCCCGCTGTCAGCCTGCTGCCCTCACTCACCAGTGCAGATCAGCTGCAGCTCTTGCTGCTGCCCCCTCAGGTGCCGCCCGGCCATGCCTGTGAACACAGAGCCTGTCACGGCCCCAGCAGCACAGCTCCCTGCCAGCGGCGCTGCCGGCGCTGTGGCCACACGGGCTGCTGGCCCGGCAGCGCTCAGCTCAGCCCATGCAGCACACTGTCGCCCCAGGGCACGGCTGTCAGAGGGCGGCAGCAGCAATGCCCAGGCCAGGCGGGGCTGCACGGCGCCGGGCCCGGCTGCCGCTGCCGGGGCAACAGGCGGGGCTGGGGCCGAGCTGCGGCGGGCCGGGGAGGGAGCCCGGGCTCGTAACTCACCCATGAACCTGATGGCCGCCTCTCGCAGGGGCTCTTGTGGGCTCTCCAGGTAGCGCAGGGCCCGGCGCAGGTGCTCGGCCGCTCTGCTCCTGTCCTCTGCCAGCTGCAGAGAGCGGCAGGAGGGAAGGGTTGGTGCGGGCTCAGCCCCTGGGCCGGGCGCTGCCTGCGCCCAGCCCCGGCCTCCCCTGGCCGCACAGCCCTGAGGCGCGGCCAGCAGCCGCTGGTTGCGGGCTCCCGAGGGGAGGGGGAGAGGGCCGGCTGCTGCCCGGGAAGCCGCGGTGCCACCCCTGCCCCGCAGCCCCGCCGGGCCGGGGCTCCATGGGCACCCGGCTCGGGCCCACGGGAGCCTGGAGAAGAGCCCGCGCGGCCTCTGGCTGCAGCAGCGCGCAGGGGCACAGCTGCCCGGCCCGCACACTGAGCACCGCCATCAGGGGCCTTCTCCTGGCTGAGTTGGGGATTCCAGGCCGTCCTTACCAGGTACTTGCTGAACTTCCACAGTTTCTGCTCCTTCAGTAGCTTTTTGAGATCCCTCCTCTTCATGAACTTGACCGCATAAAGCAGTGTTTCCCGAGAAGCCTGGAGAGCAGCAGAGACGTGGAGATGGCCCCACAGCCCAGGGCACGGGACCCGCCTCCCCCTGCCATGGCCTGGAGGAGGCTGCGGTCCAGCAGGCGCAGGGCAGGAGGCAGCCGAGCCCCCTGCCAGGCGGACAGCAGCCCACAGCTGCAGCCCAGGAGTCCTCACCTCTGCCACATGCTGATTCTCATCATTGCAGTGGAAGAAGAGTGGAAGCAGGCTCTGTTGCACAGGGCTTTCCAAAGGTTTTTCTCTCTCTTCCAAATACTCCATCATGTCTCGGAAGAGTTTTATGGAGAGCAGCTGTACCTGGCTATTATCCTAGATGAAAAAAAAAACGAAAAAACACCTCAGCATGGGCTCCTCCAGGGCGCCCTGGGCACGGGGCTGGAAATGCACAGGGCGCACAGTTTCCAGGCAGCAGCCAGTGGCTGTAGCTGGGGGCACGGAGCCTTACGTGGTCAAAGAGCGGCAGGAGTGCCTCAGCCAGCTGCACGGCAATGGGGGTTGACATCAGAAGGTGTTTGTGCAGGAGTATAAAGCTGAGTGTGATGAGTGTCATGCCAGCTATCTCTGCTTCATTGTCCCCCAGTAGGTGCATGAGGCTTTTGGTCAAGCTCCACATTCTTTCGGCCTGTGCGGAACACAAGGCTGTGAAGTCCCACCCTACTGCCACAGGGCCCAGAGGCCAAAGGACTGTCCTGAAGCACTGGGGCAGCTGAAGCAGGAGGCAGGAGAGCTGGGAGCAGCTGCCCCAGTGCCCAAAGCCCAGGCCAGGCCAAGTGACTGCGTTCCCAGCGCAGCTTCAGCCACCGCCCCCTTCTCACCATTGAGGGATCATCAATGAGCTCGAGAAGGGCCCTGAGCGCCAGGCGACGCCTCTCCCTGCACTCGCTCTGCAGGTACCTTGAAGAGACCTTCACAACACTGTCGCCACATTCACTAGAATCCAGGCACACGAGGACCTGAAAGGCACAGGCCAGTGATGGGGGAGCCGGCCGGCAGGAGCCCGCAGCCACACAGGGCTGGGCCCAGGACGCAGCAGCAGCAGCACAGGGTGCGGGCACCGTGCCAGGCGGCTGCGGCCACGAGAGGGCAGAGAGCTGGGAGGCAGCACAGCCAGGCAGCGCTGGACACCCGGCTCACCTCCACAAGGAATGCCAGGGCGGGCAGATCCCAGTGTGGCTCCTGTGTGCTGAGCAGCCAGAGGAGGTGGAGTGCAATACTGGAACACAAGCGATGACAAGCATGGCGCATCTCCCTAGGAGGGCAAAAAAGGGAGCAGGAAGCTGAGCAAATCTCTCCAAGGACAGGCTTACAGAGCCTGGTGGTCTTTTACCACCACCCTGCAAGGGGACCTGGGCCCTTTAGGAGGTGTCTCCTCCTGTGCTCTCTCCCCTGCCAGCCTTTTCCAGTCTGCTTGGCCGTCCCTCAGTGTGTCGTTAGCCGTCCCTCATTGTGTCCCAGGGCCTCGGGGAATGTGTGGGACAGCTCGGGCACAGAGCACAAATGGCAGGATCAATGGGGAGAAAGAGAGTCTCACCTGGCCAGCAGACCCACAGCATAGTGGCGGGTGTCAGCACAGAGCAGCGTGTCCCAGCCACGCTTGCGTTCCACTGACACCACCACATCCTTGTACTGCTTTTGGCAGAGCAGGGACTTCAGGCTCTGCACTGCAAACCTGTGTGCACAGCAAAGCCCGGGTCACACTGGCAGCACTGGCTCCTTTGCAGGCCACGTGCCAAGGACAGGAGGAGTGGGATGGAGCAGCTGTTGGGGCTGGTGGCAAGACCGTGCTCTTCCAGGCAATCCTTCCAGAAGGTTTGCACCTCCTCTGGCATCTCTTCTGTGCTGGAGAACACTTGAAAGAGCAGATGAACAAAAAGGCGGGGGAAATATGGCCTCACTACACGTGGGACAGGGGACTCCTGGAGGACCTTCCACATCACCACGGTTGCCTGCAAAGGACAAAGCCCCCCGAGACAGCGCTCAGTGCCCAGGTGTCCGTGTGGCAGGGCCCGAGCGTGGCAGGGAGAGGCCTGGAGAGACCTTGGCAGGGGGAGCACGGGGCCTGGTGGGCCTGAAGCTGCCCCTGGGCCAGGTTTCCGGGCAGCGCCTGAGGCAGGCAGATGCAGTGGGGGAAGGAGGATGGAGAGCTGCTGGAGAGGCGGCCTTGGGGCCAGCAAAGGCCAGTTGCGGAAACTCACAGCCAGGGCAAAGACAGCCGTTTTGTCCCCATCCGAGGTGCACGTGCTGTACTCTGGCCAGCTCCCCAGCACATCCAGGAGGATCAGCTGCACTGGCTCGGCAGTCCTGGACGAGCACATGATGGTCTTCCACATGGAGATGGCAGCTCTGCGGGGTTAGAGCTCTGTCTCATGGGGGGTCTCAGACACAGCATGGTGGCCTGGGCATCCCTAGGGGCCCGGGCTGACCGCCGGCACTGCCTCTGTCCACTGGCCCTTGCCAGCAGCAGCCAGGCAGCCCAGCCCTGTGAGGACAGGCCCTGAGGGGCAGCAAGGCAGCATGGCAGCAGGCTCAGGGGCTGACGTGCCAGGGCTGGGAACGGCAGCAGCCAGAGGGTTCTGGAACTGTCTTTTGCTCCGACACCTGGGCCAGGCGGTACAGGGTGATGGGCTGGGGAGGCCTGAGCCCTCTGGACAGGTGGGCCCCATACCTGTCACAGGACGGGGCCACACGCAGGAGCGTCACGACTGCGTCAGCCGGGTGTGCTTTGGTGAGTTTCAGCAGGGCCTTGTCCAGCCTGTGCTCGGCAGAATCGTTGGCCAGGAGCCATCGGTGAATGTACCTGACCATGGCAGGCACCTGGAGGAGGCACGGGGAGACTTGGAAAGCTGCCAGAGAGAGCAATGTCCCCAGGCTCCCCAGAGAAGCGCTTCCCTTGCCAGTGCACTGCCATGGCCTCAAAGGCTCTGAGGGACCAGCAGGCGTGGCTGGGGAAGCCACATGACTCATGGGGGAATGTGAGCCTGGCCCCAGGCTGCTTACTTGTTCTGGCCGGGCAACACCCTTCTCCAGGAGCAAATCCAGCAGGGCGGCACTGGTCTCATGCTTGAGGAGCTCGGAGCGAGCTCTGAGCCCAGTGCCCATGGTGTGGGTCTCTTCCTGCCGAATGCTCCGGATGAAGTCGCAAATGAGCTGTAGGAGAAGGGCAAGAAGCCGGGGATGTTGCATGGAGTGCTGCACACACGGTGCTGGGCTGAGCAGAGACAGCAGGCCCAGCCCAGGTGGAGGTGGCTGCAGGTACCTGCGCTGTTCTGTGGAAGCGGCCACGGCTGGATTCCTGCTCTTGTGTGCGCTCGACAGCTTCATCTGGCAAAGAGGGAGCGCAGCCAGAGCTGAGGGGCTGCGGGAGAGGCCGGAGAACACAGCCCAGCCCTGCGCTCCCCAGGCATGGAGAGCCCCGGGATGCCCCAGGGGGATGGAGCGAGGCCGCTGTGGGGTGTCTGCCCGGCCCCTCTTCCCGCCTCTCCTTGGGCATTTCCCCAGGGGATTGCATGGCATGGCATGGCATGGCATGGCATGGCATGGGGCCAGGTTGGCTGCAGGCTCCAGCCCTGCAGCCCAGCTCTGCCACTCACCCTCCTGCGGTGGATGGAAGGGCACCACCCTTTCAGTCTCCTGTGCTGGGGCTGCTCCAGGTCCTTCTTCCTCCTCCTCCTCCTCCTCCTCCACCCAGGCCATCTTGGGCATTCTCGGGGGTCTCTGCTCCATGTCTGTGACAGGAGCTACTTGCAGGAGAGACGCCTTGGGAAAGCTCTGGGGCACCAAGTCCCACACTCTGCCCTGGAGGGCAGCTGCAGAATAGAAGCCTCGGAAGGCCACGGGTCACCGAGTGCTGTGCTCTGGCCTGGAGCTCAGCTGCAGGAACAACGCTGCAGAAAAGCTCCTGGTCAGACGGGAACGAGTGCACTGTGTGGGGGCTCCTCACAGCACTGCTCTGTCCCGTTGTGCCCCGTTGCTTGTTCCCAGCACCCGGGCAAACTTCTATTTCCCACGTGTCACAAAGGGGCCTTGGAGACCGGGTTCCGTTCCATGGCACGGTGACCGTGCTGCAGTGTGCCAGCCAGGGGCCTTGCACACACTGCCTCCTGCCCTGGGGCCGGCCCCAGCTCAGCCAAAGTGGCCCAGCTTGGAAGGAATCCCTGGCCCCAGCCTGACAGGATCTTTAGGAAGGCCTCAGACCATAAGCCAGCGCCGCCTGGCTCTGCGGGCTCACTCCTATCCCCATATCTTTCCCTGAGAGCATTTGAATTTCTAAATGAGAATCATTTGAAGAGAGGGGATTTACATTTTCCATTTCAGAGAAGACTTCTGCCTTGCTTAGCAGACACCTCTCTCTTCAAACCAAGACAATTGTTTGTCATCTTGCAGATGCGCAGTTGCTGGGCAGCCCCGTTTTCCACCAGGGACCTGGGGAACCATTTCAACAACTGGGAAAATCCTAGCTGGTCCATCCACCCATAGATGAGGTCTCCAAATTTGCCCCAAAAGTGGGTCCAGCTTTTATAGGCCAAAAAGAGCAAGTCCAAGTGACTGGATGATATTTTTAGCCCAGATAGCCCTTCAGCTGATGGCACACTTCACAATCAGCAGGGGACACAGCTAGGCCAAAGCCCAGACCTCTGCTGGGAGGCTTTCTCTTCAAAGACCCTTCAAACAAGCCTCCATGCAAGTCAGTTGGGAAAGTTTCTTCAAATGATCCATTTCTGGCACCTAACTACACAGGGTGTTGTGAAAGATTCTAAAGCAGCCGCTCTGGAGTCAAAGAGGCAGCCCTAAGAGTCCTTGTCATCTGTTTGTAGCTAAATCCCACTTTGGGGGAGTTGAAGGAGTTTGGAACGAGCTAGAGAGCGGACCTCTGAGTTTTTTAGATGATGCCATTGCTTTTTCTTCTCTTCTACATAGGCAGGAAGGGTGAGTTGGGCTCACATCTCCGCCGCAGGGCTCACAGGGCCGCAAGACTTGTAGTTACAAGAGCTTTGAAGGATTTCCTGGCCAAGAAGACATGGCCAACAAGGATTTTTATGTTTTGGGCCCAATCTTCAAGATTTCATCTTATGGACTCATGCTCTCGGGGTCTCTAGCTGGTCAGAGTGACCCTGAGATAAGTTTGAAAATCTCTTTTCTCAGCCCGGTGGTCGAAGAAGGAGTCAGAGCTCTTCATTTCTCAGTCTCAAGGTTGTTTATTGTATCTTATCTATAAAATTCTTTCTCCTGTCCCGCCGAGGTCCGCTCAGCAAGACAGTCTAAGGCACTCTGCCTCCCCTGGGGTGGTGTTATCTTTTTATACTAACAACTACCTGTACAATATTTACAATTACTTTCCAATCCCTATCATCTATGTTAGACAGTGAGCTTCTACTCTAGACCAATCTCAAAGTGCCAAGATCACAGCAGAAGAGGGAGGCCAAGAAGAAGAAGAAGGAGAAAGGCTGCACATGCCCAGATTCCTCCATCTTGCCCCCTGAAGCCCCATTCTAAAAACCCTCAACATCTATTTTTCCACTCTGGGATAAATTCACTATCATTCTACTTCAACTTTTGTGGCTGGTCATTCTTCATACAAGGTTGGTCGTTGTTTTTTCCAAGGGCTAAATCAAAGGCACGGGGGTCTTGGGCTCTGTGCCAAGGTCTCTGAGCCCTCTGACAGGGTCTGGAGTCCTGCAGGGCAGTCAGAGGCCTTTCCTGGCTTCCCACATCATGCTACAGTGTAAGCTTCCTTAGCCAATCACGCTATGACACACAAACCTACAGCCCTGCATCCTAAACTTCTTGTTTACCATTGTAACTACTTTGATTTCTTCCTAGATCTTGAACTGGAAAACTCTAAACTTTCCTCCACTTCAACTTTCCTCCCCGTGTCGCTGCTATAAACTAGAAATCCGCATTCTTGCTTCTAGCACCTAAGTTTGGGAGCCCTTTCCAAGGTCTCAGATCAAATCCTGTGTTTAATTCTAAGCTTTGCTGACAAGACCAAAGGTCTGAGACTTCTCTGCATTTGGGTTTCCAACAACACTGATGCTGTTAGTTGCAGAGTGCCCAGGATGCGTCTTGCAAGTCAACTCTGGCAGGAACAAGGCGGCTGCCAGAGGGCTGCTTGTGGCCTCTGAGAGCCCATTGCCCAGGGCTTGCCAGCGCTCCAGCCCCTCAGGGGCTGCCCCAGCCCGGCCAAGCTGCCCGGCAGCAGCGCCGCAGCCCCACAGCAGCTCCAGAGCAGCCCCATGCAGAGGCACCTGGGAGCCCTCAGCAAGGCAGCCAGCAGCACACGAGCAGGAGGACATGGCTGGCGCTTCCTGCCTGGCACAGGGCTTGTGGCCATCTCCAGGCACTGCTCTGGCAGGGATCCCCGCAGCTCCAGCCCCTGCCCAGCCCCTCTGTGGGCAGCACAAAGGCTTCAGCAGAACCACCAAAGGCCAAGGGGCTTCTGGCCATTTCCCCTGGCCCACTGCACACCTGGGCAGCTGGCTGAGCGCGGGCATCCTTTTCCCCCTCCTCCCCTATGCCCTACGGACCCTGGGCAGCAAAAGAAAGATCCTGGGAGTCTGTGGATGTTAACATAGTCTATATTTACATGGTCAAAGAAAAAAAAATGAAAAGAAAATTCTTGAAGAAAAACCAAATAAAACCTGACTCAGGTGGCCCCAGCAAAAAGAGCTTCTGGGATCAATTCTCCACAGAGCTCTGGCAGGGCAGGCAGCCGAGCCGTGCCAGACGAGGCCATGTCTTCCACGCCCTGCGCAGGTGATTTTGGAGCCACTGGAACCTGGAGATGGGAGCCCGCTGTCCTGACCTGAGGATGCACAGCGTTTGAATTGCTAGGCTTCCGACGGCGAGGCTGGTGTCTTGTGCTTTGTCTTCAAGGGCTGCGAGAGAGAGGAACAGAGGCACGGTCAGAAGCTGGAGCCACAGGGAGCCGAGGAGGAGCCCCCTGCAAGGGCCATCCCGGCCGGCTCTTGCCATGGCCAGGAGGGAGAAGGGAGCAAGGGGATCAGCCCAAAGCTGCTGGCCACGAATGGCCCGCGTGGCCCTGAAATCTCTGTGTGCTTTGCCCACGGGAGCAGAGCCCTCCGCAGCCGGGGCAGGGCTTGCAGCTCCCCCCGGCAGCCCCCGCTGTCAGCCTGCTGCCCTCACTCACCAGTGCAGATCAGCTGCAGCTCTTGCTGCTGCCCCCTCAGGCGCCGGGCCCGGCCATGCCTGTGAACACAGAGCCTGTCACGGCCCCAGCAGCACAGCTCCCTGCCAGCGGCGCTGCCGGCGCTGTGGCCACACGGGCTGCTGGCCCGGCAGCGCTCAGCTCAGCCCATGCAGCACACTGTCGCCCCAGGGCACGGCTGTCAGAGGGCGGCAGCAGCAATGCCCAGGCCAGGCGGGGCTGCACGGCGCCGGGCCCGGCTGCCGCTGCCGGGGCAACAGGCGGGGCTGGGGCCGAGCTGCGGCGGGCCGGGGAGGGAGCCCGGGCTCGTAACTCACCCATGAACCTGATGGCCGCCTCTCGCAGGGGCTCTTGTGGGCTCTCCAGGTAGCGCAGGGCCCGGCGCAGGTGCTCGGCCGCTCTGCTCCTGTCCTCTGCCAGCTGCAGAGAGCGGCAGGAGGAAAGGGTTGGTGCGGGCTCAGCCCCTGGGCCGGGCGCTGCCTGCGCCCAGCCCCGGCCTCCCCTGGCCGCACAGCCCTGAGGCGCGGCCAGCAGCCGCTGGTTGCGGGCTCCCGAGGGGAGGGGGAGAGGGCCGGCTGCTGCCCGGGAAGCCGCGGTGCCACCCCTGCCCCGCAGCCCCGCCGGGCCGGGGCTCCATGGGCACCCGGCTCGGGCCCACGGGAGCCTGGAGAAGAGCCCGCGCGGCCTCTGGCTGCAGCAGCGCGCAGGGGCACAGCTGCCCGGCCCGCACACTGAGCACCGCCCTCAGGGGCCTTCTCCTGGCTGAGTTGGGGATTCCAGGCCGTCCTTACCAGGTACTTGCTGAACTTCCACAGTTTCTGCTCCTTCAGTAGCTTTTTGAGATCCCTCCTCTTCATGAACTTGACCGCATAAAGCAGTGTTTCCCGAGAAGCCTGGAGAGCAGCAGAGACGTGGAGATGGCCCCACAGCCCAGGGCACGGGACCCGCCTCCCCCTGCCATGGCCTGGAGGAGGCTGCGGTCCAGCAGGCGCAGGGCAGGAGGCAGCCGAGCCCCCTGCCAGGCGGACAGCAGCCCACAGCTGCAGCCCAGGAGTCCTCACCTCTGCCACATGCTGATTCTCATCATTGCAGTGGAAGAAGAGTGGAAGCAGGCTCTGTTGCACAGGGCTTTCCAAAGGTTTTTCTCTCTCTTCCAAATACTCCATCATGTCTCGGAAGAGTCTTATGGAGAGCAGCTGTACCTGGCTATTATCCTAGATGAAAAAAAAAACGAAAAAACACCTCAGCATGGGCTCCTCCAGGGCGCCCTGGGCACGGGGCTGGAAATGCACAGGGCGCACAGTTTCCAGGCAGCAGCCAGTGGCTGTAGCTGGGGGCACGGAGCCTTACGTGGTCAAAGAGCGGCAGGAGTGCCTCAGCCAGCTGCACGGCAATGGGGGTTGACATCAGAAGGTGTTTGTGCAGGAGTATAAAGCTGAGTGTGATGAGTGTCATGCCAGCTATCTCTGCTTCATTGTCCCCCAGTAGGTGCATGAGGCTTTTGGTCAAGCTCCACATTCTTTCGGCCTGTGCGGAACACAAGGCTGTGAAGTCCCACCCTACTGCCACAGGGCCCAGAGGCCAAAGGACTGTCCTGAAGCACTGGGGCAGCTGAAGCAGGAGGCAGGAGAGCTGGGAGCAGCTGCCCCAGTGCCCAAAGCCCAGGCCAGGCCAAGTGACTGCGTTCCCAGCGCAGCTTCAGCCACCGCCCCCTTCTCACCATTGAGGGATCATCAATGAGCTCGAGAAGGGCCCTGAGCGCCAGGCGACGCCTCTCCCTGCACTCGCTCTGCAGGTACCTTGAAGAGACCTTCACAACACTGTCGCCACATTCACTAGAATCCAGGCACACGAGGACCTGAAAGGCACAGGCCAGTGATGGGGGAGCCGGCCGGCAGGAGCCCGCAGCCACACAGGGCTGGGCCCAGGACGCAGCAGCAGCAGCACAGGGTGCGGGCACCGTGCCAGGCGGCTGCGGCCACGAGAGGGCAGAGAGCTGGGAGGCAGCACAGCCAGGCAGCGCTGGACACCCGGCTCACCTCCACAAGGAATGCCAGGGCGGGCAGATCCCAGTGTGGCTCCTGTGTGCTGAGCAGCCAGAGGAGGTGGAGTGCAATACTGGAACACAAGCGATGACAAGCATGGCGCATCTCCCTAGGAGGGCAAAAAAGGGAGCAGGAAGCTGAGCAAATCTCTCCAAGGACAGGCTTACAGAGCCTGGTGGTCTTTTACCACCACCCTGCAAGGGGACCTGGGCCCTTTAGGAGGTGTCTCCTCCTGTGCTCTCTCCCCTGCCAGCCTTTTCCAGTCTGCTTGGCCGTCCCTCAGTGTGTCGTTAGCCGTCCCTCATTGTGTCCCAGGGCCTCGGGGAATGTGTGGGACAGCTCGGGCACAGAGCACAAATGGCAGGATCAATGGGGAGAAAGAGAGTCTCACCTGGCCAGCAGACCCACAGCATAGTGGCGGGTGTCAGCACAGAGTAGCGTGTCCCAGCCACGCTTGCGTTCCACTGACACCACCACATCCTTGTACTGCTTTTGGCAGAGCAGGGACTTCAGGCTCTGCACTGCAAACCTGTGTGCACAGCAAAGCCCGGGTCACACTGGCAGCACTGGCTCCTTTGCAGGCCACGTGCCAAGGACAGGAGGAGTGGGATGGAGCAGCTGTTGGGGCTGGTGGCAAGACCGTGCTCTTCCAGGCAATCCTTCCAGAAGGTTTGCACCTCCTCTGGCATCTCTTCTGTGCTGGAGAACACTTGAAAGAGCAGATGAACAAAAAGGCGGGGGAAATATGGCCTCACTACACGTGGGACAGGGGACTCCTGGAGGACCTTCCACATCACCACGGTTGCCTGCAAAGGACAAAGCCCCCCGAGACAGCGCTCAGTGCCCAGGTGTCCGTGTGGCAGGGCCCGAGCGTGGCAGGGAGAGGCCCGGAGAGACCTTGGCAGGGGGAGCACGGGGCCTGGTGGGCCTGAAGCTGCCCCTGGGCCAGGTTTCCGGGCAGCGCCTGAGGCAGGCAGATGCAGTGGGGGAAGGAGGATGGAGAGCTGCTGGAGAGGCGGCCTTGGGGCCAGCAAAGGCCAGTTGCGGAAACTCACAGCCAGGGCAAAGACAGCCGTTTTGTCCCCATCCGAGGTGCACGTGCTGTACTCTGGCCAGCTCCCCAGCACATCCAGGAGGATCAGCTGCACTGGCTCGGCAGTCCTGGACGAGCACATGATGGTCTTCCACATGGAGATGGCAGCTCTGCGGGGTTAGAGCTCTGTCTCATGGGGGGTCTCAGACACAGCATGGTGGCCTGGGCATCCCTAGGGGCCCGGGCTGACCGCCGGCACTGCCTCTGTCCACTGGCCCTTGCCAGCAGCAGCCAGGCAGCCCAGCCCTGTGAGGACAGGCCCTGAGGGGCAGCAAGGCAGCATGGCAGCAGGCTCAGGGGCTGACGTGCCAGGGCTGGGAACGGCAGCAGCCAGAGGGTTCTGGAACTGTCTTTTGCTCCGACACCTGGGCCAGGCGGTACAGGGTGATGGGCTGGGGAGGCCTGAGCCCTCTGGACAGGTGGGCCCCATACCTGTCACAGGACGGGGCCACACGCAGGAGCGTCACGACTGCGTCAGCCGGGTGTGCTTTGGTGAGTTTCAGCAGGGCCTTGTCCAGCCTGTGCTCGGCAGAATCGTTGGCCAGGAGCCATCGGTGAATGTACCTGACCATGGCAGGCACCTGGAGGAGGCACGGGGAGACTTGGAAAGCTGCCAGAGAGAGCAATGTCCCCAGGCTCCCCAGAGAAGCGCTTCCCTTGCCAGTGCACTGCCATGGCCTCAAAGGCTCTGAGGGACCAGCAGGCGTGGCTGGGGAAGCCACATGACTCATGGGGGAATGTGAGCCTGGCCCCAGGCTGCTTACTTGTTCTGGCCGGGCAACACCCTTCTCCAGGAGCAAATCCAGCAGGGCGGCACTGGTCTCATGCTTGAGGAGCTCGGAGTGAGCTCTGAGCCCAGTGCCCATGGTGTGGGTCTCTTCCTGCCGAATGCTCCGGATGAAGTCGCAAATGAGCTGTAGGAGAAGGGCAAGAAGCCGGGGATGTTGCATGGAGTGCTGCACACACGGTGCTGGGCTGAGCAGAGACAGCAGGCCCAGCCCAGGTGGAGGTGGCTGCAGGTACCTGCGCTGTTCTGTGGAAGCGGCCACGGCTGGATTCCTGCTCTTGTGTGCGCTCAACAGCTTCATCTGGCAAAGAGGGAGCGCAGCCAGAGCTGAGGGGCTGCGGGAGAGGCCGGAGAACACAGCCCAGCCCTGCGCTCCCCAGGCAGGGAGAGCCCCGGGATGCCCCAGGGGGATGGAGCGAGGCCGCTGTGGGGTGTCTGCCCGGCCCCTCTTCCCGCCTCTCCTTGGGCATTTCCCCAGGGGATTGCATGGCATGGCATGGCATGGCATGGCATGGGGCCAGGTTGGCTGCAGGCTCCAGCCCTGCAGCCCAGCTCTGCCACTCACCCTCCTGCGGTGGATGGAAGGGCACCACCCTTTCAGTCTCCTGTGCTGGGGCTGCTCCAGGTCCTTCTTCCTCCTCCTCCTCCTCCTCCTCCACCCAGGCCATCTTGGGCATTCTCGGGGGTCTCTGCTCCATGTCTGTGACTGGAGCTACTTGCAGGAGAGACGCCTTGGGTAAGCTCTGGGGCACCAAGTCCCACACTCTGCCCTGAAGGGCAGCTGCAGAATAGAAGCCTCGGAAGGCCACGGGTCACCGAGTGCTGTGCTCTGGCCTGGAGCTCAGCTGCAGGAACAACGCTGCAGAAAAGCTCCTGGTCAGACGGGAACGAGTGCACTGTGTGGGGGCTCCTCACAGCACTGCTCTGTCCCGTTGTGCCCCGCTGCTTGTTCCCAGCACCCGGGCAAGCTTCTATTTCCCACGTGTCACAAAGGGGCCTTGGAGACCGGGTTCCGTTCCATGGCACGGTGACCGTGCTGCAGTGTGCCAGCCAGGGGCCTTGCACACACTGCCTCCTGCCCTGGGGCCGGCCCCAGCTCAGCCAAAGTGGCCCAGCTTGGAAGGAATCCCTGGCCCCAGCCTGACAGGATCTTTAGGAAGGCCTCAGACCATAAGCCAGCGCCGCCTGGCTCTGCGGGCTCACTCCTATCCCCATATCTTTCCCTGAGAGCATTTGAATTTCTAAATGAGAATCATTTGAAGAGAGGGGATTTACATTTTCCATTTCAGAGAAGACTTCTGCCTTGCTTAGCAGACACCTCTCTCTTCAAACCAAGACAATTGTTTGTCATCTTGCAGATGCGCAGTTGCTGGGCAGCCCCGTTTTCCACCAGGGACCTGGGGAACCATTTCAGCAACTGGGAAAATCCTAGCTGGTCCATCCACCCATAGATGAGGTCTCCAAATTTGCCCCAAAAGTGGGTCCAGCTTTTATAGGCCAAAAAGAGCAAGTCCAAGTGACTGGATGATATTTTTAGCCCAGATAGCCCTTCAGCTGATGGCACACTTCACAATCAGCAGGGGACACAGCTAGGCCAAAGCCCAGACCTCTGCTGGGAGGCTTTCTCTTCAAAGACCCTTCAAACAAGCCTCCATGCAAGTCAGTTGGGAAAGTTTCTTCAAATGATCCATTTCTGGCACCTAACTACACAGGGTGTTGTGAAAGATTCTAAAGCAGCCGCTCTGGAGTCAAAGAGGCAGCCCTAAGAGTCCTTGTCATCTGTTTGTAGCTAAATCCCAGTTTGGGGGAGTTGAAGGAGTTTGGAACGAGCTAGAGAGCGGACCTCTGAGTTTTTTAGATGATGCCATTGCTTTTTCTTCTCTTCTACATAGGCAGGAAGGGTGAGTTGGGCTCACATCTCCGCCGCAGGGCTCACAGGGCCGCAAGACTTGTAGTTACAAGAGCTTTGAAGGATTTCTTGGCCAAGAAGACATGGCCAACAAGGATTTTTATGTTTTGGGCCCAATCTTCAAGATTTCATCTTATGGACTCATGCTCTCGGGGTCTCTAGCTGGTCAGAGTGACCCTGAGATAAGTTTGAAAATCTCTTTTCTCAGCCCGGTGGTCGAAGAAGGAGTCAGAGCTCTTCATTTCTCAGTCTCAAGGTTGTTTATTGTATCTTATCTATAAAATTCTTTCTCCTGTCCCGCCGAGGTCCGCTCAGCAAGACAGTCTAAGGCACTCTGCCTCCCCTGGGGTGGTGTTATCTTTTTATACTAACAACTACCTGTACAATATTTACAATTACTTTCCAATCCCTATCATCTATGTTAGACAGTGAGCTTCTACTCTAGACCAATCTCAAAGTGCCAAGATCACAGCAGAAGAGGGAGGCCAAGAAGAAGAAGAAGGAGAAAGGCTGCACATGCCCAGATTCCTCCATCTTGCCCCCTGAAGCCCCATTCTAAAAACCCTCAACATCTATTTTTCCACTCTGGGATAAATTCACTATCATTCTACTTCAACTTTTGTGGCTGGTCATTCTTCATACAAGGTTGGTCGTTGTTTTTTCCAAGGGCTAAATCAAAGGCACGGGGGTCTTGGGCTCTGTGCCAAGGTCTCTGAGCCCTCTGACAGGGTCTGGAGTCCTGCAGGGCCGTCAGAGGCCTTTCCTGGCTTCCCACATCATGCTACAGTGTAAGCTTCCTTAGCCAATCAGGCTATGACACACAAACCTACAGCCCTGCATCCTAAACTTCTTGTTTACCATTGTAACTACTTTGATTTCTTCCTAGATCTTGAACTGGAAAACTCTAAACTTTCCTCCACTTCAACTTTCCTCCCCGTGTCGCTGCTATAAACTAGAAATCCGCATTCTTGCTTCTAGCACCTAAGTTTGGGAGCCCTTTCCAAGGTCTCAGATCAAATCCTGTGTTTAATTCTAAGCTTTGCTGACAAGACCAAAGGTCTGAGATTTCTCTGCATTTGGGTTTCCAACAACACTGATGCTGTTAGTTGCAGAGTGCCCAGGATGCGTCTTGCAAGTCAACTCTGGCAGGAACAAGGCGGCTGCCAGAGGGCTGCTTGTGGCCTCTGAGAGCCCATTGCCCAGGGCTTGCCAGCGCCCCAGCCCCTCAGGGGCTGCCCCAGCCCGGCCAAGCTGCCCGGCAGCAGCGCCGCAGCCCCACAGCAGCTCCAGAGCAGCCCCATGCAGAGGCACCTGGGAGCCCTCAGCAAGGCAGCCAGCAGCACACGAGCAGGAGGACATGGCTGGCGCTTCCTGCCTGGCACAGGGCTTGTGGCCATCTCCAGGCACTGCTCTGGCAGGGATCCCCGCAGCTCCAGCCCCTGCCCAGCCCCTCTGTGGGCAGCACAAAGGCTTCAGCAGAACCACCAAAGGCCAAGGGGCTTCTGGCCATTTCCCCTGGCCCACTGCACACCTGGGCAGCTGGCTGAGCGCGGGCATCCTTTTCCCCCTCCTCCCCTATGCCCTACGGACCCTGGGCAGCAAAAGAAAGATCCTGGGAGTCTGTGGATGTTAACATAGTCTATATTTACATGGTCAAAGAAAAAAAAATGAAAAGAAAATTCTTGAAGAAAAACCAAATAAAACCTGACTCAGGTGGCCCCAGCAAAAAGAGCTTCTGGGATCAATTCTCCACAGAGCTCTGGCAGGGCAGGCAGCCGAGCCGTGCCAGACGAGGCCATGTCTTCCACGCCCTGCGCAGGTGATTTTGGAGCCACTGGAACCTGGAGATGGGAGCCCGCTGTCCTGACCTGAGGATGCACAGCGTTTGAATTGCTAGGCTTCCGACGGCGAGGCTGGTGTCGTGTGCTTTGTCTTCAAGGGCTGCGAGAGAGAGGAACAGAGGCACGGTCAGAAGCTGGAGCCACAGGGAGCCGAGGAGGAGCCCCCTGCAAGGGCCATCCCGGCCGGCTCTTGCCATGGCCAGGAGGGAGAAGGGAGCAAGGGGATCAGCCCAAAGCTGCTGGCCACGAATGGTCCGCGTGGCCCTGAAATCTCTGTGTGCTTTGCCCACGGGAGCAGAGCCCTCCGCAGCCGGGGCAGGGCTTGCAGCTCCCCCCGGCAGCCCCCGCTGTCAGCCTGCTGCCCTCACTCACCAGTGCAGATCAGCTGCAGTTCTTGCTGCTGCCCCCTTAGGTGCCGCCCGGCCATGCCTGTGAACACAGAGCCTGTCACGGCCCCAGCAGCACAGCTCCCTGCCAGCGGCGCTGCCGGCGCTGTGGCCACACAGGCTGCTGGCCCGGCAGCGCTCAGCTCAGCCCATGCAGCACGCTGTCGCCCCAGGGCACGGCTGTCAGAGGGCGGCAGCAGCAATGCCCAGGCCAGGCGGGGCTGCACGGCGCCGGGCCCGGCTGCCGCTGCCGGGGCAACAGGCGGGGCTGGGGCCGAGCTGCGGCGGGCCGGGGAGGGAGCCTGGGCTCGTAACTCACCCATGAACCTGATGGCCGCCTCTCGCAGGGGCTCTTGCGGGCTCTCCAGGTAGCGCAGGGCCCGGCGCAGGTGCTCGGCCGCTCTGCTCCTGTCCTCTGCCAGCTGCAGAGAGCGGCAGGAGGGAAGGGTTGGTGAGGGCTCAGCCCCTGGGCCGGGCGCTGCCTGCGCCCAGCCCCGGCCTCCCCTGGCCGCACAGCCCTGAGGCGCGGCCAGCAGCCGCTGGTTGCGGGCTCCCGAGGGGAGGGGGAGAGGGCCGGCTGCTGCCCGGGAAGCCGCGGTGCCACCCCTGCCCCGCAGCCCCGCCGGGCCGGGGCTCCATGGGCACCCGGCTCGGGCCCACGGGAGCCTGGAGAAGAGCCCGCGCGGCCTCTGGCTGCAGCAGCGCGCAGGGGCACAGCTGCCCGGCCCGCACACTGAGCACCGCCCTCAGGGGCCTTCTCCTGGCTGAGTTGGGGATTCCAGGCCGTCCTTACCAGGTACTTGCTGAACTTCCACAGTTTCTGCTCCTTCAGTAGCTTTTTGAGATCCCTCCTCTTCATGAACTTGACCGCATAAAGCAGTGTTTCCCGAGAAGCCTGGAGAGCAGCAGAGACGTGGAGATGGCCCCACAGCCCAGGGCACGGGACCCGCCTCCCCCTGCCATGGCCTGGAGGAGGCTGCGGTCCAGCAGGCGCAGGGCAGGAGGCAGCCGAGCCCCCTGCCAGGCGGACAGCAGCCCACAGCTGCAGCCCAGGAGTCCTCACCTCTGCCACATGCTGATTCTCATCATTGCAGTGGAAGAAGAGTGGAAGCAGGCTCTGTTGCACAGGGCTTTCCAAAGGTTTTTCTCTCTCTTCCAAATACTCCATCATGTCTCGGAAGAGTTTTATGGAGAGCAGCTGTACCTGGCTATTATCCTAGATGAAAAAAAAAACGAAAAAACACCTCAGCATGGGCTCCTCCAGGGCGCCCTGGGCACGGGGCTGGAAATGCACAGGGCGCACAGTTTCCAGGCAGCAGCCAGTGGCTGTAGCTGGGGGCACGGAGCCTTACGTGGTCAAAGAGCGGCAGGAGTGCCTCAGCCAGCTGCACGGCAATGGGGGTTGACATCAGAAGGTGTTTGTGCAGGAGTATAAAGCTGAGTGTGATGAGTGTCATGCCAGCTATCTCTGCTTCATTGTCCCCCAGTAGGTGCATGAGGCTTTTGGTCAAGCTCCACATTCTTTCGGCCTGTGCGGAACACAAGGCTGTGAAGTCCCACCCTACTGCCACAGGGCCCAGAGGCCAAAGGACTGTCCTGAAGCACTGGGGCAGCTGAAGCAGGAGGCAGGAGAGCTGGGAGCAGCTGCCCCAGTGCCCAAAGCCCAGGCCAGGCCAAGTGACTGCGTTCCCAGCGCAGCTTCAGCCACCGCCCCCTTCTCACCATTGAGGGATCATCAATGAGCTCGAGAAGGGCCCTGAGCGCCAGGCGACGCCTCTCCCTGCACTCGCTCTGCAGGTACCTTGAAGAGACCTTCACAACACTGTCGCCACATTCACTAGAATCCAGGCACACGAGGACCTGAAAGGCACAGGCCAGTGATGGGGGAGCCGGCCGGCAGGAGCCCGCAGCCACACAGGGCTGGGCCCAGGACGCAGCAGCAGCAGCACAGGGTGCGGGCACCGTGCCAGGCGGCTGCGGCCACGAGAGGGCAGAGAGCTGGGAGGCAGCACAGCCAGGCAGCGCTGGACACCCGGCTCACCTCCACAAGGAATGCCAGGGCGGGCAGATCCCAGTGTGGCTCCTGTGTGCTGAGCAGCCAGAGGAGGTGGAGTGCAATACTGGAACACAAGCGATGACAAGCATGGCGCATCTCCCTAGGAGGGCAAAAAAGGGAGCAGGAAGCTGAGCAAATCTCTCCAAGGACAGGCTTACAGAGCCTGGTGGTCTTTTACCACCACCCTGCAAGGGGACCTGGGCCCTTTAGGAGGTGTCTCCTCCTGTGCTCTCTCCCCTGCCAGCCTTTTCCAGTCTGCTTGGCCGTCCCTCAGTGTGTCGTTAGCCGTCCCTCATTGTGTCCCAGGGCCTCGGGGAATGTGTGGGACAGCTCGGGCACAGAGCACAAATGGCAGGATCAATGGGGAGAAAGAGAGTCTCACCTGGCCAGCAGACCCACAGCATAGTGGCGGGTGTCAGCACAGAGTAGCGTGTCCCAGCCACGCTTGCGTTCCACTGACACCACCACATCCTTGTACTGCTTTTGGCAGAGCAGGGACTTCAGGCTCTGCACTGCAAACCTGTGTGCACAGCAAAGCCCGGGTCACACTGGCAGCACTGGCTCCTTTGCAGGCCACGTGCCAAGGACAGGAGGAGTGGGATGGAGCAGCTGTTGGGGCTGGTGGCAAGACCGTGCTCTTCCAGGCAATCCTTCCAGAAGGTTTGCACCTCCTCTGGCATCTCTTCTGTGCTGGAGAACACTTGAAAGAGCAGATGAACAAAAAGGCGGGGGAAATATGGCCTCACTACACGTGGGACAGGGGACTCCTGGAGGACCTTCCACATCACCACGGTTGCCTGCAAAGGACAAAGCCCCCCGAGACAGCGCTCAGTGCCCAGGTGTCCGTGTGGCAGGGCCCGAGCGTGGCAGGGAGAGGCCCGGAGAGCCCTTGGCAGGGGGAGCACGGGGCCTGGTGGGCCTGAAGCTGCCCCTGGGCCAGGTTTCCGGGCAGCGCCTGAGGCAGGCAGATGCAGTGGGGGAAGGAGGATGGAGAGCTGCTGGAGAGGCGGCCTTGGGGCCAGCAAAGGCCAGTTGCGGAAACTCACAGCCAGGGCAAAGACAGCCGTTTTGTCCCCATCCGAGGTGCACGTGCTGTACTCTGGCCAGCTCCCCAGCACATCCAGGAGGATCAGCTGCACTGGCTCGGCAGTCCTGGACGAGCACATGATGGTCTTCCACATGGAGATGGCAGCTCTGCGGGGTTAGAGCTCTGTCTCATGGGGGGTCTCAGACACAGCATGGTGGCCTGGGCATCCCTAGGGGCCCGGGCTGACCGCCGGCACTGCCTCTGTCCACTGGCCCTTGCCAGCAGCAGCCAGGCAGCCCAGCCCTGTGAGGACAGGCCCTGAGGGGCAGCAAAGCAGCATGGCAGCAGGCTCAGGGGCTGACGTGCCAGGGCTGGGAACGGCAGCAGCCAGAGGGTTCTGGAACTGTCTTTTGCTCCGACACCTGGGCCAGGCGGTACAGGGTGATGGGCTGGGGAGGCCTGAGCCCTCTGGACAGGTGGGCCCCATACCTGTCACAGGACGGGGCCACACGCAGGAGCGTCACGACTGCGTCAGGCGGGTGTGCTTTGGTGAGTTTCAGCAGGGCCTTGTCCAGCCTGTGCTCGGCAGAATCGTTGGCCAGGAGCCATCGGTGAATGTACCTGACCATGGCAGGCACCTGGAGGAGGCACGGGGAGACTTGGAAAGCTGCCAGAGAGAGCAATGTCCCCAGGCTCCCCAGAGAAGCGCTTCCCTTGCCAGTGCACTGCCATGGCCTCAAAGGCTCTGAGGGACCAGCAGGCGTGGCTGGGGAAGCCACATGACTCATGGGGGAATGTGAGCCTGGCCCCAGGCTGCTTACTTGTTCTGGCCGGGCAACACCCTTCTCCAGGAGCAAATCCAGCAGGGCGGCACTGGTCTCATGCTTGAGGAGCTCGGAGTGAGCTCTGAGCCCAGTGCCCATGGTGTGGGTCTCTTCCTGCCGAATGCTCCGGATGAAGTCGCAAATGAGCTGTAGGAGAAGGGCAAGAAGCCGGGGATGTTGCATGGAGTGCTGCACACACGGTGCTGGGCTGAGCAGAGACAGCAGGCCCAGCCCAGGTGGAGGTGGCTGCAGGTACCTGCGCTGTTCTGTGGAAGCGGCCACGGCTGGATTCCTGCTCTTGTGTGCGCTCGACAGCTTCATCTGGCAAAGAGGGAGCGCAGCCAGAGCTGAGGGGCTGCGGGAGAGGCCGGAGAACACAGCCCAGCCCTGCGCTCCCCAGGCAGGGAGAGCCCCGGGATGCCCCAGGGGGATGGAGCGAGGCCGCTGTGGGGTGTCTGCCCGGCCCCTCTTCCCGCCTCTCCTTGGGCATTTCCCCAGGGGATTGCATGGCATGGCATGGCATGGCATGGCATGGGGCCAGGTTGGCTGCAGGCTCCAGCCCTGCAGCCCAGCTCTGCCACTCACCCTCCTGCGGTGGATGGAAGGGCACCACCCTTTCAGTCTCCTGTGCTGGGGCTGCTCCAGGTCCTTCTTCCTCCTCCTCCTCCTCCTCCTCCACCCAGGCCATCTTGGGCATTCTCGGGGGTCTCTGCTCCATGTCTGTGACTGGAGCTACTTGCAGGAGAGACGCCTTGGGAAAGCTCTGGGGCACCAAGTCCCACACTCTGCCCTGGAGGGCAGCTGCAGAATAGAAGCCTCGGAAGGCCACGGGTCACCGAGTGCTGTGCTGTGGCCTGGAGCTCAGCTGCAGGAACAATGCTGCAGAAAAGCTCCTGGTCAGACGGGAACGAGTGCACTGTGTGGGGGCTCCTCACAGCACTGCTCTGTCCCGTTGTGCCCCGCTGCTTGTTCCCAGCACCCGGGCAAGCTTCTATTTCCCACGTGTCACAAAGGGGCCTTGGAGACCGGGTTCCGTTCCATGGCACGGTGACCGTGCTGCAGTGTGCCAGCCAGGGGCCTTGCACACACTGCCTCCTGCCCTGGGGCCGGCCCCAGCTCAGCCAAAGTGGCCCAGCTTGGAAGGAATCCCTGGCCCCAGCCTGACAGGATCTTTAGGAAGGCCTCAGACCATAAGCCAGCGCCGCCTGGCTCTGCGGGCTCACTCCTATCCCCATATCTTTCCCTGAGAGCATTTGAATTTCTAAATGAGAATCATTTGAAGAGAGGGGATTTACATTTTCCATTTCAGAGAAGACTTCTGCCTTGCTTAGCAGACACCTCTCTCTTCAAACCAAGACAATTGTTTGTCATCTTGCAGATGCGCAGTTGCTGGGCAGCCCCGTTTTCCACCAGGGACCTGGGGAACCATTTCAGCAACTGGGAAAATCCTAGCTGGTCCATCCACCCATAGATGAGGTCTCCAAATTTGCCCCAAAAGTGGGTCCAGCTTTTATAGGCCAAAAAGAGCAAGTCCAAGTGACTGGATGATATTTTTAGCCCAGATAGCCCTTCAGCTGATGGCACACTTCACAATCAGCAGGGGACACAGCTAGGCCAAAGCCCAGACCTCTGCTGGGAGGCTTTCTCTTCAAAGACCCTTCAAACAAGCCTCCATGCAAGTCAGTTGGGAAAGTTTCTTCAAATGATCCATTTCTGGCACCTAACTACACAGGGTGTTGTGAAAGATTCTAAAGCAGCCGCTCTGGAGTCAAAGAGGCAGCCCTAAGAGTCCTTGTCATCTGTTTGTAGCTAAATCCCACTTTGGGGGAGTTGAAGGAGTTTGGAACGAGATAGAGAGCGGACCTCTGAGTTTTTTAGATGATGCCATTGCTTTTTCTTCTCTTCTACATAGGCAGGAAGGGTGAGTTGGGCTCACATCTCCGCCGCAGGGCTCACAGGGCCGCAAGACTTGTAGTTACAAGAGCTTTGAAGGATTTCTTGGCCAAGAAGACATGGCCAACAAGGATTTTTATGTTTTGGGCCCAATCTTCAAGATTTCATCTTATGGACTCATGCTCTCGGGGTCTCTAGCTGGTCAGAGTGACCCTGAGATAAGTTTGAAAATCTCTTTTCTCAGCCCGGTGGTCGAAGAAGGAGTCAGAGCTCTTCATTTCTCAGTCTCAAGGTTGTTTATTGTATCTTATCTATAAAATTCTTTCTCCTGTCCCGCCGAGGTCCGCTCAGCAAGACAGTCTAAGGCACTCTGCCTCCCCTGGGGTGGTGTTATCTTTTTATACTAACAACTACCTGTACAATATTTACAATTACTTTCCAATCCCTATCATCTATGTTAGACAGTGAGCTTCTACTCTAGACCAATCTCAAAGTGCCAAGATCACAGCAGAAGAGGGAGGCCAAGAAGAAGAAGGAGAAAGGCTGCACATGCCCAGATTCCTCCATCTTGCCCCCTGAAGCCCCATTCTAAAAACCCTCAACATCTATTTTTCCACTCTGGGATAAATTCACTATCATTCTACTTCAACTTTTGTGGCTGGTCATTCTTCATACAAGGTTGGTCGTTGTTTTTTCCAAGGGCTAAATCAAAGGCACGGGGGTCTTGGGCTCTGTGCCAAGGTCTCTGAGCCCTCTGACAGGGTCTGGAGTCCTGCAGGGCAGTCAGAGGCCTTTCCTGGCTTCCCACATCATGCTACAGTGTAAGCTTCCTTAGCCAATCACGCTATGACACACAAACCTACAGCCCTGCATCCTAAACTTCTTGTTTACCATTGTAACTACTTTGATTTCTTCCTAGATCTTGAACTGGAAAACTCTAAACTTTCCTCCACTTCAACTTTCCTCCCCGTGTCGCTGCTATAAACTAGAAATCCGCATTCTTGCTTCTAGCACCTAAGTTTGGGAGCCCTTTCCAAGGTCTCAGATCAAATCCTGTGTTTAATTCTAAGCTTTGCTGACAAGACCAAAGGTCTGAGATTTCTCTGCATTTGGGTTTCCAACAACACTGATGCTGTTAGTTGCAGAGTGCCCAGGATGCGTCTTGCAAGTCAACTCTGGCAGGAACAAGGCGGCTGCCAGAGGGCTGCTTGTGGCCTCTGAGAGCCCATTGCCCAGGGCTTGCCAGCGCCCCAGCCCCTCAGGGGCTGCCCCAGCCCGGCCAAGCTGCCCGGCAGCAGCGCCGCAGCCCCACAGCAGCTCCAGAGCAGCCCCATGCAGAGGCACCTGGGAGCCCTCAGCAAGGCAGCCAGCAGCACACGAGCAGGAGGACATGGCTGGCGCTTCCTGCCTGGCACAGGGCTTGTGGCCATCTCCAGGCACTGCTCTGGCAGGGATCCCCGCAGCTCCAGCCCCTGCCCAGCCCCTCTGTGGGCAGCACAAAGGCTTCAGCAGAACCACCAAAGGCCAAGGGGCTTCTGGCCATTTCCCCTGGCCCACTGCACACCTGGGCAGCTGGCTGAGCGCGGGCATCCTTTTCCCCCTCCTCCCCTATGCCCTACGGACCCTGGGCAGCAAAAGAAAGATCCTGGGAGTCTGTGGATGTTAACATAGTCTATATTTACATGGTCAAAGAAAAAAAAATGAAAAGAAAATTCTTGAAGAAAAACCAAATAAAACCTGACTCAGGTGGCCCCAGCAAAAAGAGCTTCTGGGATCAATTCTCCACAGAGCTCTGGCAGGGCAGGCAGCCGAGCCGTGCCAGACGAGGCCATGTCTTCCACGCCCTGCGCAGGTGATTTTGGAGCCACTGGAACCTGGAGATGGGAGCCCGCTGTCCTGACCTGAGGATGCACAGCGTTTGAATTGCTAGGCTTCCGACGGCGAGGCTGGTGTCTTGTGCTTTGTCTTCAAGGGCTGCGAGAGAGAGGAACAGAGGCACGGTCAGAAGCTGGAGCCACAGGGAGCCGAGGAGGAGCCCCCTGCAAGGGCCATCCCGGCCGGCTCTTGCCATGGCCAGGAGGGAGAAGGGAGCAAGGGGATCAGCCCGAAGCTGCTGGCCACGAATGGCCCGCGTGGCCCTGAAATCTCTGTGTGCTTTGCCCACGGGAGCAGAGCCCTCTGCAGCCGGGGCAGGGCTTGCAGCTCCCCCCGGCAGCCCCCGCTGTCAGCCTGCTGCCCTCACTCACCAGTGCAGATCAGCTGCAGCTCTTGCTGCTGCCCCCTCAGGTGCCGCCCGGCCATGCCTGTGAACACAGAGCCTGTCACGGCCCCAGCAGCACAGCTCCCTGCCAGCGGCGCTGCCGGCGCTGTGGCCACACGGGCTGCTGGCCCGGCAGCGCTCAGTTTAGCCCATGCAGCACACTGTCGCCCCAGGGCACGGCTGTCAGAGGGCGGCAGCAGCAATGCCCAGGCCAGGCGGGGCTGCACGGCGCCGGGCCCGGCTGCCGCTGCCGGGGCAACAGGCGGGGCTGGGGCCGAGCTGCGGCGGGCCGGGGAGGGAGCCCGGGCTCGTAACTCACCCATGAACCTGATGGCCGCCTCTCGCAGGGGCTCTTGTGGGCTCTCCAGGTAGCGCAGGGCCCGGCGCAGGTGCTCGGCCGCTCTGCTCCTGTCCTCTGCCAGCTGCAGAGAGCGGCAGGAGGGAAGGGTTGGTGCGGGCTCAGCCCCTGGGCCGGGCGCTGCCTGCGCCCAGCCCCGGCCTCCCCTGGCCGCACAGCCCTGAGGCGCGGCCAGCAGCCGCTGGTTGCGGGCTCCCGAGGGGAGGGGGAGAGGGCCGGCTGCTGCCCGGGAAGCCGCGGTGCCACCCCTGCCCCGCAGCCCCGCCGGGCCGGGGCTCCATGGGCACCCGGCTCGGGCCCACGGGAGCCTGGAGAAGAGCCCGCGCGGCCTCTGGCTGCAGCAGCGCGCAGGGGCACAGCTGCCCGGCCCGCACACTGAGCACCGCCCTCAGGGGCCTTCTCCTGGCTGAGTTGGGGATTCCAGGCCGTCCTTACCAGGTACTTGCTGAACTTCCACAGTTTCTGCTCCTTCAGTAGCTTTTTGAGATCCCTCCTCTTCATGAACTTGACCGCATAAAGCAGTGTTTCCCGAGAAGCCTGGAGAGCAGCAGAGACGTGGAGATGGCCCCACAGCCCAGGGCACGGGACCCGCCTCCCCCTGCCATGGCCTGGAGGAGGCTGCGGTCCAGCAGGCGCAGGGCAGGAGGCAGCCGAGCCCCCTGCCAGGCGGACAGCAGCCCACAGCTGCAGCCCAGGAGTCCTCACCTCTGCCACATGCTGATTCTCATCATTGCAGTGGAAGAAGAGTGGAAGCAGGCTCTGTTGCACAGGGCTTTCCAAAGGTTTTTCTCTCTCTTCCAAATACTCCATCATGTCTCGGAAGAGTTTTATGGAGAGCAGCTGTACCTGGCTATTATCCTAGATGAAAAAAAAAACGAAAAAACACCTCAGCATGGGCTCCTCCAGGGCGCCCTGGGCACGGGGCTGGAAATGCACAGGGCGCACAGTTTCCAGGCAGCAGCCAGTGGCTGTAGCTGGGGGCACGGAGCCTTACGTGGTCAAAGAGCGGCAGGAGTGCCTCAGCCAGCTGCACGGCAATGGGGGTTGACATCAGAAGGTGTTTGTGCAGGAGTATAAAGCTGAGTGTGATGAGTGTCATGCCAGCTATCTCTGCTTCATTGTCCCCCAGTAGGTGCATGAGGCTTTTGGTCAAGCTCCACATTCTTTCGGCCTGTGCGGAACACAAGGCTGTGAAGTCCCACCCTACTGCCACAGGGCCCAGAGGCCAAAGGACTGTCCTGAAGCACTGGGGCAGCTGAAGCAGGAGGCAGGAGAGCTGGGAGCAGCTGCCCCAGTGCCCAAAGCCCAGGCCAGGCCAAGTGACTGCGTTCCCAGCGCAGCTTCAGCCACCGCCCCCTTCTCACCATTGAGGGATCATCAATGAGCTCGAGAAGGGCCCTGAGCGCCAGGCGACGCCTCTCCCTGCACTCGCTCTGCAGGTACCTTGAAGAGACCTTCACAACACTGTCGCCACATTCACTAGAATCCAGGCACACGAGGACCTGAAAGGCACAGGCCAGTGATGGGGGAGCCGGCCGGCAGGAGCCCGCAGCCACACAGGGCTGGGCCCAGGACGCAGCAGCAGCAGCACAGGGTGCGGGCACCGTGCCAGGCGGCTGCGGCCACGAGAGGGCAGAGAGCTGGGAGGCAGCACAGCCAGGCAGCGCTGGACACCCGGCTCACCTCCACAAGGAATGCCAGGGCGGGCAGATCCCAGTGTGGCTCCTGTGTGCTGAGCAGCCAGAGGAGGTGGAGTGCAATACTGGAACACAAGCGATGACAAGCATGGCACATCTCCCTAGGAGGGCAAAAAAGGGAGCAGGAAGCTGAGCAAATCTCTCCAAGGACAGGCTTACAGAGCCTGGTGGTCTTTTACCACCACCCTGCAAGGGGACCTGGGCCCTTTAGGAGGTGTCTCCTCCTGTGCTCTCTCCCCTGCCAGCCTTTTCCAGTCTGCTTGGCCGTCCCTCAGTGTGTCGTTAGCCGTCCCTCATTGTGTCCCAGGGCCTCGGGGAATGTGTGGGACAGCTCGGGCACAGAGCACAAATGGCAGGATCAATGGGGAGAAAGAGAGTCTCACCTGGCCAGCAGACCCACAGCATAGTGGCGGGTGTCAGCACAGAGTAGCGTGTCCCAGCCACGCTTGCGTTCCACTGACACCACCACATCCTTGTACTGCTTTTGGCAGAGCAGGGACTTCAGGCTCTGCACTGCAAACCTGTGTGCACAGCAAAGCCCGGGTCACACTGGCAGCACTGGCTCCTTTGCAGGCCACGTGCCAAGGACAGGAGGAGTGGGATGGAGCAGCTGTTGGGGCTGGTGGCAAGACCGTGCTCTTCCAGGCAATCCTTCCAGAAGGTTTGCACCTCCTCTGGCATCTCTTCTGTGCTGGAGAACACTTGAAAGAGCAGATGAACAAAAAGGCGGGGGAAATATGGCCTCACTACACGTGGGACAGGGGACTCCTGGAGGACCTTCCACATCACCACGGTTGCCTGCAAAGGACAAAGCCCCCCGAGACAGCGCTCAGTGCCCAGGTGTCCGTGTGGCAGGGCCCGAGCGTGGCAGGGAGAGGCCCGGAGAGACCTTGGCAGGGGGAGCACGGGGCCTGGTGGGCCTGAAGCTGCCCCTGGGCCAGGTTTCCGGGCAGCGCCTGAGGCAGGCAGATGCAGTGGGGGAAGGAGGATGGAGAGCTGCTGGAAAGGCGGCCTTGGGGCCAGCAAAGGCCAGTTGCGGAAACTCACAGCCAGGGCAAAGACAGCCGTTTTGTCCCCATCCGAGGTGCACGTGCTGTACTCTGGCCAGCTCCCCAGCACATCCAGGAGGATCAGCTGCACTGGCTCGGCAGTCCTGGACGAGCACATGATGGTCTTCCACATGGAGATGGCAGCTCTGCGGGGTTAGAGCTCTGTCTCATGGGGGGTCTCAGACACAGCATGGTGGCCTGGGCATCCCTAGGGGCCCGGGCTGACCGCCGGCACTGCCTCTGTCCACTGGCCCTTGCCAGCAGCAGCCAGGCAGCCCAGCCCTGTGAGGACAGGCCCTGAGGGGCAGCAAGGCAGCATGGCAGCAGGCTCAGGGGCTGACGTGCCAGGGCTGGGAACGGCAGCAGCCAGAGGGTTCTGGAACTGTCTTTTGCTCCGACACCTGGGCCAGGCGGTACAGGGTGATGGGCTGGGGAGGCCTGAGCCCTCTGGACAGGTGGGCCCCATACCTGTCACAGGACGGGGCCACACGCAGGAGCGTCACGACTGCGTCAGGCGGGTGTGCTTTGGTGAGTTTCAGCAGGGCCTTGTCCAGCCTGTGCTCGGCAGAATCGTTGGCCAGGAGCCATCGGTGAATGTACCTGACCATGGCAGGCACCTGGAGGAGGCACGGGGAGACTTGGAAAGCTGCCAGAGAGAGCAATGTCCCCAGGCTCCCCAGAGAAGCGCTTCCCTTGCCAGTGCACTGCCATGGCCTCAAAGGCTCTGAGGGACCAGCAGGCGTGGCTGGGGAAGCCACATGACTCATGGGGGAATGTGAGCCTGGCCCCAGGCTGCTTACTTGTTCTGGCCGGGCAACACCCTTCTCCAGGAGCAAATCCAGCAGGGCGGCACTGGTCTCATGCTTGAGGAGCTCGGAGTGAGCTCTGAGCCCAGTGCCCATGGTGTGGGTCTCTTCCTGCCGAATGCTCCGGATGAAGTCGCAAATGAGCTGTAGGAGAAGGGCAAGAAGCCGGGGATGTTGCATGGAGTGCTGCACACACGGTGCTGGGCTGAGCAGAGACAGCAGGCCCAGCCCAGGTGGAGGTGGCTGCAGGTACCTGCGCTGTTCTGTGGAAGCGGCCACGGCTGGATTCCTGCTCTTGTGTGCGCTCAACAGCTTCATCTGGCAAAGAGGGAGCGCAGCCAGAGCTGAGGGGCTGCGGGAGAGGCCGGAGAACACAGCCCAGCCCTGCGCTCCCCAGGCAGGGAGAGCCCCGGGATGCCCCAGGGGGATGGAGCGAGGCCGCTGTGGGGTGTCTGCCCGGCCCCTCTTCCCGCCTCTCCTTGGGCATTTCCCCAGGGGATTGCATGGCATGGCATGGCATGGCATGGCATGGGGCCAGGTTGGCTGCAGGCTCCAGCCCTGCAGCCCAGCTCTGCCACTCACCCTCCTGCGGTGGATGGAAGGGCACCACCCTTTCAGTCTCCTGTGCTGGGGCTGCTCCAGGTCCTTCTTCCTCCTCCTCCTCCTCCTCCTCCACCCAGGCCATCTTGGGCATTCTCGGGGGTCTCTGCTCCATGTCTGTGACTGGAGCTACTTGCAGGAGAGACGCCTTGGGAAAGCTCTGGGGCACCAAGTCCCACACTCTGCCCTGGAGGGCAGCTGCAGAATAGAAGCCTCGGAAGGCCACGGGTCACCGAGTGCTGTGCTGTGGCCTGGAGCTCAGCTGCAGGAACAATGCTGCAGAAAAGCTCCTGGTCAGACGGGAACGAGTGCACTGTGTGGGGGCTCCTCACAGCACTACTCTGTCCCGTTGTGCCCCGTTGCTTGTTCCCAGCACCCAGGCAAGCTTCTATTTCCCACGTGTCACAAAGGGGCCTTGGAGACCGGGTTCCGTTCCATGGCACGGTGACCGTGCTGCAGTGTGCCAGCCAGGGGCCTTGCACACACTGCCTCCTGCCCTGGGGCTGGCCCCAGCTCAGCCAAAGTGGCCCAGCTTGGAAGGAATCCCTGGCCCCAGCCTGACAGGATCTTTAGGAAGGCCTCAGACCATAAGCCAGCGCCGCCTGGCTCTGCGGGCTCACTCCTATCCCCATATCTTTCCCTGAGAGCATTTGAATTTCTAAATGAGAATCATTTGAAGAGAGGGGATTTACATTTTCCATTTCAGAGAAGACTTCTGCCTTGCTTAGCAGACACCTCTCTCTTCAAACCAAGACAATTGTTTGTCATCTTGCAGATGCGCAGTTGCTGGGCAGCCCCGTTTTCCACCAGGGACCTGGGGAACCATTTCAGCAACTGGGAAAATCCTAGCTGGTCCATCCACCCATAGATGAGGTCTCCAAATTTGCCCCAAAAGTGGGTCCAGCTTTTATAGGCCAAAAAGAGCAAGTCCAAGTGACTGGATGATATTTTTAGCCCAGATAGCCCTTCAGCTGATGGCACACTTCACAATCAGCAGGGGACACAGCTAGGCCAAAGCCCAGACCTCTGCTGGGAGGCTTTCTCTTCAAAGACCCTTCAAACAAGCCTCCATGCAAGTCAGTTGGGAAAGTTTCTTCAAATGATCCATTTCTGGCACCTAACTACACAGGGTGTTGTGAAAGATTCTAAAGCAGCCGCTCTGGAGTCAAAGAGGCAGCCCTAAGAGTCCTTGTCATCTGTTTGTAGCTAAATCCCACTTTGGGGGAGTTGAAGGAGTTTGGAACGAGATAGAGAGCGGACCTCTGAGTTTTTTAGATGATGCCATTGCTTTTTCTTCTCTTCTACATAGGCAGGAAGGGTGAGTTGGGCTCACATCTCCGCCGCAGGGCTCACAGGGCCGCAAGACTTGTAGTTACAAGAGCTTTGAAGGATTTCTTGGCCAAGAAGACATGGCCAACAAGGATTTTTATGTTTTGGGCCCAATCTTCAAGATTTCATCTTATGGACTCATGCTCTCGGGGTCTCTAGCTGGTCAGAGTGACCCTGAGATAAGTTTGAAAATCTCTTTTCTCAGCCCGGTGGTCGAAGAAGGAGTCAGAGCTCTTCATTTCTCAGTCTCAAGGTTGTTTATTGTATCTTATCTATAAAATTCTTTCTCCTGTCCCGCCGAGGTCCGCTCAGCAAGACAGTCTAAGGCACTCTGCCTCCCCTGGGGTGGTGTTATCTTTTTATACTAACAACTACCTGTACAATATTTACAATTACTTTCCAATCCCTATCATCTATGTTAGACAGTGAGCTTCTACTCTAGACCAATCTCAAAGTGCCAAGATCACAGCAGAAGAGGGAGGCCAAGAAGAAGAAGGAGAAAGGCTGCACATGCCCAGATTCCTCCATCTTGCCCCCTGAAGCCCCATTCTAAAAACCCTCAACATCTATTTTTCCACTCTGGGATAAATTCACTATCATTCTACTTCAACTTTTGTGGCTGGTCATTCTTCATACAAGGTTGGTCGTTGTTTTTTCCAAGGGCTAAATCAAAGGCACGGGGGTCTTGGGCTCTGTGCCAAGGTCTCTGAGCCCTCTGACAGGGTCTGGAGTCCTGCAGGGCAGTCAGAGGCCTTTCCTGGCTTCCCACATCATGCTACAGTGTAAGCTTCCTTAGCCAATCACGCTATGACACACAAACCTACAGCCCTGCATCCTAAACTTCTTGTTTACCATTGTAACTACTTTGATTTCTTCCTAGATCTTGAACTGGAAAACTCTAAACTTTCCTCCACTTCAACTTTCCTCCCCGTGTCGCTGCTATAAACTAGAAATCCGCATTCTTGCTTCTAGCACCTAAGTTTGGGAGCCCTTTCCAAGGTCTCAGATCAAATCCTGTGTTTAATTCTAAGCTTTGCTGACAAGACCAAAGGTCTGAGATTTCTCTGCATTTGGGTTTCCAACAACACTGATGCTGTTAGTTGCAGAGTGCCCAGGATGCGTCTTGCAAGTCAACTCTGGCAGGAACAAGGCGGCTGCCAGAGGGCTGCTTGTGGCCTCTGAGAGCCCATTGCCCAGGGCTTGCCAGCGCCCCAGCCCCTCAGGGGCTGCCCCAGCCCGGCCAAGCTGCCCGGCAGCAGCGCCGCAGCCCCACAGCAGCTCCAGAGCAGCCCCATGCAGAGGCACCTGGGAGCCCTCAGCAAGGCAGCCAGCAGCACACGAGCAGGAGGACATGGCTGGCGCTTCCTGCCTGGCACAGGGCTTGTGGCCATCTCCAGGCACTGCTCTGGCAGGGATCCCCGCAGCTCCAGCCCCTGCCCAGCCCCTCTGTGGGCAGCACAAAGGCTTCAGCAGAACCACCAAAGGCCAAGGGGCTTCTGGCCATTTCCCCTGGCCCACTGCACACCTGGGCAGCTGGCTGAGCGCGGGCATCCTTTTCCCCCTCCTCCCCTATGCCCTACGGACCCTGGGCAGCAAAAGAAAGATCCTGGGAGTCTGTGGATGTTAACATAGTCTATATTTACATGGTCAAAGAAAAAAAAATGAAAAGAAAATTCTTGAAGAAAAACCAAATAAAACCTGACTCAGGTGGCCCCAGCAAAAAGAGCTTCTGGGATCAATTCTCCACAGAGCTCTGGCAGGGCAGGCAGCCGAGCCGTGCCAGACGAGGCCATGTCTTCCACGCCCTGCGCAGGTGATTTTGGAGCCACTGGAACCTGGAGATGGGAGCCCGCTGTCCTGACCTGAGGATGCACAGCGTTTGAATTGCTAGGCTTCCGACGGCGAGGCTGGTGTCTTGTGCTTTGTCTTCAAGGGCTGCGAGAGAGAGGAACAGAGGCACGGTCAGAAGCTGGAGCCACAGGGAGCCGAGGAGGAGCCCCCTGCAAGGGCCATCCCGGCCGGCTCTTGCCATGGCCAGGAGGGAGAAGGGAGCAAGGGGATCAGCCCGAAGCTGCTGGCCACGAATGGCCCGCGTGGCCCTGAAATCTCTGTGTGCTTTGCCCACGGGAGCAGAGCCCTCTGCAGCCGGGGCAGGGCTTGCAGCTCCCCCCGGCAGCCCCCGCTGTCAGCCTGCTGCCCTCACTCACCAGTGCAGATCAGCTGCAGCTCTTGCTGCTGCCCCCTCAGGTGCCGCCCGGCCATGCCTGTGAACACAGAGCCTGTCACGGCCCCAGCAGCACAGCTCCCTGCCAGCGGCGCTGCCGGCGCTGTGGCCACACGGGCTGCTGGCCCGGCAGCGCTCAGTTTAGCCCATGCAGCACACTGTCGCCCCAGGGCACGGCTGTCAGAGGGCGGCAGCAGCAATGCCCAGGCCAGGCGGGGCTGCACGGCGCCGGGCCCGGCTGCCGCTGCCGGGGCAACAGGCGGGGCTGGGGCCGAGCTGCGGCGGGCCGGGGAGGGAGCCCGGGCTCGTAACTCACCCATGAACCTGATGGCCGCCTCTCGCAGGGGCTCTTGTGGGCTCTCCAGGTAGCGCAGGGCCCGGCGCAGGTGCTCGGCCGCTCTGCTCCTGTCCTCTGCCAGCTGCAGAGAGCGGCAGGAGGGAAGGGTTGGTGCGGGCTCAGCCCCTGGGCCGGGCGCTGCCTGCGCCCAGCCCCGGCCTCCCCTGGCCGCACAGCCCTGAGGCGCGGCCAGCAGCCGCTGGTTGCGGGCTCCCGAGGGGAGGGGGAGAGGGCCGGCTGCTGCCCGGGAAGCCGCGGTGCCACCCCTGCCCCGCAGCCCCGCCGGGCCGGGGCTCCATGGGCACCCGGCTCGGGCCCACGGGAGCCTGGAGAAGAGCCCGCGCGGCCTCTGGCTGCAGCAGCGCGCAGGGGCACAGCTGCCCGGCCCGCACACTGAGCACCGCCCTCAGGGGCCTTCTCCTGGCTGAGTTGGGGATTCCAGGCCGTCCTTACCAGGTACTTGCTGAACTTCCACAGTTTCTGCTCCTTCAGTAGCTTTTTGAGATCCCTCCTCTTCATGAACTTGACCGCATAAAGCAGTGTTTCCCGAGAAGCCTGGAGAGCAGCAGAGACGTGGAGATGGCCCCACAGCCCAGGGCACGGGACCCGCCTCCCCCTGCCATGGCCTGGAGGAGGCTGCGGTCCAGCAGGCGCAGGGCAGGAGGCAGCCGAGCCCCCTGCCAGGCGGACAGCAGCCCACAGCTGCAGCCCAGGAGTCCTCACCTCTGCCACATGCTGATTCTCATCATTGCAGTGGAAGAAGAGTGGAAGCAGGCTCTGTTGCACAGGGCTTTCCAAAGGTTTTTCTCTCTCTTCCAAATACTCCATCATGTCTCGGAAGAGTTTTATGGAGAGCAGCTGTACCTGGCTATTATCCTAGATGAAAAAAAAAACGAAAAAACACCTCAGCATGGGCTCCTCCAGGGCGCCCTGGGCACGGGGCTGGAAATGCACAGGGCGCACAGTTTCCAGGCAGCAGCCAGTGGCTGTAGCTGGGGGCACGGAGCCTTACGTGGTCAAAGAGCGGCAGGAGTGCCTCAGCCAGCTGCACGGCAATGGGGGTTGACATCAGAAGGTGTTTGTGCAGGAGTATAAAGCTGAGTGTGATGAGTGTCATGCCAGCTATCTCTGCTTCATTGTCCCCCAGTAGGTGCATGAGGCTTTTGGTCAAGCTCCACATTCTTTCGGCCTGTGCGGAACACAAGGCTGTGAAGTCCCACCCTACTGCCACAGGGCCCAGAGGCCAAAGGACTGTCCTGAAGCACTGGGGCAGCTGAAGCAGGAGGCAGGAGAGCTGGGAGCAGCTGCCCCAGTGCCCAAAGCCCAGGCCAGGCCAAGTGACTGCGTTCCCAGCGCAGCTTCAGCCACCGCCCCCTTCTCACCATTGAGGGATCATCAATGAGCTCGAGAAGGGCCCTGAGCGCCAGGCGACGCCTCTCCCTGCACTCGCTCTGCAGGTACCTTGAAGAGACCTTCACAACACTGTCGCCACATTCACTAGAATCCAGGCACACGAGGACCTGAAAGGCACAGGCCAGTGATGGGGGAGCCGGCCGGCAGGAGCCCGCAGCCACACAGGGCTGGGCCCAGGACGCAGCAGCAGCAGCACAGGGTGCGGGCACCGTGCCAGGCGGCTGCGGCCACGAGAGGGCAGAGAGCTGGGAGGCAGCACAGCCAGGCAGCGCTGGACACCCGGCTCACCTCCACAAGGAATGCCAGGGCGGGCAGATCCCAGTGTGGCTCCTGTGTGCTGAGCAGCCAGAGGAGGTGGAGTGCAATACTGGAACACAAGCGATGACAAGCATGGCGCATCTCCCTAGGAGGGCAAAAAAGGGAGCAGGAAGCTGAGCAAATCTCTCCAAGGACAGGCTTACAGAGCCTGGTGGTCTTTTACCACCACCCTGCAAGGGGACCTGGGCCCTTTAGGAGGTGTCTCCTCCTGTGCTCTCTCCCCTGCCAGCCTTTTCCAGTCTGCTTGGCCGTCCCTCAGTGTGTCGTTAGCCGTCCCTCATTGTGTCCCAGGGCCTCGGGGAATGTGTGGGACAGCTCGGGCACAGAGCACAAATGGCAGGATCAATGGGGAGAAAGAGAGTCTCACCTGGCCAGCAGACCCACAGCATAGTGGCGGGTGTCAGCACAGAGCAGCGTGTCCCAGCCACGCTTGCGTTCCACTGACACCACCACATCCTTGTACTGCTTTTGGCAGAGCAGGGACTTCAGGCTCTGCACTGCAAACCTGTGTGCACAGCAAAGCCTGGGTCACACTGGCAGCACTGGCTCCTTTGCAGGCCACGTGCCAAGGACAGGAGGAGTGGGATGGAGCAGCTGTTGGGGCTGGTGGCAAGACCGTGCTCTTCCAGGCAATCCTTCCAGAAGGTTTGCACCTCCTCTGGCATCTCTTCTGTGCTGGAGAACACTTGAAAGAGCAGATGAACAAAAAGGCGGGGGAAATATGGCCTCACTACACGTGGGACAGGGGACTCCTGGAGGACCTTCCACATCACCACGGTTGCCTGCAAAGGACAAAGCCCCCCGAGACAGCGCTCAGTGCCCAGGTGTCCGTGTGGCAGGGCCCGAGCGTGGCAGGGAGAGGCCCGGAGAGACCTTGGCAGGGGGAGCATGGGGCCTGGTGGGCCTGAAGCTGCCCCTGGGCCAGGTTTCCGGGCAGCGCCTGAGGCAGGCAGATGCAGTGGGGGAAGGAGGATGGAGAGCTGCTGGAGAGGCGGCCTTGGGGCCAGCAAAGGCCAGTTGCGGAAACTCACAGCCAGGGCAAAGACAGCCGTTTTGTCCCCATCCGAGGTGCACGTGCTGTACTCTGGCCAGCTCCCCAGCACATCCAGGAGGATCAGCTGCACTGGCTCGGCAGTCCTGGACGAGCACATGATGGTCTTCCACATGGAGATGGCAGCTCTGCGGGGTTAGAGCTCTGTCTCATGGGGGGTCTCAGACACAGCATGGTGGTCTGGGCATCCCTAGGGGCCCGGGCTGACCGCCGGCACTGCCTCTGTCCACTGGCCCTTGCCAGCAGCAGCCAGGCAGCCCAGCCCTGTGAGGACAGGCCCTGAGGGGCAGCAAGGCAGCATGGCAGCAGGCTCAGGGGCTGACGTGCCAGGGCTGGGAACGGCAGCAGCCAGAGGGTTCTGGAACTGTCTTTTGCTCCGACACCTGGGCCAGGCGGTACAGGGTGATGGGCTGGGGAGGCCTGAGCCCTCTGGACAGGTGGGCCCCATACCTGTCACAGGACGGGGCCACACGCAGGAGCGTCACGACTGCATCAGGCGGGTGTGCTTTGGTGAGTTTCAGCAGGGCCTTGTCCAGCCTGTGCTCGGCAGAATCGTTGGCCAGGAGCCATCGGTGAATGTACCTGACCATGGCAGGCACCTGGAGGAGGCACGGGGAGACTTGGAAAGCTGCCAGAGAGAGCAATGTCCCCAGGCTCCCCAGAGAAGCGCTTCCCTTGCCAGTGCACTGCCATGGCCTCAAAGGCTCTGAGGGACCAGCAGGCGTGGCTGGGGAAGCCACATGACTCATGGGGGAATGTGAGCCTGGCCCCAGGCTGCTTACTTGTTCTGGCCGGGCAACACCCTTCTCCAGGAGCAAATCCAGCAGGGCGGCACTGGT
The DNA here is from genome assembly GCF_028551555.1 of Melozone crissalis. NCBI lineage: Eukaryota > Metazoa > Chordata > Aves > Passeriformes > Passerellidae > Melozone > Melozone crissalis. The sequence goes on from NW_026535830.1 coordinate 1,196,915, forward strand.
CTCATGCTTGAGGAGCTCGGAGTGAGCTCTGAGCCCAGTGCCCATGGTGTGGGTCTCTTCCTGCCGAATGCTCGGGATGAAGTCGCAAATGAGCTGTAGGAGAAGGGCAAGAAGCCGGGGATGTTGCATGGAGTGCTGCACACACGGTGCTGGGCTGAGCAGAGACAGCAGGCCCAGCCCAGGTGGAGGTGGCTGCAGGTACCTGCGCTGTTCTGTGGAAGCGGCCACGGCTGGATTCCTGCTCTTGTGTGTGCTCAACAGCTTCATCTGGCAAAGAGGGAGCACAGCCAGAGCTGAGGGGCTGCGGGAGAGGCCGGAGAACACAGCCCAGCCCTGCGCTCCCCAGGCAGGGAGAGCCCCGGGATGCCCCAGGGGGATGGAGCGAGGCCGCTGTGGGGTGTCTGCCCGGCCCCTCTTCCCGCCTCTCCTTGGGCATTTCCCCAGGGGATTGCATGGCATGGCATGGCATGGCATGGCATGGCATGGGGCCAGGTTGGCTGCAGGCTCCAGCCCTGCAGCCCAGCTCTGCCACTCACCCTCCTGCGGTGGATGGAAGGGCACCACCCTTTCAGTCTCCTGTGCTGGGGCTGCTCCAGGTCCTTCTTCCTCCTCCTCCTCCTCCTCCTCCTCCACCCAGGCCATCTTGGGCATTCTCGGGGGTCTCTGCTCCATGTCTGTGACAGGAGCTACTTGCAGGAGAGACGCCTTGGGAAAGCTCTGGGGCACCAAGTCCCACACTCTGCCCTGGAGGGCAGCTGCAGAATAGAAGCCTCGGAAGGCCACGGGTCACCGAGTGCTGTGCTCTGGCCTGGAGCTCAGCTGCAGGAACAACGCTGCAGAAAAGCTCCTGGTCAGACGGGAACGAGTGCACTGTGTGGGGGCTCCTCACAGCACTGCTCTGTCCCGTTGTGCCCCGCTGCTTGTTCCCAGCACCCGGGCAAGCTTCTATTTCCCACGTGTCACAAAGGGGCCTTGGAGACCGGGTTCCGTTCCATGGCACGGTGACCGTGCTGCAGTGTGCCAGCCAGGGGCCTTGCACACACTGCCTCCTGCCCTGGGGCCGGCCCCAGCTCAGCCAAAGTGGCCCAGCTTGGAAGGAATCCCTGGCCCCAGCCTGACAGGATCTTTAGGAAGGCCTCAGACCATAAGCCAGCGCCGCCTGGCTCTGCGGGCTCATTCCTATCCCCATATCTTTCCCTGAGAGCATTTGAATTTCTAAATGAGAATCATTTGAAGAGAGGGGATTTACATTTTCCATTTCAGAGAAGACTTCTGCCTTGCTTAGCAGACACCTCTCTCTTCAAACCAAGACAATTGTTTGTCATCTTGCAGATGCGCAGTTGCTGGGCAGCCCCGTTTTCCACCAGGGACCTGGGGAACCATTTCAGCAACTGGGAAAATCCTAGCTGGTCCATCCACCCATAGATGAGGTCTCCAAATTTGCCCCAAAAGTGGGTCCAGCTTTTATAGGCCAAAAAGAGCAAGTCCAAGTGACTGGATGATATTTTTAGCCCAGATAGCCCTTCAGCTGATGGCACACTTCACAATCAGCAGGGGACACAGCTAGGCCAAAGCCCAGACCTCTGCTGGGAGGCTTTCTCTTCAAAGACCCTTCAAACAAGCCTCCATGCAAGTCAGTTGGGAAAGTTTCTTCAAATGATCCATTTCTGGCACCTAACTACACAGGGTGTTGTGAAAGATTCTAAAGCAGCCGCTCTGGAGTCAAAGAGGCAGCCCTAAGAGTCCTTGTCATCTGTTTGTAGCTAAATCCCACTTTGGGGGAGTTGAAGGAGTTTGGAACGAGCTAGAGAGCGGACCTCTGAGTTTTTTAGATGATGCCATTGCTTTTTCTTCTCTTCTACATAGGCAGGAAGGGTGAGTTGGGCTCACATCTCCGCCGCAGGGCTCACAGGGCCGCAAGACTTGTAGTTACAAGAGCTTTGAAGGATTTCGTAGCCAAGAAGACATGGCCAACAAGGATTTTTATGTTTTGGGCCCAATCTTCAAGATTTCATCTTATGGACTCATGCTCTCGGGGTCTCTAGCTGGTCAGAGTGACCCTGAGATAAGTTTGAAAATCTCTTTTCTCAGCCCGGTGGTCGAAGAAGGAGTCAGAGCTCTTCATTTCTCAGTCTCAAGGTTGTTTATTGTATCTTATCTATAAAATTCTTTCTCCTGTCCCACCGAGGTCCGCTCAGCAAGACAGTCTAAGGCACTCTGCCTCCCCTGGGGTGGTGTTATCTTTTTATACTAACAACTACCTGTACAATATTTACAATTACTTTCCAATCCCTATCATCTATGTTAGACAGTGAGCTTCTACTCTAGACCAATCTCAAAGTGCCAAGATCACAGCAGAAGAGGGAGGCCAAGAAGAAGAAGGAGAAAGGCTGCACATGCCCAGATTCCTCCATCTTGCCCCCTGAAGCCCCATTCTAAAAACCCTCAACATCTATTTTTCCACTCTGGGATAAATTCACTATCATTCTACTTCAACTTTTGTGGCTGGTCATTCTTCATACAAGGTTGGTCGTTGTTTTTTCCAAGGGCTAAATCAAAGGCACGGGGGTCTTGGGCTCTGTGCCAAGGTCTCTGAGCCCTCTGACAGGGTCTGGAGTCCTGCAGGGCAGTCAGAGGCCTTTCCTGGCTTCCCACATCATGCTACAGTGTAAGCTTCCTTAGCCAATCACGCTATGACACACAAACCTACAGCCCTGCATCCTAAACTTCTTGTTTACCATTGTAACTACTTTGATTTCTTCCTAGATCTTGAACTGGAAAACTCTAAACTTTCCTCCACTTCAACTTTCCTCCCCGTGTCGCTGCTATAAACTAGAAATCCGCATTCTTGCTTCTAGCACCTAAGTTTGGGAGCCCTTTCCAAGGTCTCAGATCAAATCCTGTGTTTAATTCTAAGCTTTGCTGACAAGACCAAAGGTCTGAGATTTCTCTGCATTTGGGTTTCCAACAACACTGATGCTGTTAGTTGCAGAGTGCCCAGGATGCGTCTTGCAAGTCAACTCTGGCAGGAACAAGGCGGCTGCCAGAGGGCTGCTTGTGGCCTCTGAGAGCCCATTGCCCAGGGC